>NC_090929.1:990652795-991902795 GCF_040938575.1 Ambystoma mexicanum | reverse complement strand
GTCTGCTAGGAGAGTATCTTCCGTGGTAGTTTTCCATTGTGGGAGCAGAAGAAATGGGTGTCAGTTCACATGAGCGGCGGCCATATTGTCTCAGATGTTTCTTCTTGCTGAACCGTGTTTTGGGACTCGGGGCACATTCCACTTTCCCCTCTTCAGTTTGCATTGGAATAACATCTGGAATGTGCTTTGGCTGCAAACCAAACAGGCTTTTAAAGGTGGCATCCAAATAGCAGAGGTAAGGAATTCTTATTTGCAAACTCTGCAAGACTTACCAAATAAACTGTGTGGCATTTACAAAACATCTCAAATACTGGGCCGTCATCTAATTAATCCTGTCTGTCTGAATATTAGTTTGCGGATGATAGACAGGAGGATAGAGATGCTCAACCACAGAAGCTATACACACAGTCCCCTAAATCTTTAAATCATAGTGAAAGCCCCAAGAAGAAATAATCATATGAGCCAAACCCTTAAGGTGAAAAATCTAAAGCTAGAAAAATTCAATGCAACTCTATAATAGTCAGTGTAAAATATGCAATCTTATAGGAAGTAAGTATTTTTACCATTAATGTAAACCCTGCAGTTACAGGTGCAAACCTTTACCCAGGGCACATAGCAGACAGCATGTAATAATACTGATGAATTTCAGCCGCCACCTTGGGCCACCCAAAAAGAGTAAACTAACTCCAAAGTAGCCTTCACCACTCTATGGTCAGTTAATAATGCATATTGGCAGCCTCAACACCTCTTGTTCAAACAAGCACAAACAAGATATGGCAAAATAAAGTAGACCATCTCCCCTTATTAGTTTTACTATAGTATTAATGGAGCATAATATTCCCCTAATTGAAAGCAATGCATTTTCCCCTTATGCCAAAAGGGACACACTAGACCCAAAATCCATGCATTCTCATGTCCTAATTCATGGTACAACCTAAACAAGGTGTCTGACCTAACATTAGTGGACCTAGCAAGCGTATGATGGTAAAATCATACTCGGCAAAAAGTGTTTTTATCATGTATGTTACTTTTTGCAACCTTGAGCATGCTGTACAATCTGCAAATTGTTATCATCGGTGCGAATTTCAAAAGGGAAACCATAGCACAATAACAAACCTTTGCAGTTTGTACCAACGTCCTTCAACGCCAATCACTCTCCCTCGAAAGCTGAGTAATTTCTTTTGCAAGGATTTAAAGTCAGGCAAAGGCAACAGATGGGATGTTTCAAATGCTGGATTGCCCCTGTGGGTGGGACAAAGACTGATATGCAAATGAATATTTCTCCTCTTTGAAGGGTGCAGTGAGCTAAAATGTGCTTGTAGACGTTTCTGAGTGGAAGAAATTACATAGAACAGGGTATTTGACTCATGTTCGTTCTCAGTAGATGGGCTCCCACACCCCTTTAAAATATTGTAATGCTTGGGGTTTCCTTGCTCACTGTGCCGTAGAGAGGCTCGGTTTCACCTCACTGATGAGGCCCGTCTAGGCCAAAAACATGTCTGGGGTTGCTTATGGTACTCTTGTTCAGAAAAGAAGTGCATAGAATTTCAGTGCTGGACTGCCCCTGTGGGTTGGACAAAGACTGATATGCAAATGGGTATTTCTCCTCTTTGAAGGGTGCAGTGAGCTAAAACGTGCTTGTAGACTTTTCTGAGTGGAAGAAATTCCATAGAACATGGTATATGAACCATGTTCGTTCTTAGTAGAGGGACTCCCACACTTGTTTAAAAAATATTGTAATACTTGGGGTTCACCGTAAGTAACCAAGGGTAATCCAGACCTGGACCCCTGGCTCATTGTGCCTTAGGGAGAGGCTCAGCTTCACCTCACTGATAAGGGCCGACTAGGCAAAAATACCTGTCTGGGGCTGCTGATGATACTCTTGTTCAGAAGAGAATTGCCTAGCATTTTGGTGCTGGACTGCCCTTGTGGGTTGGACAAAGATTGATATGCAAATGGTTATTTCTCTTCTGTGAAGTGTGCAGTGAGCTAAAACGTGGTTGTAGACCATCCTGAGTGGGAGAAATTCCATAGAACAGGGTATTTGACCCATGTTCGTTCTCAGTAGGGGGGCTCCCACACTGCTTTAAAACTCATCTTGCAGTTATTCAAGGCTGAACATGGCTCCATCTGTGGCATCAGTCTTTATAATAAATGTCTGGAAAGTAGCAGAGTATCTCTCAGCCCATGTATAAAGGCCAATTTCAGAGCCGGACAGCTGATTCTGCTTGGTCATCTCAATGGAGTCCACCCACCAAAGTGACCTTCATTAACAAGCAAGAAGTATCAAAAGCTGACTTGTAGGGAGACCACCAGGGGGCACAGACGAAATGGCTGCCTAAGCTTTCGTCTCCCTCTCCAGGCACGAGAATACAGCAAAGCACTTCCTCAGAAGAAAACCTTTTACAATCCTGAACATACGATTTTGTTTCTGAAATGTTGGAGCTTTAATTGGTGGACTAAGGAGCAAACCCGCAGCCCCATACCTGGCAAACCAGACCCTTTGAGGAGATCACCCAACTGCGACGCGGCTGACCCAAAAAGGCGGTTACTCGCCTCAGGCCGCTGTGACGTGGAGGCAGGCTCCTTACATCTGCTCCAGGCCCATCGGAGAGGGTGAACGGTCTCGGACTCCCCTCCGGGGTCCGTTCTCTCTGCCCAACTCAGCACATTGCCACCGGTAAGGAGATTGGAGAGGCACAAGGCGGACACTCAGAGCACGAAAGACAGAGGGTGTTGGAGTCCCTTACCTGCGCGCACGGCCAGAGCTCCTTGGTGCGCTGCGCACATCATCGGAAAGTAATCACCAACACCAGAGCACTGCTGGGACCAACACTGAAGGATTAGCAGCAGCTGATGGCTGTTAAAGTCATCGGCCCGCACCAAGAGCCTGCCGCTTAGAGGCCCTGATAGACATACACCAGCTGGCCCTGGGGACGCGATACCGCTACCTCTCCGAGAACGCCCGTGAGGTAACGGCAAACCCTAAAACCAAACCGGAACAGCAGCGGTACAGCTTGGTGCAGTGCGAACACTGAGCCTGCACCCTGCCAGATAAGGAACTCCTTCTTTGACCGCATCTTAGTTTTGAGCATGGCAGCAGATAATACATCCCTTTGAGGACATCCACAAAAGCATCTCAGATAGAGCGGGCACATCCACATCCAGTAACAGAGGGCTGCCCGTTCACTCTGGACACCCATCCCCCCTTGGGCCTCCCGATACTCCTTGGGCCTCCCGACATACGCCCGCTCTCTCTGCCATCAAAACACCCAGCACAATAGGGGTCAGTGGAGCCACAACTAAGGGCAGCGCAGGGGAAGTTTACAAGGGTTCAGTAAAAAAAACATGTAATATTCAGCGCTGGGAGCGAAGCGCGGACTAGTATCAGGGTAAAGAAGACACCCCATATAAACAAGTCTTCGTCCAATCCATTACTCCACTCTTCGGCACACTCACCCTGTGGGGAAAACAACTTACACAAACCACATTGCTGGTGCCGGAAGCAGGTGTGAAGCCTGCATAGACACAGGACAAACAAAAGTAAGCAAGGCCAATTGGAACAACAGAATTTATGGAAAGATAAAAAACACAGTGGTACGTACGTAGATCCCTTCACATAGAATCCCATTTGAAAAGGGGAAAAGACTGGGCGGTTCCTCACTAACCATCATTTCAGAAATTTAAAGGGGGTACAGATGCACTCACAGAAGCAATAAAAGACTACCTCAATACAAACGATACAGGTGATCTATCATTGAACACAGTCTGAGAAGCGGGAAAAGCTACACTAAGGGGGGTCCTAATATCGGAAGTGGCACAGAGGAAAAGAGTTAGGTCGAAAAGGGAGGCAGAACTGAAAACCGAGATTGCGCAATGAGAATGCAGACTCCGGGTGCACCCAGTAGGGGCTGACCTAATCCAGGATCAAATCAAAGTGCGGCAAGAGGAACTGAATAGCATCTGGCAGGGAAGGGCTGTAACACAATTGAGGTATCTAAAACAAAAATTCTATGAGAAGGGTGATAAGGCCCACACCATGCTGGCCAACCGCCTATGTAACCCGAGAGCAGACGGAGCAGCATATAAAATAAAGAATGAACAGGGAATAGTGCTAACTGACCCCCACGAAATAACGGACCGTTTCTCAAGAATCGATTCCATAATATACACTGCCGAAAGAAACGGGTCAGACTCAGAGATTGAAGAATATTCATCCAGCCTACCTCGGCCCTCAATAGCACGAGACCAACTAGACATGCTGAATAGCTCGATATCAACCAAAAAGGTTCAAAGTGCCATTTCCCACCTCAAAGCAGGCTCAGCGCCTGGACAGGACGGGTACACGCCAGCCTTCTATAAAGCGAACAGCAATACCCTAGCCGTTTCCTGACCAAATTTTTCAACTCAATATTGGAATCAGGCCAAGCCCCTCTGTCATTCTCCAAATCGAGAATAGTGGTAATCCCCTAAGAAGGGAAAGATGCCTCCTAATGCGCATCATATCATCCCATTTCACTAATAAATGTGGACGCAAAACTCTATGCCAGCATCTTGGCCTCTCGCTTTGCCCGGATTCTCCCCTAACAAATCGACATAGACCAGGTTGGCTATATTAAAGGCAGACAGGGAGCAGATAATATATTTAAAACCTTGGACCTTATGTCCAACCCTGACGAGAATGAAGACTGCCCCATCTTAATGTCTATAGACACCGAAAAGGCATTCAACCGTGTCAAGTGGCCTTTTCTAAACACGGTAATGGAATGAGCGGGCCTGGGCGGGTGTGGGCTCGGGCGCATGAGCTCGTATCGCAACGCATTGGCGAAGGTCCTAGTCAATGGCATCGCCTCAAGCTCTTTTGATCTAACCCGAGGCACAAGACAGGGTTGCCCACTCTCCCCCTTATTGTACTCCCTAGTAATTGAGCCTTTCGCACAGAAAGTAAGATCCAGCTTCCAAATACACGGTAAAACAAGGGGGGAGGAATATAAACTCACAATGTTCGCGGATGATATCCTGACATATCTCACCCACCCCCTACATTCAATTCCTGCTCTTTTCGAAACCATGAAGGAATATGGAACACAATCAGGTTTTCAAGCTAACTTAAAGAAAACGATCGCACTGCCCCTCCGGCCGACCACCAGTCTCCCATCTCAACTCATAGCAAAATGGGGTTTTCAACTGCAAACAGATGCCATTATCTGGGGTAATCTGGGGTAGAGATCACGTCGACCTTACCCAATCCGTTCGATTCAAATTATGTGCCCCTATGGAATGCTCTTAAAGTGGACCTAGATAGATGGACCAAGCTATCTCTCTCTTGGGCTGCGAGGTTCACTTAAATTAAAATGAATGTTCACCCTAGATTCCTATTTCTATTCCAATCTCTCCCGGTCTTGGTCCCCGAAGCTTTTTTAGTGGAAGTCAAACGCTCATTACTGGCCTTCCTGTGGGCAGACTACAAACCTAGAATACCACATGCAACACTGATCCTACCAAAGATAAAGGGGGCATGGGATTCCCTGATCTTTCTGAATACTACAGAGCCTCCCAACTCCGGATCCTCTGTGATCACCTGTGGTAAAACTTGGAGAAGCAATGGGTCTCCTTACAAAATACTCTTTTCGCACCAGTCACCCTGGGTGAATGGTTATGGATTCCATCCGCCTCTATGCCCTGCCCAATTCGGGACGACCCAGTCCTGGCCGTATTATGGTCACTATGGCGTCCCTGCCACTCTGTGACAGGAGTAACAACATAGCCTTCCCCCTTATTTGCATCGGGTCTCCCCCATACGAAATCATATAAACGATGTTCTCCGCTTCCAGCCTTTATATGAAGGAAGCTTGGTTAGAGAGGGACAAATGTGGAGAAAAGGGACCTATATCTCTAAAGACGAGTTATAAGAATCATTGCATGGTATCTTGATAGCTCCCTTAGTCTACCTGCAACTTAGAAGTGTCCTGCAAGACCCACGGTGGGGTGATTCCTTACACCACTCTCTCACAGCATTTGAACAGGTTCTAGCTATAACGCGAGGTTCAAAAGGGTTGATTGCTGAATTGTTTAGCGCACTCCTCACCAGAGGCAATTTGACACGCCCCACATCTGAAACCAAATGGGACACAGAATTAGAGTTGCAAAATCAGCCAGACACGTGGAACGTCATATATAAGGCAGTATGGAGCTCATCAAGATCCATGCAATACAAAATGCACAATACAAGACTGTTGATGATGGGCATTATACACCTCAGCGGCTATCTAGGATGTTCCCTGGGAACTCCCCGTATTGTTGGAGGGACTGTGGAGAGGTATGTGACTACTGGCATCAATGGTGGAAATGTGTGAAAGCTCAGACATATTGGAAGGAAGTTGTAGGGTGGATGCGAGCAATAGACGGCATTAGCAGAACACTCTCCCCATTATTAGTCCTGTACAGCATCGAACCTTCATATACACTACTCTCTCACATGCCCCGAAATCAATTGTTAGCAGCGAGAGTGTGCTTAACAATCAAATGGAAATGTAACGTCTTTCGCTCAAAAAGAGAATGGATCGTGAAAGCCCATTCCACATATAAGATGGAAAGTCTCACCGCCACCTTACAAGAATCCCGTACGCAAATAGACCTGATCTGGATCCCCTTCATAGAACACTACACGGCATATCTGGAAACATTGAAAGGTGCACACTAGTATTGAACGGCGATGTTTTTTTTTTTTTATTTGTTTTTATTGACAATATACACAACAGGGTGGGCCAACTGGCCCATCCCATCAACAATAAATGCAAAAGAAATAACATTGTCAGGAACATTTTCTGATTAACTCCCTACCCCTATTCCCCCCTCCCGGTCCCTCCCCCCAAACGATTGTCACGCCAGCTTTGGGGAAGATGCAACTACATTAAGCATAGGGAAGAACACCTGCATAGCACTTGACAGATAAAAGTGATCCTTGAAACAGTGGGGTAAGACCATGAAGCGATTGGGCCAGGGCAAGACCAACCCTCTGAGGAGTGTGGGGACCCGCGCCTTGCAACCAATAGTTTACACACTTGTTCAATTGCCCCTCTACAATCGCATAGTAATACAGTCATCATGCAGCAGCACTGCTGTCCATTCTTGGACAAAATCAGACATGGTATCGTTTGCTATTGCCGAGAGTTTTTCGTAGCTGAAAATCACCCTGAGCTTGCAGAGCCATTCCTCTTTGGAGGGGGCCAGGACACTCTTCCATTTTTGCGCAAGCGCCAATCTCCCTGCCCGCAGCATGGCGCCGATGACCTTGGGGAAGGCATTCACCTCTGACTCAGGCATGGGGGAGCTCAGTAGGATTTCCAGCGGGTGCAGCGATGGACCATAACCCTCGATGTCCTTGATCCAGCTAAGAAGCTCCGTCCAGTATACCTGTATGGACGGGCAGCTCCACCACATATGAAACCAGGTTCCCCGTTGGTGACATCCTCTGGGGCAGAGGGGGGAAACATCCCGGTACATTCTAGACAACAGAGCCGGGGGGCGGTGCCATGAATGAAGGATCTTAAAGCTATGTTCCATAGCTGCTGTGTATAGGGAGCCCGTGAAGATGCACTTGAATACCGCCCTCCAGGTGTGATCATCTATTGACATTCCCATCCTCTCTTCCCATATGCGCTTAAAGGGTTGTCTGCCTTCTAGGTCCGCTGTAATCAGCACACTATAGAGCTTAGATAGCGAACCTTTGCGGGATCTACTTTTGGCCAGAATAAGTTCGAATGGGGTGAGGGGACGACTAAGCTGCTCGGACCACCTTGGTTGGGTGAGTATCCCTTTCAACCGCAGGAATTCAAAAATCGTGGGGGCCTATCCACCAGAGCCTCTGTCAAACTGTCGTATTCAATAAAGCCCTCCTCTTGTGTAAGCTGGGAGACTCTTTCCAGTCCCATGTCAGACCATGCCTGAGTGTCCCGAAAGCCCCTCATGTCCAGATCGATGGGCGGGCCCCAGAGAGATGACAGAGGAGAAGGCCATGTAGATATCAAATTGTTGGCTTTGCTGGGTTTCCACAGCGTCCAAAGGACTGCTAAGGTAGGATGTGTCTTGAGTTGTGGGGGGATTGACCTGGGAGAGGCCCAGAGATAGTCCCTGACCTTCCTCGGATGTGCGTGGGTGTCTTCGACATACGTCCAGAATGTACGCATATCGTCCCGCATGTGCTCCAACATCACCCTGAGCTGAGCTGCTTTATAGTAAAGCCGGAAATCGGGGAGTCCAAAGCAACCATGGGATTTTGGGAGGGTCAGAGTGGAAGTTTTAACCCTGGGCCTTTTGCCATTCCAAATGAAGTGGAGGACACGGGACTGAAGCGCCTCGAAGAAGGCCTCAGGTATCACGACGGGGAGAGCTGAGAAGAGATAGAGAAGGCGTGGTAGAACGTTCATCTTAACCGAAACCATGCGCCCAAGCCAGGAAAGCGTGAGGGGGGCCCATCTTTTGAGATCGCTACTGACCCGGGCAAGGATTCCAGGGAAATTCCATTGGTATAGTTGCGACAGATCTCTGGGGATGATGGTGCCCAGATATCTTGTGGATTCTCGCTCGATTCTAACCCCCTGAATGTCGGTTTTATTCTCAATATCTTGTTCCCCTGGGCCCATTGGCATGATGCTTGATTTGGATGTGTTTATTCTCAACCCCGAAAAGGAGCCAAAAAACGGCGATGTTTTTTAGAGCAAGTTATTACAAAACCCAACAGCCCTTATGAAGAGCCCCCGCTCGGACTCCAATAAGGGGTGAAACGATATCTGTAGAATGAGGACAACGTTTCTAACATACAAAGTGGAAGTGTTGTCAGAATAACTGAACAGTGGACCTTTCTGAGCGATATTAAGCTTCCTTTTGATGAGTAAGGGAGGGGGAGGGAAGGCGAGGGGGTGATGGAAAAACAAACTGGGAAGACATCCTGAAAGATTACGGTTTTACTACTGTCTAGCACCCTATGTTTAGTATGTTTAAGTGTCCATCACTGTGAAGTTAACATATGTTTTATGTTGCTGTGACAATTGCTGTAAAACCAATAGAAAATATACTTTAAAAAAAAAGAAAATGCTGACTGGTCAAAACTCTGAATACATTGTCCATAAACCTTTCCAAGACCCAAAAACAAAAGCCATTGTGCTTCTTTTATCCAAGATTGCAACAGTCATTCCAGCACAGCCTAAACTTTCTTAAGGGTTGTTGGCCAATCCAAAAGTTTCAAACTCAGATATTTAACAGAATCTCTCTAAAGTAAGCAGTTTTAGCAGACAATTCTTTAGCCTACTAGTTCTCCAGAACCTCAACAACATGACCTTCTCTCAGGTTTCATGTCAAAGTGGAACTTGGCACTAACCTACCTGATCCTTACCCAGTGGCCTCAGGTAGCTAAGGTAAATATGCAAGTAGCTCCTGATTTCTGGCCCTGGTCTGAGGAAAGGGCACACACCTCCTTCACCCCAGGCCTGGGGCAGTCCCCATGGGAGCATACCACCCCACCCACACACAAGGCTAGCTGGAAAGGAAGGGACACACACCAAATAAAATTGTTGTTAAACAGGAGACAGGCTACGCCCTGAGACCTTACTTGTCTACTTCAATGGGACACAGAAGCCATAGCAGATTTTTTAGGGGACCCAACTGGGACCCCTTTTTTTGATAAAAACATCACACCAAATTTCTTAATAAACATACCCCAAATATGTCGTCATAACACCCCATTTTCTGTTTCTCTGGCATGAGCTCTTTGTGAGTGGCCTACCCATTAACCCACCCTTCCCCAGAGGGGTCACTGGGACACCCATAGGGTGGACCTGATGGAACAGACCATTAAATTCCACATGGCACCACCCACTGTAGAGGGGGGCCAGTAGATGACACGAGGGGGTGGTTCCACCACTTAGGCAGCCTCTGGCATACCACCACTTCTCTTCTCCCTCTCATTCCAGGGTACTAAACAACACCTTTTTCCCTTCTTCACACCGTACCTACATACACTCTATTAATGCCTCTACTTAACTACTAAACGTACACTATAGCTAGTAACTATTACGATACGTAACTTTAACTGTAAACATACACCGTAATATACATTTATATACATTTAAGTATACAACAAAACACAACATATAAATACATACTATGTTGCAACGGGAGGTACTGTCTCTGGTGGTTGGAGTGTGATCCCCTGATGTAAAAAGCCTGTTCTTGCCCCATTTTGCATGTCCTTGTGCATGTTGTTCTTCTGGGTGTCCCAATCCACCATGTGGGGACACCCAATCACATCGTGCTGCCCATACCTTTTAACTGTCACTTCAAGGCAGCCCCATCAGCCATGTGAGGGTGCCTATTCACTGCCACACTGCCACTCCCTGCACCGCACATTTACTGCAACCCTGAGGGTCTGCTGCAAAGAATTGTAATATGATGACTTCCACCGTCTACGAATGCTGCGCTTCACAAGGCAGCAGGATCCTAAAACATGCTTACAAATGCCAGACACGTCAAAAGCAAGAGACAGGAAGGCGAGCATTCCTACACACTAGTCGAAAAACCTTAAATACAGAAACATGAGCAGTAAAGTCTAAAGCCTCGCCTCACAGACGCAAGAACCAGTGGTTTTAAACATGGCAGTCAGCAATATCTGCTCAACAATATAATGCAATAATATGCAAAGAGAGTACATACAACTTTCAATTCCCAAACCTTCCCCCAGAATCCCCTCCTATGGGACCTTCACTCCAGTCTCATTACAAACATTTCTAGGGGAACATGACCGTAAAACACTTGAGCAGTTTGAGAACCTCCATAACAGGTATTGCTAATCGATAATCGATAGAGGCACTTACAAACCATCGACAGGACAGACTCAAAACTATGACTAGTGATTTAAGTAAAATCGGATCAATAGATGCACCCATGGGTCCCAATAGACCTACAATCAAGGACCCAAAGGTCCAAGAAGCCTCCAGACTGGTGTGAAGGAGACATACAGTGTGACTATTGTGGGTGACAATATCAGTTATATTGCTTGAGTAACTTGGTTTATAAGTACAGCATTTGCTCTTCACAACTGCACAGATGCCACCTTGGGAGGCCAGAGCAATATCTAGAGCTATACAATTCTGAAGCACCATGGTTCAAATGGATTCTTGTTCTTGGGACAACAGAGTCAAAGAGGACGCAGTGGAATGTACAATATCTTCTACTAACCGTGACAATTGAGTCAAACAGTCTGTCATGATGCCTACCCCCGGGCATCCGGACCAAGCCCATCAGCCCCGGGAGCAGGCATCCAGGTGCTTACTAAAAGCCCAGCAGCCCCGGCTAGGGGCTGTCTGGGTACAGTCCTGGCGCCATTGGCGCCAAGCTCATAGAGGAAATCAGTCCTGGCGCCAAAGGCGCCAGGCTCATGTACATTACTTACCTCATGCAGACCATTCTGCAATGAAGTCAAGCCAACGTGAGGCCTGAATGGGACTACTTTACTTCAGGGACTATTTTTTTACTCGGGTGTGGTTCTGGGGGAACTTCTTACCTGGGACTACTTTGAAGGCTATTTAAACCACGCCCGAACACCAGCACATGCTTCGCGTTATTCTGCATCCAGCAGCGTAATGCTCACCGTGCCTGCAGTCAGCATCCAGTCTTCTGCCACGCCCGCCTCGAATCCAGAGCTCCTAGAAAAAGAGGAAAGAAGAAGGAAAGGTTAGAGCACGGACCTTATTTTAATTCCTTACCTGATTCCGGATCCATCACGTCTTCGAACTTGGAAAGGACATTATTTTTGCACGTGTCACATCGCCAGCTACAGCACTGCGCCATACTCACCAGTCCTCACAGCATTTTTCGATTCGGCGCTGCCTCCATCATTTTCTTCGCCGAACTCCAGCATCTAGGGGAAAAAAGAAATATAAGGTGAGCCGAGAGAGCCTACAAATACAATCTCTTTTTTCACCACCATAGACTTACCTGATTTACCACCAGAGGCATTATTCTTTAACATCCCGCAACTTCTTACGCCGCACCTGTAAGGAGAGAGAAAACAACACGTTAAATACAGGCATCTTTTACCGGACAGTGTTGGGTAATACAGACTCTTACCTGAACACCATCAGCTGCCACAAGAAAATCTTCTCTTGGACCCAGCTGCAACACAAGAAGGGAATGGGACAAGAGTGAACATCGGACATATTGAACACTTTGGGCTTTATACTTACGGGATCTCGCCAGGAACCTCGGAGTCAATATTCATCCAGAACTCTTCCAACGCCTTCGAACCAGTGAAGTAACTGGTATCTACGCGCCACTGCATTCCACACAGGATGGAGAGCTCATCATTCGAAGACATAAGGTGAGATTACTGAAAGGGAATATCGGAGGTGATTAGTGAGGAGAACAGTGGGGTGCCATTACTAAAATCCACGGGTGGCTAAATCCCTTTCTCCACTTGCAGGAGAATACTTCTATAGGTCAAGCAGATGAGATTAGGCAGGCCAGTCCAGTCTGTCATCTCTGCACTACGCTTCAAGTTGGAGGAGACCGCAGCTGTCCGGGTCCTATCGACGCCCTTGTGGGCGCCAGGTGAGCGTAACAGAACGGGAAGCCAATCTACAAATCCCCACCCGGGCGTTATGGAAACCTCAGAAACCGACCAACTAGCCCAATTATTAGGGGAACTTAGGGCGGAAGTGCACTCCGCGCGCCAAGAAACTAATGCCCTCAGGAGAGAACTGATTGTGTCAAAGGAAGGCACTGATGATCTTGCTAGACAATTGCTGCAAAACCAAGCTGGGCAAACACCCCTACCTGGACTCGGGGGGAACCCAACTCCTGTTTCATCGAGCAATCCTGTGCAAGTAATTCTACCAGGGACTATTCCTTTAGCTCCAGCCGAATGCTTTGCTGGGGACCCAAAAAGGTTTGCAGTGTTTATGAACCAATGCTGCTTGCACTTTTTATGCAGACCTGGAGCTTTTCCAAATGACCAAGCCAAAGAAGCCTTTGTACTATCATATCTTAGTGGCAGCGCAGCTGATTGGTCAATTCCACTAGTCAACCAGGATGACCCTCTTCTTCGGGATTTTCAGGGTTTTCAAATGAGCATGGAAAGACTATTCGCCAGACATTCACAGGGACAGGCCCTGGATAACAAACTTTTATCCCTACGACAGGGTAACCAGGATCTGCTAACCTATATCGCAACCTTCAATAGGTTGGTGGTGGAAACCGGATGGCCTGAGGAGAAACGAATTACATTATTTCATCGTGGACTTCGGGGAGAACTCAAAGCTGTTTTGGCTCAAGTTGTGAACCCACCTCAGGATTGCGCAGAATATATAGGGCCTCATTACACGGACGGCGGTAAGGGTTTACCGGTACCGGTAAGGGCACCGGTACCGGTAAACCCTTACCGCCTTACTACGAGGTCCCTTTGCGCGTTGGTACTTTAACGCCTGCTGTTTAGCAGGCGTTAAAAACCAACCCGCAAAGGGACCAGGGTGCTAATTACGGTATCGCAATTTGCGGCACCGTAATTAGCGCCTTCCCCATTCCCATAGAGCCCTATGGGGCAAAAATGGGAATGGGGAAGGGGGAATTACTGCCCCGCCAACCTTGGAATAGGGCGGTAATTCCCCTTTCCTCCAAGGCGGTGCCGGTATTTTACCGGCTTGGACCAAGGTGCTAATAGCACCTTGGTCCTCCGCCTAACGTGTAATGAGGCCCATAGACTTAGTGGTCCAGTTAGACCACCGACTTCAGAATAGAAAGGCTGATCGAGCTAAATTTGAGAATCGGGTATGGGTTAAACCCAACTTTACCCCCAAAGGAACAGATGCATCAGAACCTATGCAGATCAGGGGTGTTAAAGGACCCTTAACTCAAAAGGAAAGAGAAAAGAGATGGCAGATGCAATTGTGTCTGTACTGTGGAACCGCAGGACATTTTTTACGGGATTGCCCTATAAAACCACCCAAGAAAGTAGTAGGAGCTGCTGACAGAAGCCGAATAGAGCCTGATTCGGGAAACAACCACGCCCGACAAGCGTAGAGGTCCGCTTGCCGAGCTTAAAGAAGGACACTCAGACCTCGCACCTAATCATACCGATGGTACTTATTGATCCAAGGCAGCCATCACGAATGCCGCAGTAAGGGCATACATTGATAGTGGGGCCATAGGAAACTACATGGACCACGAATTGGCCTCAAGGATTAATCTACTCCTTTGCAAAAAGACCGCTTCGGATGTCATCACCACAGTCGATGGAACTGAAATTGCCTCTGGGCCCGTAACTCATTCCACTACTGAGATGACACTTTTGGGTCAAGATGGGCATCGAGAAACTATTGTGTTTGATTTAATCAAGGCCCCGCAATTCCAAATAATTCTGGGAATACCATGGTTGGAAACACATAATCCTTGTATTGAATGGCGAGAGAAGAGAGTGACCTTCCCGGATTGTGCACACACCTGTTACCCGGAAAAAACCTTGAACAAAGGCCTGGCCACAGTCACTAATCCAGTCGTGCAGTTACCTCAGGAATATCAAGAATTTCAGGATGTTTTTCAAAAAGAACACGCAAACACCTTACCACCTCACAGGTCATACGATTGTCAAATCGACCTCGTACCTGGTGCACAACCTCCATGCAGTAGGATCTACGCCCTTACGGAACCCAAAAATCTTCACCTACGACAATACTTGGACCAATACCTTGCTAATGGCTTCATTCGCCCATCCAAGTCTCCTGCATCCTCAGCTTTATTCTTCGTGCCTAAAAAGGAAGGTGACCTTAGAACGTGCATAGAATACCGTGCATTAAATCAGATTACGGTAAAAAACCGATACCCTTTGCCTCTGATCCCCGAATTACTAGACCAAGTAAAGGATGCTTGTATCTACACTAAGTTAGATCTCCGAGGGGCATATCATCTGGTACGTGTAAAGAAAGGCGATGAATGGAAGACTGCCTTTCACACCAAGTACGGGTTATTCGAATACCAGGTGATGCCCTTCGGGTTGTGCAATGCACCAGCAGCCTTCCAGTATTTTATGAACGATGTCCTTCGTGAACTCATTGACGTCTGTGTTGTCGTACACATAGACGATATTCTAGTGTACTCCTCCTCAGAATCAGACCATGTTAAGCACGTTTGTGCAGTCCTCGAGAAACTACGCCAGCACAAGTTATACGCAAAATTGAAGAAATGTATTTTTCATTCTACAGAAGTTGAATTCCTTAGATTTATCCTGACTCCAAAAGGAGTTCGAATGGACTCTCGAAAGGTGGACGCAATCCTCAAGTGGCCATCACCCAGTTCAGTTAAAGGGGTACAAAGCATGCTTGGATTTGCTAACTTCTATCGCAGATTTATTCCTGAATTCTCACATATTGTACACCCCATCACAGCACTTTTGCGAAAAAACAAACGCTTCTTGTGGACTGAAGAGGCTGAAAGAGCCTTCCAAGAGCTAAAATTGAAATTCACGTCTGCACCTGTCTTAAAGCATCCACGCCCTGAACTTCCATACATAGTTGAAACCGATGCATCCAGTTTAGCCATGGGAGCTGTCCTGTCCCAGAAGGATCCTGAAACCGGTCAACTTCATCCAGTAGCATTCTGGTCAAGAAAGTTCTCGGCACCCGAGTTAAACTTTGCGGTTACTGATAAAGAGTTATTAGCCATCAAATCTGCCTTCAAGGCTTGGCGGCATTATCTTCTCGGTGCCAGGGCTACCATCACTGTAATCACCGATCACAGGAATTTGCAGTATTTGAAAACAGCCAAGGCCCAATCATCGCGTCAACTTCGATGGGCATTATTCTTTGCCGAATTCGATTTCGTGATCACTTATCGACCAGGTTGTAAAAACGGCAAGGCAGATGCCTTATCCCGAATAGGGATGGGAGAAGCATATTCAAATCCGGAACCGGTGCCTATAATTTCAGAACAAAGAATTCTTGGCATAACTACTCTACAGACTTTAGAAGATATTCATTTAAAAATCCAACAACTTTTCGATCCTGCAGCCCTGCAGGACTGGGTAAAGAAAAGCAAAGATTATCAGTCAGCAATGACCTACCTTACTATCAAGGGCGTCTATATCTACCACATAAGGAACTACAAGAACTAGTTATCTCCAATTATCATGATGCTCTGATGGAAGGACACCCAGGTATCGCAAAAACTGAAGCTAAAATTAAAAGACAATTCTGGTGGCCCACCTGGCGAAAAGACGTAAAGTCATTTGTGCTATCTTGTGGTATCTGCGACCAAAACAAAAGTCAGAAGAAAAAACCAGCTGGTCTTTTACAACCTTTGGATATTGCACCTACACCATGGCATACTTTGTCTTTAGACTTTATTACTGATCTACCTCCATGTAATGGATTTAACACCATTCTAGTTATTGTTGATTCTTTTTTCCAAGATGGCCCACTTTATTCCTTTAAAGGGATTACCTTCCGCTTCAATTTTGGCCAAGGAATTTCTCGAAAACATTGTTCGAATACATGGATTTCCTTCTGTATTGGTCTCTGACCGAGGTAGTCAATTCATTTTACAATTTTGGAAGAGATGTTGTCAATTAGCGCAAATCGACATGAGGTTATCAACCAGTCACCATCCCAGACCGATGGTCAGACAGAGAGGACCAATCAGACTCTTGAACAGTACCTACGTTGCATGCTACACCAAACCGAAAGCAATTGGAAGGATATTTTATGGATTTCCGAATATGCATACAATAACTCTGTACATTCAGGAACCGGACAAAGCCCCTTTTATACCATATATGGACATCATCCTCGAACCTCAGAACTCGATTTGCCTCAACACTTAGAAATGCCCGCAGTGAATCATCTGCACTCTACTATTACACAAGCCTTTAAGGAAGCAACAAAACATTTGAAACAATCGAAAGAGAAATACAAGAAAAATTCTGATCAACATAGAAGTGATGCTCCACAATACCAGATTGGGGATCAAGTTTGGCTGGCTACAAAACACATACCTCTAACAGGGACTTGGACTTTTAATCCTAGATATTTGGGACCTTACACTATTAAGGCCATTATCAACCCGGTGGCCGTCAAATTAGAATTACTCTCTAATATGCGGATTCATCCTGTCATTCATGTTTCACTCCTGAAACCAGTTCAACCCGGGACAAGACTAGCCAAACCACCCGACCCCATCCTAATAGATGGGGAACCCGAATTCGCAGTTAAAAATATCCTGGACTCTAAAATGGTTAAATCAAGACTTTTTTATTTAATCGACTGGAAGGGTTACGGACCACAAGAAAGGTCATGGGAGCCTAGTGACCACGTTCATGCACCTCGGTTGGTGAAAAGATTCCATCGGAACTTCCCAGACAAACAAGGACCAAGGGGAAGAACACCTTTAGGAGGGGCCTTGGGGGGGAGTGCTGTCATGATGCCTACCCCCGGGCATCCGGACCAAGCCCATCAGCCCCGGGAGCAGGCATCCAGGTGCTTACTAAAAGCCCAGCAGCCCCGGCTAGGGACTGTCTGGGTACAGTCCTGGTGCCATTGGCGCCAGGCTCATAGAGGAAATCAGTCCTGGCGCCATAGGCGCCATGCTCATGTACATTACTTACCTCATGCAGACCATGCTGCAATGAAGTCAAGCCAACGTGAGGCCTGAATGGGACTGCTTTACTTCAGGGACTATTTTTTTACTCGGGTGTGGTTATGGGAGAACTTCTTACCTGGGACTACTTTGAAGGCTATTTAAACCACGCCCGAACAGCAGCATATGC
The DNA here is from genome assembly GCF_040938575.1 of Ambystoma mexicanum. NCBI lineage: Eukaryota > Metazoa > Chordata > Amphibia > Caudata > Ambystomatidae > Ambystoma > Ambystoma mexicanum. The sequence goes on along the minus strand of NC_090929.1, from coordinate 991,884,986 downwards.
TTCACGTTATTCTGCATCCAGCAGTGTAACGCTCAACGTGCCTGCAGTCAGCATCCAGTCTTCTGCCACGCCCGCCTCGAATCCAGAGCTCCTAGAAAAAGAGGAAAGAAGAAGGAAAGGTTAGAACACGGACATTATTTTAATTCCTTACCTGATTCCGGATCCATCACGTCTTCGAACTTGGAAAGGACATTATTTCTGCACGCTTCGCATCACCAGCTGCAGCGCCGCGCCATACTCACCAGTCCTCACAGCATTTTTCGATTCGGCACTGCCTCCATCATTTTCTTCGCCGAACTCCAGCATCTAGGGGACAAAAGAAATATAAGGTGAGCCGAGAGAGCCTACAAATACAATCTCTTTTTTCACCACCATAGACTTACCTGATTTACCACCAGAGGCATTATTCTTTAACATCCCGCAACTTCTTACGCCGCACCTGTAAGGAGAGAGAAAACAACAAGTTAAATACACGCATCTTTTACCAGACAGTGTTGGGTAATACAGACTCTTACCTGAACGCCATCAGCTGCCACAAGACAATCTTCTCTTGGACCCAGCTGCAACACAAGAAGGGAATGGGACAAGAGTGAACATCGGACATATTGAACTCTTTGGACTTTATACTTACGGGTTCTCGCCAGGAACCTCAGAGTCAATATTAATCCGGAACTCTTCCAACGCCTTCTAACCAGTGAAGTAACTGGTATCTACTCGCCCCTGCATTCCACGCAGGATGGAGAGCTCATCATTCAAAAACATAAGGTGAGATTACTGAAAGGGAATGTCGGAGGTGATTAGTGGGGAGAACAGTGGGGTGCCATTACTAGAATCCACGGGTGGCTAACTCCCTTTCTCCACTTGCAGGAGAATACTTCTACGGGTCAAGCAGACGAGATTAGGCAGGCCAGTCCAGTCTGTCATCTCTGCACTATGCTTCACGTTGGAGGAGATCGCAGCTGTCCGTGTCCGATCGACGCTCCTGTGGAAGCCAAGTGAGCGTAACACAGTCTCTATTTATTCTAATCCCAAGGGCTGGTATCATATATCCCACCTGGCAAAAAAACTTTTCCCAGGCAGTGCTTCTCCTAAAACAGGATGGAGTGGGAAAAATAGGAGTATGACACGCTGCAGCAGAATATACTCCATGTAGCATCTCCTTCCCCAATTGATGGGTAACCAGAGATAAGCTTTGTCCCCACAGATGTAATAAGTTCTGCAATATGTAGCATACCCAGCCTGGGGAAATGAAAAATAATGTTTAAAGGTAAATGTAACATTATTATCACTACACTAGAATCGGTGGACAGGTAATAATGACGTTTGCAAGTTCCCATGAACTGAGGACCGGGGTTGGTATAACATATGATACCAATCGCTGGGGAGGTAAAATGAAGTGCTGCTGGTCAAGTGCGTACTTGATCTGTGGTGGAAGGACCAGTAAAACCTAATTGGGAATGAGCATCCTTACAAGGTCCGGGGCCTTGGGAATAAGTAGAAAGCTTGATAGCCAAACAGACATCCCCCACTAAAAAAGGGATGTGTGCAATAGGAAACCTGGAGGATAAGTCATGTGGCAAATTGGCACAAACTCAGTTATCGGTAAGATTAAAAATGCAGGTATAATGCCAGGAGAGGTGTAGATAAGTGTTTTCACTGAGAACCTAGGAATGTGCGTAGGGACCGTCATTCTCATGGGGGATGGTGTGGAAAGTATCTGTCACAGTTAAACAACAATATATCAATATCCAAACAATGATTACTATAACAAAAAAAATAGCCCGACAAAATGCACACCAGGTACAATCCTTAAATGTCAAAGTTCAGAAATCTGGTCGTACCCCAGTACAAAGTTTGATTTAGTTCATCAAAGTAGATAAGATGCAAGACACAAGAAAAAGAAGTCTGCCAGACCAATATTTCAGTTCAAAGTTTGTAAGCTCTGTAAAGATGTAGCAAAGTACATGTCAATGTTCAGATGTTCCACCAAAACAGGTACTAGGCAAATTAAATCTTTAGTCCACAGTTTATAATCAAGTGTTCCACCAAACAGCCCTAGCTACAAATATCCCAGGTATCAGAGCCACCTGCAAATGAAGGTCAATATTATGAACAGAATGACCAACAGATGTTACCAGCAGGACCTATAACTTGCAGGTATAGGTCAACCAACAGTAGTGGCTTCTACTCTTTGCCAATGCACAGCCAACTCAGGTGGTTTCATCATTGCTGAGGAGACAAATCCAGGGGTGATCGACTTGGCCAGTTGCACTTTGTTCAGAACTACTAGCTCTCAGATACTCTTCCACAGAATCACAAAGCATATCTTTTGCAGGTTGCGCTGTGAGGACCAGAGCGATCAGACACTGAAGATGGTATATCAACAGTGAGGTCTGAATAGGGATAATTTCTTCTGTAACATCGACCGTATGATGAAGGAGCCTTGCAATGGCTCCCGCAGGGACCTGACTGTGTGGAAGAGATTCAGAAGCTGCAGATCCTGATTCAGCACGTGAACATAGTGACTGATTGGGTGTCGTGCCCTCGCCTTCTGGTACAGGCCGTTCCATTTCAACAACACTGGAAGAGTCTGACATCGGCAAATGATTGGCAACATCAATGGTGGAGATATCAGCGATTGTGGTAGAGATGGAACCAAGCCGAGGAAGATAGGTCGCTGCAGAGATGATGTTGTCTGCTGGGGCGTTAACTTTGCAGCAATGCGCCACATGGATCCAGGCCGGGATACCTGCAGACTTGACGGCAGAATTCTTTGTCAGTAGGACCTGGATAGGACCACGCCAGCTCAGCTGGAGAGCATACGTCGTCTGGTGGACCTTCGCCAGGGCCCAGTATCCTGGCTGTAGAGGGTTACAAGGTTCAGTAGCCGGTACAGGCAGAGCTTCACGGACCTGGGCATGAAATTATTGGACAGTTCTGATCAAAATGCAACAATATTTAATCAAAGTATCATCCTCTTAGGACAGGCTTTGAATATGGGGAACTGCTTCGGGTGTACTTCCTATTCTCATCGGAAGACCTGTGAGGATTTCATGGTCAGATGTTTGTGCTTACACTGTGTATTGTTATGCATGGCAAACAAAACCAGGGGCAAAGCTTGGGGCCATTTCAACCCTGTCTCCTTACACACTTTAGACATTTTTAACTTAAGCTCTCCATTTCAGTGTTCTACATGTGCACTAGAGCACAGGTGATAAGAGCAATGGAACTGTTGAGTTACTCCTAAAGCTTTGCACACTTCTCTAATAACATGACCAATAAATTAGGTACCTCAGTCGCTGTCTATACTCTGGGGCAATCCAAACCGAGGTATAAACTCTGCCAACAAATGCTTAGCCACTTTGACAGCATCTGCCTTTCTACAGGGATGAGCCTCCATCCATCGCAAAAATACATCCACAAGGACAAACAGTAACCATAAGTTATACAGTCAGGTAGCTGTATGAAGTCTATCTGAATGTGTACAAATTGACCCTACTCTACAGGTCGTGCAGACAGCTTTGTAGGCACCACGCTCCCAACATTATGTGTCGGGCAAATGACACAATTTTCACATTTGCCAGAACCCATTGAATCTCGGTGCAATAAAGTGATCATAACGTTTTTACCTGAATGAACCACACCGTGAGTCACTATAGATCGTAACCTATCTGTCTCAAGCCAGAGTACATGCACGGGTCAGAGCCACGGGTTATGCGACCTGGGCTGATTTTGCCATTGGTATTCGATGCGCTTCTAACAGCATGGCTGGTTACATACAAAATAGCCAGAAACCAATTCTCCAGTTTCCGGGACATGGATACAAGATCCATCAACGAAGATCAATCAACAAAGAGAATCAAGTCAAGATTTAAAAGTGGTACATCAGAAAAATCAACATGAGGTGACAAAAGTGTCTCTACGACAAACCTGGCAGGGGTTGGTAATGAGGAGAGAGAGTTCAGAAGTGAAAAACAAAAAAAAGAAAAGAACTGAAGAGGGACTCAGAGTCACACTGGCAGCAGAAATAAGCAACTTTTCATATTGAGTATGGTGGGAATTCAACACACGTTGTGTATTCCCTTGAAGCAATAATGACAGTACCGCATGGGGAACAACAATTGTGACAGGATGCCACTGTACCAGAGACAGTGCAGCAGCGGCGATGGCTCCCAGACAAGCTGGAAGTCCGGCAGCTACTGGATATAACCGGTGATATAATATGTACTGAGCCAACACACCATGAGCAAATCCATGGAGCTAATCTCAAACCAGCACAAAGGGTTTAGTGTAATTCGGCAGACCTAAAGCCAAAGCCAAGTGCTTGCATAATGGTGACAAAGGCATCTTCTTCCGGAGACCATGGCATGGGCTCAGGGCTCGAATCATGCATGAGGCTGTGAAAGGGCTTAACTATGGATACATATCCCAAGACCCATTGCCTACAGAAAAGTTCTATCCCTAGGAACCACTCATCTGCTTCGTGGTCTGAGGTTTTGGAACTTTCTGGATCGCTGCAATCCGATTCTGGGACAAATGTCCTTCCCCAGCAGAAATCTCATGTTCCAGGTATCACACACAGGGCAGACACAACTGTCATTTGTCTTTTGCTGCCTTGTGACCATTTTCTGCAAGAGCTTTAAAATAATAAGTGAGTCTTCCTCACACGCTTCCAATTAGGGGGAGGCTAGGAGCAGATCATCTACGTACTGCACCAGCATCGACCCTCCTGGAAACTGGACTGAATCAGGAGCTGTCTTTAAAATTTTGGAGAACAGGGTAGGGCATTCTACGAGCCCCATTTGAAGTCTAGTTAACATATATTGCATTGCTTTATGGGTAAATGCGAACAGATGTGACAGTCGGGATATATGGGCATGGGGAAAAATTCTGAACATAAATCTACAACAGTAAAGTACTTAGCTGGGTAGGGAATACATGAATATTGTAGCTGGATTGGGGACAACCAGAAAATCCAGCAACACTGCAGCATGAACTGCACACAAATCCTGAATAAAACGATAAACCTCTTTACCAAGCTTCTTAGTAGGCAAGACAGGAGTATTATAGGGCAGTGGGTTTCTAGAATAATGCCTTGTTGGAGAAGGGATTCTATCACAGGCCAAATACGTTATTGAGCCTGTCAGGAAATAGAATACTGAGGTACACATGGCAAGGGTTTGGCAGCATTCAAAGTGTTTTTAACTGGCTCAACATTAACCATATATCCAGTGTATTTTGCATGGGTTGACCATAATTTCACTGGGACTCGGTTCAACTGTTCCCACTGTGAACAGAAAGCACCAGCCTGTCCCCAGGGTTCAATTGAGTTATTTACTGTAATACTGCCAGCACCTCATGCTCTCAGTGAGCGGCAATATCAAGGTATATACCATCAGGGGTACAGTAAATAGAACAACTCAACATACACAATAAATCTAATCCAAACAAATTCACCAAAGAACAGGGACTCAGCAAGAATGCATGTTGGACAAAAAGGGGAGGGGAGGGGGCAGGGGTTTTGAGATGAGAGGGGTGGTAAGGGTACGCACACTGAGGCGAATAGCCCTCCTGGAGAGGACTTCAAGCAGGGGGGTGACATCCCTTCCCAAGGGGGTAAGCTTACCTTGGGGAGTTGGAGTATGGGTGAAGGAAGATGGCAGCCTCGAGCAGCAGAGAGCTGATGAGAGCTTTGGAGGCCTTGTCCCTCGGCCTTTTCCCAGCGACTGTGCCTGGCGGTTTCCCTCCTCTCCCTTTAATGCGGGACGGGAGGAGTAGGCCGGCAGGTCCGGGTGCTGTAGTGTTGTTCGCCGTCGTCATGGCTACGGCGACAGCCATTTTAGCCTGGCCAGATGCCTTTTGGTAACCAATGGATGAATCAGGAGCTGGAGAGCACTCCGGCTTCTCTGAATTCGGTGATGAGGAAGGCATCTTGTGGATGGAGGGTGACTCTCACAGCAGAGCTGACGAGAGCGTTGGAGGCCTTGTCCCTCGGCCTTTGCACAGCGGCTGTGTGTATACTTGATTCTATGTATGAATAAGAAATTCGATGTGGGCAGCATCTAGAGAGAATTGTGTTCAAGAATTCGGGAGCAACTCTATGCAATGAAAACACAGAATATACATTGCCCACTTGCACAACACTGGCAGAAAGAACACAATATGAACAACATCAGATATAAAATGTGTGGGAATAAGAACATTCGAAGGAAACTACAGATGTGAGAACAGAGAATGTGAGTTGCGAAGAAAGGAAGCACTTCTCATTTTTGAATTAATAGCAATAGAAGATGGACCAAATAAGGACAACAAACTGAATGTTTTTCTGTCCTAAACAAAACTGGACTGTATCTATAGCTAATTTCTCGGGACAGAGAAAAGAGAGAAAAACTCTTCTGTTTTTCATCAACTATTGCACATGCATACAATTCTGCACGAGTTAACAAACAAGCACATTACACATTTCTGGCGTGCCGGACACACTTTTAGACCTTGAAACACACATGGTTTGTGATCCTGCTTTCTTGATTAGCATTTCTTGAAATAGTAATTGTTAACACAGAAACCAGAAAGTCACAATATTTGAAAAGAAAAAGAAAAGTTACTCTAGCTGCAAATGGCATCCTGCTTTGCTTTCTTGGCTCTGCTATGCTCTCACTCAGGACCGGTGCTTGCATGGTTTGTTTTTTGGGTTGCGTGTGTTATATAGAGTTTTGGTTAAATGTCACCCACGGTTAAGGGTTAACTGGAATAACATGCATTAGTCTTTATTAGTTCATTGGTAATGAAAAATTATACAGAATATTTATTTTGACTAATGTTTTGTTTTTTAATGCTTTTTTGTTCATCTTTGTGTTGCTTTTCTGTATCTCAGACCCCCCTAAAACCTTTATTACACTCTTCATGGGGTTTTGGTTTGTTTCCCTTTCCCTGTTTTTCAATTCTTGACTATAGTAATGTGTGATCATATTTACTTTGGGTTTGTTTTACTAATATTTCTTCATATCTATTTATGCTTTGTCAAGAAGGACATTTTATTTGTCCCTACAGAAACTGACTTTAGATTGGTTTCAGATGAGTGTAACTTTAGGAGGCCTGAGGAATAGCCCTTAGGCTCAAAACACGTGTTGGCACATTTTTCTGACACAGTTCAATTTCTATTGTATTTGTTTCTATTTGAATTATTTCTAAACATATCACAATATTTATGAACATCTAGTTTATGATTTATCTATGTGTGCCAGAATTCTTTATCCTGAGATACTTTACAGACCCAGTTCCTACATAGCATGAGTGTAGGCGTGTAGATATCCTAGGAACCTTTTTTCGATATTATGACATCCCAACATATGATTATAAAATGATTCAGGGAATCCTAAAAAATGTAATTGAAAGACAAATGAAAAATGTATATAGCAATGCATAACACACATGCAATTTAAAGCAATTCATAATTCCTAAAGAGAGCCCGAAAGGCCTTCGTCCACTCATAACCAACCTCCCTATGTAACAAGTTATATGCTCCTTGCAAACCCAGCTCCATTAAAACAATTTCTCTACATAGTGATTTGAGAATATCCCCAATCAATAGCAACAGCTAAATACCCTTGAAAGTAGTATTGTTAAAAACATGACAGTTAACACGGACCGGCAAATGTGTAAAGAACCAAATTGTAATGCTGCTACATTAAATTGGTGACAATACCCACATTTTGCCAGAACCACAAAATGCTGGCCACCAATTATAGCTTCTCCTGAAATGGGGAACTACCAAAGTAGTTTTATTAGTGAACTTACGTTTATCCTACTGACTACAAGAGACCAGTGTAATGATGACAAGTCTGGTGATTTATAATTGAATTTTGGAAAACAAGTCAAGAGATGCATCATGGCAGAGTTTCTATACTTTACGGCTGACTCATGGAATTTGCTGAAAGACCAAGATAGAGCAAGATAGAGCATTGTGCTATCCCCTTACAGCACTCTACACACAAGGTAGGCTTGTTGCTGCATAATCCTGATGAACGCTTTTATTTAGAATTTAAGAAGAATAGAGCAAAATATATTTTTTATTGTTCTTATTTTTTACTAAAGCATTCCTCCGAATGCGCCAACTTCCGCACTGCCCTCTGGTGCCTCTTCGCTGCCCATCCATCTCGCTGGGGTAGCAGGCAGATTGCGCAAATGGAAATCCACTGAAAAATGCCCATTTCCCTGGTGGTGCTTGTGGTAACTCTAAGATGGCCGCCGCTTTGCTTTACACCTTGGAAGGAGACCTGGAATCCTCTTCCACCTTACAGGCATGCCGATTGACCTGGAGCTGGACAAATTGGCCTATTGGGGACCGGCAGGATTTAGCCGGCCCCCTAACCAACGCCCATTTCCTAAGGTCCTGTCTGTTGCATGGCTGGGTCTGCGGATCCTCTCCTACACACCCCTCCCCATGTGTGCATGGAGGCTGAGGGGAATTCCATACGTTCCGGACATACCGATTAATTGGATCAACTAACATTTCTCTGAAGGTCAGTTCCCTCCACGAACTTCATTGACTCTCATCCTTTCCCCATGAAACTATCTCACCTCTCACTCCACGTCATCTGGACTCCCACCTTTTCTGGCTGGCCCAGTTGCTGCATGTGTTTCACCTTGTCCTGCCAAAGTCAAACCTGGATGTGCCCAGTTGCTTTGTGTGTTTCACCTTGTCCTGCCAAAGTTGTACCTGCCTGTGCCCAGTTGCTGCATGTGATTCACCTTCTCCATCCAAATTTAAATTTTGCTGTACCTAGTTGCTGCATGCGTTTCACCTTGTCCTGCCACAATCTAATTTTGCTGTGCCATATGCAGCCTCTACTTCCTGTCCCCTGTTCCTCCTCCTCCACTCCCCTTCCAGCCCTACCACACATTCTCTATTAGGACTTGCTTCTTCGTCTATCCTCCATGTAAGTTGTTGTATTGTCCCCCCTTATGTTTCAACCCCCCATCCTCCTCTCCCCCACCCTACTTGCCCATCTCCTTCTACCTTAAAACTGCTTAACTACTTGGAGCGTGGTTATGCACAGCAGTCTACCTTTCCTACACTCTTCTTCCCCTACCCTACTCTCCACCCACCCCCCTCCACTGTATTTATGTCTCGCTGCTATATAACTGTTTGTTCCACTTCAACTTAGCATTGTATAGCAGCCTGTCTGTTCTACCCTGCCCCCCCCACCTTTACCCTATTTGTGTAAGGCACATTGAAAAACTAAGGACTGTCTTCAGACAGGAAAGAGTTATCTTCAGTGTTATATGTATTATTTGCACCTATTAATGCACTTACCCTGCCCTGTGCACACCTGTATCATTCAGAAAGTCAAAGGCTCTGAATGATTCTTGTTTATCTCCCACTGTTCCCCTCCCCCCCTCGAGCACTTTGAAACACTTCTCTGTGTATAGGCGCTATACAAATAAATAATAAATAAATAAATAAATAAAGATAGGCACTGAAATCCAATATTGATTAAACAATATAGTTAACTGTCATACTAATGAAAAAAATCATAAAGCAATGGCAGGGTGTAAATATATCTTTCCTCTAACTCATAGAACTGACACATGTGTTCTTCATGTATCTGGGTGTGTGATTGTGTCTAGATATGCGGATGGCACATGTGCTTCATGTCTAACGCTGCTATGTCATGAGGTTTCTAATATATACAACAAAAAGGGGTACTGGTAACGCAGGGAAGGGCCCATGAAAACTGTCAGAAAGTTAAGTCCTATATGGGTCCTATTCCCAAAATAACCTCATTGGTTATGTAAAGCACTACACCCATTTGTATATTTCAAAGTCATAACCTCACATTACAATTGGATTTTTTGTAAATAAAAACATATTTAATACAAAATATTTGTACATACAATTAAGTCAAACATGTACTACACATACATGAACCTGGTACATATACCTGAACAGACTTCAAACGACACAAAACAACGCCATTCGTGCCGCTTTAAACATTCCCCGACACCACCACATCACAGAAACCAGAAGTAAATTAAATTGGCTACCTGTCAAACAGAGAATTTCACTCAAAACACTCGCCCTTACGCACAAATGCCTAGCCAACAAAGCCCCGATCTACCTTGGTAGTCGACTGTCGCGCCACTCTACCTCCCGACCTCTAAGAACAGCCCAATCCCACTGTCTAGCGATCCCCAGATTTAAATTGCAAAAAGCAGGGGGCTCAAGTTTCCCCGTCTTAGCTTCCAAGTTATGGAACTCCCTCCCTGTTTCAATTAGAGCGGAAGACTCTTTCAACACCTTCAAAGCCAATACTAGATCTTGGCTTTTCAACCAGCTTTAAGGCCGGCTTCGCGTTTCTTCCTGACCTACCCTGACTTGCCGACCGCTACTATCACCTATCGGCACTGAAACTACTGTACATATGTATATAAGATCCTCTTGTAAATGTATATAATGATTCTTTGTTATACCTGCATATCGGATCCCATGTGTAAATGTTTATGATTCTCTGTTATACCTGCATATCTGTAACCTTTTACAAATTGCGCCCTGATGCCTCCGGGCCTGCTGGTTTGCGCGTTATAAATAAATAAATACAAATACAAATACATAACAATAAGTGAAATCATTGAAACCATATATTAACTGGTTGGAGCCAAATCAACAATTTTTCTAGAATACATATTCCTTTGAAAGTGAAATCCCAGGTTGAAAATATTAGGAAGCTGGGATTGGGTCTGCCAACGCATCAGAGGGGAATTTTTAGAACCCAAAATAATGAATGCCAATACTGCGTGTCCTTAGCAAATGAAGCACAAAGGGCAGGGTTCGAAACCCAAAGTGGGTGAGGCGTGTTAGTGACGAGCCTCCAATATCCTCTGATCAAGAAAGTGCGTTTCGGCGGTGGTAACTGTGCAGAGAAAGTAGAATCTTCACAGTTGAAAGACTGTTCCGCCTTTGTCAGGGCAATAAGTAGCAAGACCCTGTTGTAGTGAGAGGAAGGAAAAAATAGAAAGCAAGTGCATGAGGGTATGGAAGAAAAAAAACAGAATTGCTGTCAATAGAAATCTAATGTAAGAGGTTATGAAACAAACGTATACAAACTTGAGTTTGAGGTGTAGGGAAAATACGCTAACATCTGTGTGCAAATGTAAGACTGTGGTCCTGTATGCACTAAACTGCTTGGTGCCATGTGAGGCTAAACCTCTGATACAGGGGGTACTCTGACAAATTGCAGATGAATCCCTGTCGGGTAAAATATGAATGATGGCACTATGTCCCTCCCAGGGGATCCTAGGACACCCAGAGACCCAGCCCGCCACATGCGTCCCCTGGCCAACCCCATGGTATGAGGACACGGAGGGAGGCGGGAGAGGGGGAATATCCAATCAAATGGGGAACCAAATGAAGGGGTATAGCTTACCTAAAGTGGTACCAGGAGAAACCGCTCTAGATAAGTCAGTCCTCATGTAGTCAGGTGAGAAAATGGGATGTAGGTTGGAGCCAACTGGCGAGCTAAAAATAGCCGTGTAGAGAGAGCAAGCCCTGATTGCGGGAAAATATGAGGGCCTGGACCCTGAGAAACTAACAAAATATTATTATTATGTTGTGAGAGGTAAACAGTCCTATGCCAGGGGGGCAGAAAACACATAAGAGGTACCCCGATGAGCAAAAAATGGAGGTTACCTTAATTATGATCCAGAAATGGATCCTCTGCGGGAAGTGTTAGTACGGGAGCACGCTCAGCAAAGAGGAAGCAGAGAGGTCCGTGTCTTTCATCAGACGGGAGCTGGATCTCAAAACCTATAAGAGCACGTTCAGATGTACTGGCTCTGAGGCGTGGAGAAAGACAAAGAAGGGGGGGGGGAAGAGACTCGATGAGGAAGAAAATCAACACTTAGGCTGTAAGCTGAGCCAGTCGCCGTCATGGCCCGTGGAGGACCTGCAGTGATAAAATATGTGTGAGAGAGGGTGAAATACCTGGGAGCGGGTTAGGAAGTAGCTTCGAGTCGTCTCGAGGGAACTGGAGCGGCTGTGAATGCCGTCGTGTCCCGTGTGCTGCGTTCGTGAAAATGCAGCATCAGGTTGCACTAAAGAAATGCGAGCGGGCGGCGTCCGTTGCTATGGCAGCGACGTCGCGTTCACGAGGGCTCGAAGCCAGGGCCCGTGTTGATTGGTTGGGAAGGCATCCAATCCAAGGGCCCAAAACTATGGGGTTGCCAGGTCCGGAGGTGTGTTCTGGATGACCAGTCAGAGTACGGCACGTCCAAGTGCCGGAAGAATGGCTTCAGTGGTGCCCTGTAAAAAGAGCGTGAGGAGCCATGAAGCCAGTATGAACCAAGAAACAACAGACTTGGTTACTCGTGAGTGCCACATCGCAAAACATTAAAAGGATGTGTATATTATATGAACACAGACCTGTATACACGTGAGAGGGCCTGTGGGAAATACTGTCGTCCTCTACATCGGACAGTGTTCCTGCACTCGTACGTCGGGGACGAGTCCCGCATATGGTGCGAGTGTAGGAAGGGGGGGGAAGAAAAGAAGAAGGGGCCCATATATAAAATGCAGGCAATATAGGTGGTGAGGCTCTGCTGTCGGGCTCCCCTTGGTAGATGTAAAGAGTAATTGACATCACGGGAGGAGGGTGTGAACCGCGTGTGTGGAGAGCAGACATCACCCTCATCCACTATCGGAGTGAAACCCAGGGGGGGTCTCAAGCGAAAAAAAGGGGGGAGAAGGGGAGGGCCGCGGGGAAAGGGGAAGGAGCCAAGACCACTGGTGTGTAGTCATGGGTAAGTCAAAAGGCCCGCATTCCCTGGTTAGAATGGAGATTGCTCGTTGAGGCCATTATCCAACAAATCCAATCTGTAGATCCATCGCTTCTCTAGTTCCAAGAGTCTGTTATGGATATTGGGACCTGTTTGTATCCTATCCAGAACCCACCAGAAGATGTCATCAGGGGTATGTTGATGGGATAAATAGTGTGTAACCAAGGGGGAAGTGGTATTCTTGCACCGGACTCTAGACCGATGTTCTGATATCCGGGTACCAACATTCCGCATGGTTTGGCCAACGTAGCGCAGACCACATGGGCATTCAATGCAATATACAGCTTGGCTGCTTTTGCAATTGGATTGATTGTTCAAAACCCATTGTCTGTCACCAATCTTAAAGGTTTGAATTTTCTTGGTAAACTTACATACCGAGCAGCCCCCGCAGGGGTAGTGGCCGGTAACTTTGCGCAGATTCCAAAGACCTGTACGTGGTGGTGCTCGTGTAAATGAAGAGTGAACAAGGTGTTCCCTGATATTCCTTGCTCTCTTGAAAGCGAACCGAGGAATGGGTTCGTCCACGAGCTGTAGTTTTACAATAGGCCAATACTTTCGAATCACCTTTTTCAAATCAAAGGTGTTAGGGCCATGTGAAATCACACATGTACGTCTTTCCTCATTGGGTTCATTGGTGTTGGTTCTAGGTGTTAAAAGGAGATCTCGATTAGTAAAACGAGCCCTTTTAGTGGCATTATTAACCCATTTTTTGGGGTATCCACGACTGCGCAGGCGCACACTCAATGAGTTTGCGTTGTCGTAAAAGTCATTGAGAGAGGTGCAATTCCTCCTAATTCTGAGTAGTTGACCGTACGGAAGATTTTCTTTGATATGTTGCGGGTGGTCGCTCTCATAATGTAGAAGTGTGTTGGGATCAGTGCTTTTTCGAAAAAGGTTGCAAACAAGTTTATTGTTAAGACCTGAGATTTCAAGATCTAAAAAGTGTATCTTTGTGGCACTGGATTCCATGGTGAATTGAATATTAGTGTTCCATGTGTTTAACCAATCAAAAAATAATTGGAGGGATGTCTTGTGTCCGGACCAAATGAAAATGATATCGTCTATCTAACGATGCCAGTGGGAGATCTTCGAGAGCCATAGGTTTGTTTGGCTGTAAACATGTTGTTCTTCAAATGTGGCCATGAATAAAATGGCTAAACTGGGTGCAAAGGTAGCGCCCATGGTCGTACCCTTGATCTGTAGATAAAATTGATTGTCAAACGTGAAAAAGTTTTTGCATAAGGCAAAAGTTGCCAGTTCAATAATGAATTATGGTGGCACCCGGTGTGAACTAGTGTGAATTGCCTCTTTTGTCAAATGCTCATATATACAGTCTATCGCTGCATCCTGTGGGATAGACGTATACAGGGCCTTGATGTCCATAGTTACTAACAGTTGTTCTGAGGAGTTGAAGTCCAACTGTTCGAATACCTGAATGGTTTGCATTGTGTCCCGTAGATACGACTTCGTTCTAATACTTAGTGGTTTCAGGAAGTAGTCGATAAATTGGCCTATTGGTTCTAGAATAGAGCCACAGCCGGAGACGATTGGTCTCCCGGGTGGGTCCTCAGCATTTTTGTGTATTTTAGGGAGGGCATATAAACAGGGTGTGCGACCCGAAGATGTGGTTGGGAAATTTGCCTCCTTGTCAGTAATCCAATCCCTTTCCAGGGCGTAGTTCACCATTTCAGAGATTTCTGTTTGCATTTTTCTGGTGGGGTCCTTTCTGAGGGTTTGATAACTGGCACCATCTTGTAGTAGAGTCATGATAATATGAATGTATTGAGGTTTCTAATGACATTAAGCATGTCTTCTTGGTGCTTTAGTCCAGACTGTCAAGATTGTCAATTGAGGTGTCTTTAACAGCATCCAGGGGCTCTTCATTTACTCCGGGCAAGGTTTGTGTTACTTTTGGGCTGTAGGGTTGGCAGAGTGGGTACCTTTCAGCATACTTGTCACTTACTGGGGCACTGGGAACTGGTGCAGAATGGTGCGTGCGATCACAGTTCTTTCTGTTCTTCTTCCAGGTTATTTGTCTGGGGTCAGGGGAAGCAGGGGTAGATTTCGACCTTCCCTCTTCAGTCCCCCCTCTGGTCCATAATAGTTTACATGATCATCAAAGGACCAGTACATGTACGTGCATGCTCCTTCGGGAATGCACCCAACCCACTTCCCTTCATACTTCCTTGGGTCTCAGGGATTGAGAGTGTCTTCGAGTAACCCTGTGCAAATAAACCTACCAGGAAGTATTCCATTAACTCCACCCAAACGCTTTGCCGGAGATCCCAAAAGGTTCGCCGTGTTTATGAACCAATGCCGCTTGCACTTTTTATGCAGACCCGGAGCCTTCCCAAACGATCAAGCCAAGGTAGCCTTCGTATTGTCATATCTCAGCGGCAGTGCAGCTGATTGGTCAATTCCACTAGTTACTCAGGATGACTCAATTCTTTGGGATTTTCAGGGCTTTCAAATAAGCATGGAAAGACTATTTGCCCGGACCTCCCAAGGACAGGCCCTGGATAACGAACTTTTGTCCCTACGACAAGGTAACCAGGACCTTCTATCCTACATCACGACCTTTAATAGGTTGATAGTGGAAACTGGATGGCCTGAGGTAAAACGAATCACGTTATTTCATCGAGGGCTTCGAGGAGAACTCAAGGATGTCTTGGCTCAAGTCATGAACCCACCTCAAGACTGCGCTGAATATACAGACTTAGTGGTCCAGTTAGATCACAGACTTCAGAACAGAAAGGCTGATCGAGCCAAGTTTGAGAATCGGGCATTGGTCAAGACCCACGCTAACCCCAAAGGAGCAGATGCTTCAGAACCCATGCAAATCGGAGGAGTTAAAGGACCCTTAAACCAGAAGGAAAGAGAAAGGAGACGGCAAATGCAATTGTATCTATATTGTGGAACTTCTGGACATTTTCTACGGGATTGCCCTGTAAAACCACCCAAGAAGGTGGTAGGAGCTGCTGATAAAAGGCATATGGAGTCAGACTCGGGAAACAACCACCCCCGACAAGCATAGATGTCCGCTTGCCGAGCTTGAAGAAGGATACTCAGACCTCGCATTTCATCATACCAATGGTCCTCGTAGATCCAAGGCAGCCATCGCGTATGCACGCAGTAAGGGCATACATTGATAGCGGGCCATAGGAAACTATGTGGACTACGAATTGGCTTCCAGGATGAATCTACCTCTCTGCCGAAAAACCACCTCAGATGTCATCACCACAGTCGATGGAACTGAAATTGCCTCTGGGCCTGTAACTCATTCCACCGCAGAGATGACACTATTGGGTCAGGATGGGCATCGAGAGACTATTGTGTTTGATCTAATCAAAGCCCCACAGTTCCAAATAATACTGGGGATACCTTGGTTGGAAACGCATAATCCTTGTATTGATTTGCGAGAGCAGAGAATAACCTTCCCGGATTGTGCACAAACCTGTTACCCAAAGAAAAATCTGAACGCAGGCCTAGCCCCGGTAACCACAGCAGTCGTGCAACTACCTCCAGAATACCAAGAATTCCAGGATGTCTTCCAAAAAGAACAGGCAAACACTTTACCACCTCACAGATCGTACGATTGTCAAATCGATCTCATACCCGGTGCACAACCCCCTTGTAGCAGGATCTATGCCCTTACGGAACCTGAGAAACTTCACCTACGACAATACTTAGACCAGTACCTTGCTAATGGCTTCATTCGCCCATCCAAGTCCCCTGCATCTTCAGCTTTGTTCTTTGTGCCCAAAAAGGAAGGTGACCTCAGAACGTGCATAGACTACCGCGCATTGAACCAGATAACTGTTAAGAACGATACCCATTGCCTCTGATCCCTGAACTACTAGACCAAGTGAAGGACGCTTGCATATACACTAAGCTAGATCTCCGGGGGGCATACCATCTGGTACGTGTAAAAGAGGGCGATGAATGGAAGACTGCTTTTCGCACTAAGTATGGGTTATATTCGAATACCAGGTGATGCCTTTCGGGTTGTGCAATGCACCAGCAGCCTTCCAATACTTCATGAACGATGTCCTTCGTGAACTCATTGACGTTTGTGTTGTCGTATATATCGATGATATTCTAGTATACTCCTCTTCAGAATCTGACCATGTGACGCATGTCCGAGCAGTCCTTGAGAAATTGCGCCAGCACAAACTATATGCAAAACTGGAAAAATGCGTTTTTCATGCCACAGAAGTTGAATTCCTTGGGTTTATCCTGTCCCCAAGAGGAGTCCGAATGGACTCACGAAAGGTGGACGCAATTCTTAAATGGCCATCACCAAGTTCAGTTAAAGGAGTACAAAGCATGCTTGGCTTTGCCAATTTCTACAGCGGATTTATCCCGGATTTTTCACATGTTGTACATCCCATCACAGCCCTCTTGCGAAAAAATAAATGCTTTATGTGGACTGAAGAAGCTGAAAATGCCTTCCAAGAGCTGAAAGCGAAATTCACATCTGCACCTGTATTAAAGCACCCGCGCCCTGAACTTCCATACATAGTGGAAACTGATGCATCCAGTCTAGCCATGGGAGCTGTTCTGTCTCAAAAGGACCCTGAAACTGGCCAGCTTCACCCAGTAGCATTTTGGTCCAGCAAGTTCTCGGCACCCGAGTTAAACTATGCAGTTACCGACAAGGAGTTATTAGCCATTAAATCCACCTTCAAGGCTTGGCGGCACTATCTTCTCGGTGCCAGGCATACCATTACTGTGATCACCGATCACCGGAGCTTACAGTATTTAAAGACAGCCAAGGCCCAATCATCACGCCAACTCCGATGGGCATTGTTCTTTGCCGAGTTCGATTTCGTGATAACCTATCGACCAGGTTGTAAGAATGGTAAAGCAGACGCCTTATCCCGGATAGGGATGGGAGAGGCAGAAGTGAACCCAGAACCAGTACCTATAATTTCCGAACAAAGGATTCTTGGCATGACAACTCTACAGACACTAGAGGACATTCAGATAAAGATCCAACAACTCTTTGATCCTACAGCCCTGCAGGACTGGGTAAAGAAAAGCCCGGAATACTCTGTCACCAATGACCTGCCTTATTACCAAGGGCGGCTATTTCTGCCACATAAGGAATTATAAGAGTTAGTCATTTCCCGTTATCATGATACCCTAATGGAGGGGCACCCAGGTATTGCAAAAACTGAAGTTAAGATTAAGAGACAATCCTGGTGGCCCACCTGGCGAAAGGATATTAAATCATTTGTGATGTCTTGTGGCATTTGCGCCCAAAACAAAAGTTAAAAGAAAAAAACAGCTGGACTCTTACAACCTTTAGACATTCCGCCTACACCATGGCCCACCTATCGTTAGACTTTATTACTGATCTACCCCCATGCAATGGATTTAACACCATTCTAGTTATTTTGGATCTTTTTTCCAAGATGGCCCACTTTATTCCTTTAAAGGGATTACCTTCAGCTTCAATCCTGGCCAAAGAGTTCCTCGAAAACATTGTTCGCATACACGGATTTCCGTCTGTATTGGTCTCTGACCGGGGCAGTCAATTCATTTCACATTTTTGGAGTAAATGTTGTCAATTTGCGCAAATCGATGTGAGGTTATCGACCAGTCACCACCCCCAAACCGATGGTCAAACGGAGAGGACCAACCAGACTCTCGAACAATACCTGCGTTGTATGTTACATCAGACTGAGAGTAATTGGAAAGACATTCTTTGGATCGCCAAATATGCATACAATAATTCAGTACATTCTGGAACTGGACAAAGCCCCTTTCATACCTTATATGGACACCATCCTCGAACCTCAGACCTTGACTCACCCCAACACTTAGAAATGCCCGCAGTGGACCATCTGCACGCTACGATTACACAAGCCTTTAAGGAAGCAACTGAACATTTAAAAAAGGTGAAAGAAAAATACAAAAAAGATGCTGATCGGCATAGAAGTGATACTCCACAATACCAGATAGGGGACCAAGTATGGTTAGCCACAACACATATACCTCTAAAGGGAACACGGACCTTTAACCCCAGATATTTGGGACCTTACTCTATTAAGGCCATTATCAACCTGTCAAGTTGGACTTACCTGCTAATATGTGAATTTACCCCGTCTTTCATGTGTCACTTTTGAAGCCAGTGCAACCAGGGACAAGACTAACCAAGCCACCAGACCCCATCCTTGTAGACGGGAAAAACGAATTTGAAGTTAAGAACATCCTGGACTCCAAGCTGATAAAGTCAAAACTTTTTTATTTAATCGACTGGAAAGGTTAGGGACCACAGGAAAGATCATGGGAACCTAGTGACCACGTTCATGCACCCCGATTGGTGAAAGAATTCCACCGAAATTTCCCAGACAAACCAAAACCACAGGGAAGAACGACTTTAGGAGAGGCCTTGGGGGGAGTGCTGTCATGATGCCTACCCCCGGGGACCCAGACCAAGTCCAGCAACCCCGGAAGCAGGCACCAAGTTATACTAAGCAAACCCAACAACACCTGCTAGGGGCTATTTGGGTGCAGTCCTGGCGCCTATGGCGCCAGGCTCATATGGAGAGTCAGTCCTGGTGCCATAGGCGCCAGGCTCATAGATTAAAACTTACCTGATGCAGACCATGCTGCAAACTCACCTGATGCAGACCATGCTGCAAGAGCTCCAAACCAAAGGAGGCTTGGAAGGGACTACTTTACCTAAGGGACTATTTTTTACTCGGGTGGGGCTTGGGTAGGAATACTTACCTGGGACTACTTTGGAGGCTATTTTAACCACGCCCGAAGAGCAGCACACGCTTTGTGTTATTCTGCATCCAGCAGCATAACGCTCACCGTGCCTGCAAGTCTGCATCCAGTCTTCTGCCACGCCCGCCTCGAGTCCGGAGCTCCTAGAAAAAGGGGAGAGAAGGAGAAAAGGTTAAAACAAGAGCAATACCTTTGATCCTTACCTGAATTCCCGATCCATCGCGCTTTCGAGCTGGAAGAAAGAAGTTATTTTATGCGCGTCGCCTCGCCTGCAGCAGCGCCGCGCTGAACTCACCGGCCTTCGCAGCATCTTCACATTCCACCGCATCCGTCTGCATGCTCCCGCCGCATCCGGCACCTAAGGGGAAGACAAGAACAGCAAGGTGAGCCAAGGGAATACACAGAGGCAATATTAGTTACCCCCCATAGACTTACCTGATTTTACCACCGGGGTACTATTCCTCTTCACGGGTCGGCGCAGCTTCCACTGCATCCTCACCGAACCCCGGCCCCTAAGGGGAAACAAAGGAACAGCAAGGTGAGACAAAGGGACAAACAAGGGGAAACCTCCTCACCACAATAGACTTACCTGATTTTACCGCCAGAGGCATTATTCCCTGAGACTTCATATTTTCTCTCAGCGCCTGAATAAGGGAGAAAGCAACAGGTTACATATTGACATTATTTTATCGAACTGTGTTGGATAATACAAATCCTTACCTGAATATTACCGGTTGCCACGAGGAACTCTTCGCTAGGGTCAAGCTGCAACCTGCAAGGAATCGGACAAGAGTGAAAGTCAGACATTTGAACTCTTACGAACTATGTACTTACGGCGTCTTGCCGGGAATCTCAGAGTCAATATTGTTCTGGAACTCACCAATTCCTTCGAGCCAGTGAAACAACTGGTTATCAACGCGCCCCTGCGCTCAATGCAGGATGGAGAGCTTATCTTTCCAAACCATCAGGTGAGACTATAAGAGGGGACATCAAAGGTGATCAGTGGGGAGAACAGCGGGAGTGGGGGGGGTTAATGCTCAACTCCACGGGTGGTTAATTCCCTTTCTCCATTTGCAGAAGAATATTCCTACGGGCCAAGCAAACGAAGCTAGGTAGGCCAGTCCAGTCCGTCATCTTGGCACTAGGCGTCACATTGGTGGAGGCCGCAGCTGTCCAGTTCAGATCGACGCCCCTGTGGGAGCGAGGTGAGCGTAACATAAGCTTGGAGATGTTTCTAGCGCTTAGTGTGAGGCGATTGCTTTTGTTGTTCACTTCCAGCTCTGATTTCAGTGTCTGGTTTGCTACGTGGGAAGAGGTCCATGTGGTACTCATGAGATTGTGATCGCTTGCTGTGGTCTTTAGTACGTCGGGAGGCGAAGATATAATCAATTGTTGCTGAAGATTTTTCGCCTTCCCAAGATGCCAGCCGACTTTTATGTGCATATATGCTATCCAGGTTGACAGCTCTCTTGAGCCCATCAAGGTCATCCAGGCACGACCTCGTTCTTCTGGCAATGTGGTGCGAGGGGACAGAAGTTTCTTTGTACATACTGCGTTTAGATCTCCGCAGATTAGGAGATGGGAGGCATGATGTTCGATGTAAAACCGGTTGTTACGCTCACCTGATATCTCCGGGGGCGTCTGAAAGGCTCTGAGATCTGGAACCCTGGATGCGTAGTTGCCCAGTGCTGAATAATGAATCTGCAATTACAGAAGGGAGGATTTGTGATAACTGTCTCTAATGGGTGAATCTCCCACCTCCCTCTGACCGGTCCCCTTCCCACTGGTTCTTTCTCACCTTAGTTATTTGTAAGGTGAGCTATCCGTCCTGCGTTTCTTGTGCAGGGGCGCTTGACATTTGTTGGCGAGCTGCCCGAGTTGCTTCACTGGTGCAGTGCGCCTTCCTTGGGCCCAGGCCTGCTGTGAGCCTGAATCTGCTGATAGGCAGGTAGGTTTGTTAATTGTAAGTCTTTGTTCTGTTTGTGGTGGGATTCCGTTAATGTCTTTATCACCTTCTTTTCCGGTGCAAAGGTTTTGCTGCTGGTGTGCCGGATGGAGAGGCACGTTTTTAGGTAAGAGAAAGCGCGAAGCGCGGCGCCTTTATTGTCTTTTAAGGCTAACCTGTGTTTTCTTCTTCTTCTCCCTACAGGCCGCTGGGGTGCTGCAAGTGGATGAGAGCGTGATGAAAAACTGGCCCCCGGAATCCGTTAAGGTAAGTAAAGCACTGTGCGGTTGTTGTCTATTGAAAGCGAACCTGAATAAGTCTATTTTTCCTTTGCAGGAGGTTGCTGTGGTGCTCCTGATGGAAGCGCAGCGTAGCTCGATGGAATTGAGGTGAGACTGATGGAATTCGATGTTTGGAAGCGTGCACGCTCTAATGTTGTTTTTTCCTGTTCTCGTTATTGCAGGTCGCGATGTTCGAGTAGCAACTGTGGTAGCGATTCACCGGAAGTCTTTAAGCTAGTACTCACAGGTGAGTGATGTTTCTTCTTCTCTCGGTTCCACAGATTGCAGCCCAGTTGAGATGCTGAGTGCTGGATGGTGTATTCTCAGGTAAGACCGAATAATCTCGTTCTTGCAGGACTACAGGAAGATGCTGAAGACCAGGAGCTGGACACCGTGGGTGTCACGCTGCTAGTTGCAGAATAACGCGAAGCGTGTTCTGCAGTCAGGGTGTGGTTTATATAGCCCAGGTAAAGTAGTACCAGGGAAAGTAGTTCCAGACCTGCTACACCCAGAACACTAGACCGCATGGCTTGGTTCTTGAGAACTAGGCTGTGTGGTTGCTTCCATGTTGGATTTAAAGATCCATGTAGTCAATTGAAAGTAAGCCTGGTAAGTATCTCCTTACAGTACCTGAGCCTGGTGCCAGATGCACCAGGACTGGCTCCAGGAGCCTTTTTGCAGAAGTCTTGAGGCCCTCGGAGTAGATGTGGGGGCTTGCTTGTGGCACCGCTTGTGGCCCCTGACAGTGGTCATGACACCGGTCTATCTCATTTTCCAACAGATTGATGAAGCTGGCGTTGGAAATGGACTCCGGATTCCAGTAGGTATTAATGATTATTACTGGTACTACAGAGATCTTCCCTCTGTCCATGTTTTGATGATTCCAGGTGACTAGCACAGTTAATAGGAAGAGGGACGTTGAGAGAATTTCTTTCAGTGTAACTCCTTTTCCCAAGAAAATTGCTGTTAGCAGGCCAGAGAAGGGGAGACCTTTTATTCCTTTTTTTGCTGGTGCTTGAGTGAGGGTGAAGCCATCTAGGGTTGGTTTCTCCATTAACCATGTTTTCTGGAGGCACAGGATGTCAAAGGAGGCCAGATATACATCACCAAGAACCGTCAGATGAGAGAAGCCTCGGGTGTTCCATGAGCCCAGTCTCATGGTAGCTGCTTCTGGCCTTAGTGTTGTGGCCGGGTCGAGACTCTGTGGTTTCATGGATTGCTACTTTTGGTGGGAAGAAAAGGCCTTTGGGATCCCAGCCCACAATTGGTGTAGAGGGAACAGTTTTTCCTTCTCTTATTCAGTACCTGCTACTTTTGCAGGCATCTGGACCAATGTTCTTGTCATTGCGGGTGGTGGTCCCGAGGGCTTTCTTCCCGTTCTTTCAGGCACAGGTGCCAAGGAAGCATCACCTTGTTTCAGGCTTGAGGGGCCGTTTCTTCTATCTACCATTTCCCTTGTTGTTAGGTTCAAGTCGGTGGATGGAAGACCCGACTGGTCATTGGGGGTCAATGTCAGTCCGTGGCTGCTAGTCTGAACAGGTCTCAGGCTGGTGTGGCCTTCATCTCTTTTTAAGGACCTCGAGTGATGTAGTGGTGATTTCAGCCCGTGGCTGTTTGACTGAACGGATCTTGAGCTGCTGTGGCCTTCATCGCTTTTAGAGAACCTCGCGTAGTGGGGAGGAGCCTTCAAGGTGGTTGAGGATAGACGGGCTCGTGAAGCTCCTGTAATTTCCCTTAAGTCGTAGCCCAGTTTCAGTAATTTTTCTGTTGAGTCTCTTAGTTTTTGTTTCACTGTTCTAGAAGTGATATAAAGAAGAGGTGTCGCTTGTCTCCCTTCATGGCTGGGCTCGACTAAGCTTAAGTCCTCTGTTCTCAATGAAGTGAGGTTTGGAACGCTATGAAGGAGTTTAATGACTGTTCTTCTATTTAGAACAACATATTCTCGGCTGTCTCTTAGTTGTTCTAATTTAAACGTCGGCGTGTTTTCTCCCTCGTGGGCCCTCTGGGTGTCTTTGCCTCTGCCTTGGTATTCTACTTCTTGCAGACGCCTATTTCTTAGTGCTGGACGCTCTTCCTTGGTTGAATAGTTTGTATGTATCCGCGTGGGGGTGTCGCGACTAGTTGCTGTGGTCTTAGTTCTATCCGGTAAGTTGTGAAGTGTTGATGTTGCCGCCCTTGATCGATAGTGACGTGGAGGGTCCTTGGGCGGTTTCCCGTATGTTTTATTGGGGGGTGAAATTTGTCCCCACTCTTTACTTTTGGTTGTCTTTTTGCATCTGTCCCCCAGGGTAAGGAAGGGTTGGTCCTCTTCTTCTTCTTCTGTCATGCTTATGTTGATTGGACTTGTTGGCTCTAAGGCAGAGTTGGGAGGAGGGGAGACGATTTCCTCTAATTTATCAGATGGCAGGTCGTCTAGGTGTTGACTTAAATTCATTAACCCTTCTTCTTCCAAGAAGTCCACTGTCGTTTTCGGAGATGCGGGAGAACTTGTCGTCAATGTTAGATCCACACAAGTATTGCGATTTGGCTCTTTGCTCTTCCTTTGTTGTTCCTTTTCCCGCGTTCCTCTTACTGCGGTAGTTGTTCTCGCAGTAGTTGAGGTGGCTGGTTTATCCAAGGTTATCTTCTCTGTGGGAGGTAGGCAAAGGACCAATTGCTTTTTCCTCAGCGGCAGCTCTTTTGGTTTAGCCTTGATCTGGTCGAATATTGTAAATTCCCTATTTGCCGTTGGCTCCGTCTTATTTTCCTTAGTTTTTTCCTGGTCCATTGAAGAAAGGGACGTGTCTTCTTCACAGACCCAATTGTTCTGTGCTGACCTGCGTTTCTGTACTTTTAGCCGCCTCTTAGTGACCGGCTGGCTTGGAGAAGTGTGGCTCTTCCTGGGCACCTTTAGCTGATTCCTTGATGGACTGTCTCCGGGCGTCTCAAGTCGCACCAAGACAGGTGTTGACGTTTCTTGGCGTTCTTCTTCGCAAGCCATCAGGGTTTAGCAGGCCACTGTCTGGAAGATTCTTGGTGCAGCAGGCGGCAGATGGGCAAGTTCTTCTCACCAGTCCGTGCTTGCTTTGCGTGATTCAAGGTCGGCCTGGGCTCCTTTCTTAATTTCTGTCACTGCGATGTACCCCTCCAGATATAGCAGTTTAGTGTGCATCATAGCTGAGATGGTACTGTGGTCCTTCAGCGTGTCATTTATCGACTCGTATAACTTGGTGCAAGCGCTATTGATACCGCAGACATTATTGTGAAAATGTCAAGTTTTTTTGTTTTCGGTGAGTCTGAAGGAGCACTTGATGGAAGTTCGCTAGACCTTCGGGATCGAAATGGGGTCGCTGTTTTTGACAATAGGAAGTCTTTTCTTGGTGGTCTAGCACATGTTGTTTTTTTTCTTTTTGAAGGCGTTTGTGCACTTGCGTTGGATTGGCTAGGGTGGTCATCTTGCGTCAGGTCCTAGTCAGGGCCCTTATCTTTTTCTTGTGCTGATAGGCACACACTCGTGGTTGTTTGTTGCCAGGGGTGTTTGTGTCCAGATGCTCCTCCAGTGACCCTCTTGCAAAGTCCGCTTTCTGGGAGAAGGCCGTTGTGTTTATTTCTTTTTCTGGCTCTATTGTTGGTTTCTTTTGGATAATTTGCTTGGCAGGATCGTTGTGCAACTGGCCATTGTCCGGTGTAGTCAGATTGAGGGTAGGTTTATCTTGGGAATTTCGGCATCCTTCCAATGCTTCAAGTTGGGGAGCCGATAGATTGCTTGGAAGCCCAGATTGAGCCGATGAAGTGGCCGTTGAAATGCCAAAAGTTGCCAGATCAGTGTCTTGTTGGCTTTCTGTTGTTTCAGAAAAGAACACCACTTCTAACATTTCACTGTCGCTTATTTTGTTGATCCTGTCGAATTTTCGTTTGTGCTGCTTGCCATAAAATTCTTTCAAGGTGTGTATCGAAGCTGGTTTGCCGAGATCTGGTTTAAGACCTGTTGTGTGTTAGGTAGGTTTCTTTCTGTTGCGAGGAGTAGATTGATTTGTATCTTTTGTCTGTGCCCCGTGAGTTTTGCCCTTTTTTGTCTCCCCACTTGATTTCTTGGTTTGTCAAGGAACTGAGGACCTTTTAGAGCACTGAGCTCTTTTCCATTTCTTTTTGCTCAGAACCTCTTAGTTCGATGATTTGTTTATCTTGATGTGCAGAGAGTCTGAGAGGTCCGAGCAACTGCTATGTTGTTCTAGGTCCTCCCAGGCGTTGCCAAGGCCAGGTATACACCTCTGGCATGGATCCGTCTCCTGAGTTTGTGCTGCTGGTGGAGCCCAGTCCCATGGGGGTGCGTTGACTTGGATGCTCACTTCGCGAGAAGTGTGTTGCGGGAGTGGATGTCGTTGGGAGTCTTTGTTTTTCTCCAAAGATTCAATATTCGCCGCCCTAGGCGAGATGTCATCGGGGTTCCCGGGGGCTCCACACTCCCTGGTTGCCTGAGGTGAAGCTCCGGTCGGTGTCGTGTCGTCCAGCCCCCCCTTTTCACATTCGAGGGGTTGGCTGGAGGCAGCGCCTCCCTGGGATTCCAGGCGTTGGAAGCTGCCGAGCACTTCTCGCTGGGCGTCCGAGTCTCCGCCCGCTCCCCCTCCTCCTCCGCAGAGGGCCTCGCCGAGGACCCGCCCCTGAAGCTCGGTGCCATCCCTACTCCGACAGGCAGAGCGGAGCCATCAGCCGTGGGCAGGGTACACACCAGCGGGCCCCCACCGCGGGAAGGGGGCGAAGAAAGCGAAGGTAGGCCGCAGTTGCCTGCGGGTGCTTGGACCAGCTGCAAGCCTCCGGGTGCGCTAGCAAGTTCATCTGAAGGTTTTGACTCGTGGGCCGGTTTCCCCACCGCCCGGGCAGCTGATGGTAGCCAGTGGTCTTCCAATTGATCTGAGAGGCTCTGAGGACAAAGGAGAGTAGGTGTATTAGGCGAAGTAGTCATGTTGGTGGTCTGTGGGGCCTTGGGAGGCTCTCTCGCCTTTCTAGCCAGAGGGCTATTTAACCAATGTCGACAGTTCCTCCCTCAGTGGTCTCCGGGGAGACGAAGGAACTTGGTTCTCCCCTGGCACTGGTTTTGCTTTTAAAGTCGTTGTGATTTTATTTTCGTCTCCACGTGGCTTCAAACTCCAGAGTCTACGTCCTTCAGAGGCTGGGCTCAGCGGGGTAGTGTCTTTGGCGTCCATGTCGGCTATAGACTGCAGAGACTGCTACTCTGCAGCTACTCGGCGGCCGCTCTGCGGCTGAATGGGGTTTTTATTAGTGCTCCTTCCCCAGCACTTGCAATGTAGACAGAAGGCAGACTGTCAATGGAGGTCAGGATACAACAGCAGAGGACTGCAGAGACTGCTACTGTGCCGCTACTCCGCCAGTGCTATGTTCAAGAGTGCTAATGGCATGACCACTTTCACAGTGTTATTCTGTCACCATGGGGCGTCTATAAGAAATATGGAACATCCTCTCTTTACCCATTGTTCTCTCTCCTCTTGTGGTACAGCTCCCTGTAGTTCCATGATTTGTTTCTCTGGTAGATTGTAGTATCCTTCCCTCATCACCATGTTTCTAACTCCTCCCGGGGTGTTAGGTCTCTCCTTCAGTTCCCACAGTTCCCCGAAGTATGCTGCACATTTTGCCTCATAGTCTGCTGCCTCATTTCCCCTTGAGATTGCACCTTCCCCTTTGGTGTGTGCCTGGCACTTCACCAATGCTAGCTCTCTGGGATAGGTGATCATGTCAATTAGTTTGCCTAACAAGAGCGCATTCTGCACTGGGGTCCCATCTGCCCATCTGAACCCTCTCCTGAGCCATGGTGCCAATCCTGAATGTACTGTTGATGTGACATACACGATATCGGAGTAGATTGTCACACGTTTGTCTACGCTGTGTTCTAGTGCCAGTATGAGAGCAACTAGTACTGCTGCTTGTGCTGAGTAGGGAGATGGCAATAGTGCACTCACAACCACCTCACTTGTCCAGTCATCTTTCAACCTCACTACAGCAGCTCCTGTCCTTCTGACCCCATCAGTCTGATCAATGGTCGATGACCCGTCAATGTAAAGCATGTCTCCCCCCTCAAGTGCATCTTTCTCCACCTTGCGTGTCTCACTGAATTGCTCTATGTTCTTTGCAGAGTCATGAGCCCAGTCCCCTGGTTGGTGGACATCTGCCACGAATAATGCTGGGTTTACAGTCTTGCACCTTACAATCCTCAACCCTGGCTTGTATAGTATGACCTCATACCTTGATGCTCCTCCAAACTGCTGCCCTGCAAATTGCGAATGGCGCCCGTCATGTGCTGTGTTTTGTATTGTCACTCCTGGGAACCCTTCCCTCTTCCATATGTCATCAGCTGCGTCACTCAATATTGAAACTAACAGTCCCGTAACTAACGTCACCCACTGCCAGCCTGTTTCCCGCTGTCAACTTCTCCATTTCATAAATCCATTTCCCAGCTCCCGCACTTAATGAGGGTAATCTACACTTCACATTCTCTTTGTCTGTGTGTTTCCAGGGCATATATTGCGGCCTTGTCACTCCCCTCTCTAATAGTAGCCTCTGTGAATATGCTGCCCCCTCCTCTGGCGTCCTTCGATACTGTCTGATCTGCATAGGCCCCCTCTCATCCTCCATGTCTGTGGATGTATGCACAGGTTCTAGTGCAGGCACTTGTTTGTTCTAATGAGCTCTATACAAACATCCACTAGAATGTGCCAGTGCTGTCTCTTCTCTCCTGCGCCCTGGGAGATCCCTGAGTCTACTGAAATATGTGTTATACGGGGCACACCTGTCTGTCTCCTGGTTGGTTCTTATTCTATAGTGACCCCTCCTTCTCTCTTCTTCACTTCCATGATGCTCCCTCTCCTGTCGTCATGAGGTAGAGTCTGCTGTGCCCACCCATCTCGTCACCGCTATGTCTGTCGTCATTTATCCATGTTGCTACAGAAGTCATCAGAGAAATCCAATCTCCTTGATGTTGAGTAGGCGTTGGGGTTTGGGTTTAGGTCAATGTCCACCAGATTATACTTGCTGTCTCCCTTCCATAACCCAATGCTAGCTGCGCCACTCCCTACTGAGACTCTTTCATGTCTGTCTGTGCTGTCTAGTTCTGTTTGCCTCTCCTCCTCCCGTCTTTTCCTTTCCCATTCCAGTGCAACTCGCTCACTGACCGTTCTTATAGGCCGCTCATCCTCCTGCTTTTGTGCCCGTTCCCTCGCCAGTCTATTTAGTTGCAACTTTCTCTGTTCCCTTTCTGATGATTTGCACTTTTCTTGCTCTGCTATCTCTCTCCTCCTCTAGTTCCCTTTCCCTCTTCTCTCTCATCTCCCTCTCTACCCTCTTCCTTTTCTTCAGTTCCCTTTCTATCCTTTCTTTGCACTCCTTTTCCATGAGTCCCCTCTGCTCCTTTCTTCTCTGTTCCCTGTCCTCCCATTCCAGGTCCTCCGCTCTCCTCCTGTCCCTTTCCGCATGCTGCAATTTAATTTCCTGATCCTTCTCCCTTCTTTCCTCCTCCTCCATTTGTTCTGCCCAGTCAAGTCTTTTGCGCTTCTTTTGCCAACTCTCTATTGCTTTAGCCGGCCCTTCTGCTTCCCCCGTGGTCTTTCCTTTGAGTTTCAAGAGTATCTGTGCCGCTATCCATTCTTCTGTACCTATGCTCTTGAATTCTGCTTTTGCGTGCAGCAGCCCTTGCTCCTGCGCTGCCAGCAAGCTGCTTTGCACCCTTCTGTTTGTCTTCTTTAGTATATGCTGGTGGCTTGTATGTTGGGTTTCAATAGCCCTCTGCTGCCCTCAGATCTCTTATTGGGTACATCGACCCCTGTTCATCATCTTTGTCATCAGATATTACACTTGGAGGGCCAGTGATAGACGCAGAAGGGTGAGACTCCTCTTCCTTCACCTTGAGTTGGTTCAGCATCCACGGACGCCGCGCCACTTCCCCTTCTGCCTCCTGAAACATGCGCCACAACTCAAATATAGTCATGCATTTGGTCAGTTTCTTTCCCTTGTAAGTATTCTGTGTCAGAAGTGATTGCTGCACATCTCTGGAGAAGCTACCGCAAGGCGGCCATAGTCTTATTAATTTTCCTTCGGTGCAAGGGGCGTTACCCCTCCGCTATTCCCCAGGTACATTGTCTGACACTTTTACCTGACCTCAAGTTGAGTTTTTCGATAATCCACTGTTCAGGGAATAAAAGTCACAGTGCAATAATAACACTTTTCAATTTCTACAAGCCTTCTTGGCTCTGCACCTTAGACAATGTGCTCCGTGCACAGCCCCTCCTTCACAATATTCACAGGGCTTACCCAATGCATTATTGCATCTTGAGCTCGATGTGCGCCCTATTGAAGACCAAGCCTCCCTTAGCACAGCATTATACTGGGCATTAAGGAGCACAGATGGTTTAGCAAAATATCGAGATGCATTGAAGCACCTCTTGAGGCGAGAAGGGGTCAAAAGTCTCCCCTAGTTTGCACATGTGACAAAATCTCTTCTTACCTTGAATGAGACTGGGCTGTGGGAGGAAGCAGAGGGTGATGATAAAGTGGCCCTATGCAGGATAAAGAAAGCGGCCTCCATTCTGGCCAGGCAGAAATGGAGGATGCTGCTAGCAGGCTGAAATAGGGCCCAGATTATCTGTTGTATAAGCCACAGTTTGGCATTGAAAGATACCTTCATAATATAAGCCCGTGCCACCACCAACGGAGAGGGTTGGAGCCCTTCTCACCCTCCCTCCTGACAACGACTGTGCCTGGGAAATCATCACGGACCGGGAAATTACATCTACGCCATCGACCTCGTACGCACCTTGTGCATGTGTATTATTGCAGGTGAGCACTTCTATGTTATGTTATGTTATGTTACTTTGCATTTATATAGCGCCTTATGTACCACTGGTATGGTCTCAAGGCGCTGGTAGGTTGAACGCCCTCGGGAATCGAAGTTCAAGTCAGACGAGAGAATAGAGAGAGTCAAAGGTGCGTGTGAGCACCGGATGTGTGCAGCTGGTGTGGCATTCGTGTGATAGCTGCCTCTTAGCGGTAGGTGTGGTGGTTGAGAGATCAAGAGTATGTGTTCGTTCTGGCAGGTTTTTATCCAGACCGATTCTGGCTGCGTTAGGCCTGAGGAGAACGCCTGGCTGGAGGGTGTGTAACCAGCAGTGTTTAGCTAGAGTGATGGGGAGTATGAGGCAGATGATGGTATGAGAACAGCTAAACCGAATGGTGTCATAGTATCGCTGTGTTATAGTTGAGTGGTGGTGTAAAGAAGAGAGTAAGCGTGGAGATGTGATATGGTGGTTTACATTAGGTGTTTGAGATCGGCCCACTCCAATAGTTCCATGTACTCCATTTGTTCCATGTACTCCGACTGTTCCAAGCATTATGACTGTTTCAAGCACTCAAAACTGTTCTTTTCCATGCTCTTTCAAACGTTCCATGCACTCCAAACCATTCCATGTAAGTCGTGCAATTCTATGCACTCCAATCTGTTCCATGCACTCCAATCCGTTCCATGCACTCCAATCCGTTCCGTGCATTCCAATCCGTTCCATGCACTCCAATCCGTTCCATGCACACCAATCCGTTCCATGCACTCGAAACCGTTTCATGCACTCTAATCTGTTCCATGCACTCCAATCAGTTCCATGTATTCTAAGCTATTTTATGCACTCCAACCATTTTATGCAGTCCAACCATTTTATGCAATGCTTCTTTCATTAGTTCTACCCAGGTTATCCTTTCTCCATGCATCATCCATCCACATACGTCATCTTCACACGTTCCATCCACTTCACTGGTTCCACCCATTTCACACATTCCATCCACTTCACCCGTTCCATCCACTTCACCGGTTCCACCCACTTCACCGGTTCCAAACGCATCATCCGTTCATCTACCTACTTCATCCGTTCTACCATTTCACCCGTTCCATTCACTTCACCCATTCTGCCCCTGTTCATCCGTTCCATCGACATACTTCTCCCGGTCCATCCACATACTTCACCCGTTCCTTCCACATATTTCATCTGTTCCATCGACATACTTCACCCGTTCCATCCACATGCTTCACCCATTCCTTCCACATATTTCACCCGTTCCTTCCACATGTGTCACCCATACCTTCCACATATTTCACCAGTAGCTTTCACATATTTCACCCGTTCCTTCCACATGTTTCATCCGTACCTTCCACATATTTCACAAGTACCTTCCACATATTTCACCTGTTCTATCCACATACTTCACCCATTCCATCCACATACTTCACCCGTTCCATCCACATACGACGTCACCCGTTCCATCCACATACTTCACCCATTCCATCTATGTACTTCATTTGTTTGCACTACATACTTCACTCATTCCATCCACATACTTCACCCATTCCATCCACATACTTCACGCGTTCTATCCACATAATTCACCTTTCCATTCTATGTACTTCAGCCTTTCTGTCCACATATTTCACCCTTCCATCCTTTTCACCTATCCCACCCTGTTCATAATTTCTGCCTAGTTCATCCATATCCCCCAGTTCATTCGTACCACCCAGTTCATCCGTTCCACCCGGTTAATCCGTTCCACCCGGTTAATCCGTTCCACTCGGTTAATCCGTTCCACCCGGTTCATCCGTTCCACCTGGTTCATCCGTTCCACCCGGTTCAATCGTTTCTCCCGGTTCATCCGTTTCACCCAGTTCATCCGTTCCCCCCAGTTCATCTGTTCCACTCACATAGTACACTTGTTCCAACCCCATACTTCCTCAGTTCAAACTACATTTTTCATTTGATCGATCCACTTGACCCGTTCAATCCACATACTTCAATCATTCTATTCAATATATCTGACCCATTTTGTCCACACACTTCACCTGTTCCTTCCTCGTTCTTTACCTGTCTCATCTATATACATCACCCTTTCTTCCAGATCCATCCTACGTTCCTGCCACCCACTACACCCATTTCTCCCTTTTACTACATCCGTTCCTTCCAACCACTTCACCCGTTGATCCACATACATCACCCGTTTGCTTCACGCTCGACCCCCGCTCTGCACTCTACACCCACCCCTCGCTCCGCTTTCTACACCTGCTCTGCACTCTACACCCGCTCCGCACTCAACACCCGCTCCGCACTCTATATCCGCTCCGCACCCATACCATACTCTACATCTGCTCAACACCCTACAATGGCTGAACACCACCGCACACTACATCCGCTCAACACCCTACATCTGTTCAAGACCATCACGCCCTACATCCTCTCAACACCCTAAATCTGTTCGACACCCTACATCCGCTCCACTCTATTAACCACTCACACAACCTACACTCGCACCACAACCTACATCTGCACCACGCTCTTATCTGTTCCACCCTCTCATCCGCTCCATGTCCTCATTCATTTTGCGCTCTCATCCGCGCACACATCCGCTCTACACACTTGTCTGCTCTCCACACTCATCCGCTCTACAGACTAATCCGCTCTACGCACTCAACCGCTCTACGCACTCATCTGCTCTACGCACTCATCCGCTCTATACACTCATCCGCTCTATGCACTCGTCCGCTCTACACACTCATCCACTCCACGCACTCGTCCACTCCACGCACTCGTCCACTCCAGGCACTCGTCCGCTCAAAGCACTCATCCGCTCCATGCACTCGTCCGCTCTATGCACTCATCTGTTCCATGCATTCATCCGTTCTATGCACTCGTCCGCTCTACTCACACATCCGCTCTACGCACCCATCCACTCTTCGCGCTCATCCGCTCCATGCACTCATCCTTTCCACGCACTCATCCGCTCTACGCACTCGCCCGCTCTACGCACTCGCCCGCTCTACGCACTCGCCCACTCTACGCACTCATCCATTCTATGCACTCGCCCGCTCTATGCACTCTTCCGCTCTACGCACTCTTCCGCTCTATGCACTCTTCCATTCTACGCACTCATCTGCTGTATGCACCCATCCGCTCTGTGCACCCATCTGCTCTGTGCACCCATCCGCTCTGCGCACCCATCCGCTCTACGCACTCCTCCGCTCGTTATGCACTCCTCTGCTCTACACATGCCCTGCTCTTACGCACTCATCCGCTCTATACACTCATCTGCTCTACACACTCGTCCGTTCTATGCATTAATCTGCTCTACGCACGCCTCTGCTCTACACACTCCTCCGCTCTTACGCACTCCTCTGCTCATTACGCACTCATCTGCTCTACACACTCTGCTGCTCTTACGCACTCATCCGCTCTATACACTCATCCGCTCTATACACTCATCCGCTCTACACACTCATCCATTCTACACATTCATCTGCTCTATGCACTCCTCTGCTCTACACACACCTCTGCTCTTACGCACTCATCCGCTCTACACACTCATCCGCTCTATACACTCAACCGCTCTATACCCTCATCCGCTCTATACACTCATCCGCTCTACACATTTATCTGCTCTATGCACTCATCCGCTCTAAGCACCCTTCCGCTCTTACGCACTCCTCCGCTCATTACGCACTCATCCGCTCTACACACTCCTCTGCTCTTACGCACTCATCCACTCTATACACTCATCCGCTGTATACACTCATCTGCTCTATACACTCATCCGCTCTACACACTCATCCGTTCTACACATTCATCTGCTCTACGCACTCCTCCGCTCTACACACTCCTCTGCTCTTACGCACTCATCCGCTCTACACACTCATCCGCTCTATACACTCAACTGCTCTATACCCTCATCCGCTCTATACACTCATCCGCTCTTACGCACTCCTCCGCTCATTACGCACTCGTCCGCTCTACACACTCCTCTGCTCTTCCGCACTCATCCACTCTATACACTCATCCGCTCTATACACGCATCCGCTCTATACACTCATCCGCTCTACACAATCATCCATTCTACACATTCATCTGCTCTACGCACTCCTCCGCTCTACACACTCCTCTGCTCTTACGCACTCATCCGCTCTACACACTCATCCGCTCTATACACTCAACCGCTCTATACACTCATCCGCTCTATACACTCATCTGCTCTACACATTTATCTGCTCTACGCACTCATCCGCTCTAAGCACCCTTCCGCTCTGCGCACTCATCTGCTCTACGCACTCATCCTCTCGACACGCTCATCCGCTCTACACACTCATCTGTTCTACACACTCATCCGCTCTACACACTCATCCGCTCTACACACTCATCTGCTCAACGCATTCATCCGCTCAATGCACTCATCCGCAATATGCGTTTCATCCACTCTACCGACTTCATCCGCTCTATTCACTTTGTTCATTCATCCTGCATTATCGGTTCAGCCCATGTCACTTGTCATACGCACTCGATCCGTTCCGTGCTCTCCATCTGTCTCATGAACTTGAATCGTCTATTCTGTACTTTCCATTTATGCCATGCAATTATACATTCCATGCCATCTGTCTGTGTACTCATCATTCTCCTGTATTCATCTTTCCATCCTCTTCTCTTTATTCATTTCGTCCATTTTGTTCCTTTCGTCCATTGCAATCATTACATCCATTTCATTAATTTCAACCGCATTACTGTTTTCGTACGATTTATTCTTTGTATCCACTTCACTGCTTTGATCTACTTTACTCATTCTATTCTGTTTTTCATTTTAGTTTACATTAGCGGGTATTAGTTGTCGATTTCTTGTTTGGATCTTGATGTTGTATTGTTATTTGTCTTATTGTTATTTAAGATCTAGTAGTTTGTTGAGATGCTGTCATTGAGATGCTGTTATTCAGTTTGAGTTAGTTTGAGTACAGGGTTGATTTTAGGGGAAGAGCCAAGTTTTCAGTAATTTGCGGAAAGACAAGAGGTCTTCAGTGAGGCGGATGCCGGGTGGGAGTGTGTTCCACAGCATGGGGGCCAAGGCTGAGAATGATGATCCGCCTAACCTGACTGAGTTTGTTTTAGGTATGACTAGGAGGCCGGCTGAGCTTGATCTTAGAGTACGTGGAGGGTGATAGGGTTTTAGTTTGTCTTGAAGATATTGAGGTCCGGTTTTATGCAGTGCTCGGTGAGAAATGCATATGGTTTTGAAGGTCACCCTTCGAGCAACCGGAAGCCAGCGCAGAGTTTTGAGGGCTGGGGAGATGTGGTTTCTCGGGCCGAGCGCTAGTAGCAGTTTGGCTGTGGCGTTTTGTGCTCTTTGTAGTTTATTCAGTTGGTATGCGGTAGAGGGGGTTAGCGTAGTCCAGCCTTGATATAACAATTGATTGGACCGCAGAGAGTCTGTTGGGAAAGGAGAGGTATGGAAAGATGCGCCTAAGAGTTTTAAGGTGGTAGTGGCAGGACTTTGAGACGCTGTTCACTTGGCGCGAGAGTGTTAGGTCAGAGTCTAGGGTGCATCCAAGGTTTTTTACTGAATTAGAGGGAGTCGGTGAGTTGCCCATGGCAGATGGCCAGGGTAGTGGGTGTGGAAGAAGTTCGGTGTTGCCACATTCCATGATTTCGGTTTTGGAGTGGTTTAGCAAGAGGTGGTTTGTGGTCATCCAGAGCTCTATGTCGAGGAGGCGGGAAGCGAGGTCAGGCCGGCAGTTGGGTTTTGAGTTCAGGAGTTTTAGAATTAGTTGAGTGTCATCAGCGTAGTTGTAACACAGGATGTTGTGTGAACGAATTATTCGTGGGAGGGTGACCAAGTAGAGATTGAACAGGAGGGCTGATAGGCATGCTCCTTGTGGAACTCCCGTGTCGACTGGTTGGGGTTGGGAGGAGCAGGTGGAGAGTAGCGTTATTTGGTACCTATCCTTGAGGATCAAAGCTATCCATTTGAGAGCGGTTCCATGAATTCCTAGCGAGTGGAGGCGGTCAAGGAGGATTGAGTGATTGATTGTGTTGAAGGCGGCGGATAGGTCAAGAAGGATTAATGCGGCGCATCCCACAGAGTCGGCCGTGATTTTAAGGTCATCTCAGATGTCGGGCTCTGAAACCTGATTGTGCGGGGTCTAGGAGATTGTTGGCTTCGACAAAGGCATTTAGTTGGGAGTAGGCGGTTCGGTCAATGAGTTTGGCAAGGAACCTGGTGTTTGAGATGGGGCGGTAGTTTTTGGGCTCGAGAGGTTCGCGGGAATGATTTTTTATTAGATGTTTGACATGAACCGTTTTGAATGCGTCGGGAAAAATTCCTGAGGAAAGGGAGTCATTTATGATGGATCGTGCATTTTCTCCTGCGCAGGTAGAAGCAAAACATTTTTGAGGGTTGTGGCCGGGCAAGGGTCTAGCGGGGAGCCCGATGGTTTGCGGGCAGAGAGAAGTTTGAGGAATTGGTCGGGTGATATTGGACTAAAGGAGTCGAACGTTGGTTGGGCAGTGGTCGCCGGCGGTGGGATGGCCGGTACGGGGAGTGGGTTGCCTGGTGGATGTAAGAGAGCTAGTTTGTTGGTTAGAGTGTTTGTTCTTTCGAGAGCTGTGGTGTAAAAGTGGAGAGAGAGTGAGTCGCAGAGCGATTGTGAGGGGGACGGGACGGTGGTAGTGCATGATGGTTTGGTGAATTCGGTGATGATTTTGTGAAGTTCTTTGCTGGGGTTTTTACAGTTTAGGATTCGGGAGTTGTAATGGGCTTTTTTTTTGGCCTTGTACTGATGAAGGTGCCGGGCCAAGGTAGATCTGCTCAGGGGGGTTTTGTCTTTCCACCATTTGCGTTCTAGGTATTTATATAGTTGTTTAGTGGTCTTCAATACAGGTGTGATTCATCTAGGGAACAGGCCACGGCGGTCTGATGGTTTGCAAGGGGGTGTGAGCCGCATTATTGAGGTGTTGAGCCATGAGTCAAAGGTGTCGGGGGTTAGTTGATTATTGGGTTGGCAGGTAGGTGGAGGAGACTGGAGGAGTGCGTCGGCTAGGTGAGGAAGGATTATTAGTTTTTTCCAGCATTTGCATAGATTCTGAGGTTCAGGTGTGGGTACGGGAAGCGGGTCGCGTGAGCGAATGGCGGAGGAAACAATGAAGTGATCGGACCAGATGACAGGGGTGGGGGGGTTTAGATGTATCCGGTTGTGGGAGCTGAAGATGGCATCAAGAGTGTGTTCTTTATCCTTCTACATGTGCATCTGCCATCATCAGCCCCCCCCCTTGGGCCCTGGAGCTCATCAAGGCACTCCGCCACAGGGAGCCACGCAGCTGCTGTACATCCTAGTACGAAAGCCGAAAGGCCGCCTAAAATGGCGCTGCAATGTTTTTGTTTATGCGTTGCTAGGTAACGCGCTTGTTTGAAATAAGCGCATATAAGCCGGCAGGCGGAAGCCGGCCCTTCTCGTAGCAAGGCCCGCGAGAACAAGGCCCTGTTTGCCCCTGTTCGCCACGGTGAACTGCGGCTGCCTGTTCCATCTCTCTGTCACAGACTTGCCTGGACTCACTATAAGTAGAAGTCCTATGAACCACCATGCACAATATGTGCTGCTAGATTCTGCTCTTCCCTGCTACATCTCCGCTTGCTGGCCACGCCAGGTAATTCCGCGCACACTCTGGTGGAACCTATTTGAATAACCTCAAGTTGTATTCACGCCGGTAAAAAATACAATGCGAATGGCTGTGAATTTACCTCTTCTCGACTCTCCCCCAGAACACAGCGATTCATTAATATTAAATGTAGAAGAAATTGTAAATTCTTTATGATTTCAACAGGGGGGACAGCCCCGAATACCTCAGGAAGAAGCTTCCAGCTCATGTCTATTGTCCACCTAGCCTGGCCAAAATATTAATGCTCATGGGGACATATATTCTTTGGATACCTCACCTGACTTCTTCTCAGCAGATCCTTCGCTAATGGCCTTCTCCCAACACATTCAGGATCCCCCAAATACAATTTATGGCCAACAACCATCCCACCATGCTGACAAGACGGGGACTCTCCTATTCATTTTGAAGGAGCTAAAAGAGCATTCTACTTGTTATTTCGAAATGAGAATCCTAATGGAACGTATCCTGAAAACATCTAAAGCTGGAGCAAATTCTTTAGAAGCCCTCCCAAACAAGTTAGCTACTTTGATGGGGGATATTCTTACCACGTCAATGAATATAGCTAAGATTTCGGAAAAAAAAGCAAACAGATGCGGGATCAAAAACAGTTTTGCCCCTAGAACCGACAAGTTCTGGCCCTCAGACACAAAAATGAAATTCTATGAAGAAAGACAAAAATAATATAACTAAAAAAAAAAAGTAAGAAAAACAAATTTCACTCCTCCCCTCATAATTGAAGGAAAAAAGTTGCCAAAAATACCTGGCGCAACTTTATTAGAGAGGAGAAGGACTTATTACACACTACAGGTCCAGAAGCGGCGGAGACGGTGGGGGATAAATGAAACCCTAATCTAAATATTGGCATGTATGATATTGATACCAACTCTCTTTCAGAGGAGATGCATCATAAAGCAGCGCTGAAAGAAAATAGTACAGCCATAAAAGGAGAAAAACCTCACCCTACCCCTAAACTGACTCTATCACATGCTAAAAATCCCTTCTCCTTGCCTGGGCAGCAGAGGGAAATTTATGAACTATTTGCAGAAACTAAATCCACGAATAATGCCAACCCATTGAGTCTCCCGCTCACTATAGCTCCTCTGAATGTAATCAACCTAGTGGAACCTGAGACACCCAAAATCCAGCCCGCTTCTATGACCTTACCTCTTCCAAAGTTGCCTAGTCCACTCTGAGGGTCGCCCTGCAATGCTGCTCCTCAGGCGGTAGTGGCTTTGACCACTGATAAGGTTGTAAGTACACATGGGGAGACTCGCCCTGAATATTGCTCGATTAATGAAACACAATTAAGCTCCCTTATACGTTCAACTGTCAAGCATTGTTAATAAAGGAGGGTCACACAGCAGACTTTTCGAAAATAGATATTCACACTGTCTCAAACCCTCGCCCTTCTATGATTGATCCGCCTCGTAACCACACTGAACCAAAAGGCGTTATTAAGGCACCCTGGCACTCTATTCCAAATACGCCCCTTCAAAACATATCGGAACCAGTTCAAAGTTCCTCAGTATCGGTTCCATCGGCTCTCGACCATCCAAATTGTAGAGATAAAATAGAAGAATTATTGAAATCTACTCCAAAAAACTATCTTCATACAGGTTTACGACACATAACTTGGAGAAAAGCCTTGCTATTTGGAATCCCCTAGCGTTCTATTATATCCACTATATGACTGTGGAAATTAACCTGCTATGAATAGAGCTAGATCTCTCTCCCTATTAAATGATATTCCGGCTTTAAAAAATCTGCAGACATTAAGCGGGTTGACTTTATCCACCCAATGTGTTTCGATCATGTAAGAATTGTATTTCACTCAAAACTGGTCAAAACTGGTCTTTCAAAAAGTTCTGGCTGAGATTGATCAGCTCAATTTATTGATTTTTGGAGAGGGTGCTTCAGAGCGTGATGGCTTTAGCCAACCTGAACCTTGTCTGCAACAGGATCTCTTCGATCAGCAATAGAAAAGTGAATTAGATACCAAAGGGCACCAGGAAACTAGTTGGAGATGGCTGGCCCTATCGTTAAGAGACTCTATCTCCCAGCTTCAATCACTGAAACAACAACTTTAACCCAGATAACAGTTTTTCTATTTTGTGCTGGAACTCAAGAGGTAATACTCATCTTTTATCCTCTTCCCAACTATGGGCCTCATTACGAGGCTCGCGCTGAAGGAATGAAGGAGGCCGGTACGGGACCGGCCCCCTTCATTCCGTCACGGCTGATTACGAGGTTCCCTTTGTGGGACCCGGATCAGACGTCTGGTAAAACCAGACTTCTTTTCCGGGTCCCGTGAGGGGAAGAGGGAGGTAACAACGGGGCACTTGTAATGTGCCCGTTGTTACCTCCCTCCCCATTCCCATTTAGCCCTATGGGGGCTCAAATGGGAATGGGGAATGGTTCCTGCAAGGAGGACTTACTGGGTCCTCCTATGTCGGAAAGACCTGGTAAGTCCCCATTGCAGGAACCCGGTAATGGAGCCCAGTTTGGAGGCAGCCATGGAGCTAATAGCTCCATGGTCCCCTCCAAACTCGTAATGAGGCCCTATGTCTTCAGTTGCGATCTAAAAACATATTGGCATCCAAGAAACTTGGTTACTATCCCATGTGCAGCTTGATGGTTTTCAAAGTTGTCACCTATTAGCTACAAAGGGCCTAAGGGCCCGCCCGGCAGGGGGCCTCTTGATTGCGGTAAAGTTGGGTACTGGCCTACATATGATTGAAACTGTTTCGATTGCCCCCTATGTTTTGGGGTCTTTGGTGAAGGTTGATGGGAATGAGGGAATTTCTCATTTGTTGATACTGAATGTTTATTGGTCACCTGGAGCTAACCTTTAAGAGTTAATTTTGAAAATGGAAACAATAATGGAAAATTGTTTAATGAAATATAAAGCTGTTCATATTCTGGTTATGGGTGATTTTAATACGAACATGAAGCTTGCAATAGAGCACTCGACTGATGTCCACCGGGAAAGGTCGAATATGGTGAATCTGGAGGGGCATCCTTATTTAAAAATTACAGAGTCTCTATATAACAATTGTGGCCCTTTAATTTGGAAGCTATTACTCACCTCTTGGGGACTCATATCTCTACATTCCATTCTGAGGGCCGAGGTGCCTTACACCACTTGGTCTCTGGGTAATAGGTCGTCAGCAATTGATTACATCCTTACTTCTGAGTATATTTTTAGTTTATTCAAAACATTTGCCATTACTTATATTACCCTGAGTGATCACAAAATGCTTGAAGTAGACATTAATTTAGCAAGAAGCGCTCGCCCCTTTGAATACGCATCCTTAGATTTAAGTCAAAATCTTGCAAAGAATCGCATTGTATGGCATCCTGGTAACGTCCAAGCATGCAATAATCTTTTTTGGAAAGTTTATATCACTACAACTTATGAAGTAAGATACAGAAAATTTACACATGATAATTTTATCCCTCATGTTAAGACCCTGATTGATAATTCTGTAATTGCACTGAAGCGTAAAAACATTAAGAAACTGCACACTCATAAATATGATCATATCGTGCGCTCAGCTAAAATTATTTTGTGTAGAGCTCTAAGGACACCTAGGATGTTCCCGTTAGTAGAAACTGCTAAAAAAGAGGGTGCCAGATACATGAAACAACTATACAAAAACTGGATAGAAGGTCGCAAATGCTCAATGTTTCAAGCCGACAATGAAGAAATGCTGAGCGCACTTAAGGATAACTCCTCTCGAAAATGTTGGTGCCTGATCAATGGGCATTCCTCTCATATAACCGCAACACTGAATCCAATCTCTGAAAAATCTTGGTTGGAGCATTTTCTCGCTCTCTATGCCCCCAGAGCCCCTCCATTTGTTTTTTCGGACATTCTTTCGTCTACTCAATGGAATTGCAGTTTCTCTGTGGCCCAAATCAGAAATAATATTATGCTGTCTAGTGCATCCAGAGCAGCGGGTCCGAATGGACTAGCCAATGTGCTATTAAAGCATGACCCCAATACCAGGTCAAAAGCTCTATCATTATTGTTTACAGACATAGGACGTACTAAGCGTATTCCACAATCCTGGAATTTTTCCCTAGTAATCCCCGTCTATAAGAAGGGCGATAGATCTTCTCCATTTAACTATCGCCCAATCGCGTTATTGGACGCAGAGTCGAACATTTTTGCGGGCCTGATTCTTCAACAAGTGGAGGAATGGTCTACTGCTAATGCAACAATTTCCACCGCGCAATTTGGTTTTAGACGAGGAGTATGGACAGTGGCGGGGGTCTTATAATTTCCCTTCTGCAAGAAATAGGGTGGAAACAAGGGGGCCACCAGTATATCTAGCGAGCATGGATCTGTCCCTGGCTTTCGACCTGGTCGATGGACCAACACTATGGCGGAAATTGGAATCCTTCGGTCTCCTGAAAGAAATTTTATCAATACTTATCCATCTTCATGAAGGTTCCAAAATTCAGGTACGCCTAAATAATGAAGGACTTCTTTTTTTCCCAATTATAACATCAAATGGCCTCAGACAGGGCTGCATATTTGCGGCAGACCTATATAATCTATACACTTCGGATAAAGGTCCTTGTCTAATTAAGCCAGCATTCATTCAACCAACTTTGCAAGGCAAATAAATGAGCTGGTGCTCATGTGCAGACGACTTCCTGTTGTTTGACAAAACTCATGTGGGCCATCAACAGTTATTACCCCTCATTAGGATCCTGGCGTTAAGGGGTTAACGGCGCCGTAAAAGGTGTCAGCGCCGTTAAACCCTTAACGCCTGATTACGAGGTCCCTTTGCGGGACCCGACCTTAACGGCTGGTCTAGACCAGCCGTTAAAGTAGGGGCCTGCAAAGGGACTCTCGAGGTAAGTACGGTACTGCAATTTGCGGTACCGTACTTACCGCCTTCCCCATTCCCATTATGCCCTATGGGGCAAGAATGGGAATGGGGAAGGGCCATGGTGGTATGGGGAATTACCGTCCCGCCAACCTTGGAATGGGGTGGTAATTCCCCATTCCACCATGGCGGACTCCGGCATCGACCATGGTGCTAATAGCACCATGGTTTTCCGCCGGAGTCCTAATGAGGGCCATTGTCAGCATTTGCTAAGTATATGGTCGTAAATGGGCTAATTATTAATCCACAAAAGTCACATGTAATGCACTTTAGTCGAAAGCGCATGCAGGCTAATGAAAAATGGTTTTCAGATGAGATCAGACTG
The DNA here is from genome assembly GCF_040938575.1 of Ambystoma mexicanum. Lineage (NCBI taxonomy): Eukaryota > Metazoa > Chordata > Amphibia > Caudata > Ambystomatidae > Ambystoma > Ambystoma mexicanum. Next base: position 991,841,478 of record NC_090929.1, on the reverse strand, counting down.
GGAGTTAAGCTTTCAATGAGATACCTAGGCTTTTTGACAACTGATAGCCCAAGTCTTTTGCAGATTCGTAACCATTTCCTCACGAAGGCCAAACAAAGCTCAGTTCAAATGAAAATAGTTGACCACAAATTTGGCGCTTATTCTTGCTTGCCAATGGTAAGATATTATAACCAAAAAATAATACCGAATATTTCTTACGGTCTAGAAATCCCTTTCATCTCAGGCAAGCTGAATATGAATAAATTGGAAGCTGACATCCTAAGAGAAATGACGTATTGTCTACCAAAATGCGTCCCGCTCGTTGCTCTGAGATATGAGTTTGGCCTGCACTCGTTACAAAGCATTGTTGAATGGAAATGACTCTCTCTCTTTCGAAATTTGATAAATGAAGGCGAGGACTCTCTGTATTTTGACTTGGGCTGTCATATGAAGTTAGATATCTCCAAATCTGTCTTCCTGAAAAAACTCGTAGAAATTTGCAAACAATTGTTACGATCGGTGGGAGCAACTATGTGCACATTATTAAATAATCCCAAAAAAATTAAACAACTGTTGCAAAACGTAGATTGGGCCAACACAATCCAAAAATTGGTAAGCCATGGGCTATACTCCCACATGGTCTCATACTACAAACCCATGGTTTTGCTGGAACCTTATCTCATTTGCTTTCCAAATAGGAACCATAGAAATGTTTTTTATGAGATTCTGTTTTAATGTTTTAACAACGGGTGAAATTCTTGCTATAAGAGGAAAAGAAAAGGATCCTTCAAAACTCTGTAGAATTTGTAAAGAGAATGATGTAAAAGAAACGCTCAGACACTTAATGATTGATTGACCAGCTTTGCTCACAACCCGGTTTCTTTATTTTAGTCGCTTTCTTTTTGATGCAAAATGCATAGACTCTGACCACTTGTGGAAGCGTATGCTTTATGATAAACACACGTCTTTGCAATTAGCAGTTGTGAGATCTTTGAAAACAGAATGTGACTTAGCTTAAGATAATTTTAGGTCCTGAAAGCAATATAAATGTAAAGTTGTTTGTGGGTCGACAGATGTGAGCTCCAGTCCTTATAACTTAAATTCCATAGAAATAGTTTGTGATTCTTCATTTGACCCCTGGTTTGTTCGAATACATTTTAAGGTTGTACATTCTAGCTTTAACAATGTTGTAATTTTGCAAAACGAAAAAAAGTTTTTATCTTTTTAAACGGTTTGCTTTGTAAATATTTTGTAAAGGTTTTCTTTTATGTAAAGAAAAAACCATATACAAATATATAAATAAATAAATAACCTCAAGTTGGTTGTATTAACCACTGATGTTATCACCGAAATAACGAGCATTGGGTCTTACTGCAACTTACTGTTGATATGCTAGCCCGTCATGGTCTGACTGCCTCAGCCGATTATGCCAATTGCCTAACAGTCGTAGACTACTTTGTGCTGAAATAGCCTATCTCCACTGTTTAAACGTGTTTTGAAATAGCCTACTGACAATCATGTGCTGAAATAGCCTATCTGCCACCAGTTCAACGTGTTTTGAAATAGCCTACTGCAATTGTGTGCTGAAATAGCCTATCTGCCACCACTTCAACGTGTTTTGAAATAGCCTACTGCAATTGTGTGCTAAAATAGCCTATCCCCACTGTTTAAACGTGTTTTGAAATAGCCTACTCCAATTGTGTGTTGAAATAGCCTATCTGCTACCAGTTCAACGTGCTTTTGAAATAGCCTACAGCCAATTGCCATTTGTATGTTGAAATAGCCTATCCCCACTGTTTAAACGTGTCTTGAAATACCCTACCGCCAATTGTGTGCTGAAACAGCCTATTTGCCACTTAATAAGATTACTCTGAACTAGCCGTCTTCGTGTCAGCCTATCTTGTTCAATACAGCCCATCTGTCCTTGACTAATCGTGTTATGCACTAGCTGAACAGGGAGCTCTACTCTACCCCTCCGTTGAATATGTGCACCACGCTCCAACACTGTAGCACGCTAGGCGCAGTTCTCATCTTGAACACTATACTTCTCTATGCCAGTTTGCATGCCTCCAACTGTCCAGACACCGCCAGCCTATCCAATCGCACTATGACCGACTCTTAGAGGCCCGAACTACCAATTTACTACAGTACGCATTCATTCGCGCACATACCTAGTTGCCACTCTAGACTCAACAGACTCAGAACATGCACTCTACTCATGCTCATTACCACCCATCCTACACATGTAACACACAGGAACCTCCGACTAAGAACTCGCACCCCTGCTAGATGTAAGATGTATCAACAGGGTCTGCACATCCTCGACTCTAGCACCACGTTTCCTTCCAAAACTAAGCCCACCCTCAACCCTACCAAGTCACATAATTCTACTCCCAAAGAAGGTAAACTGGCACAACCAAACAGTATTAACTATGCCCCGCATTACAGATGCGCTCTGCTCAATGTCTGTTCTCTTAGCGCCCATGCTCTTGAAATCAACAACCTCATCTGAAGCCAGAACTTAGATATATTAGCCATTACTGAAACATGGCTCCACGAGGCTTCAGGCTCGACCATAACCTTAGCCCTACCCGCAGATTACTCTATCCTCAGACAGGATAGACCCTCTAAAATAGGAGGGGGAGGTAGCTATAATCTTCAAACATGCCCTACATCTTAGGCCTATAACCCACCTTTGGGAGGGCAAAGCTGACATCTTATCAACCAAATTGACACTCTCACCTAAAAGCACCATTAATATGCATCTTATCTACCGGCCCCTGGTACTCCCAGCAGACTTCCAAGGACACATCACCCACTTACTCAGTGAACAATTTTAAAAAACTACCAAAACCCTACTCCTTGGCGACTCCAACTTAGGTTTCAAAGACCCCAATGATAAAACCGCTATCTCATTCACCAAGGACCTCACAGACCTGGGCGTCTCCCAAAACATTATGACCCCGAACCACTCCAAAGGTCGCACCCTGGACTGGCTGGTTGACCACAATTGTGACTTCACATAATTCCTGGTTCACATAAGACCTGCAAACCCTATGCAAGAACAAGCGCCTGGCGCTAAAAAATTGGCAGGCAAACCCCTGTAACACCACTAAAGACAATTTTAAAGCTACGGCCAAAAAATACAAAGACGCCATATTTAATGCCAAATATGAAGCAAATAATCGCAGAAAATCGGAAGCCAACTCTCAATCCAAAGAACTCTTTTCCATCTTTAATGAACTTACAGATCCTCCCATCTCCACTGACGAGATTGTTAAATATGAAGCTTGGTGCAATAGCATTCAAGCTGCCATGCTCAATAAAATAGACCTCCTACAAAACAAAATCCGAGACCATTACTACGCCCTACTGAACCAAAACCAGCCTAAACAGACACAGCACATTAACAAAAATATCAATAGCCCCAAATTCACCTTTAAAGATATCTCTGAGTCAGAAGTCATAGACATCCTCAGATATCTGAAACCATCGCAATGTAAGGGCAATATATGCCCCCCTAAGATCATCAAGGAGTGTGCCTAGCCACTTGCTCCAGTACTAACCACCTTCATCAACTCTTCCTTTAAAACAGGCATTGTCCCAGTCAGCCTTAAAGAGGCCTGGGTGCGTCCCCTCTTAAAAAAGCCTACCCAGCCGAACAACTACCGGCCCATAACAACCGTCCCATTTCTTCTCAAATTACTCGACAAGGCTGCTCACTGCCAGATACAACTCTACCTAGAAACCAACTCCATCCTAGGCAAAAGACAGTCGGGATTCCACAAAGTGCACGGAACCGAAACCACCCTGATAGATCTAAATAAACAAATCACCAAAATCCTTGACAATGGCAAGCCCGCCCCCCTCCTTCTCCTAGACCTCTCAGCGGCGTTCGATCTTATGGATCACAAAACTCTCACCACACACCTCACACATGCAGCACACTTTTCCGACCAAGCAGCTTCCTGGATCACTTCCTTCCTAGAAGGAAGAGCAATGAAAGCCTTCTCTAACACAGCCAATGCAGCTCCCACCATCATCCACTGTGGTGTCCCACAGGGATCCTGCACGGCTCCCACATTATACAATCTCTTCACAAAGCCCCTCTTAGATAAACTTGATGCACTTGGGATCGCATACACAAATTATGCCGATGATACCCAAGTGCTCCTTCCCTTAACCAGTGAATATCACCAAGACGCTACAGCCTTAAGGCAAATTTATTCCACTATCCAAGCGTGGATGGACACTAACGGCCTATGCCTTAACGGGGACAAGACAGAGATTCTCATTCTTGGTCAAAAGGTCACTCTAGCCAAGCGAGACTGTCTCTACTCCAATTTCAGCATTGACAACTGCATCATCCCAGTCTTATCCCCAGTTAAAACTCTAGAGGTCCACATTGACGCTACCCTGTCTATGAACAAACAAGTCAGCACCATCGTCTCTGCCTCCGCCCTAAGTATTAAACTCATCAACACCATTAAACCCTTCTTAACTAAGGAAAACTGCTTCTCCATAGCTAGAGTCACCATATGGGCCAAGCTCGACTATTTCAACGTGCTCCTAGCCGGCACCTCCATAGAAACAGACTCCAAATCACCCAAAATAACTCACTGAGATCTGCCTTAAGTATTCCCAAGAGAGACCACATCTCACAAGCAAGAAAGTCGGTTCACTGGCACCCAGTCAAAGACCGCATCACATCCAAAATCCTCACGACCACTCATAAATGCATTAACTACACAGCACCGCCCTATCTCTCAGACACGCTATCCAGATCCATCTCAAGCAGGCCTACTAGATAAAGCTACACCAACCCACTCACTGTACCGTGCATTAACAGGGCCAAAGCAGGAGGGATAGGCTTCCCATACATAGCCCCTAAGCTCTGGAATGCACTCCCCAATGCCCTCAGAGCAGAAACCTCTCTCCCTGCCTTTCGAAGAAACCTTAAAACTGCTCTTTTCAACTAGCCTGCCTCTTCTTTCCCACTCCTCACCCTCCACCCTTTCTACCTGCTCTCATAAACGGTCCCATGCAAAGTTTACATCAAATATGCCTGTATGTTTTCTGATATGTAACTAAGTGAGGTTCATTCTCTGTTACAAGCGCCACAATGCGTCTGGGCTGTTGCGCTCTCTACAAATATGAATAAATAAATAAATAAATAAATATGCTGGAGCCCTTCATGTCACCTTTAGGCTGGGCACGTTGTGGATTGTGTTCTTTACCAAACTCTGGGGTTCTAGGGTCGTGAACATGCCCTCTGTGTGGTTTGGGCAATGAAACAATGTCAAATATTTTGTTAATTTGTGTTGTGCTGAGAACACTGAGGATATGCTAGCTAAGACCCTTCCTCTGGGACGCTAGTATCTGCACAATTTCAGAAGCCTTGAAACTCTGCAGAGGGAGAGCGCATATCCACTTATAGTGCACGCTATATCCACCAGACGTGGCTATGTAGACTGAATATGTTGAAATCTGCTGATACTTAGCTCCTGTTAGATAATAATAGTCTGCCAGTTTTATGAAGAGGTTTATGCTGGGAACAGCTGAAAAGTTTAGCCTATGCACAACCTTGGGGCTGCAAGCTTGTTCTCCCCTCTTTCCCTATTTCTTTTTTAACATCACTTATTGTGATCCTGCTTTAATGTTCATGGATTAACGGATTGCTGGATGAGGTTGTTTTTAGCGTTGCCGCATTTGTTGTAATGTGTATATTGATTCTGTAATTTTGTAATTGTTTTATGAACTTTATGGTTTTTACGCCAAATAAAGAATTGCCTGACTGACTAAAAATGATGTTGCAATGCATTAACACCAATTTGAAGAAAAATATCTTCATTAAATTGTGAATGCAGCAATCAGAATTTTATAGGAGACAGAAGAATTGGACTGCAAATAGTGCTGGGTGCTTAATTGTTTATCAAGGCATGATTGAGTCCCTGCAATACAGTTTTACATTTAAGTGGGGTTATGATTACTCCCTTAATAAGCGCATATTTAAAATGTTGATGAACTGGTCATATTGCACAACTGTCCTTGGATAGTATTTGACAGTGTCAACTTTCAGAGGTACTGTGAAGGGTGGCCTGTCCTCCCACAGCCAGCCTGTCAATATTACGTTCAATTTTTGTGACAGCCAACCCTGGGTTTTCCGCCACTTTCAGCCTTGCCCAAAATGAGATTTTTAGGGCTGGCAATGATGAGAATCCAATCTCACAAAGATGGGAGCAGCTGAGCGGTAACAGCCCACTTACTGCAGACTTTGACAGAGCTGGAAAATGCGCTAACACTATTAGCCAAAATACCCCCAAAAGCAGTTTTTAAAAAAATTGGATTTTCAATATGTGGTCACACTGAAGGTTACATATGGAGAGAGGCCACGTTCTCTGGTAGAGCAGGGTGAATCACCCAGTCACTGAGGTTGGAATTTCCTTCAGGAAAGTATTTTTCTATGCTGTTTCTGAGAGAAATCAAATGACATGTGATTAGTTCAGCAGAACCAGAAAGGTCATACATATCCTGCCTCCTCCAGAGCATCTGCTAGCAAAGAGACTGAATCAGTGATGCCAACATTAAACTCCCTCTTCAAAACCTCCAACATCTTTTTTGAAAGCTGATATTTCTGCATTCATAGCAAATGCCATGTTTTCTGTGCCCTGCAGAGAGAGATTTAGCTAGTTGAATATGTAAGCCAGCTGGAATCTCACAGAGGCACTGTGTTTGTGTTGTCCAAGACCAGGAGAAAGTGTTACACTTCTTTTCTCACTTCATAAATGTGATTTAGAATGTTTCCTCTGGCTAGCCGCCTGACTTCTTCTGTGTGGAACAATAAAGCACCATGTTTCGCTGAACATTATGTGAACATTATGTGGCAAAGAGACAGTCTCTTCTGGGGATCATCTTAAAAGTTACAATCTTTGCCACAGAAGTCAGCACCTCTTTGAGTTCATGGCCCATGTTTTTGACTGGCGAGGCTTGCTGTTGTAGCATGCAATGTGTCCATACAATAAGCCGAGCTACTGCTAACACTTTGGCTTTCAAGTCTTCTCTGGCACTGCATATAGAAGGAGCACTATCTGTGCACATAGGGACACAGGTATGGCTTGTAAAGAATATCAAAGAGGTGTGATGCATTTGCTCTGCCTTGGATTGGCTTGCAAAACAAACATTCCTGCAATATTACAGTCCATGACAATATCTGAGATGAGTAATCCAATGAGCTTCCTTTGACTGGTCAGTGGTCTCATGCAACTGTTGCACAATTTGACTGGATTTTAAGCACAACATCAGTTTTATACTGATATCGGAGGAGTCGAGGATAGGCCACTGGTGCAGTGGCACATTGTGGGGTCTGACAGTGGGATCGTTTTACATTTATTTCTCCGTTGCACTGTCACCAAGCTTACACTCTTCAAGTTATGCTGGGCGATACACATGTTCCAAACCATTTGCAGGCATAGCTGTAGCTTTTTGTTGTTTATGTCTTGCAATTGCCGTGCAAAGAAATCTCTGCTCTTTTTCTGCCAGATCGCCATGCTTTGTTTCCAAATGATTCATGCCTTCATTTTGTTGGCTTCAGATTTTCATTTGCTACCTTCAAGCCTCATGCTAGTGGCCTAATATCTTTGAGCATAGGGCGCTTTGGGTAACGTGCATGCAATGTATGGGTTTGCAGAAAAACTCTGACACCAAATAATCGAACCAACTCAGGAAGATGGTAAAGGTTACTGTTTTATTAACAATAATCTAAAACAGGGAGTTACAATGGACATCAACGGACGTTCGCTCGAGTCTCTCAGCGCATCTGATAAAAAACATAGACTTTATACTGAAAATTCCTCAGAGGTGATGTCACTCTACGTGGCAAATAATAAAAACCTACAAGGGGTTGTGATTGGTTCAAGGGGAGCATCTAAGTATACTTTCTATAAGGGGTTGGATCGTGATTGGATATCTACTGTCAGGTGGACAACTTATGCCTACCTCTAAAGCATTGTAATCTTCAATACTATTAGGTATACAGTATATCATTGGCTCTCAAACTATAAGGCCCTTTGTTATATGGCCCTCTACAATTGGTTGGCATGCTCGTGCCCTTCTGGAACATTTGGCTCACTTAGAAGCACATAAGCTCAAACCCAGGTGCTAGGAGATGGACTTGACTTTACCTCCCAACCCAATTAGCCCAACATCTCTCATCACCCATGCCTTCTGCCATGAAAATTGTCTTTGAACTTGGCCTTGCAGAGTATTCTTGTCTCTGGGAATATAAGGGAGTGCAAGCACCACTATTGTTGTTCTAGAACTCCACACTGAACTCTATTTCCATCCTTGGCTCACGTGTGTCATGATCTCTGCTTCCAAAAGGTCAGGGTTTTCCCAACTCCCTTGGAAGCAGATCCATAACCCGGGTTCCGAGTGCCAACCAGTCCCAATTGGGACCTTTTGGACCCAGTCCTGGCGCCAGTGGCACCAGGCTCATAAATATGCCCAGTCCCAGCGCTGGAAGCGCCGGGCTCATAATGCTTGGGTGGACTTACCTTCAGCAGACCATGCTGCTTACTTGCCTGCCAGTTGAGCCTCTGATCCTCTTCTGTTTGGAACTACTTTTCCTGTTGGGTGGGGCTGGAGCCACTCCCTAGATTCAGAACACTGGAACTCTTCTGGAAGGCAGGAACTCTTTTCTTACCAGGAACTATTTTCTTACTTAGGCGTGGCTGTGGAAGGAGACCCCTAAGCACTACAGGAGGCTATTTAAACCACACCCGGTGGATGAATCTTGCTTTGCGTTATTCTGCAACCTCTGCAGCAGAACGCTCATCGTGTCTTCTGCATCCGGTCCTGGGCCTAAGGAAAAAGGCTTACCAACCTGAATCCAGTCTTCAGCAACACCTATAAAGACAAGAAAGAACAGGTTAGCATTCCGGCATCTGAAAGGCAAAGGCTTACCATCCTGAATCCAGTCTTCAGCAACACCTATAAAGACAAGAAAGAACAGGTTAGCATTCCGGCATCTGAAAGGCAAAGGCTTACCTACTCTTCGTACGCTCCGGAGGCCTTTGGCGCTGCATCCCGCATCTGAAAGACAAAACAAGGTGCGTTTAAAGACATTGGGGAACTTTAATACTCACGTGCCATTACTCCTTTCCACATCTAATCCAGTGGGTATTCCGGCACCCTGCAGCCGCTCCGAACTCGTACCTTCAAAATAAAAAGACAGTTAGAGCGCATAGTGAAGCAGGCAACAAGCGCTTACTTACGTGCTTCCGGGCGCTTCTATTCATCACACGGGCTCCATCTTCAACTCACTTCAGCCCGTCATCCGCCATCGCCGGAACCCTGCAAAACAAGAGACATCATTACTAAAGACTTTAAAGACATTTGAATGACTCGAAACTTACCGTTCGTGCAGTAAACGACGGACAGCAGTCCTCTGAAGTCAAGAGGCCTGCGCTACCTATCCAGTGAAGAAACTGGTTACAGCACCCTGCCCCGAGGCAGATGGAGAGCTCGGCATTCACTTACCTAAGGTGAGAGCGTTAACCTTTGGGGGTCTACAGGAGAGGAGAAGAGGAAAGAGATAGGGACACCCCAATAACCCCAGTTCATTAACCCCATATTTTCTATCTGCAGACATCTTACTCTACACGTCAGGCATACAGTGCACAGAGGTCCAGCCCAAAGAGCCAACCGGGTGCTACACATCACCTTTGAAGATACGGTAGTCGCCCAGTCAAGACCGGCGCCTCTGCGAGAATCAGGTGAGCGTTACAGAACGCAAAGCCAACCGCAAAACTCTCGCCCAGGCGCTATGGAAACCTCGGATACTGACCCCCTAGCCCGGTTACTTGGGGAACTAAGGGCAGAAGTGCATGCAGCTCGTCAGGAAACGAATGCTCTAAGAAGGGAACTAATTATTTCCAAGGAGAGAACAGACAATCTTGCTAGACAAGTGCTACAGTCACAAGCCGGACATACCCCGTTACCCGCATCAGGGGCAAATCTTCCTTCAACATCCTCTATGAATCCAGTGCAGATCAACCTACCTGGGAATGTACCTCTGGCTCCGCCCGAACGATTTTCTGGTGACCCAAAGAGGTTTGCAGTATTTATCAATCAGTGCCGGTTGCACTTCTTATGCCGGCCAGCAGCCTTTCCAACTGATCAAGCAAAAGTAGCTTTTGTACTTTCGTACCTTAGTGGCAATGCGGCAGACTGGTCGATCCCTCTAGTTAATCAAGATGATCCGGTTCTCCATGATTTTCAAGCCTTTCAGCTTAGTATGGAAAAACTGTTCGCAAGACATTCACAGGGGCAGGCCTTGGACAATGAGCTTCTTTCGTTGCGACAGGGTAATCAAGACCTTTTGGCTTATATTGCATCTTTCAATAGACTAATAGTGGAAACTCAATGGCCTGAGGACAAAAGGATTACGCTGTTTTATAGAGGTCTACATGGAGAGCTCAAAGACGTTTTAGCCCAAGTAGTGAATCCCCCACAAGACTGTTCGGATTATATAGACTTGGTCGTTCAAATAGATCACAGGCTGCAGAACAGGAAGGCCGATCGTTCCAAGTTTGATGCTCGAGTATTTTCCAAACCGCCAACTCCTTCCAAAGGAGTAGACTCCGGGGAACCCATGCAAATAGGGGGTCTGAAAGGTCCTCTTACACAAAGGGAGCAGGAAAGGAGGAAACAGTTGCAATTATGCCTATATTGCGGAAACTCAGGGCACTTTCTTCGAGACTGTCCGGTGAAACCTGCCAAGAAGGCAGTAGGAGCTGCAGTTACCAAAGTTACAAACTCTGAGCAGGGAAACGACCTCGCCCGACAAGAATAGAGGTCCTCTTGCCGAGCGTGAAAACCAGTTCCGTGACCTCGCATTTCGTGATACCTATGGTCCTCATTAGCCCTGATAATCCGGATCGATTACATGCAATTGAAGCTTACGTCGACAGCGGTGCCATCGGCAATTATGTGGATCATGAAATGGTTTTGAGGATGAATCTAACTCTTTGTCCCAAGGCTGTAAAGGACGTCATTACTACGGTGGATGGTACGGAGATAGCCTCCGGGCCAGTAACGCATACCACTCAAGAGGTGACGCTAGTAAGTCAAGATGGACACCATGAGAAGATCGTGTTCGATGTGATCAAGGCCCCTCAGTTTCAGATTATTCTAGGAATACCTTGGTTAGAGAAACACAATCCTCTGATCGATTGGCGAGCAAGAACGGTCCAGTTTCCAGAATGTGTCTCTACTTGTCACCCTCCACCTGGTGTTGCACTGGCCGCAATTTCTTCAGAGACTCCCCAGTTACCTCCCGAATACCTAGAATACCAAGATGTTTTCCGGAAGGATCAGGCTAACTCTCTACCTCCTCATAGGTCTTATGACTGCCAGATAGACCTGATACCTGGATCTACTCCTCCTTGTAGTAGAATTTATGCCCTCACCGAGCCTGAGAACCTTCACCTTCGACAATACCTGGATCAATACCTGGCAAATGGGTTTATTCGTCCTTCCAAGTCCCCTGCTTCTTCAGCTTTGTTCTTCGTTCCAAAAAAGGAAGGAGACCTTAGAACTTGTATCGATTATCGCTCCCTGAACCAGATCACCGTTAAGAATAGATATCCGTTACCTTTGATCCCTGAACTCCTGGACCAAGTCAGAAAAGCATGCATATATACAAAGCTGGATCTTAGAGGAGCTTACCACTTGGTACGAGTAAAAGAGGGCGATGAATGGAAGACGGCCTTCCGCACCAAGTATGGGCTATTTGAATATCAGGTCATGCCCTTTGGACTTTGCAATGCCCCGGCCGCCTTTCAATATTTTATGAACGATGTCCTCAGAGAGCTCATAGATGTATGTGTTGTTGTTTACATTGACGACATCCTCGTTTATTCTTCATCGGAATCTGAACATCGGAAACACGTGAAAATGGTCCTCGAAAGATTGCGTCAACACAAACTTTTCGCTAAGTTGGAAAAATGTGTTTTCAACGTGACTGAAGTTGAATTCTTGGGATTCATATTATCACCTGGCGGAGTGCGTATGGATTCAAAGAAGGTCGATGCAGTTCTCAAATGGCCATCACCATCCTCCGTAAAAGGTGTGCAAAGCATGTTAGGCTTCGCTAACTTTTACCGCAGGTTTATCCCCGAATTCTCTCGAATAGTCCAGCCCATCACTGCCTTGTTAAAGAAAAACAAATGTTTTGAATGGTCTACCGAGGCGGAACAAGCTTTCCAGGATTTGAAGACTAAATTTATCTCTGCACCAATCTTAAAACACCCTCGCCCCGAACTCCCCTACATCGTGGAAACTGATGCTTCAAGCCTTGCCATGGGGGCAGTTCTATCACAAAAGGACCCGGTAACCAATCAGTTGCATCCCGTGGCATTTTGGTCCCGCAAATTCTCGCTTCCTGAAATCAATTACACGATTACTGACAAGGAACTTCTGGCTATCAAGTCTGCCTTTAAGGCTTGGCGGCATTATCTGCTGGGGGCCCGACACACCGTTACTGTGATTACGGATCACCGAAACCTGCAATATTTGAAGACCGCAAAAGCCCAATCCTCTAGACAACTCCGTTGGGCATTATTCTTTGCCGAGTTTGACTTCATAATTACCTATCGACCTGGTACAAAGAACGGTAAAGCCGATGCCCTTTCTCGGATGGGAGTGGAAGAACACTTGGTCAACCCTAAACCTGTACCAATCATTCCCGAACAAAGAATTCTGGGTGTAATCGCCACAGAATCCATAGAGGAAGTTAAGGATAAAGCCAGGCAACTTGTAACTCCAGCAGACATACAGAATTGGCATCTGCAGGGAAAGGACTTTGCAGTAAAGGACAACTTATTGTATTTCCAAGAACGATTATACCTACCCAGCACAGATTTACAGAAAAAAGTAATCTCTTGTTATCACGACTCTTTAATGGAAGGTCATCCCGGTATAGCCAAGACCTCAGAAAAGATCAAGCGCTACTTCTGGTGGCCGTCTTGGAAAAAAGATATCAGAGACTTTATAATGTCCTGTGGAGTATGCGCCCAAAACAAGAGTCAAAAGGAAAGACCAGCAGGCCTCTTACGCCCTATTGACATCCCACCTCGCCCTTGGCATACACTTTCTATGGACTTCATCACCGATCTACCTCCATGCTCCGGATACAATACGATTCTAGTAATCGTGGACTTATTCTCCAAGATGGCGCATTTCATTCCGCTCAAAGGCTTGCCAACAGCAGCAACTCTGGCCCGAGAATTTCTCGAAAACATCGTCCGACTGCACGGTTTTCCTTTGGTTCTAATTTCAGATCGAGGTAGTCAATTTATTTCTCATTTTTGGCGAAGTTGCTGTCGGTCGGCTCAAATTGATGTGAGACTATCGACCAGTCACCACCCTCAGACCGACGGACAAACCGAGAGGACCAATCAAACTCTGGAACAGTATTTACGCTGCATGCTGCAACAAACTGAAAAAACTTGGAAAGATATCCTTTGGATAGCCGAGTATGCCTACAATAACTCTGTCCATTCGGGAACTGGGAAAACCCCGTTTTTTCTTTTGTACGGCAGTCACCCTCGAACCTCGGAGTTGGATCCCCTCCAAGATCTTGAAACACCAGCAGTAGACTACCTGCATTCTACAATCACCCAAGCCTTTAAGGAAGCTGTTTCTCACCTTCAAAGGGCTAAAGAACAATACAAGAAAGGAGCAGATCAACATCGGAAGGAAGCCCCTCACTATCAAGTAGGGGATCAAGTCTGGTTATCCACCAAATATCTATCTCTAAAAGGGCCACGCACATTCAACCCAAGATACCTTGGTCCCTATTCCATCACTACCATAGTAAACCCAGTAGCGGTCAAGTTGGACTTGCCCCCGCACATGAAGATACATCCGGTCTTCCACGTCTCTCTATTAAAACCCGTGCAACCTCAAACCCGACTAACCAAATCTCCAAAACCTATCCTAGTGGATGGAGAACTCGAGTTTGAAGTCAAAAGCATTCTGGACTCCAAGATCTCCAAATCTAAACTATTCTACCTAATTGACTGGAAAGGCTACGGCCCCCAAGAGAGATCCTGGGAACCTGCTGAATATGTCCACGCTCCTCGCCTAATCAAAAGATTTCACCGAACATTTCCTGACAAGCCAAAACCCCCGGAGAAGCCCGGTTTGGGAGGGGCCTTGAGGGGGGGTACTGTCATGATCTCTGCTTCCAAAAGGTCAGGGTTTTCCCAACTCCCTTGGAAGCAGATCCATAACCCAGGTTCCGAGTGCCAACCAGTCCCAATTGGGACCTTTTGGACCCAGTCCTGGCGCCAGTGGCACCAGGCTCATAAATATGCCCAGTCCCAGCGCTGGAAGCGCCGGGCTCATAATGCTTGGGTGGACTTACCTTCAGCAGACCATGCTGCTTACTTGCCTGCCAGTTGAGCCTCTGATCCTCTTCTGTTTGGAACTACTTTTCCTGTTGGGTGGGGCTGGAGCCACTCCCTAGATTCAGAACACTGGAACTCTTCTGGAAGGCAGGAACTCTTTTCTTACCAGGAACTCTTTTCTTACTTAGGCGTGGCTGTGGAAGGAGACGCCTAAGCACTACAGGAGGCTATTTAAACCACACCCGGTGGATGAATCTTGCTTTGCGTTATTCTGCAACCTCTGCAGCAGAACGCTCATCGTGTCTTCTGCATCCGGTCCTGGGCCTAAGGAAAAAGGCTTACCAACCTGAATCCAGTCTTCAGCAACACCTATAAAGACAAGAAAGAACAGGTTAGCATTCCGGCATCTGAAAGGCAAAGGCTTACCATCCTGAATCCAGTCTTCAGCAACACCTATAAAGACAAGAAAGAACAGGTTAGCATTCCGGCATCTGAAAGGCAAAGGCTTACCTACTCTTCGTACGCTCCGGAGGCCTTCGGCGCTGCATCCCGCATCTGAAAGACAAAACAAGGTGCGTTTAAAGACATTGGGGAACTTTAATACTCACGTGCCATTACTCCTTTCCACATCTAATCCAGTGGGTATTCCGGCACCCTGCAGCCGCTCCGAACTCGTACCTTCAAAATAAAAAGACAGTTAGAGCGCATAGTGAAGCAGGCAACAAGCGCTTACTTACGTGCTTCCGGGCGCTTCTATTCATCACACGGGCTCCATCTTCAACTCACTTCAGCCCGTCATCCGCCATCGCCGGAACCCTGCAAAACAAGAGACATCATTACTAAAGACTTTAAAGACATTTGAATGACTCGAAACTTACCGTTCGTGCAGTAAACGACGGACAGCAGTCCTCTGAAGTCAAGAGGCCTGCGCTACCTATCCAGTGAAGAAACTGGTTACAGCACCCTGCCCCGAGGCAGATGGAGAGCTCGGCATTCACTTACCTAAGGTGAGAGCGTTAACCTTTGGGGGTCTACAGGAGAGGAGAAGAGGAAAGAGATAGGGACACCCCAATAACCCCAGTTCATTAACCCCATATTTTCTATCTGCAGACATCTTACTCTACACGTCAGGCATACAGTGCACAGAGGTCCAGCCCAAAGAGCCAACCGGGTGCTACACATCACCTTTGAAGATACGGTAGTCGCCCAGTCAAGACCGGCGCCTCTGCGAGAATCAGGTGAGCGTTACAACGTGACAGGAGACCACGATTTGATCAATTTTGCAGCATTTAAATGTCTTAAATGAATAAAACTTGGCACCCTTGGTTTTCTTTCTTTGCACCTTAACAAGGGATGATTCAGCATCTCACGTTCACCGCCTTCAAGAATAGATAACCCACCTTGGCTGATTCAGCTTTGACACCAGGCCAGACAGCCCTTCCAGACTCTTCCATGATCTCAGCTAATTCGTGCTGCAACACAAATTTCAGCGTTTTCTCTCCATGGGTCCTAGCTTACAAAAATGTGTGAAACTGATGTCCAGCTTCTATACAACGGCAGCTTCTCCTGCAGTCTATTCACTACTAATAGCCAGCTTCTAAAATTACTTTAAAAAGAGGCAATTTCTGGATACCTCGCACTGAGTATATTTTGAGAAGTGATGAATAACTGCACAGTATTGGTGGGTTAAGTGTTATTTATTTAACCAATGACATTTAGTCTGAAGTGGTGGTCAGCCGACATGTGTTTCGACCCATAGGGTCTTTCTCAAGGCTATATTTAAAGTATAGGGGCTCTGGGGTCCCAGGTGGGGCTCCTTTCTTGGGTTGGCTTGTTCCTGATTACTCCCAGTCTTGGGTCCTGTTTGGCCTAGTGGCTCTCGCCATGATTGGCAGTGCGTCCGTCCTCATGTATGGACCGTACATTAGGACAGACAGAATAGCTGTGATGTTGCATGGTACGTCACGGAGTGGACACATTTATATGGCCCCACGCTCGCTAGGAGGGCATTCATGAGTGGGGGACTGGTGAAGGCACAATCAGTGTACGTGTCTTCCTTTTGCATGCTGCGCTCTGCGGCCTACCCACGTGCATCCCCTGCTGCCGGTGTTCTTGAGAAACACCACACTAGCTATGGCCCATGTCTATGATCCAGGAATGTGTTTGTGGACTGCTACAGCTTGCATCAGTGCTCTCTGTGTCTCAGAAAGTCTGCACAGCGCTCAAGCCTGTGTGTGCAGATATTTGGGTTCAACCTAGGAACTGTCTGTTACACAGTCACTGTTGCTGCATGCTGTGTTGGACCAAATACCGCACGACCTGAGATGCTACAATACTGCAAAGAATATCAGCAAAAACAACAGCTATTGGACACTTGTGACATCTGCTCTGGGGTCCCTGAAGCTGAGAAATCTGACTTTACCACCAGTGGCGAAGAGGCAGGTGGGACTGAAAAGGGGATTGAGAAGGATGGAAAAATCAGGCAAGGCGGAGTGGGGGATATGTCAGTGTTGGAAATCACAGATGGCATGATGGACAGTGACATCTCCGTATGGTAACATGATAGACCCCGCTCGTCCTAAAAAGAGAAATGCAGAATGTTAGAGAGTTCCAGAAGTGGCTTTTGAGCTAGGGAGAGGCAGTTATCGTGCCATCTCGTCTCTCTCCTGACTGATCCATGCTTGGGTGTCCTTCATTACCTGTGATTCCTGCTAATAAAGTCTGCCCCCATCCACTACTTGCAACTCGCGGGTTCCTGGATGGGATAACAATATTGGGATTGTGCAGAACCATGACACCCCAGTACAACGCCTCTGCCTGTTGGCTGGAGGGAGCATACAGCACCTAATCCATAAACGGTGCCAGTAGGGAGCTGAGACACAGTGCACCAAGTTAGGAGCAGCTATTGGGAAGGGCTGAGTCCAGTTTGCTAATCTCATGTGGGCGGGACACCCCTCATCCATGGACAGGGATACTGTCTGTCCGCTCTGACCTGCACATTGCTAATGCTCCCAACCAGATCGTGTGTGGGAGTCAATCACCACGCAGGCGCTCATTGCATGTGTTGCCTGATGTGAAAACTGAGGGATTAAGGGGAGAATGGGTGGAGGCAGAAGGGGTTTAGAAAAATGAAATGTACACTAAACGAATGAGGAAACATGAACTACAATTTGGAAAACAGATAGATGTAGTATTGGAAAGATACATTTTTTTCAAGAAGCCAATACCTGAGCGAACCGGTTGATAAAATTATAGGGGACCCGAGAGGCTTATTCGCAACATGCAAGCACACGGGATAAAAGGATACATACATTGGAGACAAATGTTGATGCGCAAATCAGACCACAAAATTCAAGAGAGACTGGTTAGTCAAGAATCTGGTGCTCAAAGAGACTTTACTAATTGCACAGAGTATGGAATTGAAATCAAAATGCTTAACACATGTCAATGCAAAGCAAAGTGGGGGTATTATGAGTGCATGAGGATATGTCTCCACAAAATGCTGCCAGAGAGGGTGTGTGTACTGTGAAAATGAATGAGCAGCAGAGCAATGGGGTGTGTGGAGGTCTCCTCATGGAAAAAAAGAATTGTATGTCTGATATGACTTGAGGGACATGTGGGAATTGCCAAAGGGAAATCAGCATTGAGGGGTATCAGGTAACAATATCCCCGGGAAAAGCCATTGGCAACATTATATATGGTGACATTATGTATGGGGACGGGTTGCAGGGATTTCCCCTGTTCCCCTCGTAAAATGTGTCCCCTGCATGTTATGTCTCTGCAAAAAACAGTGATGTTTTTGTCAGGAGACATTTTTGCGGGGACATTATTACACAGTACCCATTGAGGATGGTATTCTGTGTGTGCAATCTAAAAAAGGCCAATAGGCTGACATGTGCAAAGTGCCCTGAAAGATGAGTGGGGACCAAAAGAAAAATATCTGCTATACAGCTATATTAGTGGAGAAGAACACAGTAGTTTTGTGCAATGGGGTAGTCCAAGTGAAGGGAGCTGCAGTGGAGGGTGTGGAGTAGGGAACACTTATAACAGACGTGGCTATCAGATGTAAAGCCATACCGATGTTGATAGACTTCAAATCCTACTAGACCCTCACCTCCAATGTGGTATTCAAGAACGAGTGGGTGAATGATGAGTACAACCTCCAAGCCAGTGACATCAACACCAAAGTGTATGGGAAGGGCAACATTGAGGTTATCGTCTACATTAGGGATAGCATTAGGAACAAGGACAAGAAAATCATGGGCAGAAAATTTATGTCCAGAAAGGGAGACTACCTGCTGTGTTGGCAGTATAGGAGAACGTTGGATATGGAAGTGCATCCATGGAAGAAAGAACAAGTGAATCTGGTCAGTGAGGGTATGAGAAGTGCCTTAACGACAGATGTGTCAAGGACCTTCCTCAAAGTATTTACCAACCATCTAGGCAGGCTCCAAGGGTTCTGTCACAAAATCAAATTGAAACAGAGTGCAGTACCAGTGTTGTACAAAGCGAGAGAAGTAGCCATTGGCACGAACGAAAAACATATAGCAGCACTGGGCACACTGTACATTGGGGGGGGGGAATAATTGAGCCTATAGAGAGTAGTGAGTGGATGGCATCTATTGTGGTTAACCAGCACACTGGTAGACACACACGATTATTTGTGGGCCTCCGTGATTTAAATGAGAATTCATAGGCGGGCAGGTCAACCTAATGTAAATGAGCTACTTAGTGCCATGGGTGCAGCCAGTGCTTTACTACTCTTGATCTCTTTCAGCAGTGTGTCTGCAAATCAATTTGCACATGGACTCCCGCTCCTGATGTCCTTATCATCCTACTGGCTGGATACCATGACATGACTGGTTCATTCCATTTGGGCTGGCGTTGGCCTCAGCATCAGCTGTGTTCCAGCAGGTGATGAAGAACCTGTTTGAGGGTTTTGACAGAGTCAGATGTCTTCAGAATTATGTGATGATATGTGCTGAGAGTGGGGGAGAGTGAAACAAGTTGTTATTGTTTTTCAATACTTTTGGGAGCCTGACTGGCTAAGAACATTTCTTTAGAGTGAGATCACCTTGCACCATTGTGTTACTTTATAGAGCGAGGGACAGAAATAGCTTTTGGGGAAGTGACTGAGACAGAGCTTTACTTTGGGACATCCTGACTATTTTCATTAGTTCTTTTGAGGCAGGGAAACCCCTCTTTGCTTTTGGGATAGAGAGGCCTTTTCCCCAACCTTTCTTGATCAGTAAAAGTTTGTACCCAAAAACATGTCACCATTGTGACTGAGCCATACTTCTGGTACCTCACAAGGGGGAATGGAGAAAGGATGCAGAAGGGGCAGGGGCAATGGGCGTATGGGCACACTGTAAAAAAGGGTGGGGCACTTCTGTTATTGTTGAAATCAAATGTATGCATGACAAGACAAATTGTACAAGCATATTATGTCTGATTTTCACTCTTCCAAATAGATCCATTATGTACATCCTCAATGCATACAATAACCCCTGCAAGTTATCTGCTGAGCATACCGCCCTTTCCCATTTACGGAGGCTGTAATCCAGCTTGAATTATCTGCCTCCAGACACAGAGTCATATTCATCTCCTGCAATAACTTCCAGTGGAAAATGTCAATAGAGCAACTAGCAGTGGTCTCGGGACAGATGAGTTGGACCCTGAATATGAGGTGCTGTAGGAGTTTCCCCCAGCCAGGCACAAAATGTAGGGCACTAACTTTCCCAGGTAGATAATCTCATTAAACCTATCCCGAATGGATGGACACTTTAGGACCAGCCAGCAGAATAGCTTTATCGAAGGGACTTGCTGCTCTCAAATAGATCTTTTTTCAATAAGATCCATGTGTGGGAATAGGTATTGCATCTAAAGATAGACCTCAGCAAGCAGCTGAGGAAATGCTCGGTTTTTGCAATGGGCTGGCATGGCTCCTCCATTATGGGTGAGGGTACTAGTGGCTTGGTGCCCCCTCGTGCAATATGCTTCAGCTCAAATGTCACCTTTGCTTCATGGTCTCAAATTTCTCACCATGGAAATAATCTAAGGTATAGCCAGGAACGCAAACTTGAACTTTGAGTTTTGCATAAGGAAAGACAATGGTGGCAAGGGGGAGCAATCTGTTGTTCTTGAGTTACATGTTTTCACCAGTGGCATATTATAAAAGAATACAAATAAATAAATACATCTGTCCTTTCTAAAATTGTAGAGCCACTTAGAAACCAAAATGAGAGGAAGGATAATGGACTAGGGTTGATTTCCATGAATTTGTAGAAAATGGATATGCGTGTTTAGTCCTCCCGTCTGATGGCTGTTTGCAACATGTTGCTGGTTTCTAGGGATGTTTCCCACTTGGAACCAAGCAGTGATTGGGCCTAACTTTGAAAAAGGGAGACAGAGGCAATTGTGCTGCATATTGCCTGCTCTCCTAAGGAGAGGTCATCTCACAGTTGTATAAAATAAAGTTTATTGGGGTACTTAATTGTATCTTCCTTTATACTTATGCATAAACATATACGTAGTAATGTTATGAGAATTAGATTAAATGTCCATAAGACCTACACAATTATTGTCTGCAGATTGAATTTCAGTTATGAATTGTGTACTTGCAGAATATGTCATTCTCCTCATTACATTGACACATTAGAACACTGGTTTGTGCAATGTGTAAAATGGCATGATTTAAGAATTTTAACCTTGGAACACTTTTTTCATGATATTCCCATACACCAAAATGTTTGGTCTTAAAATCTTAATGGGCATCAGGTATCCTTGATTATTGCAGCCTCTAATTTTATCAGTAATATTTTGCAACTTGTAAGTTGCCTTTTTTTGTTTTTCAATGTCTGTGACTGTTTTGAGAAGGAATTATTAATACTATTATCAGATCATCATAATACATCTAAATCAATGTAGATTTTGATGACTCCTTTGGAGTCATCACTGATTTCCAGGTGGTGGTCTCCTTCCCCACGGCCAGGGAAATGCAGCCGTTACTTGATCCTGACCCTGGGAGTGGTGTCACGAGGGAGGATCATGGTGGGGAGATGATAACCGGCGGAAATGGTGGCCCCAACAGGAGAGAAGTGGTATTCTCACCCTTTCTGTGAGGAGGAAATCCTAATTCCAGAGTCATTTGATGGCATATTGTTGTGTAACATCTGATGTTTATGGTGATTGTATTTTTTTTAATGTAACTGTTCAAAAGTGTGACTTAAAATCAGTTGAAACTTCCTGGGATTTCAAGTCCCAGAAAGCCTCAGGTACTGTGAAAAGGAAGAGAAGCAAGGAGTCCATGTGGAGGAAATGTGAAAGTAAGAGTAATGTGCAGTCTAGTTGTCACAAATCTAGTAAGCTTCGCAGGACCTTTAAATCCCGAGATCACCTGCTGCAAGGGGAACAAAGAAGGAGACAGAAGGAAGGCTGCAGAGTGTGCAGCGCGGGAAGCGAGACCCGTGGCAGAGGAAATCCGACGAACAGCCATGGGGTGTCACAGGAGGTGTCTGCCAGAAGCAGATTGGTGGCATTTGCGACCGGAGAAGAGGAACTTCAGAGAAGAGAAATCGATCGGCGTGCAGCGGCGCTGTCAGAGGAGACACGGTCCTGCGAAGGACATGAGAACCGATGTGGGGCCCTAGTGAGACAATGCCCAGAGGGGAAAGCTGGCCCCTCACAAGCATATCACAGCAGCCGCATAGTGAACCGGTGAGCCAGCCTAGAAGCGTAAAGGGCCCCAGGACATGCAAATACATTTGAGAATATTTGGAAAGCATTTTCGAATACAGACCAAATAGAACTGAAAAGAGAAGGTGAACATAGTACAATTCTCCTGACAAGAGATGTCAGTTGGGGGAAACCTGGAACCAGCATTGCTATAATCCAAGAGAGATTGTGAGAGAAATAAAGAGGCAAGAGTTGTACAATTCTCCTGGCATGATATGTCAGTTGGGGGAACCTTGGAACACGCATTGCCAAGAGCCAAGAGAGATTGAGAGAAAGGTTGACAGACAGAGCTTGAACAAACCTTCATATGTGGGATGTCAGTATGGGGGACATTGGCACAAGAAACAACTGAAGTCAACAAAGTTATGCTATTGAATAAGTACAATGGTGTGATCCTTAAGAGATATGTGAATGTTGTAGAGAGACCTGATAAGAGTATCTGGTGATGAACCTTTTTGGAAATAGATACCTGGCAGAAGGCAGAAGAGTACACAAGGGAATCTGTGTGAGCCAAAAGGGGAGATATTCCTGCAGGAGAGTAAACCAGGATATCAAGTGTTTTCAGTTGAGAAGTTTCCTGGCAGGAGAGTGTACAGGGAAACTAACTTTGAACTGGTGTGTTAAAGAGAGACTTGGTCATATTATGTTGTGATTTCAATTGAACATTTTGCCAACCAGAAACTTTGAAAAAACTTGCCTTTTGCCATACTTGAATCAGTAAAGGAAAAAGGTCATTTATTTAGCCATCCTAAAAAGTAGGAAAGACTTTCCTTTGCAAGTTTCCAACCAGTGTCATGGAACAGACATTTTGTTTTTCCATTCTGAAAGACTAGGCGAGACTTCCTCTTTGCCATATTCCACCCAGTATTGTGCAATTAACATTTGTTTTGCCATCCTGAGGTTAAAAGAGACATTTTTGTTGTCTTCAAGAGACTGTTCTTGACACAGACCATTGTGAACAGTTTTCCTGAAACAAACCAGGGGAAGGGAACCAACCCCTGGATACAAGGATTGTTTTGGTTGAAGTTATATGTTTGAGTTTTTGCACATTTCTGTTGAGTTGAACTTTGCCACATTTACCTTCCAAGTTTTGCTTATATATGTTAGTGTGAGGATCAGATTTAGTTTAGACACCAGGTCAGCCTGCTTTAGTTTTAATTTCACAGGAAGGCACAATCACGTCTGGATAGGGAAAGTTAGGCCTTTATTCAAACCCCTTTCTGTAAATAAAATGGATAATGGTGAGAATATTACCACTTTGCGTCCGCCTCTCATTTCTGACCCCTCACAAAATGTATTTGTATATTTTGTATTTATATATTATGGATGTCATATTATGAACGGTGTGAAAAGTTTATTTTTTAACTATAACAGGCAAATATATAAAATAAAAAACATCTATGTGATTTTAGGGAAAGCATTTCAACCAGTAGCCAGGCTATAAAACCTTATGGGGTGGTTCATCTGCGCTCAATAAGAGGGTTTTAAATAATTGCACAAAGGCTGCTTCTTTAAATGTAAATTGGTGGTTTATTACTGTGCTATTATACAATCATAGCAAGTTAAACAGATCCTCTGTATACTTTTCATTAAGCCATTAGAATGTGACACATTGCAAAGCATGCTGAATTTACCCAAAACAATTGGGAGCTACAAATGTGGAAACTGTACAATTTGTGCCAATATGATGACTAGAACAACCATCATATATCTTCCAAATGGAAAGAAAAAACATTATATCAGTTCATCAATAGTAATACACAATTTGTCATCTGTGGAATACATTGTACATTGGAAGTACAATAAAAAAACCTGAAGATTATAATAATGGAACATTTCAGAGTGCTACTCAACAAAGATACCCGGTACTCACTAGCAGTCACTTTAATTCAGAACATCCAAACGACAAACTGAAATAAATTAAAGTAGTGGGTATAGAAAGAATAGACATGCCACCAAGGGGAGGGAACAGAGATCTATTACTTCGACAAAAATAATCTAAATGTATTAACATTATGGACACATGTTTCACAGATTTAAATCAAGATAATGAGTTATATAGCTATCTGTGAATCATCATCAAAATTAACGTAACTATGATGCTTTTGGTTGAAATATGTAACTTTATCCTTTTTTATTATATTTTATTGTATTTGTTCTTCATTTATTCTTGAAATAATTGAACTGAATATTTTCTTTTGATTCTCTGTCCGTCTCTCATTGACATAATATGAGACTATCAATGTATGAAACGTAATACCCATCGTGTGCATAGACTGTATCTACAATCGGAATTTGTAACTTACTACCTAGGAAGGCCAATTAAATCAACTCAAATGTCACCTAATAAGCAAAGACAAAATGAGTGGGACAATAGACAAATTATTTGATACTTATAAAGCGTAATGCAAACCTGTAATATTATAATTTCAAAGACTAATGGAGTAGTATCAGTATCTAGTTTAAATGAACCAGCTGATTTGGGAGCCAGCAACTATCATATCACCAATAACAATTATAGGAGCCCTAAATTAAGGGACAATTAATCATGAGTACTAAGCAGAAAAAATAAAAAATTGGGAAAAAATATTTATTTTAAAAAAACACTTAATTTGATGAATCTAGAAAGAATTTTCTGCGATTCCGCTATTGCCCACAATTGGCCTATGGGTGCTTCACAACAACAGTGTGATGACATCATCGTGTCCGCAACATGAACGCTAAGCCCTCACACGCGGGCATAAAATTGTAAGCGCCATCTCGGAAAGCCAAAACTACACGGATTTGGAGTTCCAGGATCTAGCTAGAGGATGAACTAGCAGATCCATCATCAGCCACATGTAAGCCACCACTAAATTTTCTAAATTGAGTTTTTCCCTTCTCAGATCCCTTAGAAAACTTAACAAACCCTTTATTTTCAATGTGTATGAAAATGGTGACTGACACAAGCAATTCAGTTCGTATACATGGCTATATTAAGAAATATGTCTATCTGGCACAAAATTAAAGTAACCAAATTGGTGACTAGAACCCATTTAATCAATGCTTAACTTAAACAGTCTATCTCAAATATTGAAATCTTATAAAAAATCAACAAATCCTTGAATTTGTTCTTGTTTTTAGTGGTCAAGCTAAATATTAAAACACTCAATGACAATTATGTATTTTCTCTCCTAAGTAGCTGCATTAGAAGTGTGGTGAAATACTTGTAGAGAGAAATAGAACTTAATCAACCCTCCAACAAGGCTTAGAGAAAAATAGTATGGAAAAAAAATCACAAAAGAGATCAACTGAATCGAATTAGGAAATCTAATTTGAATAATTAAAAAGGAGTCTTATTCTGAGAAAATATTCAAGCTACAGCCATGATCAAATATGATGAAAATTAATAACTTAACAAAAAGGATACAGAGGATCTGTTTAACTTGCTATGATTGTATAATAGCACTGTAATAAACCAACAATTTGTATTTAAAGAAGCAGCCTTATTGTAATTATTTAAAATCTTGTTATTGAGCGCAGATGAAACACCCCACTTGGACTTCATTTAATTTTGCTATTGGGCAGACACAACAATAGAGGTTGGAACTTTGCGACAACAGGTAATAAACCTTGGGAGTCTTTTTTTCACCAGAAGGTTGATAAATGCCTGCCTCTTTAATAAACTATAAAACCTTATGGACCTGCAAAATCGATCATCATTATTTAAATGAAATGTACATGCATCGAATTCATGGTCCTGATGTTCACCTCTGTTCCCACAGACTGATCCAAATTATATAAACTTATGCTGGACCTCGGGCTAGACCCCCCACCTTGCTAAGGGCCTATCCTAGCTCTGTGGCAACGTGTTCGCCTTGGAAGCAAAACGACTCGAAGCAACACAGGTTCGATCCCAGGGTCCGCGCTTAGAAACCTCTCGGTGTTTAAGAACGTTATAAATATGCAACTAAAACAACAACAAAAAAAGATTCGATAACAGCGCCTCGATGCCCCCGATCTGTATGAGCGCTATAAAAAAGCAAATAAATATTGTGTGTCTTTGCTATTAAAATGGCCTTGGTAAATAAAGCCTTGTTGCCAAAGCAGTTTTACGGACAGATTTACAGAATCAAAAGGGATTCATCAAGGTTGTTGTCTTGTGCTTCCTTTTGTTTAAGCTATATTTTAGTGGATTAGCAAGCACAGACCCTCTCAATGTATGGTTGGTGTGTCAAGGATAGACGCCATCAGCATCCCAGTATTATAATTCAATTTTCTGTGGCCTAAAACCTGCAGCTAAATTTGCCAAATCATAGATCTTGCTCAGAGGTTCTCTCTATTGCTCCAAAGGAGCAAGTTGGCGGTCATGTTGTTCCATGACTTTTTAAGCCTGAGTTTTAACCAGACCCTAAAATGGAAAATCATACAAAAAGAACAGCACCTTCCATGACACAGGGATCTTAGACTCTCCTCCAGCATGTAGGGGAAAGGTCCCCTAGGACATCACTGGTACTCTACAGGGCAAAGGTTAACACCTATACAAAAGCACAGGGTGGAGCTTTCTGTGATTAGGGATGTTTTCTTTTCTTAGAAAAGTTACCACAAATCTAAGCAACTCTTAAACAAACCCCATTCAACCTGTATTGAGGCAGTTTCCTTGGAACTAAATTGGACCCTAATGTATGATTTACTTTATAGGGTACAATTGCTATTTCGAGGGTTTTCTTGGTGCACTCCAAATGGCAGTTAGTCAAAGAATATACTCACAGCTTTAGAGCATGTATTCACACCGACTGGAAGGCTCCTCAGTGGGTTACAAGTTCTGACAACATAGTCATCATAGGTGTTTTTATGGGCTGTGGCTTCAAATTAGATGTTTTTAAATACACGGTTGCCTTAACAATATACATGGAGATTAAATCTTTTCTAGGCCACCACATTACCTCATAGGAAAAACTCCTGCTCAGATGCACTCTCTTTTAACACTACTTGCTTCAATAGTGTATCTGTGAGAGACCAGCAGTACATGAGAGGATGTTGGCATGGTACATAATATGTGAGAGCCTGGAGCATGCAGGGCCTCAAAGTATAGTGGTGCGCGTAAAAATGACAGTTATGCAGTGGTAATTCCATTCCTGCCGCATTATTGCACCGCCACAGTGCAAGTTAGGTGCTAAGGTGGAGGATTTACCTCTAGCAAGAAGCTGGAAGTAAATCCTCCACATTCCCACCAAATATCTGCAGAATTGGCAGAATTATCCCCAGCTGTATTTCTGCCGATATCCACATGGAGTCGTATAGACTCAAATAATGGGGTTAACACTGCCCTACCACTACTTGTAATCCCACAGTAAATCCACGGGACCAAGTGTCGGTAATGGTAATCAAGTTTGGCAGTGATTCTGCAGAATTACCACCGAATTACCACCAAACTTGTAATGAGGCCCAATTGTCCTTTGAATTGGGATCTGCCCTTCCCTTCCTATCAAAGGTTTCCTTGGAATTTGTCATACTAGCTGGATGAGTTTTCATTTTCTGTATTAACCCCTTAGAATTTAAGCAAGATTGCTAACATTTCTGCGGGACAATTAGTTGGGTAGTGGAATAACTATATAAACCTTCTAGGAGGCGTGGCTAAACTGCCATGCATGATCCTTCTGAGAAGATAGCTTGAAGTGCCCGATTTTGTTCTACTTTGAAAGGAAATGGGGTCCGACGTTGTCTGGATCAGTATAACGTTAGTGCTACCATCGGGCCACAGCAGCCGAGAAAAAACGGGGTGGCGGTCGACAGAGACGGAGGCACCCAATGTGGAGGCTGCATCTTTGCAGCAAACTGTATGAGAGCCAGGACATCAAACCACATTAATGGGTAGGGCTCCCATTGTGATCAGAGAAGCATCGATATTGCCGACTCTGTGACTGCAAAGCCAGTGGTGCGGCGGACTGAGCTGCGGGGCTGGCAGAGAGGTGTAGCGGAGCATTCCTGAGGGACAATAGAATCTGCAACATAGAGCCCCTGGTGGAGGGGGCTGGGCAGACGGGCCTGCTCTGTTCTGGTGATCAGCGCCGTGAGGAAGGTACCATGCTCCCCCCCGTGGAAGGCTGAGGAGGGGCTGTGGCTGAGCGTATACACGGGCGGTCCCACTTGGAGACTGGGCTGCCCGCCTGTCCTCTGCCGGGCTTCGTATGTAGATGGACTGGCGCAACGGAGCAGGCCCTGGTGCATCCAACAAGCACGGCCCACCGGATGCGGCTGCTGAGGGGACCCCCGAACGCTGTGAGTGATCCCACCTGGGAGTGCAGTTCTGGGATGTGAATCAGTACCTAGTGCACGTGGCTTTGGCAGCTGAGGTGCTGTGCTGGGATGGAGACGGCCCGCTGCACTGTTGGAAGAGGGAGGTTGGAGGGGCTCAGGAGCGGTCGCGGCCCAGCACCCGCACATGAGGAGCGTGATCTTGGAGGTGGGCGGAACAGGAGTGTGCCCCCCTGCAGGCCCAGGCAACAAGGCGGAGAAGGAAAAGTTGCCTATTGACCCTGAAGGGTTGCAGGTAGAAGAGAGAGAGGTGGGTCGACCGGCTAACCTGACAGAAGGCGAATTCTGTGCTTTAACACCCCCAGGTCACGCGGGGTGGGTGCCCAACATCCAGCAGGATGGCTGCCTATGCGGGGCTGCCACAGCGAGAGGCAATGGGACACCCTCATCGCCATAGGGGACGGCTCATGACCTGGGGTGCCTCCCCTGCTGGAATTGAGCAGTGGTGGTGTAGAGAACACTATGCTGTAGCGGCGGCATGCACTGACCTGGCTAAGACATTGACTCCCAATGCCAGAGAAGAACCGCAAGGGGAAGGCCTACAGCTGTCATGGAGACTTTTGTGAGCAAAGAGGGGGCAATACAATGCAGCAGGAGGTCACTGCGGAAGCAGCTAATTCATTGCTGGTGGCTCCGCAGGAGGAATGCCCCATCCTAGCAGCAGTAGCAGCACTAAAGATGGCGTTGGAGCACAAGATTGATGCAGTCTTTGTGGATGTCAGCCTATTGTGGAAGGATGTGCGAGCGCTGACAGACCGCTTGGGCATTGCGGAATTGCGAGTGCAATACAACACGACTAGTAATGCCAGCACTCAAACACAGGTAGCAGACTTGATTGACCAAGTGAAAGTCCTGGAACACTGGCGGGAGACGCGGAGGGCAGGGACGTCATTTAGGGGTCGCCAGAGGTCGAACTGCGACCTCTGAGGTCTCCCTTGCGACCTGAGTGGTCTCCCTTTTGACTTCTAAAAAAATATTATTATTATTATTTTTGTAATGCAAGCTCCTGGGCTGTGGCCAGCAACATGTGGCTCTTTACTTCTGGAATGGCTGGCTTTCTTGTTCAGGCCCCTTAAAAAAAAGAAGAAAAATAAGAACAGGAGTGCCACAAGTCTAACACTTTCAGCACTGACCCTAAATAAGAAAGAATAGGAATACCAATAATGTGTCTTTCTGGAATTCTATACAATAATTGCTAGACTCATTAAAGGTTTATTTCAGGCACACTTCAGGGGGTGAGTCACTAATTTAGTCTGTTCTTAAACGCCTCAACTCAGCCTTTCATCCTTCTGAGGTCGATAATTGAGCACCAACACAGGTTGGGTGATATTGGGTGTATATTTTTTCTATATAAAGCGCTAAAGCGTAAGTGCTATATAATAACACATCATTATCATTTGGTCATGGACGTCTGCTTGCATTCACAGTAATTTGGTAATATGGGCCTATACACACTGATCTTAACGATACATATGGTGATCCATTCTTGTATGAAATGTACATCACATTATAGTGATATCGTAACCATATTTTTCGTAGTTTACAATGCTATGTGATGCCACTTCCTGTTTTGTCAACGGGTGAAAGGTTGTGTTCCATCGCTTCCCGCGATATCACTTTGGGGTGGGGTGAAATTACATCACTTCCTGTGATGTCATCAGGGGATCAAGGATCGTGTGATGGCACTCCCGCTACCCCTGGCTTTTTGGTGAAATGACGTCCCTGGCAGAGGGGAGGGCATGCAGGCACAACATCAGAATTCTTGGCCACCCGGAAGGAGAGGATGGCAGAGATCCCACAGCCTATGTCAAAAACATGCTCCTCCACGAGGTGGGTTCAGGCACGCTCACACAATGATTCACGGTAGAGAGAGTGCATAGAACGCTAGCGAGGAAATCCCAGCTGGGCGCCCCCTGTGAAGATCATGAACTATAAAGACAGAGAAAGGATTCTTGCCTTCTTTAGGTGGTGGGGAGACTTTCACCAGAGGGTCTCCAAAGCTGGCAATATACCTTGATTATACAGCTTTAGTCCAGTGATGCAGCCAAATTGCAGATCCTACACAATGGAAGATCCCATTTCTTAAAAAAACACGGTAGAGGCACACTCCTGGATAGATGCGCAGGGATACCACAGCTCCCGAGAAGAGGCAACAAAAAAACATAGTTGGGTGGTGCTGAAACACATTAAGGATGCCGTCTCCTGTTTTATTTCTCCCTCTACAGCCTGGATGAAAGGGCGTGGGGGATACCAAATTAGATTGTAGTGGCAGGTGGAACTGGGACATCAGGACAAAAGGCTAGTGCCCTGGCAGTTGCTACTGTGGGCAGCTACCACACACCCCTTTTCTAGGTTAGGATGCTAGTTTTACGGCATCAAGCTGCTGCACGTTACCCGGAGCTGCGGAGGTGGGTACGGGAGAGGTGGCTGAGCCTAAACGGGCGAGTTGCTGCTGTGCTGTTGTTTGGACAGGGGGGAAGTTGTTGGGTTACCGACATGGTCCTGGAGGGTTGGAGGTGTGGGGGGGTGTTGTTTGCAACACTCTTTGTTGGGAGGGGCCATTTGGTTTGATGGCAGGTTGAAACATGATCGAAGCGACAATGGCAGGGGATGCGTAGATAAAGGTTGCTTCTAGACACCAAGTCCTTTTGACTGGGTGGCAGACATTATTGCTGGTTCCTGTGGGGGTAGGGGCTGGGAGGCACCATAGTACCTGCCTGTTGGGGGCGACCTGGGGGAGATGAAGGGGGAAACAAGGTGGTGGGCAGTGGGATGGGGAGGGCCCTGGGTGGACCTTTCACGGTGAGGGTTGATAGCCTGGGAATAATCACCTGGAACGTAAGGGGACTTAATAGTTATGTTAAAAGGCTGCAGGTGCATGTGTACCTGGTCAGGATGGGGATGCAAGTTGCGCTTCTGCAGAAGACACACCTCATGGTGGGTAGACAAGCCACGTCAGCAAAGAAAAGGACTGGCAAACTGTATGGCTCTCCTTTTTCGGCATACACCAGAGGGGCTCTCACTTGGTTGGTACCCTTAGTCCCCTTTTAATTACTGTAGTTTAAGAAGGATGATGAGGGTAGAATGGTCTTGGTACATGGGCTACTGGAAAATAGGGAGATATGCTTGGTAAACACATACGCCCCGAATCACGATGCCACAGTATTCTTCCAGTCCCTATACTCAAGATGTCAACATTCAGGGGTGCTACATGGGTCTGGGGCGGGGACTGCAACTGCACCCTCAACCCTTTGCTGGATAGATCAGATAAGAAATATAGAAAACCTGCACCACCGGCTAAAGTGCTTGGTTCCATACTGCACCATCCGCAACTGGTTGATATTTGGAGGCAGAGGCAAGGAGAGACGTGTGGCTATTCCCATTTTTCGGCTCCCCATGGAGTACATACGCATACACACTATGTTTTTACTGGGAAAGAGACTTTGGGTGAGTTTGTGGCTATAGACTACAAGGCTAGGGTCCTCTCTCCGACCCCACCCCATTGATAGCAACATGGCAGGGAACTTCCCTGAGACCTCCGATACCCACTTGGCGACTGAGGGCAGAGTGCCTGCTAGATGCAGATTTTAATAGTTATTTAGAGGATATGATTGAGGAGTACTTCGGCATCAATACGGGCAGTGCTGCAAGGGCTGTCACTGTGTGGGATGCCTTCAAGGTGGTTATGTAGGGGGGTAATTGGGAGGATGGACGGCCTTAGAAAAGATATACTGCAGGCTCTAATGGATACCGAGAATGATATTGCGCAGTAGGAGTGCACTGAGGCAGAGTCAAGCTGGAGGTCTGGGGGGGTTGACAGGGTTTTGCCAGAAATGCATTGCCGAAGAGGAAACGTTGGGCAGACGGGACTTTGCTAAGTATACGCAGTGACTGCACGTGGAGGGGGGTAATCCTGGAAGACTGCTGTCATGGCTATGTAGAAGGGAAGAACCGAGGGACATGGTTAGTATCATCACAGATGAGAGTGGTGCCATAGTCAAGACCCATAGCGAGAAGGTTCTTTCGACATTCTATGAATCTTTATACTCAGAGGACATAATAATGGGTGATAGAGACATAAGTGAAGCCCTAGCTCAGTTAGATTTGCCCAGGTTGAACGGGGAGCAGGTGGACATGCTGGATGCTCCGCTGACACTAGATGAAATCAGCGTGGTCATAGCGGATCTTCCCGACCACTAAGAACCTGTGCCTGGACAGAATTTTATAAAGCATATGCAGCCATATTGGTGCCCAGGCTCTTGGAGGTCTTGTAGAAGCATTTGAGTTGGGAGTATTACCCAGCAGCCTGCGAAAATCCACTATCGTGCCTATCCTTAAACCTGGAAAATCCTCACAGAGTTGCTGTTCATATAGACCTATCTCTTTATGAATAATCAGAACTACAAGATCCTTACAGCAGTACTAGCGAATAGACTCAAGATGGTTATAGAAAGCTTGGTCTACACTGATCAAACTGGTTTTGTCCCGGGACGTAGTACATCGTGGAACTTGCGGAGGCTGAACCATGTGATAGATAGCAACAACCACCTGAGGATATATTGTGCAATAAAAGCGTTGGAATCGGTCCGATGGGATTGGCTGCTAGGGACCCTTGAGCGTGTTGGGATTGGAGCCAGTTTCCTGCGCTGGGTACAGCTGATTTACTCTGCACCTAAGGCGAGGGTGAAAACCGGTAAGCAGATCTCTGAAGCATGGTAGATACACACAAGGGCACTAAGCAAGGTTGCCCGTCATTGCCAATGCTGTTCATCCTTGCACTGGAGCCACTGGCTGCCTTTCTCAGAACAGACTATGCAGAGGCGGGTATTGTGTTAGACCGGGTGGTACACTTGGTTTCACTGTACGCAGATGATATGAATAAACCTGAGACCAACCTACCATACCTACTGGACATAATTGACCAGAACGCCATGTTTTAGGTATTAGGGTCAACCGGGAGAAATCCTGTTTGTTCCTGCTGGCACAACTCTGGGGACTTACTACAGAACAGCTGCCTGACCTGGGCCTGCCGTGGACAGTAGACACCTTCCGATACCTGGGCCTTAATGTGTGGCATGACCCTCCCTCCTCGCATTGACATAACACTCAGAGAACCTTGGATGGCGTAGTCAATTGCATTAAAGGAATGGTTCGGTCAAAAAATGTAATTGTCCCTATGGGTCGGCCATGTGCTTTTAAGCCTAACTCGCTCGATTTTAGAAAAATTTCCTATGGACCTTAGCCGAGTTTTCGTCCATTAAACGCACGCGAAAACAGGCACCAGGGCGCTGCCATTTTGTTATAATCCTATCACTTGCCCCATCGCCCTGGCTGACCTGCTTTTGCGGCACTAAATCATATCCCCCGCCCCTGAGCCTGACATTATCAAAACATTCATATTCCCTGCCTCTCTCCGTGACATTACTGTGCTGCATAGGCAAACGCGCCCAGTCGTCTTCTACGCAACTTCACACAGAACCCGGAAACCAACACAGATCAACTCACAACACAGCGCGCCACAAATCGGAATATGAAACTGTACTTTAAAATCAAACAGCAAAACGGTACATTTGGTAAAGTACATTTATTTGACATTAAATGTTTAGAGAATATTCAGCAATTGGCATATTAAATCGGAATGGAATTTTTTTCTTTTCTTTTCTCTCGATCCGCAAATCCGGAAAAGTTTATCGTGAGTCACGTGCTGTTCCTTTATGGTCCACAGGGTGTTGGTTTTTGTTAAAAGAAGCACTTTGGAAGCACGGTGAACCGCAAGGCTGTTACATCAACTAGGCACTAGGCCACCGTAAAGGTCGATATGTTGCTTCTAGCCGCTAGTACCGCGTAAGGGCATATTGCCCCTTGGCGATCGTCCCATAAAATGGTCAACGTTGTGCAGTTGTTTACAAGAAGCTGCAGCTGGTGGTTGAACAATCCGTCTGCCGGGGTCTGGAATAGGTGGCGGTGGCAATACGGTAGGATGTACCTGTTTAGAAAACATAAAAATTGAAATTAGTCTCACCAGCCGATCTGTATTACTATTATTCATTTTATTTATTACGGGCGAGCTGAAACTATTTGCTTGCAAGGATAGTGCAATGGAGTATGTTTGGCTCTAAAAGCAATGCGAAAACTAACGAAATAAAACGAGGGAAACACACATACTAATGATTTTTTTTACTGTTGAACCACTGGGAAACGACTGTTTGTCTACATGCGTGTCGAATGGGCACATGCATGCCGGTATAAAAGCGTCTAAAGAGTTACTTACATTATATTTGCAATTTCCATTGTATCTCTGCGTAATGCAGTCCGTAAATCCCACTGTGTTCGTGCCAACGATTTTTCATATACTGAACTAACATGAAACTAGGTCTAGTTTCAGAATTTTCAGCCTTATCGTGTCTTACGTTATTGCCCCCCTCCTTCAAAAGAAGTCCTTTCGGCATGGTCCCTGTCTCTCAAGGTCAAAAAACAATAGAACCTTATACTGCCAGTGCGATGTGCGGGCCTCTTTAGCCCGCGAGCAAAAAATCAAAGCTGCTGACCTTCACTCTGCATGAGCATACATTCTTACTTTGCAACATCCCGTCTAAAGCCATCTGTGAGAACTTGAATTTTCGACTCCATCTTTGTACTAGGCCTCAATGTGCAAATGCGAACTGGCTTCTCTCCCATCTGCAATGTCTAGCTTGGCGCATTCTAAGGCCCCCAATTTTCTCCTCGTTGTCCACGAGCTTTGCAGCCCTAGAGAACCATAACTATGGAGACATTGACTTTTTGGGGGAAGGTCAGGGAAAGTATAAAGTACCCGAGGAGTTGAGTTGAAAGTGAGATTTATTGTTTATTTGTTTTATTATTTGCAATACGCAAGCCTCCCCTTGGTTAACAGTGCGCAGAATTTACATGAGATTGCAAAACTTAGTTACAGCAACAAAAATATATGAGGTAGGTGCACTTTCTGTGCATTACTGCACTTCCTGGGGAATTATTGAAACTGAAAAATCGAAATTTGAAAAAAAAGAAGAAAAATAAAAATAGAGGAAATTTGCATAATATTGTTGGAAAGGACTGTTTTATTTGGCATTTTCACCGTGCAGCCATTTTTTGAGCTTTTTAATACCTGGAGCTGCGTTGCTATTTTGAA
The DNA here is from genome assembly GCF_040938575.1 of Ambystoma mexicanum. Classification (NCBI taxonomy): domain Eukaryota; kingdom Metazoa; phylum Chordata; class Amphibia; order Caudata; family Ambystomatidae; genus Ambystoma; species Ambystoma mexicanum. Next base: position 991,805,910 of record NC_090929.1, on the reverse strand, counting down.
AGCACTCGTTTTTTCCTACTATTGCTGCTTATTTGACTGTTTTTGGCCCTTCCAAGATGGCCGCCGTGGTTTTCTTTGTTGTGTAGGCAGGCTGTGCTGAATCACCTCTCCCTGTGCTGCACTCCCATTGGTTGCTGAGTGTTTTCTTCCATCCAATCAGGGACCGGCAGGCTTCAGCCGGCCCTTTCAGCAAAGGCCTACTCCAAGGCCCCTGTCTGCTCCCTGTCCGATTCCGGAACGCTAATTGGGGTCCTCCCTGCACCTTAACCACAATGATGCTGCCACCTCACTCCTCTAAGAAATCCGGACTGCCTTGACTTTGCCACCTCCAGAACTATGGGTTAGTACCCTCCTTATGGACTCACTTCTACTGCCTTTGACTATCACTGTTCTTTCTGCTTGTGGCTCCCATGTTGTCATCCTGCTGCGCAGTGCTTCCTAAAACCCTTTGCTAACATCCGATTCCAAGATTGAAAAAGTCAAATCTTGCTGTTTTTGCTTTGTACTAAAAAGTCAAATCTTGCTGTTTTTGCTTTGTACTAAAAAGTCAATACTTGCTGTTTTTGCTTTGTGCTAAAAAGTCAAATCTTGCTGCTTTTGCTTTGTGCTAAAAAGTCAAATCTTGCTGTTTTTGCTTTGTACTAAAAAGTCAAATCTTGCTGTTTTTGCTTTGTGCTAAAAAGTCAAATCTTGCTGTTTTTGCTTTGTACTAAAAAGACAAATCTTGCTGTTTTTGCTTTGTGCTAAAAAGTAAAATCTTGCTGTTTTTGCTTTGTGCTACAAAGTCATATCTTGCTGCCCATTGCAAAATTCTCTGTATTTTGATTGTATACTGTTTCTTCTCTGTAATTTGCCAGCCTAGTGACCTCACCACTCTCTTTTGTCTCACACCTACCTGCCTTAGCCCCCCCAGTATCTCCATCCTCTCCTTACTTCCACCCCAATGGCGCTTTCTGTTTCTCCTATCTTCTCCAACTGCTTCTCCATTGACTATACTTCCCTTCTCACTAAGTCTGGTAGGAAGAAGTTCAAAAAGGATATCTTGGCCTCTAATCCTGGTCTTCCTATCGCCGACACCTACTCCAATGCTTCCGCCAGACAGACCCTTACCGACATCCTCTTTGTCGTTCCTTCGCCAGATCTATGGACTCCTCATATGGTCTCTGTGCTCTGCCCTATCTCCTCCTCTCCCATTAATGGTGGCACTCACTGGGAAGTTCTCATGGCTTCCTTCGACTCCTCTAAAGTCATCATTAATGTCTACCTAAATGGCACTGTCATGGTCCAAGGCCCTCAGGCCAATCTCCCCCTCTTTGATAGGCGCTTCCCTCGCCTCATCAATTTCCTTTCATCTCCTGCTGTCCCCTCCTCTCCCCCCTTGGCTACCTTGCCCTCGCTCTCCTCCTCCTCCTCTGCCCCTCCGAGGGCTCTTTCTCCTCCACAGGGCGTATCTCTGATCTTTACCCCTCCCCGGAAGGTCTTTAAGGCTGGCAACCTTCTTCATATTGCCACTCTCAACTCTCGCTCTGCCGTCAAACACTCCTCTGACATCTGCCACCTCCTTGAAAAACTAGACCATGATGTCCTTGGTCTTACTGAGACATGGTTCACGGCCAGCTCAGTCATGAGCTTTGACACTCTCCTCCCTGATGGCTACAAGATCCTCTCAGCACCCAGATCCTCCCGGTCCGTTGGGGGTTAGCCCTGATCTTTCCCGAGTGGATTCCTGCCTCTATTATTCCCACTCAGACCTACTTCTCTTTTGAATGCCTTGTCTGTAGGCTTTCTCTCTCGTCTACCCATTCTCTTACTGTGGTTGCCATCTACCGGCCTCCTGGTCAAATCACCTAATTTCTCTCTGAGTGGGCAGACCTCTCCTCCTCCCTCCTGGCCTCTACCACTCAACTCCTCCTCCTTGGTGACCTAAATATACATTTAGACTCTCCTTGCTCCTCCTCTGTACTCTTCTGTGACCTCTGCGACTCCCTCTCCCTGTCCATCCTCCCCTCTGGCCCGACTCACTCTGCAGGGCACACACTCGATGTCTTGATCTCCTCTGACCTCCCCCTCTCCATCCCTCTGACCACTCTTCTCTCCTGGAGCTATCACTCCCTCCTCTCATCTCATCTCTCCCTCTCTTCCCCCCAAGCCAAGCCTACCCCAACACTGCCACCTACCTTCTCGGACGTCCGGCTCATGAAGTGTGTGTCAGTTGAGGCTTTTGCTGCCACTTTCTCTCCCCCCCTCCACCTTTGGCTGTCTCTCATCCTGATACAGCCCTGTCTCTGCTCTACTCTTCAATTTCTGTTACGCTTGATGCTCTTGCCCCTGTCATGAGGATCCGTTTGAAGTCCAAAGCCAAGTGCAATTCCTGGTGACTCTGACCTAGCTACACTTAAACGTAGGTGTAGGGCAGCTGAGAGGAAATGGAGGACTTCCTGTTCATCCTCTGACAAACTGGCCTGTCGCCTGCTACAAAGGCAATACCGACTCTCTGTCCTCACCAAGAAGAGAGTCCACATTCAAGCTCGTGTCTCTGCGGCATCTAACAACTCAGCCTAACTCTTTAAAATCTGCAAGGAGCTGGCCAACCCTGCTGCAGTCTCTACCCCTCATGTTGCCTCCCAGGCTCTTTGCAATGCCCTTGCCTCTCACTTCATTTAAAAAACCCAGGACATCCTGTCCACCCACTCCACCCACACTCCTCCTCTTCCCTCTCCATCTGTGCTTGCTGACCCTCCTTTAGCCACCCTCCCACCATCCTTCTCGTCCTTTCCTGTTTTCACCCCTGACGAGGTTGCTAGACTAGTCCGATCTATGAAAGCCTCTTCAAAACAGGTTCATCCCTGTTCCTCTAAAACCATCAAGGACCACAGTGACACCCTCGCTCCGGCCCTTGCTGATTTTTGCAACCACTCCTTTGCCTCTGGATCCTTCCCCTCCCCTCTGAAGCACTCCTTTGTGCATCCTCTTCTCAAGCAACCCACTGCTGATCCTTCTTGTCCAGCTAACTATCGCCCAATTTCCATTACTCCCTTTCTTGGCAAACTCCTAGAAAAGTTGGCCATCTCTCAGCTTAACCTTCATTCCAATTCTGTTGGCTGTCTCCATGACCACAAGTCTGGTTTCAGAGCTGCCAGAATCACGGAAACTGCTCTCCTAAACATCCGTGAAGATCTGCTCACCAACCTTGACTCTAACATTCCATCTGTCCTCATCCTCCTCGATCTCTCTTCTGCCTTCGACACGGTCAACCATACCATCCTGCTCAACCGTCTCTGTGAAAACCTGAGTATCACTGATTAGGCTCTGGCCTGGCTGACCTCTTTCCTCTCAGATTGACCCTCCCAGGTCCAACTTCGGTCCTTCCTTTCATCTATCTTCCTCTCTACCTGTGGTGTTCCCCAGGGATCTAACCTCTCGCCCTGGCTTTTCAACCAATACCTGGCAACTCTCGCCCACTGCATTGCCATTTTCTGCTCAAATTTCCAGTGCTACGCTGACGACACTCAACTCATTTTCAAGCTGCTCTCTGCCACCTCCTCTCCCTCTCTCATCTCTGATTGCCTAACTGCCATTCAAGATTGGTGTGCCACCAATGATCTTTGTCTGAATGCCAGCAAGACAGAGATCCTCCTCATTGGCACACCTTCACCACCTTTTCCCCTCACTCTCTGGCCGGCTTCCTTGGCCCTCCTCCTACCCCCACCTGCGAGGCTAAGAACCTCGGGGTCATCTTTGACTCTGCCCTTTCCTTCTCCGCCCACATCTCTGAGTTCTCTAAAAAGTCAAATTTCCGACTGCACCTCCTCAGAGGTACTCTGCCTTTCCTCTCCTTCCCCCAGAAGCTCATGGTATCTCAAGCTATGGTTCTCTCTAGCTTGGACTATTGTAACAGCCTCTTTCTAAATCTACCTGCCTCTACTCTCCGCCCTCTGCAACTAATCCAGAACAGGACTGCAAGACTTGTCCTTGGCCTCAAGCCCTGGGATCGTATCTCTCCAGCTCTGAAATCTCTCCTCTGGCTCCCAGTGGATGCAAGGATTCAATTCAAAACCCTCTGCATTGTCCACAAGGCTTTCTGGGGCCTGGGTCCAAAACACCTTCAGCTATCCCTCCGCAAATACCTCCCCTCTCGAGCTCTTCGCTCCTCTACCTCCAACACACTAAGGGTTAGTCGTTTTTCTAAGAAACGAGCTTGGGGTAGATCTATGTCTTCGGCTGGGGCCTCCCTCTGGAACAGCCTCCCTGCCACTCTAAAACTTGAGGAGAACCATCTCCGGTTCCGGAAGCATCTCAAGACCTTTGCTTTTCTTCTGCCTTCGCTCCCCCTCTCCCCTGCTGATCTGTTCTCTCTTGGCACAGGCCACCTGGCCACCCTCTGTCTTTTGGGCCCAGGTACCTGCTCATCCTGCCCGCACTGCCTCTGGGCCACCCCTTGCACTGGGGTCTGTATCTGTACCCATACAGCCCCCCCTTTTTCTTCCTGCACTTATCAGACCTACCCTGTCTGCTGCCTTAAACCTAGCACTTGCAAATTGCTGGCTGCATTACCACTGTTTGTTGCCTTTATTATTTATTTATTGCTATTTATCTGTTTCTCCTATGCTTCGCACTTTCCACCTCTCCCCCTTCCATGCACTTTTCCCCTCCCCCTCTCCCATGCACTTGCGCGTTCTCAATGTCACTGGGCCTAGTAAGATCGCTGTTTTGTTCGTCCCTGTTCCCCTCCCTTGCCTTGTCGCGCTCTGAAACACTTGTGTATGAGCGCGATAGAAATAAAATATCAATCAATATACATACACATATTCACAAGGTCAGCGATATGAGGTGAATAGAGAGAGAAGTCAAAGATGACACCCATGTTGTTCACCACCCAGGATGGTGAATGGAGGGTTTAGGGTTAGCATACTTTGTATGCACACTGTACAATAACATTATTTTCAAAAAGACAATCAGATTACAATGATTTATTTAAACCGGGATTTGAACTTCTCAACAAGCTCTGCTTTGGGTACACATGGCACAGTGGCAATGTTTGGTGGCAATGCTTCAGTGCTCTGCACAGAAACGCTCAAAATTCCATATCTGTGCTTCTCTAGTACACTAACAATAAGGCCTTTAACAAAGTCGAACTCCATTTCCTCATATACTGGTTTTACCCCCCATTTCTTAGTTCTTTTTCCAAAGGACGTAGTGTAGCGAGGCATCCCTACATTTCCCGTAGTCCTAGACTGTTCACGGCCCACATTCTCATTATGGGTCAAGACCGCTAGTAGAGTCCTATGTTTCATGCCCTGTAAGCTGAAATGCAATCGCTTTGGCCTGTACTTTAGGCACATATTGTGCAACACCTCCAATGCTCCTGTGTGACAGAATTCTGTCAGTCCCCTCAAATCTCTTGATAGAGTTTTATCGAAAACAATCTTCTCAATGGCTTTGTCTGTAGGTGAAGATACAATCAACCACTTCTTCTTCTGTGTCTCCTCTGTGGACAAAGGGCCATGTTCACATTGGTGGAAATGTTGATTTTCTGTCCAGTGGTGAACGTTGGTACAGTGGTGCATCATTGACCGCCATTTTTCAAGTAGGATTTCCACTGACCCTTCACAAGTTTTGGAGCTCCACCAAAGATGGTTGCTGATAGACTAGGACCACTGTGAAATACTTTCAAAACCTTTTTTTTCCCTGCAGCCGAGATTTTCTTATTGATTGATTTAGCAAGATGCCATATGTCAAATTGATGTTTAATATGTGGAAACTGCTCTCTCATTGTCTTGGCAATTGAAACGTGTCTGTCCGTGGCTATGAGGTAGATGTGCATTCCCCTTGATTGTAGATATTGCAATGATTTTATAAATCTTGGTTTCTCCATGGCCACTGAGGATTTACATTGGGACACCTGCACGACCACCGAACTCACAATTTTCTTACTATCCATGTTCTGAAAGTGGAAAATCCAGGGCTGTCGCACTGTCCATTGCCGGCTAGCCTGAATAGTTTCCCTTCGAATGTACTTGCTAGAGACAATTGTTCAATTTTCCAAGCATCACTAATGGCCGGAAATAGATAATCATGTTGGTATTTGTAGTACTGTGTTTTAGAAATGAAATGGAGTCCCACAAACTGAAAGAAAGACTCTAACTTTCTAAAACTGGACCCACTAAAAAGTGAGGCAGCTGCACACAGTAGATTGCCTGCTGGCAGCTTCCACAGCATCGGTTGTGCAGACAATGAGAACGCATGATTTAATCTACAAGCGGCATGTATTTTGACGTTACTGCCTTGTTTTTGACGAGTCACATGAATCAATGGCTCCCCACATACTTCCCCTCCAACTGAATGCCCACATTTCAGCATACTTATGATATCCATCAAACAACTGTCGAATACTATGTATTTGCCCTCTTTCATTAGACTGTCATCCGGCGTGAAAGTTGTTTCGGACTGTGCCATTGAGGACATATCAACAAATTTGAAAGAAATATCGCTGATATCAAGTTCTGATGCGTCGTTGGGTGCTGCTGCTGGTTCATTCTCTGTCATTTCAACATCTGTTACTTCAGCATTGATGGGAGAACACAACAATGTCGACAGCTTTTTGGGTGGCATTTTTTTGGCGGGTGTAGATTGGGTGAATTGATCTACGACTACTTCAGAGCTATCTTCAATACATTCAGTATCGTCTTCTTTTGGTGGTGCGGTCGAACTGTAGCAATGGTCCAATAAAACTTTACTGGATTCCCCGGACACATTCAATTCATGTTCTGGTCATTGCACATGAGCATCTAGAGTCTCAACACGCCGCGTCTGAATTAATAGTTCCTCCATAGTATAAATGGTCTGGCAAGCAACATTTCTCATTTGCTTCACTGTCTGTGTATGTATAGTTCGTACACCCACGGGTAACTAGAGGACAGATTGGAAAAGGGATGTTCATTTTAAACACAATATAAAGTATAGTACAATTGACAGGAAAAAACATAATATAGTCCCCAACACAAAACAATTCCTAAAATTATGAACTGTTTGTAACTAACCTTATTTTTGTTTCTTTTCTTTGCAACTTTCTTGACTCGAACTTCAACATCTGCACGCTGTTGCTCCGATTCGTTTCCGCATGTCTTCCCTTCCTCTTGCGCTGCAGCGACTATATTTTCTGGATCCGCATAGACAGCACGGAATGACGCTCCACCGACTCCCTGAAACATAGTACTTTCATTACCATGTATCACAATATTGAAAACATAAAACACACGTGAGGACGAACACACAGGTACATCTCAATAGCTAAACACGAATTAAACATTCTGTAGAACAATCAAACGACAAGTATGCGAGCTCTGATGATCTAGTTCGATGGACTGTCAGTATCCATACCTCTGGCTCCGCATGGACTGCCCTGAATGGTTGTATTGGAGAGGAGGCATCCACAACTCCCTGAAACACAGTACTTGCATTAGTATGGTTTTCAATATTGGAAACATAACACACGCTTGGGGTCGACGGCACAGGTACATATAAAGAGATCACCACAAATGATGCATTGTCTAAAAGAATCAAGGAATATCTAAATATGATCAGATTTCATCGACTTATTTCTCTGATTTCTTTACATCTGCATCACCTACAAGGGATGTTGTAATTGTAGAGGAAGCTCCGTCGTCTCCCTGAAACACAGTACTTGCATTAGTATGGTTTTCAATATTGTAAACATAACACATACTTGGGGTCGACGGCACAGGTACATATAAAGAGATAACCACAAATGATGCATTGTCTAAAAGAATCAAGGAATATCTAAATATGATCTGATTTCATCGACTTATTTCTCTGATTCATCTAAATGGGATGTTGTAGTGGAAGCTCCATCGTCTCCCTGAAACACAGTACTTGCGTTAATAGGGAAGAAAGTATAGCAAATGGAATCGCGTTATATGATGACGCTCGATGGAGCTGTCAGTATCCATACCTCGTGCTGCCGAAGAATATGTAGGGATGTTGTAAATGTAGTGCGCACTTCCAAAAGCTGTTGCGCCGATTTGTATACTCAAGGTCCCGCTTCCACTTCCCCTGGAATTACTTGAATGTCAGGCTCTGCATCAAGTGCAGGGGTTGACGCTCCATCAACTGCCTGAAAGATTATACTTGCATTAGTAAGGATTACAATATTGAAAACATAACACACACTTGGGGTCGACCGCACAGGTACATATCAATGGCTAACCACGAATGAAACATTGTGTAGAACAATCAAACGACAAGTATTCCAGCTCTGATGATCTAGTTCGATGGAGCTGTCAGTATCCATACCTCGTGCTGCTGAAGAACATCTAGGGATGTTGTCAATGTGGTGGACACTTCAGCATCTCCCTGAAAGACAGTACTTTCATTATTATGGATAACACTAATCATAACTGAAAACAAACACCAGTGGACGATAACTAAGGTGTATATCAATTGGAAAGCACTAACCAAACATTCAGTAAAATAATTACACAATACAATAAAAATATTACTTGACATGCATAAAACAAGTCTGTAGCGGAATAGCCAAGTAAGATTACCTGATACGCGCTAGAAGTGGTTGATAACTGCGGGCACGTCACGTATGTAGAATGTTCTTGCTTCAGATTCAAGGGATAGTCAAGCAGTTGTAAAGGTAAATTATTGATTGATAATGAAATGCCAATATTAAAAATTGCCATGTAAGGAGACAGAATACCTGAGAGAAATGCTATTGAAAATGCGCAATATAGCACAGTCCCCTGTGCCCATATATAGATTTCGTTTGTGGGTTATGAAATTGAAAAAGAATATATTGATAAATGTCATTATTCAAAAAAGCTATACACTCATATCAATGTCGAAAGTATTACAAGGGACACAACACCTAAAATGGTGTCCAGTCAAAGGATTGAATATAAAGGATCGAATGACCTTTTGCTCGAATGCAAAAGGATCGAAAAAAAGGGTCGAATTTTTTATTTATTTATATATATATTTTATAGTTTGGGTTGGTAAAAAATTGTTTTTCATAAAGAAAATGGGGGGTTGTGGGGGAACCCCTCCCCCCATAAAAAACAAAAAGAAAATTCAACCCTTTTTTTCGGTCCTTTGACTGTCGATCAAAAGGCATTCGATCCTTTTGTTTTCGACCCTATGACTGGCAACCCCTAAAATATCAATGAATCAATTCGGCTACCTACACAATACCGCAAGGCCTAAAGCTAAATCCGGGCACTTGACTCACCAGTGGCGGAATGTGGACGAATAGAGTGGGAATAGCGTTCGCGAGCAATTTTCGTGTCGTTCGCCGTTTATTCTTCTTTGTTACCCAAGATGTTGTGTACATGTTCGAGGAAAAGTGCCGGCTGCAGATGCGGTATTGATCACCCCTCTTGTCCTCTAAGACTTGTTGGACTCTACTTTCCAGCTCATCCAGTGGATATCCGCAATGTCTGACCCATTCTCTTATTCGATCAACAGTTTTCGGGAATACATGCATTGTAGTGCCTTCAGATTTAGCATGGGTCTTCGAAGGGCAACCGCTAATCGAACAGGCAGGCATTGTTGAAAATTCTGAAAAGTAAATATCGACATTATTATTCAATCTTGATGAATAAAAATGTGATACAAAAGTAAATGAACCATACAATGTTCAATGCAAGGTTTGTTTTGGTCGCAGGAACTATACCAGTTCATCATGTGCGGCTTAGTATTTGCATAAATTGCAGAAATATATAAATGATGTGACTAAACTCTGAACATGTGACTCGTCCCTTGGATGTTCTATCTTGCACGAGAAGGAAACATGCTTACATTATAGACTGGACCCCCGAAGGATGCAATTCGATGACAATTGACACAGATGAAAATAAATAGATCTATTGATAGCATAACAATGGAAACTCAAGTCAATATCAATGAGACCAATGAACATAGCACTATTGAGTACTCTACTCGCAAATAGATAGAAATTTAAAAATCAACGAAATATGACTAGGATACATGGCCTTACCTTGACCAACAAACAGTTGGATTCAGCAAGCAGAGCAGTATGTTGCAGGAGAACAGGTAGGTGGCCACAGGTAGCACACTGACGAGTTTGCTCGAAGCGGTCACAGAAGTTCACGGATAGCACGACGACGAGCAGATTAGCATAGATCTCAGTGGTTCTCAGGTAGCACGTTCAGGAGTTGACTTGCAAAGCACAAAGATGTTCTCATGAGACATATCAAGTGGTTTATAAAGTATTACAAACAGGGGTGTGTTTGTGAATGAATGATGTGTATATGTCGTGGTATTATGTGGTTTGCCGGGGTCTGGCCAGCGTAAGGGGGGCGGTCCTAGCCGGAAACACGGGGTCTGAGGAGGCCATGTGAGCGATGGGCCCTTGGCGTGGGATACCTTTTGAAGTGTACATGCTGTTTGGCACCTTGGCTGTTCGCGCCCCTGACAGCCCCCCATGGCAGCGCGCATCCACTGGCGCGAACCGCCTTTGATAGAGCGGGGTGGGATGTATGGGCCTGGGGTGTGCAGATAAGCCACAGGAAGACTGCTGAATGGAGACACACTTATGTGGATTGCAGGGGAGCGGCCTGCTTCAAGGGGGAGCCCTGCCTGAAGACTCGGAGTCTGAGGAGGTCATGTGAGCGATGGGCCCTTGGCGTGGGATACCTTTTGAAGTGTACATGCTGTTTGGCACCTTGGCCGTTCGCGCCCCTGACAGCCCCCCATGGCAGCGCGCATCCACTGGACTTGTTGTTATGGACTTTTGTTTTTGTTAAACTAACCACTTTTTTATACTTTATATAGTTATACTTCGCCGTTGATAGGGGAGGGGGTGGATGGATGGATGGGCCGGTGGGTGTGCAGACAAGGCATAGAAAGACTGCTGAATGGAGACACACTTGATTCATTTAAAAAATCGAAACAACCGTTGTTAAAATATATGTGTTGTTTTATTTTGTTTCTTTTTTTGATGGCACAAAAATACAAAACTTTACACATTGTACAGATCAGATTGCAGCACAGCGAGGGAAAATCCCCTGTACTGACCTCTGTCACTCGGGAAAGTTTCTCTCATGGCATGAACGGCACAGGCGGGTATTACTCTTCGAACGCGGTGTCCAAGTCTCCCGTGAAGCCACCATGTAAAGGAACGATAGGCCACCAGCCGGTACCACCTGTGAAAAATAATGATACAAACTGTTTTTAAATGACCAAGATAAGTTGATTAAATGTTTGTTGTCAATGACAATTCTTGTAACTAATGGCGTTCTGCTCGGACAAATGCTATCTAGACACTGCACACTATTGAACGACTTTCATGCGTTACAATGATATGTAGATGTAATTTTGGATATAGGAGACGACCATGAAATAGTACTGGCATCACAAGCAGATTATACTTACTCGTTACTTGGATTACAAGGACGAACAGTTTCGCGAAGTTAGTGCATAAGCACCATCATTATCCTCAACACGGACTGTGTGAGGCAGGATGCCCTGAAGTCTGGCAGCTTGGTGATGCATTGCGGTCGTGGCTCGCCTTCCGAAATGTAGGCCACGCATCCCGAGTTTTCACAGCAGCAGCAGTTCTCCTCCTCGGTTGGCATTAGCTCGCACCGATTGCATGTGCACCAGGTGTATACACCGTCCATGCGACTAGGTCCAGTGTCTTCATCCGTTGATTCGTCCTGCCAACTGCCATCCGAAGCTCCATCGTTTTCGCGTGTTTCCCTTTCCCGTAGTTCCTCCTCGGCATACTCGGGCTCGTACATTTAGGGCACTATTGTTGCTATTGTGTGGTAAACAAACTAAAATAATTTATAGCGATGGTACAGGTGTTCACACGGGCTACAAGCGGTAAAGGTAGCTGACCAGAGCACAGACACGAGTCACAGAATACTCAAAGTAACACAGAGAGAGGAATGGAATCGAAAATCTGCTGCTGTGTGTTGTGAAACGGTCTGTTTATACTTATTGAGGAAAGAGGCGTCTTGTCATTTCCTTGGCGACACGTCATTAGCTGAAGCGCAGCGATTGTTGACACGTGACGTGCTTTGGCATTGTGAAATGGGCGGTACGCGTCTGCTGATGACAGGCTCAGAGGCGGGGGATATGATTTAGTGCTGCAAAAGCAGCTCAGCCAGGGCGATGAGGCAAGTGATAGGATTATCACAAAATGGCAGCGCCCTGGTGCCTGTTTTCGCGTGCGTTTAATGGACGAAAACCCGGGTAAGTTCCATAGGAAATTTTTCTAAAATCGAGCGATTTAGGCTTAAAAACACATGGCCGACCCGTAGGGACAATACAACATTTTGACCGAATCATTCCTTTAAGTTTTGGGAGAAACTGCCCCTGTGGATGTTTAGCAGGGCGGCCCTACTAAAAAAAGGTTGTACTCCCGTGTCTCCTAGATCATTTTATCAATATACCCTACAATATACATCGAAGATTGTTTCAGTCGTTGAACACGCTGGCCCAAGATTTTCTATGGGTGGGTGGGAACAGAATCGCCTTACGCAGTTTGCAGAGGGACTATAGCGGTGGCGGAATTCGGGTCCCCATTTTGAGCTGTACTACTTAGCAGGGCAACTGCAATTTGTGGTGAATTTGTGAGATGAGGCCTCGCAAGACACTTCACTGCTGCAACCAATGTTGGGGCAATACTTTTTGAAGGAAGTGTTATGGGTAAAAGGTACTGTGCTACCCCCATTTCGAGCTGTACTACTTAGCAGGGCAACTGCAATTTGTGGTGAATTTGTGACATGAGGCCTCGCAAGACACTTCACTGCTGCAACCAAGGTTGGGGCAATACTTTTAGAAGGAAGTGTTATGGGTAAAAGGCACTGTGCTACCACGGCCTTCTGAACTGCTGACTCTCGGTAGGGACTTGTGGCACAGGGTTTGGAAACTCTTGGGGATCACCAACCCTTTTTCCCAGTGTGTCCCCTTGGTCGGAGTTATTGGGGAACAGCAGGGGGTTGTGGAAAAGTTCAGAAGGCATTGGGAAGGCAAGTGCATAGCGATGGCAGGCGACCTACTGCGGGACAGCAAGGTTGTAGACTTCTTGACTCTTGTTAGTGACTATGGCGTACATAAAGGTCAATCTCTACTGTAGCTGGGCATGGTCAGGAGGACTGAAAACAGATGGCTGGGTTTCCGGGAGGGCATGGAAGATAACACAGTGCTAGACACAATGTATGACGTGTCTGAAGGGGGCCACATGGTCTTCAGACAATACAACCTGTTCTTGAGTAACCTCAAGGAAACAGAGCTGGCGGTGCATAGGAACTGGGAGGCAGATCTGGGGAGAGTTTTCACAGAAATGGAATGGAAGAGAGTGCTGTTATACACTAAGGGCATCTCAAGTATGCCAGATACAAGCTCACTCAATTGTACCTTATGAATAGGACATACTTAACCCTACACAGGCTGACGCTGATTAGCAGAGAGGGGGCTAAGACCTGCCTGAGGCGTGCTTGTGCGGGGGCAGACATGATACACATGTTCTGGACCTGTCCGATGGTTGGGAAGTTCTGGCAGTGTCAGTCCAGAAAAACTAAGCACCCCTTGAGGGTCCGGAAATGAATGATAATTGGTTGGCCGAAGACCAACTGCCTCATTTACAGTGTAAGAATATATATTCATTAGTCATTAGTTATTACGTAGTTATTAGTTTAACTAGAGTGAAGCCATTTTAAGATGACCAGAATCGCCATTTTGTTTTCTCTCTCTGCTCTCTCTAACGTTGCCACTTTGCCTCATGTAAAACTGCTTTGCTGTAGATATTATTTCGCTTCAATGGTGCAAGGCTAAGAAACATGTTGAAACATTACACTGGAGAGCCAGACAGGAATGCCCGATTCTCTCCCTCACGTATCCTTGAAGACAGGGAGCAAGGCATTTAATCAGTATACGAATGCCAGCGAGTCTCCTGAAAGAATAGCAATGTACGAAACTAGCATTTAAAGAGTTGAATTATGATCTTCTTTACAGCCCCCCTTTCTGAGCCCAGTGAGGCCCCGGAGAGCGGGCTGACTTCTAGAGCGAGAATCGAAACTTAGAGATAGTGAGGCCTGGTATGTGCCAGTCTCCTATGCGCAGCTTGCCCATGAAAAACAGAAACGCTGTGTTCTCGCAAACAAAGAATGGTGTCTGTAAAATTGGAGATTGCAAACTGTCGAGGTCTGTTAGACACACGTCGCGGGGCGTGGGACCACTTGGCCAACTGGGACTATTTTGTATTGCAATAAACCCTAGATTTTGGGAACAGAACCTTGTGTCTGGCGTATCTATTCGTGTGTGGTGACTGTGCCTTGTTTTCACATCCGAGGGTCCCTTCAAGATGGTGCCCGAATTGTTCCATCATGTACGTTGCAAAATAAGGAAGGCGGTAAGAACGGCGAGGACCGGAGCGATCGAGCTGGGATAAAGAGGCGTTCGGGGCACCCTGCGTAAGTGATGCGATTCCTTGCTGCAGATCTGCACACAGCTGATCCCTGATCGACATCCCTGGCCAGTGAACAAGGAGGCGAGGGTCCCGAGACGTCATTGGTTGCGTCAGTATACAGACGAATTGTGTCTTGAAAAGACAAATTGACTAATCAGGTGAGTCGTGCCCCGATTCGTAAGTGAACCTGATATTGGTAGAGAGTTGATTTTGCAAAATCAAACACCCAGAGTAAGTTTGATTAGCCAAGGGGAAGGTTAAAACATGCCTGGGGTATTGTCCACCTTAGCAGGATTTTTCCGCTGCGGTGAACAATCTTTGGAAACTAGCCAGGAAGCACCTCCAGGAGGAACGCCGGCTTATGATATGTACATAAAGTATGGTATGGGAGCGATAATGTTTTGTGAAACTTGGCATAAGCAAACCAGAAAACAGGAAAATCTTCAGTGGCCGAGGGATGGGAGTTTTGAGATGGAACGTATAGATAACCTGGAAAAGGTGTTGATAAGTAAAAGAGCACACCCTGGAGAACTTGATATCCTTAGGGACTGGAGGAGGGAAGCAATGCTCCGATTTAGAAGTAGGGAGAAACATGCGCGCAGGCATAAGTCAAAGAAGGAGGAGGAGGAGTGGAGTAATAGCTTGAAAAAGGCGAGACGGCGTGATGAATTAAACATAGAAAAAATATATCCACAAAGAGAGCTACACTCATCGGACGAATTAATAAACAGAATCTTAACTGAAACAAAACAGGGCCCGAGGAGTGAAACTAAAAAGACTATGGCAGTGGCCGCCACTCAACCCCCTCCCGTTGCTCAGCCCCTCCCAACACCAGCACAGCCACAGGCTACATCAGACAATGCACTGCCCACTAGCCAGCCAGCCCCGAGTGTTTCGCAATTATCACGGCCCCAGCAGACGGATCCCACTCTCACTGACCCCTCTGCACCTCCTGATCAATAGGGTGCCACTGTCCCGACTGCCCCTCCCATGAGTGGAATTGAGCAGAATGAATGTACGAGAGTAACTCGCAGCACGATCAGTAAGGAGAGAAAGCATGAGCTGCAAGAACAGGCGGAAATGTATATAGACGCTAATGTTGAGGTATCCACGCTAGCGTCCCCATATGACTTCAGAAGAAACAACGAAAGACAGGTATTGTTGGAATGCATGGGGGAATATTTGTCGGGACAATGGAAAAATTTAATTGGGAAGTTACCACCGCAACGATTGTTGGATTTAAATGCATTAGCCCATTGTAGCGGGAGAGATGAAAAAATAGAAGAGCATGTGAAGCGACTGTTTGAAATAAAGAATTAATTGGATGAAGAGTATTCTGAAGTACTCGCCACACCGGGGAATAAGAGAAAGAATATGGAGAGGGGCAGGAAGAAAGCGTCAAGACTGTATATGCAGAAATCCTTGCCGCCACCCGGACATATAGGTGATAGACAAAGATTGCAGGTGTGTGTGTGGGAAACAATGAGATGGATGTCAAGCTCTAGGACTTCGGTAGGGGAGATAAATGAGATATGTAATGAGTATCCTTTGCAAATAAGAATAGAAGCTCTGCGGACGATTGTAGGGGTGTTACTCCAGCAGATAGCAGGATACCACAGGAGAAGGGGAAATGCACAGAGTAGGAGACATTTGAATATGCATGGAGGGCCTTTGGGATTAAATCAATGTGCATACTGCAGAGAGGAAGGACACTGGCTGGCACAATGTCCGCATTTGCAAAATAGAGGCGGATATAGTCAGAGAAGGCCTCACAGAGGGCACATGGGAACAAATGGTCACAACAGAAATCATATGCAGCAGCATCAGAATGATCAAGGGAATGGTGCACAGAATCAAGGCCAGGCTCCGAATCAAACTATTCAGAGTCAAAATCAGCAAGGTGCACAAATGGGAAATAGAGGGAGAGGGGGGAACATTTTTGATAACCAGACAGGTGCATACTATAATAACAGTGGTGACTACACATCAGTTGACGTGTTGTTACCCCAATAGGACAGCCCAGGACAGGGGTCGGAACCAGTGTCAATTCCCGTGAACCAGTAAGGACCCCATGTAGAGATGAAAATCGGGAATGAAGAGCATAGATTCCTTGTAGATACAGGGGCACAAAAGTGCTCGATAGATCATCACTTGGTTCCAGACATACCTCTGTGAGGGCGACAAAATATCTCAGTAGGGTTCGCAGGTGCCCCAGTAATAAACCCCGAGTCCAAATCAGTGGCAGTGACAATAGGGCCTTTTACTGAACATTGTCCATTTCTTTTAACAGAGCATTGTGGGGAGAATCTTTTAGGATTTAATCTATTGAAAAAACTAACCGCAGTTATCCATTGTACACCAGATGGGGTATTTTTGACTATTTCTCCCCAGACTATGCCGACTTCTGAATTTATGGCGGAACACTTAACAGGGGAATTGAGTACAGTGCCAACTTGCATTTGGGCCGTGAATGACAATGATGTGGGATGTTTGAAAATAGAGCCAGTAAAAATGACATTGAAAGAAGGAATAATGCTACCACGTATTCCGCAGTATAAAATTTCAGCAGAAGGAGAAAAAGGATTGAAAAGTATTGTTTCTGATTTGGTGAAATTGGGAGTGATTGAAGAGATTACAGGTAGTGTATGTAACAGCCCCATTCTTCCTGTGTACAAGAAAGGGGGCAACGAGGTACCATACCATTTCATAATTGATCTACGTGCACTGAACAAAGTGGTAGATCCCCAATTCCTGTTAGTGCCAGACGTCACTATGATCTTGACAATGATCCCTGCTTCGGCAGAGTACTTTAGTGTTATTGATTTGAAAAACGCTTTCTTCAGCATTTCAGTACACAAAGAAAGCAGGTATTTATTTGCCTTCAATTTAGGAGGACGATCATTCACATTCACACGCATTCCACAAGGCTATACTGAAAGTCCGAGCATATACAGTAGAGCGTTGAAAGAGCAGTTGGACATGTTAGAATTACCAGCAGACTGTGTATTGTTACAATACATTGACGATTTACTAATCGCTGCTGACACGGAGGAGATATGTAAAGAAGGTACTGTTCTATTATTGACTCATCTAGCCACACATGGCTATAAAGCAAGCCTAAAGAAATTCCAGTACTGTCAGAAAGAAGTAGCTTATTTGGGTTACCTACTCTCAAAGGAAGGGAGAAGATTAGCACCAGAGAGAATAAAGAGTATTTCTGGTATGCCTATTCCAACAACACAGAAAGGTGTGAGAGCGATAATAGGGATGGCTACTTATTGTCGTCAATGGGTTATGAACTTCGCCTTAATTGTGAAACCAATGGTGGAATTAACAAAGAAGGATGATGTGATGCCTTTGCAGTGGAATGAAGAATGTCAAAAAGAATTGATCCGCTAAAAACCATTTTGAGTTCTGCTCCAGTTTTGGGCACACCGAATTATGAAAAGGTTTTTAGGCTATTTGTGCATGAGAACGAAGGATGCGCGTTGTCTGTCTTAACACAGGAACAAGGTGGAAGAAATAAGCCGTGCAGCTATTTTTCTTCTGTGCTGGAGCCTGTAGCGCGCACTACCACAATGTTTGCGAGCTGTTGCAGCGGCTGCTGCGTCATTGAAACAAACAGAAGGGATGGTTTTGGGGCACACTTTAATTTTGATGGTGCCACATGCCATAGATGTTCTACTCAATAGAACTCCTCAACTCTTAGATTGACTAAATAGGAAATTGTATTGTTCGCGGCCAACATCCAAATTATGAGGTGTAGCGCTTTGAATCCAGCAGAATTAATGCCAATGCCCAGAGAAAATAGTGATGGGACTGAATTGCCTACCCATGATTGTCTAATGGTTCCTGAGGAAGAAACAAAAGGGAGAATTGATTTGAGTGACACACCACTAAAAGAACCAGATAGGGAACTGTTTTGTGACGGCTCCTGTTTTAAGCTACCTGACGGCACATCAACTGCCGCATATGCTGTTACGACATTAAAAAGTGTTGTGGAGAGTAAAAGAATTCCTTATAACTCCACCCAAGCAGCAGAGATAATTGCTTTACCAGAGCGTGTGAAATTTCAGAGAACTTGAACGTAAATATCTATACTGATAGCCAGTACGCCTTTGGCGTAGTTCATAATTTTGGCCGATTATGGGCCGTGAAAGGTTTCTTGACATCCCATGGGGCTAGAATTCAAAATGGCCCTCTGATTGTGCGATTACTGTCTGCACTCACGTGTCCAAAGCACCTGGCAATAGTGAAATGCGAGGCGCATAAAAAAGTAACATGTAAAGTGGGAGAAGGAAACGCATTTGCAGACAAGATTGCGAAACAGACTAGCTACTGATTTGAGTACAAAAATGTTGACAGTACAATCGGAGGAAGTGCCCTGCATGATAGAAAATGGAATTGTGACTTAAATAAATGCAGGCGGAAGCTACCGCCGACGAAATACAGGGATGGGCCAAGGGCTCTGCAGTACTGGATTTGGAGGGTTGCTGGGTGGACAAATAAAATGGGAATTGGATGTTGCCAAATGCGTATGTAAACGCAATGGTTACAATGGCTCATAGTCCCACACACATCTGTGCGAAGAAAATAGTCCAACATTTAGCCACAGTCTGGGAAAATCCATGCATAAAAAAGAATGCCAAGAGGCTGGTGCAAAACTGCATCACGTGCCTACAGCATAATGTGGGAAAAGGAACAGTGACTCCAACAGGGAGTTTTGGACCTCCCTCTATGCCATTCAAAGTGATTCACTTTGACTTCATAGAGATGGAGAGATGTCAAAATCTGAAATACGTTCTGGTGATCATATGTGCATTCAGCAAATGGGTAGAAGCATATCCCTTGAAAGATTGCACAGCCATGAAAACGGCAAAGGTAATGCTAAAAGAGTATTTCTCTCGCTTTGGTCTGCCCCGTGTCATATGGTCGGACAATGGTTCACACTTTGTAGGTGCAGTGATAATGCAGATTTGTGCAGGATTGCAGATCGATAAGCGATTCCATTGTTCGAGACATCCGAGTCCGGGCGGTTTTATAGAACGCCATAATGGAATTTTGAAATCCAAAATCAGTAAGATCTGTGCAGGTAGCAAATTAAGAAGGGTAGATGCATTACCAATAGCGTTACTGTGCATGCGAACGTCAGTGCAGGCCAGAACTGGGCTCTCCCCCTATGAGATTATAATGTGGAGACCGGTGAATGTGTGGTGCGCACCTCAGCCTTAGAAAATGTGCGAGGTAGAATACCCTGTACTCAGCATTTATTGTAATTTGTTAGTAAAAAAAACTGCGTTTGATTCATAAGCAGGTGCAGAAGGCATTACCGGTGCGGTATACTGGCCCAGGACATGCATTGGAGCCAGGAACCTGGGTGCTCATCAGAAAACATCGCTGGCACCCAGGTGGCGTGGGCCCTAACAGGTACTTTTAACCACGCAGACAGAATTACGCGTGGATGGACGCAAGGCGTGGATTCATGCCACGCACGCCAAGAAAGTCCCATCGCCATTCGACACGTCAACTGATCGGGACAAAGACCAGAAAGAGATAGCAGCGGTTCCAGAAATGAAAAATGCCATTGTCAGTCCCTTGCCACAGAAACTGCCTGATCCTGAAACAAAGCCTGGTGAGATTGCCATAAAAACGGAAGAGCAAAGAGTGCCTCAACGTTGTCCAGCAGATTCTGCATTTCAGCTGGCCGACATCAAGCGCATACCTCTGTGGCGCCCACCATCTTCTGTTGCGCCACAGCCTGCATTGTCGCCTGGGCATCCATCATCATCTGCCATTGTGCCCTAGGCTGACTCCAAGCTCGAGACCGGAAGTGCACTCGCACTATTTGTTGATCACACGGTACCAGGAGCAAATCGGTACAACCTGCGGAGCAGAAAGAAGAAGTGATCACATTTTTCATCTCTTGGTGAATTTCTTGCCTCTGTTTCCTATTTTCGGATGAAGTGGGAACCGGAGGCCTAGAGGAGGGTGGTGTAAGAGTTGTGCAAGTTAGACAGCTTACGAAACGCAACTCCTCGGTGCTAAATCCATGTGTCAGGAACCCGAGTGAACAAGCGGGGCGCACGTGGTACAAAGGAAGCTGCTCTGAAATTGTAGAGCAATGTGCAAAATACACGGAGGCCTTGCCAGGTGAATAGGCAATCCAGGCAGACAGAAAACTGGCATAAAAAGATTGTAGACATTGATTGAACTATTTCAACATCCGGAGAAGCACAAGAGCAAACAATATTCACGACAAGCACAGCGGAAGAAGAAGGATGAGAGAAGAATGTCGGAACCAGCAAATGCCTCCTCTTGCACCAATGCTGATAGCGAGTTAAACGTAGTACATAATAAGGTGAAAAAAGGACATGGTAAAAAGAATTGTATGCTAGGTCTAACCATAGTAATGTGCATAATGAGTATATTAGCCCCAGTGTTGAACATAACAGTGTTATGGTACCTAGAGGAAATGCACCCTCTTGAAGTACGTTTGCCCATGATGAACATTTCAACAACGGAAAGCCCAGTCCATGTGATTTCCTATACCTTGTCCCCAATGGAAGAGAAACATAGGGAAGGATATCGGAAAAACACATTGCTGTTAATAATGAATATGACACACTCAATCCTAAGAAAAAATAATTGTTGGGTTTGTGCCCACCTGCCGCAGCATGGTGGTCGGGGAATAGGATGGTATGTACAGCCCCTGCCCTTAACTTCTGCATGAGTGCCCTATATTATGGGAAATGGAACGAAAGTGAAACTGGTCAACTAGATAAAACAAATATGAATGAATTCGAGGAAGTGATTATGAAACCGGTGGGTTGCTCCGTGTTCCAAAAAAGACGATTAATTACACCAGCAATAATGCCACAGGATAGATTGTCTGTACCTTATAAAACTTCTGTGATCACGTTCCACATGAACCCACATGGGAATAAGGATGTGGAACCCCCTTCATATACAGTGAATTATAACCCTCATTCTGCCCCATTCTGTCTAAAGAAAAAGGGTTCTTTCCAGATAGGAACATTTACCAGATGCAGGAATATAGCATTCCTTGATAAAGAAGTGGAACCAATATATGTGGGAGATCCTGTGTATTTCATATGTGGAGAAAAAGCATATTGTTGGTTACCT
The DNA here is from genome assembly GCF_040938575.1 of Ambystoma mexicanum. Lineage (NCBI taxonomy): Eukaryota > Metazoa > Chordata > Amphibia > Caudata > Ambystomatidae > Ambystoma > Ambystoma mexicanum. The sequence continues at coordinate 991,784,306 of NC_090929.1, read as the reverse complement.
AGGAACTGGGGAGGTACGTGGTATTTGGGATTTCTGTTCCCTGGGTTGTTTCTTTTAAAAACATCACACATAACCAAATTGACTAGGTAACAACCTCGCCGTAATATTGAAGACGGGTTTATTGTAGAGGACATAGCAAAATCATTCATACCATTCTGGGGCGAGGCGATAAACTCTTATAACATAAGACGACTGTCTAGGATATTAGAAGAAACAATAAATGGAACCACTGATATATTATATAATATGACTCTTGAAGAAAAAGGAATTAGATTAATGTCACTACAAAATAGAATGGCCCTTGATATAATCTTAGTTGATCACGGCAGGGTTTGCAAAATCGTGGGATCAGCGTGCAGCGTATTTGTAAGTAACTCCTCCCCCATGATTTTTGAGGCGATAAGAAAATTACATGTGTTAAGTTCCGATCTTCATCCCCTTGAAGGCGGTTGGCAATTGAACATAAGCTCCTGGTTCTGGGAAGTGTTGCGATCCTGGGGATGGAAATTATTTGCAATCCTAGTAGCAATATTAGGAATATTCATGACATGTTGTTGTTGCATACATTGTTTCCCCATAATATGTACTGAAATCAGTAAAGAGTGTGTACAAATGATGAAACGAAAGAACATTACTAAATCAAGTACTCATCATAGAAATGAGTCTGAAACCATTAAAGAATTCATGGCAATTGATATTAATAATAATAACGAGGAGACAACAAGTGTACATGAATCTGAATTTGAATCAGATTCCGAATCTAATCCAAATACTTGGTCGGAGGAGGATGCAATGTATGGATGAGACGTTTGGCTTACGGCCAAGGGGAGGGTTTGTCAGTCCAGAAAAACTAAGCACCCCTTGAGGGTCCGGAAATGAATGATAATTGGTTGGCCGTAGACCAACCGCCTCATTTACAGTGTAAGAATATATATTCATTAGTCATTAGTTATTACGTAGTTATTAGTTTAACTAGAGTGAAGCCATTTTAAGATGACCAGAATCGCCATTTTGTTTTCTCTCTCTGCTCTCTCTAACGTTGCCACTTTGCCTCATGTAAAACTGCTTTGCTGTAGATATTATTTCGCTTCAATGGTGCAAGGCTAAGAAACATGTTGAAACATTACACTGGAGAGCCAGACAGGAATGCCCGATTCCCTCCCTCACGTATTCTTGAAGACAGGGAGCGAGGCATTTAATCAGTGTACGAATGGCAGCGAGTCTCCTGAAAGAATATCAATGTAGGAAACTAGCATTTAAAGAGTTGAATTATGATCTTCTTTATGGCCCCCCTTTCTGAGCCCAGTGAGGCCCCGGAGAGCGGACTGACTTCTAGAGCGAGAATCGAAACTTAGAGATAGTGAGGCCTGGTATGTGCCAGTCTCCTACGTGCAGCTTGTCCATGAAAAACAGAAATGCTGTGTTCTCGAAAACAAAGAATGGTGTCTGTAAACTTGGAATTGCAAACTGTTACTAAATATGGTGGTCTAAGGTGTCATATTTGTCACGATGGTCAATCATCGCCTCTAATTCAAAGGGAAATTAATTGGGGGTGGCATCAAATGTGTTATTACTGATTGTAAGATGCTCCGTTCGTATATATGTAACTGATGTACATTTCACGCTCTCTTGCGTTCCCCGAGGTCTGTTAGATACACGTCGCGGGGCGTGGGACCACATGGCCAACTGGGACTATTTTGTATTGCAATAAACCCTAGATTCTGGGAACAGAACCTCGTGTCTGGCGTATCTATTCGTGTGTGGTGACTGTGCCTTGTTTCCACTTCCGAGGGTCCCTCAGAGGCCCCTTCACGTGTCTGAAGGGGGCCACATGGTCTTCAGACAATACGACCTGTTCTTGAGTAACCTCAAGGAAACAGAGCTGGCAGTGCGTAGGAACTGGGAGGCTGATCTGGGGAGAGTTTTCACAGAAATGGAATGGAAGAGAGTGCTGTTATACACTAAAGGCATCTCAAGTATGCCAGATTCAAGCTCACTCAATTGTACCTTATGAATAGGACATACTTAACCCTACACAGGCTGACGCTGATTAGCAGAGAGGGGGCTAAGACCTGCCTGAGGTGTGCTTGTGTGGGGGCAGACATGATACACATGTTCTGGACCTGTCCGATGATTGGGATGTTCTGGCAGGGGGTGGCGGATAAAGCCACTATGGGAGGGATCCTTATGCCGTCATGGCCCCTATAGCTTTGCTTGCTGGGACTGTTTGCGAGGGTAGGGAAACACACTGCACATCTCTCCAGAATGAAGATTCTAATTTTTGTGTTGGTAAAACGCAGAATTGCAATGATCTGGAAATCAACTGAAGGACCCAAGGTTGAGGCTTGGTGGGTGGACCTAAAGCGCTTGTCACTGGTAGAGACCGCAGTTTGGCACAGGGCGCTGCAGTTAGAGATGCATGAGAGGAGTATGGAAGAGGAAGCCTGGAATGCACTCGTGCAGACAATTGGCCTCATTACGGGTATGGAGGTAGCCATGCTGCTTTTAGCGGCATGGCTACCCCCATACCGGGTACCGGGTTCCAGGAATGAGGTATTACCAGGCCATTCCGACCTTGGAGGGCCCGGTAATTCCCTTTCCTGGGACCCGGACCCGGTACATCCCCATTCCCATTGAGCCCCTCTAGAGCTCAATGGGAATGGGGAGGATGCTAACAACGGGCCCGTTAATGACGGGCCCGTTGTTAGCATCCTGGTCTGCTAGCGGGTCGCGCTAAGGACGCCTGGTTTTACCAGACGTCCTTAGCAGGACCCGCAAGCAGACCTCGTAATGAGGCGGTAGAGAGTTAATGGCGCCGGCAGCTCTACCGGTGCCGTTAACCCTCTACCGCCTTCCTCGTAATGAGGCCCAATGTTCCCCCCCGGATGCAGTGGGGCCCAACTGAATGCATAAACTGGAAAATGGGGGCGCCGGAGGCAGTCTTGTGCTTGTAGAGGAAATGCACCTTCAAACAGACTAATGAGAGGGAAGGGACTGAGGGTGGGAATGGTTGCTCCTGCTGGGTCGGAGTAGGGTTGGGTGGAGTGTGGTGATCATCTACAAAATATACTGAAAGGAAGTGTATTTAAATGATTGTATCGAAACAATGGACACCTGTCTGTTTTGTGTTTTGTTTGTCAATAAAAGTTTCCAAAAATGACGATATAAACCTTCCACTACAATTAGTTTGATCACTTTTATATTTTCAAAGCTTAAACCTTTGCACAATGCACCTTTGTGCAATCATGTACTTTTTAAATAGATCCCATATTTTTCCTGTCTCACGCTACTACATTTTAATAACAATATCACATTTTATATAGTACTTTATGCCATCTTCCTTTCCCCTTTAAGTGCTGTAATGATATGTGTTATCATCGATTGCAATGGTTTTCAGTATATTGAGATCAGAAGGAGGTAGAGATGAGACAATAGCACATCAATTAACGAAAATGACAGCAATAGCATAGGTTATATAATGTGCATGGTGACACAAAAGGAAATAACATTATGCATACTACAAAAGTTAAAATAAAAAAAGATTATTATAATAAGAAATAGCTACTAAAGCAGAGAAAATTATATTTTATTTACCAATCACATTTTAACTAAGGTGCTGCCTTGATATGCTATGCTGGTGGTCATCATTTGTCAGGGGTACAACGACAGAAACCAACATGTGACAGGAGCAATGCCTTAATATACCAGTACAGCCTCCAATGACTAGCTACTGTCATGCAATGGCAATTATAGCCTGGCTCACCAGTTAAACAGTAGCCATAAGCTGAATACTCTGCAAGAAAAAATCATTAGTCACCAAAAAGCCCTATCACAACAACTGTCTGACCTACACCAGAACACCACCCCATCCGCAATCCCAGCCTTCTCATTCCAGGAGATGTCAGAAGAGGAAGTCCTAACCATACTCAACTCCATCAAGCCCTCCAATTGTAAGGGTGACTCATGCCCGGCCCAGCTCATCAAGGACAGCGCCCCCTCACTGGTACCGTTCTTCAAAGCCTTCATCAATGCCTCGTTCAAATCCGACCAAGTGCCATCCTGCCTCAAAGAAGCTTGGGTCCGCCCATTACTGAAAAAACCTACACTAGACCCCAAGGTACCAGGGAACTACAGGCCAATCACAACAGTTCCCTTCCTTCTCAAGATCCTGGATAAAGCTGCATACCTCCAAGTGCAGAACTACCTCGAAGCTCATCACCTACTTGGTCTCCGGCAATCTGGCTTCCGCCCAAACCATGGTACAGAAACCGCATTACTGGACCTTAAGAACCAAATCGATGACCTAAGAGACGTAGGCAGACCAGCTCTCCTACTTCTACTGGACCTCTCGGCGGCATTTGACCTGGTCGATCATGACACCCTCTGCCATCACCTCTCTACAGCGGGCAACTTTTCAGCAGACGCCACCACTTGGGTAGCATCCTTCCTTAGGGGCAGAGAAATAAAAGTCTTCTCTGACCTAGCCTGCGCCCAGCCACATTTAATTAAGTGCGGTGTCCCGCAGGGTGTCATGATGCCCGCTCCCGGGGAGCCGGTTCAAGCCCTGCGTCCCCGAAAGCGGACATCCAGTCCCCAAGGAAGGACCCAGCAACCCCATATAGGGGCCCTTTGGACAGTGTCCTGGCGCCTATGGTGCCAGGCTCATAAAAGACATCAGTCCTGGCGCCATAGGCGCCAGGCTCATTATGGAAGTGCTTGGGTGCACTTACCTGATGCAGACCATGCTGCAGGATCCCGGCCTCCTTGAGGCCTGAAAGGAACTACTTTACCTGTGGGACTAATTTACCATCCGGGCGTGGCCGGGGAAGGATACATACCTGATTGGAACTTCTTCCAAGGCTATTTAAACCCCACCCAAACAGCCACACGTGCTTCACGTTGTTCTGCATCTAGCAGCTGAACGCTCACCGTGTCTGCTCCTGCATCCTGACTTCTGCCACGCCTACCAGCATCCTGGATCACCTGCAAAGGAAGAGAAGAAGAGAACAGAAGAAGGAAAAGTCCTTACCTGCTAAATCTGCATCCCGGAGACATCTCGCCGACAATCCTGAAAAGGAAGACTTTTATTTAAAAGCTCATTGCATCGATCGCTGCAGCGCCGCATTCCACTCACCTTTACAGGGCGCCTCCATGTTCAGCAGCGATCATCCGGATTCGCAGTCACGTCCCAGCGCCTAGGGAGGAAAAAGACCAGAACAAAAGGTGAGAGAGAGAAGGGAATAAGAAAAGCTAAATCTCCATGTTAAGACTTACCTGTTGATTAATTCCCTCTTCATTTCGGGTCCGCGAGTCGCATCCTGGCATTTCCGGACCCAGGCCCGTAAGGAGAAAAGAGACATCAGCGTTAATGAGCGAATGAAAAGACATTACCAAAAAACGCTCATTAAAGACTTACCTGATTTCTACAAGGATTTCACCTCTCATCTCGGGTCGGTGCCTGTTCCCCGGCATTCCGTATCCCGGCCCCTATGGGGAAAAAGACACTAGTATTAGTACATTAATGCATGGACACAAGGGGAACCTCTTATCAAAAAAAATGATCTGGAAGCCAAGCAAGTTTGGTTCTCACCAATCCGAAAATCCAGTGAAGTAACTGGATACCAACGCGCCCCTGCATCAGAAGCAGGATGGAGAGCTTGTCCTTTCAGACCCTAAGGTGAGACACTACGAGGAATCACAGAAAGGTTTCGAGGAGGGTGAGAGGGGAAAGTGGGAGGCTGATTGCATTACCCCGCAGACAGTTAATCCCCTATTTTCGCCTACAGAAGGATACTTCTGTGAGCCAGACAAGCCAGATTTGGGGGCCCGGTCCAGTCCGTCTTCCGAACCCTGCGCATCACCTTAGAAGAGGTCACAGCAGCGCGAACCAGGCCAGCGCCTCCGTGGGAGTCAGGTGAGCGTTACACAGGGGTCCTACACTGTACAACCTTTTCACAAGGTCACTATTCAAATACCTCGATGCAATGGGCATCACATACACCAATTACGCGGACGACACACAAGTCCTCATCCCTCTTATCGGAGACTACGAGGCCGTCCAAAAAACCCTTATCTCCATTTACACCACCATCCAAACCTGGATGGCTGAAAACTGGCTCTGCCTCAACAGCAAAAAAACAGAACTACTTATCATCGGATCACCAGCCACAATCAATAAAATGGGGCCCCAATATGACTCCTTCATCATCGACAACTGCCGCATCTCGGTCTCCAAAGCAGTCAAAACCCTAGGAGTCTACCTGGACTCTAACCTCACCATGGACAGACAGGTGAACGCAATCTCATCAGCAGCAGCCTACCACTCGAAACTTATCACTGCTGCAAGGCCCTTCCTCTCGCTGGAAAACTCCCTCACCATCGCAAGAGCAATCATAGGTTCCCGCCTAAACTACTGCAATGCACTCCTACTAGGGACCTCAGCCAAAAACAACAAAAAACTTCAAACGGTGCAGAACAATGCCCTCAGAGCAGCCACTGGAATCTCTAAAAGAGACCACATCTCGGCCACCAGAAAATCCGTCCACTGGCTACTTGTCAAGGAACGGATCCTCTTCAAATCACTGGCACTCACCCACAAATGTCGTCACGACACAGCACCGCGCTACCTTGCTCAGAGATTTTCTGGTCCCCCTTCAATCAGACCAACCAGATCCAGCCACACTAGCCGACTATCAATTCCAAAAATCATCAGAACCAGAGCAGGTGGCGCTAGCTTCCCAGTCCTCGCAGCCACCAACTGGAATCTGTTACCCGCTGAGATCAGAGGCATCAAATCCCACCTGGGAAAAAGCAATAAAAATGATGTTGTTTGTATAAACCCCACTCAGACACGGTACTAGACACACTCACATGTCAGTGCTCACCGTGCCAACTGTATAACCTATCTAAGGCAACCCCCTTTTTTCCAGGCTATTAGTAGACACGATCTCTCTGTAACAGGGTCATTCCGAGGTTGGAGGTAAGGGATTACCGGCGCCTGTAAGGGCACCGATGGCGGTAATCCCTTACCTCCGTATTCCGAGTTCCCTTTGCGGGTCCCTCTTTACCTCCTGCTTTTAGCAGGAGTAAATTACGGGACCCGCAAAGTGACCTTGGAGTAAATTACGGCACCGTAATTTACGGTGCCGTAATTACCTCCTTCCCCATTCCCATTGAGCCCTTTGGGGGCAGAAATGGGGATGGGGAAGGGCTATGGTGAATGGGGAATTACCGGTCCATCCAACCTTGGAATGGACCGGAAATTACTCCATTCACCATGCCGGTATTCCATGGAGTAAATAGCTCCATGGTTGCCAACCATGGAGCTATTTACTCCATGGTGTAGTCCTAACTCGGAATGAGGGCCTCTCTACTCCTTCTTGTACTGTAACTAAGTCATTTTCTTGAAACAGCGCCCCGATGCCTCTGGGCTGCGTGGCGCTTTACAAATGGAAAAACAAACAAATAAATAAATAAATACAGTTCCACAGCCCCAGATGATACATTCCATCACAAAGATGTTTTAGCTTGATCAATGATATAACCCCTGATAAGTGAAATATTTTTCTTTTTATCCGTCTAAGATGTATGGCCATGTATAACTGTTTTCTGCCTAGATATCATTATTCTATTATTTTCTTGACATTGCTTGAAATTGAATTCTGTTTGTATCGGAAAAAGAAACAATTATGTGCCCACATTTCGAGCATACACCAGGCCAGTATGAATCTCTTGCAATTTGGCTTTTTTAGCAGCAATCACTTCAGCATGAAAGCTGATCAAAAATATGGCCCTCTGTTACTAGCCATACAGTGTTTCACAGGAACAAGGTAGTTGATCAGACTCGTGCTATATTATTACAGAATATCCTATCAGGCTTTCACATTAAACAAATGTTGCTGCCATCCTTTCTTAATAATCTGTCCACTACTGTGGAGAGATCTATTTACAACCTTGATGCAGGAAACCCTCTCTGGTACTACTTGTATAGGAGAGCAGAAAGACATTGGGCCTCATTACGAGTTGCCCGGTAATAGCGGGTCCATTTCCGGCATGCCAGAATGAGCGTGTCCGTGCACGTATGAACCCGCTAACAGCGGGTGATTACGAGTGCGCAAGCACGCGCGTTCCCCCATGCCGGTAGTGTCAATCCCGCCATGCCGGTAAAGTGCCACCAACCCCCTTATACCGGCATCGCGCGGCCCGCCCATAGCGTTACCGCTTCATACCAACACCTGAATACCGGCACGGTCATAGCGGCACGGTATCACCGTGTACGTAAAAACCAGATCCGGAAATTACATCATCACGCAGGAACGGGAAATGGGCCGCTGGCCATCTTTAAAAACACAATCCATTGCCAACCTCCATAACCACCACTACACCCGTGTTGTTGAGTGCCACAACTCAATCAGGATGTCGAAGGCCACCAGAAAAAGCACCCAAAGGAAGAGGAAGCAGCGTTTTTGTGATGCTGAACTGACAATGCTGGCAAACACCCTCGAACAGCATTCTGACATCATCAGAAGCACAGACCTTAAGCATGCGGCCCAAACCCAAAAAAAAGGGGTGTGGCAGGAGGTTGCTACGAGGGTGTCGGCAGTGGGGAGCACCCCAAGGAGCGAACGGGATTTCCGAAAGCGCTGGGACGACCTCCGCCTCCAGGTCCGGAAGATCCTGGCGGAGAACCGGAGGGCCGCAATGTCGACAGGCGGTGGCACACACTCCCCTGTAAAGCTCACCGCATGGGAGGAGACCGCAAGTGGATTCATTGACCCAGAATCTATAGAGGGGATAGGAGATCAGAGGAAGGTGAGTGAACCATCACATCAACGTATAACAAAACATGATGTGACACATGTGATGTTGAAGTCAGATTAGGCACGCCAATGCATGTCCCAAGGCGACATCAACACATCAATAGAATAATGAGTGCCACCCCCTGCACCACACGCATGATGAGTGAAAATTCCAATCCCAACAGAGGTGCAACATGACCCAACCATGCCCATAGCCCCCCCCCCCACAGACACCAAAACAATCCAATGCCACCAGCCATGCAATGATTGCCAACATGTCCCCTCAGTACACCAAATGCCACACAACAGAAATTAAATTGTGCCTGAATGTATGAAAATATCACACCGCAAAACATCACAGCTGCCATTTGGCAACATCACTGATGACCTGCATCTCTTCTATCTCCCAGGCACCGATGAGGAAGGTGGAACAGAGGACAGGGGTGAGAGCACATCCAGTGCACGCAAGGGGACCAAGAAATTGCCTGCAGCCACACCCAGTGTGCCACGCAAGGCATCAACCCTGCAGGGGGCACCTGCTGCGACAGTGGTAACTGTTCCGCCGGCCACCACGGACGTCGTGTCCACAGAGGTGGCTGAAGAGGCAGAGGTAATGTCCGGAACGCCCAGCCCAATGCCCATTGCCAGCACCCCCCCCACCTGCGGAGACTGAGAGCCAGGATGACCCATGTCTGCATGACTCCGACCTAGGAGAATCAGACATTGGCATCTTCGAGGAGGACACTGCCCAGGACATGGACCCCACGCAGGTGCCTTCCACCACCCCGCCAGCCACCACCCTGCCTCCCACCACCCCGCCAGCCACCACCCTGCCTTCCACCACCCTGCCTTCCACCACCCCGCCAGCCACCAGTACACCTGCGGCTGAAACCCCCTTCGAGGTCTGTCTGGCAAGGGTAGAGGCCCGCCAAGAAGAAATGCTCCAGATAATGAGACAACAGGTCGTCGCTGGTGATGAGGCCATGAAGGCCATAGCCACGGCCATTGCTGCCAATACAGCTGCCGTGGAGGCGTCCACATGTGCATTCCGGGAGTGCATGGGGTCACAGACCCAGGCCCTTCTTGCGAACATCACGCAAGTGCAGCAGCCACACCATGGCCCAGCCAGGGGACTGACAATAGACACCTCCACCAAGTCATCCCCTTCCACCTCGGTGCAATCAAGCCCTGTGCGCTTAACGCGCAGGAGCGCACGGCGCTCGGCCATGGCACCCCCAGACCCAAAAGTCGCAAAGAAATGACATTATGGGAAATGACAAAATGTGAGGAACTACAATGGTGAAGGCAACACTGTTTGTTGCACACATGGGGACATTTGGGATCTGTGGGGTGGGTGAGGGAGTTTGTTGGCCTATTCACTGGGGTATGTGGGGTGGGTGAGGGAGTTTGTTGGCCTATTCACTGGGTATGTGGGGTGGGTGAGGGAGTTTGTTGGCCTATTCACTGGTGTATGTGGGGTCGGAGAGGGAGTTTGTTGGGGGGTTCTGGGAGGGGGGAGTGGGCACAGTTTTGCTGTTACAAATAATACACAAGTTGTGATGAGAAAAATCCATGGCTGGACATTGTTATTTTTCGTGTTCATCCATTTAATGTGTTACAGTGTTCAATGCCCAACCACCAACATTCCCTTTGTGCATGTTCACATTGGCCCAGTGTCTGACTGACACAAGTCATTCATCGTCCCTGTGTTTCAAAAGTATTTGTCAATTAGTGCTTGGCATACAGCCTGGCCGTCCCGTGCATCACGTACTGGCAGGGGGGCTCCTTGGCCTCCGTCTCCATCCCCTTCATCCTCACCCGGCCCAGGCATGTCAATGTCAGGTGGCAGTGGTACATTCCTTCGGACGCACATGTTGTGCAGCATGACACAGGCCATGGTGATCTTTGCCACCTTCTCAGGCCTATATAGGAGTGCCCCACCAGACCTGCTTAGGCAGCGGAACCGCGCCTTCAACAGGCCAAAGGTCTGCTCAATCACAAACTGGGTACGAGTGTGCACAAGATTGTACTCCTCTTCATGGCTGTTCTGCGGGTTCCGCACAGGGGTAAGTAGCCACGGCCTCAAGGGATATCCTCCATCACCTGCAAGCAGATACAAATAGGTGTGTGTCACTCTGAACTGCCACCTTCAGGGAGCACGGTCATGGCAGCAGCTATTTGGTGTGGGCATGCACATGTCCCTGTACGTGTACCAAATAGTCACCTATATGGAACGTATACTGTAAAGAGGTGTGGAACACTGGATGGGGTTGAATAGATGATGCAGGGTGTAATCATGCATGCTGAGGCAGATGTGCTGTGGCAGTGCGACAATGTTTAGCCTCCAATTCATGCTGTATACTCTTCACTATGCATGGTCACACTAGCCGCATTGCCACAGTTGCCATCCTATTCAGTCATGCATTGCGTGCCATCACCATGGTGCCCCGGTTGTGCCTCTTACTTGTTGTCATCCACATGCATTATTTGTGATATGTGGCCCAGTGATGTGTCATTTTCCGTTTGGTTGGGTCAGGTGAGGAGGGTTTAGCTCTGCATTCATTCTCCACTCACTGGCTATTGCCACCCAGGTGTACTATTAACCCCCCCTTTCCCACCCAGGTGAAGTACCCCCCCCTTTCCCACCCAGGTGAAGTATCCCCCCCTTTCCCACTCTGGTGAAGTATCCCACCCTCTCCCACCCGGGTGCAGTAGCCCCCCCCCTCTGCATCCGCACACATGAGTACCCCACAGCATGGCCATGGGCCTGTTGTGCAACTCACCGAGCAGCCAGGCACGTGGTCCAGCATGTCACTCCATGTGACGGGGTAGCGTGGAGTTGCATAGTACCATGGCATCATGTGTGGATCCAGGAAATCGGGCACAGCAATGGGTGATGATCTTGCTGGAGTCACATGCCATTTGCACATTGATGAAGTGGTATTGCTTGCGATTGCGGTACACCGCCTCTATGGCATGGGGCACTACCAATTCCACATGGGTGCAGTCGATGGCACCAACACAATTGGGCATGCCTGCCAGTGCATGGAAGCCTACTTTGGTTTTGGCTATCTCCTGGGCAGTCCGTGGTAGAGATATGTGGGTGCTTTTGTGCTTCAGGAGGGCATCCAGCAATTGGTTCAGCATGCGTGAGAATAGTGGTTGTGAAATGCCATGCAGTTGTCCCACTGTGTGTTGGTAGGTGCCTGTGGCCAGGAAGTGTAGCACAGACACTACCTTTAGTAGTGGGGGGATGGCAGTGCGTATTTGTGTGTGGCTGGCAATGTCGTTCTGTATCATGTCCACTATGGTGGTGATGGTGTCACGGTCCAACCGGTACACGGTGTGGATCTGCTCAGGGGCTAGGTTTAATGGGCTGGGTCTGGTGCGAGGGATTGGTGGCTGCCTACAAGGTGCTGGTGGCTGCGCTGGTGGTAATTGCTGGCCCTGTCTCACCCTCCTTCTCCTCCTGCGTCTCCTCTGTGCTGCCTGTTCTTGCTGCTGTAGTTGTTGTTGTTGCTGTTGTTGCTGTAGTTGTAGCAGTATAGGTATGTCCTCCTGCGCCATGATTGCAAATGCTAGTGGTAGCATTTTGGTCTAGGAAGGGGTGTGGTGTGTAGGTGTGCTCCTTTTGTACTGGGCCACTCTACATTGCCTACACCTGTGGGGGGGTTGTGGTGTGTGGGTGTGCTCAGTTCATATTGGCACAGCCTCCTTTGACTCCACCTGTGGGGATTGTGTGCACCTGTGGCAGCTGCCTTGTGTATTGGTTGCTGTTTGTGGGTGGTCCGCGATGCCTGTTTTGTCAGCATCATGCAGCCCATTATTACCGGGTTCGCGATGCCGGTATTTGCATGTTTGCGTGGGTTGTAATTGGCACCTATTATCGGCATGCCAGTATTTCCTGCCTGAAGAGGCGCGTGTATGCGCCTATGCCGCTATTTGCGGCACAGTAAATAACGGTGCCGTTAATACCGGGTTTGTGGGTCAGAATGCTACGGAACGTTAAATGATGCTGGTATTTACATACCGGCATCATTTTTCCCTTACCGGCATACCTCGTAATGAGGCCCATTGTAACATTTTGAAACTATGATACAATTAAAATAGCTTTTCCAACCACAAACAATCCATTTCATCATGTATGTGTCCTGCCATCTTTACATGCCATTAAAAAGCTAATAAGTCCCTCCCAGATAAACCAAGAGTTCATTCCATAAGAGAAAAACCAGCTTGCTAGCTACATATTTTAATCACTGGGATATTTCCAAAGAGAACAGCCCTCATGTTTGCTAGGGATTAGGGTTTAGAATTGAATGCCTCAAGGTAAATACAAGTTGAGCAAATATCCTATTGCAACAATTCCAATTAGAATAGTGAGCAAAAATCACCTTTCTTTGCTCTGACTTGATCTTGCTTGCCCCCTTCTCAGGATGGGATGGACTTCCTATTTTTTTATGAGTATCAGTGGATATCCCATGAAGGAGGAGATATTTCCTTATAATTCTAATTCTCCATCATGGTTGCTCTCATTAACCTCTTTGAGGGTCATTCAAAGTGGTGATACAAAAAGGTTTTGCCCAGGTCTGAGGGGGTGGGGGATAGAGGAAGACGGCAAAGGGACAACTGCCATGTGTCGAGACTATTTGAATAAGTGTAATGCATTTCATTAAGCAAGGTGCTTTTTGGACAACCGCATATATTTATATTATAAAACCTAATGTCATATATACTTGGAAGAGGTCTTGATTTTCAAAACAAAACTGCCTGATTGAAAGAGTGTTTCTGTTTCGGTGCCTATATGTATGTAAAGCATGCAGACCTATGCACATAATATTTTACTATTCCGACAGAAAATGATACAATGTATTATATGTTTATAGTTTGAGTTAAATTTGGCGACATGACATACACTTGATTAAATTGCCATTATCAGTAAGAATTATACATAGCATGTTTCCCTTTATATGTAACTTTGAAGTGGATGATTTGACTGAACGCTAGTTAAACTTTGCATGTGTTTATCCAGGACTCAGCTCTCAAGAGAAAGAGTACACAGATCAGATTTTTGTAAAAGAGACATCCCTATTAATCAGTATTAATTAATTAATTAACTGAGATGAATAGGTAGAAATACAGCTAAATGTGAACCACATATTCGAATTAGCACAAATCAGTGGACCTACATGTTTTATGAGGAGAGCAAGGTCAGAGTTCAGGATGCATGGCCAACTAGTAATGTCCAATTCATAATAATAGATGTGCACATAAAGCTCTGACCCTTGATCTAGCATAGAAATAAGAAGCCATCCATGATGTGTCTGTTTCATGAAAAGCACCCTATGAAAGGAAGCTTTTGTTCCCTGGATATAAGTTGAGCATATATTTCTGTTAATTTCAAAACTCAACTAAATATGAATGTAGAGCCATTGGAAACAAAGTGCATATAACATGAGAAAATAATTAAATACATTATCAGCTCTAACTTTAAAACCCTTTGCTAAAAATGTTAATTCAAATTCATAGCTTTAAATAACTCTGTAATAGTCATAGCTACTAAAACCGGAATGATATCTCTGAATTCAGAATTTGATTGCAATCCTGAATACGTAAGCTTCATGGACGGAACGGTCCAAACAATAAATTATAAAAGAAATATATATTTCAGTCCAACTTCATCAGAATTTCTAAGGGGAGGGCTAATTCATAAATAAACACATCACCTCATGACAAGGCAAAATACATGGAGCCAATCGAAGCAAAGAGGAGGGTTGTGCTTGGTGAACGTATGTAAAGGGACCTTTTTATAGGTTCTGTCAAACCACAAATTGCTGCATGGGTGGAATTTGTTAATTATTTTAAGGTAAACACGCGGGAAGTTTAGAAAGTTTTTGAGAAAGCAGACGAGGAGAGCATTTCCAACAGAAGTAGAGCTGGTTAGGGTCCCACCTCGATGTGGCTGATGGAAATCCTCCTTAAGAAGTAGAATGCCTTATCCAAAGAGAGCTGAATGTAGAAACCTTTTCTGACAGAGTTGCCTGGAGCTGTTGATGTCCTTACCTGTCCTAGGCCTTTAAGAGACAAACTAAATGTGAGTAAAAAATTCCAATGCATTTAGATATGTGTCCCAAGAATTAGTTAATTCCCAGATAGCAATAGAAAGTCTTTTGGGGGAACCTAGTTTACAAGCCATTTCACAAAAATAAATAAAACTTTGCAAAAGTATATTTGAAAAAGAATCCTCTCTAGAATGAATAGTTGTGCACAGCATGTTAGATATTGACAGTAAACAATCATTCATTAATTCCCTGAGTTTTCACAGGAGCAAATAATATCTGGGTTGGGGAGCCTGGTGTACAACGTGATTCACAGAATTACAGCCACTGATCAACTTAAATAAAACAATCCCTTATGCAAAGCAATATAATAAATATAATGTCACACACAAGTGATGTTAATAGCAGACCTTAATAATGTATATATAAGTATATATGTATATATATAAAACAGCTTTTCTTTTCCACAGCATGTATGTTTCAGCTCATGATATTTTAGTTTTTGTAGTCTTGTTACTGCATTAATCTCGCCCACTGCAATTATAGCACCACATTTGATGTAGCCTAAGAACATTTAGTATACTCAATGCTAATTGTTGGCAATGTTGGCAATTTTAAATGTTCGCCAACCAGATATATTTGAGTCCTTTTCTTATGGTGTCATTTGATCTGTTGAAGGGTCTTTTGTGCCTGTTTTCATTTTGTCGTATGTTATTGGTGTGGGTTGGAATCTTTATTTGGTGTTGTGATAGTAAGGTTTGTTTTATATTTGTGAGCATTTTCTAAATAGATGGATTCATGTTTATTGTTCATGTGGGATAACATTGCCAACTTCCCAACGCTGTACTTTATAGGATTCCCTTGTTTAATGTACAATTTACATATGTTGTAAATGACTTGGGCTGGATGTGGATTTTTAAAATATTCCCATAACCAACAGCATGATTTTCTAATGGTAGTGTGACACACAAATGGGTAATATTGTCATTATATTTTCCTGATTACTGGCTATTGGACCTGATTTGTTTTTGTTTTTGGCTTTGGTATAATTCAAGATTGTGCATCGATTTGTATTGATATTGAAGATTTATGTATTTGTTTAAGTATTAAAATGTATTCATTTTGGGGACCTTATTTAAACATTCAGGTTAGTGAAATATTACAGTGACAACATAACTTTCATCCGCAGATGTGTTTTTGTTGGTTATTGAATTGCTGCAGTACTTGTACTTTTTTGAAGCACACCAGCAACATAGTCTACAACAGATATGGTAATGAATATAGTGAAAAGGATATTTTTTTTAAAACATATTTCTTGATGTTGTAATCTATTGGTTTTAAAGGTATGTAGTTTATTAATATCTATGAGTAAGGGGGCTTATGGGAGTTCCTCTCTATCGGCCTATATCCCGGGTTTGAGTCTCAACCAAATTTTTAGGTCACAATCCTTTCAAAGAAGAAAGATATTCACTACATATCAGTCTTTGTCCTGCCCAAGGACAGTCCAGGCCTGAAATGCCAGGCAATTCTCTTTTGAACAAGAGTACCAACAGCAACCCCAGACATGTGTTTCGGCCTGCTTGGGCGTCGTCAGTGAGGTGGAGCTGTGCCTCTCTAAGAACAGTGAGCACGTCTGGAATGCCCTACTAACTTAGGTTCAAAACCCAAAGCCACTTAATATGCATGAGTAAGTGGGGTTCTGGGAGTTTCTCTCTACCGGCCTATATCCCGGGTTTGAGTCTCAACCAGAGTTTGTAGCTCACCATCCTTTCACAGAAGAGAAATGTCTACTACATATCACTCTTTGTCCTGCCCAAGGATACAGTACTATACTATAAACAGTATAGTGAGCGGGTGTTGCGGGAGAAATCCCTGCAGCTGACCCGACCAAAGAATAAAAAAGGAAAGAACCCTGCGGCGCCTGTTCCCGATCACGGAAGTGAAAGGGAACAGGCGTTGCAGGGACAGAGCGTGGTTGAATGCA
Source organism: Ambystoma mexicanum (assembly GCF_040938575.1). NCBI lineage: Eukaryota > Metazoa > Chordata > Amphibia > Caudata > Ambystomatidae > Ambystoma > Ambystoma mexicanum. The sequence goes on along the minus strand of NC_090929.1, from coordinate 991,767,468 downwards.
AGGCAAGCAGGGGGTGAAGGGGTGGCAGGGGTGTGTTGGGGTGTGAGTAGGGATGTGTGTGTGGGTCGGGGTTTGGGTAAGTCAGTAATAATGTTCAGGGGAGAAAAGACCAAAGATTTTTTCAAAAAAATAATCTTCTGTCTTTTCTCCCTTGAACATTTCCGCTTCGGTCATTGAACCCCAAACCTTTAATAGCACTAAAAGTGCTAACATTAACTCATAGGTTATCATTTTACAGCATTAACAGAAAGCAATTATGTCCAGTAATAGTCATATTATACAATTATATAGTTTACGAAGATGTTACATTGTTCTACTACTAACATTAAGTACAATGTTGTACTTTTCAAATACTGTTAAGTGATAAGCAAATGTATTGTAATACAGTTAATTCTTTAATAATGTTACTTCATCTTTAATCTATGCACACTATTTACCATCAAGTGCTTCTTGAAGTAATGGTACCTCCACTGGGGAAGGTGGTGCATTTTAAATTGATGTTTTCTCTTCCACTTTGAAAGGTGTTGTTTTTGTTTTGGTTGCTGTTTTTTCTTGGGTGGTTGAAATTGTCATTATTGTTTGTTTTTCATGTCGATCTTGTTCTTTTATTGGTTGGTTTCTCTTGGAGTGTTAAATATGGTGCAATTGTTGCACTCTCTGCTGTTTCACAAGAAAATACATGCTTCTGTTTCCTTTCATTTTTGTGATTGTGACAGAATGCCATCTGGTAAGAGTAAGTAACCCTGAGCATATATGATTATTATTAACAGACAATGATGCTTGTTATTCTGTTTCTCAAAGGGAAGTCTGGTAATCAGACCCTCCTTTCACAATAGTCCACACCAAAATTACAGAGCACACTGTGCCTTGCTGTAACCAGTTTCCTGACATCTACAGCACCATCTCTGGGGTGGTACAGAGCAGGTTCAGCGGCAACCTGTGCATCCCTGGCAGTTACTGACACACAGCGTCCTTGTAGGCAGAAGTCGAATTTTAACTGTCTGCATCTCTGGTCTAAATTCTGAAAATGGTATGTCTTAAACAGTCTGGTGGCACACACACATAAATATAAGCCATGTCTAGCTGTGGCATTGTGACTGCTATGAACATACAATTATAAACTTATTTTAATTGGATATTACCCCAGTATTAGCAGGGATTATCTATGACAGGATTGATGATTATTGCTGTCTATGCTGCCTATCTCCACGACTGCCGCTTGGAACAAAAGCCATGATGCTGTCCCATTGTCTCTTCAGCAGCAAGGATCACGTCTTCCACCAGGGCATAGAAAATGTCCCTAGGAGGTCTCCTAGGAACAGTGTTTCAGAAGCAGCACTGATTTAACAAAGCTAGCCTTACACAAGGGTGCTGATCACTGGAGGTCCTTTTAATGCTACAGGCATTGGTGGGTAAGAGCATCCAGAGAGGGAATTGGGCACCTGGAGAGGGGTCCCAGCACCTTGCTTTCTGTTAGTGTTCTCTTTCTTTTCTTGGCCACTCCATTTCCTGCAAGCAAGGTACTGTGGGTCTTTCACCACCTCGAGCAGTCGTTGAGCCGCCACAACCATGCTCAATGTCTTTCGAACTGACAAAGTACCTGTGGTGCTGCTTTTTGCACTTCACAAACTTTGAGCATCTTACCTACATTTGAGCTGTCTTAATGCTGTTTTGCATGACGAAGATTACTGCTGCTTTGAATTGAGCGCTGGATCAAGCCTGAGGAGCTATCTGACTCACCCGATCCAAGAGGGTCCAGGTCTGGATTATCCTCAAAACCTTAGGGCATGGGGTTGAAAATGGTACTCTTGTCCAGATGAGAATTGCCTAGCATTTTGATGTGGCACTGCCCGCTCTTATGGATGGGGCAAAACTGACATGCATATAGATATATCTCCTCTGTGAAGCATACAATGAACTAAAAATGTAGTTGTGTAGCTTCCAGAGTGGAATGCATTCTATATAACAGGTTATTCGAACCATGTTTGGTCTCATTAGAGGGGCTTCCACACTTTTGTACATTGTCGTAATACTTGGGGCTTAACCCCTTGCTCATTGTTCCTTAGAGAGGCTCAGTTCTATGTGATATTGTCGAATATTGAAGGCTGCACACCAAAAAGACTGATATTTTACATGAGATTTGCGACAGCCCACAATATTGAACATCTATCACTTTTTGGAGAGGTTTAGCCCCCCCCATACCTCTTCATTCAATCCCCCACCCTCTTTCCTTAAAACGGGGGGTTTCACCACCCAACCAATGCTTTGCTCCTATGATAGTCTCCTACAAAATATGTCACCCTAAAGCCCCTCCCATCAGAGACACACACACACATACCTCAACATACACACAGACACACACAAAAAACACACACACTTGCCCAATTTGGCTGTGTCTTCTGTCTTCCAGCCTGGCCCTGCCTGTCAGCCCCTGTGTGTACTCATCTGTGCCAGGGGCACTGCAGTTCAATTTAGAAAGACCGCTCTGAGCAGTCACAGGGCGGCCTTTCTAAATCAACTTTTTTTCTCTGAAAAAATAAGCAGACATTTTCACTTGATACCAGAGGCTCAGTTTCACCTCACTGATGAGTCTCAACAAGGCTGCAACACATGTCTGAGGTTGATGATGGCACTCTTGTTCAGAGGAGAATTGCCTAGCATTTTGGTGCTGGGCTGCCTTTGTGCGTGGGGCCAGACTGATTAGCAAATTGATATTTCTCCTCTGGGAAGAGAGCAGTGAGATAAAACGTGGTAGTAGACCCTCCTGAGTGAACTGCATTCAATAGAACAGGTTATATGAAACATGTTTGTTTCAGTAGAGGGACATTTGTACATTTGTTTGACTTAATATAGTGTTTGTATAAATACTGTGCGTCTATGTGTAGCCTACTAGTAATACAAAAACTGGCTAGACATTCTCCTTATACCAAACTGACTACATTTTAGTTTGCTGCATTTTCACGAGATACTATTAATGTATTTACATTTACATAAATGCATGTTGGCATGCCTATGGAGATTGACTGTAAATTAGTTATTACTTACATACTGCATTGTATACCTTATTATGATAGTGTATGGATAATATTTAATTTTGTACAGGTGAGCATACATACATGTAATTATTATCTTTTTTTGAAATTGTATCATGAATGTAAAAAAATTCATATTGAAAGTAGTCCACTGAAACTTACGTGCTATAATGCTGTAAAACAGCTGTTGTATGTATACGCTCCACCACATAAGCAAAATCTGTATATGTACGTTCAATACTAATATATAGGTTCAGGTAAAATGATGTATGTACATATAAAGTTTACGCTTATGTAGGTTTGTGTATGCACATGAACGTACATTTGGTCATTTGTTGTACGTGTGTACTTATAAAGCAGTGACACTTCATTGAATTTTTTTAACATTTGTATCACGTGTTAATAAATCGTTCTTGTAAATGTTTGCGTATATGTTCATACTTTCATTGTGTAGATGTAGTTACGTTATGCACACATGTAAAAGCTTATTAAGTGGATATACCAGATACACTATCATCTGTCATTACCAATGCAAATGTCTGTTGTCTGTATGTTTATGTGTATTCTTTATTTGTTTATATTTGAGCATATATAAATGTATGTATGTTTATGTAGCAGTGTCTTGCGTGGCGTATGATAGTGAATTCATCATTACATCTGTACCTATTAGTGTATATTACATTATGTGCATATATTGTAAGTATTTAACTGGAATGCAAATGCCATAAAGATGTAAACGGTCACTTGCATGTACATGCCGTGTATGCGTAAAAAAGAAAGAGCTTAAAAGTAAACTGACCTGAATCTCCATCTGGTCCAGTGTAAATGTGTTTCCTCTGCATATTGTCTGAAATAATATTGGAAAACAGGTGAGCTTGTACAAATTTCATGTATGTTAAAAATGTATAATAATAGCTACGTTTCATTGTTCAACTGTCGAAAGGTTTACTTGGTTGATGTTGCACTGCTGTACAGTGTGTGGTATTAGTGTGTTTACAATGTTTTTTTGCATGTGGTGTTGTGAAAACCTAAGCACAGCCAAATGTTTCTTTATTTTTATTGTTTGTTTTTTGGTTTGGTGCGTGGTGTCTTTGTGGGGCATGGCAATGTCATTGTGGTCAGTACGTACAAGTTATTATAACTTCTGTATTTGCACACATTACGTGTAAAGGGTCACTGAGCGGTTACATGTTTCACGAATGGTTACATGTTTCACAATTGTGCAGATGTGTGCTATTGAAATATACTGTCCTGTATTTTGGAAATGGCAGCGTCGTGATGCTTCATTTTTTTAAGGTTGTGTGCGTGTTTGCTGTGTGATATGTAGTACAAGCATAGTAACTGCTTTATTTTAAAATGTTTTTTTATTATTTAGAGAAGTAGCAATTTGCATCATGCCAAATCACGGATACTTTGGTTTGAAAACTATGTAAGACAAGTACTGAGGATGTTACCACTATATAATGTTACAGTCAGTTGTCATGGGAATCATAGTGGAAAGTAGAAAGATACTAGTCAATATTTTAAAGGTTGTCATACAAGTGGACATATTCCTAACTTAATTTTTCTACATGCTGGTGGCAAAAATGTCAGATATACAAAAGTAACTGAACTTGTCCAACAAATCAAGTTTATTAAAGTTATTTACTATGTTTCAAGGCGCCAAATCATGTTTTCAATCTTGGCTGTCCAAAAAACATGGATGCACGGAATCACAGTTCACTGTAAATGTAATAGAACACTATAAATAGTAAATTGTTGTGTGATTTATGTCAGAACATGGCATGTAATCAGTATCACACTACAACATTAAAAATAACACTCCCCCAATATTTACTTTTGAAGGAGTACATTTAAATAATTTGAGAAATTCTGTACTTCTTCAAAATGTAATACAAGCATCAGCAAATGTTTTATGAAAAGTACATTGTATTTAATAAGTAAACTGTGTGTGTCAGATAGAACAAAGAATGTCTATTGCACAGCAATATGTTATGCTTGCATGAATTCTTTCATGATTTCCACATCAAAATACAAGGCACATTTAAAGGGGGGGGATTGCGCATGCCTGTGTATGTGTGTGTATTCAGCGTATGAGACATTTTGTGTCTTTTGTATGTTGATGCATGATGCACTCTTAAGGGGGTATATGTGTGTGTGTGCATGCATGCATTTATGCATGTGTGCCTGTGTGGGTGCATTACGAATGTTTGCTATACAAGGTAGGCTGTGTTGATTTCACTGGCGCTGCTTTGTTCTTTGGAGCCAAGGACAGTGCCACGGTGGCTGGCATTTCTCCCCGCCTTGATTATTGACGCGGGTGGGCCCCGGGCACCTCCGACACACAATGCTGTATTCTTCAGCCTGGTTTCCTGGTCTTACGCTTTCTATTCTCAACGTTTCATTCAGAAAAGTAACATTTCCTTGTTGAAAAGGTCAAGGGAACTTCCCTCCTTGCGATCCCCTTCTGTTTTGCCATCTTTCTTCTCTCGTTAAACTGTCATCTTGAAACTGCTGTTTCCTCGTGTGCCTTGCATCGCTCAGAGGGTGCTTGCGTGCTCTGCCTTTTATCCATGCAGGGAAGCTTAATGGAAGTCAGTTGTGTGGGATGATTAGTACTTGCCTGACCTCACCTGACCATTGTATTGGGACACGACAGGAATATGGCTTGGATGTTAGTCTGTTTTCCTTCATAGCAGGCTATCCGTGAGAAAGTGTTTGTGTTGTAAATGGGGTGAGAAAAGGGGGCGGGGGGTAGAGTTCCTAAATATCCTGCCTGGTAGGATGGGGTAAAGGTGTTACAAGGAAGGGGATACTGCTTCTCACCATTTGGTGTCCCACTCTCTAAAGACCCCTCACACAGGTGATCCTCCCGCACTGGACCACCCCCAGACACTAGATGCAAAAGCAATGGCCGTGTGCTCGCCACATGGATGACAGATCCCCAGGGACTAGTGGGTGAGACACCTTCTGGTTTCTCACAGCTAGCAACATCCCCAAATTTTAAAATCTGTGTTTAACACCCTCTATTTTCCCGGTATAACCCAGACACACTTATGTGCAATTAAAGTCAACTGTTGACCCAACATATCAGACAATGCATTGGTGACAGCGCGCCAATAGTCATACAATTTGGGGCATTACCATAACATATGCAACAGGGTTGCATTCACGTCCTTGCATCTGCGACATTCTCTCAAACTGTCAGTCTGAAACAAGATGGGGGTAATACAGTCTGTTCAGGATCTTGAAATGTATAAGCCAGTATTTTCAATTCAAAGACACTCCCTTTCACAGGGCGCACACAGCTTTCGATTGCGCATGAGTAAACTCAATTTTGGAGATTGCTACACCACATTTTTAATTGATCAGTTCTGACTGAGTGTGTGTCCAGAGTTTGCTCGAGCTTGCACAGCGCGGAAATGGTTTTTTTGACAGAGGACTTATTTAATATGACAAACATGCATGCACCAGAGGTTCATCTGGAATCATTGACCAACGGGATTTTAATGCTACTCGCATTCATAAGTAACGCAGTCTTTGCAGTGGACTATCACCCATGACTACCTTCATGTCATCCCAAATGAAAAGCGGCCCTTTGCGTACAAGTCACTGATGGTAAGGAGACCACCTACACTGAGGTAACATCGGCAACCCCCATAATGGGAGGAACCTGTTGTATATAGACAACGGTTTAAGCTTAGTATTGAGTCTCTTGCACGCCTGCCAGGTCACCCCTATGGGGTCCAGTGGATGCGCAGACTGATATCCACTCCCTGCCAAAAGTGATTCTAGCGGGACCGGGCTGACCGGCGATGGCTCGAGACGTACATGAGGAAGTGCAGTGTTGCCCGCTGACCAATAGGTTGAATAATGTACTTGCGCTGCTAAGTAGTACATTTCATGGTCAGGAGCATTCAATTCACCGTCTTCATATGGCCGGGTCAGATATGCTCTCTTGAGCCAGACCGAGCAACCCACCCAAATAAAAGAGGTGCATGTTGTTATGAGTTTGTCGAAAAGTGCATTGCCAGGCCAAATCAGTATGTTATGCAGCATATATGGTAGTTCAACTTCTTGATTAGGGATAGCCTCCCTGCCATTGATATTGGTATAATACCCCATCTCTGAAGTTCATGTCTCCCATATAAACCCCATAGTTAAACTCCTTAGTCAACGTCGGTGACCGAGCTATCACAATTTCCATATATCTAATGGATTGTGCCACCCATTTCAACCCCAACATTTAAGCCGGCTACTGTGTACAGTCGGTCAGCAGGAGTATTTCTGATTTGTTATTATATAGACGCAGGCCAGAGTATTTGCCAAACTCCACTACAGTATCAATTACTCTCGTCAAATTGTTGTCCACTCTTGGTGGGATTAGGGCAGCATACAGGGTTGGGGCAAAAAACAATACAATACAATACAATTGTTAGATAAACTGACATTAACGAAGTCTTGACTCATATAGTGTATCATCTTGAAGGAAAAGGACTACGTCCAGGGCAAGCCAAACGGGGTCATAATCATTTGTCACCCAGGTGGTAGCCTTCAACGATTTGTGCCAATGCTGAGGTTCTAAAAAAATCTAGTCAATACGACTAGATTGGTTGACCATCTTGAAGGTGACAGTGGCAGGTTGTGGTTGCCCGCTAGGCAGCCATTTTAGCCGCATAGAACCAGCATAAACAGTATTATTCTTCTCTTTTCTTAGATCTCCAAACCCATGTTCCCTTCCCCCACAAATCTATCTACCACTTGCCTACTTGTCTTCTCTGTACAAAAGAGACTACTCCAGAGAGAAATCTTTTGGATTGACCTGTTGGATTGCCTCAGCCCAAGAGGCATGAACTGTGAATTCGATTTAATGTGTTTTCTCTGATCCTCATGTGGATCATACCATGTGTTTGTATAAGTGTTTTAGCAGTGTTTTAACAGCATTATGCCAGCTTAAAGGTATGTCTATACATGTCACTGCCAATTTAAATGTCATATTCTGGCGAATAAGAAATGTGTTATATATTTGATTTGCATAACACAGCTGTCATTTGATACAATGTGTACTGACCTTGTAGTAAATACCGGAGTACTATCTGTATGAGACTGTGATCATACTGAGCATGAACTGGATTAGCATTGAGAATGTAATTCTTGTTACTTGAGTTAATGGTATTAGATCCAACATGAGATTGTGCACGGCCAGTCAGCCGGGAGTTGGAACAAAAATTCTTAGTGTGACACGAGTGGAGGACTGTGACCCATGTGAGGCTCATCGACCAACTGTCATTAGAGAATAGAGCTTAGTTGAATCCCAACTGACTATCAAGTGAAGACCTGAACAGCAATCACATAGGATAGGTCCTGGCAGGTTGCCTTTCTGATATCCGGCTTGTGATTCCTGCTATTCATTAGTAACTTTGCGGGAGTGAGGGGCACCAGGCAGCTCCCCGCTGCCTCTTTGCCCCTCCCCCTGCTTCCCAAACATTTAAGGAGGCTCGTCCCCACACCCGCCCATTTGTCAGAATAGTTTTCTCCTTTAAGATCTGCATGGAATGTTTCCAAGCACAATACAGTCTAATAGCTGCATGTTTTCACTGTGCTCACCTCAGTACGCCCGTTCGATTTACGGTCGAGGCGTCCCTTCGTCCTATTTGAGCTGGGATCCACATAAAAAGCAATAGCTTTAGAGCACAACGCAGGCCTGAACGCGTCCCTAGCAAATGAGCACGTACTGCGCATGCGCGATACGTTATACTCGGTATATACAACTTCTAAGTTGTTTACTCACTCCTACAATGTTCTTCCACCCAGACCGCACCATGCACTGCAGTACTGTTCACCTACTATTGAGCGGTACTTCAATCTGAAGTCTGACGTCTGTATTGTGCAAGATCGTACCTGGGACGGGCAGTCCCACACAAAGATAGCGCCCCGCGCTAGGACGCGTCTGCGCGTCGCTCCCATGACAACGCATTTAGCTTGGGAGTGCCGTGCAGCGCGCCCGTTTGAGCGGCTGCTTCTTCGCTTTGGCGTGGGGTGGGCGATCCTCGCTATGTAAGTAAGCATTACTTTTATGTGTATTGATTGATGATCACAATTATTGCGTGATCACAGTAAATAGCCTCTATCGCTGCACAATACTCGGTGCAGAAACCACAACTAACGCCCTCTACTGGGGTGACTGACTCCCTTAGTGGGTTTGCCTGATGTTCTGGTAAATGTAGATTCTCATTAATAATACCTCGGAATTCACGGTACTTCTTTCACTATGCCCATAAAACGCATATAGTTATATGCCTTTAGTTGTCAGTAACCTAGATTCTTTTCCATGCCTCCAGCTACCCATTCCCGGTAATCCAGCCTGACACTGCCCTTGCACCCGGCGAGACACAGCTGTCTTGAGACTGGGTGAGTAATCACATTCTACAGTACAAGTATCTTTCAATATGGTTTCGTGCATAAGGTCAAAACTTTTACAAGTGGCATTTTATGTTATCTCAACCATACAGGTGATTATGATTCGATTCTGCTTCTCAAGAAGAGCAGGTCAGTGTACTTCCATTTATGTGAGTTAAAGGATAGATTCCTCCAAATACGCTCTAGACCTAATTAGTGTATCCTTATACTTTGTAGGCATTGCAACTGAAGTCTGATGAAACTAAAACACGTCCTGCCCTGAAGATGGATTCTCTAATCCGAAACACGTAGGCACTGATTAACCAATAGGAGTGTTTTTAGGAACCCTGAGCAGAGTGAATGTAACTGCTCAATAGCAGGGCAACACCAAGGTGGTGACTACCCTGCATATGAATTACCCTACCATTTGGTTTCTTAACTAAACAGGTTACGTTTGAGTACTTTGTTCAGCTCAAATCTAATTTTGTCCTTTGTTTTTGAATTGTCAATTGACCTGTACAAACTGATCTTTGAAGGCGATCAATGTTAACACACTCCGATGGAGGAGTATGCTACAAATTAAAATTGGTTATGTTTGGATATATTACCTAATGGGTCTACTTTTTATCTGTCTACTCTCAGCCTGATGTTTTCTTGTCTGTAGATTTACAGATTGACAGAGCCCCAGATATAACGCTTGCCTTTTGAACATTAGAGAAAATTTACTATTATTTTGTAACATTTATTTGACATTTACCCTTGTACATCTAACACTCCTTACTTGGAGTTTTTAGCATATACAAGGCACACTTACCACTTGGGACTAGTTCCCGCTAGGAGTGCAGCAGAGGGTTACCGACAAGCAATAATCGGTGTGTGTTTCCTGCTTTCGTTTTGCTGAACCTCGAGTGGCCTCGAGTTTCTCCCTCCTGCACCTGAAGTACAACGTACTAACATTATATACACAATTGAAGACCCTCATGGGCTACCTATTATTATTTGTATTCTGAATATATTTTACCATTTGGAGTGCCTCCCTACCCAACCTCTTTCTTCTTCTCTGTCAACACCCCACATCTCAAATTCTTTCCTCACACCCCCCTTCTGCCAATATTTTTCTGCTTCCCAACAATTATGTCTTTAAGTGCATTCATTCTCTGCCCCACCCCTGATCTCTCTTCTTTCATCACAGTCCACTGACCACCAGATTTTTTTAGTCCTCCTCACACTTTTGGTTGACCTTCCCTCACCCCACTTGTGCTCTCACGTGGTTTTGGTCTTTCTTGCTTTTTCGGCCTAAAGGCAGGAATGCTCTTCCTTTTTCTTTTCGATCTCGTCCTATGCTCTCGCCTTTCACTCTCTAAGTCATATTTCCTGTCTTCTGACCTCCTAAATGTCTGCTGCACCCTGCAAACAGTGTACTCCCTCCTAATTATGTTCCATTTAACCTTTCTGTATCGTGCTTAGGCATAAGTGGTATATAAATAAAATAAAATAAAATTCTGAAGAGGTCTTTAATTTGTGCACCTTATACAAAGCATTCAGTTCTTTTTTAGAAGTGGCCAGGGTCAGAGCAAGTGCACACCGACATTCCTTCTATGGGGCGGTGAAAGAGGAGTGCCAGGAGAGTGAATATACAAGGCCACTTGATACATGATGGCAGAGGATTTTGAGGTGTCCTTGGAACTAGGAAAAATAGAAAGTCTGGATGGTGTTCTTGGCGACTAAACTAGACTCAGTACTAATGGTTTCACGAACGTCAAGTCACAAAGTGGAAAATCATGTGGGTTGGCGTGCAGGTTTCGCAGGTTGAAGATAATTCAGATCTAGCAGCCACAACAGCTCTTGGGACAACTTTGCATACAACATGGTGGCCATGGAAAGGGTTTTCTGAAGGAACATAGCTTTTACCATGAGGGTTGAAGACACCACACCACTGGATCAAGGTCACATGAAGGATCAGTGTGGACCTGGCTGTGAGGCGCAATTCTCTGGAGCACTACAATTGGGGTTACATATGGAATAAACAAGGTAGATAGTGCTGTTGTATTTGAATGAGGCAGGTGCTCAAAAGTTTGCTGTGTTTCTAGAAGCAAACGTTGCACCGCAGAAGGGCCAAATTTTTGGGGTGCTGATGGCAATTGGAAATTGGCAACATGGGTCACCTAATAAGAGGTTGACTTTTCCACTTAAATAATGAAGCTGTGGTGGTGAATATTAGTGAGCAATTGACTAAGAATTAATTGATACTGTAGATATTGAGGGTGTCCGTGTTGCATTGTTTGAAGTATAATATTAATTTTAGAGCGCACATAGACCGTTGGTCTTGATAACAATATTGTCAATGCTTTGTCTCATTGATAATGGTCATGATTGCATGGATTAGTCTTGGACTCAAAGGTATAGCCAGAGTGGGGGGGCTGCGGATTAAAGCATTCACAAGCATTATGCGTAATGTAGGATTGCGCGTTTGCAGGTAGTATTGACAAAATGATCATGTAAACAGGCGTCGACAGAATTTCTGAAAAGAGGAGCTTGCTATAGGCTCATGACAGAAGAAGGCGCAGAAAAAAGGAAGGACGATCCTAGAAACTATGCTTTCTAAAAAGCTGCAATTTCTGTTGTTTTAATTTTTTCTCTTTTCCTTTTCTCTGTTTTTTTTTACTTTTTTCAACAAAGTGATATGTGTGTGTAAAAAAATCAAATTTGGGTATGACACAATAAAGAAAAAAAAAGAAAGAAAAAGGAGGGACGATTCAATGCGTGCCCCTCTAGCAAGTATAATCTAATACACGTGCTATTGCCTCCCCATCTAGCTTCAAGAAGGCTATAAAAACCTACTTCTTTAATTCTAAGGACTAATGTGTTTTCCTTCTGTTTTACGATTCCCCTGACTTGACTCTTTGCTCTTTTGTGTTTCTTGCTTGTTTGTTTTCTATATGTGCATTTAGGCCTAAGTGTGTGTTGCGCGTTAAAAGGAATACATTAATAATAATCATAATAATAATTAGGACGGTCTTGTTGACTTTGATTTGCTAAAGTTTGTCACTAGCATTTTCTTCATATTGGCAGCAATTTCCATTAATTTCACAAGTTATGGGGTTATGAGCAAGAAGTGGAGAAATATAGGATAATGGGAGGTTAGGCCAGGGGTCACGGGTTGTACAGGAGAAAAGCAATGACCATTGAGGTGCTAAAATGGGTGGTGGAATGTTTACTGCATGTTCGTTTTTTTCCTGTTAAAGGTAGGATTGTTATAGGCAGTATTTTATTTTTGTGAATGATTTAAGGACCCTACAGGTTGGTACAAACGGTGTGGATCATATTAGTTCTGGGTTGTCAAGCTGAAAAGGATTCAGATGGACCGCGGGCTTACCGCCACTGTTAATTCCGGACCGCCCAACCTGTAATGAGGCCCCTTGGCTTTGCCATCGACCCTCACCTTTCCTTTACACACCACCTAGCTGCTGTCACCAAAACATGCAATCTACAACTACTCCTACATACGATCAGTCACATCCTTCCTCCTAATGACTTCTCAGCTGCAGTCCAAGTGCTATTTCTCTCCAAGCTGGACTATGGCAATGTTCACCTCAATGGACTCCCCAGCAGCAGTCTTACCCCCCTGCAAGCCATGCAAATTGCAGCTGCCACATTCATCCTCCACCCACACAAACATTCAGAAAACCAGCCCAGCTCTTGCCCAGTGCCACTTGCTTCCCATATTCCAAAGAATTGACTTCAAATGACTCTGCATTCTTTTTAAAGCTATCCACCACAAAACCCTATCTTACCTTCACAACAAACACAAAACCAGCTTTTGACCCTCAATCTGAAATGGTGAATGTGGCATCCCTCAGGGCTCTTGCATTTCTTCCATCCTTTTCAACATTTATAATTATCTCCTGCATGACAGGTTGGTCAGTGTGGTCCTGTCTTCCAGATCTATGCAGATGACTCTGAGGTCAATATCCTCCTAGAAGATGATTATGAAACCTTTATCTCAAGCATTCATACAATCCTTTCTCAGGTGGAAAGATGAATGATGGACAACTGGCTGGGAAAGAATCAAGATAAGACTTATATCGTGATGGTCTCTGCTACCTACTTGCTACCCAAAATCATAGACATATACAATGGAATCCATTTATCAGGTTTTCCAATTGCAGTTCAGTGAAAAGTAAAAACGTTAGGTGTTGTCTTTGACTCAGCTCTACGTATGAACATAATTACTAGTTCTGCAAACTATTATTTGATCTTACCAGGACAATTAAGACCCTTACTATCAGGAGCCCATTGTGCAACTATCACCCATGCCATTATTGGTACAAAGATTGATTATGGCAATGTTCTTTACTCAAGAAATTACAAGCATTGCAAAATGCACCTGCCAGGGTCCTCACTTAAAGAACCAGACACATTTGGCCGGCACTTAGGTCACTGAACTGGATTCCTGCAAAGTTTATGGTTGCTTTTAACCTGCTCACTCCTACACATAAAGCTATATGATCGGGCACTGTTGCACCTGAAAAACACCTTTTATAGAATTCAGGCATCTACCTATACTCAACAAACCAGAACGTGTTGCAAAATGGTTATTCTACATTATCAATGAGTCAGAGAACTTGGCACATCCTTTTCCATATTAGTGATTGAAAATTAAACATGCTACCAGTGGAAACCAGAGGAAACTCGCCACATAGAATACCTCCACATATTCCAACAGACTTTCCTCTCTATTACTCCCTTCTCCATGATGGCTACAAGATCATCTCAAGGCCGTGCCCCAACTTTGATGGCGGTGGGGTTGCCTTGATCTTCCCTGAATGGGTTGCTTCTTAACTTATATCCACCCAGCTATACTCCTCCTTCAAGAGCCTGGTCTGCAAGCTGGTAATCTCTCCTACCTCCTCCTTGACCATTGCCACTATCTATCGACCACCTGGCTCTGTCACACAGTCATTCCCATAAAGGGCCGATTTCTCCTCCTTTCTCCTGTCACCTACCTCTAAACGCCTTTTACTTGATGACTTCAACATCCACCTTCACTCCTCAATCACGGCTACCACTCTCTTCCATGACCTTTGCACCTCGCTCTCCCTCTCCATTCTCCTCTCTGGTCCTACCCACTCGGCTGGACACACTCTTGATGCCTTCATTCACACTGATTTTCTGCTCTACCCCCTCTCGTCATCCCTCTCTCTTGGCCAGACCTCTCCCTCCTCTCCTCTCACCTGGGCCCTCTAAGCCCCCTGATATCATCTCCCCCAGCTCTGTCAATGTCGATCTCTGACATTTTGCCCGATGAAACGAGTGTCATCTACTGCCTTCACATCCACCTGCACCCCTCCTTTCCTCCCACTGCAGACTCCACTGCTGGTGTTGCTCCCAGTAGCCTCCACCTCGCCATCACCAACACTCTCCATATCCTTGCCCCAGTCATGAGGATTCACCTGAAACATCCCACCAAGCGTAACACTTTGTATGATTCTGATCCAGAATCCCTGAAGCACAAGTGCAGAGCTGCGGAACGGAAGTGGCAGACCTCGAGCTCATCCTCTGACAAACTGGCCTGTTGCCTTCTCCAAAGGCAATATCGTCTCTCCATTTCCAAAAAGAGGGTCCACATCCAGGCTTGCATCTCCGGTGCATCCAACAACACAGCTGAACTCTTTAAAATCTACAAGGCACTAACTAGACAATCCCTCCACAGTCTCCACCACACCTCTTCGCTCTCAGGCCCTCTGCTCTGCATTGGCCACCCACTTCACTGCAAAAACTCAGGACATCCTGAGCACTCAGTACTCCCCTCTTCCCCTCCTCCCCCTGTCACCCCTGGCTTCCCATCCTCCCTCAGCCTTCCTCTCCTCCTTCTCTCCTATCACATCAGATGAGGTCTCTAGGGTTGTCAGCTCCATGAAGGTCTCCTCCAAACAGGTCCCACCATGTTCTTCCAGAACTATTAAGGACAACATTGGCTCCCATGTCCCTGCACTTGTTGATTTCTGCAATCACTCTCTTGCTACTGGGTCTTTCCCCTCTTTATTGAAGCACTCTCTTGTGCGCCCCCTCCAAAAAAGCCTTCTGCCGACCCCTCATGTCTGGCTAACTGTCACCCCATCGCTATCAGCCCCTTCCTTGGAGAACTCCAAAAGAAATTGGTCCTCCCACAACTGACTCATCATACTGAGCTGGTTGGTTGCCTCCTCAACCAACAATCTGGATTCTGAGCATCCAGAGGCAAGGAAACTGCTCTCATGAACACCTGTGAAAAACTGCTTGCATCTCTGGACTGTAATTCTCCCGCTGTTCTTATTCTACTTGATCTCTCCTCTGCATTTCATACGGTCAACCACTCCATCCTCACAAAACGACTCCTTGATACCCTTTGTATCTCAGAGCCGGAACTGAACTGGTTGACCTCCTTCCTCACCTACCACCTCTCCCAGGTTATCTTGGGCTCTTTCTCCTCTCCCATCTCTATCTCTACCTGTGTCCTCCCCCAGGGCTCCAACCTCTCACCCTGGCTCTTTAGCGTCTATCTCGCTCCACTTGTTGACCTTATTTTCACTTTCTCCCCCCATTTCCAATATTATGCAGATGAAACCCACCTCTTCTTCAAACTGCCATCTGACCGTCTTGCTACTTCCTCTGCCATTCTTGACTGCCTTTCTGCTATCCAGTCCTGGTGTGCCTCTAATGATCTCTGCCTCAATGCCAGCAAGACTGAGATCCTTCCTTTCAGAATTCCTGCTCCCACTTTCCTCCCTTCTCTCTGGCCACCTTCTATGGACCCCTCCCTCCTTCATCTGAAGCCAGAAACCTCAGAGTCATCTTTGACTCCTCACTCTCTTTCCTGCCTCACATCATTGACCTAGCAAAGAAGGCCCACTTTCAACTCCACCTCCTCAGAGGCATCCTTCTTTCCTCACCTTCCCCAGATGCTCAATGTCACTAGAGCCCTGGTACTCTCTAGGCTTGACTACTGCAACAGCCTCTTCCTTAATCTACCCTCTTCTTCTCTGTGCCCCCTCCAGCTTATCCAGAATAGGGCTGCAAGACTTATCCTTGGCCTCAAGCCCAGGGACTGTATCTCTCCAGCCCTAAATCTCTCCACTGGCTCCCGGTTGCTGCAAGGATCAAATTCAAATCCCTCTGCATCATCCATAAGGCTGTTGTGGGCCAGTGGCCACACTATGTACGACTTGCTCTCACCAAATACTCTCCCTCTTTGTCTTAACGATCCTCTGGCTCCAACTCTGTGTGTCAAGTGCTTCTCTAAGCAGTGAGCTGGACGCCGATCTCTTTCCTCGGCTGGCTCCCTCCCCTGGTACAGCCTTCCCCTCCCTCTCCATCTTGTGCCGGATCTCCTCAAATGCCAGAAGCCTGGCGTCTCAAGACTTTCCTCTTCACCTCCTCCTTCCCCCTTCCCGTCCCGTGCTAAACCCCTCAGTCGCTGGGATTGGTGGCCTTAGCCCTCATATGTCCTTCTGGGCCCAATCGTCTCAGCCCCTCCCGCTCCCAGCACTTGCTCTTGGACACCCACTGACCTGTGTTCCCTCACAGGACTGCACTTCTTGTATCGGCAGATGACCACTATTTACTATATGACCTCTGTCAAGCACTTACCGGTTCCCAGCAATGTACTCCCTTGCACTTCGCTCTCCGGGAATTTCCTAGCACTTACCCCCCATTCCCCTGCCCCTTCTCTCTCTCTCTCTCTCTCTCTCTCTCTCATTATTGTACTCTATTGCCTTTGCCCCATTCTCCCTCCCCTGCCCTGGGGGTGCTTTGAAACACAATTTCGTGTTGTATAAGCGCCTTATAAATGCACAATAAAATAAAATAAAATAGTCCCGTCTGATGTGAGACATTGCACTTAGATACCCGCAGGTTACAGCACACTAACAATTACCAAATACCACATTCCCTAGGCATTGCACCTCCCAGTGCAAGGCCCAAGCCAGCAGCTATGGTAGTGACCGAGGCGGCTCCATTCATCCCACACTTTTCCTGCTGATTTGATTTCGTGTATGCATGCAACAAATGCCGTTATCCACGGTGTGTGCCGTGATCCACGGTGTGTGTTAAGTCACATATGAGCATTTAAATTTAATGTCTATGAGTTGAACCGATTTTCGCACTTACAACATACATTTGGGTCCTGTGGCTAATGTTTTCCATTTGTGCTTCAAGCTGTTGCCACATTTCCTGCTGTTTGCATTTGTGGTGCTAAACAACAGTTAAGCGGATTTTCCACATCACCTTGATTTTCCGGCCCTTGTGGTGTGATCTGCCTTTGTCACATCATTTGTGTCACATACTTTTCCCATTTAAATGAGGCGGTCATGGTTTGGCCCCTCGGCGGTGATTGCCGGCGAAGGCGCTAAACGTGATTATCCACGGCAAGGGCTGGTTCCCGCCGTTTGGGCGCCTGTCCACTGGAAACTGGACAGAAGCCCAACTAGCCTACAGAAAGAAACAGCTGCACATGTAGGGAGAAAATCTGAGATTTCCATCATTGGCCAGTAACTGAACGCATGAAGCTGCCGATTTCATTTGATCTAATTAAAAAAATACCATGTATACCTGCTGTCTGAGTTCACTGCCTGTCGTCTGCTCAGGTCAAATGCTTTCCTAATACCCTATAAGTGGCTGCAGAGGCCCAGCACTCCGGTTCTGTGGGCTAATGCTTCTCTTTGTCCTTCTCAGCATGAAGTGCTTTCTGTTCCAATTGGAATTTAACTGGAGCTGCCTTTTTTATTGAGAGGCAAGCTGAAAATGAATGCCAGGTTTGAGCTGAAGAATAGGGCTCAGCTCATTTTGCTTTGATTTTCCCCTGCACAGACAAGGTTGTGGCTTTTGTCAATACCCCCGTAGAGCTGCCGGGGTGAGTCCTGGGGCTTGCCTGAGCGGCACTCCACCTGTGCCGGACCGGGTGAGGTGCAGGCTAACTGGGTGAAAAGTTCACAGGGAGTTGAGCTGTCTGTTTCTCCTGCTTAATTTATCCAATATTTGGCTAACCTTGCTCTGAACCCAGCCCCAGAGACCCCCTTCCTCTGCCTCCACCCCCCAGCGTATTCGTGTCAGCCAAACAACCTCCACCCCCCACCCACTCTAAACGTTCAAACCTGACAAACAAGACGAAAAATACAATACAACACCCCTGCCAGCAGTGCAGAAAGGCCTGTATCGGCTCCAGAGAACTATTTGTATGTCAAAACGTGCATTTTATTCCTTGCAACAAAAATAAAGTTGCAAATAGTCAGCCAAATAATACATCTCTTGTATTCAAAAATTTGTAAGCATTTATCAGACACTTCTGCCTTTCCTTTTACCACTCGTGCCCTTTTTTGTTGTTGTTGTTGTAAAAAAGGACTATACTTTAAAACATAGTAACCAGAGTTGTTTTTTTTGTTTCTGTGTCTGGGATTTTCAGACACAAAAGTCTGCTTCACATGTTGCACTGTAGTACCAGTGATATACTTTTGGGAGTGTAGCATTTGAAGGAGTTCTGCAGCATAATGGCAGACTACATTACAGAAACGTTGCACCGGTGCAAGTGTAAATTTGCACGGTATTAGCATTAGGGCAAAGGTTGCTCTATTTGCAAAAACACAGGGGTATATTAGAAAACCGTTCCACCATGACAAGTGCAGTTTGGCGCATTATAAATAACCTATCATATCATATCAAATCATATAAGCAACAGGTCAACATTGCCCTGGTGCAAAAAAGATATCTGGGGAAATGGATCGTTTTTTGCACTTGGGCAATTTTGGCCATGGTGCTTATAATATGCCAAACTGCATTTGTCATGGTGCAATGTTTTTCTAATATTCCCCCCTGTTTTTAGAAATAGGGCAAATGTTGCCCTAGTGCTAATACTGTGCAACTTTACACTTGCACCGGTGCAAAGTTTCTGTAATCTGGCCCATGGACTTCTATGAAGCAGCGTTTGTCACTTGCAGTGGCACTTGGGGTTCAGCACCTAAAAAGGTGGGGTTATGGGTAAGTCAGTCAAAGTTTAGGGGGCACTATTAGATCGTCTTTGTTCTTTGCAAGCTAAACTGTATGTTATCATTGCCTTTGTGCCGGTTGTGGCGACCTGCCCCTTGGCTTCTGGGCAGGCCACACTGAGGGCTGGGGTCACCCGGCAGACAAATAACCAGTGAGCAGACAGATGATGGACCGTAGGGGGCCCCCTGCCAAGTCCGGATCACCGGACGAGGGTACAGCAGCTGGGAGCACCCAGCAAAAAGCAACCTCGGCTTTGGGGGCACCCAAGCCGAGGATTATCCACAGTCCATGGTCACACAGCAAGACAGGCACAAGGAACCACACAGAGACAGAGTTGCCACTTCCTGGGGCTCTGCTGCAGTGCCGCTCACGTGCTAGCAGAGCCCCTTTTATTGACACAATGTCATGACAAGGTCATGACTCACTTTGTTAGAGGGGCCATGCGCCCGTCATTAAATGGGTCATACACAACATCCCTCCTTTATTATAATCAAAATCAAAACACAAACAAAACAACAACCCTTTAGCGGGCTCCACAACTGTGGTGCATTCCAGTCCACACACCACTTCTATTAACTACAAAATCACAGCAAACTGTGGTGCATTCCATTCCAAGCAATCACTGCAGGTCCAGTGACTGATGTTGGGATCAAAAGATGCCTGGATCAAACTGCCCTCCCTGCGGCGTCCCACACCGATCCCCTGGATTTCGCTGAACGTACTTGTGGCTGCTTGAACTGCTGCAGGACAGGAATAAACCATTCTCATCTTCCTCCTCCTCTGCATAGTCGTATGGTGTCCTCCTCTGGTCCTCTGCCACATGGACTGCAGCTGTTTTGGGGGGCTTCCTTCCCGTTGCCTCCTTTGATGATGGCCCGGCCATGCTGGCAGGTATTTGGACTGGGCACACCCGTGCAAAATGATCCTTCTTTTCCGCACCTTCCACACTGCCTGGGAAGGTCCATAGCTGAGGCACGCACCTCCACCAGCTCCTGGGCGCGGCCCAGCTCTAGTATTCGGTCGAGGCCCAGCCCTGGCTCCAAGAGGACCTGTTTCCCCAGCTTAGCAGAGCTACAGCCATAGATGATCTGAGCCCTGATCTCAGCATCCTCGAAGTTACCCAGAGCGCAGGACAACGCATTGCCACGCAGCTTACCATGAAATGCATCGAGGCTCGCTCCTTCCTCATGTCTCGCTCATCTCATCCTGAACCGTTTAGAATCCCGCTTGACCATGGGCATAAACTACTCCTTCAGTGCTGCAATGGCTGCATCATAAGATTGGTCTCTGGACTGCAAGGCCTTGAACAGTCTCTGAACAGCCGGGCCAGCTGAATTCAGCTGGGTTGGGCGTTTCGCCCTGTTTTTGATCCCAACGTCCTCAAAGTATAGCTTCAGGTTCTCCACCCACGCGGTCCACCGGGTCCTTGACTGACAGGCGCGCCTACCACATCGAAGGGATATAAAGGCACCAGCAGTCCATTCTGTCGATAGACCCCTTCATTTTCCTCATCCGCCATCATGGGTACTTCAAGTTACACAGTCCCTTTGCCGAGCAGACCTTGTTGTCTGATGTGGACTGCAGCCGTCTACCGTACCAGGACAGGCCACTTGTTCGCCCTCCCTCAGATGTCAGGGAAGGAAAGGCGACAGGGAAGGAAAGGCGGTTCTCCACTCCTTCCAGTGGTACTCAGAGACTAGATGCCAGATGTCCCCCTTTAGATTTTTTTTCTTTTTTGAACCCCACTCTCCAGGTGTTTGATGGGCCTTGAGGGCCTGTCCCTGTGCCCCTACTTGACGGAAATTAGATAATGTGCTGTGAGGGGCTATCTTCTCCTTTCTCACACACATGCCTCTGTCCCTCACTCTGGCTCCTCTACCCCAGAGCCGCGCTCAACAGGGCTCCTTCCTTTCACTGCCGCAGGCCCGAGTGTTGATAGGCCATGTCCCCTCTTCTCGGGGCTGCCGTAGGCCTCAATGTCCCTTTGTTTCTTTCAACGCAGCGGGCCAGGTATTGATAGGCCATGCCCCTTCTTGTTGGGCTGCCACAAGCCTCAATGCCCCTTTGTGTCCTTCAGCGCAGCATGCCCGGGTGGTGTTAAGCAACACCCCCTCTTCCCGGGGTCTCTCGCTGAATTCCCTTTGTTTTTTTTTAAGCAGGCGCGCGAGGACAAGCTAGCTGTTCCTCCCTGCTTCAGGAACCGTAGGGAGTCGGCAACTGGCCTCGGCGCACCTGCTCCACACTTTTTTCAATACGGCCGACGCCGCTCCTCCCACATGCGGCCACCACCGCTTCACCTCCACCATGCGGCCAATGCCCGTTCCTGGGCAGCCGCATGCTTCCGGCAACCCGTACAGAAAGTGCACGGGCCTGGACCCCCTCATCGGCAAAGTTTCTATAATCTGGCCCATGGACTTCTATGAAGCAGCATTTGCCACTTGCAGTGGCACTTTGGGTTCAGCACCTAACAAGGTGAGGTTATGGGTAAGTCAGTCAAAGTTTAGGGGCACTATTAGATTGTCTTTGTTCTTTGCAAGCTAAACTGTATTTTATCATTGCCTTTGTGCTGGTTGTGGTGGCCTGCCCCTTGGCTTCCGGGCAGGCCACACCAAGGGCCGGGGTCACCGGGAAGACAAATAACCTCTGATCACGCAGTTGATGGACCGCAGGGGGCATCCTGCCATGTCCGGATTACCGGACGAGGATACAGCAGCTGGAAGCACCCAGCACACAGCAACCTCGGCTCTGGAGGTACCCAGGCCGAGCATTATCCACAGGCCGTGGTTACACAGCAAGGCACGCACAAGGAACCACACAGAGACAGAGTTGCCACTTCCTGGGGCTCTGTTGCAGTGCCACGCTTGGGCCAGCAGAGCCCCTTTTATCACTTTGATAAAGCAGCCATGCGCCCATCATTAAATGGCCCATACACAACACTGATGTGCTTGTGCTTTGTGCACAGTATGCATTAGCTCTTTGCTGGATATTTGAGGTTCAGCAAGCTGTAGCCTGTCTCCTACATGTCAGTTTGTGTAGGGGTGTGGTTGGGTGCAAGGGTGGGTGGTAGATTTGGCGTGTTTAGTATTTCATTTCTGTGATGCTTGTTTGGAGACAGGAACCCTAGTGGAGGGTGCTATTGTAGAGTTTAATGGTGGTTGAATATTGTATTAGGTTGAGGGTTTACTATCAGCAGCAGATTCGAGTTTCATATCTTTCATAGTACAAATAGCATTGACAGAACCAAGACATGTGGCATTTGTATTAGCATGGGATAGGCAGTTCCCTGGCACTATCTGGCTATAGGAGGGCAATAGCTGGCAAATTGTGTGAGTAGCTGGCATATTCATTCGTTCATTCTTTCATTTTGTCATTTGTATAGCACCTTTCATCATAATTATATGCTAGTAATACCTGTCAAATGCCTATCTGATAACCATACACAAGCCAACGCTGTTGGCTTTTGCCAATGTTTGCTTTTAACAGGACTTCAGATGCAAGAACACATATACCACTTATTAATCAAGTGGCCGAAGGCACACTTGGTGTAGAAATGTTCATTACACCAGTAGCGCATTGACCGCTGCAATTAAGCCATTAGCTCTCAGCAGACTGCTTGGAAACAACCCTGGCAGGCCCTTCACAGAACAAAGTCTGATGTTACTGTTTAATAGAGCTAGCTAAAAGAGACTGGAAAGGGATGCATTTTGGGCTGGGTAGGACGGGTGGTGGATGCGGATGGGAGTGGCCACAGGGAGTAGCATAGAAATGGACAGTTAATGGGTGGGAAAATACGCAAACACCATCCACATACTGTGTGTCCTGCCACACATCTCATCTCCCTTCAACCTTCACTTCCCAGGACAATTGTTTTGGCTTTTAGGCAATGTTTTCACCGCCACTTAAAGGGGAAGTTCACTCAAAAATGTTATTGTTTCAAAAGATGGGCCATAATCAAAAATATATGTAAAGAATATTTGTAAAGAAAGTTCTCTGTCTAATTTTCAGGAAATGAGGCTAAAAGTTTTGACATTGGGGCATCCATTTTGTGAAATTAAGCAGCCTCCTCTGTTCATGTTAAGCTCTGCTGTCATGGCAATAATCAAGCAAAATCCCCCTACTGGGAGTTTTTGCTTACTGCTGCCAGAAAGCAGGGCTTAACACAACAGAAGAGGCTGCCACAGTATTTCCTGTGCTCTCCATCCCAGGGGAGTACAGAAAATGCAAAATGAAAGGCACAGCAAGTACAAATACTTCACCAGCCGCCAGCAGAGTCCTCATAATTGCTGACTTTCTTTTTTAGTTTCCCGAACGCAGGAAACTGAAAACTAAAGTTGCAGCAATTATAGATACTCTGCCGGCGGCCGGCAAAGTATTCATAATTTCTGCAACTTTCGTTTTAAGTCTCCCAGGCTCCTGGAGACTTAAAATAAAAGGTGCAGCAATTATAAATACAACACTGTTGTATTTATAATTGCAGGTACTTGAGCTTTTAGTCTCCTGGGCTCCCCCGGGCCTGGGGGATCCCGGGAGACTTAAAACAAAAGTTGCAGCAGTTATGAATACTTTGCCAGTCACCGGCAGAGTATTCATAATTGCTGCGTCTTTCGTTTTCAGTTTCCACTCACCAGCAGCACAGGGCAGGAACAAGCCTGACAGCATCCTTTGCCTCCGGCTGTAATAAGCAAAGGCTCCCACAAAACAGATTCCTCCTAGTGCTTGACCTTTTTGACTTAGGAACTTTCTTTAAAATTATTTTTTATATTTATTTTTTGTTATGGCCCATCTTTTGAGTCAATAACATTTTTGAGTGAACTTCCCCTTTAATAGCAAAAATGAAAAAGGTTTTGCACACTGCTTGAGTCATCAGTTTATTGCATTATCGTGTGGGATGGCAAAAATCTGTGCCACATGAGATGGCTCTTTAATGGAGTCATGACATGAATCTGAGTGTGGGATACTTAGCGTTATCAGTTCTGTTGTGACGTTTTGTGTCAAAGGGATCGTTGTAGATCTTGACACAGATTCACACAAAATGAAACAGTACAGAACAGAGTACCTAGATAGACACAAATATCTAAAATGCCTGTTGCATTGTGTTGTAGGGTTCTCCTTTTTCCAGTAAGGCACAGCATTATGAATGTGAGCAGGTCATGTGGGACATTGTTGCTTAATGGTAAGTTTGGCGTTGTGTACAGTTTAGTGGGGGTGCGCACATTTCTGCAGTGCTTATGAATGTTGGGATGGAGAGAAATTGACATTAGATTTTTCTGTGATTTTTTGGAGAATATGCTGCTAAATAAATTGTCTGAAATATGTTTTTTAGTGCAAAGCCTGAAATGATGCAAACACTGGTTAGCAGTGGTTACTAAGTATGTACAAACTTTCTTTAAAACACCTCTGCCAGCCCCATGAATCATTTTGGAAAGATTTGTCCTTACCCCAGGAATGGGGTGGGTTTTTGATGGGGGCAAATCCCTGGCAATGCCTTGGCAAACTCCCAGATCTCACACACTGATTTGTCGCCCAACCACAAGCCACAGATCATAGGTTGAATCACTGAGCTGTGTAAAGGTGCAGTGTGGGCAGCTTGATCCTGGTGTTTGGAGCTGGCGTTAATCTGTTTTCTTTGGCCATTATTCTCCTTTCTGACGAAGGAAGGAAACCTTTCAAAAACCACATCTTGGGTCCACGAAGCAGCGCAGAGCTGCAGAGATGTGTTTTGTTTTCTCTGCCCATTATTCTCCTGTGTGTCAAAGGAAGGAAACCTTTCAAAAGCTACCTCTTGGGTCCACGAAGTGGCGCAGAGCTGCGGAGAGGTGTAGTCTCGGCAGCTTGATCCCAGTGTTTGGAGGTGGCATTGGTCTGTTTTCTCTGCCCATTATTCTCCTGTGTGACCAAGGAAGGAAACCTTTCAAAAACCCTGTGGGTCCACAGAGCTGCCTAGAGGTGCAGTCTGGGTCGCTTGATCCCGGTGTTTGGAGCTGGTGTTAGTCTGTTTTCTCTGCCCATTATTCTCCTGTCTAACGAACAAAGGAAACTTTCAAAAACCTCTTGGGTCCACGCAGGGGCACAGAGCTGCGTAGAGGTGCAGTCTGGCCAGCTTGATCTTGATGTTTGGAGCTGGCGTTAGTCTGTTTTCTCTGCCCATAAGTCTCCTGTGTGACGAAGGAAGGAAAACACTTTTTCCCACCAGAGAATGTCCAGGGTCACTGAGTGCAGAGGAAGGTCCGCCAGTGGGTTTTCCGCCACCAGAAACCAAAAAAGATGTCCTCAGAGTCCAGACTTGGTGAGGATCTGTGGTCCACTCCAATGGTGAAGTCCTGGTCACCAAGAGCAATCCAGAGGTCCGTGCTGCGGCTGCAGCACCGAAGAACCGAAAGGTGGAAAGCTGTGATATTCCGAAACCCGACACCAAAAGTGAAAGCATTCTGCCACTCTTCACAACTAACCTGCCTTTCTTTCCTAATCTATGCTGTTACGCCTCACTTAAGAATTCACATGCCTATTTGAAACTGTCTGCAGTTGGTGCACTTATAGCTGAGTTTAAATATTGTGTGGTACCACATAGAGTGTATATATTTATTTCCCATTTGTTGAATAGAACTGCCTGAGTACAAAGTGTTCTTTTTTTTACATTTATTTTTTAGATGGTTTAGTTTGTTTATAAACTTTTTCATCTGTGTGTTAGACTGTGATAGAGTAATAAGTTAAGTGTGTCTCAGGGAGTTCTTTTGCTGAGTTCTAGTATAGTGCTAAGAAAGAGAGTGACTGTGTATGTGTATTTGTTGTTTTACCCACTGAGTAGGGCGGCCCATCTTTCTTCTGTGTCCATTTCCTGTGATGAGAGTTTAAAAAAGGCCCCAAATTGTTTGCGTTGGCTTGAAAGTGACTGGCATTCCATCACCAGGTGAAATAGGGTTTCAGGAACTGTTTCAACCTTGCAGAACCGACGGTGGTTATTTGTGGTGGAAATCTGCCTAGTTGTAGCCAGGTATGAGTTTGAAGGTAGGATCTTCAGGCGTATTCTTAAAATCGTTGTTCTGATGGTTTGGTCCGGAAACATTTGAAGATATAATGGTAGCTCGTGGATTTTTCTGTTGTCTTTGTTGCACTGAATGTTCTGTTGATAAGCATTGTTGGTTTGGATCGTTTTTATCCAATCGTTTCGTAGGAGTTTGAGTTTAGCATGTTGTGGGCGAAGAGTTAATAGTTCTTCTGATATCTCTTTGTTTTCCATTTCCTTGATTAAAGTCTGTTTCCATTTTTGTAGTACCGTATTGTTGAAGGTGTTTGCATGTGCTCTTAAAATTTGTATCGCTGGGGTTTTCTGGTTAGAAAGGTTTTTCGGACTATGTCTAGTCTCTTCCAGAGTATGATGGATTCAATTGATTGGGTTGCCATTTCGTGTCTTATTCTTGGCAAGGGATATGACTGCGGAAGATGGAGGATTTTACGCCAAAAAATTGCTTTGTATTTCATCCAGTTTACTGTGCCAGCGTTCATCATTGCTTCTGTTCCGTAAGTTACTATAGGAATGTATTTTTGTCTATAGTAAACCATGTTATTATTTATATGTAAATATTTTACTGAACCTTATTTTATATAAAGAAAAGTTGTGTTATATCCTAATAACGTGTGTGGACATTTCTTTGTGAGGGCTCGGGGACTCACTGTACTTAAGAACCAGCCTGCATCACCTCCTCAGTGCTTAAGACTTGGTTGCTCATCCAAGGTACCATTTAGAGAACCTTGGCTGGGGTGTTCTGTGCCTTTGTCCCAACCATATAGAGGGCAGAAGTACAGATATCCCCCTCCATTCTTGACACTCTCTCTCTCTTTTCTCTCTCTCTCTCTCGCCCTCTCTCTCTCTCTCTCTCTCTCCCTCTCTCCCTCAATGTGTGATTAATCTAGGTATATTGTACCCCATGTACACCGAACCAACTATGTAAAAGGGTAATGTTATTAGTGGCATCAGGCAGTTAGGGCGCAGAATCAATCCTCATTACTCCCAGAGCTTATCCCCGCTGTCTCCCACCACAGGGCACACAGTCACAGGCCAAAATAATATCCCCTCAACAACCACAACTCACCATGCATTTAGGCTGCACCAGAAGTTCAGTTTTTGTGTGATGCTGCAACTCTACAGGCTGGCTTTCTTGAACAAATGAGGAGCAGAAAAGACAGAAGGTGGAGTGTGGATTTCTCAAGGTGCCCCATAAAGCTCCGTATACAACCCCTTCGGTTAAAGGGGTTGAAGCTTGCGGGAATTAAATGGCAGTTATTGGGGGATAGGATGGCCACCCCAATAATACTGCAATCTTGAGTTTGTGTCTCTCTGGCCACTTGATAGGTAAGG
Source organism: Ambystoma mexicanum (assembly GCF_040938575.1). Classification (NCBI taxonomy): domain Eukaryota; kingdom Metazoa; phylum Chordata; class Amphibia; order Caudata; family Ambystomatidae; genus Ambystoma; species Ambystoma mexicanum. Next base: position 991,739,661 of record NC_090929.1, on the reverse strand, counting down.
ATCTCTGCCCAAGCTCATTACAAACCTTGGTGCAGCAGCTAAATGTTCAAACCAGGGCAAAAACAGGTATGCAGCATTCATCTAAATGTTAAGGGTTGTGCTTTCAGGGAATAGGGTGCGGCTGTCAGGGATTGGCATATGCTCAAATTGTGAGCTGTCCCCACAGGTGGTCTCCCGAGCCAGACAGTTACAGTCTCATCCTTTAACATCTAATTACACTACAAAAGAAAGGAAAGGGGAGAGAGACTACCTTTCCGAAGTATGGTGTGGTTGACTGATTTGTGCTCTAGTGTTTACAACTTTGATACAATTGGGATGATATCTAGGATGAGTGTCAGAGGAGTGTGCTTGCTTAAGTTTGAAGCTAATTCCAAAAGCTACAAAAAGACTTATGTTTTGACCATGTGGACTCTTTTTGGTTTGCTAGTCATTTTCTACCTTCTTTTTTTTCAGATAGTTTTTTTTATAGAAATCTCGATGCACGTAACACATATCACTGTACTAACCTCGCCAGAATAGTAAAGGAACATCGAAATTTTGTTTCAATTTTGTAATTAACCCCCCAACAACAACAAAAAAAGAAGAAAAAAAAGAAAAATTCAATCAATGACAAGAACCAAGGTACATTCACACAATTATACTGTGGCAACTTTTGAGTTCCCAATTGCAGGGCAAAAGACTAGAATTCCTCCCTCATCGAATGTACAGTCGCATTGGCCATTTTAAAATAGATATTTCAAAATGTACAGTCGAAAAAACATATGTTCTCTATCCTAGACAAAATCCAGAAAAGGAGCCCAGGTATGGGCGATTTTCACTAGGCGGTCCGATAAGTGTGCATAGAGTTTTTCCATGGCTATAATCTCCCACACTATTACCCACCAGTATGAAGTACAGGTACCCTCTGCAGATATCCAAAAGCATGTCCGGTATTCAAAATCAGGTCATCTCGTGCAATAAACTTAATGGGCACATAGGGAGTAGGATATCTGTGATGTCTTTTATCTTAGAGCGGATCTCCTGCCAGTAAGTTTGAAAAATTGGACAGTGCCACCACATATGGGCAAGGTCTCCTAACAGCCCACACCCATGCCAGCAACGATCAGAGTGATCTGAGTGGCTCGTGTTTAGCCTTTCGGGGGGTCATATACCATCTATAGCATCTTTTATGGCAGCATCTCTAATAAGTGTACAGCGGGAGCTCCTATGAGTTCCAGACCACATTTCTTGCCACAATTCTTATGAGACTGTGATCTCCAGTTCCTGTTCCCAGCGTAACATATAAGGCAATCTATCTTCCGAGGAAGCATTTTCTAGTAGTCGATAGCAGGTGGATATTTTATGTGTTTCCTTGCCCTCCAACACCCTGAGTTCGATTCCCTTTGGTCAATGGCATCCCGCCTTTTTAACCAGGCTGATTGATACCCAATGACGCAGTTGGGCGTACCTGAATCTCTCTGTCTCTGGTGTTTTAAACTTTTCCCCACATTCTGCAAATGTGAGTGGGATCCCATCTTCATACAGGTCTCTTAACCGAAGAACCCCGTAAATTTCCCATTTTGTAAACACCCTTCCCTCAAGCCTTGGGGCAAACACTGGGTATTGAAGTATTGGGGAAAGAGGGCCTAATCGCAACTTCGATTCCGGTTGAGAGCAAGCTTTATCCCAGTGATATAGGGTAGATCTCTGGGATTTTAAGAGGACACCCTTAATATCCCTCACGGTTCTAGGGAGGAACGGGAGATGAGCTAAGGGAAAAGGTATATCAGCCTGTTCGAACGCTTTCCATTTCGGCTGCCGCTCTTCTGATTCCCAATCTAATAGTGGGGCAATCTGCGAGGCCCAAAAATAGCACTGGATCAATGGGATCCCTGACCCTTCCTGGTCTCATGATCTCAGGAGTATTTTATGGAAAATCCTTGTGGGTTTACTCTGCCAAATGAAGCGCCCCACCGCTTTCTGTAGTTCAAGTAAATCCTGCTCAGGGTCAATGACTGGCAAGGCTTGAAAGGTGTACAGAACTTTCGAAGCAAAATCATTTTGACCGTGCTGGCCCAGCCCAACCACAAAATCTCCTGCATCTCCCAATGCCAAAACGCATCCATGGCCTCTTTACAGAGTATAGGAATATTAGCACCAAGGAGAGTCCTATAATTATTAGTGATATGAACCCCCTAGATGCGTGATTTCCCGGTTTGCCCACGTAAAAGGAAAGGCTGATTGCAGGGTACGTCAAACCTCGGGAGGTTATGAGATCGTTAGTCCCATGTCTTCTCATGGTTAACACAGAAGCCAGAAATAAGACTGAATTCCTCAAGAAGCTCAACGAGCGTCGAGAGGGATTGCATGGTGTCTTGAAGAAAGCATGCAATGTCATCAGCATATAGTGCTATCTTATGTGTAATCCCTTTATAAGTTGGTCCAATTATGCAAGTATGGGACAGTACCACCTGTGCCCAAAGTTCCATAGCTAGAGATAAGACTAGGGGAGAAAGGGAGCAGACTCAATGGAATCAATGGCGAGTTAAGGGCATTGACCTTGACTCTGGTCATTGGAATTTGGAAATTTGCCATGATTAGTCTGGTGAAGGATGGGATGAATCCAAATGCTGCAAATAAAGCCTGATGGGCATCTAATGATAGAAGGGACAGACCGCATTCAATTCGAGGGGCTAGGGTGATTAGATCCACCACCCTGCAAATATTATCACGGGCACTTCTATTTTTAATGAAGCCAGGTTGGTCGCTATTAGCTAATCTCGGGAGGACCTCCCCCAACTTGGTAGCTAGAATTTAGCTGGAAAGTTTGGCGTTAGTATTTAGGAGTGCTATAGGATGATACGACGTACAGTCCTCTGGATTCCTTTCCGGCTTCAACAATAAGGTTGTGGCTGACTCTGCCATAGAATCTGATACTCTCGCAGACATGGAAAAGGAGTTAAGTGAGGTGCGGTGTTAGAGAGTTTGCAAATGTTTTGGAGAATTTGTTCGTGAATCTATCTGGACCAGGGGCTTTACCTGTTTGGAGGGAACACAGTGCTTGGAAGGCTTCTCTCTAATCTCTTCAGGGACTTGTGGGAGTTGTGCCTGTTGTATGAAATCCTGAATGTGAGCCGGATTTCCCTAAAGTGGGGCAGAAACTCCTTAAAAATGTTCTACATTCTTAAGGCATGTGAGCCCTTGATTTAGGGAGATAGCTCTGCTGTCTTAAACTTGATCATGTGAGGTAGATTACGTGCAATTTGGGGTATAGCTCAGCTGTATAAAGCCTGAATCTATAGAGTTTAGTATATGCAATTTAGGAGCATAGTACTGCTGACTATACCCTGGCCCCATATGGTGCAGGATGTGAACTGTTATACAAACCATGTCGCATTCAGCCCATTCACCTGCAAATATTCAAAACCGGGTTTGTTTTCAGGGTTTAGTCATGGCACATGGGTAAAAAACAATGCATAACTCAACAATGTTAATTTTCACATTGGTCATCTATGCCACAGTAATAAGACCAGTTGCTTTTTCTAAATGCCCTAGATTTTTGTCATGTAACTGGCCCTTACAATCTTTCCACACTGCAGCAATCACATTAGTATAATCCCACAGACACCCCTCTATATCTCTCTTTTTCCTGGTAAAGAACTTAACCTTTCGTTGGGCTAAAGGAATACCTATCACTTCAAGAGGTTTTTGAATTGTGAATTTATTTGGAATCCTGATAAGGGCAGTGATTAATTGTCCTTAAAGAAGCATCCAATATGGTTAATCTTTTAATCTTTGACCCATTACCTAACCTTTTTATTGATGCAGTGTACCAGAGACGTTGTTCCGCTATAGTGGCGAGCCTCTGAAAATATTTCACACTCAGATTATAGGAAGGAGAATATTGGAACACTGTGCAAGCTGTGGCAGTAATTCGGTGCATTATAGTACATTAACCCCTGCATTTGTCAGAGCACCTCTTTCAGTTGCAGTATCATTGTGAAATAAGCGCCACCCACCAGGAATCTCACTATAACCAGTAGCTGTCACCATGTCCATTCCCTCAGGGAGTTGGAAAGTGAGATAGGATTCTTGGGGAAGGGTAATGTTAGTAGTTACAGGGTTCTAAATACCTGGGAGTTTGGAGCTATTTAGTTCCTGCTTCTACCCTGGGAGAGCTTGGTTAGGTTCACACCAACAGCTTTCAGGAGCTACCTGTGGCTACTCAGGCTAACTGATGCCTTACACACATGCATGTGTGACATTACCTTTAAGTGTTTTAGATTGTAAATAAATCAGAATTAGGATATAGCTAGGACACATTTACATGTAATGGATCATACATAATGGCAAAATGTTAAGTGGGTCTAACCCCCTCCCCGGATGGGTGTGGTGTTACCTTTATCCATAGGCTGGGTTGTGGAGACGCCCCTTCCTGGTGTACATCAAAAAGCACGTGTGTCACAGCTCACTAGGGCTGAAGGTATGAAATGCATTTAAAGTGCACTGAAAAGTGTAATACCCGGATTTCATGTTATATTTATTATTAGTTATGTGAAATGTATGTGAATTTAAGTGGTATGGCTTTAGGTTTGATGCAGTATGTATTATATGTACACCTATGTATTGTTATTAGCAATGGGGGCATACATTTTAGCTTTGCTGATGAGGTCTTGGCCAGTACAATGACCGTTGCTACAAAATGTCCTTCATTGGACCTTTGTGAGAACCTATCAGGGCAGTCATGTAATGTTGAGGGAGTGGCAGTTGAAGGTAGTTGCAGAGGGGTTAGAGAGAGAGCAGCTGTGACAGCCTGTCCTGTAGTTAAACTCTCCATAGGCTGTATAGATATCTTAATTTATATATTCTCTCTGAGAGAAAACAAAACCTGTGACTTTTAATATAGGTTGCTTTAAATCAGTTTTCTGCCATCAGCTTAGCCCATCTCATATTAGCACGCACCAGTTCCTGAGAAGATTTTTTACATGGAGTAACATGTGTGGCTGCCCTGTCTCATATCTTCATTTCAATCTGACTTCAGTTGTGAAGAGGTAAAGGTTATTTTTTAGATTTGTAAATGTGCAGAGTGTTCAAATCGCTGGCAGTGTGACTGGACTTCCCGGTGAGGAAAGCAACATTTGATTTGCCTTCAAGTCATGTGATAAGAGAGAGATGGGCTGGACTCAGAGGATGGTGGAGTTTTATTTTGACTGACATTCTGACGGATCCTTTAGCATTAGTTTTGAGGGAGTAGGTCTATTAGCCAATCTAAAGAGGAGAGCATTTATATGTGTGGCATCCTGAAATAAAAAAAATGGCCAGTTTGAAGATGTTGATTCGCTTAGGAACAAGGCCATTCATTGGATAAGACATGTCAGAGGTTGCACCTCTGTGATAAGGGAAGATCTTATCCACTGTACTAGGGTCCAGTTGCCAATGGGAAAGGCAGACTCTATTAATTTGATCCGGCGGAAGAAAACACTGGCTAATCGGCTTTTGTCCATTGAAGCCTGTTCATATCCCCAACTGGTTCATCAATAAGCCTTAAATCAAAACCCTCACAGTGACGGGAGGCGCATGGGCGGGGACAGGGCTCTACTGTCAGAACCCATCCTGGCACAGCAAGATCATGGCTTGGATAATATTGATTGACTCTGCTCCACCCCAGGATGTAAACATACTCTCATGGAACATTGGTGGCCTAGAAAAGCACCTAGAAGATCCGGTCTGGTGCAGATTCATTGAAGGGTTTGACCTTATATGCCCCCAATACCTGGGCGTTAGAGACTTGTAACATCCAAGGACATGCTACTTATGTGACTCCAGCCACAAAGGGCAAGGGGGAAGACCAATGGGGGGGCCTGTTGACATGGGCGGAAGGGGCTCCAACCTCAATTCATTTAACATCTATAACAGGTCTACAAGGGAGTTTCCGCTGGGGAGTTTAATCACGATAAACAATCTGATGCAAAAAAGCTTACCCAAGAACCCTCCAGGCAATCTTACTTTGGCAATGGGGGATTTCAATTTACAATATGAGCTGTTAAATATCCTGGATAATATCTGGGACAATCAAGAAGCTGCTCGGGAAATACCGCAACTTTAAAACGACTATCCTGAATAGATCTGTCGTTTAGCGATTAAGACAGCAAGGATCATGCACAAAAACAACTTAATGGCCTGTAATGGGCAGTTTTCCTACGATCAACCGTTCATTCTATTGGCATAATGGTAACAGCAAGATTGACTACATTTTGATCAATACAGCATGTTGGAATATGCTGCAATCTTTTGAAGTACTGGACCGTTACAAGAGGGACCACAAACCTCTAGCATTTGTAGTATCTGCTCTGAGGCCTGGCCTGCATGAGGAGAGAGGGATACAGTATTACGTGGATATCAATAAACTAGGACAATCAAGGCAGGTGGTGAAGTGGTCAAGGATTATAGATTATAATCTGAAAACTGAACTCTATCGGGCTGTGGTTAACCACAGAGCACTAGTCTGTGACCCCTAGAACAATGCTGCTGTGGTACTGTAAGAATTCTCATCCATAAAGCATAGCTTGAAACCCTTGTTGGCAAAAAGAAAGAAAAAGCATATGCAGTTCCACAAACCAAGGCAGCCCTGGTTCGATGAGGAGTGCAGAAATTGTAGAACAGCCCTAACTTCCTGGCCAAGAGAAAAGCCTGTTGCAGATAAAGTCCCCCTGAAAAATCTTAGAGTGGCTTATAAATTAACTATAAGAAATAAGAAAATGATCTTTGCAGAGAAAAGCTGGGAAGCCTTAACCGAGGCATAGAGAAAAAAGTATTCTAATACTTTCTGGAAGCTTGTGGCTGGGAATATCTCTAGCCATACAGGCGAACTACAGTGTAGTATTGCATTTGATAACTGGCAGAGCCATTTCCCGATCCTATATCAGGTACAAGAGAGTGGAACCGCTATGGGGGTGCAAATCTGCAAGTGCAGCCTCATTGGACAGGAGTTTTAGAGTCCAACTCGAGGAGGTGAACAGGGCTATCAGACCCATGAAACGTGGGAAAGCCCCAGGCCCAGATTGTGTAAGTATTGACATGGACAAGAATGAGTTAACAGTCTGGTGCCCTGTTCTAACTAGAGTGTTTAATGCTGCCAACGAACTGGGTAGAGTTCCATCGACATGGCAAGAGGCTGTAATTATACCATCTATAGAAATGGAGTGAGAGGAATGCCTGGAAACTATGGACTATCTCAGAAGGTATTTTGTGCAAGTTGGTTTCCATGAAGGTATGGGAACAGTGGAACAAAGTTTCCAGCTGGACCTTCTGGTTACATAATATACAACTGTTTGCAATTCTAAATTATACGCAATCTTTGTGGACCTCTGCACTGCTTTTGACTTAATACAAGCCTTTTATAAGGACAGCAAGGCCGCTGTCTGCTGGGGTGTGGAAGGTGAATTCACTGAGTCATTTGCGGTTCAGTGGGGTTGGAGACAGAGATGCATTTTGGCTCCACTACTTTTCTGTCTCTACATCAATGGCCTTATTGAAGAGCTGGTGGCTAATAGTCTGGATGCACCAAGGCTGGGCAATTCACGCTACCCTGCGCTATTCTTCACGGATGACGCTGTGCTGCTTGCAACTAGTCCCATGGGAATTAAGCTTGCGATGAGAACTTTTGCAGAGAAGTGTGAAAAATTATGCCTGGACAATAAACACAGCTAAAACCAAGATGTTGATTTTCAGAACATCTAGGAAAATCAACATCCATATTGAAATTGATGGGTTTAAGGTGGAGCAAGTGACAGCCTACAATTATAGGGGTCTCCGATTCGCTGAGAATGGCCTTTGGTCCGAGCATGTGGTGAAAGCGAATCTGAAGCTTGAGATGTATGGAGGAGGAATAAGGACGTTTTTCTCATTGCATGGTGGTGGCACATTATCCCCAGCTCTACAACGTTACATGTTGCAAGCTTTGCAAGCAGCCTTGTATGAGGCCGAAATCTGGGAATACGCTATCTCCGCTGCTTAGAGCATCTCAGAGAATTACTTTCTAAAATGTTTGCTTCTGCAGCCTAAAGGAAACCCTAATGCTATTTTGCATCTTGAATGTGATATTCATCCCATTGAATAATATAGAATCATAAAGCCATTGCTTTTCTGGGTATGTCTCTGGATGTCTTCTGCCTTAACAGAATTTAGGTCAATGTTAACTGAGTTTAAATCACTGGAAAGCAGCGGTGCGAATCCGTGGCTCAGACACGTCAAGTTCTGGCTTTGCAGGCTTGGCTTGCCTGACCTTTGGGGATGCCCATTTGTTATGACTAGGAGAACAGAAAGTCAATGGTATCATCTTCTCTAAAACTGCCATGCGGCCAGCAATATTTGGGCTTCAAGGAGGGTTTTGGTTTCGAATCAGACTTGGACACAGTGCAACTAGTGTATGCAGATTCTCTTCTCTTGAATTTGAGAGCTGATACCCTGAAAATAGCTGCATATACGGCGAACTGGGCTCCAGAAAATTCCCTGCTTGTTTAATGTGTGGGGCTTCAGTGGAGTTGATTTCTCACTTCTTTTTGTTATGTCCTGAGTATGCTGCTGTATTAAGATCTCTGTACCTATTACCCACGTTCAGATTGCACGATATCCCCAGGGTTGTGGATGCACTTTATTTCTGCACTAAAAGTAATAATCCTCATGAGATTCAGTATCTGTACAGGGCCTGGCTAAAGAAATTGAGAGTTATTAAGGAATCCGACAAAACAATCTAGTTCCCTATCCATTTGTTCCCATCTTTTTTCTTTTAAAATATTTTTAAAAAACATCGCCCCTTTTTTTAACGTGCTGAATAGTTTTATGGTTTGCATTTTATGACGATTGACGTATATTTTGTAATAAGTGCTTTGATGGTTTTTATATACGAATAAAGCTTGTTTAAGGATGATGATGATTAGTTTTGAGGCAGGGAAACCCCTCCTCGAAGATAGGGATAGGGAGGACCTTTTGTTTTGTTTCTCAAACAAAAGCTTATAACCAGAACCATGCCACCTTTATGCCAGCTTCTTTCTTCGACATCCCTACAACTCACAGGTAAAACAGATAGAGACTGATCAGTAGTAGTTACAGATTGCATTGTTTTGGTACATTTCATCTGACACTCAGTTAGGAAGAGCATGAGAACCAGCGAGAACGTGTCCCTCTGTGCACTGAGCTCCAGTAGAAAAACAGCTTAAGTTCTACACTGCCTCACAAAACCAGGTTCCATATCACTCACTGTACATGACCTGCCAGGCAACAACCCAGCATTTCTCTCACCAAGGCCAACTGCCCACTTTGGCTGATAATGTCGTATTTATCAAGTTTATGTTTCAATGATTCTGTTTAAAGTTAGTTTCTAAAGATGGGGTTGTTGTTTTAACTTGTTACCTTACAATATCGTGTTTGAGCATATGGTTAATTCTGAGAGCCAGTTAAAAGGATTTGAGCAGGGCATTAGCCATTTGCAGATGGCAGACCATCTTCAGGAGCTGTTGTTTTCTGGCACATGCTAACATGGATCCATTTGGATAATCCCTGGCTTGGTACTGCTGTGGTGAAACTAAAAGTTCCTGACCGAGTGCCTTCCATATTTATTTATTTATTTGTACATTTATATAGCGCACCTAACCCTCGGGCATCTCGGCGCTTGCGCTTAAGAATATGGTTACATTCAGTTACATTTCAGGTATAGACCAAATCATGGCTAGTGCTTAAGAGAGTGGTTACATCCAGTTACTTTTCAGCTTAGTCCATGTCGTATCATTTAGCTTAAGTGTTGGTACATGCAAATACAAAAGCGCACATGCCAATACGCAGGGGCGTTGCTAGGGGGGGATAAGGGGGCTATAGCCCCTGATCTTTTGGTTGTAGCGCCGGATAGAATCTCAGGAGCTACAGCCAAAAGACTAGCTAGCCCCCAGTCCCAACAGTTCTGACATCAGCTTAGCCCCGGCGCTTTTCCAGACCTAGCAACTCCCCTGCCAATACAAATACATTGCACTACAGTTACGTTTCAGGCTTAGTCCATATCGTTGCAATTGTACATATTACATAATACTTTTCCTAGTTCCCCTGGATGCACCTTGTCAGCGGGGGCTATAGTGGTGTTTAGTACTCGGGGGTGGACCAGGGGTGATTCCTGATATCTTGGTTAAAGAGCCAGGTTTCGAGTCTTATGTGGAAGGACCAGAGTGGGGGGGGGGGGGTCAGTGCTTAGCTCTGGAGGCATGGTATTCCAATAGTTGGCTGCAATAACAGGGAAGCTGGTGTCTCCTGCTTTTTGTCCTTTGTATCTCTGAGTGGTCAGCTGCCCCAGATAGGCAGATCTAGTTGGTCTGGATGGTTGAGCTTTGGAAATGTGGTTAGAGAGGTAGCGTGGGGCGGTATTGGACAGGCATTTGTGTGTGAGTGAGAGTATTTTGAATTTAATGTGGTCCCTGACTGGGAGCCAGTGGATATTGCTTCTGGAAGTGGTTATGTGGTCTGACTTGGGGATACTGAGTGCTGCTCTGATCGCATTATTTTGGACAATCTGTAGTTTCTTGATGTTTTCTGCAGAGGAACTTGCGAAGATGGCATTACACTAGTCGATCCTGGCGAGGATCAGAGCTCTGGCCAATGTGATGTGATTCTCCACTGTTAAGAGAGTTCTGAAAGCGGTGATAAGTTTTGCCGTCTATGCAGAGGCTGAGGTGATGACATTGAGTTGTCGGGTGAGGGTTAGTGATGAGTCTAGGTATAGCCCTAGTGTTTTGACTTCTTTGGCTACCATGATACAGTTTCCATCAATGTCAAAGGATTTGTAAGTGGGTGAGAGGGACTTGAGCCTGCAAGAATTGCCTACGATCAGAATCTCTGTTTTATCGTCATTAGGACAGCGTTTGTGTTGAGGCATAGAGGCTTGGATAGCGCAGTAGATGGAATTCAGGGATTTGGAGTCTGTGTCGTAGTCGCCTGTGATTGGTAGGAGTATTTGGGTGTCGTCAGCATAATTTGTGTATGTGACACCCAGTTCATCTAGCCGGTCAAAGAGCGGTTTTGTGAACACATTGTATAGGGTAGGTGAGACACAAGATCCTTGTGGGACTCCGCATGTGACTGTGGTGGGGGGTGCTGCTGCCGTGTGGGAGAAGACTCTCATTGATCGTTTGGACAGGAATTATTCGATCCAGTTTATGGCATTGTTAGAGAAGTGGGCATCGCTAGCTAGATGCCAGCATATGATGTTGTGATTCACTAAATCAAAGGCTGCCGAGAGGTCCAGTAAGAGAAGGGTGGCTCGGTCCCCTCTGTCTCTAATTTGATCCATTTGGATTTTAAGATCTAGCAGGGCTGTTTCGGTGCCATGGCCAGGTCTGAATCCTGATTGGTGAAGGCCAACAATGTTATACGTTTAGAAATAGTTCTGTATTTGTACATAGGCCACTCTGTCTAGTATGTTTAGTAAAAAGGGAACTGTAGTAAGGGGTCTACAGTTGGTTGGCACATTGGGATCCAGAGTGGGGTTCTTCAGTAGGGGAAGTACCCACGCTTTGTTCAGATTTTCTGGTACTTTGTTGGAGGCAAAGGAGTTATTAATTAAAGAGGCGATAAACAGGGCTAGATAGTTTGAGCATTCATTGATCAGTGTGGCAAGGCAAATGTCTCCTTGACATTTTGAAGGTTTTAGGCCCTTTATGATTTTGATGGTCTCATCTATAGTAATAGGTGAGAATTCAAACCTAGGGTGAGTTTTTGGAGAGTTGAGTTCTGCGGTAGTAGGTTGCGCTGGTGAGGCGAGCTTCAATTTTTTAGGTTAATCTTGTGTTGTGGGGATGCGATTTTGTCCATGAGAGCTTTTTGCATGCTTTGCCACCAGGATTGGTCTTTAATGCAATGTTCGGGAGTCTGAGAGGGGATTCTTTGGTGCCAGAGTTGGCGTTCTTGATACGCGCATTGTATGCGTAGCTCTTAGCTTGCAGGTTGGCTTCTTTATATTCAGTCGCTAAGGTGGAGAATTAAAGTTTGTTGCTGTGTCTCAGGGTTTTTTTTCCAGTTGCTTTCTGCATTTCTTTTTCTCTTTCATAAATCTTCAAGCACAGAGGTAAACCAGTGGTTGATGTGAGCTCTGGGTTTAGCTTTGCGAGTGCCAAGGGGGGCCACTTCATTAATAGCTGACTCCATGGTATGGTTGTTGGTGGCTACCAGGGATGTAGGGTTAGTAACCTTATCATTGTATGCTGTGAGGGTTGAGAGCAAGGGAAGCATGTTGGCTGGCATGATATCGCAGTGATTACTAGCTTGGGTTGTGGGTGCAAGGATGGTAGGTGGACTTTATTGTGTGGACGGGTTGATGGAGAACAATATTGTGTTGTGGTCTGACCATGGGCATGGGTTATTATTAGAGATATTAGTGATGCAGTTGTGATCGGCCAGCCATTCCTGAGTGTGGCCTTTGGAATGGGTGCGCACTGCGGTGGGAAGGGTGAATCTGTGTGCTTCTATGGTGTTGGCCAGAGCTGTGGTTTGAGTGTCGGTGCTGTCGCTGAGACCTAAGTTAAAGTCCCATAGGATCAGAACCTTGGAGAAGGGTTTTAGGTCTGTGGTTAGTAGTGAGTCTATGTCCTCTTCGAAAGAGGAAGTGGGGCCCGGTGGCCTGTAGATGAGGTGGATTAAGAGGAAGGACACAGTGTGGAGTAATTAACACTCACAGCGGTATATTTCAGGCAGTGTTGAGCTAGGCAGCATAAACTATGTAACCTCTGCGGCTGTATAGTAACAACATTGGCAATGGCAGTATGTTTAGGCTGTGTTAAGCTAGGCAGCATGGATTATGAAAGAAACATCTGTGGCAGTATAATTCCAGTATTGCTAAATCCATGTACCATGTAAATTAGGAGTCCTTTAAGGCAATATATTTTAAGCAATGTTAACTAGGCAGCATGAAACAAACATCTATGGCTGTGAAATGTCAGCATAGCTAAATCTGCATACCATGTGCATTAGGAATCACTTAAGGCAATATATTTTAAGTAGTGTTGACTAGGCAGCATGAAACAAACATCTATGGCTGTGAAATGCCAGCAGAGCTTAATCCGCATACCATGTACATTAGGAAGCATTTAAGGCAGTATATTTTAAGCAGTGTTAACTCGACAGCATAGATTATGAAACAAGCATCCATGGCAGCATGCAGTGTACCATAGGATACATTTAAGTCAATGTTTTTTGGACAGTGTTAATCTAGGTAGCCTAGGCTATGGCACAGACATCTATGGCGGTATGAAGCCAGCATTGTAAGATCTGTGTACGCTGCCAATATGCGATGCTTTCTGTGAAGATTACCAGCATAAATTGGGGATAGATACACTTAGTTGCAGAGAGGTATCACTGTCACGATATTGGGGAAGGCTTAGGGGAGAGAAGTGATATGGGTCAAATCGACGGCGCTGAGCTTCGAGTATGAACAGGCGGGCAAGAGTTTATGCAAGTCTATGCCTTGTTGGCAGTTATCTACGTAAAGGGGAGGGTCTGGTGGATGCGTTAGGGATCGTAGATGGGTTGACCTGTGGAAGTCGTCGAAAAGACGGAATCTTTGAATGAAGCTTACGTATGGTGGGGTAGTGTGGGGTGGATCCGGGGAGTAGAGCAGCTGTAGGGATAGATGGGGCAAGGGTTACCTTGACTGGTACGGCTCCTTGGCGCCTCCCGGCTCCAACAGGCTCAGGACAGGGGCCTTGATCATGGGCCTTTGGTGGGGCTGGCGTTCGCCTACCAGCTCCCGGTTTGGCTGAATTCAAGTCGGGATTGACCAATCAGTGCAGCTTGGTGCTGCTAGCAGGAAGCAAATTCGGAAACAAAGTCGCAGTGGCCATTTTTAAAAGGCTTTCCTTGCAGCTTAATGCAAAGCATCTCGGCAAGAGCGGATTTAAGAAAAATAGCACTGCATATTTCGTCGGTGCATCTGATGTAATTAATTAGCTTGTAAGGTGATTGTGGCATGTGCAGAAGATTTTGAGGCACATCTGCTTCAATATAGCAGTCTGCCCGCAATTAGCTCAGATGGGTTTACCTTCTCTGGGTGAGGTCCTGATGATAGAGGCCAGCATCCTGGATGATGCAGTCTTTCACTGATAACATTTGAAGTAGACACAGTTCCCCGGTTCTAGTGTATGGCACACTTAATCTGGCTATTTTGTAAGAGCTTCCTTCACGTGTGGATGGCTAGACCTAACACACTTGATGAGTGCCTTGCAGTAATTCGGTAGTAAGTAAATCATTATTCAAATGGAAATGTATCTAATATATAGCTAATGGTGGTGATGATGGATGGTACATCGACCGCCTCAGAAGGATCTTGTGTGGGTTCAGTCCTGTTTTTCTATTACATTGACTTTCCATACTCATTATTAACAGCGACAACACATGTTGCCATTTCAGATTTGTCACAGCACACTTTCACTGACCTGTCCTTTGCTCCACCATTCTGGCGTTCCACCACTCTTGATGACTGGGGGTGTTGTGGGCAGTGGATTTTTGCTATAAATGCTGTTTAGACCTCCTTTACTATCTGGGCAGTGTTGCAGGTGCCCCAGTCACCATGATGACTCGCACTCCAAATCTTGGCTGCTATTATTAACCAATACCCTGACCACTGCTTTGGTGTCTGCTTTTCAGAAGGGATATACTTCCAACCAGACTGAAAAAGTGTCTAGCAGAACCAAATCCTAATCATGAACGCTGCCTTTAGTTGATTGGATAAAGTTCATGTGTAGAGTTGTGAAGGTCCCCATGGAGGTGGGACCACCCGTTTATCCCTTTTCAGTCCTTCCCAAAATATTTTGTTGGCAGGTAACACACTGCCTATAATATAATAAAGCCACTGATGAATAATCTGGGGCATACCATTCTTGATTCACAGGATCAACCACTGTCCCTTTGCCTATATGCCCATCCTATGGTGACATGGGCAAAATAAGACAGCAGAATCCTTTGCGTTTTCTGGGTAACGCCAAACATGGTCTGAATGTAACAGGCACTCTGCCATGTCCGTCCCATAGCCTCTTTCTCTATTTCAGATGCATCCTCTTGGATTTTGGCAAAGTCTTGCAAAGACGTGAACCATCTAAAAAATACATTAGATCAGATTGCAGCGGTACATCATGGAGCGTACCCTTAGACGAGAAAGCGTAGCTGTAACAGAAATACAATTGTGCAGCTATCTATCTACCGGACCACGCAAAAGGGGCACGTTTTAGAACAGGGCAGAGTCAGAGTGTTATGTGATGAATTCAGCAATATCAAATCATAGTTCAGAAGTGGAAAGGTTGTGTGTTTTTATCTTGCACAACAAGACAGTAACAGCATGCAATACCACAAACGTTAATGGAGAACATAAAATCCGACATTCTGACAATTGCACTGCTAGAGTGGCAGCAGCCATAGACCTAACACAAGGTGGAAATCCTGCAGCATTGAAGGAGGTGGAGGACGAGTGTGTGGGATTACCATTGGCGACAAGGACAACGATGACTTGTGTCTTTGAGGAGTTTATCATCAGGCAGCATAGAACCATCCAGTGATGGATAGCTGTGACACAGCTTGTGATGCATTCACAAGTAGAAGGTGTGAAGGAGGTAAAAGAGAAAAACCTGGGTATCATCGGCAAAGAGGTAGTAACGAAAGCCAAAGGATTGCATCAGTTTCCCCACGCAGGTGTAGAAATTGAATAAGAGTGGCATGAGGACTGACCCCTGAGGAATGCCCACTAAATAGGAGGCCACCCAATTGAGCACAATGTGAATAAAGTTAAGGGAGGAGAGGGTTGGAGGTAAGGTGGGATGATGACATTGTCAAAGGCTGCAGAGAGATCAAACAGAATGAGAAGGGAGGAGAGGTGAGAGTGGTGAGCAGTGATTACAATTTTCAAAAAATGAGTGAGAGCAGTTTTGGCATCCTGATCAGAGTGGATCTTAGATTATGTGCAGTGTGTGTAGTTGACAATTTGACAACTACTGCTAGGGTCAACAGTATGTTTATTCAGTATGGTAAAGACAGTGGCTATTTTGTAGCAGGCAGGAAAGATGCCTATTGGGAGGTACAGACTGAAGTTGAGGAGAGGTAAGAGGAGGTGACAGGTTCAAGCTCTCTAATAGTTTGTGGTACGAACAAGTCAATGGAGTACAGGATGGGTTGGTTGAACAGAGGATAGGTGTGACTAGTGGGGGAGTTGGTAGAGAACTGGGATAGTGAGGACATGGTGTGGATAACAGGAGGTGGAGAAAAGGAGGGAGTGAGCAGGAAAGATAGGAGGTTTGACAGGGCATCACATGTTTGTGTGATTTCGGAAGAGAAGTATGAAGTTGATGTCAGAGAGAAGATGAAAGGGAGCTATTTTTAAGGGTGCAAAGCATGGCCATATGGATTATGGATAGTTTACTGTGATGAAAGAGGAGAAAGGATATCAAAACAATATAGTAGGAGGAGCTGACAGAGTCAAGCACAGTAGTGAGAGCAAGGAGCGAGCCTTTGTAGTCTGTAAGAAATGTATGGGATGACATTTGTGCATCCTGGCTGAAGGTGCATCCTCTTCCTCAGCTGATGGATGGCTGTGAAGATCCATGGTTGAGTGCAAGGGCATGAGGATGTATCAGAGGTCCGCCAAAGGCAAGTAACGACTGGAATACCAAAGTAATCCAAAATGGAGCATGCACCAAGGAGAAAGTAGCTCAGTTTATTATAGACCCAGACACAGCTCTGAGAGCACAATTCCAACAGCACAGTGGAACAGAACTTTATGAAGGAAGGTGTCAGCTCTGCCTACTGCGGCTAAACTTTTTATGTTCTCATAATATTAGCATAGACAAATTACAAATATTAAACCATCCGACAGAGCTTATTGCCGGGAGTACGTCCGTTCCCTATGGCTCCCTATAGGTTACCCACTCATGATTGGAGAAGGCCATCTTGACCCCCCTCTGTCCAACACCATCCTTCGTGACATCACAAACCTTCCAACAATGCCTCAAAATGATGTTCATTGCATTAAGTGATTGTGCTTTCCACTGGAACTTTATTAATCTGCCAGTGGCCAGTTCTCATGAGATACACAGGATAACCTGAGCTTGGCAATGAAGAGACATTCACGTGGCATCCAACCAATGAGGTGTCCTGTTGACATCAGCAAGGACACAAAACACTGTTGCACCATAGGGACACTGAAATGCTATCCATGATTGGGCCCCTCCTGGCTCACCCTCTCACCCCACAACCCTCTTCCCAGGCCCATCTGCCAAGAGGCGATTGAAAACTGCTTACTCCACTGTGATTGTACTCCTATTTACCTGTATTTATTGATGAATTCTTTTGTTTCCCAGCAAGTGCCCTGGTGTCTGGCTCGCTGACCTCGAAAGTATCAGCTGAACGTATTTCCAAGCGCCTACTGTCCCGTGGGACTGGTCAGCTGGCAGCATTTCTCCAGCACACTGCTGTGGCAGAGCACTTGAGAAATTCATGACGGCTCTGAGACACAGGGCCTGTGGGTGCGAAAAGACAAGTGGTTTATTTACCTGCACCTTATGTCCCAAAATGTCTGTTCTGTGGTTCATATTCTACTGTACTACCCCTTCTGCCCTTTGCCCCTGCACCGGATATCTATCACCCATGAATGCACTCACCCCGTTCATTCCCACAGACTTCTCTAGCTGCACCTGCAGCAACGGAGCATATGTTACACGCTGAAGCTGCCAATGATGTCCCCCCTCCGGGGATGGACTTTCCCCATCATTCCACAACTGTTTGGCGCATTCTCTTAACAATGCTGGATCTGCACCATTTCTGCATTCCGCCCTTCGATCGATCTATCGAACGACACTTTTTGCCCATCGTGCTCTTACTTAGCATTTTGTGGATCCAAAATCTTGTTACCTTGCTCATGTCCCCACTTCCTCCTCATATTCCCCCAAGGACAAGTATTATCATAACACTCCTGCCCATTCGCTGAGTATGCCACCCAGAAAACATCATACTCGTCCACCTTTGCAGGTGGCACTATAAATACTACTTGTGTATTACACTCAGCTGCTTCAGATTGTGTGGCATTTACTTATTTATTATGTATTTTACCCTCCTCCCTGCCAACATACATGAACATTATATAGCTCTTCCTCCCCTTTTTACATTTACAATGCTGCAATATCAGCTGGCCTGTACAGAAGGTGATGAGCACTAGCACAAGCACTGGGCTAGTCATTCCGAAAATGTTCACCAACCAGGTGGGGACCCAGGAAAACAGCAAATCAAACCAATCCACGTGTTTGAGGATACAGCATGCATTTCTCTCGTCATTTTCTCATGGAGTATGCACATTTCCTCAATGGCTTCTGTTATTGTCCCATTGGCTGTATCATTTGCCGGGCTCACGGTGTAGCAACTGCTGTCAATTTTATGGCATACGTCACCCTACATTGCTGTGATCATATCCAATACTTATTTCTTTTGAAGTGCCACCAGTTGTCACGACCCTTGCCCAAAACCCCCTCTGGCAAACCCATTGGCCAGGTGGAGTCAGGACTCGGGCCTCTAGATCCTGGCATCCTCTTCAAAAGCCCTCATGGGGCCAGTCCTGGTGCTATGGCGCCAGGCTCATACACCATGAAAAACAATGTGCCTGGGAACTACTTTATTGTATTGTAAGCCAACATGGAGGCATCCACATAGCTTGGTTCAAAAGAACCAAGCTATGCGGTCTAGTGTTTTGGGTGTGGTAGCCTAGGGACTACTTTACCTGGACTATTTTGTTGGGGCTATTTAAACCACACCCGAGCAAGACAACACGCTTCGTGTTACTTTGCAGCTTGCAAAGTGACTCTCACAGTGTCCAGCTATTCCCTCGAACCTCGGAGAAGCAGAACCTGCAAGGAGACAAAAGGAACACCATTAGCAGCAGCATCTTACCTGCAGTCTTCATCTTTAAACACTTGCAGCTACTGAGAACAGCTTCCTCGAATCTGCACGCCTCCCAGACAGAACGACCTGAAAGAGGAAGATAGAGGCAACATTAAAGAAAGCAGTAGAGACATTTACAAATTACAAACTGCTCAAAAGGCTCACCTGGCTGGTCGCCTCTCGGCTGGCACCACTCCGGACATTCCACTCGCGCTGAAGAACACTGTGACCTACAAGGAAGGAAAACACAGGTTAGTAAAGGCAAGACTTCGCAGCGCTGCGCATAGCACTTACTTACCGCATCATAGCGCTTTTAATGCGCCATCATTTACCAGCGGGGCTCAACCAAGCCAGTTCGCCGCGCTGACGCTCTGCATACCTAAGTGAGAAAAAAGAGACATTTTAAACAAAGAAAGGCATGCAGGATAGCAACAAAACTAAAGAACAGCAATAAGACCTACCTGAACAATATCAAATGGGCCGGCGTCAGTGAAGTAACTTAACCACACTGGCCCATGAAAGACAACGCGCCCCTGCAAAGAAGGCAGGACGGAGAGCACGCCTAATTCTACCACAAGGTGAGGAGAGGGTGCCAGAGGGACTGAAATCATATGGGGGTGGAGGGAGGATACTTACCCCAGTTGGTCAGTCTTGAACACAGTCCTCCTGTATTTTCAGGCAGAACCTTCCCCGCAGACCACATCAGGGCAAAGCTGAGAAGCATACCAGCGAGTAACCCGGCTGCGTGGCATCCCTGTGGATACCAGGTGAGCGTAACACCAGTATTACTGTACGGAATTCTTCCTTTAGTGCATTGAGTCCCTTCTCAGTTGAATTTACCAGCTGCAGGACCTCGTAGCGGGTCACTGGAATCTATTGTTGATGACCCGTTAGCAAAGAGCATGTCTCTCCCCTCTATTACTTCCTACTTCACCTGGGGTTTCCCTTCCCTTCTATCCATGAAATATGCGCAGTCGTGAACATATTCTCCTGGCGCAGCTGGCTCTGCTATGCATTTTTCTGGGTTCACTACATGAAATCTAACAATCTCAGTTGCTGGGTTTGTCCGTATCACCTCGCGTCCTGAGGCCCTTTGAGTGTTTAGTGTGGATTTTGACTTCTCAAGTATTGCAAAAAGCGAGTGCTCCATGTACAAAACTAAGTGGCACCCCATTGTTATCATTGCTGCCTTCTCTATGGCAAATGCTGCTGCCGCAAGTGCTTGCTTGCAGGGGATGTGACCCTGCATTACTGTGTCTAACAGATATCTGTACTATGCCTGGGGCTTTTTCTGGGTGAGGGTGGCCGTCATCATCATGCCATCAGGATGTGAGAACAAGTAGAACTTCTCTTTATAGTTGGGGGTTGCCAACACTGGTGTGTGTGCCAGTGCCTTCTTCAGTTCAGCATCATTTTATTTACCTTTGAGGGCCAGTTAATATGACCCTTAACCTTTTGGTCTTCTTTAAGTGCCTGGAGGAGGGGCTTGGTGAAAGTAAAAAAGTAACACCCACGCTCTATGGTAATTACACAGTCCTAAGAACTGCTGCATCTCTTTTACCGTGCAGGGTGTATTGCCTCCATTCTTTCAGGTGTTGTCCTCCGTCCTTCTGTAAATATTATCTGTCCTAAGTATACCACCTCTTCCTGGCAATACTGTAGCTTCTCCTTGTCTACCTTGTATCCCTTGTCGGCTAGCAGAGTCAAAAGAAGGATGGAATCTGCCCTGGACTGTTCCTCTGTCGCGCTGCACACTATGAGGTCATCCACATACTCTATCACTGTACTAGGTACCTGTAAATTGTTCAGATCAATCTGGATCACTCTGTTGAATACACTGGGGGATTTGCAGTACCCCTGGGGTAACGGTGTGTGTTCAACGATACGTGAACACGGTGAGATACCTGGAGTCGGGATGTAATGGGATGGGAAAGGAAGCATTCTTGAGATTGGTCACTGTGAAATATTTTGCGTTCACTGGAATGTTGCACAGTATTGTAGCAGGGTTCGGGACAAGTGGACACTTGGCCTCTACCACATTACTCAGGGGCTCACATCCTGACCCTTTGCCTTTTTAATGGGATATATGGCCATATTGCATGGGGATGTCAATGTTTGTATTATGCGCTGCTGCCATTACGTGAGGAGTGCGTCATAAATCCCATCATCTGGTTCGCGGAAAAGTGGGTATAGTTTATCTGGGGCAGCAATGCACCTTCCTTTAACTTTATGTTGACTGCCCCTGCTCCTTTGAGCACCCCCACATAGTGGGGCTCCTTGGTCCATAATGTTTCTGGGACCTTCTTCAAATCCTCTCAAGTGTAGCTTGCTTGCTTTTTCACTATCTGGGCCTCATTCCGAGTAGGGCGGTAAGGGTTAACGGTCACCGGTAATGAGACCGGTGCCGTTAAACCCTTGCCGCCCTACTACGAGTTCCATTTGTGGGTCCTTCATTTACGCCTGTTTTTAGCAGGGACCCGCAAAGGGACTCCGGGGTCAATAACGGTACCGTAATTTATGGTACCGTTATTGCCGCCTTCCCCCTTCCCATTGAGCCGTATGGGGCTCAAATGGGAATGGGGAATGGCCCTGGTGAATGGGAAATTACCAGTCTCTCCAACCTCGGAATGGAACGGTAATTACTCCATTCACCAGGCCGGAGTTCGGACGAGTTCGGAGGCAGCCATGCCGCAAATAGCGGCGTGGTTACCTCCGAACTCGGAATGAGGCCCTCTGTGTCAGTTGCAGAACTAACCTTTCTATCACTGCTATGGGGCATGGGATGTGTAGTTGGAATACAACTTCTCCTTCCTTCTCCTCCTCCCCATCTGCAAAAAGCTGCTTGTCAGTCACGTCAGTCAATGTCATTGTGGGGTCAATACAAAGTACTGTACACCATTCAATGGCATCCTCATCTGTCCCACATAATATCACCATGTCTTTTCGTGTAATCACCTCCTCCAAGTACAACAATATTGGCGTACCTGGGGCAATGTCCTTGTGACAGGAGGGCATGAACAGAAATTCTGTGGATAGTCGGAATGTCATTCCTTTTAACCCTGGCACCCATCCCAATAGTATGTGGATCCCATATAGGAACATCTCTAGGTGCATGGGTTGCCCTCGTAAGGTGCTGTGGGCATAGTAGGCCTGTATGATGGCTGCCACCCATGCTGGATACATGCCAGGAATTTAGCACACCATACCCTTCTCTGTGAATGAAATGATTGCATTTAGGTTGCTTAATAAGTCTGTTCCCAATATGTTTATGGAAGTATCTTTCCAGTACAGTAGAGGAGCTACAATGTGTTGTATACCTATCATTAGAGGCACATCGTGTGTAACTGGAACTATAACAATAGCCCCAAAGAAGCCATGTCTCCATAACTTTATTTGACAGTGCTAACCCACCTTCCTTTATGCAAGATTTGGTGGCCCACATGTCTATCAAGAAGGAGAAATCTTTCTGTCCTGTCTTCACTGCAACCTTGGGTTCCTCTTCGGGGTCTTCAGTTACTGCAAGGACTGGACACACACACACACACATACAAACACTTTCTGTGGGCACTCCTATTGGGACATTATGTACTGCAGGAACGGGATAGGGATTCCCCCCAAAACTGTTACCCCTGTATAGTGGGGTACCATGCTGTGGCCCAACAGTATGCTGTCCCCTCGTGAATGTGTTTACGCAGGTGCCTGCAATGCATTTGTGGGCATCCCCTGGATCCCTACCGGTCCTGCGTGGGCAAATGTCAGCGCTTGTTGGGGTGGGGCTGCTGGGGCTGCGGATTGGTGCACAGCACCTGCTGTGGTGGTGGGGCCTGCTGCTTTGTCGGTTGGCTCCCTATCTGTGGTCACCCAGGATTGCAATATACTTGTTGCCCAAAGGCACACATTCTTGCAAAATGGCCCAGTTTACCACAGAGAAAGCATGGCCCAAGGAACCTAGGCCCTGCTCCTCTATATCCACTCCCAGGCACCTCTACAGGTATCCTCTCCCTTGTGGGTAGTATCCCATTGGCTGGTAAGCCCCCACTTGTGGATAAAAAGCGGGCATACTGTGGTGGTAAGCACCCTCTTTGCTGTGGCACACTCCCCACTCGGAACCCCCCTGTTGGATAGGAGCCACTTCCACAGGAACTAGGGAGAGCACCACCCCATCCATGGAGAGCTTCGCTTTCTTCCTTTGACTAGTTTATTCTCTGCCTCAATGGCATTATCTGTACATTGCCTCTCCCTTTCTTGCTTCCGTTTACAATAATGTACAATATTTGACTGTATTTCTGGCCACCCCTTTGCTTCTATCCCCACTACCATAAAGGAAGTACTGTATGTCTGGGGGGAGCCCTCGTACCAATATATGATCAAAAATGGGCATGCACTCATTACATGATGTTTGTGTTTCTAACATCCAAAGCTCCTGTATCAGGGCCTTTGGGTTGTCAGGGGCCCTGCGACTGATCCCTCTCTTGTGACCTTTGCCTTCCCTATCTGAGCCTTTCTGTGGCGGAGGCTTGTCAACCAGTTTCTACTTGTTTCCCCCTTATCCCCATTCTTCTTTTGCTTTTGTCCCCTCTCTTTCTCCTTATCCGCTGCCCAGGGGACATCGTCGCCCATGCTTATCTCTGCCTCCTCCTCTTCTTCGTCAAAGACACCACAGTCTTCATCCAACACATCCATTTCTTCATCTCCCTTGACTCCTCATTATCCAATTTAAAGTTTAACTTCCCTGATGTCTATCCAACTCCACCCCCAGCGGTCCTCCGTTCCTTCTCCTGCCACCGCAACTTTTCTATTACCCTCTCCGCCTCTTTGAACATAATGTCCATCTGTCGCTGCAGGCTTTTTTCTATGTCTGCGAGGTACTTCCGGTCACCCTTTTTATTCGGTTCCCCAACCCTGCCTTCCTTGCTATTCTTTATCCCCTTATCCAAGTCACCCTACTTGGGGACATGCGCTGTAGGTTGGTGTACTCTCCAGTAGGCTTCAATATTGAATACAACCTGTATGGAGGGGGCGGAGCACTTGGTGGTTTTGTCATGACACTGTCCTGTCTGCCCTTCTTCACAGGCTCCTGCTTTTCCTCTTCATAGAGCTTCCGAAGACCTAAAATATTGTGCCTGCTCTTGAGCTTTGATCCTTTGTACGTTTCTATTAGGTACAAGAACATATGTTCTTTTATTTCACTATTGAACGTTCCCTCGCCGGGCCATTCGTGAAAACACTGCCCTGCAGTGTCCCGAACCCACTGAAAATGCTATTTTAATATTGTATCACGATACTGGGGCAACTTATTACACAGACTATCTAGGGGTGCGTCCATCCTAAAAGCCATTCCCGCCCCATCTATAATCCTACTGTATTTGTATCTGGAGCTCCGCCACTTCTTTAACTTAAACCTTCCCCAAACTTCAATGCACCCTTATGTCCTACACATCTACCACAAATCCCCACTTCACACTTTTCCAACTCACACACTCCCACTTTCTCCTCACACTTCCATACTTACCACTCCTTCAGCTTGTTCCCTATCCACACTCACTAGCCATCTCCACAGGCCCACCCACTCACACCTGCCACGCTCACCGGCCTTCTTCTCCGGCCCGCCCACTCTCTCCCTGTTAGTACAATACTGGCCCTCTCCATAGGGCCACCAGTTTCTTAACCTCTCTATGTTAATATGCAAACGGCCAGCCACGCCCCTCCTCCGGCCCTGCATCTGCCACTTCTAAGCCAAGCACAACTATATACAAGTTATCTCTGGTGTCGACCCTTCCACCTTTGCCAACTTCACATCACATAAACCAACAAATACTCCAACCACTACGAAAAGAACGAAATACAAAAGGTCAGACCAACGTACGTACCCAACATATACTACCCACAGGCCCACCTGCTTCTTAACCCTTCTATGTTAATATGCAAACGCCTGGCCATGCTCCCTGCGTCTGCCACTACTGAGCCAAGACAAATATATACCCTATTGCACTCCCTTCTTCGACAACTCAACAAGTCATAAACACCAGAGTACCGCCCATCTAATGGGGTCTGACACCTTCTACGCACCCTTCTGCTCTAACGCAGACGTGCCCGCCATACTCCCACTCCTTATCGGAGGGGTCAACTAAACTCTACAACTACTATGGCCGATCATCCTCCCCCCTGTAGGATGCGTCCTGACCACCATGAAAGAAAGTCCTTGTCCCCTCTCTGGGCATGCAACTACAATGTTGCGCATTCATGCAAGGATACACTCACATGTCCTAGAGATGCTGAGGTCCTCCCAGCACCGAGCCTTGTCTATGGCTCGCCCCTCCACCTGAGCGCGGGTGGTGCTCGGGACCAGGCAGACCTTTGCGAACTCAGCGTCTGTGGGGCCTCCTCAGTTGTGCATGTGAGACTGATCTGCACTCGCCTTACCCGCGCCCCCATGGAGGACCGCTGGAATATCCTCAGCTAGCTGTGGGAACTGAGGATCTCAGTGGGGCCTCCAAATGTATCAGGGGTCCTCCAAAGGCAAGTAATGATTGGAACATCAGAGTAATCCAAATAGGAGCGTACACCAACCAGGAAGTAACACAGTTTATTACAGGTTCAGTCACAGCTGGGAGAGCACAATCCAAACAGCACAGTTGAAAAGAACTGAATGAAGGGATCTGTCGGCGCCACCTACTGTGGGTAAACGTTTTATATGTTCTCACAATCGTAGCATAGACAAAGTTTGCAACAAATATTAAACCATCCTACAAAGTTTATTTGCGGGACTACGTCAGTCCCCTATGGCTTCCTATACGTTACCCACTCATGACTGGAGAAAGCCATCCTGACCCCCTTTATCCAACACCACCCTTTGTGACTTCACAAACCTTCCCAAACTGCCTCAAAAGGATGTTCATTAAGTTACGTGATTGAGCTGACCACTGGAACCTTATTAATCTGCCAGTGGCCAGTTCTCATGAGAAACACAGAACAACCTGAGCTTGGCAATGAGGAGACATTCACATGGCATCCAACCAATGAGGTGCCCTGCTGACATCAGCAATGACACAAAACACTTTTGCACCCTAGGGACACCGAAACTCTCTCCAGGATTGGTTCCCTCCACGCTGACCTCCTTCCCCCACAGCCCTCTTCCGAGGCCCATCTGCCAAGGGGAGATTTCAAACTGCTTATCCCACTGTGATTGTACTTCTTTTTGCCTATTTTATTAGTTGAACCCCTTTGCTTCCCAGCAGGTGCGCAGGTGCCTGGCTCGCTGACCTCGAAAGTATCAGCTGAACCTATTTCCCAGCGACTACAGTCCCCTGGGAATGGTCAGCTTGCAACATTTCTCCAGCACACTGCTGTGGCAGAGCACTCGAGAAATTAATATCTGCCCTGAGACACTGGGCCTGTGGGTGTGAAAAGACAAGTCGTTTACTTACCTGCAGCTTATGTCCCAAAATGGCTGTTCTGTGGTTCATATTCTATTGTACTACCCCTTATACCCTTTTCCACTTCCCTGGATCGCTATACCCCCTGAGTGCCCCCACCCCGCTCTTCCCAAATATCCTCTCTAGTTGCACCTGTGCACACAGTGCATAAGTTACATGTTGCAGCTGCCAATTATGTCCCCCCTCCGGTGATGCCCCTTCCCCTTTCCCCATCGCTCCTGCAACTGGAAAGGTGCACCCCCCTTGGCAACGCTGAATCTGCACCTTTACTGCAAGGAGGTGAAGTCATGAGCACCATAGCAATAATTGAAAGAGGTAGCCAGAGTGTTGTTCAACACTCCAAAGGTGAGTTTAGTAGAATGGGCAAGTGGAGGAGAGAGGGCTTGAAACAAGGACTTGACTTGGTCCAGGTAGGGAACCCTAGAGTCAGATTTGATTTCCCTTTTGATCATCAAAGTAGGGGTAGTTGTAATGTGATGGGGAAGGTGAAGCATGAGAAAAGGTGGTTGGAAGGTGGAAGGGGGATTCAACCGGAGGAACAGAGGAGTTATGTTTTTATAAAAGAAATGCATTTATTAGGCGCCACAAGACAAGATGCGGGGGGCTTGAGGGAGACATGGGTATGACAAAGGTGAGCAAAAAAACGGTTATATTGGCCTTGTGACAATCCTACTGTGCAAGTGCATGAACAAGGAGCTAAGCGCAGGGGGAGGGGGTAGAGGGAGAAGTGTAGATGTGGGGTGGCCCCAAGGGTGGGGTGGGCAAGTGCTGGGTGGGCCAACGTGGCAAGTGTCCGGGGGAAGCGGGGGAAGGGAGGATGAGTGCGGTGGACAGGGAGGACCAGGTTGGGCTAATGCGGGAAAGGGTGTCCGAGGGCAAGTGCTGGCAAGGGATGTTGGGGGGGGACTGGTAGCAGGTGGTCTGGCCCCTGTATGACTCTGAAGGGACCAGGCCACAGTCACAGCAGCAGAGAGAGAGTTAGCACAGGAGGGGGGAGAGGGACAGAAGAGGAGAAAAGGAGAGTCTTGAGAAGTTTCCAGAACTTAAGAAGGTCAGGCTCAAGTTTGAGAGGAGGAGGAAGACAGTTCCAGATGGAGGAGCCAGCCGAGGAGAGGGATCTACCCCCCACTCTTTGCTTGGAGAAACGTTTGACCTGCAGAGAGTTGGAGCCAGAGGACTGAAGGTCTCTGGTTGGGCGGTATTTAGGGATGAAAAGCTGGATGTAGAGAGGTCCCAGGCCCCAGATAGCTGTCATGATGCCTGCCCCCGGAAGACCAGACCAGGCCCAGCAGCCCCGGAAGCAGGCATCATGCCACTTGGAGCATGCCCAAAAGCCGCAGTTAGGGGCTGTTTGGGTGCAGTCCTGGCGCCTACGGCGCCAGGCTCATAAAGATAAAGTCAGTCATGGTGCCATGGGCGCCAGGCTCATCATTGATAACTTACCTGAAGCAGACCATGCTGCATACTCACCTGAGGCAGACCATGCTGCATGAAGACTCAAGCCAAATGAGGCTTAGGAGGGACTATTTTACTGAAGGGACTATTTTGTTACTTGGGTGGGGCTGTGGAAGAATACTTACCTGGATCTTCTTCCAAGGCTACTTAAACCACGCCCGGACAGCCACACGTGCTTTGCGTTATTCTGCTTGCTGCAGCGTAACGCTCACCGTGTTTTCAGCAGCTCCAGTCTTCAGCCACGCCCGCTTCAGTCCTGGGACTCCTGAAACAAGAAGAAAGAAGGATAAAGGTTACAACAGGAGTTTTAACTTTAATCCTTACCTGAATCCTAGTCCATTTCGCCACGGAACTGAAAGACAGAAGTCTTTGAAGCATCGCTTCGCATTCCTACGGCGCCGCGCTGAACTCACCTGCTTGGCGGTACTTCAGCATTCCATCACGCTCTCTCCATCTCGCGGCCGCCCTCCGACACCTAAGGAGACAAAGACAGCAAGGTGAGCAAGGGGACACTCTAAGGCTATACAAGCTACCTCCAAGGACTTACCTGATTTACCACGGGAGGTACTCACCTCATCTCGGGTCGGCGCAGTCAACTCTGCTTCATCGCCGTACCCCGGCCCCTAAGGGGAGAAAGCAAAGACAATACCAGTTACCCCCCCACAAAACTTACCTGATTTGCCACGGGGGTCTCACCTCATCTCGGGTCGGCACAGTCAACTCTGCTTCATCGCCGTACCCCGGCCCCTAAGGGGAAAACCACAATAGACTTACCTGAATCTTACCAAGTGCCATTTGGAAATCTTCGAGTGGATTAATCGGCAACCTGCAAGGAATTGGACAGGGTGAAGATCAGACATTTGAACACTTATGAACAATTGGACTTAAGAGTCAATACTGGAACTCACCAATTCCTCTACGCGAGTGAAGTAACTGGTCATCAACGCACCCCTGCGGTCGACGCAGGATGGAGAGCTCATCCTTCCAAACCATCAGGTGAGACTAAGGAGGGGACATCAAGAGTGATCTGTGGGAAGACAACGGGAGTGGGGAAGGTGGGTTGACACTCAAATTCCACGGGTGGTTAATTCCTCTTCTCCTTTGCAGAAGAATATTCTTGCGAGCCAGACAAACTAGGCTGAGCGGGCCAGTCCAGTCAGTCATCTCGGCGCTACACGTCACGCTGGTGGAAACAACAGCGGCCCAGTTCCGGTCGACGCCCCCGTGGAAACAGGTGAGCGTAACAATAGCCTTGTGGATGATGCAAAGGGTCTTGATTTTGATCCTAGCGAATACCGGGAGCCAGTGGAGAGATTTTAGGGCAGGAGAGATACGGTCCTGTGCCTTGAGTTCAACGATAAGACGTGCAGTCCTATTACGGATTAGTTGAAGGAGACGAAGGGAGGAAAGAGGCAGATTGACGAAGAGGCTGTTGCAGTAGTCCAGCCTAGAGAGTATAGTTAGCCGGCAAATGAGTGGTTGCAGAGGTTAACTAAGGCTGGGGCAAGAGAGGCAATGTTGTCCTTGATGGTTCTGGAGGAGCAGGGGAGCATCTGTTTAGAGGAGACTTTCATAGAGCGGACAACTCTAGAGATCTCATCTGGTGCAATGGGAGAGAAGGAGGAGAGTAAGGTGGGAGTAGAGGGGGACCAAGGGAGGTGAGGGGCATTGGGTTAGGGGAGGAGCAGATGACAGAGAGGACAGAGTTTTGAAGGAGAATTGGGCAGCCAATATATAACAGGGTGCTGGGAGAGAGGAGGAAGAGATTGAAGAAGGATTGGCAGTTTATAGTCATTCCATCGACAGCCAAAGCATCGAATGCCATACCATCTAAAAAAAAGCATCTAAAAAAAAGCATCTCATTTAAAAATAAAATGTATGGGGGTCCCCCCAAGCCCTCTTTTTTAACCTTTAAAACCCATTTTTATTAAACTAAACCCTTTACTATCTAAAAGAATGCATTAGTTACTTTTTTTTTAGATGCTTTTTTTAGATGGTATGGCTGTCGATGCTTTGGTTGTCGATGCGGATACCGGATTGGCAAGTTCCTTGCAGATTTTAAAGAGTTCTAATGTGTGATTGGTGGCTCCAGGGATGCTGCCTTGGACATGAGCCCTATTCTTGGAGCAGGTTGGAGGATAGGAACAAGAGGTCAAGTGAGATCCCATGTGGGGTGTGAGTAGGAAGGTGCTGAAGGCTGACTATGGAGTTATTAAAGAGCAGAGACAAGCTGTTGTTGATGGGTCTTAGTCATATTGAAGATGTTGCTGTCCCTTTTCATGACTGTAAGGACATCAGCTGGAAGCATGGGATCATGTGGTGTAAACATGAGTGTTAGCAAGGGCACTGTTGGTGAGTAGTTGAGCTTTGGGAGTGTTTTGGCTGATGATTACTGGTGTCAAGATTGAGATCTATCAGTGCCATGAACTGATTGGCTATGGACAGAGAAGCCCTGAAGCTCTAGGGATGGGCACAAGCAGCTAGAAGAGGAGTACTAGGTTGGGAGCTTGGTGATGTTTTGGAAGGAGAATGGCATAGGCTTGGGGTGCTTTCATGACGGTCTCTTGAATCGAACGAGCGGTTTGGACATCTTAAGGCTTGGGAAACAGGGGCATGTGCCAATTTGATGTGACTTTGATTATTCTAAACCCAGCATTGTGTGTACTTATCTCAGTGGGAATGTCAGTCGGGCCATCGCTCACGAAGGTTACAAATTCAGGTATCTCATTGGTGTGACCCCATACACATATAGCCTGCTCCATTCGTGATGCCAGTCGAATGATCCCAGCATCTTCTGTCAATCTTCTTCCACCTGGGGATCTTTGTCTTCCGTCATTGGGTACAAGTGCCCTGATTAGCAATTTTGTTACACAATGCATTAGTTCACTGTGCACCTGGTACCAAGGACATGAGCGAGGCAGATACTTTCGAGGTTGTGATAACTTCTAAGAACTACATGAACCCCCGCTCCAATCCCAAACATGCTGCCACCTCCACAACTTTCCCAGTCACAGCATACATTTGTTACCTTCTCTCCTGGCACCTTGCACCACAAATCCCATTAACTAATGGTGGCGTCAATCCGCCCCCGCTCTCTGATCTTCCTGATCGATTGGCCATTTTATAGTTTTATGGCCAGGGGTCTTGGGCTGGTCAGTGTACTCGAATGTTGGTCTCTGGTACTTGTGGGTCTTGGGCCGCTATAACTCATAGATCTGGATGGCGAAGATCTAGAGCCCTCCTCCCCCTTTTTCATGGAATAATTTCTTCAAAAACCCATTCTGGCCCTCTCTTGGCCTTGTAGGGCCTATTCCTTCTGGGCTGCATGAACTACTGATAGATACAATAAAGAACTGTGTGTCTGTATATTCAAGAAATTAACCTTCTGCAAAGCTACCAGGGCTGCGAGCAACAAATGCGTACACACCCTTATAAGCCTCAGGAGGGAATGAGCATGCTGACATAGTTCTAAAACTAGGCTTCAATTATAAGAGGGCGTCTACCTTCTAAGATTAATTCTCATTACAGACATAATACTAACACCAAGATTCAGTCTGTTTCCACCATACCTCAACTCCTGTGGACGACATCCCCCTTACCGTCCATTCTCCTGGCTCCCCTACAGCACCTCCTTCTACAATCGCCTAAAGCGCTGCGGGGCCTGGAATTTCCACCACCTGCTCCCCAACACTTTCAAGGGTTTTCCTATGCCTTAATTTATTCAGGGTCCAGTAGCCATGGCATTTGGCCATGGACGAACATAGTTTTTTGCGTTCTCACTAGCTATGGAATTTGGCCGTGGCCTCTGTGCGTGTTGCAACAATATCTTTCTTTTAAGCCCACTAGCCATGGCAGCTGGAAATGTCAAACCATTACGTTGTTACCAAACAGCCATTGCCCACTGCCCAGTAGATGTAAGCACTTCAGATGTTACACCTTTTTTTCGAACTCCTTATTCCCGCAAGTATTTCACAGTAATCATTTCCAATAACAGAAATTCCTGCGGTAGAGTAGTGGTTCGCCGATTATTGTGATAACGGGAAAAATTGCTCTGAATTAAAAAGTCTTCCAAGTCCTCACAGTCACTCGACATGTGTTCCCCTTAATTTTTCCAGGTCTCCTCAATTGCCTTTTCCCTCCCTAACCCAATCCCATTACCCCCTATCACTCATCACTTTGTGTGACGCACATTATATTTCTGAGCGTGTCGTGCGGTTTTGCTGCTGTAATCTCATGTGATTCCTGAGGTCTTCCCCTCTATATCAAAAATGTTCTACCCATAACTGGCTCCCTAACCCACCCCCAAATCCCCAACTTCACCTGGTGTCTTCGTTCCCACTCTCAACCTCTAGCCTGATGTGGTTCCTATTGCTATTGGTATTTATATAGCGCCTACGACCAGGCCATCTAAGCGCTGTGCTCCAAAACAATCAGGGTTCCCATAGGAGTGACTACATAAACAGAAGAATATTGAGTCTGTTTCTGAAGTTGAGAATGTTATTAGATTCTGTAAGGTCGTGGGGGAGTTCATTCCAAACTTTGATGGCATCATTTTTCCTCCTCTAAATATCATTTTGAGTTCTTTCATTTGCAGCTTCGCCCAGTAAAAACGCAGGAATCATTCACATCGAGCAAAAAACAAAAGTGGCTTTTCATTTCTGACTGGCCTCACAGCCTCTATGCTACAAAGCACTGAGGCTGATATATGTAAAGGGTTTAAGGAACAGGGGGCACCCTCAAGTCTCTGTCGAATATTTAAACTTTATGTTTTGAAAATTTTATTCAAATCCAACCAGCAAGTCAACATTTATTAGCAATAGAATTTTTGGGAGAAAATTGAGCTTTTTCATTTCTGAAATGCTGCTTAGCCTCTCTGCTGCAAATCACGTGTAAGCAACGACAAACACTGCTACTCCGGTTGCACGTTAAAAAAACAACTTTTATTTTCGTTTGTAGCAATAAAAAGTTCAAAGTTCTCCCAGTGAGAGTCTCTTGCCAGACGGCAGCCTGACGCGTTTCGCCACAACCTAGTGGCTTGTTCACAGTGAATATATATATATATTTAGAGAAGGGGAGAGTAATTCCATCTCTCCTGAAGAGGATAGCACTCAAAGAGGTGGAAATAACGCCAGTAGAAATACTTCCTTCAGTCAAAAAACCCAGACAGATGAAACAAGTCCTTGCAAGATCCAGTTTTATTGGGCATACGCCAACAGTTAAAAAAGCACGATACAACGCGTTTCGCAGCTGTCTTGCTGCTGGT
Organism: Ambystoma mexicanum; assembly: GCF_040938575.1. Taxonomy (NCBI): domain Eukaryota; kingdom Metazoa; phylum Chordata; class Amphibia; order Caudata; family Ambystomatidae; genus Ambystoma; species Ambystoma mexicanum. The sequence goes on along the minus strand of NC_090929.1, from coordinate 991,706,580 downwards.
TCACGTACAAACAGGTGCTTGGCAATTCATGTATATATACAAACATTCAACCAGCCTCTATGGTTCATGGTTTAAATTGTCCTTTTTCACTTTCTTACTTTCTTTCACCCCCATGTATAATGCATAGGTTAACACAGTGGCCATTTTGTAAGTGTCATTTTTCCCACTATTGCGATGTTTTTGTTGACTTATAAGGTGTATGATGTTACCACATTTACGCTGCTGCAAATTAGCAACAATTTGCGGGTTCTCTTTAACAACGTGTAACCCCAATCATATTACAGTTGATTGCATTTAATTGCAAATGGGTATGTTCCAGTTTAATTACCTTAAACCCCAAATTCAGCTGTGGTTGTATTCATCTTAGTGATGTTCACCATATTGTAAGGTCCACATTGTGGTTTATTCAGTAATAAATTACAGAATACGACAGCTACAGTAAAACAATGGCATGATACATGATGGAAAAATTCATGCTCATAGTACGATGTGCAAAGTTGCTGATTTTTACCTGTACATTTTAAACCCAGATGCAGCCTAAAAGAATATACTAGTAGACATTCTATAAAGGTTAAAATATGTCTTTGTTGGATATACCACAATCATACATGGTCCATTGCCAAAGGGCAAAATTACCTATACAACCATTTATAAAGTGCATATTGCCAGTTTTTGCCATAAAGTGCATAGTGCTCTAAAGTGCATATTTTTTTGTCTAAAATACCTGAAGTGCATAGTGCTAAAATATCAGTTCCTGTTGTATAACAATAGCTGTACCCGGGTTTCCTTATATCTGCACATTCATCCCCAAATTCGAGCACTTAATGCTTGCACATTTACTGACTGCCTCTGTCATCCTAGCTTATTAAGGGAGGAGAATCTTAACCATAAAATCAACCATTAAAACAATGTCTTGTAACGGACAACCATGAGACAGAGACTGAGCATGAAATCATCACCCAAGTGGATAAAAAATATAACAATGTGCATACACAAATAACAAATTTAAAAACCTTCATATGACAAAATTACACGTCCTCGCACAAAAATATGTTTGTCTAACTGTAAATGGTGTTGTCTATAGAAGTATCCAAATATAACGTTCTGCGATAATCATAAATATATATATGTAGATCAACCCCAAATATAGCAGCCAAGCAGAGACCAGGGAGGGACGACAGAAAAAAAATTTTTCTTTTCGTCCAATTACTTATGTTCCTAAATAAGTGTACAACTCCTCATCAAGATTATGTCCTTTTGGTTTTTTTTATTCAAAATCTAAAATGAGTTTTGTCTCCTTTTGGCGCAGTTACAATTCTCTGTTTCCCCCACGAGGGTTGGCTCTAACATGGTATAGTCCTAAAAATCTCAAACAATCCATTTTGCCCTGATGTTCATCCTTAAAATGAACTGCCATTGGATAAGAGGGATCTAGGTTTTTTATGGCTCTCATGTGCTGTAGAATTCTAAGTTTCAGTTTACCAATGGTACTACCAATGTACCAGAGATTACAGGAACATAAAAGTCCATGGACCACAAACTCTGTGTTGCACGTAATGTGACTCTGCAATTCAACAAGGTGTCCTGTTAGTGGATGTACATAATTAGTTCTGTTCAGGGCAAACCTGCATGCTTTGTATTTAGTACATTTGAAAAAACCTCTAATGTTTGTATTCAGCCAAGAACTATTGTTAGAGATTTTACTTATGGGGGGCAGGAAGCTGCTGACCAATGAATCCTTGAAGGAGAGAGATTTCCTAAAGGTAATATTGACACGTTCCTTAAGGACTGGCGATAATGCTTCATCTGATTGCAATACATGCCAATGTCGATGCAATATTTTTCGAATGACATTGGCATGAGTTCCATACGTAAGAATGAGCCTAATTTCGTCATCTTGTTCCCTGTTTGTCGAGAGCAAGGTGGTTCGGTTTAGATTTCAGGCTTTCAAATAGGCTCTGTCCAGAATGGCTTTACGATATCTTTGTTTGATGAAATTTGCAGCTGTGAGTTTGCACTCTTGATCGAAAGTTTCTATTTTGCTGCAATTTTGCCATATTCTGACGAATTCGCCATACGGAATACTCCATTTCAGCGATGTAGGTTGATTGCTGGTGGCGAAGAGTGGCATATTGGAACCTGTTGGTTTACGGTGCAATTCAGTGAGAATCTCGCTTTGATTTGTCTTCACCAGTACATCCAGAAAAATATTTGTTTCCGGCTATGAGTCTCTGTGAATTTTAGATTTAAATATATATATTAGAGGCCTGTTGGAGGAGGAGGACTGTAGATTTCTTTTTCATTAACATTCCACCATATCTACCATATGCTTCCTCCCCAAACTACACAAAAGTACCATCAGGCCTCCAGGAAGACCTATCATTACATTGGTAGCTTCTCTTTTTGAGAAGATGTCCAAATACATTGATGAAGCCTTGTTTCCATTTGTATCTACTTTATCCTCTTACATAAGAGACACTCAAGACTTTCTTTAGCGATGATGGATGTAGTGTCCTCATATACCCCATTTAACACGATTTTGGACAGCCGCATGTGATTATTTTCTATAGACACTCTCCCTAAATGATTTATGCTACACTGAAATGATCATAGCAATGATCGATCTTTGCCTCAACAATAAGGTTTTCCTTTTTAACAACTGTAAGGGGAGGAGCCAAATGCCTCTACGGGAAGTCCCGCCCCTATTTCACCTATATGTTGGAAACCGGAAATAGTGACAAGCACAACACCTGTAATGATGCCCATAACACAAAAAGCCTTTGAGACAAGGTATCCATTGAAAAAACATTCTTTATTTATCCGCAGAGAGCTGACCGTCCCTTGAGAGAGATCCCTGAAGAACGTGTAAAGGCGGATGGAAAAGGAGCCTGGTGACATCACATGAAGCAAAGGTGACACACCAAGAAGAGATGCCAAGAGAGAAGGTGAATAGACCATATAGAATCTGATGACAAAGTAGAGGATTGAGTGACCCTTTACGTGCGGAATGATGATTGCACATGCAAAGAGCACTGAAGAAAATGCAAGCCGTTTTATAATTGTACAGATGCAGTAACGCAAGTAGACTAAGTATTCATGAAGGCTGGCTATACGTAGTGAACAGACGGCAGGCGGTGTCGCCATTATATAGAATCTGGATGTTCCACGTCGTGTTTAAGAAAACTAGGACTCCATGAGCAGAATGGCTGAAAGTGTGGCGCAGTAGAATAAGAACAGCTGATCATGGAGGAAGAATTGAGAAGGCTTGTCTGGCCCAGTGTCAAGCGTTGAGGCAGCCAAGAAACTGGTTATCTATCATGAAAAGATATAATGAACGTGAGAGACGAGACAAGCTCCTGTTAAGATGCAACGGAAAGACAATGAGTGGCAAGTTTTATTCATTTTAATAGTATTAAATATGAAGAAGGAGCTCAAAACACGGTCTCCTATCACATGGTCTATATGGAAATAGACTTTGGGCAAGCTACACCGAGACTTGAAGATAAGAGCATGCTTACACTCCCTCTTATTCCCAGGTGCAGTGATACTTTGAAAGGCCAAGTTCAAAGACTCTTCGAATGGCAGGCAGCTTGAGTGATGATGGATGATGGGCTACTTGGGTGTGAGGCATGGTCAAGTCCAACCCACCAGAACCTGGGGTACTACCTTGCATGCTGCTAGCGAGTGGAATATTCCAGAAGGGTACAAGCATGCCAGCCAATTGTAGAGGGCCATGTAGCAAAGAATCCTATAGTTTAAGACCCAATGAAACGTTGTGCATGTTATGACACTGAAGATGACTTGCACTAGGGGTGGGCATAGTTGTCCACCTGACTGTAGAGGGACCAATCACAATCCTATCCCCCATAGAAAGTATACCTAGATGTTCCCCATCGACCTACCACAATCCAACTTAGGTTTTTATAGTTTGCCGATTAGTATGACGTCAATGATGACGAGGTTTCACTATATAAATGCGTTCTTTTCTGTAATTCGGCGAGAGCAAGCTTGTGAGACGTTGATGTCCCTTGTTCTCTCTGTTTTAGATGATTGTTAATAAAATAGCTAAATTTGCCAACTTCCTGAGTAGGTCTTATTATTGATGTACGAGTAACCGCTGAATCCCCATCCATCCCATATAGCGTTACCTCGCTTAACGGGCCTATGGGTTCACAACACCTTATTCCAACAGTCACAAGGGACCTCTATGGGTACCATCTTTGCCCCAGGCTATACAAATCTAACTATGGGTTGGTGGGAGAAGTTCATGGTGTGGTCAGAGGACAACATGGCATTTCCAGGAAAACTAGTAATGTGGCTCTGGTACATTGAGGACCTGCTTGTTATTTGGAAGGGGAGCCAAACAGAGTAGGTAGAATGTGTGCAGATCTTGAATGTTAATGAGTGCAACTTGAGATTCACTGGAACACAAAGCAGGAGTTCCATTGTATTCCTAGATGTCGTGGTAAAACAGGAGGGTGGGCAACTTATTAGTGAACATTTTAGGAAAACAACAGGCTCTAACACCCATCTCCATACCACAAGCAGCCACCCCAAGAACTTGATATGGAGAATCCCATATGGGGAATTTATTAGACTACTTAGTAACTGTTCATCCCTAGATGCATATGACAGAGAGAGCACATCATGGTTGTAGAGTACATAATTTGTGATGCGATAGAGGAATCTTACAACAGAGTGCAGGCGGGAATGAGTTCGAATATAAGGATTTCTATTTGCCATATGAATCAATTGTACGCTGCAGTTAGCATTTTATACATTTTTGTACATTATATTTACTGTGGTTTTAACATAGACAACTTGTACATATGCATGATGCACTTTATCAATAAGATCCTATTTGATTGTACCCAGCAGGTGTCATTGTATATGAATGCATTAGGGTGAAACTATGTTAGCCCAAAGAACCTTGTGCAGTGGACAGGAAGAACATAGGGGATCCAAGTAGATCTTGGTATATTAGTACACAAAGATATAAATTAGTTGATGGTACAATGCTTGAATTATGTTGGAACCATAGCAAAATGTATACATGATGATTACATCTTGAATGTTCAAAGATGGCGCTCTGCACTGACATTTTACAGAATGGAAAGATAGGAATATTAGAAACAAACTTAGGATAAATGTAAGTATATGGATGCTCACAACAGGGCACTTTTGTTCACTATTACGAAGCCCAGGAGTGGGTAAAACATGTTAGTGTGTGCTTTGGATGTGTTCCATTTTATCCACTTAAAGCCTAATAAAGATATTTGAGGATTTCATACGCGCACTGTGCATTCTTTATAAGGAGCAAGTGCTGCCGACTTTCTACAGTGGGGTCAGTCCTGCTGTAATCTTCTTTCATGTTGGCAATGCGGACCGGCTACGAAACAAGGCAGGCAGCTGTGTCTGGAGCACAGATGGCAAAACAAGCTTGAGGCAGAGTGCGTCTGAGGAAGCCAGTGAAACATTGGAAACAATGTATGTATAGACACCAAAGGACTGAGTGTATTTTAAACAATCAACAGGTGGGCACTGCTAAGCGGAAGTGCTCAAAATGATCCCACAAGGACAATTGCTGTCACAAAAAGAATTGCAAGCATCTTTATTGTAGAAATTAAAAAACAAAGTCAAAAGTGATCATAGCATCCTGAACTACCGACGTTTCGCTGTTTGCCAAAGCTTAATCATGGTACTATATATATATATATGTATATAGGGTGTCCAATGTGTTGTGTGGATTTTGCGTGGTTCTGAATACTGCTGTACCATCATTCCCCTTCCTTTGTTGTCCTTTAAACAATTGTGTGAGTTTGTGGCTTCCTGAGGATGATGGAAGACATGTGTCCTAGCTCAAATCTCTGCTTTTCTCAATTCACAGGATTCACGTTACAGTCATTTATAGTGATGAGCAAGCTGTGTGTTAGAACTGGACTGCGTGGGGGGGTAACTTTGGTTCTGTGCATTTTTTATTTGAAGTGCTGATCAACGATATGGTAAGGATATATTTTTGGGCTGTCAGAGGATCCTGTTGCACTAAAGTAGTTTATGTACAGTAAATTAATGGTGTACCGTTGTTAGCTTCTAAGCTGTCACCTATGATCTGTGATGTGGATCAGGAGAAGCAGGTGTTGCATGCAGAAAAGTAGATAGCAGCAGGTGAGGGCTTTGAAGATATTCTGTTAATGGATGACACATCATCAAGCTAGAACAGTTAATTGCAATGGCATTTTGGAAGAGAATGCATCTGTCCAGTAAACTAGTGGTGAAGAATCCAGTGAAAGTCAATATCTGAAGCAATCTCCAAGTGTGTTCCAGGTCCTGTGATCACTTCTGAAGGGATAAAGGATACAGCCTTCTTCAAGGAGCACATAGTCTGTGGCATGTTAGTCTCGCATATGGATATGTGCTATCTGATGGCAGCTGCAAAATCACCAACATTGTTTTCATATTGTGGCATAACATTTTTAAAGGCAAAGACAACTGGCGTATGTTCTTAGGTGGGAGTACGGCCAGGTATTTTCAGAACCAGCGTGGATATGTTTTCTTATAGTATCATTAGTGGTATTGTGTGCAAAGCAGACATGAGTGTGTTCTTATTTGGAAATGCTGGCATATATTGATCAAGCCGGCAAGAAAAGGTATGGGCACCGCCAGGGTGAAAATGTTTTTTTACCGGCACATATTGTGGACAAAGGCATCATAAAAATGCATCGAGAAATGCTCCTGTGCACTGTTGCTGACTTCCATCTATTGGATCTTTTCATGAATTAGCCTACAAGACCAATTGGAAACTGTCTGGCTTTTTACCCAATATTTCACTTAAAGTGTGCTGTAAAATGCACAATTTTAACCCGTTATTCCCTCACAAGCTCCTTTCATTGATTTGGACTCCATTGCTATGCTTGGTTGCTTGGGCATATTTGGGGGACACGCCTTTAAAGGTTTGCATTATCTACGCCTCTCTATCATATCCGTTGAAACATTCTGAAATATTCTAAGTTCTGCTCCTTCCAGAATGATGGTGTTCATTTTCTGCACCCCAGAGAGGATATCTATTTTATGTCAATAACAACAGTATTTGGCCACCACCATTTTTAGCCCCTATCCGGGGCTACCCTGACTGTCCAATCTGCTAAAGAGGATTTCTCTGCCTTCTTCTTCTTGAAACAGTACCATACGCACATCCTTCACCTTTTGTTCTCGGTCTTTTGGCGTTTCACCATCTTTTTTGAGGAACCAGACAGATTTGCAGGTTTTTTCAGAGGTTGATATTCTCAACGTTGTCAATCGTTGATCTCAATTCCCTCTAATTTTTTTCCCGGACCTTGACCCCAGACTCCAGCCTCCTTTACATAACATCTGTGGGTAATTGAGTACTCTCTAGAGCTTCAAGTCTATTCTCTACTTTGTCCACCCTCCCACGTAACTCCCTCAGGCAAACATGGGCATCTGCTTGCCGGGCTAATATTTCAACCAGGATGTGTTTGATGTCCTCCTTAATAGATATACCATCTGCTAAGCTCCCATACCTCAATCAACCTCCTCTTTCTATGCCATTTCTAAGGGGATGCCAGTCTATGGAATCCCTGTAATATAGCCAATGTGGATTCATAAAGGTATCTGATCACTTGTCTGGGGGGCTTCTTATCTAATCAAAAGGGCTCTCAATAGCACTTTTTTCAACACCCTGCTGGCCCCTCAAATGGTCCTTAGATCCAATGCTCAAGCCTGGTGTTCTAGGACGTGGAAGCATAGTATTCCACGTCCACCCTCCAGCTGAGCGCTTTCTTGTCCAAACCCCCATGAAAAAGCCCAAGAATAGAAGGGGACCACTGAGGCCTCACATGTGTGCTGACACTGTGCCCCTCTCCAGTGCTCTGGTTTCACTGTGAGTGAATCCCTACTCCACGAGCTGTGCCCTAGCCTCGGATGTCTGACTATGTTCAAGTTATGTGGCCCAGAGCTCCTTGTTCCCCCTTTCTTACAGGATGAGAAAGAGCCCCACCTCTATCGCCCCACTACTCCGAACAGAGACTGGTGATCTCTGAAGGTCTACTCCAGGCAGGCTCTGGTCAAGAGACTCCCAAGTTCTGCTGTCCCTTGGGCTCTTCCGCTCACCTTTGCAAATTTGACCACATCACCCCGACCCTCATCGAACTGCACTGCAAGCCACTATCATCCTCAAATACATTTGCATCATTTATAAGGCTGTCACTCTGAAGTCCCCAAAGCTACCTCATTGAGAAATTCAGCATCTTCTGGAGGCCTGCGATCCACCAGACTCAAGGACATGCTGTATTGCTCTCCCCAAAGTGCACGGAACAAACATAAATCACCAATGCAATTACAGAGCAAATACTTTGAACGTAGACAGACGCAATAACTCACAGCCACGCACTCTTAGAAGATAATTAGCTCTTATACGGCTATTTATTCAAAGCTTAGAAGTACATAGAAATAACTCACAAAAATAATATGGACATAAATCACAAAAGAAGCAAAGAATTCAAAAGGAAATACATCACCGTGAGCATAACAGGATTCCTCATCTCGCCCAGAAGCGGCTGGAAGACCCCGGGAACAGCCAGGCCGAGAGCACCACAGCTCACAGGAGGGCCGGACGTAAGCGTACTTCTCCGGCTGAAGTCTCACCTGACCACCTCCGGGCTTCCTCGTATATACACACTCCACAAAGGGGAGTTAATTCTCAAACCTTCTGGAAATTGCACTTGCGCAGTTGAGGAGCAGCCGTCGGTTGCCAGCTCGATCAATCGAGAGCTACCCCCAAGAAGCGCAGTGCCTCCCTTATCTACAAACATGCTCCACGGAGAACAGTAGCAAACCATAACAAAGTTAGCTTTCCCAGCAGAAATGTCCTTGACAGCATACCAGGTTTGGAAAGCATGTTTTTCTCAGCACTGTGAATCTAACACTCAGCAAAATGTGTGCAGCTTTTCACTGCGGCATGAAGTAAATATCCATCATGGCTCAGAGCGCTCCCAGAATGCATTGCACACCAGCGCCATTTTAGTTCAAGCATAACAATTCCACCCTTGGATATTTACCTTCCATAGCCCGGTGGCACAGGAACCGGTCTCTGAAACCTACAAAATATTAAAACTAAATTGGGAATACATTGAATGCAACAACAACAAGCAATTATGATAGATAATATAATAAAACTGCAAGCAAAAGAGTAACGTAGACTACCCCCAATATCAGGTATCCATGAAAATAACCAATCCCACCAATTTCCAGTACGATTTTGAGAAGCTTAAGAAATGAGATCCCTCAAACATCGAATATGACTTTCAATAGATCGTGAATGGTCACTTAAATTGAAACAACACATACCTTCAAATGTGTTACACCCTAAATTATGTTTTAGCAATAGATAATCAATAGCAGCTCTGTTCTGCAAAGTTGCTTTTCTAATAACTTGACTATCAAGGAGTAATTCTTCTAATGCCTGCGAAGTATGATTAAGGCTTTTGACTACTAAACATGATAATTTCATCAAAGATTTGTAACCTCCAGCAGCTAAACCCCAAACTCCCACTAATGAAAGGGTTAATGCTAGGACCTCAGCTTCTGATAACAAGTCTACATGGGAATCACAGTCAGGAGATAGACCTACATATTCGAAAGTTGACCTTTTACATCGAGTTATCACTGGGTGTAAAGGAAACATCATTAGTCCTAATCGAGTTAAAGCACATGGACCTCCAGAAATGTTAGCTGGAATATAAGTATATGTGATGTTACCACATGAAAAGAGCCATCCCGTTGGAAGTTTCACATGATTCAAATGACTGGCAGTTATTACTGTATGATTACAAGACATAGGGCCTCATTACGACCCTGGCGGAAATCGAAAAACGATGGCGGAAATGCAATACCGCCATCGAATAGCGCTCGGTGCGATTATGACCCGTCACCGCAAAGTACGATGCCATTAGCGACACCGTAGTGAACGCCAACGCTAACTGCACCAAGTACGCGCGCGCGCGCCATGCCAAACCGTAAATACCACCATGGCGCAACGGTACGCGAATTCTGACCCTAGCGGACATGCACCTAACGCCATCAAGCACGGCGGAAAGTACCATTCCGCCATGGTGAGAAGTACGGCATCGCGAATCAACCGTAAACGGCCCCACTGAGTGCCTGTACACCGCTCCCTGGCCACATTGTACAACTCCCCGTAGGTGCAATGAAGTCACAATGCAACCAGTGAAATGCACAAGTCACCCATGCATGCCAACGAACAAAAGAATCTCAAGAGGGTCCAATGGGAGCTGCAGGGCACAGATGGCACGAATACAGAAGCTATTCCAATGGACATGACCTCAGTCTCCCACCAAGAAACGCACGCAAACACAGGCACCTGTGACCAGCAACATTCAGAAAATCACATCATTCCACCAATCCACCTGGCTGACCGGCATCTGTTACACAAAACCTAATCCCCCGCCCCTGAGCATGACATCATTCAAACAGTCATATTGGCAGCCCTTATCCCTGACCTCACTGGGCTTCGTAGGCAAACGCGCCCAGCACAGTACCACGCAACTATACTCCGAAGCTGGAACCCAATGCAGATCTCCTCACAATACATCGCTCCCCAAATAGGAATATGCCACATCACTTGCAAAGAAGAACGCTACACGGCCCATATCAGAATAGAAATTTAATGCACAACAAATTCACCAAGCCCATACAGCCATTAGGCCATGAACTCCAAAACACATTTCACCATTGTGGGCTGCATCCGCAATAAATGACCAGCAACTTCTTGTGTGACGCCCTGTTCCTTCATGGTACACAGGGCCACATTCTCGTACAAAAAGGCAACATGGAAGCGCCCAGAACCGCAGGGCCGACCCAATGGGGAGGCACTAGTCCAGCTGAAAGGCCGAAATGTTGCTCCGAGCCACTAGTACTGCGTAAGGGCATGTGGCCCATTGGCGATCGTCCCATAAGATCGTAATGCTGCTCCACTGATTAACACGAAGCAGCAGGTGTCGGGAGTAAAATCCATCTGCAGGAGTGGCATACAGATGGCAGTGGCAAAAGGGGAGGAGATACCTGTCAACCAAATGAAATGAAAAAGAATAGAATGGCCATCAGAACTACATTTGAATTACTCACTTCAATGATCACACCAAATCCACAGCCATATGCATGCTAGCCCACTCCAAAGGATCATCACCACCCAAAAACCACTTGCGAATCATAACTATCTATATCGAGGTGAAAACACCATCACAAACGAGTGTACCTGTGCATGCGTCTGTTAAAACAGAATCCATCAGATGGGATTGGTAATGTGCATGGACACAAGTGTCTGAAGGCGCGTCGAGACAGGGAGGGCTCAACAAGGCCAGATAGACGATGGTCCCACTATGGCAGCCCTGCATCACATAGCGCAGGGGAGGCGGACAGATCCCAAGAAGCCCTGTACATGGCAAACTCTGTATCAAATCATCTGTCCATGCATCCATTCATCATTCCCTCATCCCGTAATGATAACGCCTGTTCCCATACTCACATAACATGTGAAAATTCCATTGAGTCTGTGCGTCATGCAGCCTGCATAATCCACTGTGCCCCAGCCCGTAATTCCAGTGTTGTGAAGTAACATGTATTTGGGAACGTCCGGCCTCATCGTCCACTTCGCTATTGCGCATCCCAAACTATTCATATCAATCATTGCATCCCCGCCATGGCCCCTGTCCCAAGGACATTGAACAATAGAACGTTATATTTGCAGTCAGACCTGTGGGCATCTCCTCGCCGCTAGCTGAAGACCGAAAGCACCGCCCTTCGAATTCCTCATTTGCAACATCACGTCGAAAAGGCATCTGTGGCCGCTTGAAATCACAAATTAATCCATCTAGTGTGGCTGTGTGTGTAAATGGCAACTGCCTTCACTCACAAATGGGACGCCCCGCCCGTCGTTGAAACTCGGTACAGTGATGCATGAGGGTCCACCGTTACTCGAGTACTACGTTCCACTGACCCTTCACAAGTCTGTTCGCGACTGCTAAGATAGTATGTGAAACAATGGGACCATAGCCGAATGAACATATCAACCAATGTTACACTGCTATCGGGTACAAATACATGATTGTAATAGCAAGATGCCATTCCTCGAATTGCAGCGTTGTGTGCGTGACGTGCTCGCCCAAAGGGGAGAGCAGCTTGCACAGGTGGAATGAATCACCACAGGTGGAGGCCATACAGCCTGAAAACACATAAATAGCACACCCAGTCTCCTCCCACAACCACACCCACTCCGAAATGCTACCGGCAGGACTCGCGATGTTGGCCCTGGGGGACCTGATAGCACTGCAAGTACTCCAACTCCAAGAAGAAGACGAACACCAACCACAACCGGCCGCACGGAGGAGACGCAGGAGGAGGAGGAGGGCAAGGCAGGGCCAGCAAGGGCCGCCAGCACAGCCACTACCACCACGCAGGCAGCCCGCAATCCCACGCCTCCGAGCACATCCGTTCAACCTCACTGATGAGCAGATCCACACCCTCTACCGTTTGGACCGGGACACCATAGCCGCCATTGTGGACATGACACAGGCTGACCTTGTCAGCATGATAGATAGCCCAACCGCCATCCCACCCCTACTGAAGGTGGTGTCTGTACTCCACTTCCTGGCCACAGGCACCACCAGCACACAGTCGGACAGTTGCATGGCATCTCACAGCCACTGTTCTCACGGACACTATTGCAAGTGCTCGATGCCCTCCTGAAGCACGCAGACGACTACATCTCTCTACCACGCTCGGAGCAGGAAATTACCAACACAAAAGTGGGATTCCATGCACTTGCCGGCATACCGGGTTGCATTGGTGCCATCGACTGCACCCATGTGGAATTGGTCGTCCCACATGCCATGGAGGCCCAGTACCGCAACCGAAAACAATTTCATTCACTGAATGTACAAATGGTGTGTGACTCCAACAGGATCATTACACATTGTTGTGCCCGATTCCCTGGATCAACCCATGATTCTATGATCTTGAGGAACTCTACAATACCACGCTACATGGAGCGACATGCAGGGAACAGATCCTGGCTACTCGGTGAGTCACATTTCATGCATGCTGATGTGGGGTATGTGATGCGGCAATGACCTGGCAGGAAGGGGGGGGGGGTGCGTACGTAGCAATGGCATTCCACATTATTCGTTTATCGTCCACATACAGGTGATGCCGGATATCCACTGAAGAGATGGCTCCTCACACCAGTCCGGAACCCACGGGACCAGCATGAGGAGGACTACAACCATGCCCACTCACGTACCCGTGTAGTCATTGAACAGGCATTCGGCCTACTGAAGACTCGTTTCCGGTGCCTCAGCAGGTCTGGCGGGGCACTCCTGTACCGCCATGTGAAGGTTGCAAAGATGGTGATGGCATGTGTCATGCTACACAACATGTGCGTACGTAGAAATGTGCCCATGCCCCCTGACGCAGAACTGCAAGCACCTGAAGATGGTCATGATGAGGGTGGGGATGTGGCAGCACCTCAAGGAGTCTGCGAGGCACAGGAGGGCCGTGACATTCGTCAGCATCTCATAGATGCATGCTTCTAGCACTCACGCCTGGTGGCTGATACATGGACACGGGACTCGTGGCACTGTGTGTGTCTGGTACATGCACAATATGGACTGTACGCCTATGATGGCCTCGTACACAAAGATCAATGTCCACACATCTCATTGGTTGATCGTGCATTGTTTATGGCATATGTGATATCATGTTGAACACCCTATCGACCCGCCACCCAAGTGAGCCCAACACCCCCCCTCCACCCTCCTACCTCCCCCCCGAACACCAGTGTCCAGAGATGCTCATTGCCAGTGGGCAGTCGCTATTGCAAGCCCCCTCTGCGGGTATCAGGGGCACCCCTGCCTGTGGAGCGCAGGTTCCTCCCAGATCTACGTTGGGGGCTGCCCTGGACGGAACTTGCAACGGATGATGTCTCTGCCTGCTCACGTCCATGCATGTCCCTAAGGGTTTGTGAGAGCTCAGTGAGCACACGGCGCACTGCGGCAAGTTCGGCACATACGTCTTTGGACGTCGCATGCAGTTCCCCCCTCAGGCTCTCGGTGCTTCTCTCCATTTGGACTCTCAGGCTCTCGGTGCTACTCTCCATTTGGACTCTCAGGCTCTCGGTGCTACTCTCCATTTGTGCCCTTAGTGTCTCTGTACTTCTCTCCATTTCTGCCCTAAGTGTCTCAGTTGATGTTTCTATGTCTGCCTTAGTGCCCCCACATTCATCGGCATGGTCCTTGAGGAGCGTGGCCAGTTGCTGCTGTTGCACGATTAACTGGTCGAGGGACTGTTGCCTCTGCTGGGCCATGGCCATTTGCGGTGGTGTCACAGAGTGGCTGTTCGCCTCATGTTGCCCTGCCACAGGGCTTGTGGGGGATGGCCAGTCGTCGTCTTGTGGGTGCCCCTGCGTGGTATCCTCATGGTGTACGGGATGGAACAGACAGGGGGATTGGGACAGGTCATGGATGGATCTGACTTCGACATCCCCATTTTCTGGGTCGGAGCATGCTGCCATTAATGCAGTGTCACCTATGGTGCTGCTGCCACCAGAAGCAGTGCCTACTGTGGCATCCATTGGGGGGACCTGTGGTGGTGGTGGTGTGGGCATGCTGGCTGCTGGGGTGCCTGTTGGAGTTCCCTCCTCTGTGCTGCCACTTGATTTGTGCTGCTGCCGTGTCTTGATGCGTGCAGCTGAGGTGGAGGGTCTTTGGCCGTTGGTCTTGGCCCTCTTTGCAGGTGTGCTGGTAGGGGTGTCCTGAAGCTCGTCGTTTGGATCGGACCCTGTGGTGGAGTAAAGGAGGGCGAGCGTTATTAATGGGTCTGTGGGAATTGGAATGGCAATGTATCACATGCATTGGGGTGGTACCTGAGGGTGATTTGGGTCGGGGCCTTGGAGGTGCTTTCTTTTGTGTGTGGAGTGAGGGTGCAGTTGTTTGGCAGCCTGCAGTTAGGGTGTGCCTGCTGCACGTGTAGAGGGTGTTTTTGGGGTTTTTAATTATTTATGTATTTATTGTGCGTTTTAAAGTGCGCTGTCAGGCCAATGTGTGTGGACGTTCTCCTGGACATGTGTTACTGTTGCGCTATGTGGACACATGGTGATTCACATGATTGGACATTGTGGATTTGGCATGGTTTTATTTGGGCCACCTACCGGATTCTTCGGATGTCTGCACTCCTTTCTCCATCCCTCCGACTCCCTCTATACTCTCCATTCCAATGGTGGAGGCACAGATTTCTTCCCAGGGGGTCAACTTGATGGGTGATTCCGATCCTCCCCCGGTGGCTGTGGCAATGTTGCGGTTGGCAGAAAGTATGCTACGGACGCGTATCCGCAGGTCGTCCCATCGCTTTCTGCATTGCTGTGGGTTGCGGGGTGCGGTCCCCACCGCACTTACCCGCTGTGCCACCAGGGCCCATATGGCCTTCTTGTTCGCAAGTGCCGTCCTGGTCATTTGCGTGGAGAAGACGGCGGCAGCATTCTCCTGGAGGGTCTCTGTGAGTACGGTGAGTTCCTCACGGGAGAAGTGGACCTGCCGCTTGCGGTCGCACGCTTTCTTCGCTACTTTTCCCATTTTTCTTGGTTACACTAGGGTGGATGACGGGTTGGGATGTGTCTCAGGGTAGTGTTTTTAGTGGTTGTGTGGATTTAGTGGTTTTATAGGTGTACGGCGTGATGTTTCCCGTTCCGGGACCATGTTTTTACTTCCGTTTCCGTATATTTACGGTCACCGTACTTTCCGGTTGGCGCTCACTGCGGTGTCCGCTAAGATGGGTGGCGGTATTGCACCTAGGGCGCCGTACGGCGGCGGTGTGGGCCGTTTTGGGGTCATTTCCGCCATCGCGCACTTTGCACTTCCGCCATGGCGTGGTGCTCGTGCCCGATGGGTCGGAATGGGCCGCACTTTGCTCCATCGTGCAATGGCGGAAACGCTATTTACGCTGTGGCGGTCCGGTCAGTCACTTTCCGCCAGGGTCGTAATGAGGGCCAAAGTGTTATTTACACTAGTGCATTTGCGTGGCACTCGTGAACATAGTTGTCTCTCAAACATTGTACGATTGTGCTGATTGGTCAACTCTATTTGGCAGTATTTGCCAATTTCTTGTGCATTGCATGTCATAATGTAACATACATCACCTTGAGTTCTATTAGTAATGACACGTGTCAAATTTCTCCATTAACGGTCAATCTCTTGGCAAAACCTACAGTATTCGTAGACTGAAAAAGATTGCCTAATATCTGAGTCTTGAACTAAAGAATCATTGTGTGTGACGCCGAAGATAGAACAGGCGTCGGCACCGCTACAAAACACGTAGTCAATAAAGCTTCAGTATTGGGCACATCAGTAAGACAAAAGTGTGATATGTTCAGTACTTGCTGTGCCAGATATATCCACATATTCTCCGCTTGACTGGTCATAGGAGAATGCTTTCGCCTTCCTGCAAACGCATCTTGCGCGACTGGCATCAAGGTTGTTTTCACTTGCTCCTGATGTGTTTGCCGCATTTCACGAATCCATGTCTTCGGTCTGGCTGGCTTTTCGGCACTGGCATAGGGCTGCTTGGGGACAACATTATGCATCACTATCAGTATCCCCTTGATCACTGGCATAGATGTGACATTTTTCGTTGGTAGCAGCAGACTGTTTAACTCTCCCAAATGGAGTCATTTAGTGCCACAATTACACCAACCAGACCCAGGATCTACAAGGCAAACCCACAAAAGAGATATCAGTGTTGCACATCACTCTCTCAGGTAACATTTGTCTGCGGGTACATATTGCCATTTCTTTCTACCAAGCTCCATAACTAAAACTACTTGATCTTTGCCTAATGCAATGACATCTGCAGGCACTGGTGGGCCACTAGGCTTTTCCACCCACACCTTTGCACCCGGTACCATAATGTCTGAAGAGCCAAAACCGCGGTCCCCACAGGTAGTTAATACTGTAGGAGGCTCCCCCTTCTTAATCATGGACAACTTAATTGGAATGACTATCAATTGGGCCACTCGATCACCCTTGTGGATTGATAACAATTGATCCCCACTATTCATTAGGATGACTTTAATCTTGCCTTGGTAATCAGCATCAATTCCACCTCCCAACACTTGAACTCCCTTCAATGCTAGGCCAGATCTAGGGGCAATCCATCGCATATGCTCTGGGGGAATCTGTACTCCAATTCCTGTTTCAATTACAACTATTCCTCTTGGGTCTAATCTGATTTCTTCATGGGAATGCAAGTCTACCCCTGCTGACTCTGGAGTTGCTCGATAGGAAGCTAAAGAACCTGGAGTAATTTCCCAGTACAATAGTGTTTCTCTAACTGAATTGGGTTGAACCTGTAAAGTAGGAGTCATTAATCGCATCAAAGGAGTTTCATGTTCATACACAGGCCTATTGTTTAATACTTGCACCACATCAAACACACGATCACGCCAGCCTGCCAAACTGCCGTCTCCAGATTTGCGCAACTGTTCTTTCAATAAACCATTCATTTGTTCAATTAACCCTGAAGCAGCTGGGTAATATGGAACATGATACAACCACTCAGTGCTCTTTTCCTGACAAAACTCCTTGATTAATTTGCCTTTGAAATGTGACCCATTGTCACTTTGAATCTGCAAAGGCACTCCATAATGTAGTATGATCTGATCTAACAACCTGTTGGGTTGCATGTTTGCACGGCAAAACCATCAAAATCCTGAGTATGTATCCACAATAGTGCATGCATACTGACAACCTCTACTGATTGGCATGGGACCGATATAATCAATCTGCCAAATTTGACCTGGTAATTTTCCTTTTCTCAATGTGCCTCGAACAATTTGAGGGATAGGTCTATGCAATTGGTGTTGACACACGGAACACTGCAAAATGATCGTTTTCACTACTTCTAAAGAAAGACTGATTCCTCGAGCTTGTGCCCACCTGATAGTAGCCTTTTCTCCAAGGTGCCCACATTTCTGATGGGCCCATTTGGCCAAACCCTCCAAATCGTCTTTCTGAGCCTCGGCATCCTTAGATGAAATCTTGGTGTGCTCGTCTGCAACAGAATTGAACAAACGTTCTAATGAGTCTGACACAATGCGCGTCCACATGATATACAGTGACTTCACTTTGTAATAACATTTCCCCAATATCTTGCCACAGTTCTTTTCCCCACAACTCTTTTGAATGAATCTTCCACCCATTCTTTTGCCAAGTTGGCAACCACACTGCCAATCCATTTGCCACTGACCATGAATCTGTGTACACATAACATTGACCAGGGGTCTCTTCTTTCAATGCTTGGTAAACTGCGTAAAGTTCTGCAAACTGACTGCTATTCCCTTTCCCTGTTGTTGTCAACATCTTTTTTGTTTTGTGATTGTACGACACTGCTTTCCAGTACCGCTCAGTTAACACATATCAAGCTTAACCATCCGTGAACCAAGCATGCTCTGTTTGCTCCACGGTCAAATTGCTGTAAGGTACTCCCCATTTCACAGGAGACTCACGTTTTTCAGGCACTTCCGGTGGTATGTAATCTGAGGGCGGTATGTTGGCTACTTGCTCATGGAGTTTTGCCACTTCACCCTTTCCTGATTTGGCTCTATCTTGAATGTACCATTTCCACTTAATTATGCTGGCTTCTTGAGCATGTCCTATTCTATGCTTTTTAGGAGAGCTCAGTACCCATTGCATGATTGGTATTTCTGGTCTCATGAATACATCATGGCCCACCATCATCTGCTCGGTATCATCAAGAGCCCAATAACATGCCAGCAATTGCTTCTCAAACGGAGTGTATGAGTTACCAGCGTCGGGCAACTTACGACTCCAAAACCCTAATGGCACACGTTTCCTGTCTTGTTTCTGCCACACACTCCAGTTAGCATAATTGTCTTGTACAGACACATTTCATTCCACTTCGCCTTCCTTCAAGGGCCATAAATCAAGCACCTGCTGCACGGTGTCTTTCGCCATCTCAAAGGCTTTCTGCTGCTCCTCCCCCCACTGAAACTCATATTTCTTTCGTGTCACCTTGTAGAGGGGGGCCAATATCTGCCCTAAATGAGGAATGGGTTGTCTCCAAAACCCAAACAGTTCTATAAACTGCTGAGCTTGCTTTTTGTTCATTGGAGTGGTGAATTCAAGTAGTTTCTGTCAGGCTTTTGGCACCATTTCTCGATGCCCATGATGCCACTGAATCCCTAGGAATATCACTGTTTCAGCAGGACCTTGAATTTTACTCGGATTAATCTCCCACCCTTCCTTCTTCAATCCTTCTATAATGACATCTAACTGACTTTGCACACTGTGTTCATCCTTGCCTTGGATCAAAATATCATCAATTTAATGAGAGATTTGTATGTCAGGTTTACACGGTATCTTGTCTAAGTGCTCTGCCACCAGCGGTGACAGATAGTCGGGCTGTGTATGTACCCCATAGGTAGCCTCGTGAAAGTGTACTGACGTCCACTCCACGAAAATGCAAATTGTTCTTGACACTCTTCAGCAATTGGCACGGAGAAAAATGCATTAGCTAAATCGATCACTGCATACCAAGTACCCTCAAACTTTTGGACATTTTCAGTCAAGGTAATGGCATCTGGGACTGCGGGCACTAAGGGAGGAGTATGTTTATTCAACTCCCTGTAATCCACCGTCATCCTCCACGACCCATCTCCCTTTTTAATAGGCCATAGAGGATTGTTCCATGAGGTGGTAATAGGGCGTAATACACCCGCCTCCACGTACTCTTTGATGGTGTCTGAAATTTCCTTGTACCCCCCAGGAATGCGGTATTGTTTTATTGCTACCCGCTTGGTTGCCACTGGCACCTGCAATGGGTGCATGTTCAATTTGCCTACGGTAATGGGTGTACAGATTAATGCACTCACCCCAGACTGGTACGTTTTACCGCCAAGTCCCAACGTTAACCCTTCCAAAATGTCAAAGCCAATTATATATTCAGGTATCGGGACAATCAACACTTGGTATTTCTGCCTATTCAAATTGCTATTTTCATCTCCACTTTTGTTTGTACTGCGGGGATCTCCTTTCCCCCTAGACCCGTAATAGTAAACTGTTTGCCTTTAAATCGTGTTGGATTACCATGAATCAAAGAGGCCTCCGCCCCGGTGTCTATCAATGCTCGCACCCCTTGTGTATTTCCTGGCTCCCAAAAAATCTTAACATCAACATGAGGCCGCCTATCCACTTTTATGCGGGCATACGCTGCCGGAGCTTGGCCGAAGCCCTAGTCAAACTTCGAATGAGTGTGACTTGACTCCGCCTCTAGCATCGCACTCACCACCTTTCTCAAATCAGCGTATGTTGGCTGGTACGGGGAAGGTGATCCCATAGACCCTTCATCTGGTTCCTCAGCAGGGGGAGCAGAAGGTGAGGTGTCCCCCTGTGGCATGGTGACTACTTGTTTCTTAACCTGTTTATAGCACTCTTTGGCTGCAAGTCCTAGTTTTTTGTATAATTCATACATTACTCTGGTTTCAATGCCATCAATTTCTTCGTATGGCACCCCATCTTTTAACAAAGCTAAAAACATGTCTTTTCAGGACACTCACGAGTCTCTACTATCTTGCCGCCTGCCTTTGGTTCTTCTCTCACTACGCCCCTCTCTCTCCCGTGGCTTGTTATCACTCTTATCCCACTCCCCCAAATCTGCAAGTTGCCGAATGGCATCTGCTACCTCATCAGTAGCCTTGCCCGACATACCTATGAGCAAAGTCATAATGACACTTGTATATGCGGGTGGCGCAGTTCTAATCACCATGTTTCGAGTTGAAACTGAGAGCGGCACGGCTCCCATGTGATCAGGAGCATCTATGTGAATAGCCTGTTTCATAGCATGCTCTCTGACTTTTTGAATTGCTTCTCTCAACGTATACCACTTTGTTTCTTCACTAGGCCAATCTGTAGTAATAGGGTATTTACGGTTACAAGCTTGGGCTACCAGGTGCAACAAAGACACCTTCGTATCTTGACGATTTGCATCAGGGGGCGTCCTGCTCTTAAGACCTCCTGTACATTGGTGTCAATTGACAGGGGTAAAAAACGCGGTGAATCTGGAGAATCTACCAACAACCCTGCAGCACCCCCATCTAGTAATCTCACCATCCACGTCAATAAAGTTTCCCCTGATTTTTGCCTCAAACGGGTAATAATTTCCCCAACCTCCTGTTGTGTGTAATACTCCTGCGTGGTTAAATCCACCATTCCGCCAGCAGGATTCTGCGGGTGGGGTCCGGCTTGCCGTCTTCTAACGGGCTTAGCCGCCACTGTTTTCTGTTTCACTTCCATTTTGGGGTCAGACTCATCTGCGGAACTACTTTCTAGACTGGTTGAATCAAAAATATCACCATCCCACTTATCCGGATCCCAGTCTACGCCAGCGGTAGCGATTACAGTTGCCACCTTTCTTTTGTTGACCCCTCCCCGTCTTTTCCTATACTTATACCGGGCTACTCTGACTGCTGCCCTCTTGGCCACTGCCTGATATGTGTCGGTCTTATCGTTAAACAATTTCATTTGAATCTGCTGCATTAACGCAGTCTGCTGTTCTGCAGCCAGCTCTCTCTCTAATCGCAAAACCTCATTTTTCATTTCCACCTTCATTTGATGTACTTTCCTATAAGCATGCAAAAGAACCCAACCTCGCCTACCTAATGCCGCACATTCTTTGCCTCGTTCTACTGGAACTTG
Source organism: Ambystoma mexicanum (assembly GCF_040938575.1). Lineage (NCBI taxonomy): Eukaryota > Metazoa > Chordata > Amphibia > Caudata > Ambystomatidae > Ambystoma > Ambystoma mexicanum. Next base: position 991,684,786 of record NC_090929.1, on the reverse strand, counting down.
TTGCAAGCATGCCATTACATCAGACGGATCGGCATCTCCCTATCCTTGATCCCATGTTTCACTTAGACCTGCACCACATGCCCACGCCTGAGCCAACTTATCATATGGACTCTTAGTCTATCCTGGAATAACAGCATCAGAACAGTCACCACCAGCGGTAACGCTCTTCTTCCTGAACAAGCTACTCATTATGGCAAACAAAACAAAACCTTGTTGAATCTATATATTTTCCTCTCTACGCTACAATCACTCCCACACTGACAAAAAGGGAAAAAAACATCACTATTCAAAAACTTCACTTACAAGACAACCAAATCCTATCTACGTTTCAATAGATTCTTGAATACTCAGAACAACTCATCACAAGCATCCTGTTCGTGACACCAAAAATGTATTGCTCTCCCCAAAGTGCACAGAACAAACATAAATCACCAATGCAATTACAGAGCAAATACTTTGAACGTAGACAGACGCAATAACTCACAGCCACGCACTCTTAGAAGATAATCAGCTCTTATACAGCTATTTATTCAAAGCTTAGAAGTACATAGAAATAACTCACAAAAATAATATGGACATAAATCACAAAAGAAGCAAAGAATTCAAAAGGAAATACATCACTGTGAGCGTAACAGGATTCCTCATCTCGCCCAGAAGCGACTGGAAGACCCCGGGAACAGCCAGGCCGAGAGCACCACAGCTCACAGGAGGGCCGGACGTAAGCGTCCTTCTCCGGCTGAAGTCTCACCTGACCACCTCCAGGCTTCCGCATATATACACACTCCACAAAGGGGAGTTAATTCTCAAACCTTCTGGAAATTGCACTTGCGCAGTTGAGGAGCAGCTGTCGGTTGCCAGCTGGGTCAATCGAGAGCTACCCCCAAGAAGCGCAGTGCCTCCCTTCTCTAAAAACATGCTCCACAGAGAACAGTAGCAAACCACAACAAAGTTAGCTTTCCCAGCAGAAATGTCCTTGACAGCATACCAGGTTTGGAAAGCATGTTTTTCTCAGCACCGTGAATCTAACACCCAGCAAAATGCGTGCAGCTTTTCACTGCGGCATGAAGTAAATATCCATCATGGCTCCGAGCGCTCCCAGAATGCATTGAGCACCAGCGCCATTTTAGTTCAAGCATAACACATGTGCAGACTTGCACTGGTGCTGCAAGGAAAGAACCAGAAGACAGGCCTTTTCTGTTTATGCCCCAATATTCTGGAATCTGGAATCTCATCCCTTTCACCATCAGTCTCAACCCATCGCTTCTGCAGTTCAAGACCTTCCTCTTCAAGGAATGTGTCGTCTCTAACACCTAAGCCCACACGCCCTCTACTCCCAACCCTATCTGAGACTCAGTGATTTGAGCTGCTCGGTTTCCTTCCCTGGTTGCTTGTAGATCCCTTGCTGCCAAAAGCCCCTTCCCCGTTGTTAGCCCCCCACTCCCTTTTTCTCTGCTTCCCACACTGTGTTCATCCCCCTATGATCGTAAAGCACTCCGTTGTCCCCAAAGCTAGGTCTACACTCGATAAGTACCATAATAATAATAATAATAACCCCCAGCCCTGGCATCATCCTTTGTCAACTCCACCTCGTCCCTTTGACTGGGCCTTGTGGCCCTGCCCCTCTTCTCCTCTTAACATATGCATCCTTGGGAGGCACCTAAACCTCGCTGCCACATTCCAGTGGAGCTGAAATGACTTGGGAGTATGAATTTATTTCAGGTTAGCGTGTCAAATACGGGTGTATCCTTTCTCTCGACCAAGACCTTTGGAAGAATATATGTTGCGAAGTGTCCATTTCGTCTGCACCCCTTAACAGCCTATCAGGCTACATTTTAATTGTCATTGGTACACTAGCACACAGGCAAACCATTTTGAAGGTATGCTCCATTTATTTTAATTGCTAGCTGCCTCATTCTAAGAGCAAATTAAATCATTTTGCTATAACATGAAGAATTTGGAAATGGAAAGAATTCAGATGCATATTCTATGACAATCAGTTTATACATTGTGTACATTGAAAAATCTTTCTTTATATTTTATAGAGGACTCATATTTCCACCCTTGAGCAATGAACAGAACACGCTTTAAAATCAGTTGAAATTCTCCATTTTAAAAGATGTCTTGTTTTATATATTTTATGTCTTCTTCCTTTTGGTTGTATTGTATATAAAGTCTATTTATTTAGACAAAGATGCATTGTAAGCTTCAGATTTGATTTTCAGCCATGTTAAAGTCAGGTCAGGTGTATATAAAGGAAACAAATAAACTGATTTCAAATGTTATGAAGCAGGCAGCTGGGTGGCTATGAAATGTATGGGTGTTTGACACAGATGAAGTCTAAAGTCTGCACCAACAATTCCTGCTCGCTCCCTGGTGGTGTTAGCAGCTGAAGAAGACCATTTGGGCCACCAATGTCCCTTCATTGGCTCTTCCAGTCCAAGTGCCATCTTGTAAATCCAGGTCCAGGGCATCTCACTGCCTGACATCCACATCAAAGGTCAGCACAACAGGAGAGGTTCTGTTTGGCCCTTTCAGATCCTGGGAGGACCATGGACATCCCTCCCTCCAATCATTTTGCCCCATCTAGCCAGTATATCACACATCTCCTGCTGGGGAAGTGCAAATTAGCTGAACTAATGCAGTATATTCTTGGAGCTGTGCTCCTTGCCCCTCTTTACTCACCACAATGTATAATTCAATGCCCAAGACCTTGCATTTTGGTTATCTATGGCCCTGTTTTAAATTGCATTATAGCACTGAATTTTAATCATCTAAGGCCCTGTTTAAAATTGCATTACAGCATTGTATTTCGCTCATCTAAGGCCCTGATTTAAACAGTATTACAACATAGCTTTTTGGTTGTCTATGGTACTTATTTACATATCCACCACTGCACTGTGGTTTGCTTGAGGCAGTCTGACCAACAGTCATCCAATTTGGTTACATGGAGGCCTCCCATTCCCTACAATCACTATAGCCCTTACCCTGCTCTAACTGGTGTTCCACCTGTAGTATGGATGCTAACGTCCTACTTAAGTTGAAGGACAGATAAACAACAACTCCCTGTACCTCTGCTCCCCCTTTACCGAGTCCTTCCCCACGCCCTCTGCTACTTTGCTACTTATCTGTTCCACTATGATCCCATGTATCCTAATTATCTGCCTCAGTCCCCTCTCTCTCTCTCCCAATCGCACTGAGTCACTGTCTTCCCTCATCCTCTACCCCTCGCGTTCCCCTGCCCCACCCTCTGTCTTTCTCTCCAAAAACTAACCTATACTTTGCCCCCCAAGCGCCATCCTAACCTCTACTGCCCCATATGCCATCCTATCCTCTCCCCCTCATTCCCTTCAGACTTTACTCCTATCTACGCAAATTGCTAGCCTCTTGCAGCTCCCCCACCCACCTCTCCCTTCCCTCCTACTGACCTAACCTGGGCCTCTAAAATGCCCATTCCCTTTGCAACATAAGATCTTTCCTCACTGATCAAATTTACTTCTATCAGCCTGATCTCTCACTGATTGGCATCACTGAATCCTGGAGCATCCCCCAGGACTGCCTCTCTTGCTGCCCTGTACACTGACATTGCCACTTTCTCCCACTCCCTTTGACACACAAAAAAGGCAGTGGTGTTGCCAAAGATAAGCAAGGATTCACCATCATTTCCCCACCCCTTTAACTTTACTTCTTCGTCATTCAAATACATCTCTGAGCAACTTCTACCACTAACCCACTCATAATCCTGCTCATCAGTGGGCTAGCTGCAACCCTCAATCTATTCTTCTCTGATCTCAGTCTACTACTTGAAATACTTTCTGCTGATGTGCCTATCATCATAATAGGTGACTTCAACCTCTCTAATATGACGAAGGCCCATCATTAGCAAAGTGACCCCGCTCTCTCAGATCACCTTCTGATTAACATGCATATAATTCTTTCTACTCACACCTTGGAGAACTCCCTCAAGCTCATCTTTCTATTCTCAACTCTTAAATCCCCTGCTCTCTCTGTCATCCCCACTCCATCTGACTACTCACCTATCCAATTCACCATCTCCATCCCCCCTTACTCCTCACCTCAAACTCCTTGTGCAATATCCAAAAGAAAATTCCAACATGACTCCATGCCCCCCTATTTCAACCAGGTCAAGTACTCGCCCCTTGTGTTCTTAACTCCTCTAGCCCACTCTATGGAACTTGCCTTCAACAATTCAATAATGCTCTGGCTACTTCCATTGATTATCAGTGCCCTCCTTACCCCTTTACCCCATCTTGCCCTTCTCCCCAACCATAGTTCTCCCCAGTCATATAAAAGATAAGGACAGCCATGCACCACCACCTCTGCTGCTATCAAAATTGCCCTTTTACACTTTTTACTACCTGCTCTTGACTCTGCCAAATATCCATGCCCACGTCCATGGTTTGAGGCATGCCATCTATGACCTGGATGGTGGCGGTTTCAGTACTATATTTTGGTGTGACCCCATATTGGTAATCAAGGAGCAGGCCATGTTGATTAATCTGATCATGGAGTTGGTTGTCAACGGTAGTCTCAATGAGTTTTCCAATGAATTCGAGGCAAGTGATCTGTCAGTAGTTTGTGAGATAATCTGCATCCAATTTGTGTTTTTTTTTAGGAGAAGGCAGATTAATTCTGGTTTTAGGATGTTTGGGAAGATCCCTTGCTTGAGTGAGGCATTTCCTGTTTCGAGGAGGAGGGGTGAGAGTTGCTCCCTTGATCTGCTTTAGAATGGGATCGGGAAGGACGTCATCTTTGCATACGCTTGGTTTCAGCAAGATTCTTGGGATGAGGGGAGTGAAGGCATTCCTGTTTTGCGTTATGCGCTGTGGGATCAAGAATACAGGGGCAATCGATTTTTCAGTATCAATCTGTTCTCACATGTTATCCACCTTGTTGATGAACATTTTTTTAATAGCATTGCACTTTTCTGTAGACTCAGGAATTACTGGGGTAGGTAGTGGGTTGGAGCTATGTTTGACTACCATGAAGAGAGATGTACTCCTGTTACTGGCTACCAAGATAGTTGATGAGCCATATGCAGTTTTGGCTTCGATGATAAAAGCCCAGCATGTTCTCTGTGGGGCTTGAGGGTGAGGTTCTGGTTGTTCCTCTGTGTTTTACGCCAGCATTTATGTAGAGACCAGGTGATGTGTTTTATGTTGGTTAGCTCTTCTACGTACCATGTGTTGGTGGGTTTAATCATGATGGGATGTATTTTGTATTTATATTTATTTAATTATGATAGGGATTTTGCCGAAGCACTGATTGATTTTGATTTGATTTTAAAATTTCTAATGCGCAAATCCCAATGGGAACCAAGCGGCAAGCCACGTCTAGGCGCAGATCTAGATTACGGTACATTCCTACATTGTAATGACTCCTCAGTGCGATCTCACTGAAACAAAAAAGTTTTAAGCTGTTTCCTAAAACAATCAGAGACTCTATCTTCCACAAGTGAGGCGGCAAACTGTTCCGCGGATGAGGGCCGGCTACTGAAAACCTTCTCTCCCCCAAAAAACAGATATAGAGGTCGGAACTACCAGTAGATCTTGATTAGCAGACCATAGAGATCTGATGGGGATGTAGGGCTTAATCTTAGCAGTAAGATAAAAAGGTGCCAGCCATGCAGACATCTAAAGACCAGGCACAAAAGTTTGAAATGAATCCATTTATGCACCGGCAGCCAATGAAGTTTCCTCCAGAACTATGATAATGGCTTTTTCCATGATAGAAAAAAAACTATGCAAACTGCTGAGTTTTGGGCCACTGCAATGCGCTGCAACTGGTATTTAGGGCAGCCTACCAGGAGGCCATTGCAGTAGTCCAACCTACCATTAATGAGAGTGCCTACTACAGTTGCTCTATCCCCTTCTGAAATAAGAGGGAGAAGTGGTTTCAACATTTTCAGTTAAAAATACACGGATTTAATCATTTGACATGGCGATTATACCCTAAATTTGATTGCCAAATGCAACCAAGATTCTTGACTAATTCTCAATACTTGGAAATAGTTCCAAACAACAAAGGACATGGAACTATTGGGAAAAGAGTTTCCAATTTCCTTTTAGGACCGAAAACATTTTTTTCTGTCTTATTAGGATTGAGTTGGAGCTTGTTATCGAACATCCACCTACGAATTTCCTCAGCACTTTTCAACATATTCTCTACTGCCTCCAGTGGTTGTCTTAAACTAACGTAAATCTGCATATCGTCCACATACGAGTGATACTGAAGATTGAACTGAGCAAAGATTTTCAACAAAGGATGGTTATAGAGATGACATAATAATGGAGAAAGGGATGAGCCCTGTGGCACTCCACAGGATATAGTCAACATTTCCAAAATAAATGAACCCAATTTTCCCTGCTGCTTTCGATCAGTCAAGAAAGAATCAAACCATCTCAGTTGTCCGTCAGAGACCTGTGCCAAGGTCCTTAATCTGGCACCGAGAATGTTAAAATAAGGGTGTCGAAAGCTGCCGACAAATCCAACAGGACAAGCATGCTAATGTTCCCACTATTGGCCTTTTCAAGTATATTGTCCTATATCTTAAGCAGTGCAGTCTCAGTCCCATGTCCTGGCCTAAAGCCAGACTGGTGTACGTCCAAGATATTTTTACTTTCCAGATGTTCCTGGAGATGCATACTCACAAATTTCTCCAGGATCTTAGTTGGCCATAGAAGACCTGCAATCAGGCGATCATTTGCTAAGGTCTTGTGGTCCAGACTAGGTTTCTTCAATAGTGGCGTAAAATAAGATTTTTTTAGTTCCTGCGGCACATAGCCCTGGGCCAATGATGCATTTACGAAACTCTGAATTGGTCCACTTAAGTCCTCTGCATGCTGTTGAGCCAGACATGCTGGGATAGGATCATATATGAGAAGAGTATGTTTTAGAGCACCTAAAAGTTTCTCAATAATTTCTTTTCCCACTGGAACAAAGTTAAACTCCATATGAGGAGAATGTTCTACCACCTCTTGGACAAGATTAGTTGACCAAGACACACAGGTAAACTGACGTGAATACTCGCTCTGATCTATTCAATTTTTATCAAAAAAGTATCTGTTGAAATCATTAGCCAGCTTCCCACTAGGATATAGGCATGTATTAGTGCATTCAGGATTTGCTAGATTTCTCATGGCTTTAAAAAGCTCTTTTGGTCTATTCATTGCCAGATTAATCTGTTTCTGTAAATGTTGTGCCTTTGCCTGTTTAATCTCTGATTTCTAGTGTTTTAAAGCTAGTTTAATTATTATAAGGTCATCACTGGTTTGAGTCAGATGCCATTTCTTTTCTGATTTCTGATAATGACTTTGGTGTTGCTTCAGTTTCTAACTGAATGATTGGTTCTCTTTCCTAGCCGTTTTATTTACGATTTTTCTAACAGGCGCCATAATATCACAGTTCATCTATAGTTGTTGCATCAGGCTGATATAATCCCCTGTACATCCTGTGTAGTCATACAGCTAACGGATGTGGATCATCAGATTAACATCAGAAATTTGATCCAAGTCTTTTTTTTACATCGATATTCAATAGTAGACAGTATTATACTTTCATCTATATTAGGCTCTACGGTTCACTTAAACTGTCCACTGATCGGACCAACTGACTTGTTCAACTACTGCATCCTTCAGATTAAACCCTCTTGATAATATAGGATCTAGACAGTGTCCACTTGATTAGGAAGATCTGAGAGAAGGCAGAGATTACGAGAATCCATAATACTTGTAAGATGTAAACAGCCAGTATTTTACGATTTTACAGCTCATTACACCAAATATTAAGGTCTCCCAAGATAACAATATTTGGCTGATTACTTGCTTACACACCTACATAGGTATCCATAGTGTTTAGAAAAAGTAGTAGCCAATCCTGGAGGTCTATAACACAAAATAATTTTAAAAGACTCATTTGGAGAGGGTTGATAAGAGCAGGTTAATACCTGCGAGACGTCATCCATTTTAGGGTACAGTTGTTTTGAAAGTCGATACTGTCTCTTTACACAATAGTGACTCCACCTCCTTTCTTATGCTCTCTATTGAGCCATTTTATACAATAATTAACTGGTATCAGCATATCAGAATGTGACTGACAAGAGTCAGTAAACCAGGATTCTGTGATCATAAAAAATCAATGTCATGTGCATGAATAAAATCAGTAATTGATACTGCATTTTTTATTGCTGACCTAGCATTAATGAGTGCTAGCTTGAAATTCAGGTCAGCTAAAACCACAGTAGAAGAGATATTAGCTGCTGATCTTCGTAACATTTTGGCATCTCTGATTTTATTCAGAGTGCGGAGGGATAGAAAACCCTGACTAGTGTCCTTAAGCGCAAGTAAAGCAGCTCATGGATAAGATTTGCACATACTCTAAGTAGGAACTAAGAAAACAAATAAGAAACCTACCTTCCCATACGGAACACAAGAACCAGCATTTTGGCATACACACGTACACCCCGAACCGCCACAGACCGGCTTCACGATGTTGTGCTGGTGCTGTTGCACCTCCTTTGGGTGAAAAATACCCACGAAAACTACAGATTCCTTGGGAAATGTAGTGCGGAAGTGCCGTGCACACTTCAAGTCATGTGAGGTTCTGACTAAATGTAACAGTGCTCTTACTTATGTTAAGAACAAATTTAGCAGCAGAATTCTATCAAGACTTAAAGAAATACACAATCAATATACTGATAATAATTAGAACAAGGTAATCTTTTAAAAGCAAAATATTCTAAAATCAATATAGAAGTACTAGCACTTTACAAGAATGGAATGGTACAAACTCACGAAAAAAAAACAGTGCACAGAAATTAAGTGAGTTTTGAGAGTAGAATGGAAAATAGACAGAGTGTGAGAAGAACTGGTGGTAAGGTGTAGAGAGTTCCTATATTTAGGAGCCAGCAAAGAAAAAGAATGGAATCGTGATTGCGCACGTTGTGGTTTAGGGACAGTTCATAGAAAAAAGAGATTGAGAGCGTAGTGATCGAGCACAGTCATAGAAGGAAAGTAGGGAGGAAAGAAAAGAAGGGGGCAGGGCCATGTATGCATTTATAAACAATGCATAAAAAGGAAAAAGGAGCTGAAATGTAAAAGAGAGTCAAGAAACAGATTGAAGGGAAACAGAGATGGAAGTGTGAGCAGAACAAAGAAATAGAGTACGGTAGAAGAATTGAAAAGGGATTGTAAGGGAACAAGATGGTAGGCAGGCCAATCATAAGTGCAGAGCAATAGTCAAGTCGTGAAAAGACAAAAGTATTGATGCAAAATTTGGTAGCTTGGCAAGAGAGAAAGGGGGGAGCTTTCTGATTATTATAAAGGTGTATTCGACAAGAACAAATGTTATTGATGTGCATGGAAAATGAAATCTAAGAGTCAAAGGTAATGCCTAGAGTACGAGCATGTGTAGAGATATAGGAATAAGGGAAGGAGGAAATTAAATAGGGTTAGGAAGGGGTTGGCTGGTAGAAGAGGCAAAGTAAAGAATTTCAATTTTGGAGGAATTGAGATGCAGGAAATGAGAATGTATCCATGATTTGATTAAACATAGGCAACAGTAATCTTAGCATCAAGTGAGAAGAAAAGGCTAGATAAATCTCAGAATCATCAGCATAGAAGTGGCAGGGGAGGCCAAAAGACATTACAATAGCTGCAATAGATGAAGTATGGTGTGAGAGAGGAGAGAACCAATGAAAGTTTAAAGAGGCATGTGCGTCAACCAGTTCCATTTGTTTTTCTTAGAGTCCACGAGAGAGCATCGACATTGGTGTGGTGCGACTGGCTAGAGTTGCTAGTTTGTGTTCTAGTACTGCCAAGGGGAATCCCTCGAAGGAATGACTCGAGGATATGATGGGCTTAGCTGTCCCTTGCTGGACAGTAGGGTATGTGTATGGAGAAAGGGATGGTGGCGACGTCTGTACAGTGAAGTAAATTAGGGTTAAAACGTTCTAACAGGGGCGATACTGAGAAGACAAGGTTGAGTGTGTTTCTTTTAATATGGGTGGGATTTAGTACATATTTTTTAATGTTCAGGGAATCCATGAGGAGGAGAAGGGACGCAGACAATCTGCAGAAGTAAAACTAAACACCTATCAGAGCACATGCATGGAAGCAATGCACAGGCCCAACACACACACCATGCAATACTGACCTGTCAATCACAGACCCTGAAAGTGACAAATGCTGGCTATGAGCTGGGTGCATGATGTACAACGACAGAGCGAATGCACCCCCTGGATGAATTAATCCATATGCAAGGACTGGAATGGGAAATCATGTTGTGTGACAATATTTGTGAAATGCATGAACAGATTGTCGATCAACATAACAGTCAACACATCCACAATGCACTCCGACTGACACCTGTGACATTTGCCCTTGCAGGTGACTCTGGATACCCCCAGCTTCCATCACCAATGTCACCAGTGCAGAATCCACAGATGCCACAGGAGGTTGCTTACAACGTTGCCCGGATAAACCAGTGCATGCAGGGTGAGCTGCAAGCACTGGTTAAGTGTCTCAGCAGAGGCTGTGGATACCTCTGTATTCTTCCTCACTCTCTGCCCCACTGAGGTCATGGTGGCAGTGACATGGCAAAGTGTGCAGGACATCCTGTACACCCCTCCAGGCTGTCACAAATGGCCTGCATTTCTTGGAGCTGCAGGCCCACCATTGCCTTGATGGATGCCTGCAGCTGCTCTATAGCATCTAGCCTCGCCCATACAGCCGACATAGTGGACACGGGCAGAGGTGGTGGGCTGTGTGGAGGGTTTGGGCTATGTGGAGTGTTTGGGCTGAAGCATGGTGATGCAAAGCACACGTCATGCTCCCCCTCATCATCGTCAATGGTATGGACATGGGCCCTGTCACTGAGTGCTGCAGAGGTAGTGGGTGGTGGTGGAGAAAGTGGTGGTGGTGGCCTTGCTGTCCTGCTCTGCTGCTTGTTCACACTGAGAAGGGGTATGGCTTGTGCAGGGGTGGAGGCGGATGATGTTCCAGCAGTGGAGGGTCCTGCCTCATCAATGTCCTGGACTGTTGGGAATAGAATGACATGCTGTCAGTCATCTTGCAGACATGCCTGCGTGCTTGGAAGACACTCAAGCAACATTGTGTGTGTTCCAGAGATGCACATTCCATAATTGGCATGGGTGGTATCGATCCAATGAGTGCTGCTACTACTAGGTGGTGTTAGTGCCTGCTGAGGATTTACACAGTGCATGCATGTGCACATTGCCTGTTGGCCTGCCAAGGTGGCTTGTTGTTGTGGTTTCGGTGGGACATCACTTGTCGACATGGACTATCATGGCACACATGGGTGCTTCTCATGTGTCCATATGTTGGCATGCACATTTTGCCTACAGTGCATGTGCATTGCTACATTTCCCCACCTCCCCTGGCACATGTGTATACTCACTGTGCATTTGCTGTGATTGCCATGTGTTGACCCATTCCCTTGCCCATTTCGCACATCCCTGCTGGGGGACGCATGCTTTTGGACACTGCGTTCACATGTACCTGGGGTCAGATAGACGTACTGCCATCGGCGTGGGACCCTGTTCTGGCCTCAGCGCTGCCACTCCCATCTTTGTCCTCCATGTGGAGGATGGAGCTGGCCGACTCCTCCCAAGGAATGAGGTTGAGGGGTTCCACTGTGCCACCTCCTGTGGCAGCACTCTCCCTCCTGTGTGAGGCAATGAGGCTATGAACCCTCACCCTCAGATCATCCCACCGCTTGCGGCAGTTGTTAATGTCACAGGGAACGATCCTCACTGCTGTTACCCTTGACATGATGTAGGCCCATATGGCCATCTTCCTCTGTACAGAGGTCTTCCTCTGTCTGATCCCAATGAGTTCCTCTGCATGCTCCACAACTGCATTGGCCAGTTCATTGAGCTCTCCATCTTTAATTCTCTGCTACTGCAGCTGGAGTTCTAGGAGGCGTGACTTTTTCTCCTGTGACATGATGCTACAAGTATCAGGATGGGATGGCAACAGGAAATGGGAGATTCGGAGTGGATTGTGTTTTTAAAGATGGCCGGTGCCGTGCTTCCTGTTCAGAGAGTGACGTTATTTCCTTCGGCGGTAATACCGGTGGTGGTAATACCGGCCGATGTGCCTTCAGTAATGGTAATACCAACGTGATTTTGGTGGTATTATCTCTCAATGACCGTTGCTGGCAATAATACTGCTGGACGGTATTAACGTTCCCCCGGGGGTGGGGTTGTACGTGCGCACCTGCCAGGTTATTATACAGCGGTAATTCCGGCGGTAATGGTAATATGAATTGAATTGAATACTGCTGGGGCGGAATCACCGCCGTTTCAACAGCAAACTCATATCATAATGAGCCCCAATGGATTAACATGCTGATAACTTCACAGCAATGCTGATCTACCTCGTCATTATTTCCATTGTTGTCCCTTTTATGATTCGTATTAGATGCCATAATCTGTGTTACGTCTACCCATGTAGCTTCAGACAGACACAAAGGTTGATGCGCATTTTGTAGCAAGCAATGTAAATTGGGGCGGGGCACCTTGATCCATAGCCCAAACGACTGTTCCTTGCTGAACAGTCACCCTGGTCTTTATCCACAAGTCTTCACACCATTCTCCAAAACTCAAAACCTAATTTTATCTGATTTTAAAAGTGTTGATTTTACGTTACTTGTATAGATGTTAATATGGATCATAACACAAAATGAAGCACAAATAGATGAGGCGATTTGTTTAATAAGACCAGGTAGGGGGTTTGGGATTACAACACTGTTCTTTTTATGGTACAGTCAATGACTACTAGCTCACCTCTGACATTGCATACTCTCAGTTTATAATGCTAGGGGTCATGAAATGAAATTAGTACCCTGTAGAAGGGCACCAGTCAACCAGGCAGCGAAGAATGATGGCTTGATTAACTGACCTAAGCCCACATTCCAAACTGTTGGCTGGCACCTATTGCCCTTGCTCCTCATTTCACTGATCTTATCCCCTTCCTTTGACGGTAGCTACTGTCCTTTTCCTCTTACTGAGTGCTGGTCAATGGGACGGCTCTTGCCGGGTCCGAATCCATTATCAGATGTCTGGTCGGATCTCGGGAACCGGCCTGCCTCAGCCCTGACAAGGCTTTTTGCCGAAGTTAGCTGGGGGCTCAGTGATCTAATGTGCTCTGTCCACCTTTCCCAGCCTTCACTCATGCGTTTGCAGGTTCTATTTGCTTTGCCTGTTTTTTTTCTTCTGGTCTGAAAGGCACACTGCAGGAATAAATGGGCCATGACTATCACTAGGGTGGGGGCCATCACTGTTAAAAGCTAGCTTTCTACCTGCTGTGCACACTTTTGTTTTCCAAATTTGCACCTTGCACTTCCATAGGAAAAAAAGAAATGTTCAAACTCAAAAATGCGCTTAAACTTGCATTCACTCGTTTTCTTTGAAATGTGTTTCTTTTTTTCTAGGAGTACCACACAAATACTGGGTCTTTTTTGTGTCCCTTCCTTTGCGTTTTATCACAGATTATATTTATAAAGATGTTATGTGCTTGTCAAAGCTGATTAATCACATATAAATGCTTCTGTTGTGCTGGCAGCAGTGATTAGGACATTAAACTGTGAGTTCATGGGTGCCAACTTTTTATTTGTATTTCTTATTTGTGTTTTGAACCACAACTTTTTACATACAAAAATATATAAAACTGAAAAGACCCTTTCACGGGTATTCAAACAAACATAATAGGTTAAAAGGATACAGGTTAAAAGAAAGAAAAAGTGTAACTCTTTTCAAACATTAGTTATACACTTAAATATAAATAAAAGCAAAAAAGATACGAAAACAGAGAAGGTACACTAAGATCTAAACCAAAAAGAGAGCATGCAGCTCACTTTACACCATTACAAGCTAAACCACTTTATTTTTTTCTTTTTCTTCCAGTGTTACCTTTTCTAGCTTCTCCAAGATGTTATATAAGAAGTCGCACGGTGCTAGTATGAGACTCTGTGTTTGTGCACCGATCAATCTAACCCACAATGCCTCACATTGATATCATGTGTCTCGGTATCTTAACCTTTCTTACCTTAAGGCATCACCACCAATGACCAGGTGTTTTGTAGTTTCTTTGAGCTCAGTGATGCCACAGAGGCTGCAGCTTCTATTTCCTGTGTCCCCTTTCAATTTCCTACTCTGTCAGGGTGGGCATTTGGTTTAATCGGAAGCAAAGTCATAGTAGTCTCCTTCTAGGGCATGGGAAGATAAGCAGATATTTCGAAATATGTTCCCTTTTGTACACCAATTTTGAGTATTCCCTATACGAGCTATACTTTGCTATTTCTTCTGATATTTTTCCCCCATTCATATTGAAATAGCTTTTTCTTTACTTTAGCTTGATTGATTTTCAGCTCCTCTTTTGAAGAGCCAATTTCACTTAAAAGCTCTCTCATCTCAAACTTCAGTATGTTAATTGAAGTTCCGGAAGTGCGTGTTTGTACTTCGCCCCATTTTTGGTACAGAGAATCTAGAGGAGGGTTGAGTAGTTTTGCATAGCTCATGGGTTTCCTCCATGTTGCCCTCGTGGCAAGTGAGACTAGCCCAAACTGGTGCCGTATCATGGTGTTAGGTACTGAGTTTGACAGCCTCTGGGTCACTTTCCAGAGTTTACCTTGGATTGTATTTAACTGCTTCCCTACCTCATTTAGGTTGATGGCCTGCCTGTACAAAACCTAATCAGGGTAGTCAGTGAGAATGCACATAACTGTACGTATACCAGCCTTATTTTTGCAAGTAATGGACCAGATTTGCTGGTTAGGTATTTTATCCCTCCCTCTCGGGATACAGAGTTTGCAACTTCGGATCCCAGATAGGTCAGGGCAGATACTCGCTTCAGTGGCTCATCTCCCACTTGCCATTTAATTGCTTTTGAATTTCTTCTCATTGAGAAAACGCATACTCTTGATTTTGATCTGTTTACGTTTAAGTTGTTCTCAACTGCATATGCATGAAACATTGACAATTTTCGTTGTAAACCCAAGGGGGTGAGATCAAACAGCACAAGTTCGTCGGTAAAAGCTATCCAGTCAAGGGTTGTCGATCCCAATCTGACTGGGTTTGTTCCGGCCCCTCCCAGATCTTTGCTATATCTGCCATACACAAATTGAACAGGATGGAGGACACAACGCATCCCTGTCTTAACCCCACGTGTGTTCGCACCAGGTTCGTCATGGACCCCTCCCTGTCCAGCCTCACTCTCACCAAAGTGTTTGTGTGTAGCAGTGCCAGCATTCTTCCCAGGGTTACAGAGACTCCTGCTTGTAGAAGCTTTGCCCACAATCGACCACGACTAACAGTGTCAAAAGCACTGGTCATGTCGATTGAGGCCATGTATACCGTGCCAATGAACTTTTTTTTTAACAGCTGCTCACATGTGAGCCAAGGTAAACACGTTAAGAGGGGTTCCTATTCCTGCTTGGAAACCTATCTGAGAGTCAGATAAGAGATGAAGTTTGCTAATCTGTCTTTTAAGGTCCCTTAACAGTAGGGTTCCAAAGATCTTACTCGTAGAATCTAGTCTTGCGATAGGCCTGAAATGTTTTGGGCTCAGGTTATCCCCTTTCTTATAGATTAGAACTATTATTGATTGTTTCCATGTCTCTGGGATGTCTCCCTGAGAGAAAATATGCTGGAACAGGTTACACAGCAGGGACGCCCATATCTCAACGTTCTCTTTGATGGCGATCGGAGGAACGTTGTCTGGGCATGGGGCCATAGAGGCCTTTGCTCTGTTTATTGCCCATAGAACGTCCCCCCGGTCCCATTGGCACTCCTTTTCTGTGTTCTCCCCCTTGTCACCGACAACTATTGGTGGTTAATTTTTTGGAGCTAGATACTTTTCTTTTAAGAATTTTTCCCATGTTTGTGCTGAAATTTGACATTCTTCACGGGAGCAGTCACTTTTTTGATGGACCAGCATTTAGCTGCATCTTTTTTGACTAGTGTTTCCACTATATCTTTGTTTCTCTGATCTTAATTGCTCTTTTGATTAGTTTTAGTTCTCTTTTAAATTGCAGAATGATCTTTCTCTTTTCTTTACAGGCTTATATAACCAAACAGAATTTATCCCGTCAAAGGCCGATTTGTGTTCTTTTTTATTATTTTTAGTTCTCTTATTCTAATATTGGAGGGATTTTGTGTAAGCTATTCGAACACCATTTTCCTTCTAGAGATAATTGTTTCAAACATGCTTTTAGCTTGTTGTTATAGTTCCACTCTGCAAGCTGTACCTCCCTGTTCTCCATTCGTACCAGTTCTTGGGACCATATCTCAGTAAAATCTATTTTTATTCTTGTGTTCCATCTGATGGTCGTTCCCCTTTTAACTAGTCCAGTATAGGCCAACAAGGGTTCCATGTGATGCTTTTTCAGTTGTATGGGTATTTTATATTTTATAGGCAAATGATCACTTTCCCACTCCTCCCCCCGTGTTAGGACATTTCCATTTATTTCTTTGGTGGTAAAGATATGGTTAGTCCATGACGTTCCTTCTCCACTGTTCCATGTGTAAAAGTCCTTTTTAGCTTCTTCTGCCGGGGTACATGGCCACAATTCCCAGTCTGTCATGAAAGAATTCCAGAGGCCTCCCAACTGTTCAGTTTTAGTTCTAGTGTTTCCTCCTTGAAGTATATGCTTTTTCCCTTCTTCCACCAGCACTGTACGTTAAAATCTCCAGCTACTAGAAAGTTTGTATTCCTAGCTTTCCCTAACCAATCCTCAAAGAGATTGGCTAGCACTGTCTGTAACTTTGCTGTATGGCTAATTGACTGGTTTGCGTAGATATTTACTATCAGGGGGTATGATAAAGGTGAGAGCCTTTCAATATATATAGCCATTATATCTGTTGAAGTTACCTCATACATCGTATTTTCGTATTTCTTTATTTGTATAGCACGCCTTGCCCAAAGGCATCTGGGCGCATATCTTGAAGTTACAGTGACAAATATTACAAGTTACAGAAGATAGCTACAGTGCAAAATATACAATATGAGGGTGAAGAATATAAATAATATATATACAGTCATAGTTCCAGAAAATACAGGTAATATGTACATTATTACAATCAAGGTGTAAGCCAAACAGTGTCAGCAGGAAGGTACAGAGTCATTCGATAGGGGGATTGTCTAGAGTAGAGAGCCACAGTTTGGCTTTGCTCTTGAAAGAGTGGAAGGAGGGTCCCAATCTAACAGGGTTCGGCAGAGTATACCACAGTTTGGTGGCTAGGACAGGGAAGCTAATCCCACCGGCTTTCTGAAGCTTGAATCTCGGAAGGGAGAGGCAGTGGGCTTGTGCGGTTCTCTGAGGTCTGATGGAGATGTGGGGTGTAAATCGCTAGCCAGGTAGATGGGAGCCTAGTTGGCCAGACATTTATGAGTGAGAGAGAGCGTTTTCAAGGAGATTCTCTGAGCTACTGAGAGCCAGCGTAATTTACGTCTGCTGTCAGAGATGCGCTGATTCCTAGGAATATTTAGGGCTGCCCTTATGGAGTTGTTTTGTGTGACCTGAAGTTTATTTAGGTTTTGTTGGCTCGTCCCTAGATAAAGGGCATTACAATAGTCAATCTTAGACATAATGAGTGTTCTGGCTAGGATAGTGCAATTAGTAGTAGTGAGGAAGGGTCGGCAGGCTGTAATGAGTTTGCACATGTAGGCGGAGGCTGAGATGACAGCATTGGTTTGTCTGGACAGTGATAGGGTAGAGTCCAGGTAGATACCTAGCGTTTTAGTATCATTTGAAACCGTAATGGTATTGGCATCGATGGTGAATGACTTGAATTTATTAAGACGATAATGGGAGCCCAGGATGAGGAGCTCGGTCTTATCATCGTTGAGGCAAAACTCATATTGTGCCATCCACGCCTGGATGACCAGATAGACATCATTCAAGGATTTTGTGTCGATTTCATGGTGGATACAGTCCCATCCAAGATCAACCGCCACTATCAAACCCCCTTTTGGTCTACCGTGGACACCACTGGTAGCATATTTACAATATGTTCTAAATCCTGAGACCTCAAACTTCTCCACTGTCATTGTCTCTTGTAAGATCACTATGTTTTCGTCTTTGAAAAGCATAGTGGGGGTATTTGTTAACTTAAAATATCCACAGATATTCCATGATGTTATGTTCACTTGCTCTGTTTCAAAGATGCTGCTGACTTTGTTTGACCTTCCTAAACATTTATATGGCTCCTTCCAGCCACGTCCATTCATCCCCAGTTCCCAGTAGTCCTTGTAACCCCTGGATTGTGTTCCTTGGTCCTTGGTAGTTCTGTATTGGTTGAATGGGATTTAGGAAATGATCCACTTGCTCCTGTTTTAGCAGTTCCACCAGGGTAAATCCCAGCGTCGTTAGTGCTTTTCGATTACTCCAGATCAGCTGGACGATAAGGTTTGAAGCACAAGCGCATACAGATCTTTCCACCCTTTTTTTGGAAAGGCCACTCTCAGAATATCCTCTGAGCACAATGCCCTTAGTTGCAGAACCACCTGGAAGCCTTTTATGATGTTCCCCCTATTCATGTTTTCATTTCTGTTTGTGCTCCACCCCATTTCTGTGCCTTGAAATATTTCTTTTGTCACTTAGTCCCCTTGCAGGGCTACCTCGCCACTGTTTTTGGTAGATTTCTCTCTCCCCCCCCCCCCCACCTGTTCCAAACCATTTTCCTGCTGAAGCGCTACTGTTATTTTTTGCACCCTCTCTGCTGATTCCGTAAGTGTTGATATCTCGTGTGGTGTTTGTACCCCACTCTTGCCGTCCATGGCCTTTCTGTGTTATTCGTAGACTGAGTTAGATTGGTCACTTTTATCCTTCTCTTGTGGATCCAGGTAAGTAGTGATTTTGACCTGTTTTTTTCATTCTTCCCTGTGCCTTTATCTTTCCTTGATCCTTTTCTCCATTCTTTTGGGACTTTGGTTTCGTGATGTTTGCTGTCTCTTTTTCGGCCAGCGAGAGGGCACTGACAAATTGTTTTGATTTGTTTTTTCTTTGGGGTTTGGTGCCGGCAGATTATTATTATTATTTAGTTTTTTTGATTTTTGATTTTTCTTTTTTGTTTAATCTGCTCCCCCGCCACCTCTTCACTTTCTTGATTCAGTGTTTCTGGTTCATCCCTTCCTTGTAATGGTATGTCTTGTGTTGACCTCTCCTGGTCAGCCCCTTCTGTACAGTCTGCATTTATCCGTTCACATAAGGGTGAAGGCGAGTCTGGAGGGCCCTCTTCCTGTGACTGTTGCCGTCCCCGTTGTCCGGTCTCTCGCCAACCAGTACTGGTTTCTATCCACAGAGTGGGCTTTTGATTTTCACTATAGGGTCAGAAATACCCGCATCTCCACCCTGAATATATGTAAGTGACCAGCCCAACCCATGCTCTGGCCAAACACATTTTATAGCACTTGGTTTTTTTGTTGTAAGGAATTGCAAAAAGTCATATGATTAACACGCAGTTTTTAATATGTAACATCTCAGCAACAGTCGCTCAACCTGCTGAGCTACCCTGGTAACCTTCTACTGTAGAGTCTGTCTATGGATGCCTTAATGTACTAAAAATCACTGTATTACCAACAGAATGTTGGGTGCACCACTGCCATAAAAGTGATTTCAAGTGAAATTGATGTACAGTATGGAGTTTGGGAAGAAGTAGCATGAAAGAAATTGCCCCGTTTTAAGACCATTATTTTGAACATGTACTTTGAGTGGAGTTCAGTTACCAACTCCACCCACTCAGAACTCCGCCCCCTCCTCCGCCCACACCCTGTGTAATCTTCCTTTAGATTTTTTCCATTTCCAACACTGCTCTTACTCCAAACTGATCTCTGCCTACCTGGCCATGCATTCTGCTCCCATAATGTTGTGGCCCATGTCCAATATCGCCTCCACATACCCTTTCCTTATTTTCACTACGCTCTCCAGCCTTTCTCCGTTGCCATCTTGTCATATTTCGTGCCCTCCACGACTATGCCCACGTTGGTGCCTGTGGTCTCCCTCTCTACCACCTCCCCCCACCAGAATGCTCCCTTGCCACTTCTGCCACCTCTTGGATCTAAATGTAAATCCTCAACTGCAAGTTCAACCTCTGTCACTCCCAGAATGCCTCACGTAGCTTTCTCGTGCAGAGCTCTTGTAAGTGTGTAACAGGTTGTTTAATGGTGCTAATAGCAATGATGTACTGCTGCTCAGTTCGCACCAAGGTGGTAACTACCTACAGTCCACGTTAACAGCATTATCTTGTGGCTTGGGTCATTACCACCCGATGCAGCCCTCAGAATTCAGTATTTTTGCTACATATTATTATTTATTTGCTTTAATAGTAAATCACTTCTAATTTCTGTAATGACTATCCTAATGTTTTGGAAAAATGTGTAACCTGAGCTGAAAGGTTCTATTTTGGTGGTAAGGCTTTACTTGGCATAGTACAAAAGTATTAGGGTGATGTGAGATTAGGTGGCTGCGTGAATACTGTATTGCCTCGGGGCAAAATGTTTTTTTCAACAGCACCTGAGCATGGACTCATCCGAATGGATGCACAGAATGCAACTCATAGTACTGGGCTACTGTTAAAAAGATGCCCGTCCAAACGCTGGCTACACAAACCTTATACAGGGCTCTGCTGCTCTGGAGCTAGGTCTGCGCTTTAAACAGTAAAATACAAATAAATAAAAAGAAATGCTACAGGACTAGGAATTTTCCATTACAGATAGGAAAAGCAGCATTCTAAACTGTTGTGGGGCCAGCTGTGCTCACGCGGCCGGCCTCACTGGTGCTGGGGGGGCCAGCACCATTCTGATATGCCGGGTTACCCGGACTTACAAGGTGTTGCAGGCCAGGGACCTGAGAGGCTTTGGGCACAGCCTGGGTGCTGGAGCACTGGGGATGCCTGGAGCATCCTGGATGGTGGGTGCCTAGGCTGAACCCAGGGCTGCAGGGCCGTGGAGATGCGGCATGGGGCCTGCAGGCCAGGGCCGCAGGACCGTGATCACATGGTGTAGACTTGCTGGCCCACAATGAGAGACAGAGACAACAGGAGTTCCATAGTTGGAGTCTGCAGCCATTCTCCTGCACGTGCCTGCAGGGGCTCCTTTTCTTAGCATGGACCATGACACAGTCATGGCCCATCTTAAAAGGGCAATACACATGGGAGGGACACATTCCCTTAAAAGGGTAATACACATGGAAGGGTCACACATTACAATCCTCCTTTTTCATGAGGAACAAAACAAACGTTGCTGAGACATCCTTGACTCCCCCCCATTACAGAACAACAAATACTTATCACATGGAAGTTGTGGGGTAGACAGGCAGTCGGATATGCCACAGACACATAGATAGCTACTCAGATAGGTACAGACATAACACAACTAACCCATTCTGAACATGCTCAGCGGGTGACAGTCGTGGTTGGCGAACTGCCGGTGGAACGTAGGCAGTTCTACCACTGTTTACAAACCCTTTATTAACCTGGGGTTTGGTACTGCAATCGCTGAAAAGACACCATTGTTGGCGGTTGACACGAGATGCACCTCTACTAACTGCGTAATCACAGCTTCACATTACTGTTCTTTATTGAGACCACTTTAAGCATTTAGCTAATATGAGGGTTCACAGCATCAAAACAAACATGTTTACTGAGTCCTCTTTAAGCAATGGCAGGACTGCAGGAGACCAGTTCACTTTCCATCAGTGTCCGTTCAGGAGTCACTTCCCTGGGTCCAGGTCCATTGAGGGTACAGTTCAAGGCCAGCAAAGCCGCACCTGACGGGTACCAGGGGCCACCTCGGCATAGTGCCTTGATGTTGTGGGCAGGGCAGTGAGACGTAGATCGCAGGGCATCCAAGCTGCTCCACGTAATGTTGACAGGGCACGGGGTGACAGAACATCACTCAGCCCCTTCTTCGGCAATGTTCCCCCAGTCAGGAGTTTTCTTTCCTCCAGGGATGCAGGAGGGCGTACAAGCACTCATGATGAGCTGCAAACTATACCTTGCCCGTTGCACTGCTTCTTGGTGTCAGTGCCAGGGCTGCATGTGTTTGTTGGTCAAACACAAGTTGTTGGCTGAACCGATGAGGCCGGCAGGTATATCCCCCAAGCCCACGTTGGCCTTGTCTTTTGATGTGCATGGCATGCAGGGTGACATTAGTGGCAGACAGTCAGGGCGTCATTAGTGGCAGGCAATCAGGGCCACTTGTAGGGCATGCAGGGTGACATTAGTGGCTGACAGTCAGGGTGTCATTAGTGGCAGGCAGTCAGGGTGACTGCGGTGGTTCGATGTTGGGGCCACTTACAGGACAGGCAGGTTGACACCAGTGACAGGGCACTGCGGCCACTTGCTGCATGGTTCACTCCCCCAGGCAGGAGCGGGCCCACCAGTGGTAGATGCTGGTGGCATGGTGCTGAGAGCTGCAAGGTGTTAGCAGCCAGTCACCTGTTTCTTTGTTGTGGAGTGACTGTGAATTACGCTCCAATATTGCAGAGTTACATCTTTAACTGCTCCAGACTGGTGCACGTCCTTATCTACACTACCACGTGGACCGGGCTTTTTGGAGGGCCATTTGTTTCATTTATATTAGCTCCGGCATGGAGCATACACCTGCTAATACGCTTCACCCCCACCGGCCGGGGATCATTGCAAGTCTTGTCTGGGGACATGCTGTAAGCGCCGGCTTAGAGTGCAGAATTTATTTTTTCTTTTTTTCCTGCTCCTACCGCAGCACCCCGGGATCATTGCTCGGGTGCTTTCACTTTCCCCTGCTCCCGAATGGAACCCTTTAATCGCTTCACTGCTGGGCCCGGCATCATGATGAGCGCTCCGATGGTTATTCATTCTGCTCCTACCGGAGCACTGTAGCAATGCTCCCGACTAGAGCACTTCCTCAATTTCACCGCCGGAGGGCCCGGGTTCACAGTGGCGGCGGCACAACACAGGAGGGGAACCCACCTCCTGTCCTTCACTCCTGACTGAAGCATAAAGATCACCTGCTGCCCGGCAGCCCAGGACCTCATTGGGGGGCTGCCGGCACAGCTGACACGCGTTGTCGTCGTGCGTTTCTTGTCGGGGGCAGATGGTGCTCCACATGGCCGCACATGTTCTTCTCTTGGCGGATCCTGCAGGGAGCTGCAGGCTGGATCCTCTCCTGGCTTGATTCTCCTCCCCAGCTGGAGGTTGCTTCTTTGTGGCTGCAGCCGCACCATTTTCCTCCCCCCCACGGCGACAGATGCCACAGGGGTTTCAGGCTGGCTCCCTCCCTGGCCGCACAAGCACCCTTGTTGCCGAGGATCGCGGCCAGGGACGATCACAGGCAAGTCTGCAGCACGCATCGGCTGCCCCTTCTCCAAATTGAGGAACAGGGACGGAGCGGAGGCATCACAGGGGATCTCCTCACTCGTCACTATTGTTGTGGGGCCGGCAGCAGTCACACGGCCGGCCTCACTGGTGCTGGGGTGCCCAGCTCCATGCTGATATGCCGGGGTCATCTGGACTTACAAGGTGTTGCAGGGCAGAGCCCTGAGAGTCTGTGGGGCACAGTCTGTGTCCCGGACCACCGGGGATGCCTGGAGCATCCTGGACGGTGGGTGCCTGGACTGAACCCAGGGCACCAGGCTGGTCTGGGGGGCCCAGACCAGCAGGGACCTGCAGGGATGTGGTCACATGGCATGGGGTCTGCAGGCCAGGGACGCAGGACCGTGATCACACGGTGTAGACCTGCAGGCCCACAATGAGAGACAGAGACAACAGGAGTTCCATAGTTGGAGTCTGCAGCCGTTCTCCTGCGCGTGCCTGCAGGGGCTCCTTTTATTAGCTTATGTCATGGCCCATCTCAAAAGGGCATTGCACACGGGAGGGACACATTCCCTTAAAAGGGTAATACACATGGGAGGGTCACAGATTCCATAAGCATCGTATAAAGTGCAGTCCCAATGTTTTGTCTTATATTCCACACTGATTCAGTGATATGTTTAGCAGTATTTTGTGAAATAGTTCTAATTGACCAATTGATTTTTCTAGTGAATTTAACAGCGTGACGTATACTTCTGTCAAGAAAAGTAAAAAAGGGTTATGGCGATTTTTCATTTTTGATTGGTGAAGAGCAATATTTAGCGCTCTTTAAAGGTCTCTTTAGTGCCATGTTTCTACCAAATGGTCCTGCTAAACACCTTCACATTGGACAGATGGTGGAAGAATGGTGGGCATGGGAAGAGCAATTCAGAAGGATACAGTGCCTCGGAAAATAATCCTCAGATGGCTGAAGCAGCTTTGCTTTGTGGTGTCCCCATTGAACCCTAACTACTATAACAACTGGTTGCCTAAAGCACATTTTAGCAACGTCTAAGGGGAAGCAGTTCCTCTGTAATTCTCAGAGTGTTTCATATTGGTTCCTTGTCATGTGGCCATTAAGTTTTATATCCGTAGACTTCAGTGAAGCAATGAAATTGAATCCGTTTTCTGTAAACGATTCCACATGTCCGTTTAATAGTTCAGCTCCTAGGCCGGCCATCTTGACCGTGAAAAAGCCAGCATCCAACGGGGCATGGTGACACGCTCATAATAAGAAAGGCCGAGAAGCAGAGGCGTTTTATTCATATCGTCTCAGAGGCTGGAAATGTCTTGATGTGAAACAAAATTCAATGCTGTTGGTGCAATTCCTCATTCGAATCGTGCGTGACTGGAAATAATCGCGATGTTTGAGTTGATCATGATTTGTGAGGCAATTAATGTTTTATTAGCATTAGTTAAAAAGAGAACAACATTATCAGGTTGATGAGTTCATCATGTATCTATGTGTGCGTAAGTAAGCATGGGTAGTGGAGGCTACCTTTGTAGGTAAAACTGTACGGAATTCCCTCGAGCAGCAGTGTTTACACAAGGGAGCACATTTTCCATTGGGACGTAACGTAAATGAAAGGCGTAAAAGTCTTGCTTAAGGCGTTTACGACTTTCATTCACATCACGCCACAGTTTCATGCCTGTGTATGCCGGAGGGGAGGGACAGATCGCAACTTAAATTTCTGCCACCCGTCTCCACTCTACTCCTCCATTCAAATATGGATTGTCAAGCCGTGCAAATGCTGCGCATTCCTATGGAGTCCGCTGGCATTTTGCAAAAGCAAAAAGCAGGTGGTCAGCATAGCAATCCATTGTAAACATCACATACGTACACGGCAGGCAGCCTTTACTTAATTTGCACATAGGAGGGCAAAAGGGCGGCATGCAAGGCTGAACACGGCTTTTTTCCACTCCCCTTTTGTATTCCGCCATGCAAATGAGGAACATTCAGCAGCGGGGACCAGCAGACGCAAAATAGCAAGCGTAACAGGTCACCTCCGACGAATTACGGTGACTTCCGACATGAGCCCCATGTAGTTTTCCAGGACATGCAATAGTGACAAATGTCAAAGCAAACATTTTTTTGCATCTGGGTTTTCAATTTATTTTCAGGCTGCGTGTCTATAATCGTATGTGTTAGTGTTTCGATCAGCTCTTGTCGGTCAAGTGTTCCAGCAACCACTAAAACGACTTGGCTTGAGTAAATACTGTGATAATATGATGGGTTATTTACAACGCACTTATTACCCAGAGGTTTCTAAGCGTGGACCCGGGATCGAACCTGTGTTGCTCCGTGTCGTTTTGTTTCCTAGGTGAGCATGTTGCCCCTGAGCTATCCTCCTGCGATGAAGGATGTTTTCCTTAGAGGTAAGCACGTACCATGCGCTTAAGGAGGTGCTCTTATTCTCTGACTTCTCTCTCCTGTGTACTAATCTCCCATGCCACATTCTCTTGAAATTCCTCATCTTCCTTGACCAGTATAGCGAGACTCTTTCAATCTTCTGGTTCGTGAGACCAGCGTTCCTTTAGTTAGCCAAATCTCTTTTTGAGTAACACGTTGAGCTTGCATCTGTTGTTTTTGCTTTACTTATATTTTTTGCACATTTTTTGCAACGCTTAACTTCTTTATCCTTCACTATCCATCACTCCATGGAGTATTTCTCATTTATAGTCAAAGATAAGACGAAGATGTGGTTTAGTTTTTAGCCTAAGGGCGCAAGACACCACTTTGACAAAAAGGTGAGATTACAGTGGTGGTGGGTGACTTCGAGCCAAGGTACTCTTGTCATTTAAAGGTCGGATTTTCACATCGAAGAGGGGCATTGTGCATCATGGGAATAGGGAAAGCCACAAATGATAAGGCAAGGAGACATGGTGTGGTTGAGTGGGAAAATGCATTCATTTTTAAACAAGAGTGCATGGATTAACTATTGTTTGCAGACCTAGATTTGGTTTCGACAGAGAGCACTGTCAACTCTAGCAGCAGGTTATGTGGGTCATTAGTCTGTACATCCTATTCAGGGTAAACTGCTTGAAAAGGCCACATAATGACTGCAGCATGTGCTTGCAGTATATCACACAAGGTGTATGCACCCTGCTTTATTACAACATGTTCTGCCCCTGGTTCATGTGTTGCATACTAGATTTTTATGAAACTTCACATTTCGTACACTTTTGTTTTTTTTTTACTCTTCTAATCTTGAGCAAGTGGTTGCTTGCAGTCTTTCTGCCACCCTAATTTTCAAAGTTAGTAGGAGGGTAGTTGAAATTGACAACCATACATCTTCGGAGAGATGTTCCACTGGCACTGGCTCACTGGGTATTTTTGCCTTATTGCAGTTTAGCCAATGGATCACTTAAAGGTGGCCTGATACCTGAGGCTGTCTAGATGTTTTGGACTATGGCTCCCATGATCCCTCACCATTGAGTATGCAAGCTAGGGCTGGCGGGAGTTGAACTGCAAATCATCTGGAGAGTCAAAGGTTTTAGACCTGTGACTTACAGTGATTCAAGATACTGCTTCTCCGTTGTGCTGTTAATGCAGTGTCATTGGTTAGTTTCAAGGTGGTGAATAATGTGCCCACAGATGCCAAACAGTAATCTTCTGTGACATTTAGATATATAGTGCAAAAGGAGGGTCTAACGCCATAAGCCTAGGACATCACACAAGCCCCATTCGCTATATGCCCCCCTTTGCCAAAAAAGCTCTGCTGCAGACTGTGGTACAAAAGTAGAAAACATTTCTTTTTAAATTTTTAAAGACTTAAAAACCAATACAGCGGAACACTTGTGGATCTTTGGTGATTGCCGAATTATTCCATGGAAAAGCTGTACAATTTTCAGAGCTCAACTAACTTTCGGCTAGCAGCTGTGCGACCAGCTGAGCAATTAAAATTGGGAACACAGCGCATCAAAATGTGCTCAAGTCTGCAGTCTGCAGTCCGTTGCTCTGTGAATTGTGAACGGGGGACCTTTGTTTTGATCCTGGGACCCCCAAGTGTTGAGCATTTAATGTGCCCTGGTTTCTTTCCTCAAGTTCTGTCGGACAAGAAAACAGTGCTAGATAATACTGATTGATTTTACTGTTACCATTGTGTGGTCAGTGACCTGTTGGAAGCAACTTTTTATTTTTATACAGATTTTTTCTTTTTTTCTTTTTTTTCTGACTTTCAGCTTAGTCACGATGTATGCTCTTAGAACTTTATCGAACCATCAGGCCAACCAATGGTCGAAGAAATGTTCGAGATGGCCCGTAATTCTTTATCCCCTCATAAAGCAGGTGAAGCTTTTAGCTCTAGCACTGTGAGTAACGGTGCCACCCATAATAATGGATGAGGAAATATTGGCATTACATGTGGGCTGTGAGGAAGCCTCTGTATGTGCGGATGCCAACTCACCAACAATATTCTCGGATCATAGCTCCAAGACAAAGGTTTCTCAATTTCTTTGTTGTAAAGACCGGAGGGGGGTGTCTGTACTTCTGCTCCCTATATGGTAGAGGAGAGGCACAGAAGACCCCAGCTAAGATTCTCTATTATTGGTACATGGTCGAGCAATCAAGGCCTAGCTTCTCAGGAGGTGATGCAGGCAGGTTCTTAAGTACAGTGTCGTCCCCAAGCACCCACAAAGGAATGTCCGCACACGGTATTAGTTAAAACACAGTTTTATATAATTAATATTCAAGGTTATGTTCAATATCACGATAACTCACTTTGTACTCGGTTATCTATAGTGGCAAATATACAGTTCTACGGGGTACCACAATTACTATTAGATCTCTTTAGAGTACATCAACTGTATGGTTAAATGTCACACAAATCAGTCCGTAAAGGAAACCAACAATATATATAAGAGGAAAGCAGTTGGTTAGAACAATTGTCAGAATACTGGCCCTGCTACCTAGACACAGTCCTGTGTGGAGATCCCCCCACCTGGGCAACCTGTAGAATAAAGATATATCACAAGCCCAGTCCATATATTGTTCAGAAGAGACTTTCCAATAGTTCTGCAACACCAAAGTACCTGGCGTTGTAGCGTTCCTCGTTGGGGAATCGTAGGCCCTTCTTGAGTGCACTCCCTTTAAGGCAGGAGTCACGGGTCGTCGAACGTCTGACATAGAACAGGGTGAACTACGATGGTGAAGTGGAAGCTTCGTACCTAACGGTGCTCGTCAACGGGGAAGCGTTAACGTCCTGCAAAGAAGAGGCGTGCGGGGCACCTCAGTGTCGATAGTTCTGGGCCGCAAAAAGTTTGAAGAAATGTGGCCCAGCAAGGGCGTTGAGTCGTCGGCTTCTCTGTGGTCTTTGGGTGGCGGGAAATCCACCAGCGGATGCTCCTCAGCGCGTCGACAGCCTGGCCTTCTCTGGCGCGATAATGCGGGCAGTGGTGCAGACAAGTGCGTCTGTGAATCGGAAGTTCTTAGGCAACAGGAGCATGGCGGCTCCGGTCGGCGACAGCAGTCGTCGGCGGTTGCGGACAACAGTCCAGGCACTTCTCTTTGGGATTTCGCGGCAGTCCCCGTCTCCGGTCGGCAGCCTGTCGTAGTTCTGTCTACCAGGGAGCTTTGGCAAAGATCAGCTGGTGCACAATGGTCCCTCGTAGCTCGGGAAGAGGGCACCTTACCAAGTCCTCTCTGGGTCAGTCCTGGGAGACACAGCAGCTTTCAGATTGGTGAAGAAGAGCAACAGCACTTCTTCTCTTCCAGCAGGGCTTCTAGGTCAAGCTTCAGTTTCAACTCCAGTTTCTCTTCAGCTTCTGAACACGAATTCTAGAAGTGAGAGGCCCCCAGATATACTAGTTGATCTCCCATTCATTCTGCTGGGTCACACTCAGGCAATCAATCAGTCAGAAGGGCATTCATGCAGGCAGGCAGCCAATCAGGTGCATAGTGCATTCGGGCCATTCACTTCTCTTCAGACACTCACAACAAGTTATGTGTATTGGGACAATACCCAGCCATTCAACACTCTATACTACATTCATACCAGTTTCGGGCAGGGCTGTCTCAGTCATTGTGTCAAACACCAGAAACTAGACATCCACAACAAGAAGTGCATATTCGTCACACACTCCCTTCACCCAGGTCCCACCCACAGGCGTACCCACAACATACGGTTGTTGAGAAGGCTCCAGCCAGTCTGGTCAGCACTTCCCCACACTACCATATATGGAACTTCCACCCAACAGCCATTCAGGGGGAAGGGACAGAGTCAGGACTTCGGGAAGATCAAGGTAACAGGCGATGGAAGGCAAGAGGCCACGGGGGCCATCTTGTCTCCATCAGGAATCTACTGATTCCAATGACAGGGCCTGGGCATCCCAAAATGGAGGATGCTCAGGGCATCAGTCAATTCAGCACGTAGCTGCCACCAACCCGTGCCTTGCTCTGTGGGCCACACACAGGTGCCCATAAACATACACTAGGGACACAGGGCTGTACCCCCACCCATGGGTGCCATAAGGGTATCCCATGGGTCTGTTCACCAAAACCAAAAGAGAGAGCTGCACTGCTAGGAGTCCCACATGAACTCCTGCACGGAAAAAACGACAGAACACATGATAAAAAGCAGTAAAGGACAAGGATACAGAGGCCGTGTCCCTCCAATGCATTTCCAGCATCACAATCGCCCCCCCAGACTGAGGTTAGGGTGCCTAATCTCCCACAAGATTGTACACCCTCACCCAGACGGTCAACATACCTTCTGGAAAGGCCATCTGAATTATCGTGACTCTTCACTGGTCTATGGTCTATGGTGAAGTCTAGCCCTTGCAGGCTAATGGACCACCTAAGCAGTTTCGGGTTCTCACCTTTCATTTAACTAATACTCTGCACTACTCTTGCCAAACCAAGCCACTGTTCCACTGTAACCTTGTAAGGAACTTGTAAACTTGCCCTCACGCATGCAACTTTGTATGCAATCTAAGTATGAAAGCGTGTAAGCACTCTGTAACAAGCGCTACGATGCCCAAGGGCTGCCCGGCGCTATACAAAAACAATAAAATAAAAATAAAATAAAAATAAATCTGCATGAGCCCCTTCATGGGCTTATGATCTATTTGGACCTTGAAGGTAGACCCTGTAAGGTAGGGCCTAAAATGCCTAAGGCTCCAAAATATGCTAAAACATTCCTTTTCAACAGTAGCCCACCTAAGTTCTCTACCCTTGAGTTGTCTACTGATGAATATGATAGGCTGTTTCCTCCGTTTGTCATGTAACTGGGACAAGACGGCTCCAATTCCGGTGTCGCAGGCATCCGTCTGGACGATAAAGGGTTTGCTGTAGTCAGGTGCACACAACACAGATGCCCTACACAGACTTTCTTTCAAGCCATTAAAGGCCCTCTGGCAGTCTTCAGTCCAATTACCCTTCCTAGGCTGTTTGGGTGAAGTCAGAGCTGTCAGAGGTGCAGCTATGGTTCCATAGTCCGCCATGAAATTGAGATAATACCCAGTGAGGCCCAAAACGGCTCTCACCTGGGTTGGAGTAGTGGGAGTCTCCCAGTCATGTACATCCTGTACTTTACTGGGGAGAGGTTGGATTTGACCCCCTCCTACCTCATGACCAGGATACGTGACTTTCCTTTGAGCTATCTGGCACTTGGTGACCTTGATAGTGAGGTTAGCCCTTTTCAAGGACTGCAACACCCTATTCCAGAGGTCGAAGTGGGCGTGAGCAGTCGGGAGCGGTGCTTCTATACTTTTTATTTTTAAGTTTCATTGTTCCTATACTTTTATTTTAAAAAGAAACCGTTCTGGAATGGTTTCATTTTAAAATAAAGTGTAGGAAGAATTTGAAGCTTGCACTTTGATATTGATATTGATATTTTATTTCTATCGCGCTCATACACAAGTGTTTCAGAGCGTGACAAGGCAAGGGAAGGGGAACACGGGAGAACAAAAACAACGATGTTACTAGGCCCAGTGACATTGAGAACGTGCAAGTGCAGGGTAGAGGGAGAAGGGGGAGAAGTGCATGGAAGGGGGAACAAAAGGAGAGTGCGGAGCGAGAAGGAAAAAACAAAAATAATAATAAAATAATGAATAAAAAGGAAACAAACAATGGGAGTGCAACCAGCAAGTGGCAAGTGCTGGGTTTATGGAAGCAGGCCATGTAGGTCTGAAAGTGCAGGAAGAAAAGGGGAGGGCTGTATGGGTACAGATACAGACCCCAGTGCAGGGGGTGGCCTGGAGGCAGTGCGTGAGGGTGGCAAGATGAGCAGGTACCTGGGCCCGGAGGACAGAGGGTGGCCAGGTGCATGGTGCCGAGGGAGAGTAGATTCAACAGAGGAGAGGGAAGGAGAAGGCAGAAGCAAAGAGGAAGGTTTTGAGGTGCTTCCGGAACCGGAGATGGTTCTCCTCAAGTTTTGGAGTGGCAGGGAGGCTGTTCCAGAGGGAGGCCCCAGCCGAAGACAGAGATCTACCCCCAGTTCGTTCTTTGAAAAACAACTGACCCTGAGGGAGTTAGAGGTAGAGGAGCGGAGTGCACAAGATGGGAGGTATTTGCTGAGGGAAAGCTGAAGGTATGTTGGACCCAGGCCCCAGAAAGCCTTGTGGACAATGCAGAGGGTTTTGAATTTAATCCTTGCATCCACTGGGAGCCAATGGAGAAATTTCAGAGCTGGAGAGATACGATCCCAGGGCTTGAGGCCAAGGACAAGTCTCGCAGTCCTGTTCTGGATAAGTTGTAAAGGGCAGAGAGTAGAGGCAGGTAGATTAAGAAAGAGGCTGTTGCAATAGTCCAACTTAGAGAGACCCATAGCTTGGGAGACAATGAGCTTCTGGGGGAATTAGAGGAAAGGAAGAATACCTCTGAGGAGGTGCAGTAGGATGTTTGACTTTTTTGATACATCAGCGATGTGGGTGGAGAAGGAGAGTGTGGAATCAAAGGTGACACCAAGGTTCTTGGCCTCGCAGGTGGGGATAGGAGGAGGGCCAAGGGAGGCCGGCCAGAGAGTGAGGGGAAAAGGAAGGTGATGGTGTGCCAATGAGGAGGATCTCTGTCTTGCTGGCATTAAGGCAAAGATCGTTGGCGGCACACCAATCTTGGATGGCAGTTAGGCAATCAGTGATGAGAGAGGTGGAGGAGGTGGCCGAGGGTAGCCTGAAAATGAGTTGAGTGTCGTCTGCGTAGCACTGGAAGTTTGAGCAGAAAATAGAAATACAGAGGGCGAGAGTTGCCAGGTATTGGTTTAAAAGCCAGGGCGAGAGGTTAGACCCCTGGGGAACACCACAGGTGGAGAGGAAGACAGATGATAGGAAGGACCCAAGTTGGACCTGGGAGGGTCGATCAGAGAGGAAAGAGGTCAGCCAGGCCAGAGCCTGATCGGTGATGCCCAAGTTATCCCGGAGACGGTTGAGCAGGATGGTATGGTTGACCGTGTCGAAGGCAGAGGAGAGATCAAGTAGGATGAGAACAGAGGGAATGCTAGAGTCAAGGTTGGAAAGCAGATCTTCACGGATGTTCAGGAGAGCAGTTTCTGTGCTTCTGCCAGATCTGAAGCCAGACTGATGGTCATGGAGACAGCCAACAGAATCAGAATGAAGGTTTAGTTGAGAGATGGCCAGCTTTTCAAGGAGTTTGCCTAAGAAGGGGGTAATGGAAATTGGGCGATAGTTGGCTGGACAAGAGGGATCCGCTCTGGGTTTCTTGAGGAGAGGATGCACAAGGGAGTGGTTAAGAGGGGAGGGGAAGGATCCTGAGGCAAAGGAGTGGTTGCAGAAGTCGGCAAGGATATCAATGTGGTCCTTGAGAGTTTTAGAGGAACAGGGATGAACCTGTTTTGACAAGGCTTTCATAGATCGGACTTGTCTAGCGACCTCATCAGGGGAGAATAGAGGAAAGGAAGAGAAGGACGGTGGGGGGGTGGCTGGAGGAGGGTCAGTGAGTACCGATGGAGAGGGGAGAGGAGAGGGGGTGGAGGAGAGTGTGGACAGGATGTCCTGGGTTTTTGAGATAAAGTGTGAGGCCAGGGCATTGCAAAGAGCATGAGAGGCAAGGGGAGGGGTAGAGACTGCAGCAGGGTTGGCCAGCTCCTTACAAATTTTAAAGATTTCGGCCGAGCTGTTAGATGCCGCAGAGACACGGGCTTGAATGTGGACTCTCTTCTTGGTATTGCCTTTGGAGAAGGCGACAGGCCAGTTTGTCAGAGGATGAGCAGGAATCCCTCCATTTTCTCTCACCCGCCCTACACCCACGTTTAAGTGTAGCTAGGTTGGAGTCATACCAGGAATTGCACTTGGCTTTGGACTTCAGGCGGATCCTCATGACAGGGACAAGAACATCAAGAGTATCAGAAATAGAAGAATAGAGAGAAGACAGGGCTGTGTAAGGGTGTGAGTCAGCCAGAGGAAGAGGGGGTGGAGAGAAGGTAGAAGCAAAAGCCTCGACTGACACACGCTTCATGGGCCGGATGTCCAGGAAGGTAGGTGGCAGTGTTGGGGTAGGCTTGGCTTTGGGGGAAGAGAGAGAGAGATGAGAGGAGAGGAGGTAGTGGTCACTCCAGGAGAGGGGGGTGGAGAGAGGGATAGATAGGGGGAGGCTAGACAAGATCAAGACATCAAGTGTGTGCCCTGCCGAGTGCGTTGGGCCAGAGGGGAGGATAGAGAGGGAGAGGAAATCCCAGAGGTCGCGAAAGAGCAATGTTGGGAGACAGGGAGAATCAAGGTGAATGTTGAGGTCACCAAGGAGGAGGAGTTCAGTGGTTGAGGCCAGGAGAGAGGAGGAGAGGTCAGCCCACTCAGGGAGAAAAGAGGTGATTTGACCAGGGCGTCGATAGAGAGTGGCAACAGTAAGAGAGTGGCTAGGAAAGATTGAAAGCCTGCAGACGAGGCAGTCAAAAGACGAGTAGATCTGAGTGGGAATTATAGTGGCAGGAATCCACTCAGGAAAGATCAAGGCTACACCCCCTCCAGGGTGAGTGGATCTGGGTGTGGAGAGGATCTTGTAGCCATCAGGGAGGAGAGTATCAAAGCTCATGACAGAGCTGGCCATGAACCATGTCTCTGTAAGACCGAGGATGTCAAGGTCAAGTTCTTCAAGGAGGTGGCAGATGTCAGAGGAGTGTTTGACAGAAGAGCGAGAGTTGAGAGTGGCAAGATGAAGAAGGTTGCCGGCCTTAAAGACCTTCCGGGGAGGAGTACAAATCAGAGGTACGCCATGCGGAGTTGTGGAGGTAGCCAGAAGAAGGGCAGAGGAGGGAAGAGTGGGCAGGGTAGCCAAGGAATGAGAGGAGGGGACAGCCGGAGAAGAAAGGAAGTTGATGAGGCAAGGGAAACGCCTATCGAAGAGGAGGAGATTGGCCTGGGCACCTTGGACCATGACAGTGCTAATTAGGTAGACATTAAGGATCACTCTGGAGGAGTCAAGAGAAGCCATGAGGACTTCCCAGCGAGTGCCACCATTTATGGGAGAGGAGGAGACAGGACATAGCACAGAGATCATATGGGGGGGTCCATAGATCAGGCGAAGGAACAACAAAGAGGATGTCGGTGAGGGTCTGTCTGGAAGAGGCACTGGTATAGGTATCAGCAATAGGGAGACCAGGGTTGGAGGCCAAGATATCCTTTTTAAACGTCTTCTTTCCAGACTTAGTGAGAAGGGAAGGATAGTTGCTAGAGAAGCAGTTGGAATAGATGGGAGGTATGAAGCATGAAGAGAGGAGGCAGGGGGGAGGAGAAAGAAAGTGCAGCGGTATGGAACAGTCACTGGGCTGGTAGGATTACAATCAATGGGCAAAGTTAAATGCAAAAATACACCCAAGTTTGACTTTCAAGTTAAATGCAAAATACACCCAAGTTTGACTTTCAGGTTAAATGCAAAATACACCCGCGTTTGACTTTTAAGTTAAATGCAAAATACACCCAAGTTTGACTTTCAAGTTAAATGCAAAATGACACCCAAGTTTGACTTTCAGGATAGATGAAGGTCCTGTAGTTAAGGAGACAAGCAAAGCACTGAACATTCCCATAAACAGCAGGTGTTTGGGAGCTTGTAATGTGTGTCTGAGGGGTGCAGCGATGGGGTTTGTGGGGATAGTTCCACTACTTGTTTTTGTACGCTTCGACCACTGCCCTATCCAGATGTGTCAGATGCTCTTCCCAGGTGGAGCTGTAGACGGCAATGTCATCTATGTAGGCCACACAAAAGGCCTCCAGTTCACTGAGCGCCTGATTGACCAATCTCTGGAAGGTGGCAGGGGCATTCTTCAACCCAAAAGGCATGACCCTAAACGGGTAGAGTCCCTCAGGTGTGGAGAACGCCATCTTTTCCTTGGCATGGTCCTTCAGAGCTATTTGCCAATAGCCTGAGGTAAGGTCAAAGGTGCTTACAAATTTGGCAGCACCTATGGTGTCCACAAGCTCATCATCCCTGGGCAATGGGTGCGCGTCAGTTTTGGTGACGGCATTCACTCCTCGGTAGTCCACACAGAACCTCCAATCCTTGGAACTGCCTGGGAACTTGCCTTGGGGACAAGGACCACTGGACTGGACCAGGGACTGGTTGAGGGTTCAATAACACCCAGATCCAACATCTTGGCGACCTCAGCCTAGATGCGGTTCTTAACTGTATCTGACATACGGTAGCACCTTCTTTTGACAGGCACACTGTCACCAGTGTCAATTTCGTGCCTACACCACGGTGTAATGCCTGGTGTCAGTGAAAACAGAGAGGCATACTGCCGGAGCAAAGCCCTGCAGGCCCCCTGCTGCTCTGTCGTCATATTGGGAGAGAGATGCACTCCCTCCACTGAGCCATCCTGAGGGTTGCTATGCAGCAAACCAGGAAGGGGCTCACTCTCATCCTCTTCTTGCTCTGAAGCTAGCATGAGACATGAGACTTCTGCTTGCCTGAGGAAAGGCTTGAGCCTTTTAACATGGAATACTTGAGGGACTAGCCCAGAGACTCCCATGTCAAGCAGATAATCGACCTTGCCCATCTTGGAGATTATCCTGAAGGGTCCAGTCCATTTATCTGCTAAAGCTCGAGGCTTGGTAGTCTCCATCACAAGGACCTGCTGTCCCGGAGTCCAATCCACTTGCGAGGCTTTAAGGTCATGCCAGTATTTATTCAATTCCTGGATGGCCTTGAGATTTGCTGTTGCCTGACCCATCATCTGTGTCATCCTCCGTCTGAAGCCTAACACATAGTACCCCACTTGCTTGGCGGGACCTAGAGGGGTGCCCTCCAAACCTTCTCTGATCAAGGCAAGGGCCCATCTCACGGGATGTCCAAAGAGTAACTCAAAGGGGCTGAAACCAACACCCTCTTGAGGTTCCTCTCTGTAAGCAAACAACAGGGATGGCAAGAGGAGATCCCATTTCCTCCATAGGGGCTCTTCCAAAGCGCCTAGCTTGTCCTTGAGAGTTTTATTAAATCTCTCAACCAGACCATTGGTCTGAGGATGGTAAGAGGTAGAGAACTTGTAGGTTATCCCGCACTCTTTCCACGTGGTTTTCATGTAACCAGACATGAATTTGGATCCTCTGTCAGAGACAACCTCCTTAGGGAATCCAAAATGGGTAAAAATGCCCAGGAGAGCCCTGGCATCCACCTTGGCAGTAACAGTCCGAAGGGGTATAGCCTCATGGTACTTGGTAGCATGATCGACCAAGACCAGGATGAACCGATGTCCACCTGAAGTGGGAGGGTAAAGGGGACCGACAATGTCGATGCCCACCCTCTCAAATGGTGTGTCAACCACTGGCAATGGCTGCAGTGGGGCAATGACACTGCCTTCAGTCTTGCCAGACAACTGACAAGTTGGGCAGGTCCTGCAGTGGGACTCCATTTCTACTCCCATCCGGGGCCAGTAGAAATGGGCAGAGAGCCTCTTCTTAGTCTTCTTGGCAACAAGATGACCAGCTAAGGGCACCTCAACTGCAGCAGGAAGGGCCTGTAAACCTGGGGTACCACCAACCTCTTGAGGGCACCAGGTTCAGGCTTAGTGGGCTCACTAACAAGGAGTTCACCCTCCTAATAGATCCAGAATGTCCTAGGCACTTCTCCTTGTGCCTGGGACAGGCCCTGTTTCCTCAGACCCTTGAGAGAGTGGCACTCTCTCTGTCCCTTATAGAAGATTCCCCCCGGGAGGGTCCCCCTTCAGCCAACAGGCATTGAAGTTCGGGGTGGTCCTCCGGGTTGAGTACCTCTCCCACAGGAAAGTCTTCTGGCTCGTCTCCCACAGGAGTTGAGACGGGGTTCACCACTAGACCCAGTCCGTCCGGAGCCTGGATCCCAATGGGTGCTGTTGGAACAGCAAGAAGAGCAGGAGCCCCCTCCACAGAGGTGGCCTTCTTATTCTTCCGTTTCCTTCGTGCCTTGGGTTTCCCCATCAGCGAGGGTACCGGGCTCACAGCCGGACCCTGTGTGACCTGCGATCGGGTGACCGCCACAGCAGTCATGGGTAGACCATCCGTGATCATCCCCAACTCGACCAAACCCTTTCCTAACAATATGTTCGCAGGCACGTTGTCCTGAACAAGGACCGGAAGCTTCGCTGTCTTGTCTCCAATGGTAATGTTGACTAAGGATACAGGCGATAATTTGGGAGGCCCACCAGCTAACCTGGTGGTTCTCAGAGGAGCACCTACATAGTCCTCTGGCTTGAGCAGGGTCCTGTCCACCACTGTCATGCTTGTCCCCGTGTCTCTCAAACCAGTAGAAGGCTGCCCATTTAAGAGGACACTTCTCAAAAACCTACGAGTGTTCTGTGGGATAGTTGCCAGTACTTCTGCGTACTGGTCCCAGGCCCCAAGGGACACTAAGGAAATCTCTACGGGAGCACCGAAGGTGATCCCAGTAGAGGAGGGGAGGACAGTGGCCTCCACCTCAGGTACAGAGTAGGGGTAGGTCAGGCTGACAGCCTGGACTCCTAGTGCCTTACCCTTACACTTGGGGCCACCCCTTTGGTGATCCAGAGCCCCACAATCCCAACAAGTGCCGGGAGTGTGGGGTACAGTACTGGAACTACTGGGACCCTGCTTTGCAGCAGGCGGACCACTACTCTTACTCCCACCCACAACAGACTTATCCCCACTAGGTTTTTGGGTATTAGGAGAGGAAGGTTTTGGTTTACCCAACTGTGATTGATTCTGGGACTCCTCAGCTTTCTGAGAGGCCCCCTTTTCTTTGTCTTGCCCTTCCCACTGGAGTCCTTAGGGGACACCCCGGTGGGAGACCCACTTGTCAGCCAACCTAGCCAGCTTAAAGGGGTCCAAAATATTCTGGTCAGCAACATACTGACGCAGCTCTGGTGAACAGGCTTCCGGAAAATGCTCAAAAAACAAAAGGTGGGACAATTCAACAAACGTTTTCACTTTGTAACCATCAATCCACCCCATCATGTTCATGTGCCCAGCACTCACCTATTCAATCCAAGACACATTCTCTCATTTCTTAAAATCCCTGAACCTCTTAAGGTATTGGGTAGGTGTCTTGCCAAACTTGGCAATTAAAACAGACTTCATGCACTCATACTGACCCCTTTCTTCCACACTCAGTTTCAGAATACAGTCATATCCAATCTGAGGCACTCTGCTTAACAAACACTTAGCCCAATCTCTTTTATCTACATCATGAATTGCACAAGCCATCTCAAATGCTTCAATCCACTGGAGGATATCAGAACCCTCTGCATACACACCAACCAAATCTTTCATAAACTTGGTGGCTGGGGACCTGCCACTCTCAACTGGTTTAGCTGAAGTCTCCACTCTAGCTTTCTCTATCTGGATTCTCTGGTGCTCAGTGTCCCTATCTTTGAGTATCACTTGCTGTGCCAACTCCTCTTTCTTCAACTCAGCTTCTGTTGCCAACTTTTTGTATTGAAAGGCTAACTGTTCCTGTTGTAGCTCCAATTTTAAAGTTCAATCTTCAGGGCTTCCCCCTGAAGAGCAGTGCTGGGATTTGGAACAGAGGCAGCATGAATGGTGGCATTCCCAGAATCAGTTTCAGCAAAGATCCCAGGGGCAGAGTCCTCATTGGTTGCATCCCCCCTTTCAAGAGTTCCATTATCAGTCTGGTAGTCCACCAGGGCAGCTATCAGCTCAGCCCTAGACTTATCCACAAAGTCTAACTCCCTGGCTTCACAAGCACTCTGGAGAGCCTCTAAGCTCATCCTAGTCAATTTACCATTTGTAATATATTTCATTGCTTGTAATGCAGTTATCCTATACACAACTAAACCTCAATTTAACAAAGTGCAGATATTTTGTAAGTGGCATGGTTATGCACTGATTCTTAAAACCATA
The DNA here is from genome assembly GCF_040938575.1 of Ambystoma mexicanum. NCBI lineage: Eukaryota > Metazoa > Chordata > Amphibia > Caudata > Ambystomatidae > Ambystoma > Ambystoma mexicanum. The sequence continues at coordinate 991,645,164 of NC_090929.1, read as the reverse complement.
AGCATCCCACCGCTGCCGCCAGAGTAAAGACCGGAGGGGGGTGTCTGTACTTCTGCTCTCTATATGGTAGAGGAGAGGCAAAGAGGACCCCAGCAAAGATTCTCTATTATTGGTACGTGGTCAAGCAATCAAGGCCTAGCTTCTCAGGAGGTGATGCAGGCTGGTTCTTAAGTACAGTGTAGTCCCCAAGCACCCACAAAGGAATGTCCGCACACTGTATTAGTTAAAAAACACTCTTTATATAATTAATATTGAAGGTTATGTGCAATATCACAATAACTCACTTTGTACTCGGTTATCTATAATGGCAGATATGCAGTTCTACGTGGTACCGCAATTGCTATTAGATCTCTTTAAAGTGCATCAACTGTACGGTTAAATGTCACACAAATCAGTACATCAAGGAAACCAACAATAGATTTAAGATGAAAGCAGTTGGTTAGAACAATTGGCAGAATACTGGCCCTGCTACCTAGACACAGTTCTGTGTGGAGATCCCCCCACCTGGGCAACCTGTAGAAATAAAGATATTTCACAAGCCCAGTCCATATATTGTTCACAAGCGACTTTCCAATAGTTCTGCAACCCCAAAGTACCAGGCGTTGCAGCATTCCTCGTCGGGGAATCAACGGCCCTTCTTGAGTTCCCTCCATTTAAGGCAGGAGTCACGGGTCGTCGAACGTCCGACGGAGAACAGGGTGAACTACGACAGTGAAGTGTCAGCTTCGTTCCTAGAGGTGCTCGTCGACGGGGAAGCGTAAACGTCCTGCAAGAAAGAGGCGTGCGGGGCACCTCAGTGTCGATAGTTCTGGACCGCAATGACTTTTAAGAACTGTGGCCCAGCAAGGGCGTAGAGTCATCGGCGTCTCTGTGGTCTTTGGGTGGTGGGAGTCACCAGTCAATTCAGCACGGAGTTGCCACCAGCCCGTGCCCTGCTCTGTGGGCCACACACAGGTGCCCAAAAACATACACTAGGGGCACAGGGTTGTACCTCCACCAATGGGTGCCATAAGGGTATCCCATGGGTCTGTTCACCAAAACCAAAAGAGAGAGCTGCACCGCCAGGAGTCCCACATGAAATCCTGCGCTGACAACACGACAGAACACAAGATAAAAAGCAGTAAAGGACAAGGATACGGAGGCCCTGTCCCTCCGATGCATTTCCAGCATCACATTCGTACGCCTCTACTCCTCATCCTGGGAGGCACTAGCAACCCTTGCTCCCTGAAGATACTCCGAAAGTTGACAATGGTACCAACACCCAAACTGCTTTGCTCACCCTAAACTATATTTTGTCTTCCTTTGTTACACTTTATGATAGTATTAAAGTTGAAGCAAGAACACAAACCATTAATATTAATTATATTTTGACCAAACTGGAAAATAATGCGAAGGAAGCTGATCTACTAGAATTATTAAATCTGGACCAAACCTCAAAGAGATCCAACCAGTGAATTCATTGGCACAAACAGATTATTATTATTATTATTATTATTATTATTATTATTAACCTTTCCTAAGCTGTTTCTATTTTACAAAACGCCACCGGTCAGCTATGGGGACCGGACAATTTTAATCGTTTTCCCCCCACAACCGCCCATGAAGATCTCATACTCATATCTGGAATACCAGTTATGGGTAGGGGCAAGTGGGGATCTGAAGACTTGCCTCCTTGTAAACAAAAAGAGGACAGTACGCCTGTTGGTATGAAGGCAATGCAAAAAAGGAAACATATTGCTTCAATGCAGGAGCACAAAAACTAAAATGATAAGGGGAAGAAAAACAACAAGAAATCTTCATGCAAGTTTTTGTGTAACCTTACCGTACAGGAGGCCCTACCTCACGCAACACAATAGGTCTCTTGCTACTGGGCATAAGAAAAAGGTTATCATGGACAGTTTCTCTGACGGTGACCTTAGCTTTGCAGAAGCAGGAGTTTCCACCAGTTTTCACCAGCCGTTTAATGGTAACAACTTGCCCGCTCAGGACAAAGTGAGGAGCATCTCAACACTACTGCTGCACAACAATGCTCCCTTGTTATTGATTAACAGGAAAAACAGTGAATTCATTGGCACAAACCGATTAATTACAATTTACAATGGAAAAAAGGTCTTTTGCTGCACCTTCGGTCAACAACTTTGTGGAGAAAGGAAACAGGTTTCCAGGTATATTTGTTAACAAAATTGCCACTACTATGCCAACGTAAACAGAAGTGATTAACTTGATGGAGTCTTCTTTGGGGCACTCTGATCCATCACAATGAAAGTAGGCTGAGCCAAGGGTTCTACGTTATTTCGCCGAACGAAATTTCATTGTGGGACTTTTCATCGCCGACCCTTTCATCACCAACATTTTATTTATTTATTTTATTTATGGTGCGGCTGCGCCCCCCCAAACCTCTCCTTACTTAAATAATCATACCCCAACCCGCACAAACACCCCCCCTAAAAAAATGTATTAAAAAAAAAATGTTGGTGATGAAAGGGTCGGCGATGAAAAGTCCCACGATGAAAAATACTTCGACGAAATGCGTGTATACCGAGCCAAGTAGGCCGAGCCAAGCGGTGCTGAGTCTGTAATGACACACAAAGTTCCTAGCAAGTTGAATCTCCCAGACAAACTGAACCTCCCTTATAAGGATCGATTGAGCTGTAGGGCTGACATTAAAATCAAGGAGGGTGATTACACCGCATAGAGGCACCGGCAACAAGGCTCCCTTTAGATGTGAGGATGAAAAAAGTTGATCCTCTGTTAAAACATATAAGGGTAAATGTGGGGGGGTAATTTTATTCGGAAGCAGCCTTTTCAGGACTGCATGTGCATCTATAAGATTTTAGTGGAGGGTCTTTTTAATGATGACCATTGTCTATTGTTGACTAGAGCAAATATTCGGAACCTGTTTTCCGAGATTCCTAATCTGTGTTTAGTTTCGACCAAGGACATTGACAGGGTCAAACATTTTGATAACGAACGCATACAAAGGGTCGTTTTACATTTTAGCTCTAGAGTTGTGCTCGAAACAATTTTGCGGGAAACCTACCCATTAAGAAAATTGGCTTTTAACCTTAAGGAATTTGACTTAAAGTCTAATAAAGATGGGGAAAGGCATGTTTGGGATGAAGCAAAGCCAAAGACATAATGGAATCAGTGACCAATGATGGCACAAATATGAGGAATGCACATTTTGCTTTGGAGAAGGATGATGCTCCAATGGAAAGGCAAGAATGTTTGTGGCTGGCGGGGGCACTCCACGATAATAAGAGGACCCTGTGTGGTCCTGGGAGCCACTGCTCACAAAATTAGACATGTCCATAGTGGAACTCGAGGGGTCATTCTTATTTAATATCCAACATGGAAGTGTCCCGTATTCCCGTATTCCGAGACAGTGTGATATTATATCCGTTCAGGAAATGTGGATTGTAATGTGTCCATGGTTAGATGGCTTCACTTCATGTTTCCAGGCCCCCCGGAAAGGCAGGTGGTTTGGTTACCTTGATTGAAACAGGCGACTGTGTCTCCTCAGTTATGGAGTACATCATACAGCCAGGTGCCCTTGCTGTAGAATTTGTTGCAAGTGATTGTGGAAATACTCATAATTTCTTAATCATTGATATCTACGGGCACCTAGTAATTTCCCTGTTAGATGAGTTCTTGGACGGACTGTCTTCATACCTCACTAACTGGATTGCCAAACACATCATGGGTTATGTAATAGTATTAGGTGATTTCAATTCTTTGTGCCCAGGTAGGGATGCAATGGTAGATGGCATAATCCATCTGCCTGCTAGTGGGGGTCTTAAGAGGAAAGATAAACATGGCTACATGGCTATAAATGGTCCTCTTCCTTGTATTCTCTACATTTGGTAATGCTGAATGGTGCGGTTGAGGGTGTTATACCTGACCATTCCTCCTGCCAGTGGGGTTCTAGTTAGTCAGTTCTCGATTACATCTTTACGGACACTGTCCTGTTTAGCAAATGTCAAGAACTGCGGGTAGTGAGTAATTCATAGAGTGATCATAGTATGCTGCAATGCCATTTTGTTTGGGATTCTCCAATTTATACTGAGACGGAACCTGAACTAAATGAGGACAGGAATAAAATATCATGGAACCCAGTTTCCATGAAGAAATTTAACAAAAGGATGACTCACATTATGAACTCCGCCGACCTTCTGTGGAAAATAGATACATTCATGGTTCATTGCTTTAAGAGATTTATCGGTAAACATATTTTGGATTTGTTTGCTTGGAAAAAGATGAATGCTCAATCTACTGGGAAAATTCATAATAAGAGTCACCAGTATGGTTTAGAATTGGCAATAAAAAAAGAGAGATGAGGGCTAAAATTCGGCAGTTTAGGAGACAGAATGTGGACACTAGGGCATTAGTAACTAGCATAAAAAACGGAGGTTGAAGTATAAGAACTGGACAAGAAGGCACTGTGAAAAATTACAGCAACGTGATGCCGAAATTATGGTGGAGTTCCTGAGGTCACATGATGTTGCCAATTTTTGGTGGTTAATAAAAAAACACATTTTGGTCACCACCAATCACAATTATGTACTGTATTTGAGGATGATTGGGTTAGACATATAGGAAATGTATATTCATCACAAAAAAACAACAATAATTACTACACTGTTGAGTCAGCAACTCCACCTAATACTGGAGTGGTTGTAATTACTTTAGAGAATGTGTACGATGCCATAAAAAAGGGCAGCGATTCTAAGCCCCTGATACCAAACTATATGTCTAATAGACTTTTTAGGGCGAGTCCAAATACTTGGGCAGTGACCTTATACTTGTTGTTTAAAGACATTTTGCACAAAGGGCATTTTACTCATGGGTATTATACAGCCTATATTTTACATAGATCCCGTGCTTTCTCAAGGCAGCCAACCCTGGTTAGGCACAGCTGCCCTTAATTTATATGTCACAGTGCTTAAAGCAACAGTGCAATTTATCTCAAGTCTGAAGAAGCAGTATACTATTGTACCATTAACATACACGGAACACATAATCTATTGCTACCACACCACCATTATTATTGGTGATTTATATAGTGCCTTATGCCAGTTTATAAGCTCTTTACGCTGGATCAAACCCATGTTGCATGGCATCTTCCTATTTCCAAAACGAGCACATTGCCCCTGACCTGTAATCCTGGGAGGATCTAAATACAATTTACATGACATTATTTCAATTTCCTGTCATTGTTGTGAATGTTATTGTCTCCTAGCCCAGCAACGGTGGCCATAATGTGCTAATCCACACATTTCAAAGATTGATTAAATATTGATTATAAGACACATGCTCCTATTCTTTGCAAAATATAAATACAGCAAAATAAAGTCTATAATATGCAAGCTGCGGATACACAGAGAGATGTTAACGACCACAGATAGAATACCAGAATATCAGTAAATGAAACCGCGCATATAAATGCCTCACATTTTTCGATATGTTTTAATCTCCCACAAACAAAACATTACCTCACCTACATTAAAACAAAGTTGTATTTTTACAAATTCAGTATCCAGCTAACAAGCTGTTCTCTTGCAGTCTAAGACTTAATTCAATATTATCACGTCGTTCACTGAATTTGATGCAGTTAACATTTAAGACCAGACATTTGAAAACCTGGTTCTGATATGCTGCTGAATGTATGTTTTGTGTGTGGCCTGATGGTAGAACCCGCATATTGGCTTTTACACAGGCATAATATCATATATTTGACATATTAGTAGGGCCCACTTGAGTAGCTCTCAAGTCCATCACACAAGCACCCAAAAAACATATTTAGCACTAGGTATTGTCTGGTCTAGATACTGCCATCACAGGTTAGTCTTGATTGTAAAACTGACTGCACATAACTGAAATTATCTCGCATTGTAACCAATAACTAACCAAGGAACAGGCATCCCAGCTAACACAACCTTGATCTCTCCTAATGCGTGTTCCCCCACTAAGTCGTTTGCGCACTGACTAATACCTTGTTCCTATCACCTCGTCACTCCCCAATCATTCTTATCTTATAGCCACAGAACATGGTCTGATGGCACCCTCGCAATGTGCCACTTCTTGAACAAGGTCAGGCGCCAGAAGACCATGAGGATGGTGATGAGCACAGTATGACTACTGAATAACATAACATGCGGTAGAATACATCTCCTGCATTCAATCATCCTCATCACCTATTTGAAGGGGTTTCGTTATTTCACCTGCTCTGGGTGAGAATAGTTTGCCTTATGCAGGAGAAGTAATAATCACACTCTTTATTACAATTAGGCAACCATTTCATATTGTGACTGTAATGAAATGACTGCTGTCCCGCAGGAGTACAAGGATGAGTAGTAGCTAAAGAGCGTTCTTAGCGCTTACACTTCTACAAAACAAGAGTGATACCAATCATAAAGGTGAAACAGGCACAGTTAAAGGATATACCTAATTCGCCTTTTGTGGTAATGTAGGTCAGAGGCAGCTATGTTTTTAAGAGGGGTGTGAATGTGAAACAGAGAACACAGATTATGCAAGAGATAGAAAGATGCATTCTTTTAAATAAAACAGTGGTAAAGGCAATCAATAACCAGAGTGTTTGTAAAAGGATATGTCTTGTGTGAGAAAAAAGGATTAAAGGGGGTCTAACAAGTTTCTAGGGCCCAAAGTTGGAACCTGGGGGCCTTTATGAGTGAATAATACCTGTTCTTGGCAATTCCCCGTTGTCAAACCAGGCATCTTGGCAACGTGTGAGAGGTTCAAAGCTCAAGAGAGTCCCATAAGCAGCAATGAAGGGTCCTGGTGATCTGAAGGTGCCGAAGGGCCCAAAATGAGGCTTGAAGTAGTTTTGTGGTGAAAAAAAAAGGGATTGTCACTGATATAGCTCCGAAGTTGCTGTGAGCCCCAATCCAGGAGCTACAGTCTTGTTCTCATTGTCCAAAATATGGGGGCAGCTGGCAAACATCTGCAGGGATCCTCACCTCCCGTAAAGTCTTGGATACCAGTGTAGCTGGAAAGGAGGTATGTCTTGCTCCAGCAGCAGGCCACTCCCAATTTTCCAGGGATGGTTAGGAGGAGCAGAGATTGCCTCTGTCTTGGAACATTTACCTTCACCTCACAACTGGAGGACTCTGGAAAAGACGGCTCTCCCAGCAGGGTCCAAACAAATGTTTCAAGTCCAGAGATAAATCAAAGAGGGAGTGAGAGACTCCCTCTCTTAAAGGCAAAAGTCCACAGATGATTGGACAAAAGCAAATCCCGCTTTAAGGAGTCCAATCCCAGTCCCAGACATCATACACAACTTGCTTTGTGCTGAAGCAAGTGAAGGAATGATGCAGAAGGAAACAGGAGGGTGGAACCTTTCCCCACCTGTGTGGAGCTGGCTCTGTCTAACCTAACTCCATCCCTTTCTCATATCCAAAGTATCAAATGCCCTTAGGAATGCAACACCTAGGTGTGAAGCTAGTCCTTTGTGTAGGGTCTATCCTTTGATTCCTATTGCCCAGGACAGCTCCTGCTGAGGGTCTGTCTTGTTGGAGAGAGGTGTTACCCAATCTCACAAATGATCAAGGAGAGGCAGCCCTCAGGTCTAAAGTCCTGCTGAATGGGGAATACACACATCCTGTCCACAGCTAGCCTGGGCCAGCAGTGTTGTGAAATGCATGATACCAATTAGATGTGGCTTTAATAAATATGAGAAATACTAACCACCATACCCGAAACTCAGGTTTGGTTTATATTTAAAGTTTACAACTGCCACCAGAATAGTAACTCTCATAATTATTATGGTTTTGGCACAGAAGTGCAAATTTAAATGTAGCATCTGCACTGCAGTTACTTGGATGTCACAGCAGCTTTCAAACAGGGCACATGTGACATTTGAACCTACTCTGTGCTACTGGAGAGCAGGTGTTGAAGATTAGGAGGAGGGGCGCATGTCCATATGCCCAATTTCAACCGGATTGTAAAACGTTCTCTGCCTCTCTCTGAGCGGTCAGGTTGTGGCCTTTTCATTTTCTTTATTTAAACAGGCTCTTTCCTCATCTTCACAGTTTAGTTATTGTATTAAAAGTGTGCTTCAAACATCTATGGAAGGTATGTGTTCTACAATTTCTATACTAGTCTCAAATTACGAAAAAATACTTACGCTGGGCAAATCTGACTAACGCATACTCTACACTGGCCACCAGCTATATCTTTGCCATTTTTCTTAATGGAATTAGGAGTTGTACACATACATAAATAGCAGTTATTTTTAAGATTTTTGTAAATCTTTTCCCAAACCTTTATGACATGGGCATCTAATAACACTATTATCTATGCCACCATGAGTTAAGACATTGGAAGGCTGAAGAGTTACAAGAAATAAATAGATTGGGAAATATTTTACATTGAATGATTATTGACACTGTCCATATTATAGTTTGGAGTTCCTGAAATGTTGAACTTCACCTTATCAGCAATTGATGTGGCATGTTTATGTGATTGTTAATTCATCAGTTACTGGTGACAGCCATGGTTTAACTATGTTTAGTGTAGTTCAGATAACAGCTGTCATTAATAGCAAATTGACCTCATATCTGCAGATTAAACAAGAATCTTCTTTATAGCATCACCAAATCACTTTACATTGCTAAACATGTATGTAATCCACTATGTTGTTAAAGGCTAGAACATGGTACATCAAAGGTGTCATCAATGGATTTAACACTGCAAGACACTTGATCATATACAAAAATTAGAACTAAAACAACATTACTACTAGTATACTATTTATATTCCAAATGTGCAGCCAACCCCTTTAGACACAAGGCCTGCATGCAGTTGTCTCAGCAACTTTGGGTAAGAATAAATTGTTGGTTGACATTTATATTCAATAAAATGGAAAAAGCCTAATGATTAATCAAAACAAAGTTGGCGAGTAGGGGTGGGTTCAAGCCACTGTTGATATAAATGGAAGAAAATCTGTTGCATTAAATGTGTATTCTGCCAACTGATAAAATGCAAAGTTTTGGAAAGCTGTAAATGAATAAATATGTGTTAAAGCAACTACACAGTTAACAATATTATGTGAAACTGACAGGAATATAGCTTCAACAGAAGCCCAGCTGCAGACCCACCAGCTAATTAAAACGGTTCCACATATTCCGCTCTAACCTGTATCCACTGCCAGTAAAACTCCGTAAACCCTCTATCAATGTCCTTCTAAGGGCAAGTGTCAATCATCAAATGAAAAATAAGGCAGTCCTAGTGGCATTGTGGCAAAATAAAAAGGGCCTATACTAAGAAACCTGTTGCCAAACCTCGGAACTAATACACAGAGGGGTGTGGGATAGTTCTCAAGAAAAGAAAGAAGTGTTCTCAAATAATATGTCAGGATGCGGTAGTCTGGGCCTCCCTTCCCCACGTTTTGGACACGGGTAAGATGGGAGCTTGGTGCACAGTACGGTCTCGTGCCTCTCCAGCATGATACTTGGAGCACAGTACGGTCTCAGGCTTCTCCAGCACAAGATGACAGTTCCGATGGCTGTTCTCAGGACTGTTGATGGCCAAGTCTTGTTTCCTTAGAAAGTCTCTCGCCTTCGAGCCTGATATATTCAAACAACAAAAACAAAATGTTCCTTTAACAAATGAAAAGTCTATTCCCAATGTTCTGTGTGTGATGGACCCCTGGGTCTCCCTCTTCTGGGCACTGACCCTTCTTAATTGTTTATCATGGTTTCACGAAGGGTGAGGGTTTCACCCCTGGATCCCCCTCTTCTGGGCGCTGACCCTTCTCAATCATATTCCAAAATATATCACAGTTCCTTTATCAATCAACTTTGGGTGACAGCTTCACCCCTGGATCTCCCTCGATCGAGCTCAGACCCCTCTTCTTTTTATCTTCTTGGGTGATGGCTTCACCCCTGGATCTCCCTCGGTCAGGCTCAGACCACTCTTGTCTTTTGCAGGATTTCTCCTCCCTCAATTTCTCAATGTCTTTTGTTTGAGTGACGGCTTCACCCGTGGATCTCCCTTGGTCAGGCTATGACCCCTCTTGACTTTAATGTGATTCAATTCCCTTGGTTTCTCAATGTTCACTTTCACTGTGGGATTCACGTACCTTTTCTCTCACACTGCTTGCAGATCAAAGTCTTTCAATTCTACAGTGATTTTGCTTGACCCTCTGTATGATCAATTTGACCTATTTTGCTGGCCCTTCTACCGCCTTCTGGTATCTGTAGTTTCTCTCATATGGGGCTCGACCAGAGTCTTTTGCTTTAGCAACCACATGGTGCCGGTTTTCCTCCGCAGCTGGTCTCCCCTTCACACTTTTTACAGTTCATTCAAAGTTCATCTGCTTTTGTTCAAAAAACGTCTCACTCAACACAGCCCGGTTCTTATTGGTTCTCCCCTCGACTCACTGGCTGAGATGAACCGCTTGGCTTTTGGCTTCTCTGGAGTCAAGGCCGGTACCACGGGCGTGGGAGCTTCTATGGCTCCTGCCTATCGGCATAGGCTTGCCCCGTGTACCGTTGACATCTGCTGCAGTACACTTGTGCTATTGTTTGCGGTTTTAGGCTCTTATCCATGAAGGTTCCGCGGGCCTGGGACGAAATGGGCAAGGTCACTTCTTTCTACGTCACCCTCTCGATTCCTGCTGCCTTTCTCCTTCTCTTGAACTGCCACGTGGTAGCCGTCTAGTCGTGCTGTCTGCTGTACTCGCCTTTCTCATGCTGCGCTCTCTTGCTCCACCTTTTATCCCTGTGGGGAAAGGGCCATCAGGTGTGCTTGGTTTAGGTTAATTGCCTGACTTGGCCTGACCCTTGTATTGGGACATGTCAGGTAAATGGTTCTGGTGTTATGTCGGGAAAAAATATTTGTGTCGGAAAAAGAAGGTGATAGAGTTTCCGGGTATCCTACTGGGTCGGAAGGCAAAGAGGTGTTACATGTAGAAAAAATCCTCGTATTGGGGTTTGTGGGAATCTCAAAAGGGTAGCTTTTGTTGAGTTTGTAAGAATGGTAGCTGTTGGTTACATTTGACGGGGAGTTTTCAAAATGATAATCAGAGGGACAGGATCGTTGGGGTTCGTGAGGCATACAGGAATAACTGGGATAGTGAAATGAACACAAGAAATTCTGGGACCGGTAGTGTTTTGTCAGGTTAGACTGGGTATTGGAAAAAAATAATCAGAAGGACATGAAAAGCAATGGTTGAGGGTTTTCGGGTAGAAAGCAGAAAAGCAGGGTTTCTGGGAGATGCGGTTCTCAACTCTAGTAGGTTTGTGTTCTTAGGGGATTTTCCAGATGGGGTTTGTTTGGTAGATTTTAATATGGGAGATTTTATAGGAGATTTGGGGCCAACTGTGGCACAGCCCACAATGGTCTCAGATATCTGTCCATCCTCGTCTTCTTCCCCGGTAACATTCAGCATCTCACCTGGGGCATTCCCCCAAGCCCAAACCCAACCCCGGGTTCCCCTACCCAGGTGGTCCTCCCTCACTGGTCCACCCCAAGGAACTGGATCCAACTGCAATGGCCGTGTCCTGGCCACCTGAATAAGGGATTCCCGAGATTTTACTGGGAGAATACCCTCAGGTTTCTCACAGTACCTGCAATAGGCCATTCTTCCAATTGTATCCATTTTAGGAAAATCCTTATTCTACCATTTAACGTTCATATGGCAAGGAGAGACAAGATTTAAAAACATCATCTGTCAAGATTGGAGTGACGTTTCATTCCTACTATCCCTCCTAGTGCATTGAAATGGGAAGAATTTACCAGTAGCCACCATGCAAGCTCTGATCAAAAAAGTTTTTTTTTTCTGGATTTATTAAGCAAGCTCACACCTATAGGTTTCTTGGCGTTAGCAGCTGACAAAGGCATCCATTCAGAGGATCATAGTGCAGAAAGAAAACAGGTTCTTAAGACCTTGTTAAAAGCGGTATGGTTGTTAAAAGATCTTGGAGGTAGAGGAAGCACGCTCAACAGGTGAGGGAATAAGATGGTAAGGACAAAGCTCCATCGTTTTTTCGTTTGAAAGTTGGGACCTGCCGCAACAAAGCAGTGCTGCGGCGAAGAGTGCACACATGATAATAATGTCCGAATGATTCAAACGGAACAGGACCTGATACCATAAAAATCTCTCTGTACAATACACAGGGTCTTGTAGAAGATATGCGTCAGAGCTGCGCCGAAGAGGAGAGGCAGAGTGATTATGTCTCTATCATGTTGGAACAATTTGAAGGAACCTCACAAGGTAGGCAGAGCAACCAAAGTACATGAAAATGTCATCATTCAGTCTAGAAAAGGTGGTGTGTTAATCACAGAGAAATTGTTGGAGGGAAAGAGAAAAGGAAAACATGTGTGGTATACACAGGTGAAAGTAACACGATCTGGTTATGAAATTGACTTGTCTTACTAGAGAAAGGCCTGAGTCCATCATGTAGTCCAGGTGTTTCACCCCAGGAGCTGACTAGGACCCACAGCAGAGGGTCAAATCAAAATGTAGAGTGCTCAAGGTCTTGGCTGCCTCCTACCATTGAAATCTTGCTTAGACATTTTACAGGCTATCATTGTTTTGTAAATAACTAATTATTAATGACAAAATAAATGGTGCTGTTGGGAAATCTATACCAAAGAACAGAATGCAAAGAACGAAAAGTGCCACTTTAAAACAAAAAATCTGAGCTGCAGCCTGAGCGCAGCATCTTAAAAATTTCACATTCGAGGAAATGTGCAATTTTTACAGCCCATCTAAAATTATTGTACATCTCCAAAGTAACAGATAAAAAAACAAGATAATACGTCCTTCTAGTTACCAAAGAGTATCCATCAACTTTAATTAAAATTGCAAAACATTCAAATCTGGAATGAAAAGCACAGCCTTTCAAAAGATATTCAAAACCAAACCTGTGCCTTGCATTGAGTATATTTTCCTTTACAGAACTGGGAAACAGCTTTATAGAAAGAAACATACGGACAAACAAGGGGAAAAGAAAATATGACTTTAAAGGCTGCAATTGCAAATAAAACTAAATGTAATGAAACCATTCCTGAACTGCCAAATGATTTTCCACTCCCCAACAAGCTGCAGTACTGGGGGGATGGGAGACTGACGGAAGTGATAAGAAGTGTCTGTAAATACTCAAAGGTGTGGGACAGGTTCACAAATGTCCTTGCCAGCAGCCTAACCTCTAAGAACATGCACCATGACAACAGGAACTGTCACCATTTTGCTGTGTCAGCCAGGAACTGGTATGTCATTTCAGATTGTAATTCATCTATTATATAAAATAATGCACTATGTGAAATCTACATATGGCGTCATTAGTATCCCCAATGTGTATGAAGGGGGAATTTTAGTGTGATGACACTTTTGGAACATGGTTTAATCACATACATTGATCAATTAGATTAGAGAACTTACACACCTTTCTAACGGGAGTGGTTTCTGCTATATAAAAGTTCAAACCCATAGTTTCAACAGGCACTCACTTGCCTGTATAGTATGGATACAAAAACCTCATAAGGAGATTCTAAGGTCTGCACAGAAGTTTAAAGTTACATAGGAAAGAATAAGAGGTTTGAATTTGGAGTTGTGACTGATTGACACTGGTAAACTTGGAGTAAGAAAACTTTGCATTTTTGTTTAGCAGGGATTGTGGAGGTAGATTGCAACATTTTAAAATGAGAGATGTCTGACAGAGCAATCCCATGCTCTTTCAAAGTTATATTCGAAGGGGGATTGGACAGTCCTAGATATTGACATATGGAAGACACAGATGATGGAAAGAATGTTGTCTGTGGGTCCCGATAATGTGATGAAAAAGACCAATTAAATCAGCCTCTACAGAGGCAATATATGAGTTCAACACTCAAAGAAGAAAACTTTAAACCAATATGCCTGTCCGCAGACCTCTATTTTCACATCCAATTGGGGAAGGGCAGGTTAACAGACAGGGATACTCAGATTAAACAGTGCCAAGAAGTGGCCCAGAAAACCTCTGAGGAGCTGTTGAGCGCCAAGCAATTTTGTAATGACAAACTAGAAGACCTTTTGCGGTCGCAAGAAACATTGAAAAAAGTCGTTTCCGTATTGCAATAGCAAAATGTCATGGATGAAAATGTAAACAGAAATTAAGACATTTCGTGATGAGCTGCCAAACCAAGTGACACAGTTTGTGAGTCTCTGTGACACCGTGTATGGTGGCCCAGAACAAGCATAATGACTAGTCTGTATAAAATAAGCCTGTTAGACAACATTATGACACTGAAACAATACATTTTGAAATTAAACCAAGAAAATAAATTAATTCTCAAAGAAGTTAAGTCCCAAACTTAATTTGATCAAATTAATGAGAATTATAGTGTCATAAAACATCAGAGAGATCAGCTCACACAAGAATGTGATGTCTTTATTTATGAGAAACAGCAACTGATTCAAAAGGTAAATCAGACACATGAAAATCCATTGTGAAAGATGACAATGTGCGCCTACAGAACTAATTAGAACAAATAGAGGCTGACCTGAAACAGGCAGGCCAACAAAAAGAGTCCTTTGAAAAAGAAATGTTGCATTGGCGAGAGAAAAATCCTGAAATATCTAGAGTAATTCAAAACTGCCAGGGCGAGAATTAATTTTTACAATAGGAACTGCAGACTAAAAATGACGTTTTAACTTCCCATGGTCTCAATGGTTAACATACAGCCTTATTTTACAACTACTGGTAGAAAATTCAAGAAAATGGTTTTTAAAAAACGCCCCATTCCGAGTATGGCGGTCTGGAATTAAGGGTGCTGGTAGCAATATACCGGCACCCTTTCCGGACCGCCATACTGCAACGATGCCGGTTGGGGCCATGGATCCACCGGCAGGCCGACCCTGGTAGATTGTCCAAAGAATGTATCCTTCCTAGTCATCATGACATTGCACCACGTGATTCATTCATTTATTTTGTCATTCATACAGCGCCTTTAACTGTACGTATGGTCCCAACGTCCTGTTGGTTGAATATCCTCGGAGAGACCAGAGTCCAGATTTGGGAAAATTGGGAGGTGCTATTATGCGTGGGTGTATTTCAGCCATTTAAAGTTATGTGAGAGTGGCCAAGACCCTGCTAGTCACCCATTACTGAATGGCATAATCGATGGGGGCAGGGGTGGTAAAATATGACCTAAACAGGGTGGATTGTGTTTAAGGAGATAGAGAATTATGTGAGAAGCTACAGTTCGAAGTTCTGTCATTAAAGGTAGCTTCATTCTTATGGCAGAGTTGTTGTGCAATAGTTTTTGTGTTATATGTGAGTGCCCGGTGTGTGGAATGAGCCTGCGCCTTCCGCTAAATTACGAAGGTGCAGTGTGCAAGGGGAGAAAGTAGGTTAGCTGTACAAACAATAATGTCTATATCCTGGGTTACACCTATGTAGAAAGAGCAGTGCTACGATTCACAGACGATCTAAGTGCTAAATGGCTACCTTACGCAATAAGGCTAAATGCAAAATATGGCTAACTAACACAATTAGGCTAAATGAAAAATATGGCTAACTAGCGCAGGTGGGCTAAATGCATGTACACATATGATATTAGGTAATACGAGTTGTGGGGTTTTACTGGAGTACAATAATGGCTGTTCTCCCCGCCCACACAACGCTAGAGCAAATTACACGAAATTATTGAAGACAAAGAAGGATGAGCTTGTCTCTTCCACTTAGGAGTCAATACTCATGGCCATAAAAGATAAAGACACTACCAGATTCTAGAAACTGGTAATGCCAGGCACAGTGCAGAACCACATGTCAATGCAGGGAAACATAGCAGAGGCAATATGGTATGGCCATTTTAAGAACCATTATTGTGAAACTCAGACATTTCCAGAAAAGGCGCTTACATCTTTGTGTCCAAAAGGCACCAGCCCCAACGATAAATTTACTCAGAAAGAAATTAGCCTGGCAATTATAGTCAATAAAATTTAAAAGCTCTGGGCCCTGACAAAGTTCATAGATGGTACATAGATGATGTGCTGATGTTCTTTGAGGGGGAAGAGAATACCCTTGTGAAATGTATAGAGTGGCTGAATGCCCAAAATCCCTTCCTCAGATTCACTCATGAATTCAGCAAGGAAGAAGCGGCATTCTTAGATTTGAAGATCATCAGAAATGGAACACGCTTAGAAACAACGATATATCAAAAAACAACAGATAGAAATTCGTTGTTAGACTTTAACAGTTTTCATCAAAGAACCCTGAAAGAAACTTGCCCTTTGGGCAATTTCTTAGGGTCAGAAGAAATTGCACAACAAAAAGAAATATGATTTCCAGGCCATTATAGTAACGAAGAAATTGAGAGAAAGAAATTACCCCGAAAAAACCATCAGACACGCTAGAAAAAGAGCTCGGAATATACCAAGAGAAATTACTCTAACACAACATGGGGAAAAAACCAAGTGGGGACGAGCAGATAACAGCTGTCTTCAGCCATTCACCAGTGGTGAATAAAATTTAAAAGAAGGTAAAAAAACGGTGGCATATCCTAAATGTTGGACAAAGCACCCTCAATGTCCCCATATTTGCAATCAAAAGAAGAAGGAATATTAGGGATGCACTGGTGCACACTTACAAGGAAGACAGAAAAGTAAGTGAGAATCAAACGAGATTATGAGGTCTACCGGAAACAATTGGACACACTCCATGTGGTCTATGCTCTGTGTGCCCTCTAAAAAAATGCACCACAACAATAGATATTGGTTGGCCAGTGCCATGGGAGCAACAAGCCTTCATGAACTGCAATACAACGAATGTCGTATAGCTAATAAAATGCCCATGCAGAAAAATATATTGGGATGACAACCAAGGCTATAAAAATTAGAATCTGTGAACACAGATTGAATATCAGGACAAAACGGATGACAACCCCATTAGTGGAACATTATGTGAATAATAAACACTCTGAAAACGATATATCTTGGACCATTCTTGAAAAAGTACAAATACCGAAAAGAGGAGGTAACATTGGAACATTGGAGCAATGCTCTTGAAAAGGGAACAGCTGTGCCTATTCCAATTAAAAAGTCATACAGTGGGCCTGAATGAAGAAATCTTCTGGCAAACACTGGCCACGATGTAGACAATGTAGATGCAAAAATATATGGCAAAGCAAATAGCTTTACATTACACACACCAGTGATCTGGTCCAATTTGTGATTCTTCAAGGGAATTATTACGCAGTGTTTACCAGGTTTGATATATGCAGTAATCAGATGACCTAAAATCCAGTACAGGCATCCAATTTGAGAGGGGATTGCAACCAACAGGGTAGAGGACATTGAGTGACCATTCAAGAAATACCCTGTGGGAAGTGATCTTGACTTGTCTAAAAGGATAAAAGGAGGAAGATCCAACAAGTTGAAGGAACACACGATAAGATTGAATTGGACATATTGAAAAGAGATTCAAAGCATAATGGGTAGAACTACACATCCCATAATGCACCACGGCTGGTGCAAAATTGTAAAAATCAATAAGGGGAGCGCCCCCGGCTGGTCATAATGAATACGATCTTATGAGAGACCAATAGAAGTATTATATGGCAATATCGTATTAGGTCCAAAAGAAAAAAGACGCTGAGCGCAATTGGTAGAACTACATATCCCATATTGCACCGTGACAAAAAGCAAGAAAATATCTAAAACATAAAATAAGCAATAAGCGAGCCAGGATGCATGTATTGGAAATGAGGGTTACTGCATGAATAACCGGTAAAATCTGCGTATTGCATTGTATCAGACTGTGCCGTTAATAAACATGTATATGAAACCGAGGCATAGTTAAGAAAGGGGACTGGCAGCGCTAGCTGAAGTAGTCACATGACGTAGAAAACGTCTACATCACTTCCGCGGCCACCATACTGCACTGAATGCAGAACACGAATGAAAGGAGAGAGCAACACGGACTGTGAAAAAAAAGGTAAGAAGCGATTTATCCACTGGAAGGGAAACACGGCAGAGGAAGAGTGGGATGGCCCCTCCGGGAATGTTACATGTATTACAATACTGACCCCAGAAGGCATGAAACGGAGGTTTCGTAACTTGGGGGAGCCACACCACACAGAAAGTACTCAAGATAATAACAATGCATACCAGGGACATGGGGACTTGTAAACGCATTGTTAAAGTCACGTGCAGCTGTAATACATCACAACAATAGCACATGAATGACTATATGGGGGAAGCTCACTAAAAGAGCACAATGATTATGCTAATATCACATGAACATAACAGACTGTAAGTGACCCGGATCGTTTGTTGTCCTTTGAGCAGGTCACATAAAAAGTCATGCAAGATAGCCAGACAAAGTAGACTTCAGACGAATGAGCCAATCACCTAGACTGAGACGCGCTGCCCACACAAGAAGTGAAATGCTACATACTTGTAAGCTGGGTTTGTGACACAGCATATACGAACACACTACAAAAAAAGCCAACATTGTCTATATTGACATCAGAGACATGGTTTCTCTGTTGGTCTATTTACAGGGACACATTGTAGGGCAAGGTACCATCTGAAGACCCGAACATAAGAGAAAAAGAGAGAGAAGCAGAGCCAACAACTGGTAAGAATGCCTAAATATAACACAGGGTGATTGTCAATGCCATGTATAGATGGATTAAGGATAACTTAGAGATGGTTCCTTTTTTATATATTTGCTTTTAGGGACCTTTGAAGTCAAGACGCCTGTAGAAGGAAACAAGAGATGATGTCCCCCATTTAGAAGATGGAGACCGAGACAAGAATAATAACGTTGTTATTTTAAAAAAATGCTTGAAACTTGTCCAGTGTTGTCAGGTATGAGTCCTGAAGAAAGTGAAAAGTTATATTCATCCCGCTGAAGCCGGTTGACTAAAAAAAAGCTCAGGGGGAAGAGCTAACCTCCGAGACAGGCTTAAAAAATTGGCAAGCTCGGTCAAATGCTGTCATTTTAGTGAATAGATCGATTCTGCAGGTATAGCAATATGAATGGACATACACATATGACAAAGTATATCTATCTTCGTATCAGATTGTTTTTACTGAAGAATTGCTATTGTTACTGATAAGACAAACTATGAGGAAGTAATAATGAAAAGACGGGACTGACCTCTGAAAGTGCGCACCTATTTTTAGATGTGAGCAAAAGTAATGAGAGAGGGTAGGGTGAGTCTCTTTTCTATCCCCTAACCTAGTTAGGTGTCACACCAGCGCTTACTAGGGAAACAGCATCCACTTGAGGGATAGTTAGTCTCTTTGGGACAGGAATTTTTAGTTAGTCATAGGTGACTATAGATTTAGAAGATATAACTTATTCTAGAATTTTCTGTCTGTGTTGTGTGAAATATTTGGGGAAGACCTGGATTTGAGGAGCGCTTATGTTGAAACAAGTTTAGGTACTAAAGTGTAAGGAAAAGATGCATGGCTGCAGACTCCGGGTAGCAGAGACTCTGACCCTGTCTCCTGAAAGTAAACTGTGAAATAACTTGCCTCCCAGAGTATTGCTCTTGTCCTATGTATTATTATTCAGCAATACAATACAATTTGATTGCACAATCTTCAAATTATGATTAGTCAATATTTATTAAATGCACCCAGTCGACACGTGTTTCGACCACTGGTCATCCTAAAGGCTTTAAACATGCGCTTTCAGACTACAAATACAATTTTAAAACAAAGTTCCCAACATTCATGATCATTTTTTGTTAAATTTCAGTCAACATTAAATAATAAACCAATAATTTCACAAAACAAATAGATACACAAATTCCCATAAGATTTCCTAAGGGGAGAAATCTGCAATGTCAAAAAAAAAACAAATATATGAGTATGCACAATATCAGTACCCATCAGAATTACAGTAAAACATTACACAAAATAAATCCAAAATTAAATATAAGAAAAACAAAAAAAGGATATAAGACATATTTGAAAATAAAATGTATCTTTACTTAATTCAAAACTTAGTATACCACCAACTACTAATGTTGTCCTTAAATACCATCACCAAAACCATATAATGCTAGGCACATTCAATTGACATCAATTATTAACCTTTGAGTGGAGCTGTGCACTCACACCACCTTGTGAAGCAGAGCAACTTTGTGCTAGTGTTAACAAGTCATTGATATCTTAATTACCATCTGTGCATTGATTCAAACATGTCTCGTGATCCCATAACCTGATTTATAGTGTTGAAATGTGTTGGATTCCAATGCAGTCACCTAATTCTTCTAAGGTATCTTGTTCTCGAGACAATTATATGTCATGATAACAAACCTTACTCAAAATTAAAATGGAAAATTAAATTTTGCCCTAATCGTTCTCATATCTCTATTTCCATGATATTATCAAAGAGCTTGACTAAATGAGGTAACAATGGCCCTGCGTACCTCTTATAGAAACTGATAGTGAACCCATCTCCCCATCTCCCCCTGGGGCCTTGTCCATCAGCATTCTATCACCTTCTGAATTTTCTCTGTTGAGAATGGGGAATCCAGGCAGCGTGCTTCCTCTGTGGACAGGGATGGGAGGGGAATACCATCCAGATAGCGGTCCACTACTCCCCTCTCTGCTCCACCTACCCTTTTATAAAGCACCACATAAAATGTAGAAAAACAACCAGTGATATCCTTTGTGGCGTCATGGTGTCGCCGATCCTGTCTGCCCTTTGAGCCCTGAGTCTTGTGGCTAGCAGTGCATTCGCCTTGTCCCCCATTTCATAATATTTCTTTGTAGAAAAACTGCAGCTTCCTGACTGTTCCCCCATGCCCGAGGAGCTAATCTCCAGACGTTTCTATCTGTGAACTGCCATATCATACTATGTGTACTCCATTCCCTCACGTAGATTCTCCTTCAACTCACTGATTTCCCTTTGCAAGGAATTTGTGATCAATCCCCTTTCCCTTGTCTTCTGTGCTCCTTCTCTTATCAGCAACCCTGACCAAGCGACTTTCCCTGCATCCCATACTATGCCTGCGTCAACCTCACCTATGTAATTAAATTTGAATAATTCCTGAATCCCTTTATCCAACTGCTCTGCAATCGCCCTATCCCACCAGAGAAAACAATTACAACTCCACAAGGAGTCTTTCCTACTGAAGCCCACCATCTCAACCTCCAAATGTACAAAATCATGGTCAGACCACCCCACTGCTCGGCTTGCAGTATCGCTTGCCCTTCTCCCAAACTTCTGTTCCATAAGCAAACAGTCTATCCAAGTGTAGGTTTCGTGTGGAGCTATGAAAATGGTGGCACCTGTCTTCTGAGGTTGGGAAGTCCCCCACTGTCATGATGCCTACCGCCGGAGCACCAGGCCAGGCCCAGCACCCCCGGGAGCAGGCATCACGCCCCCGGGTAAAAGCCCAGCGGCCCTTTATAGGGGCTCTTTGGACTCTGTCCTGGCGCCGTTAGCGCCAGGCTCATGTTGGGCGTCACTCCTGGCGCCATAGGCGCCAGGCTCATAAGGGGAAGTGTTTGGTGAAGTTACCTGAAGCAGACCATGCTGCACACTCACCTGATGCAGACCATGCTGCATGAAGAACCAAGCCAAATGAGGCTTAGGAGGGACTATTTTCTGAAGGAACTATTTTGTTACTTGGGTGGGGCTGTGGAAGAATACTCGCCTGGAACTTCTTCCAAAGCTATTTAAGCCACGCCCAGACAGCCACACGTGCTTCGCGTTGTTCTGCATCCCAGCAGCTGAACGCTCACCGTGTCTGCTCCTGCACCTGGACTCCAGCCACGCCCGCCTCGAACCTGGAACACCTGTAAGGGAATAAGAGAAGAGAAAGGTGAAAACCAAGAACTTATTCAACCTTCTTACCTGCATCCGGAATCTTCACGCCAGCATTCCTGAAGGAAGACTTCCATTTAAAAGCACCGCGTTGCTCGCTGCAGCGCCGCGCTTCACTCACCTGTTCCCAAGACGCCGCCTGGCTCCATCGCGGCTCTCAGTACCGGTCGCCACATCTCTGCACCTAGGGGAGAGAAGAAGAGACAAAAGGTGAGCAAGGGAACACAAGAGGAAAGCCGAATTTTCAGCCATATTACTTACCGGCTTTTCTTGGTGAACCATTCCACATCTCGGGTCGGCGCTGCACTTTTGGCAGGTACCGCACCCCGGCCCCTATGGGGAAAGGACGAAAGACATTACTGGGGAATTATAAAGACATTTAGAGGGGTCCCCCTCATCACTAACTCGCCTGATTTTACCACCGGCAATTTAACCCCTCAACGCATCGCCTTTGTTCTGCACCTGAAATAAAGGACAGAAAAGACAACATAAAAGGAGGCTCACACTTGAACTTTTGCATCTTCATACTTACGGCGTATCGCTCAGAAAAGTCAAGTGGATGTGCCAGCGCCATTCTGAAAACCAGTGAAGTAACTGGACGAACGCGCGCCCCTGCACCAGAAGCAGGATGCAGAGTTCATCCTTCCAAACCATAAGGTGAGCTTAAACCGGGGGTTTTGGAGGAATCGGAGAAGAACGAAGGGAGAAAGGGGGGAGCAAGCACACTATTCAGCAGACAGTTAATCCCCTTTCTCATCTGCAGAAGGATATTCCTACGGGCCAGACAAGCAAGATTTGGGGGTCCTGTTCAATTGGTGGTCCGAATTCTGCGCATCGCGCTTGAAGAGGCCACAGCAACCCAGACCAGACCAGCGCCTCCGTGGGAGCCAGGTGAGCGTTACACCCACACGCTGACTAGACCACTCTGGGCCAGGATCTCCCCAAACCCACTTCCCTGCACACGGGCACACCTCCCGCTTGATTCTTTCTGGAAACATCCATCCATGACCTTGGCGGCTATTTTATTTTTTTACCTACACACTGAGCGTGAAGGATTTGGAGTTCTTACCTTGCAAGGATTGCAAATTCCAGATCTTGGTTTCCCAACCCTGGACAGCGTTGCATTTGTAACCTTTGCCAGGAGAGTGACAATGACACGTCTGTGCTGTTTTAAGGGTCTGCAACCTTCAAATGTTTTGGACAACAGCTCCCATGACCCCTAGCCAGCACAGTCAACGGTGAGGTATTATGGCAGATTAGTACACACCATCTGGAGAGCCATAGGTTGCAAACCCATGAAATCTAGACAATCCCTTCTAAGGTCATTATGGAGAGTGTTGCTAAAGTCATTTGGCACTTTAAAGCAGAGCAAGCCTTTTTGACCCAAACACCCAACCAGCGGAGCAAGTTCACGCCATCAGAGCATTCAAATCAACGGTGGCATTTGCTGACAAAGACGCAACCTCTTTTTTGACATAGAAGGTCAGAATTACTGTTCGAACATGGTTTGGGTTTTACTCCACCTTAATATGCTGTTAAAATGGAGTCTAATACATCTTTTGTTTCAGATTCATAGATGCTCCTTAGATTTAACATTGAAGCCAATTAGATTGTGTGCACTATTCTTCATATGATTGCTGTTCTTATTTATTTGTGTTCACTATTCAGGTCTGTGTGTGAAGCACCACTTTTTGTTCACTACTGTAAATGTCCAGTTTTGAAACTTTGTACAATATACATGTGATAATAAGTTAATTTTTGTCCTTCATGTTTCATTGTCGATCAAACGATTGTGATTGGTGCATCATAAAATGTACACGAGATGCGTTTTTGAAAAATAGCATTGTTCCCCGTTTGAGAAATTCCCTTGGTCTCCTTTTCCAAGGGACCGTTATATGGTGGCGGGACCTGTTACGTTCGTGTAGACAGTCCCCCGATGCCAAATCGTCCTCGTTTGCACAGCGGAGTGCAAAGGATGAGTGCAAAAAGGCAACGGCGTACATATTTATACGCCACACCTTTGCACCCCTCGTGCAAACAGTAAACACTGCCTGCCACATACGCATGGCAGGTGGCGTTTACAATGGATTTGTATCCAGTCCACCAGCTTTTTGCTGGTACAAAAACCTGGCTGACTTTCTAGGAATCCGTAGCATTTGCATCAGCATGAAAATCCATGCAGTCATAATTACTGTAGTATTCATATTGCAGAGAGCAAGCGAGTGGCAGAAGCATAAATTACGCTCCACCCCTCCTCTCTGCCATGCAAATCAATGAAAATGTGCTGTGACATGAATGGTAGGCATACAAGCCTTACACATGGCTTTTACGCCTTCCATTTACATTACACGCTTGTTTGAAATGAGCTCTCTTGTGTGCTAATCTTTCTCACTCCAGTTGCCTCTGCTGGTTTCAAAACTTGAAAATGAGTATGAAAATGTTCTTCCTCCCTGCTATACGCCAGCACAGTGGGAGGCCTATAGTGTTCGTAGGCTCAAGAGATGTACGTAAAAGACAGTCAGGTGCTCACAATCCCTTTGGGCCCACCCCAATGGATCCGGGGCAGCTGCCTTTGCTCATGAGCCTGTGCCAGTGTCAACATCCCCAGTTCTGCCAGCACTGTGACTGAGGCTTCTAATAACACTGTACCTTTTGTCTCCTTTGGTGGAGCTTGCTGCACTAAAATACAAGAAGGACATTATGAAGCAGGCTTTATCCCGTTTTGAGAAACATTTAGATGAATGTTCTTTGCCTTGTTTTCCTGGTGATTGTGGCGCCGCCCGATGACAGGCGCGCACGCGGCGGCGTGACGTTGCACGCCGTCGCGTGCAGTACAAATAAACGGGGCGTTTCCCAGCCGCGTTAGAGCGACCGGGAAGCCCAAACCAAGACGGACGTGTGGGTCTCAGTCCTTGGTGCCGGGGCTTGCAGCGATGCGCGCGGGGGGCGCCAGTCACCCTCAACAGTGGCGGCGAGTGGGGGAAATGATGCCCGGGCCCGGCGGTGATCATCGGAATAATTTTTCACCGAAACGAGGTCGGAAGACAGACTTCGTTTCATGCCGCGGGTAGTGCGTTGCCCACGTGGCTGGCGGCCATTTTGTGCAACGGGCTGTGGGATTTCAAGGAGCTCCGGTTTGGGCCCTGAAACGACCCCATGCCTAATTTGTGGACATTCCAGTAGCTGACAGCTACATCTACACGGAGTTATGCCCAATTAGTGCATCGACTCAATTTTGGGTTTCCTACGTCGAGTGGAAGCTAGGAGAAGGCCTATCTTGGCTGGGCCTGCTGAATCCCGTTATTATTTTGGCTACCAATTTTTGGATCAACCAAAGGCATACTGCTTTTTTCATCCCCTTCATCATCATCCTGGTGACTCCACCTATCTTCATCCTCTTCATCATCACAGAGGTGGCAGGAGTCACTGCATCCAGAGGTGGTCCATGCTGAAGATCACTTTGGGCTGAATGTTTGAGTTGTGGCCCCGATCAGCATTATGGGGGTGCCTGTGCGCTCAAACTCATGAGTGACACCGAGGATCAGGACGGAGCACACGGTGTGGCGGCGCAGTTTCATCCTTGTGCACCAGTGGCCCCGCAGGGTCTACTACCTCCAATGCAGCAACCAGCAGCTCCAGCAGATGGTCAGGCAGCGGTTCCTGCCCTCCAACCCCCAGTTCAACCTGCTGCTGCTCCTGGTGTTCAGCAGGCGGCGCCTGCCATGGCACAGGCACGTGCGCATGCTGCCCTGCAGCCCATCCCCGAATTCGATGTGTCTGGCCCGCCATCCAGCTTGGGGCCCAGATGGAGAAGGTGGGTGGACCGCCTGGACATGTATTTCAGGGCTGCGCAAGTGGTT
Organism: Ambystoma mexicanum; assembly: GCF_040938575.1. Classification (NCBI taxonomy): domain Eukaryota; kingdom Metazoa; phylum Chordata; class Amphibia; order Caudata; family Ambystomatidae; genus Ambystoma; species Ambystoma mexicanum. The sequence continues at coordinate 991,619,510 of NC_090929.1, read as the reverse complement.
GATGATGACACCAGGCTGGCCACGATGTTGTACTCGGCAGGGCCCTCTGTCCAGGAGACTTTTGAATCTTTGCCACAAGGGAATGGAACCTACGATCATGCAAAGGCCGCCCTCCAGGCATATTTTCTGCCCCTAGCCAACGCGGACTATGAGCGATTCGTGATGCTCTCTGCCAAACAAAAAGATGACGAGACCTTGGACACATTCTATGGGCGCCTAAGGCGTCTGTCGCTCGCCTGCGCCTGGGGCGATGCAGAGGACATGATCAGGACCATGCTTATCCAAGCGTGCTCATCAGGCAAGCTCAGGCGCCAAGTGCTGAGGGAGCCTGGGATAACGCTCCAGCGCATCCTTGAGCTAGGAAGGTGCCACGAGGTGTCAGAGGCGAGAGCTGCAAGAATGGAGGCCGGGTCGCACCCTATCAAAACTGAAGAGATCTGCGCGATGTGGCGAGGGGGGAGAGGTGCTAGGAGATATGGCGGCGGCTCACGGGACAGAGCTGGGAGGGCAGGCGAGATTTGCCAAAAATGCGGAGACGACCTGCCTCACCCAGCGGAGTGCCCTGCAGCTGGAAAGACCTGTGGACGGTGCGGGTTGCCAGACCACTTCTCAAGGGTGTGTAGGGCGGCCGTGCCCGTACTGGTGCCAAGGGGCCAAGGCCGAGCTGTCTCCACTCGCCAAGGTCGGCCGTCCAATGTCGCCCAGGTGGACCAGGGCAAGGAGGAGGCTCAGGTGGAAGAAGCAGAAGAAGACGAAGAGAACATATTCTTTGTCTCAAGTGTGGAGCTTCTAAGAGGCAGGAACCGACTACAACCAAGATGCGTGGTCGAAGTGAACCAGTCTCCAGTCCCTGTACTCGTGGACACAGGGGCATCGGTGAACGTCATGGCCCGAGAACATTACAACGCCATGGATCAGCCGCCCAGGCTGGTCACGCCAAAGGCCCGCATCTTCGCATTCGGTGGTGTGGAGCCCATCCCTCTGGACGGGGCCTTTATAGCAAAAGTAGAACACGATGGCTCCCACATCACAGCCCGCTTCTACGTGACCCCAGTGAGTAAGAACACTTTGAGTTGTGCAGCGGCGGAGGCTCTCGGCATCGTCAGCTTCGCGTACTCAGTCTACCTGGAGGACATTAATGACTTGCTGGAGAAGCATCATGCCCTATTCAAAGGGATTGGGCAGATGGCCGGGGAGCCGGTGCGGCTGCACATTGATGTTTCGGTACAGCCGGTGGCCCTCAAACATCGGAGGGTACCTTTCCACCTCCGTGAGCAGGTAGACAAAGAACTGGACAGCCTCGTCGATCTAGACATTATCGAGAAGGTGGAGGGACCAACTCCTTGGGTGTCCCCCATAGTGGTGGCAAGGAAACTCAAACAACCGGGCGCAGTCAGGATCTGCGTAGACATGAGGATCCCCAACAAAACCATCAAGAGGGAGAGGCACCTCACACCGACGCTGGATGACATCATTGCGGAGGTGCAGGGCGCTCGTTTCTTCTCGAAGCTCGACCTCAGGGCCGGCTATCATCAGGTCGTCCTCCACCCCGATTCAAGGTACATTACCACCTTCACCACACAACGGGGACTATATCGCTACAAGAGGTTGAGTTTTGGGGTGTCCTCGGCCGCGGAAGTATTCCAGAACATCCTTCGGGGTGCCCTAGCCGACCTCGAGGGCGTCCTAAACATAAGCGACGACATTCTGGTCTTCGCAAGGACGGAGGTGGACCACCTGAGGCGTCTGGCGAAAACATTCGAGAGGCTGCAGTCGTTGGGACTCACACTACATAAGGAGAAGTGCGAATTTCTGAGCCCCTCCCTGGGGTTCTTCGGGTTCGTGTTCAAGGAGGGGGGGGTGTCTCCTGACCCAAAAAAGGTACTGGACATATAGAAGGCCCAACCACCGGAATCTGTGTCGGAGGTGCGAAGCTTTTTGGGCATGGTCACGTACTGTGGCCGGTTCATCAAGAACCTGGCATCCAGGTCTGAGCCCCTCCGGGCCCTGACAAGAAAGGACACCATTGGGGTCCGCTGGAACAGGCGGCTTTTGATGACATTAGGGGTGCCCTCACGGCCGAGGACACGATGTCGTTCTTTGATCCTTCCCTACCATCGGAGATCATCGTTGACGCCAGCCCATTTGGCCTGGGTGCGGTGTTGACACAGGTTGACCGTGATGGCGGCGTCCGGCCAGTCGCATATGCCAGCAAAGCGCTGTCAGATGCCGAACAACGCTACTCGCAGATTGAGCGCGAGGCGCTGGCGGTGCTGTGGGGATGCCGCCACTTCCGGCTCCATGTACTCGGACGCCCGGTGACGGTGGTTACTGACCATAAACCACTGCTGCCCATCCTAGCAGGGTCGTCATCCAAACCGCCGGCACGCATTGAGAGGTGGATGCTGGCTCTTTTGGAGTATGGGGTGACCCTGGTTTACCGGCCAGGGGTAAACAACGCAGCTGACTACCTATCCAGAGACCCCGGAGCGCCTGGAGAAGGAGACCGTGACATCTGTGAGCAAGAAGCTGAGGAGCATGTCCAAGTCGTGGTAGAAGCAGCCACGCCGAATGCCATGCCTCTCCAGGAGCTGGAGGCTGCGGCGGCACAGGATGAGTGCTTCAAAGTGTTGAGGCAGTCCACGCAGCAAGGCTCCTGGAAGTCAGCGCTCGAGGCCCTTGCGGGACGCACTCAGGAGGCCCGGACTGGTTTAGAACAACTATGGAAGGTTCGTGAAGAACTGTCTTTCTCTGCGTCGGGCCTGCTACTTCGGGGTGACCGGATTGTAGTTCCCCAGTCAAAGGTGGGTGAGGGGATCGCACTGGCACACCGGGGCCACCAAGGGGCCGCCAAGACCAAGGCCCGCCTCCGGATGAATGTGTGGTTCCCCGAGCTGGAACGCAAGGTGGACGAATTTGTGGCGGCTTGTGTCTGGTGTCAGGCAGCCTCGCCCTTACAGCGGGAGCCGGTCATCGAGGCGATGCCGAGGGGGACCCATCCGTGGGAGGTGGTTCATGCCGATTTTGGGTCCACCACCATGGGCACCCACTTCCTGGTCCTGGTGGACGAGTACTCCCGGTACCCCGAGGTGGAGTTCGTGGAATCCGTGGCGTTTGAGCACGTGGTGGTGGCGGTGGAAAAGTTGTTCGCGGCTCACGGATTCCCACACACGCTGTGCTCGGACAATGGTGCGCCATTTCAGGGTGAACGGTTTGCTGAACTGATGGTGAGCTGCGGGGTGGTGCACCGGAAGATCATGCCTCTGTGGCCTCGAGCGAATGGGGAGGCGGAACGCCTGATGAGGACCCTCAATAAGACATTTAGAATTGCCCAAGGACAGGGGCAGTCCCTACAGAGAGCCCTGTACCAATTCTTGAGGGTGTACCGCACCACGCCACATGCGTCCACGGGGGTGCCCCCGGTGGAGGCAATGTTCAGAAGGTGTCCGCGAGGGCTTTTGCCAGAGATCGGAGAGCGAGAACCTGCAGTGATTGACGACCAACGAGTCGAAATGGACCGGCAAGCGAGAATTGAGCAAGAGAACGTGCGGAGGGGTCTTCGCCCACAACAGCTGGAGCCGGGCGATGAGGTTCTCATTCGCAATCGACACCCGCATGGAAAACTCTCTTTGCCGTATGAGCCTGAGCCACTGGATGTCGTGGCAGTCCGGGGCTCCATGGTGACTGCGTCGGATGGACGGTCGGAAGTGACTCGCAACGTGAGTTTCTTCAAAAAGATCAGAGACCCTAGAACTGACACACCTCCTGATCCGGACCTGGGAGGAGTCCTGGAGAACGAGGGAGACCCACTCTGCATGCCAGAGTCGCCGGTTCGGGGGCCGTCGGCGGACAGATCCCCCGTGCCGGAGGCGAACCGGAGGTACCCCCAGAGGGCTGGGCGAGGGAAACCAGCTCGCCTCACCGATTACGTGCTGGGACAATTGGCTGAGGATCCAGAGGGTGAGAAAGGCTAGCTAAGGGGACCCGGGTGGATGCCAATAAAGGGGTGTTCACGGAACAGGGGTTTTGTGATTTGTTTTCGTTGCCCCATTGTTTTCATGACTTGTTTCAATTGCAGTGTTGTATAGTTTGCAGTGAATAGTTCAATGATAATTGTTGGTTCTCCCCGAAAAAGAGTGTGGCGCCGCCCGATGACGGGTGCAGTACAAATAGAGATGTTGACCAGGACTCTGATGAGACACATCCATATCTTGTGCCCAGTGGCGTAAAACAAAATGTGTGGACCCCACAGCAAGCCCCAGGGCAGCATGGACAGCATGGGGCCCCCCACACCAAGGGGGCCTCCAGGGGCCTACGTTACGCCAGTGCTTGTACAATGTTGCCAGGGAGGACTCTAACAGTTTGCCCTCTGACAAGCAGAGATTATGCCCATGGCCATGCCCTTCCTGCCTAGCTCTCGGCCCTGTTCCTACCTCTGTCCTTTTAAAGGAGATTACTTTGTTAATTGGATTGCATAGGGGGGAGGGGATGCGGTGCTTGCTTCCTGTTTGGGACTCGTGGGTTCTGCCGACAGTTCTAGCTGAGTTTTGCCTCCCACTTCTGCAGCAGCACCATGTGTGTTCCTCTTCTTTTACCACACCTTCTGCCAGCGGCAGATTGGGAATTTTGTAAGAGCAGTGTTCAGGGAACTTTTGCCCCTGCGTTGGTCTGAGTCACAGAACAATTTCAGGGTGTTTGGGGGCTCAGAGACTTTTTTCATTAATGTGTTGAACAGGTGCATTTTTAACATCACACAAGCTCAGAGAAGTTGTGTAAGAACAAGGAATACGAATTGCCATTGGTTCTGTAAGGAAACTGTACTGCGCAATGATGTGCAGTGTTGAGTGCATGGAGAGTCTAGAACGGATGGGGGACGGTTGGGGATGAGGCAGACTGCATGAATGGACGCTGTGCTGCTGCTGGGCTCTATAAAGTTATACTTAAAATACATTTACCTTAACTATGTTGCCCACCAGCCCTGATGGCGGGTGCCCAGGCTTTCTGGTATCGTCAGGATTGAAAGCCCCATGTGACAAACAGGACCGGCTCTACGGGTAAGGGTGCAGGGACCCATTATCAAAGCCTCTATTTAAGGTCCAGCATTTGTGTGGGAGCACGTCGAAAAATAACAGAAAAACAAACGAGGAAAGGAAAAATCCCAGATACCGTCATTAGCGATGAGCGCTTGTGCACTGCGAATCACAGCAAGATCAGAAGAAGGCACCCAGCGACGCTAAGAGCACCGTGTGTGGCAGTAAGAAAGTATATCCTAGTAACCATAAACAAATGCATCCGATGCTGCGAGATTGCCGCCAGCTAAATGTAATTGACTGCGTTCAGTTAAAGCACCCAGAGCATTCTGACAACTAAATAAAGGAAATTGTCCTTAAGCAATAAGCCCCGAGCCGCGGGGGCATTACCGAGTCATGTAATGTCCCGGGGCCCATAGTTACAGGCCCGAGCAAAGCATTACCTGGCTCAGTAATATTGCTATTAGTACTCCGGCCCACAAGACCGGGGTACTAATAGCAATGGGCCTCATTACACGTGTGCCGGTCCGGTAACAACAGTGCCGGTAAGCCTACTGACACCATTGTTACCGGACCGGCACACTATGGGTCTATTTGCTGGAGTTGCTGTGCCCAGCAGGTCGGACCCTGCCAAGCACATCGACCATGGTAAGCAGACCTACATATAAGCGCCGGTACCGTTATTAACAGTGCCAGCGCTTCCATGTTCCCCATTCCCATTGAGTCCATTCAATTTTTCCGGCGCCTGGCTTTCCGGACTGGCAGGGTTATAATCCCCCGCTGTTACCGGCAAGCCAGGTGCCAGAAAAATTCACAAGTCAGGCGGCAGCCTGCCATTTTTACTGGCACGGCTACCGCCGGTCTTAGAATGGGGCCCATTGGCTTTCTGTTCTGAAAAATATTTAAAAAAATGGCCGTCGGGGAAGGGAAAACAGAGTCTGGTTTCCCTTTCTATGGTGGCCATCGGGAGCGGACGCGCTGGGGAAAGAAGTGCTCCAAGCGTGTTCGCTCTCGAAAAAGGACCAAAAAGAAAGTAAGTGGGGTTGGGAGGGTGGGGAGTGAGTTGTTTGGAAGGGGGAGTAGGGTTGAGGGGTGGAAGGAGGCAGAAAATACTTACCCGAATCCCCGGCGGGGGAGGATGGCAGCCTCCAGCCGTGTGGTGGCTTGGAGCAGGAATTATTCCGTTCCGAGCCTCCTCATTGGTTGAAGGGCTGCCACACCCCCTCGCCGGGGATATGAAGGAAGTTTAACATTCGAGGGATTCTGCGTCGGATAAAGCCTCGGCGAGGGCCAATCAGATTGCTTGTAACAATCTTATTGCTCTTTATTCGCTATTAGTACCCGGCAAGAGCCAGAGAGCTCCTGCAATATTGACTTTCAAACTCCAATAGCTATGGCACAACTGAAAAGAACTACTCATTTTAAATTAATTGAAACAGGAATGCTAGAAACTCAAATGGGAACGATCTGCACGTGTTGAATAAGAAAAAAAACAGATAACAAAATCACAACTGGAAACATAGGGTTGTCTACTCGATATAAAGCACAATTGTTTCTGGGGATTGGCCCACCCAGGGTTTTCTGAGAATGCAGAATATACCCCTTCCAATCACATTTCTAAACAGCCCAGGCAAACCACCTGTTCCCTGTGAATGCTCGAAGAAGTATTTTGAGCACTATGCAGAAGCTGTTTGCGGTGCAAACTTTGGAACGGAATGAAAAAAACCTTGCACACCTATACAGGAGAAATGCGATGGTTTAGCTGAGTTGCTTGAAGGAAAAGCAGGCAATGTCAATGAATATGAAAAATGCATTGCGAAGATGTTCAAACATTACGAATGTAAAATTAGCAGATACAAATTCGAATAAAGGACGCAAAAAGATGGCGAATCATTTCATGCATTCATCACAGCTTTGAGGGTTCTGGCTAGAAAATGCAAATTTGGCCAGACGACGGATGAAAGGTTGAGGGATCAATTCATGTTGGCATGTAGGGACGGCAAGATAAGGGAACAGCTTAGGTGTAATGTTGACCCGTTTCTGGATGAGGTGTTACGTATTGAGAAAGAAGTTGAGCATACCGACAAATGTGTAGTAAATGCTAGAAAAGAGTGTCCAGAAAGTTAATCTATCAGAAGGAAAGAGTACCCGTGATAGGTCTGATGTGAATGCTGCTGTGTCTGTAGTGAAATTCTCAACTATGGTGAAGGGATGTAATGCTGCCAAACCAAATTGCCCCCAGGTTGATTCCTTCCAAGGCTCCAAGGGCTTACAAGTCCGGCGGTAACCCTGCCAGTGCTTCCGGCGGGTGGCCGCCTGATTCGCAACACTTTACCGGCACCTGAATTTCCGGTGCAGCCGGGACATTTCAAGTCCCGGTGGATTGGGAAGTCAGGCACTGGTAAATGTTAATCCCCATTCCCATGGAGTCCAATAGGACTCCATGGGAGTTGGGAGACAGAAGCACCGGCACCGTTGCTAATGGTGCCGGTGCTTCCATGAAAACTCTGCTGTTGGGTGCCGTTGCGCCCAGCAGGTCAGACCTGCCGAGCTCAACAGCCCTGCCCACAGACTTGTAGTGTGGCAGTCCGAAATGGGTGCCGGTATGTTGCTACCGACACCCTTGATTCCGGACCGCCACACTCGTAATGAGGCCCTTTTAAGTTTGCAGACGCAATGTTTTCGATGTGATGCTCTGGGCCATTTTGCTAATAGCCTGACCTGTCCAGCCCTTGAGGTCAGGTGTTTGAAGTGCAAAAAGAAGGGATATTTGACTAAGTGCTGCATGTTCGGCACCATCCATATGGCAGATGACTGCTATGATGAAGCGGAGGAAGCAGCCTTTGCCATTGGTGAAGAAGAAGAGGAAGAATTGAATGGCCCAAGAGATATGGTGATCATGTAATGCTGCCAAGTGGAGATGATGATTGACTCTGAAGCAAAATACACTCTCCGTCCCAAAATATATTTTGAGAAGATGTTACTGGCAGATATTTAATGGAAGTTAAAGGAATAGCTTGCTCAAAAATATTGTCCTAAGAGTTTGAGCATGTGTTTTTAAGCATACGTTGATCAAGCCTACAAACATTTCCTATGCAATTTACCATAGTTTTCCTCACTTTTACACGTGCAAATCAGGCAGCAGGGCGTGGCCATCTTGTGCTAATCTTATCCGTTGCCGCATCGCCCTAAGGTGAACTGCCCTGGCAGCACTAAATCATATCCCCCGCCCCTGAGGCTGACATCACCATTCCTAGCGATATTCTCTGCCTATCTCCATGACGTTACTGGGCAATGTAGCCAAACGCGCCCAGCTATCACCTACGTGTTGACGCACAACCCGGAATATCAACACACATCCTCTCACAACACAGCGCGTCCCAATTTTGAGTAAAAATACTCTGCAATTTATAATGTGCTTTTATTTCACAATAAACGCTCTGACAACATCCGGCGATTGCCATATTCAACCACATTGGTAATTTCTTTGTTCTCGATCCACAAATGTTTATCGTGAGCCACACGGTGTTCCTTTTGGGTATAAGAAGAGTATTGGACGCACCGTGAATCGCAAGGCTTCGGTATCAGCTTGGCGCTAGACCACCGTAAATGATGTCGGGTTGCTCCTTATTGCTGGTACAGAGAAAGTGCATATCGGCCCGGGGTGATCGTCCCAAAACAGCGTCATTGTAATCCAGCCATTTAAGTGTATCTGCAGCTGCTGGCTAAAGAAGCCATCAATTGGTATCTGGAATCGATGACATTCGCAAAAAGGCAGCATGTAGCTCTGTAGAAAACATAACAGCAATGCATCTCATTAGCCTTTCTTTATTCTAATTTATCAATGTACCCATTAATTCTGCACCGTGTGAAAACTAATGATGAACACAAACGTGAAACAATGGAAACGCAGAGAAAACATAGTGGAAAGTTGGAGTCTACTATTTGCTTGAGAGGTTAGTGCTATCGAGTATGTTTAGCTCGCAATGGGATGCGAAAGCTGACGCAAGAATTTGAAGAAAACATAGACACATTTTAACAGATTATTAGCATAGAATTTGGCGATGGTGGAACCTTGAGGAACCCAGATGTGGACTACATGCATTTTGGTGCTGGACTGCCCATGTGCCCGGGACAAAGACAAGTACACACAGGTTGTTTTTGCGTGTCGTTGCAATATGCCACAAACAGCCCATTACAATGTAAGCCAGCAATAACGGTTAGAAAATGAAACCTTGACTTGTTCGTCTATAAAATGGTCTACAGTAAAACTTATATAATATTCGGCATTTCCATTCTCCCGACTAACGCAGAGTCTCCGTTCAGATCAACGAATTTTCATAAAATGAAATTACATGTTTCTTTGTCCAGTTTTGGAATGGTGAACCTTATCATATTTGATGGTATTACACAACTCCCTTCATTCATTCCATTCGGAATCCTTCCTTTCTTCCAAGGACGAAAAACAATCAAACCTTATACTGTGTAGGATGCGTGGATGTGCACAGCTCACAAGCAAAATTCTAACGCGGTGACATTCACTTCCAATGGGAGTGAATAGCCCTTTGGACCACAGTGGCATTTTAAATATTTTTGAAAAACAAATTGTTTGCAGCCATCCACCAATGCCGCACGACATTTCTAGTGATTTACTTTTTTTAATGAAAACAGTTAGTTAGTTTACTTCCAAATGACTAATTTTTAGTGAACTGCTCACTCTCCCAGCGCCTCACACAGCAAGCCCCCACCACCTGTCAGCTCAGCCCATCTGCTGTTCTAACGGCAAATCAGCTAATCATTTTTGCAACTAGTGAGTCTCGAGCCCTGACAAAATGTGCTCGTACAAGAATGTCGGAGCAAGTCCTGCTCCAACCATAGTGCAGAATCCGTCTCTGCTCACTGACCCATGCCATCTCCAACCCCCTCCTGCCAGGCCACGGTCCCCTGAACCCATGACCCCTGTTCCCTTTGAATGCATCTGGTCCCCAGTCCCTAGCCCTGCACCACCTCAACTTCACCTCCCATATACCTAATCACGAGTGGTCATATATTTTGGTAACACTGACAACTATCCCCACTGCGTTTGAAATCGTAAGACTCTGAGGGCCGCAAATCAAAGATAGTCCCCTCTGATAAGGCATCCGATAGCAACAAACCCCTAACACATGCCCTCATAAAAGTATAGGTCAGAATGCACCTATCTCTCACCAACAACCCCCTTTTTATGCATTGTTTTGCTTACAGTCAGTAGTTCTTGTGTGCCAAGTTTCTTATGTAGCCTAGGTCTCATTCCTTTGTAGGATGCGTATTTATTGAGCTATTTGGACACTGCAGGCAACTGCAGAACCCCAAAGTTGCTTTCATGCTGACATCCACCTGACCCTCCCCCGATCAGTGAAGGACCCACAAGAGCTCAAAGAAAGCAGGAAGTGTGAAAGCACAGCGTTGCACTATATAGCATCCTCCACTTCTTGCAAAAAAAATGGACAAAGAGGATACATTTCAAAAGACAATTTGGACACTTTATTCGGACACTTTGTATAAACATTGTAGAACAAATAAATAGCTGCTAATCATTTGAACAGGGAAGTAAACCATTCCACGAGGTCTGCTTTTGGTGGACATAGCACGTTTACAATGTTTTGTGGCAATGTATGTGTCCTAGGAACAAAATCATGAGAGATTCCATGAGTATGTATGTCCAACACAGTCAAAGTGAGATATTTCACAAATCTAATTCCATTTCCTGGTATATTGGCTTGACCACCCATTGTTTGCTTCTTTTTGTGGAGGCCATTGTGTATCGAAGCATCCCAAAGTTTCCTGCAGTCCTCGATTGTTATCGCCCTACGTTCTCATTATGCGCTAAGACCCCTAGTAATGTCCGCTATTGCATTCCATCTATGCTGAAATACAATCGCTTGGGCCTGTACTTTAGGCACATAATGTGGAACACCTCCAAATCTCCCGTGTGACAGAATTCATTGAGTGCCTTCAGATCTCTTGATAGAGTTTTATCAAACACAATCTTCTCAAGAGCTTTGTGTGGAGGTGAAGATGGAACCAACCACTTCTTCTTGCGTTCCTGCTCCTCCGATAAAGGTCCATATGCACATTGGTGAAAATGTTGGTTCTCTGCCATGAGTGAACGTTGGAACAGTGGTGCATCAATGAGCACCATTTTTCAAGTAGAATTTCCACAGACCCACCATAAGTTTTGGAGCTCCACCAAAGATGGTTGCTCAAAGACTGGGATTACTGTAAAATATTTTCAGAACCTTTTTTTTTTACCAGCAGCAGTGATTATTTTATTGATTGATTTGGCAACGTGCCACACATCAAATTGATGGCGAATGTTTGAAATCTGCTCTCGCATGGCCTTGGCTATTGAAACATGTCTGTCTGTGGCTATGAGGTCTATTTGCATTCCCTCGATTGGAGATCTTCCACAGATTTTATAAAACCATGTTTCTCCATGGCCACTGAGGATTTACATTCTCACGAACACCAAACTCACACTTTTTTTAGTTTCCATGTCCTGAAAGTGGTATGTGCAGTACTTTGCTGAAAACCCGGGGCTGTAACACTGTCCATCGCCAGCTAGCCTGAACCGTTTGTCAGAGAATGTCCTTTCAATTGACATTTGTTAAATTTTCCAAGCATCACTAATAGAAGGGAATAAATATTTTCGTTGATATTTGAAGTACTGCGTTTTAGAAAGGAAGTGGAGTCCCACAAATTGACAGAAACTGGACAACTTACTAAAAGTAGAGCCACTGAAAAATAAAGCTGCTGCGCAAAGTAGATTTCCAGCTGGCACTTTGCCCAGCATCGGTTGAGCAGACCATGAAAATGTAGCATAGAGCAGGCCCCCGGTGGCTTGGATTTTCAGGTTTTGCCTTCTGATACACGAGTCACATTCACCAATGGCTGCCCGTATTCTTCCCCCTCTCACTGGATGGACACATTTCAGCATCAGTATAATCTCTACCAGGCAGCTGTTGAATACAATGTGTTTGTGCTCCTTTATTAGACTATTGTCCTGCATGAATGTGGTTTGTGACTCAACTGTGGTGGACATATCGGCCGAACAGTACACACTGAAGTAGAGATCTTTGGCTAGTTCTTCGGTCAATTGCGTTGAAGCTTCAGCGTCTGTTATTTCAGCTTGTGTTATTTGCACACAAATTGGAGAAACCATCAATGTCGATTGTTTATTGGGTGGCCCTTTTATTGAGGGTGTAGATTGTGAGAAGTGGTCACTGAGTAATTCAAAAGCATCTTCCTTATATTCCGTTTCTTCTTCATCTTGTCGAGTTGTCACATTGTAGCAATGGTCCAAAAACATATTGCTTGACTCGCTGGTCACATTCAATTCATTTTCTGGCCATTGGGCATGAGCATCTTGAGTCTGCTTATTGACTGGACAAATCTACGCCACAAATAATTGTTGCTCCATGGTGAAATCTGTTTGGCAAGCAGCATCTTTGGTTTCATTTGTTGTCTGTGTCTTCATACTTCGTTTTCTTCTGAGCCTCTAGGAGATGGGTTGTAAAAACATGTTCAATGTAGACCCAACATACAGTATATAGCACTTAAGATTTTAAAAAAGCATGTTATGAAGACAACACCATCCCAATTAATTACCCTATGTTCTTCACTGTAACGACCGCACCAGCAAGCTGGTCCGCCACCTTAGATCCATGTGCCTCCGCTTCTAATTCCCAATCTTGTATACATCCCTTGAATAGAATATTCATTAAAAAAAGTATCAATTTTTTAAATCAAATTCTTTCCTCCCACACATCGCTTACATACATACCTTCGTAAACTGTGTACGTCATTTAGTCAAAATATAAATTTACATTTTTACCTGATTGATGGCTAGTGTACTCAGAGATCACTGTGCGAAACCCACTGATTGTAATATTGCACACAAGCATTTTGCATTGTATTTAGCATTAGAGTAGAAATTGTAACGTTAGAACTGAAATGGTAAAAGTTTGAAAAGATGCTTGTTTATAATAATGTCACTGTCTAATAGTATCAGATGTAGGATATACTTCCTTTGATTCAAGGGAACTGTCAGTACGCATACCTCATGCTCTGGACCATCTCCAAAGGATGATGTAATTGTAGTCGAAGTACCAGCATCCCCCTGTAACACAGTACTTGTTTTAGTATGGATGAAAACAGTGAAATTGAACACAAAATCAGATGCAGACAATGGTACATATTAATAAAAAACTCATAAATTAAACATTGTGGGGGCCGTGGCTTGGGCAGCCATGGAATAGGCTGCTCTTTTTCGGGGCTCCGAGATTCGGCAATTGATCCCTGTAACCGCATACTTCCAGCCTGTCAATTGCAATGAGAAAGTTGGCAAGAAGTAATGCGAATGAGAGCTGAGACGGATGCATCGTTTTTCGAGAGGGTCGAGAGCCAAGGAAGGTAGTTCTGAAACATTGTAGCCCCCAATGGTGAAAGAAAGGCTGATGATAAGATGGCGCGAAGAACAAACAAAGGAGCTTCCAGGAGCCAGCATCGCGCCTGCCACGATAATCACTGCAGCACTGGAGGAGCGCGCCTGTTCGGGAGCTGAGGAAGACCGGTGCATAAATTAGAGGAACGAAGAGAAGGGGCACCCGGACCAAGGCAAAAGTAAAGGAAAACCCTGCGGGTGCTGACGGACCCAATCCCAGCACAGGCGCATGCACACGCTGGGACCCGGACCGAGGCAGAAAGTGAAGGAAGACCCCGCGGGTGCTGACGGACTCAATCCCAGCACAAGCGCATGCACATGCTGGGACCTGGACCGAGGCGATAGTGAAGGAAGACCCTGCGGATGCGGACGGTCCCCATCACAGCACAAGCGCATGCACACGCTGGGACCCGAACCGAAGCGAAAGTGAAGGTAGACACTGCGGGTGCTTACGAACCCAATCCCAGCACAAGTGCATGCACACGCTGTGCTATGTAGCCCGGGGCCCCCTGAGAAAGGAACACCAAGTGCCCATAAGGAAGACTGATACGGCTGGCATAGGCGTGGAATCATAGAAGCAGAAAGGCAAACACGTATAACGAGGGATGTGCAGACATGAAGACGACCAGATGCACTGCTCAGGAGGCACGGTGGTATGCCGCAGGGCTGGCTAAAGCAAGGCTGACTTTCTGTGAACGGCTGTGTATTTCACCTGACCGAGCACTTCTGTTTTGGACAGTCTACCCCCGCACGGCATGACCCGAATGTCCTGAATGTCCTTTTCAGCTTAGGATGACACACATCGCGCATTAACGAATAAAAATTAGGAGCACCCGGACCGAAGCGATTGGAAAGGAGCACCCCGTGGATGCCAGCAGGCTTAATTCCAACGCAAGGGTGGGCATAAGCTGCGCAATGCATTCCGGAGCCCCCCTACACACGGATACAATGGGCCTGGAGAGAAGGCTGACACAGCCAGTGTAGCCGCTATAATACATAAAGTGGACCCAGAGGCGGAGAGACAGCTGCATATCACTCCCAGTGCAGGCACAGAGAAGAATGACCGTGTGACTGTGTTGCTGAATGGGTGCACTGCGCAGGAGGCGTGAGTACATAATTTAGGGCTGGCTGAGGCAACAAGAAGTCAATCTCACACAACACTATGCATGAACTCTACAGAGCCCGGATGCGGAGTGCAGAGAGAAGGTTGATTTAAGTGGAATCTATTATGCCCAGCCCAACTACAGTGCCGGTAGGTGGAGACGCCAACATGGAGACACAGAGCAAAGACGAGAGCTGGAAAGTGACCCGCTAACCGGAGGTAACAGCATTGAGACCTGGGGGGAAGAGGCAGAGCCCCAGGTGTACATGGGCATGGAGCCATTAATGCAAATGATAGCGAAGGGTACAGGCAATCAAGTACCTGTCGTAGTGGGGAAGAGACCCCCCAGAAGGCAGCGTGGGAATACAGGTTTGACATACCACACGAGACCCTCAGCCGGGTGAAAGGATCACAGACCGGAGCACGGCTGGGGCATCAGCCCCGGGAGTCAATAACAAGACGGGAATGTCAGTGAGAGGGGGCAAAGCCAAGGGCAAACAGCCCACAATGGACATTTTTGCTAAACCGCACCAGTCTCCCACCACCCCAACGCAAAGTGTGGCTATGGCATCCGCAGGAACGGCTACGCCAAGCAATTTTAACAGCCATAACGGAACTGAAAGCCTCGTGGGGGACGACGATGGCAGAATTGAGGATTGCATTAGAAATGAAAATAGATGCGGTAGGAGTGGAGGTCAATCTATTGAGACAAGATGTGAGAGCACTGGCAGAGAGGACCAGCGGCCTGGAGAGTGCTGTGAAAATCAACACAGAAACTAGAACGGATAACGCCAAGGCAGTCCACGTACTGAAGCAGCAGGTAGCCAACCTGGAAAATCGAGCAGAGGAGGCAGAAGGACGAGCGAGACGCAACAATATACGCGTGGTCGGTCTGCCGGAAGGGGAAGAAGGTCAAGACCCCACGAATTATGTAGAAAACATGATCATACAAGAGATAGGAGCAAACAAGCTCTCCTAAGGGTTTGCGGTTGAACGTGCGCACAGGGCCTTGAGGAGGCTGCCGAAACCTGGAGCCCCTCCGAGAGCAATAATAGCGAAGTTCCTGAACTACAGGGACACGGAAAAGATCTTGGAGTTCTTCTTGAAAGGTGGGATGATAAAAAGGGCGTCGGCGACCATTACAGCATATCCTGACTACACTATGCTAGTCCAGAGACAACGCTATAGCTATGTAGCGATTAAGAGAAGACTGCGCACAGCTGGATTTAAATACATGTTGCTGTACCCTGCAAAAGTCAAGATTTTCCACAAAGACAGAACGCACTTTTTTGATACCCCGGAAGGCGCAGTGACGTGGCTGGATGCACACATCAGTCCAGAGCAGGACAAAGAGCAGGGGCGAGAGGGATACAATAAGTGACCTAACAGCTGTGCATGTTAAGAGAAGGACTCGGGGTAATGGGTTGCAGTGTTATGAGACATTTGAACAAACTGGACTGGAATATAGAATGCATAATGTAAGGAGGATAGCGGAAGGTGTGATGAGCCCGATTTTTGAATAAGGAGCGAAGGGACGGAGACAGCCTACCCCCGGGAGTCAGATTAGGAGGACCGGCACTAGGGCGAAATCTTCCTGCTGAGCCGCAAGTAAGGCAACTGCAGGAAAGGGCTAGATGCGGGGGTGTCTGAGATCCAGGGATGGAGCTGGGCAACAGTTGGGGAGGTTGGGTGAGTTGGGGCAAGAGTGGGGGGGAGGAAGAGGGGAAGTTGGGGAATAATTGGAGTGTGTGATGGGGTTGGGAAGGGAGGAGGGTGGGGTGTTGGGCAAAAGTTAGTAGTTAGGAGAAGTTTGTATTGGGGAACAAGCCTACATGACAAAAGGGAAGAACTGAGACCTGGGCGGCATTTGAGGAGGGGGAGGGACCTGGACATGTTATGGGAGACCTTAAAGTAGTTACCTGGAATGTGAGAGTGCTCAACAGCTACCTAAAAAGAAATAAGGTTATGATGTACTTGCGCAGGCAGAAAATGGACATAGCCTTGCTGCAAGAGACTCACCTAACGCATGAAAAACTGGAAGTAGTTCGGAAGAAGTGGAGAGGGACTGTTGTGGGTGCAACATACTTGGCTTATGCTAGAGGAGTAATCACCTGAGTGGCACCACATGTGCCGTTTCAGCTATTGCACTCTACAGTTGGACCAGATGAGAGGATGGTAATTTTAAAGAGATTGGTGGAAAACAAGGAGATATGTATCATAAACACATACGCCCCGAATCATGATACGGCGGCATACTTCAGAACCCTATATAGCAAACTCAGTGTGACCCTGGGGGGGGCGGTGATTTGGGGAGGGGACTTTAATTGCGTACTAAACCCAAACATGGATAGATCGGACGCTAAAATAGATAAACCGACCCCAGCAGCCAGGATACTGCAGTCTCTGTTAACAAACTTTGGGTTAGAAGATGCATGGAGATCTCATTATCCGCAAGATCGACAATACTCGCATTATTCTGCCCCCGAGATCTTATACACTAGATTGGATTTTGTGTTTGTCACGCATGGACTGATGACAGAAATAGTGCAGACAGAATGCAAAGCGAGGGTCCTATCGGACCACTCGCCGCTGGTACTGATATGGCAATATCGACCTTGGATAGCGAAAATACCGACATGGCGCCTCCGAGCGGAAGCGCTGAAGGACCGCATCTTCAGGGAGGACATGAGAGAGGAAATAACAAGCTACTTTGAGACCAATACAGGCAGTGTGGAGTTGGCAGGGGTTCTCTGGGAAGCTTTTAAAGTAGTGGTGAAGGTGATAGCTATAGCCAAATCCAAGGGGCTACAAGGAGGGATTTTGGCGCAGCTACAAGAAGCTGAAACGGAGTTAGAAAAAACACTGAAAAGGGGAGGCATCACCATAGACGATAATGAAGTAATATTCAGGCTGCAGCAGAAATGCGCGAGATACTGGGAAAGACTGTGCAATTTAAACTATAAAAAATATATAGAGAGACAGCATGCAGGAGGAGAAGAACCGGGGAGAGTTCTGGCGTGGTTATATAAAAGCGAGACTCCCAGACCGGTAATCGGGACGATAGCAAAAGAGGATGGAAGTACAGCAGACACCCAAGAGGAAGTGAATATAGAATTTGCTAATTATTACCGCATACTGTATGGGGATGTGGAGGAAAGTGATAGCAAGGAAACAGGTGAGATTTTGGAGGACATAGGTTTGCCGCAGATTAGCGCTGAAGAGCGTGAGGAGCTAGATGCACCAATCGCTTTAGAGGAACTGGAAGAGGTGGTGAGACAGCTACCCACTAGTAAGACCCCAGGGACTGATGGACACCCTAGTGAATTTGTATGTATAA
Organism: Ambystoma mexicanum; assembly: GCF_040938575.1. Classification (NCBI taxonomy): domain Eukaryota; kingdom Metazoa; phylum Chordata; class Amphibia; order Caudata; family Ambystomatidae; genus Ambystoma; species Ambystoma mexicanum. Next base: position 991,601,559 of record NC_090929.1, on the reverse strand, counting down.
AAATGAGGTACTCCCACCACTATTAGATATGCTCAACGAGGCATACGAAGTTGGAAGGTTACCAGAATCCCTGAGAGAAGCGATCATCATACCGCTTCCCAAACCCAACAAGTCTAGCTGTGAGTGCGGCTCCTACAGACCCCTGTCGATGCTGAATCAGGACAGTAAAATACTCACAAAGGTCCTGGCAAATGGAATGAGGAGAGTCATTACCAAACTAATACACCCCGACCAAACTGGTTATGTCCCTAACAGGAATATATCCAACAATCTTAGGGGACTACACCGAGTAATTGAATATGCCAACGAAGAGACAAGTGAGATGGCAATAGTGTCGCTGGACGCAATAGAGGCATTTGACTTGGTCAAATGGCCATGGTTGATTGCTACTCTGAAAAATTATGGAATAGGGCCGGGGTACCTCAAATGGGCCAAATTATTATATAGTGAACCCCTGGCCAGAGTGAAAACGGGTGCAGTTATATCGGAGAGGTGGCAACTTAGTAGAGGCGCCAGACAGTGATGTCCCTGGTCCCCCATGTTGTATATCCTGGCCTTAGAGCCATTGGCAATATACCTGAGGCAGCAGTATGACACAATAGGCATTGATATAAAAGGAGAATCACGTTGAATTTCCTTGTATGCTGATGATATGTTGCTGTATCTGCGCTACCCTGAAGAGAACCTCCAATATGTCTTGGAAGTGATGGAGGGATTTGCAAGGCTTTCAAGCATAGCCGTGAACCCCAAAAAGTCTTGTGTATTTCCATTGGGGAGGTATAAGGGGATCCCACTAGAGCAATTGCGATCCTCCAGATACCATGGGAGGTCAGCACGTTTCGATATCTTAGGATAGATGTATACCATACAGTAGAAGCAGAGCACCAGCGTAATACTGAGAAAGCTGTCCGGAATATTGAAACTGTATGAGGTTTTGGGTGAAGCTTCCTTTGGCGATGATGGGAAGAGGGGCAATGCTTAAAATGGTGGTCCTGCCAAGACTGTTGCACTACTTCGGGAATATCCCATACCTCATACCTAGGTGTTTCTTTGTTAAATTGAGCAGTATATGCAGGGAATTCCTCTGGCAAGGGACAAGGAACAGGGTGGCCCTTTGGAAGCTGCAAAACCCATATGAGAAAGGGGGCATAAAACTACCAAACTTTGAGACCTATTATATAGCAAGCCAAATGCAGTATGTGGCTATATGGCATTCCGAGGAGCAAACCTCTGAATCTAGGCTGTTCCAAATGGACTGTGCCCCTTTTTTCCCTTAGAGAAATGATGTGGTTGCCTAAAGTGGATATGGAAGGGTGACTGAGAATGATGGCACTTGGGTGGGAAATATGGCGGAGAGCTTGCAAGATGGTGGATGACCCGTCCCTGTGCTCCCCGCAGGTGCCATTGGTTGCTCCGGCGTGAAGAGAAAAGCAACTTAGACTAATGATCAGGAAGCATTTGGAGCCTGTGGGGATAGCAACCTTAGGAGATATGTTGCAAGAAGGGAATATAAGGGATTTTGTGGGGCTGGTGGAAGAAACGGGTTTACATGCAGGACAGTTTATTACATACCACAGGGTGGTGCAGCGGATCAAAGAGTCATGGCCTCAAGAAATACTAGCGAGTGAACCGGATGCTACCATGGACACAATATATGACATAGCAGAGGGGGGGCACGAAATATCAAGAATATATGAGTTGATGATGACCAAAGTGGGGAAGGAAGTTACACAGCTAAGACAAGACTGGGAAAAAGAAGTGGGGGCCCGAATGAGCGACGGGATGTGGGAGCGAGCCCAGGGATATCATAAAAAAGTGTTGAGAAATGCCAGATTGCAACAGATACAATTTTATATCACCCACAGGGCGTATATGACTCCTCAAAGGATAGGCAAGTTTAAAAATGCACGGCGACAAGCATGCCCCAAATGTAACGTAGAAAATTCTGGAATGGTGCATATGTTTTGGTCATGCCCAATAATAGGAAGCTTTTGGGGAGAAGTAGCACATACGTTGGAAGACAAAGGGATCAAAAGAGAGGTGGATACAGCATGCCTATTGGGAGGGTTCCCTAGACCACATAAGCTAAAGCATGTGAGTAAACTGAAAGATCTGGCATATGTACTTGCAAAGTGGAAAATTGCAGTAGGATGGAAAGCATGTCACAGACCAAGAATAGAAGCGTAGTGGAAGGACCTGCAAAAATGGGCAGAGGCGGAAACAGTAGTATGGCAAGAGGCAAGTAATGTTGGGGGGTAGGAGGAGGCAGGGACTTTGATGGCCTGGAAACAACTAATTGCTGAATTATTTGGGCACATGCATGATGTGTCTAGTGACCAAGACCCACCGGAAACAATCGATATGGAATCCCTATTGCAGGACAAAGGAACAGAATAGGAAGGAAACTAGGCTTGGGGGAGGGAGGGTGGGAAGGGGTGAAACGCAGTGGATAGAGATAAAATGATGTGTATTGACATTATTATGTGCACTGTTAAGCCGGTCAAGTGGCACAGCGAGTAGAGCGCTCGCTTTGACATCCGTGCAGAGCCTGCTAACGCATGTTCGAATCCCGGCGGGGCTAAACTCAGCCTTTCATCCTTCTGAGGTCGATAAATGAGCACCACACACCGTGGGTAATAATAAGCAGCGCTCAGATACCTGAGGGTTTGTAGCGCTATATAAATGTGAAATTATTAAATTATTATTATTACTGTAAGTTTGGTTTTGTGTTGGTTGTTGAAAATTAATAAAAATGGTTTAAAAAAAATAATAATAATTAAACATTGTATAAACAAATGGCGGGATACGTAAACTATTTCATATTATCTAAAATTCCATGCATAATACATTTCCTTAATCGAACAGCGAAATAAAACTACTTGATAAACACTCGAAGTTGTTGTTTACTCTGGGAAAGAAATGGATGCAGAATCTTGCTCCTTCATTTTCAGTTCATTGTCATGAAGTGGTAAAGGGAAAATTAGATTTGCATTAGATTTGTGGGAAGATCCAACTCTCAAGAATATGAACTTCAGCAAGTCTGTATGGCTCACCATTGGTATACTGGTCGTGTCGGTGATGTCGTCACTACCGATAGTATGTGCTTCAGTCAATATACTCACCTAAAATAATTGACATGTGAAGCAACCGATTACGAAAAGATTATGCTTATTTCGAAAGCCACTATAGCATAGTTCTCTGTGTTCATAAATAATTTTCTATGATGCTCCTAAAACCTGGGACAGATGTCTAGCAAAATGGGGTATAGTTATAAAGCAATACAATCTGGTAAATAAGCAAAGTTTAGTAAGAAACATTTACACCAAAAACACCAATCCGTCCATGTAGTTACCTGTTCAGTACCCCAGGGCCTACAGCTAATTCATATGAACTGTGACTCACCTGAGGCAGCGTGTGCATGAATACAGATGGAATTGCATTTGGAAGCAATTTACGAGACGTTCTGAGTCGATGCTTCTTTGTGTACTGCGATTGGTCGTACATATTCGGGGTAAAGTGCAGGCTGCAGATGCGGAATCAATCACCCCTCAAGTCCCCCAAGACATCCTGGGCTCTACTTCCAAGCTCGTCTGGCGCAAATCCGCAATATCTGACCCATTCTCTTATTAGATCTATATTCCTCGGGAATATTTGGATTATTGTGCCCTTAGGTTTGGTATGAGTCTTTGAACGGCAACCGTAAACCATACAAGCAGGCATTTTTGAAAAACCTGTAAGAAAAAAGTCCACATTGTAAAAAAATTATTTTGCATGAATGCGTGAGAAAGATGGAATTATATCATATATTCTTCTATGCAATGTTTGTTTTGGTCACAGAAGCAAAACCTGTGTAGCGTATCTGACTGTACACTAGGATAACTTTCATACACAATTGAGTGATGTGACACAAATTGTAACGTGTTACTCGACCCTTGAATGTACTATCATACATCAAAAGGAAACATGCTTATAGACACGGTCCGCGAAGGATGCAATTCTATCCCAGTTGACACTGATGACAATTGCTATACATCGAGAACAGAACAAATTAAACAGAAGTCAATGGTAATGGCAATGCGATGAATGAACATTACACTACTGGGTACATTCGTTCGAAATAGGTAGAAATTTAGAGATCGAGAAGAGATGATTAGGTGACCTGCCCTTACCTTGACCAACAAACAGTTAGATTCAGCAAGTAGGGCAGTTAGTAGCAGGAGAACAGGTAGCACAATCATGAGCTGACTTTCAGTGGTCACAGATCTTCTCAGGTAGCATGATCACGAGTTGACTTGCAGTGCTCACAGATGTTCTCATGATAAATATCAAGGGGTTTATAAAGAATTAGAAAGGTGGGTGTGTATGTGAATTAGTGATGTGTATATAGCATGGTCTTATGTGGATAGCAGGGGCGTGGCCTGCTTCAAGGGAGCTTGCCTGGAGACACTGGGTCTGGCTAGGCCATGTGTACAATGGCCCCTGCGCGGTAGATGCCTTTGAAGTGTACATGGTGTTAGGCACCTCTGCCGTTCCCACCCTGAGATCCCCCTTGGGAGGGCATGGACACAGGTGCGAACTGCCATTGATAGGGTAGGGGGGATGGACGGCCAAGAGGCGTGCAGGAAAGGGTCGGAACACTGTTGAATGGAGACACACTTATGTGGATTGCAGGGGCACGGTCTGCTTCAGGGGAGCCTGCCTGGAGAGACTGGGTCTGGCTAGGCCATGTGTACAATGGCCCCTGCGCGGACGATACCTTTGAAGTGTACATGGTGTTTGGCACCTCGGCCATTCCCACCCTGAGAGCCCCCTTTGGAGGGCATGGACACAGGTGCAAACTGCCATTGATAGGGTTGGGGGGGGATGGATGTGCATGATGCATGCAGACAAGGCCTGGAACACTGCTGAAGGGAGAGACACACTTATGTGGATTGCTGGGGCACGGTCTGCTTCAAGGGAGCCTGCCTGGAGACACTGGGTCTGGGGAGGCCATGTTAACGATGGCCCCTGCTCATAAGATACATTTGAAGTGTACACAGTGTTTGGCACCTCAGCCGTTCCCACCCAGTCAGCCCTGCCAGGACACATGAAAAATTGAAACAACCATTCATAAAAGTTCAGTTGTATTTTAGTTTGTTGCTCATGTTGATGGCACAAATGTACGGTTGTATACTAATTGACCTTTTCACAATTGACCTCGGGAGAATTTACCTAATTTAGAAGGTCAATTAGGACATATATGCGGGGGAAACCCCCGCAAACCCCCCACCCAATCCAAAACCCCCTGCAGCACCCCACCCAATCCCCTTATATTATTTTTAATCCAAAACCACCCAATACATATATAAAATAACTAAAATTATATAAAGGTCAATTGTGCAGAAGGTCAATTAGGACCCCTATAATTAGGTCAATTGTGCAAAAGGTCAATTGTAAAAGGTCAATTTGGGTAATACCAAATGTACTACACATTGTATACTTCGGGTTGCAGTACAGTGTGGGAAAATCCCCTGTACTGACCGCTGTCACTATGGAATGTGTCTCTAATGGCACCAACGACACAGGCTGGTATTACTCATCGAACGCGGTGTCCAAGCCTCCCATGAAGCCACCATGTAAGCGCACAATAGACCAGCAGCCTGTACCACCTGTGGAAGAGAAAGATACAAACTGTATTTAAATGAACAAGATAAGTGTATCAAACCTTAGTTGAAAATGCAATCTTGTATCCTATGCCTATAGCATTGGTGCCAGTACAAATGTTACTTCACGGATCAATCAACTTGGGCTTTAAATAAAGTCTAGACACATTACAAAAGTGAACAACTATCCATTCCATTACATTTGGGACACAGAGAAATAGTGTTTCTTGGTTGTATGTGAAAGACACATAAAATGACCACTATGATTTCCCCAAATCGCAAGTGATGTATAGAACTGCAAGACTACATTCATTTGGCAGTGATAGATCAAAGTTACGACAATGTAGGAGACAAACATGAAATGTTAGTGACCTAAGTGACATCACATCTAGAGTACACTTACTCATTACTTGGATTGCGAGGGCGATCTGTTGCGCAAAGTTCGTGCATAAGCACCATCATAATCCTCTACATGGACCTTGTGAGGCAGGCTGTCCTGAAGTCATGCAGCTCGGTAACACATTGCAGCCATGTCTCGTCTTCCGATATGTAGGAAAAGCATCCAGAGTTTTCTAGGCAGCAGCAGTTCTCCTCCTCGGCTGGCATTACCTCGCACTGATTGCAGGTACAGCAGGTGGTGACGCTGTACATGGGACTTGGTTCAGGCTCTTGATCTGGTAATTCGTCCTCCGAACTGTCGTCCGAAGCCCCATCGTTTCCACATCTTTCTCTTTCGAGTAATTCTGCCTCGGAATACTCTGGCTCATTCTCGAAGGGCTGTATTGTTGCCATTATGTGACAAAATTAAAATAGATAGTAATGATAGTACTAGTATCTGTTCGCACGGGCTACGAGCAAAGAGCTTAAACGAGCCACAGGATACACAAAAAAGACAGTGAAACGATTGAAAACGCAAATCTGATGTCTGATGAGTAGCGGTCTGTTTATACTTATTGAGGAAAGAGGCGTCCAGCCATTTCCATGGAGACACGTCATTAGCTGGAGCACAGAGAACATTGACACGAGACGTGCATTGGCGTTGTGAAATGGGCCGTACGCGTCTAGTGATGTCAGCCTCAGGGGTGGGATATATGATTTAGTGCCGCCAGGGCAGTTATTCATATTTTTGAGCGCACTATTCCTTTAATATCAGGCCACGAGCATGCAGTGGTGCAAAGATAGATATCATTGGTTGGTTCGAATTGATGAAATTCAAAGGGAGAGTGGGTTCAGGCAAAGTATACATTACTGAAAGGGGATCTGTTCCATCCTTGAGTTGGATGCAAGAAAAAAAAAATTGAAAATCAAATTGAATCCTAATGAGGTGAATGCGTGTTACAAATCAACCATGTAGGATTGAAGAGCCAATTATTCAAAGCTTGGATGTTTGAAGGGGTTTGTACATCGAATTTGTGTGGTACAGAATGCCAAGCCATTGGTACAGAAGGTGAGGACTGTTCCTCTAGCAATAAGAAAAGAAGTGAAGAAGGAATTACTAAGTTAGAAGAAGGCTGCATAGTTGAAAGGCTAGAGTCTTCCCATTGGGTGTCTCCCTTGCCCATAGTGGCCAAACCAAATGGGAAATGAAGACTATGGGCCTCATCACGGGTTGGGCAGTATCTGGGCTGTAATACCGCCCGACTGTAATAGCCTTAGCACCCATCGGTCTGGCGGTATTACCGCCGGATCCCGGGGTGGGGCGTTAATGGTAAATCCCCATTTGGTCCATTGGATACAAAGGGGTATTTTCGGCGCTAATACCGCAGGCTGATACAGCCAGCGGTAATACCACTGAAAACAGTGCACTAAATGGGTCTTTCACCTTTAGATAAAAGCTGGAGGTAAAACAGCCAATTTAGCTCCCAATTCGTGATAGGGCCAGCCGCTGTGGTAATACCATTACCGCCGCATTTAAGGGCTACAGCCCAACTCGTGATGAAGCCTTATGTGTAGACCTTTATGCTTGGGCCTCACCACGAGGTGGGCGGTATCCTTGGCAGTATTACCGCCGGGGCTATTAGCGTTACTGCCAAACCCCCGCGCTATTAGTGCCGATTCACGGGTTTGGTGGAATGGTAAGTTCCCATTCTTCATTGGGCCCATTCGGGAATTCCCCATTCCCCATTGGGCTCAATGGGGAATTTTCGGTGCGACTACCGCCAGCGGTAGTAGCGCAGCGGTAATAGCAACGAAAATCAGCAAAATCGCTGGCGGATTTGCCCCCAGCTCAGAGCTGGGGGTAAATCCTGCCGAACCCATGATTTGGTGGACCCTTAAATGCAGCGGTAATAACGTTACCACTGCATTTAAGGGTTACCACCAAACTCCTGATAAGGCCCTTTGAATGGGTGTGTAAAACCTGACTGTCATTCCCTTCCCAACATCGTGGAGATACTTTCAACGATGAACAGTGCTTGCATGTTCTCATGTTTGTATCTAACATCGGTGTATCACCAAATTAAACTTCATCAGGAATCGAAACAGCTCACAGCCTTCATCAACCGGAAGGTCTGTTTCAGTATGTACAGATGCCCTTCGGTCTGTTGTCTGCTAACTCTATCTTTCAGAGAATAATGCATGACATTTTCAATGATGAGGCAGGAGTAATTTGTTTCCAAGATGACATTCTGGTATTTAGTCCAGACCAGCAGACCCCTAATCCAGAGACTTGACAGGGTGATGCGTATGCTATTAAAACGTTGTCTAGACAATTGCAAATTCAACCAGATACAAAGGACACACAGTGACAGCCCAGGGTGTTAATGTGAAGGAGAAACCTGCGCTCCTCTCTTGGTATGGCTGAATACTATTCGATGTTAATTCTCAACTTTGCTGACAAGACAGTGAACATGAGACTGTTTATGAAAAATCACACTCATTATGAATGGAATGTTGAGTGTGCCGAAGAGTTAAAATCCATCAAGATATCTTTGGAATCCACTCCTTCTCTTAAGGACCTCAAGTTAGGCAGGGAATCCATAATCTCCATGGATGCCAGTAATACAGGCTTGGGTGCAGTGTTCACACGAGTGGAGGGAGACAAGGAGTTCATCATAGTATTTGCTTCACTTCTTCTTAGAGGAGCTGAAGTGAACTACTCCACAATTGAGAAAGAGTTGCTTGCTGTCAAATGGTCGATAGACAAGTTCAATAACTTTCTATGAGGAAGCAATTTTATTGTATTTACAGATCACAACCCCTTATGGGAGACCATACAGAAGTAGGGACTGAATGGAGTAATACGTTCCTGGGTAAAGGAACATTCCAGCAGATTGTTTGCCCTGCATGTGTGTAGTGGAAGCGGAAGAAAGAGCAGAGGATAAGGAGGATGGTGTGCTGTATGTTGAACAGAAGATGGTGACGAAGGAGGAGTGGGATGGATGAAGATGAGATTCTCATGAAAGTTAAAGATGTTTTCGAGAGCAGTGCAGTGCTTAAAATGAAATGGTGAAGTGTACCGATTCAGAAGGATTGTATTTTGTACTAGAATTACAGGTGGGGGGATGCTACATGATACGGGATGACAGAGTGATTCCCCCATGTAGAGTAAGGAAGAGGTTTGTTGAAATAGCGCATGAGGGGCATCAACATTACCAACACCAAGGAGGCTGTGCGAGCTGAGTTTTGGTGGCCCAGTTATGAGCTTGAGGTTGAGAGGGGGTGGTGAGAAACTGTGTTCTGTGCACGATGAGTGAGAAGAGTTTGGTAGCGAGGGAGAGCCCCATGACGATAGTCTGCATGCCTCAAATGCCCTGGGAGATGGTAGGCATGGATATTGTTGAACCTGCTTGTTTGTTTGTTTCTTTGTTTTATTTATATAGAGCTCCAGACCCAGAGGTAAGAGGGCACTTTTTGACAGGTTACAGAAACAATATGCATATATTATACAGTTGTACATTTGTGCAATTTTAGACAAGTTACAAAAACAATATATATATAATTAGCAGTTATATATTTGGGCCATATGTACAGTATATACAGTTTGCATTGTTATAGTTAGAGTGGGGCAGTGTCGTCAGGTGTAAGAGAAGGAAAAGTAGAGTTCATTTTTCTCCAGTAACCAGCCAATTAATTGTTTCCTGAAGGGTTGAAATGATTTGGTTGATTTAATGTTAAGTGGTAAGGTATTCCACAGTTGAGAGGCCAGGACCGTGAAGCTAGAACCTCCAGCTCTTTTTAAAGTAAATCTGGGCACTGTGAGGCATAGCGTGTTGGCCGATCTGGTAACCCTAGTAGCCAATTTTAAGGTGAATTTGTTGGTGAGGTAAGGTGGGTCTAGGTGGTTTAAGGCTTTGTAGGTGAGGCATATAGTTTTTAGGTTAATTTGTTGTTGTATAGAGAGCGATTTACAGGATATTCTAGAGGTGGCGATGTGTTCTCGCCTGGGGATGTTTAGGGCTGCTCGTAGCGCGTTATTTTGGAGTACCTGTAGTTTGCTGATTACGGATTGGTTGGCACCTAGTTAGAGGCTGTTGCAATAGTCCAGTTTGGACTGTATGAGAGCCCTAGCCAGCGTGAGACAGCTATTGGTGGATAGAAAAGGCCTGCAGGTCCTGATCAATTTCCCAGTGTAGGCAGTGGCTGAGGCAGTCATATTCACTTGTTTGGCAAGGTTAGTATTAGCGTCGAGATAAAAACCAAGGGTTTTCACATTTTTGACAATGGGAATTGTGTTACCGTCAATGATGATGTTGTTGTAGTTAGGGCTGAGTTTCTGCAGATTGTTGGGAGATCCGACAAGGAGAAGCTCAGTCTTCTCATCATTTAGGCAGAGGCCATGTGTGGCCATCCATGCCTGAATGATGGAGAAGATTTCATTTATTCTGAGGACATCAGCCCTGTAGTTCCCTGAGATAGTGAGGAGTATCTGGGTGTCATCTGCGTAGGTGTAGGTGACACCCAGGTGGTCCAATATGTCAAAGAGGGGCTTTGTATGTTGTACAGCGTGGGGGAAACACAAGAGCCTTGTGGGACACCACAGGTAATGGGGATGGGGTCTTTGCTGCCGTTGATGAAAGAACATGCATGGGTCTGTTAGCCAGGAAGGATTGAATCCACATGACAGCAGAAGAGGAGAAGTGCGCTGCAGATGAGAGGTGGCTACAGAGTATTTTATGGTCGACCAGGTCGAAGGCCGCTGAGAGGTCTAGAAGGAGTAGGATGGCGGTGTTACCTTTATCTTTAATATCATCAATCTGACTTTTGAGGTCAACAAGGGCAGTTTCTGTTCCGTGTTGAGGTCGAAAGCCCGATTGACGTATTCCTAGTAGTTGGTCGATCTCTAGATAATCCTGAATTTGCAGGTAGTCAATTCGGTCAAGGATTTTTAGCAGAAAGGGAACCGTAGTGATGGGTCTGTAATTGGTGGGAATGGCCGGGTCAAGTGATTGTTTTTTTAGCAGTGGGAGAACCCATGATTGTTTCAGGTTACTAGGTACTGAATTAGTGGAGAAGGATAGATTTATAAGTTTAGAGATGAAGGGGGAAAGATTGCTAGCTGCATCTTTAATGACCTGGGCAGGGCAGCTGTCCCCTTTGCAGTTTGATGGTTTTAAGGAAGTTATGATTTTCTGGACTTCTGGTATTGTTACCTTTTTGAACATGAAGCCAGTGTTAGTGTTAGTAGGAGGTGGTGTATTTAGACTGGAGGGATTACTACTAGAGAGTTGTTGTCGTTTGTCCTCAATTTTAGTTTGGAGCCATGTGATTTTGTTGGCAAAGGCATTCTGGATACTAGTGCACCAGGGTTTGTCTTTCACGCAAGTATCCGTAGGTGGATTGGGAGTTTCTAATTCCTGTAGAATAGTGAAGAGTTCTTTAGCACAGGAACTTGCCTGGCTTATTCTAACATTATAGGCATCCTTCTTGGTCCGGATTATCTCCTTTTTGTAAAGGGAGGAGACAGTAATGAGATTAGTTTTATTTTCAGTTGATGGGGACGTTTTCCAGAGGGTTTCCAACTTGGATTTCTTTTTTTTCAGTATTTTGAGTTCAGGTGTGTACCAAGAATTCAGGTGAGCTCTAGGTTTACCTTTTCGCAACTTTAGAGGGGCGATGGTGTCAATGGCGTTGGTCATGGCGTCATTGTACGTGTTGACCAGTAAGTCGAGGTCAGCCGTGGCTGGGAGTGTATTTAGAGTAGGGAGGACCAGGGGTATTAGGGTCTCCGCAGTAATGTTGCGCTTATTTCTGGTCGGACAGGCTGGTGCTTGGGGGCATTGTTTAAGATTAGGGTTATTAATGTTAATATCAAGTGATATGAGGTAGTGGTCAGTCCAGGCGAGAGATTGGGGGTATTGCAGGTGATATTACAATTGAGGACTGCAACCCAATCAATGATTCTACCTTTCTGTTGAGTAGGTAGAAAGCTGAGTTGGGTGAAGTCGTGCTCAGCTAGAGCATTGGCCAAGGAGGATGCTGGGGTGTCGTTAGGGTCATTATATCCTAAGTTAAAGTCACCAAGAATGATAATTTGTGCTGAGGGTTTAGAGTTTTCGGCTATTAAAGAGATGATGTCTTCCTCAAAGGTACCAGGAGGACCTAGGGGTCTGTATATTAAATTAATGGTAATCGTACACTTGGGGGTGGTTTGGAGTTTGACAGTGAGGTGCTCGCATGATTTAAGTGGGGGGAGGTAGCTGATCTGAGGTCTAATGAGGATTTAAATATGATTGCTACACCTCCTCCGCGAGCATTGGGTCTGTCAGCTCTGAGGATGGCGTATTTGTCGGGGACAGCTAGGGTTAGGTAGGGTCCTGCTGCCTTGTGTAACCACGCTTCTGTTAAGGCAAGGAAGTCGAGGTTTTCTGATTAGATGATGTCAGCAACTTCTGTGGGGTGAGCAACAAGAGATCTGACATTGAGTAGAGCTCCTTTTAAGGGGGGGACTTATGTTTGATAGTGGCAGTGTCCTGATTGTTAGCCTTAATTTTGGGAGTTGCAGAGGGCTTGGTGGACGTGACATGGAGTCTAGTGAGGTTAGGGTTAACTGAGGGGGGTTAGCCTAGTGATATGATGTGTTTGAGGAGATTAAGATTGATGTTGGGGTAATCATCCTCTGTCAGGAGTGGAGCATTAGGTCTGTGTTGGCTCAGAGGTCTATCTGAGATAGTGTTGGCTGAGGTGTCAGCTGAATGGTCGCTAGCTTTAGAAATGTAGTGTGAGTGGCAACTATGAGGGAAAGGTTGTAGGGTAGGCAGGAAAGGTGTGGGGCAGGGGATGGGGTAGTGTCTTGGGCATCCCAGTTTGGCTAATCCATTACTGAAGGCAAATTAACTATTACCGCTACATAGTACGTTATTGTGTATGACACAGTAAGGGAACATGATGAGCGTGAGCCAGGAGAGCCTAGTTGTAGCTACGGGTTGAGCTAAGTTGTAAAGCTATGGTAGGCAAAGGCAATTTAGGCTAGGCACATTCAGGTGGGCCCAGGTAATTGGTTCAACTAGACTATGTTTAGCAGAGTGATGTTTGAATATGCTGATGGCATGCAAAAATGGCAGTATAGAATTTGCTAGTGGCATACAAGATAGACAAAATCAAATTTGTATGGTAACATACAAGAATAGGCAGATTAGAATTATGCTAGAGTCAGAAAAATAAGCAGATTCAATTTTGATAACAGCAAGCAAAATAAGCAAATGTGCATTTAGCTAGCGGTATACAAAAGTGGGCTAATTAGAATTTTGCTGGAGGCATGTAGTATATAGGCAGAGTCTACTTTGGCTATATTACCAGGATAGGTAAGTTTGACTGATGTACAGGCATGCAGGATAGGTAGTCAATAGTCCAATTGCAATATTGGCAAATTCGTACCTATTAGTAAAGCTGGGGGTCACTGTGGCCATAGAGTGAGACATTGAGTGCTCATATAGGCATAAAGCAGCGTTGTCAAATAGGGGTACATAGCAACCTAGAAGGGCAAGAATTTGGGCATTACAATTTTTGGCAGTTTTTAGGCATAATGCGGCAAAGATCTGAAGTCGTAGATTTTAGGGAGTTACATAGCACAGTTGGGCATAGAATAGCCTTAGTGCAGTAGGGTACCATGCAGTGAGTTGTTTTCCTCTAGGGCGAGTGTCAAGTTTGTAGCACACAGCTTGTGTACATAGGGGCTATAGAGTTAGCTGTGGCGGTAGATGAGTAGCAAGTCCAAGTGTCTGAAGGCTTAAGCTTGATGCAGTGAGAGCCAGTGGACAGTTTGTGTAGGCAGTTGCTGTGTGATAACAGCGCACTTACCCTGGATAGGTGAGGGGCGATGGCGAGGCAGGGGTCGTGGCCCTAGGCTCGACGGCTCAGACAGGCTTGGGACAGGCAAAGGTGCCTTTGTTGTGTGCCTTAGTTCGTGCGCTGGCTCTTCTTGGAAGGTGGAAAACCTTGTGGCTTCAAATGGTGGATGGATGAACTCCAAGTGCAAAAGAGGGCAAATACTGGTGAAAGTGGGGCAACTGGGCTATGCCAGGTGCGGCGCGGATATAATTAATTATTCCGCCACGGGTTGACGAAAAAGCACGTTCGTGCTGCTGTATTTGGAAATAGTCGAAGTTCGTCGAAGGAGGAGTGCTGACAAGTACTGCATTGTTTCAGTGGATGTTCTGTCCAAGTGCGTGTTGGCGAAGATGACACGGTCCATAACAAAGAAAGATGTGATTAATTTTATGGAAGAGGTGTTCATGCGAGAGGGTTATACGTGTGAGTTGTTGACTGACAACAGGGCCCAAATTAAGTCGAGAGAGATGTGCAGTTATCTCATGGAAAATGGCATACAACACAAGTGCACTGCTATCTATCATCCCCAGTCAAATAGCGTGGCTTTGCGCTTTAACAAGGTTATTATAGACTGCATAAGTTGGACGTGGCCCAATGGTGAGGACTAGGAGGAGATGGTTTCAAGCAGGATAGTGGCACACATGTTTTTCCCACATACAACAACATGTGTCTCTCCTTTTGAGTTATCTAAAGGCAGAAAAGCCAATTATATGCTATGTCATCCATGGGTGAGGAGGGCGAGATGGATGTGGGAGAGTGTACAGCAAGCAAGTTTACTTGTTAAAGAGAAGCATGTTGCACATAAAGTCAGGTATGATACGAGGAGGTCTGTCAAAGAGAGGGCGGTAAAGAAAGGAGATTTTGTGAGAGTCAAATTACCTGGTACTTTAAGGCAAAGTCCCATACGGTGATCCCAGCCATGTGAAGTAAGGGACACATTCCACAACTCTGTAAGGACGGAAGATTGAAGGATTTGGAATATGAACAGGTTTGTGATAGTTGATGAGAAAGAAGTACATGGTGAGAGAGCTGGTGGTGAAGAGGTGAGAGAGCAAGTGGATGGGGGTACGACTCCTCGCAGCTGCAGGCCGTGCAGGGCTGTGAAAGCACTGGAAAGATTCAAATATGTTGTGCGTTGGGTTAATGGGAGGGAGATGTGTAGTGTGCTGGCAACGTGTGGGTGTTCGATGATGTGCGATGTGGAAGGTGGAGTGCATGGAGAGTCTAGAATGGATGGGGTATGGTTGGAGATGAAAGAGACTGCATGAATGGACGCTGTGCTGCTGGTGGGCTCCATAAAGTGATACTTAAAATAAACTTACCTTAACTATGTTTTCTGTCCAGGCTCCTCAGTTCAGAAATAGATAAAAATCTTCATAAATTAGCGGCAACCAACAGTGCACAGAAGCATTTTGCAACACATTTTCACACTGGCCATGACCAAAGAAAAGAGTATAAATCCTTTGCAACAATATATTCCAGCATTACACTGTAAGACATAGGGCCTCATTACAGGTCGGGCGGTCCGGAATTAACAGTGGCGGTAAACCCGCCACCACTGTTAATTCCGGACCACCCGATCCCGAGTCCTGCAGGCGGGAGGTGATCTTCCCGCCAGGTCTGACCTGGTGGGTTGAACACCTCCCGCCTGCAGGCGGACGCGGAAACACTGTCACCAGATGGTGCCGGTGTTTCCACTTCCCCATTCCCATTGAGTCCCTTGGGACTCAATGGGAATGGGGATTTACACCATTCGCCTCCGGGATTCCCAGGACACCAGGGTCGTAATGCCCTGGTATTTCCGGGAGTCACGGAGGCGGAATGGTAATACGAGTCCGGCGGTAAACAGGTGGTTTTACCGCTGCGGTTCCCGCCAGACTCGTAATGAGGCCCATAGTTCCTGCTGCCAGTGCCGAACATATTCCAGTTTTCCACTCTATGAATACATTTTCATACTGGTTGTGGCAACTATATGTCAGTTTGTTTCACACGGTAAGAGCAATTGTTCATGTTAGCTGAGCCCAATATATGCCAGCATGCCACTGTAAAAACATATTTTCATGCTGGATGGGTCAGATATTTGCCAATATTGCCACTATAAGTCTAGATTTTAATGTCGACAGTGCAAAATGTATGCAGGTTATTTGTGCCACTCAAATAATAGATGTTATGCTGGTTCTTCCCAGTATACACCAGCTTTGCCCTGTGAAATGCATTTTAACGATACAGCGATACCGGTCTGTTAAAAAGATATGCCAGCACTGCTAGGGCAAAACAGTTTCCTGGTTCCAGCACCCAACAAATGATGCCAGCATTGTCACTGTAAAAAACGAATTGTCATGGTTGCATGCTACCCCTGAAAAAGACACACACACATCTTGAGTTTACACTGCTGCTGCGAGCTCCCCTGTCTTGAAGCAGGAAGCAACACTTTTTTTTTTTTTAAAAAACCTGTCCCGGGATTTGGGGGTCAGGTGCATACAGTCAAGTTTTTTTTGTTGGACCAATGCAAAAAAATAAGAAATCGGGTAAGGATGCCGCGCAGAACACGTGTTTTTCACCGCTTTCCCATACCTTCACCCAGGTCCTCTCTCCTCCGATCAGCGTTCTTTGACTCTAACATGCACCGTGAAAGGCCACCAACATGGAAGTAGGGATACAGTTTCATACACGTCCAGTTTGTATTTTAGTTCTTATTTGATGCTTATTGTCGCTGAAACGGAGTCCTACTTCTATGCCAGTGGCGTGTCCCTTTTTTTGTTTGATATTCTAGTCACCCTCCTTTTGTAGGAACCCGCTTTCATGACGCCAGCACCATATTGGTGAGCTGCGTTTCACAGATTTGCTAGATCGTTTCCTTTCGCGTCTGATGAGCCTCCAGATAAAGAGGACATCACTTCATTGTTATCAACTTCCAAGGAACTATTTAGAGGGCTTATGGCGGCCCAAAAGCCATAGCATCCCTGGGACCTCATTCGAGCCACATTCTCGTGGCTCGCCACTCGCCCAGGCTCCCTGCAAAGCATCATGATTTCTGAACACAGTTGAGGAATAGAGCAGCTACAGACCAGCCATTCTTTACTGCCACCCAACGGCTTTTGTTTTATTGTATTCTTGTGGTAAAGGCTAGAGATTATTATTATTATTATTATTAATAAAAATAGTGATACATATGAATACAAGCTGATTTTGGTAAAGTAGAGTTCTGAACGTGCACTCTATTTCAATGCATACTAAGATTTTCTTTTCTACTGGAAATTTCTGAGATATAATTGTGTATTCACTGCTTCTCTGGTGTGCATTTAAAATTATATAAGAACCAGTCATTTGCCATGATTCCTTCCAGACTGTCAGTGTGGACATCTGGCTTCAAGATGAAGGAACGGAAAAATGTAAACCTGCTGACAAGAATAAAATAAACAAAAAGAAAAAAACGGAATAAAACTGTAGCTGACCCGCAGAATATTTATGTAGTTGCAGAGCCACCATCACTCTGGCAAGTAACTTTTTCCAGTTGCTGCAGCACGCCATCAGGCGCACTGATACGTCATCCCTACTCTGAAAGCTCTAGTAATGGCGACTGCTGTCGATTCACCTATGCCAGGTGGAAGGTCCAGCAGTTAGCCACTGTTCTATAACTGACTCAGTGCCCACCCTCTCCTATCCACAACCTTCCCAGAGTCTAGAGCAGTGGTCTTCAAACTTTTTTGGCCAGGGCCCCCCTGAGCAAAATTTGGGCAGGTCGGGACCCCCCAGAAATGCCAAATGGACAGTATATATTGCGCGCCGTCACCTGCTCCCATCAAAGTCGCTGGGCTCCCTCATCCCACTCCTACCCAGTCGCTGGTCTCTCCCCACCCCATCACACACCCAGGGCTCTCCCCACTCTGCTCCCATCACTATCCCATGGTTCCCGCCCATTGTGCTCCCACCATAGTCCCTCGGTTCCCCCATCCCGTTCCCAACACAGTCTGAGGGCCAGTGGCGGCTGGTGAATCTTTTTTAAGTGGAGGGGCATTAAGGGGAGGTTCGGGGGGGTTTCCCCCTGTGAATTTCTTTTTAAATAATAGGTTAAAATGTTGCATTGTAGAGCATACTTTTAACAAAAAATGGGTAAATAGCCAAACAGTTTGCAATTGTTGCTGGGAGTCCAGGGGGCAGGCATTGATATTTTATTTCTATCGCGCTCGTACACAAGTGTTTCAGAGCGTGACAAGGCAAGGGAGGGGAACAGAGGAGAATAAAACAGCGATCTTACTAGGCCCAGTGACATTGAGAACGCGCAAGTGTGAGGGGAAAAGTGCATGGAAGGGGGGAGAAGTGGAAAGTGCGAAGCAGAGGAGAAACAGATAAATAACAATAAATAAATAATAAAGGCAACAAACAGTGGTAGTGCAGCCAGCAATTTGCAAGTGCTACGTTTAAGGCAGCAGACAGGGTAGGTCTGATAAGTGCAGGAAGAAAGATGGTTCTCCTCAAGTTTTAGAGTGGCAGGGCGCTGTTCCAGAGGGAGGCCCCAGCCGAAGACGGAGATCTACCCCCAGCTCGTTTCTTTGATAAACGACTGACCCTGAGGGAGTTGGAGGTAGAGGAGTGAAGAGCTCGAGAGGGGAGGTATTTGCGGAGGAATAGCTGTAGGTATTTTGGACCGAGGCCCCAGAAAGCCTTGTGGACAAGGCAGAGGGTTTTGAATGATAGATGTCCGGTAAAAAGATACCATCCCTGTCCCCTGGGCCACACTGGTCCTAACACAATGAACATGATTATGGTGCCGGTAGATCCCCATTCCCATTTGAGCCCCATATGGCTCAAATGGGAAGGGGGAGCTCGGATGCACCGGCACCGTTAATAACGGTGCTGGTGCATCCGACGAGCTGAGGTCAGACCTGGCGGGGCTGTCAAGCACCCACGAGCACAACTCTTACTATGGCGGAACGGTAGCAACGGTGCCGGTAGCTTACCAGCACCGTTGTTACTGGTCCGCCATAGTAGTAATGAGGCCCAGTCTGTGACTAAAGGAATGAATATCCATTTACAACTGTGGGCCACTTTTTCATTGTTGCCTGAGACAGTTTCATGCTTCAGCCCGCCCATGTGGGCCACCCCTGCCCATTTCTTCCAATCTAAAAAAAAAAAAAAAAAAAAAAAAACTTTTTTCATGCTGAGCTCTCAGGGCCCCCCTGGGATGCACCCGCGGACCCCTAGGGGGTCGCGACCCACAGTTTGAATACCACTGGACTAGAGGATCAGAATATTGAGGCCAGTCTGTGGGAGGGAGTGGGCTGTTGTTTGCGTAAAGTGGGTGGGGCTGTGGGGGTACCAGTGTAGGGATACATGCAAATATTGCTACTTGGCTTTCCTTAAACATTTCCTTTGCTTGGCAGGATCACCAGGCCTAGACTTCTAGCATGCAGCAACATACAAATAAAAGCACACATGATGTATAGCAATTAGAAGTTAAAGTGATTTATCACTGGCAACATAGTTCATACCTGATAACTGCGATGGATCTGGAGGGCACAGCTTCGAGTCCCACAAGGGATAGCACAGCACAACTTCCTTCTCAAGGCAAATGAATTGAGTGCCATTAAAGTGGGTAGTAATACCAGCTATTATTTCACTGTTTTGAAGCATGGCGAGGTGACATTTGTTCGTTATTACCTTTGATGTAGGATCTCCTTCACCTTAGAACAACACTGTCAAAATGTCAGCCTTCCTTCATCTGCGGCTCCTGAGTGGCATCCTCCGACTACTAGTTCTGCCTCACAAAACTGTGTTAGGGCTTGCTTTCTTTCTCAAGGTTGGCAGGATAAACCTACTAGACATATGCAGCATCATTTCACACCTCACCTACCACGCTACCAGAACCTTGGTTTCAACTCATGCCTCAGCCGACTTCACCACTGTTCTGACTTCCCCCTGGGCCTTTCTCCCTAATCATCTGCCCTCCTTCAGCAAAACATTGAACAGAACAACCTGCACTCATTGGAGCCTCCCACGTTGCTCTCCAGCCTCTGACTACAATCTTCAAGACGTATGGTTCTCAATGCAAGACCGGTCCAGCTACAAACTCCTCCTCCATTTAGCAAATCTGTCATCGACGGGACCGGCCCCCACTCTCAATTGGTTTGCTTTGAACTGTTGGATCCCAATCCACCCCCAATTTGTCACTTCTCCATTGTTGTTGTGTTGTCTCTCACTGCTTCTTCACCCTTCTATCTATAGACCGCCATCATGCTCCAGAACTTTAAATGGCTCCCAGGAATCACCTTCTTACTTAACAAGGGGCCCATGGGATGCACACTGTTTTACCTCTACCCTGATCTCGTTGGTACAAGCTGTATGTGATGTACAATTTGTGCACTGTCCTCCTCCCTAACCTGCACCCCTGTCCTCACTGGTTCCAAGGTGTAAATAATGTGTACATTGGGCAATGTATTGTATTTTGTCCCCATTTCATGGGTCTGACTTAGCCCTCTACCAGCCGGTTTATGCTATGTTCCAATATTACTGCTCACCCCTTGTAAGACATCCAGAAATGGCAATGTTCTTCTGCCAGCGTGTAATCTGTTGCACAGTGTCTCTGTTAGAAGCACTATATCCATCTCAAATAAATACATACACAAATAATAACCTACCTCTGACACTGTAATAATATCTATATCAGGGTCCTCGAAAAATCCAACCTAAACTCATAAGAGCAAAAAACCAAGCATTCTGCCTACTCTTCAATCTTAAACTGTTGGACTCCATTACCCGGCCATGAAATCTTGACTTTTGCTACTGGGTAAACACTGTATTGATTTAACAGCTCTCCTATCTATCTATCTATCTATCTATCTATCTATCTATCTATCTATCTATCTATCTATCTATCTATCTATCTGCATTTGTATAGCGCAAACAAAATCACCAAAGGCACCAAGGCGTTGAAAACTGCAGGTAGCCAAGCACAAAGTCTACATGGATTTATGCAAACAGATCAGTTTTAAGTCTCGTCCTAAATAGATCAAAGTCTGAAATGCATCATAAGTACAAGGGGTGGACATTACAGAGTTTAGAACCAGCTACCAAGAAGGACCTGCCACCTCAACGTTCCAACCGATAGGATGGTACCGCCATTAAAAAGGCAGAGGCAGAACACAGCGTCCAACCTGGTTGGTAGGTATTTGTATTTATATTTTGTTTATTTACAACCTGGTTGGTAGGTATTTGTATTTGTATTTTCTTTATTTATTTATAGGTGTTAAGAAATATTTATGTGAAGATTTCCCTCCAGTTGTGTACCCCACAACATTTTGCTGCTGTTTCACACCCTAGTCTGACTTTGCCAGAGGAGCACAGCCTTCAGCTGCACTCCACTGGGCTTTTTGATCACTTTGTTATGGGGAAACTGACATGCGTTAAAGACAGTCAGTACTGGGGACTCTGTTTCCCTTAGTCCTTGTCAATGTTGCAACTTTTCTGCAACATGTTGCAAGTGTACAATGTACTTTAAAGTATAGTGTACTTGGGTCGTCCTGTCATTTCTAAAGGCCCTAGACGCTCTCGAAGGATTTATTAGAAGGGCAGATGTGCCTTGGACAGGGCTGGGGGAAGCTTACCTTTTCATGTATGTTTAATTCTTTCTTGGCAGGTAAACCGCGTTTACCACGTTTGGAACAAATAGGTGGCCTGGCTCCAAAATGGCCATGCCACAAGGTTCTTTGTCCTGTCCTTTTGCCGTCTTGCCCCTTCACCTTCCCCGGGTTGAGCCGACCCAGCTCAGTCCTTAATTGGGCATGCATTCTTTAGCGAACCACCAAGCTTTCACAGGCTTCTGCATGCCGTGTGTGTGTGTGCGTAGTTCCAGGATGTGGGTTGGACTGTCTGGTTCCAATGCACATCCTGGGTGCCAGATAGTCTGGACTGCTGTGAATGACTGGGACCACCGTGGTCCATGATTGGTCCACGTATGGTGTGCCTGTATGTGAGCAGATCTCCCATTGGATCCTCTTCGTTTTGGCGCGAAGGAGATTCTGGATAAGAGCAGGCTCCAAACACCCATACCATGTCGATCTCTTGAGTTCTCACTGAACAAAGGATAGGATCTAAGTACCCTGAAACTAATTAGCCGAGTCGAGGAATTGCTGGTGACCTGCTGGAAGGTTTGGCACCCTGAGCCTGCTGTCGTCCTGCTGGATGCCTTTGCATCGTATCAAACTAGAATGTCTGTGAAGATGCTTCAAACCACTGGAATAGTGGGACTAACTATTCTCAGCACCTCCATCAAACCCTGCAAGTAAGCCTTCTCGGAAGTGTCCCTGGGCCAACCAGTGGGCTGACCAGCTTGCGCAGGACCTTTGCTCTGATACCGCTGCCGTTTTGAGGAGGCCCTTAAAACTTGGTAAATAGTAAGCTCCCTGTTCATGTCACACTGACACCAAATTTCATACACTTGGCATTCCCAGGTCTGGAGGAAAGAGAGAGCACCTGAATCAGAGTACATATGGTTACTGTGTCACCCGTGTAGCCGTGATGATGAACTTTGCAGGTGCCTTGCAGCTGTTCCCCTCTATGCCCTGAACCTGCTACAGTAAAACTGGCCTGATCCATCCACCAGGAGCGGAGAAATCGCCACTGTCCCGTTTGGGAATCAACGCATTTAAACCTGCAACCGAAGTGGACTTGACTGCCGAAGTTTGGTCAGGAATCCGCCAGGGGTCGGTGAGCAATTGCAACCCTTACCGGTGGCCCTTAGTGCCTCCATCCATTTGTACGCATGAGTGGTCCCTCAGGGCCCCTCTCCTTTCCATGGATAGCCTGAGCTATCAAACTATTCCCAACTCCTGGAACCTGTTCTGCCCTCTTGGGAGACCTTCCATGAATAGTGGGAACCTATTCTGCATCACCTCACCCACCTTCCTGAGATGATACAGACCCTACAAGAGACCCATTTGTCACCCATCCGCACTACTGCGTGCGCCGGCATTGCAAGTACATTTGAGAAACAGGCTCCCCTCTTCTTAGTGACTGGACTGCCTTTCAGTTAGGATTGTGGTTACTGCAGAACTGCCTAAAGCCTCTTTGCATTACCTGCTTCCTTCCCTTTGTAGATTGTGACCCATTTCGTGCATTACCCTTTAGGCCACTTGGTCTTGTATATATGTATTTTTGTAGGATTGTGTTGGTTTAAAAGTGTTACTGTTAATAACTATTGTGTTGAAACTCAAAGGCCTTGAATAAATGTATTTATATTTTTAATATATATACACACCTGACTGGGAGTGATTTGTAAGTGTCCTTTACTCTGTGTGCTCATTGAGGTCTTTCAGTCACCCTCATCCCTCCTGAGACCTAGTCTTGACCGCCGCCAATGCTACCTTGATTGGTCTGGCTTGTCCAGAAAGTTACCCTGTTCCAAGAAACTAGGCTGGCCTTCTGAACCTCTGCCCACCAGGTCAGAGTTCAGAAATCCATCTTAACAGTAGGGGAAGCATTTTCCTGCAGTGACAAGCTGCCCTTTCTGTGATAAGCTTGGTAAATAATACATAAGGACTTAAACTGAATCCACGATGAAATAGGGAGCCAGTGGAGACCCACCAAGCTGATTAAACAGGCTGGCTAAAGAGAATACTCTGCAGATGGTTGAGAAGGTATGCAGGTTGGGCCAATAGAGTGGCATTAAAATAATCCAGGTTCGCGTTAATAGAAGCTGCTGTAACAGGTGCATAGAAGCAGTCTGGAATAAAAGGTAATTCCTTTTTTAGTTGATTCAATTTAAAGAATCCTGCACTGCAAACAACACTAATCTGGGCCTCTGCAGAACATGATGATGATATCTTTAGCCCCAGGGTTTTAATGTATTACCCAGGACTGGTAAGGGGCCCAAAGAGGGTGGCCAGAAATCATACATCTAAAGAACAGAAGCTTCTGCGTGGCCCACAACTAAAACCTCTGTTTCTCCCCATTGAGTTTAAGACAATTTGAGGCTATCCACCCTTCCACAGCTACAAGACAGTCATGCAACCACAATGCTACTCCCTCATGATCAAGATCGCGTCGAAGCAGAAGCTGTGCGTCATCAGCATAAGAACAAAATCGAAAGCCGTGGGAGTGGATGAGCCGGCCAGGGGCTGTATGTAAATATTAAAAAGCAATGGTAAAAGTGCAGAGCCCTGAAGAAACCCACAGACAACAGAAGTGGAGGAAGAATAAAATGGGGGAAGAGAGACTGATTGGGTACGAGAAGAAAGAAAGGCTTGGAACCAGTCCAAGATCAAACTAGAGACATCAATGTCTTGTAGCCTGCGCAAAAGAATAACATGATCAAAAGGCCGCAGAGAGGTCCAGTAAAATCAGACCTGCAATGCCACCTTGATCCCTAATTTAGGTAAGAACATCTAGCACTGATACCAACACTGACTCCGTACCCATAAGGGGCCATAATCCCAGCGTGTAGGGGTCTAGAATAAAGTGATCTTCTAGAAAGGACCTGAGCTGAGGAGTTACAATTGCCTCAAACAATTTCATAAATGTAGGGAACATTTCATAAATGTGTGGAGCAAAGAAGTGGGCCCTTAATTTGACAGAAGAAAGGCATCCAATGTAGGGTTCTTTAAAAGAGGCAACACCAGGGCATGCTTCAATGATGCCGGGATTAAGCCATATGTGACAGAAGAATTAATTGCTTCAGCTAAAATGGCATCCAAAATCATGGCAATAAACTTAATGTAGGCAAGAGAGATATCATCTAATGGTGAGGCTGACTTAAGGTGTGTCAAAGCATCAATTACTTTGACAGAATTGGTCAAGCGAAAAGAAGCCAAAGATGGAGTGTCAGTTTCACCCAAAGAAGGTATCATAACCGAGAGGGAGGAACCACCAGTTCCTCCAGTCATAGCTCTAATAGGCTTAATCTTGTGTATAAAAAACAAGATAAATGATCATACCAATTTTGTGACACTGGTCCAGACAGAGTGATCTAGGAAGAAGTAATCCTTTCACGGTTTGAAACAACTGCTTCAGAGTATTTACTGCTGAATTAATGGCAGTAGTAAAATAGTACGTTTAGCCAATTTGATCCCATTATGATATTTAGTTTGTTTCTTGAATAGTAATTTGTGCGATGGGTAATCGTTTTTACGCCATTTTCATTCTGCTCTTAGAACCTATGCATGAATTTCTCAAAGCTTGCCAGAAAACCAGCGTGCCAAAAAGCGGGCAGGCTTCTGAGCCCATTTTGTAGGAACAAGCTGATCCACTGCCTCAGAGCAGGCTGTAATAAGTCGTGATAGAAGTAAGGAAGAGGGCAAGGGATCCACTGCCAATGCATGATAATGGAAACCACTTGCCTCGCTGCCTGGGGTGTAAACCCCTCCAAGGCCACACTCAAGGCCATCCCACAAAGAGGTGCCTCAGTATTTGCTCGTCAAATACTCATGGTAGGCCCCCCTAGGTGGCTTGTTACTGACCAACAAACATACAACCTTATGGAGTAGATCCCTAAATGTCCGTCCCACACTCTGGAACTGCTGGCAATGCACCCCAACATGGAGCTGTACCTCATAAGTTCAGAGGAGCTCCAACTAGGGATGAACTAGGTCTTACTCTTGCGGTTTAACTCAATGTTCAGGACCACCCACCCCTGTAATATTCGTTGTGCTTTAAATCGTCCTACTAGCAGCTTGAGCGATATACAATTAAATTAAATAGCTGGTTCTATGAATGGACCTGGAAATGAGAACAGAATTGTTTGGTACTTCCACTCAGCTGATATCATTGTGAGAACTTTTTTAAACAAATTTGATGAAAAGGTGACTCTGATATGGGCTCATGTTATCCCCAAAAAGAAGCAAAAAGCTAATAATTGTTATAAGGAGGTTGTACAATTTATCACAGAGATGACTCTACGTTTTTTCATCAAAGTGAATGACTTCTTTATAACTCACGTTGATGCACTTACTTCGATTCGTTTTTCACTCTTCATTTTTTTTTATTTATAATGAGGAGATTCCCCATCCATGCCCCCTACCCTCTTCCGACCCACCCGATACTCATCCCACCCGTATACCTTTTGCCCCAAAATACACCTATATTTATTTCATTTATTGGGTATTTATATATTAATCACTTCCCCACAAAGTAACTGCATCAAAGTGAATTATAACAAAGCAATTCACTTTGATGAAATAACTGAACAATCATGGAGATCAACTCTGTAAACTGAAATATATTAAAGCACTTTTGTCAAGTCAATAGGTTGAAGTGTATATATGTTTTTCAAAAGGAGAATCTCTTGTGGTCGAGGTTATCTGGTAGAAGTGAAAAGGTTTCGGATGTAATGCGAAAAGGATTTAGAAAGAGTTTTAAAAAAATCTGCCTTAATGGGAGGGAACTGGTACAAAGTTGCCACAAATGAGTGGTCCAAACAAGATGGATGTTAGCAATGTGTGAGTAGTAGAAGGATACCCCTTTTGTGTCAAGCTACATTTTGACAGATGGCCACACACCCTGTTTCCGGTCTTAGTCCGGCCCCTTTTGATATGCTTTGATATAAACTTAATATAAATGTGATATAAGAAGGATATTGAATTGTTTTGAAATCGATTTCATATCAAATGTATATTTTATATAAAGTGGGATGTTTTTGATACTATTTGCAATGCTTTGATGTAAGTGAATATACATTTTATATCAAAATCTATATAAAGATGGGAGTGTCATGAACTGTCGCCTGTGTCCCTTTTGGACCTCCTGGTCCCTGACCATTGAGCTCTGAATGCAGTAACCCTCCCAATATGGCCGTCGTATACGAAACGTAGCTTGCCAGCCTTTACGTTCCGCGCTTCACACACTATTAAACAGACACACCCCTGTGGCGCTGCGCGTCTCAATGCTGCTGTTTGCCGTAGCTGGACGTGTGCTGCCGGAGGTCACTCGGGGCTATCCTCCTGAATTTCCCCTTTCCCATTTCATTGATTCCTCCTCTTTCCTTACATCCTCTAAACTTACCCAACTTCCTGGATTTTCACTGCGTTCGAGTCACAGCTTCCGTGCCTCTGTGCGCAGACATTGTTCCTTCCTGGTTCCATCCCGGACAGTTTGAACGAAGCATGCTGGAATCCGAAGACCCGCACACATGTCTATACAAATTCCGGACTGTGCGGAAGAAGTCACAAAAGAAGGTCGCAAGCCAACAGGAAAAACAGGTGAGAAGGGGAGAGACTTGCGACAAATTGAGACGGCCAAAAATCTATACGGATAGAGGGATGGAAGCCGCGGTTCAAGACCTCATGCGAGTCATGCAGGAACTTACCACCGAAGTTCAAAACCTTAAAGCTGAGAACGCTGCCTTAAAACAGCTGGTATTGTCTCGGGATTCTGCTACCAAGGAAAGTGTGTTATTAGGAGGAGTGGTGGACAAATATGACGGCTCTCCAAAGACCCTTCGCGCCTTCCTGGATCCATGCCTAGTGCATTTCACCTTAAAGCCCTACTACTTTTCCACCCCTAGAGCAAAGGGTTTATGATATCACACCTCACTGGCAAGGCATTAACCTGGGCTACTCCCCTAGTCAATTCGGGCGACGCCCTCCTGGATGACTACAATGGATTTGTGGAAGCCCTAAAGGCCATGTTTGTTCATCCTGAGCAAATCTATAGCGCTCAAGAACGTCAACTTGATTTTAGACAAGGATCCCAGGATATGCTTACCTATGTCATCCGTTTCAAACAACTTATGAAGGAAGCCGATTGGCCCCAAGAGGCTAGCTTCACCCTCTTTCGCAGAGGGTTGAATGAAGAAATAAAGGACGAGCTAGCCAGGGTAGCTCGCCCTAATTCCTTCCAGGCCCTTTTGGATCTTTCCTTGCAAATTGATTTTCGAATCTAGGAAATAAAGGCAGAGAAAAAGAAGTCGAAATCATCATTCCAAAAGACTGTCATTGATCATCCTTCTAGTCCTGAATCCGCAGTTTCTCCGACCTCAGACCCAGACCCTATGCAACTGGGGGCCTTCCGTGGACCCATTACCCCACAAGAAAGGATGCGTCGTATTCACACTCGTCTCTGCATTCATTGCGCCTCCGATAAACACCTTGTGAGAAAGTGCCCAATTGCTCCTCCACGGCGTTCGGGAAACACCAGCTCCCGATCCTAGATGGGGCACAGTTTCGGGAGAATGATGTCTGCTCCACATCAATTCCTTCCTTGAACTCTCCTGGACAAAATAACCTTGTGATTCTACAGGCCTTTCTATCGCATTCCAAGAAAGAATCCTACCCCATCCTGGCATTAGTGGATTGCGGAGCCACGGGCATATTCATAGATCAGGATTGGGTCACAACTCATCGTATCCCATGTGAAACACGAGAGATTATGGAACTTGTCGAAGCAATCGATGGAAGACCCCTGTCTTCAGGACCCATAACCCTTCAAACCAAGGAGCTTCTCTCCATAAACCACCATCAAGAAAAGGTTAAATTTGATGTTATAAGATCCGCCCACTATCCAATGGTTTTAGGTATGCCTTGGTTACAGAAGCATAACCCCTACATCAATTGGGCAGCAGGCTCCTTGTTTCTTGGTTCGGAACATTGCATGTCCCTGCACACCTTACCAAAAGCCTCTGAAGACTTCCCAAAGAATCAACAAATACCAGTCACCGTCTCTAACGTCATCCAGATTCCCAGGGCCTATCAGGCGTACTCAGATGTGTTTTCAACTGCCATAGTTCAAGCTCTACCACCCCACAGACCAGAAGATTGTGCTATCGATACTGAACCTTCAGCTGTAATTCCGTTTGGAAGAATGTTTATCTTGTCAGAACCTGAAAAGAGGGCCCTCTGGGAATACCTGGATACCAATCTGGAAAACTGAACTATTCGTCCATCCAAGTCCCCAGTGGGCTGCTCCCCTGTTTTTCATTCCCAAGAAGGATTCCAAGGAGCTTAGACCATGTCTCGATTACTGTGGCCTTAATCAATGCACTCTTAAGGACCGTTATCCACTGCCTCTCATCTCAGACATCCTGGAAGCCGTCGGAGGCGCTGTCATCTTCACAAAACTAGACCTCAGGGGCGCCTACCATCTTATTCGTATAAAGGAAGGTGACGAATGAAAGACAGCCTTTAGAACACCCTTTGGCCATTTTGAGTATTTAGTTATACCCTTTGGACTTGCTAATGCCCAAGCAGTTTTCCAATGCTTCATGGACCAGGCATTTTCTGATATGCTGTTCCTCTTCGTCATTGTATATCTAGACGACATATTGATCAACTCCAAGGACCCTCAAAAACATGAAGAACACGTAAAGGCAGTCTTACAACGTTTACGGGAACATTAACTCCTGGCCAAACCCGAGAAATGCCTCTTTCACGTGTCCACTGTTCACTATCTCGGATTTGTTCTTAGCCAAAAAGGGATTGGAATGGATTCTTTGGAGGTTGACTCCATTCTAACTTGGCCTGTTCCCACGAGCGTTAAGCAAATTCAATCCTTCCTGGGGCTTGCTAACTTCTACAGAAAGTTTATTCCGGCATTTTCGGAAATTGTTCATCCAATTGTCACGTTGTTAAAAAAGGACACCCCCTTTCATTGGACCTCAGTCCAAGATTCGGCGTTTCAGCGATTAAAATCGGAGTTTACACAAGCCCCCATCCTTGCTCAACCTGACACAAACAAATCCTTAATTGTCGAAACTGATGCTTCCAACTACGCCATAAGGGCAGTCTTGAAACAGGAACTTGGAGACAAACTAGAACATCCCATCGCCTATCTCTCCCGCACATTGACTCCCAGTGAAACCCATTATTCCGTCCTGGAGAAGGAATTGTTAGCTATCCGTCAGGCCTTCACTGATTGGCGTCATCTCCTTCTGGGAGCAAAACACCCAGTTCAAGTTCGCACAGACCATCAGAATCTCCAAGTATTATAATCCCTAGAATGCAGAAACAGTCGACAAGCTCGCTGGGCCTTCTTTTTTGCCCAATACCAATTCCAAATCCATCCCTTTCCTGGAACACATAACGTCATAGCCAATGCCTTATCCAGGCGTCCTGACTATGAGCCCCTTGAGGATCGGACCTTTCCTAAGATGTTTCCCCACCAAATATTTGTTGCCCAAGCAATCACCCTCTTGGAGGATATTTGGATTCAAACCCAGTCCTCTGAACTATGGAAGGAGTTTAAAAGAAACAATCGATGGAATCTCAAACCAAAGGACGGATACCTGTTCAAGGACAATCACTTGGTCATTCCCACTCCTGGATTGAGAGAAAGAATCCCAAGCCTGTGTCATGATACTTTCCGTTCAGGGCACCGTGGCATTACCAACACTCTCCATCTAATACAAAGACAGTTTTGGTGGCCAAAGATGAAGGATGATATCAAGATCCATATCCAGACGTGTGCAGTCTGCAATCAGAACAAACACGATAACAAGAAACCAGCAGGTCTCCTGCTTCAACCGGCGATACCAACAAGACCCTGGGAAATCATTGCCACGGATTTCATAGTGGAACTACCCTCTTCCAGGGGCTACACAACTATAATGGTTACCATTGATTTATTCACTCATATGGCTCATTTTACACCTTCATCCAAACTGCCATCCTCATCTGAGCTTGCTGGAATTTTCCTGGAACACATATTCCGGCTTCATGGGCTACCTTCCAAGATCATTTCTGATAGAGGGCCCCAATACATATCCCAGTTCTGGAAACAGTTATGTCGTATACTGGGAGTCCAGTGTGCCTTGTCTTCGGGATATCACCCACAGACCGAATAGAGCTACTGAGCGTGTTAACCAAACTTTAGAACAATATCTTTGTTGCTTCGCCACCAAGGTCCAGGATGATTGGTCACTCTTAATACCTGTGGTCGAATTCGCATACAACAATTCGGATCATTCAGCTATCAAAACCAGTCCTTTTATCTGTAGTTAAGGATTTCATCCTTAAGTCCTACCGTCCATTCTTCCATATCTAACCCCAGTTTCTACGGTTGATTCTTGGATTGAAACATTAATCAATGTACATAAGGAAGCTAAAGAAAACCTGGAAAAGGCTCGAAGAGACGTGAAACTTTATGCTGACTCCAAAAGAAGACCAGGACCTTCATATTCAATAGGCGATAAAGTCTGGTTATACTCAAAACTCCTCCCAAGTCACTTACGTCCAAATAAATTGGCACCCAGGTATTACGGTCCCTTTACTATAAAAGAAATCATCAATCCAGTGGCCTTTTCGACTCCAAATACCTGAATCATGGAAAAGGATCCATCCAGTTTTCCATACTTCTCTGTTAAAGCCATATGTACAACCCTTTCGAACTGCTCCAAGAGCTACGCCAGTGATTGTCAATGACCAACTCGAATATGAGGTCTCCAGAATATGTGATTCCAGGTACCGACATGGTCAGCTGCAGTACTTGGTCGAATGGAAAAGATATCCACCTAGTGAGCGAACCTGGGAACCCATCTCAAACATGAATGCCCCCAGGTTGATTTGAAGATACCACCTTATCCATCCAGGCAAACCCGCAGGAGCTGGGCTTCAGAGGAGGCATGCTGTCATGAACCATCGCCTGCGTCCCTTTTGGACCTCCTGGTCCCTGACCCATAGAGCTCTGAATGCAGTAACCCTCCCAACATGGCCGTCATATACGAAACGTAGCTTGCCAGGCTTTACGTTCCGCACTTCACACACTATTAAACAGACACACCCCCCACAGCGCTGCGCGTCTCAACGCTGCTGTTCACCATAGCTGGACGTGTGCTGCCGGAGTTCGCTCGGGGCTATCCTCCTAAATTTCCCCTTTTACTGGTTCCTTGATTCTTCCTCTTTCCTTACATCCTCTAAACTTACCCAACTTCCTGGATTTTCACCGCGCTCAAGTCACGGCTTCCGTGCCTCCGTGCGCAGACATTGTTCCTTCCTGGTTCCATCCCGGACAGTCTGAACAAAGCACGCTGGAATCCGAAGACCCGCCCACAGCTCTGTACAAATCCCGGACTGTGCGGAAGAAGTCACGAAAGAAGGTCGGAAGCCAACAGGAAAAACAGGTGAGAAGGGGAGAGACTTGCGACAAGGAGCATCTGACAGCAGTGTTTGGATGAGGGTTTAGGGCAAAGTGAGCTCTGAAGACATGGACTGTGAATCTAGGGTTTTGGAGAGTGGCGCAGTGATGACGTCACATACGGGCCCCACCCCAATGTGATAGGAGGCGGAAAATGATATCAAACAATTGTGATATTTTTTATTAATATATCATTTTATATTGTTAATATACACATTTATATAAAAATTAATGTAAACATTAATGTTTTTTATATACATATGTATATGAAATCATTATAAACAATCATATTTTTATATCAAAATTATTTTAAAAATTCATATTTGTTTGAGATAGAAATGTATATCAATGTTATATGAACTGGACATAAAGTCTTTATAGTATAGATGATGGCATGATTTTATAATCTCAAGTACACGGACTAGAGCTCAAGAATAGATGAGCTTTAATACAGCAGACCAAAATAACCCTATGTGATTCCCAGAGCCTTCCTAGAGCCTGTACAAAAGGTCAAACTATTGTCATTGACAAGGCGTGTTTCTTTTAAATAATGAAAACAGTTCAGGTTATAAGTGAACTGTGCTTCCCAGAGCCCATACAAAAGTCAAACTATTGTCTTTTGAGTCTACAGCACCTCATGAGCAGTCTGCATGTGTCCATCTGCTGCTCTGTGACCCAGCGCAAAGTGTGTGACAGGTGAACATGGAGCTGAGCAGCTGTGAGAGGGGGTTGTGTACTGCTCAACCACAGATGATTAATACACAATGGAATACCAAGAATCCCAGCAATTCTGACTTCCCACATCAACAATAAAACACAGACAGATCTTTATATTTAGCTCGCCAGAATACAGGATGTTCTGCTACAGCTGTGTAAACACACCCCAGGAAAATACACACTGGCATTTGCTTATCAACTAAACCCAATGGGGACATGGTCATGGTCCATGCCGTGAGTATGTGTCGGCTGAGTGCTCCTCCCTAAGATCCTGAAATAACCTCCTTAAGGAAGGCGTAAAAACTGAATACGTTTGTGTAAACTGAAAAATAACGCAACAGGAACACTGGCCCTTTTATTCAATGCAGGTATCGACATAGGCGAGTCGCTCAGGGGGCCGAATGGTGAACAAACGCTGCAGCAAGCTGGAGGCAAGATGGCAGCCGTGACGGG
The DNA here is from genome assembly GCF_040938575.1 of Ambystoma mexicanum. Taxonomy (NCBI): domain Eukaryota; kingdom Metazoa; phylum Chordata; class Amphibia; order Caudata; family Ambystomatidae; genus Ambystoma; species Ambystoma mexicanum. The sequence continues at coordinate 991,568,422 of NC_090929.1, read as the reverse complement.
AAAGTAATGGTCCCGGGCCGAAATAACACAGAGCACAGCGGGGGCACTCCCATAACTCAGAATGCTGCAGTGCAGGGTCTTGGCCCCCCCACCCTGCCTGATGGCTGCTGGCACACTGACCCGCTGTTAGATGTGGAGCCGAAGGACTGGGAGTTCGGCGCTGACGGTGATGGAGGGAGGCGTGGTCAGGCACAGATGATGTGTTTAGAGACCATTTGGACAAGTTCCTAACAAACCTTTTGGAGGTAAATGTTGGTAGCTTAGACAGTTGAGGCACAGTATGGGAAACCTTGAAGGTGGTTACAAGAGGGGAAGCAATGGTGAGTGCTGTGGGGATTACAAAAGTGCTGAGAGATGAAATGGGGCAGCTGGAGAACATATTTTGTGTGGTAGAGGCGAATGAGATTAATTTTATTATATTTTAAAATATTTTTTTGGCATTTTGAGATCATACATAACATAGCAATTGGTCCCCCTCCTGATTTTCGTCACCATTCTTGCTGTTGCAATACATGCTTAGTTAACATTATAAACAAGTAACAAACATTAACTGTCTTCATGCTTTTAAACAATGTTGACTTCATTTATTGCTTAGGAATGGGTTGGTGGCGTGTCTGTGTCCTTCCTTAGTGTGGTTACGAGGGCGGTTTGGTTATTTTTCTCCTTCCGCTGTGCTACACCTGCGTCTTTCCCTGTGCGCCTCCTCATGGAGGCGTCGTCAGACGGGAGGGCCATGTCTCTTAATACTGCCTTCCATGCCTCGAATTTATCATTGGTGTCCCCCTCACCCTGGCGGCCCCCATGCCCCAGGTGTCTGTCACTGCAGCTGTCGATTCATCTCCCTTTTCCATCGTGCTTATTGTGGGCCTCTTTTTGATTTCCATGACATTGCTATCTCTCTTTTTGCCAGTATACACGCCATATCCATCACCCTCACCACATGTTTGATCTTACTCAGTCTGGGGTACGTGCCCAGGAGACATTCTTTCGGTGTCCAATCATATCCTTTGATTCCACTCTTCTTGCATGTCTGTTCTATGTTTGCCCAGGGGATACTCGCTTCTCGCATCCCCAGAACATGTGTATTAGGTCGGCTTCATCGCAGTTGCACCATGGGCATTGCGCCTCCGTCTGCCTCCTGAAGCTTGCTACTTTTTTGGGGGTCATATATGTTCTGTATAGGACGTTTGTTTGTATTAGTCTGAATCTGGCATTTCTGGAAACTGCCTTCAGGTGTTTCAGTGCTCTCTCCCACTCATTGTCTGTAATGTCTTCACCAGTGTCCATTTCCCATTTGGTTTTTAGTGTGGCACAACAGGGGTTGGGCCTGTCGTTTAATTGAGCATAGATCCGTGACACCGGCATCCACCCGTCGCTCAGATTGTACATTTCTGTCACTAGGGGACTTGTTGTTGGTTCATCTGGCCAATCTCTCCACCTCATTTGGGCCTCGTGTTTGAGTTTGTGGTACCACAAGAATTGTCCCATTGGCAGGCCCTCTTTCTCATGCAGCAATTTCAGTTCCCTGAATTCCCCTTCCTCGTACATGTCACCCCAGGTGTATATACTCATTCTTTTCCACTGTCTAATGGTGTTGAGGTCGGCTAGTGTTGTTCTCATCTCTGCCATAATTGGTATTTCAGGGGAGTAAGGGTTCTCCAAGTGCGTGATGGTTTTAATTCTTCCCCATATTTGCCTGTCCAACTTGGCCAGCACAGGTGTTCCGCGATTATGATCTCTTGGTGTCCATATTATTTCTTTCAGATGTGTAGGTTTGATCAGGCCGCTCAGTAGGCCCGTTTCGTTAGTGACATCATCCGACAACCATCTGGTGACATGACTTAGTTGGGCCGCTAAGTAGTATCTTTCAAAGTCTGGGAGTTGTATGTCCCTTGCCCCGTGTGGTAGGGTCAGTGTGGTCAGTGCCAGTTTGTGGCGCGCCTTTCCCCATATGAAACCTCTGATCTGAGTGTCTAACTTATGGAAAAATGTTGGTCTGATGTAGTGGCAGATGTTCTGGAAGAAGTATAGGAATCTTGGCAGGATTATCATTTTAACTATCGATGCCCTCCCCATCATTGAAAGCGGGAGTTTGGACCAGAATTTCATTGAGTTGCCGAGTCCCTCCATTACCGCCATTGTGTTATTCTCATGCATGAGTTCTGGTGTATGTCTGATCTTGACCCCCAAGTACTTAAATGTGTCTAGCGTGCCACTATATCCCTACCTTCGGTAAGTTTTCTATCGTTGTCTCCCTTAAACCCGCTAGTGGGAACATGCAAGATTTTCATCTGCTAAAGTGTATCCCTGAATAGCTTGCGAAGTTGTCCAGTACATCTAGGATTGTTGGGACATTGTTCTGTGGATCTCTCAGGTAGAGCAGGACGTCATCTGCTTATAGCGAGATAACATGATACCTCCCACCCACCCGTATCCCCGCGTCCCAGAACTATTTCCTTATGTAAATTGCAATTGGTTCTAACACCAAGATGTAGAGCAGGGGCAGCCCTGTCTGGTACCTCTCTGTATGTTCCATGCTCTAGAAACCAGTTTTTTTTTACCCTTGCCATGGGGTCTTTATACAGTATCTTAATCCATCGCACAAATCCCTCCCCAAACCCATATTCCTGCAGCACCTCTATCAACCACTCCCAGTAGATGGAGTCAAATGCCTTGATGGCACCTAATGACATCACTGCCATGTGCTCCTGATCCCTCTCCGTTTGTGCCATTATGTGAGGTAGAGGGGAAGGAGATTAAGACGTTGTGGTAAATGTGAGGAAACATGGGATAGGTTTAGACAATTTGATCACGCCAATCATATAGCGTGCGCGGAAGGGATAAGGTGGGAAGACGGCTGTCGTGGCTATGCAAATCAGAAAAGGCACAGGGACAAATAACACAGATCAGAGATTAGTGTGCGGAAATCTGGAGGTCGCAGGGTGAAATAAATAGTGCCTTTCGCACTTTTGTTAGGACATTATACAGCCACGGGACCGTGGTGACCCCTGGGGACATTTAGGAGTCCTTCTCCTAGATCAGACTACCTCGACTCACAGCGGAGCAGGCTGCTTCTCTGGACTTACCACTGACGCAGGAGGAAATAGGTGAGGTGATTAGGTCTCTCCTCACTGGGAAGACTCTGGGCTCACACTGGCTCCCGGATGAATTTTTATAAACCTTTGCAACTACCATCACCCCTGTGCTGCTAAAGACATATGAGGAGGCCTATGAGTGGGGCAGGCTCCCTGCTAGCATGAGGGAGGCAATGGTAGTCTCTTTACCCAGGCCTGGAAAACCAGTAGACCTGTGTGACTCATACCACCCATTAGCAATGCTAAATCAGGATTTCAAGATATTAACAGCACTGCTAGCCAGCAGATTTAGGAAGGTGATCGCCTTACTGATACATAGAGACCAGACAGGGTTTGTCCTTGGATGCAAGACCAATATGAATCTGTGACAGCTACAACATATTGTAGACCAGACCAACAAAAGTGAATTCCTGCTTGCAGTAGCGCCACTAGATGCCACCAAGGCCTTTGACTCTGTATATTGGGAGTGGATGCTGGCGGCAAAGGAAAATGTAGGTATTGGTCAGGGTTTCATTAAGTGTTTACGGGTGATCTACACGCAACCTGTGGCTAGAGTGAAGACAGGGAAATGGATCTCTGAGACCTGGGAAGTTCAGCAGGGCACATGACAGAGATTCCCGCTGTCACCCATGTTATATATCCTGGCCATTCAACCATTGGGAGTATACTTCAGACAGGAGTTCATGGAAGCGGGAGTGGGGGTGAGTGGGACGACCCACCTAATCTCGTATGCTGACGACGTCCTTGGAAGCAAGATGACACGGAGTCCCCGGTTCGATCCCCGGGTACACGCTTAGAAACCTCTGGGTATTAAGCGCGTTATAAATAACCAATCATATCATATATGTGAGTGAACCAGAGCATAATCTACCAATGATGCTAGAAGTGTTGGATAACTTTACCAAACGTTCCGGAATAGCCTTTAATCGGCAGAAATCATGTCTATTCCCACTGGTAGGACTGAAACACTGCGATCCTAGAGATCTGCCAGAACTTGGGCTACAGTGGGAACGTGACACTTTCTGATATCTTGGAATACATATATTGCACACTCCTGAGAGAATGCACCCACAGAACACAGTGTGGACCCTGGAAGGGATAAAACGATCCATTATGTTTTGGGGGAAACTGCCACTGTCTTTTATGGGAAGGTCAGCACTGATTAAAATGATTGTGCTACCAAGATTGCTTTAGCAATTCTCTGATGTGCACTATTATATACCAATCGTGTTTTTTCATAGACTGGATTCACTGGTTAGGTAGTTCCTGTGGGAGAGTGGTAGACAGAAAATAGCCTTGAAGATGTTATGCTTACAATATGAGGATGGGGAAGTGCAGTTGCCACGCTTTGGGATGTATTACTTAGCTGCACAATTGCAATATGTGACGTATTGGCTGTCTGACGAGGTCACAGCTGAGACGGACCTACTACAGACACTGGTTAGACCGGTCCTACCAAAAGGAGCCCTCTGGATGAGTGGACAATTGGTGGGTGACAAGGTGTTACTTATAGAGGTGGGAAGAAAGATATGGAAGAGGGCGCAAAAGCAATAAAGGTGTGTAAACCATACTCCCCTCTAACACCTATGGCACCAGATGCCTGCACAGAGTCGAAGAGCTGTCAGTGGCTAGGAAATGAGGGGAATATGGGCTTAGTACATGGTGAAGACGTGTATAAGGAGGGAGGATATAGAGAACTCATGGACTTGCTTAAAGCTGAGGAACTACCTTGGGCCCAATTTTTGTGGTATAGCAGGCTGACAGCGATACCGGAAAAGAAATGTCCGGCCTAGCCAGGGAAGCCAGAAATGTGGCCACTATTGCAACTTTTTGTATGAGTTGGAAGATGGATGGCGCCTGGTGTCGAGGATATACAATTGCATACAGAAATCAGTGACTGTACGAAATGTAGGACTGGAAGAGAAATGGGGAAAAAGACCTGGGTGGGGAGTGAGCGATAAGCAGTGGATAGTGCCTTGCTTTTCACCAAAAAAGTCTCTATGACCCCGCTACATATAACAGCATTTGACCCAACTAGGTCCTCTGATTGTCCCTGGTGTGGTGGGGTGGGGGGGTGGGCAGACACCATACATATGTTCTGGACCTGTGTACATGCACAATCCTTTTGGGACCAGATCAAAGCGGCAATGCAATAAGGCGGGAATAGCAGACTTCAACTGGGTGCCGCTGGAGTGCCTGCTGGGAGCATATCCCAGACCCGAAAGATTTAGGCATGCTACCAAATTTATTGACCTGGCATGTATACTGGCTAAGAGGCGCATAGCGATGTCCTGGAGAGACAATAGAGGGCTGCAATATGCAGCATGGAACAAAGACTTTTTGAGATGGAGTATGGCCGGAACTACAGCTTGGCGCAGAGCCCTGAAAGCGAATGCATCGGAACCCACAGAGAACATCACAGCATGGCACACCCTTATAGAAGCAATGTTCAAGCCCTCAATGATAAACCCCAGTGACACTGTGTGCAATATTTATGGATAATCCTGTTGTTTGACAATGAAGGGATCTCCAGGAATAACAAAGTACTCTGATACCACCCCCTGCATGGCACAAGGATGGGTACCTCAGGCTTGCAAAACTAAAGGAGATGTAATAAATTGGAAATTCTGGGGCTATGGGGTTCGTATCACCCACACTTCCAAGACAGAACGCTTGACATGAGTTACATTACTTGGTTGTGTTTTGTTGTTGTTGTGTAGTGTTAGTTTATATTACTGTCAGATTTAAGCTTCACTGCTGGTTAATAACTTGAATGTCCTGGACACCAATGACTTCATCGCTATCCGGAAGCCCAATCTACAGATTGGATGGTGGTCCCCACTGCTTTGTCATCACAAGGGGGTATACAGCAGAGGAGCGACTACTACCAAGGTAGCAGGTGCCCCGCCAGTCTCTGTCCGGGGAACCTGATCGACTGATTTAATTTCACCCATGCAGATGTCTCCACTTTGAGCAATTGAGATTCATGGCTCTTTTTTTGTGGACAAAATTCCATATGTGGCTTCTTCTATCCCACATGACACCTTTGTCCGGTTCTGTCCACACCGTGGAATTATATCGGCAAGTGACTGGGTTTTGGACACTGCCACTATTTGAGAGCCCAAAGACCTGTAGCGGCAATTATTGTTTTGTCCTTATCAGAGGATATACAGCTTGGGCGTGCCGCTGTTAAACGAGTCTTCACGAGCTCGCTGGTTACCTTTTCTTCCTGGAGACCGTGGAGTTGAGGTTGCCAGTCTGTCGGAGTATCTCTTGCCGATGAATGAGTAGCGCGAGAAATTAGCCCAATACCCTCCTGACGATATATGACAGGATGGCACTGAACCAACTCCCAACGCCACGGGTGGCACTTCTCCGTATTTACGTGGCGTCGGAACAGTGTTTCCACTGGCAGAGAAGGCTTGATGAAGACACCGATAATGGTGGAAGCTGAACTCCGGAAAATCCAAGAGGGTAGCAAGGCACAGGTACCGGCAGGGCACAAGACAGGTAAAGGAGGAAGGTCTGCAAGGTCAAACAGAACAGACAAGGGAATCCTACTATCCTAGCAGAAGGGAAGCAAACCAGGAACCCAGAAAGGGACTCCCCTACCCTAACCCAGGAGGCAGGCAAGGACAAGGTAGAACTGGGAAGCAAGGGGTAGGAGAACTAAGGAGCAGGGAGAGGACAAGGAGGAAGGGCTGGACTAGGCAGGGTAAGGAACTGTAGAGGCTGAACAAGGCAGGATCAGGCAGAGCAAGGAACTGGAGAGGCTGAGGCACGGACGCCAGGACTCCAGCAGCGCATACACTGTAACAACCGTGTTGAGACGCGTTGTCCCTGTGTATGCGGCGCTCTTTTGAAGCCCGGCATCAAAGCGAGGCTTGGAACGCATGTTCCGACACTGCGCATGCGCGGGAAGTCGGATACTGACGATCCGCGCATGCGCAGAACCTCGCAAGATGGCGGCGCCCACGGAGCCTATCCGGACCGCGGGCCGGCGTGGGGAAAGACGCCACCGCGGGTACAGCCTCCATGAAGGAGGAGACCGCTGCGGCCGTGGACCCGGGACCCCAGGACAGGTAAGTGGCGCCCGCGAGCGAGCGCGCGGTGTGACACCATACCCCCTCCCGGATAACCCCGGAGCACCGGGTTTCCAAGGGTAGCGGAGATAGAAGTCCCGAACCAGGCGCGGTGCATGCACGAAGGAGCGTGGTTCCCGAGTGCGGTCACAAGCAGGATAACCTTTCCAGCTGACCAGGAGTTGCAGAGCACCCCGCCAAATCCGTGAATCACATATCTCCTGCACCTCAAACTCAGGGACCCCCTGAACCAAGACCGGGGCAGGACGGGAACAGGTGCGACCCCTAACATCGGGCACATAGGGCTTCAAAAGAGAGACATGAAAGACAGGATGGACCCTCCAAGAAAGTGGCAGAGACAAACGAAAGGCAACAGAAGAAACACGCCCAATGATGCGAAAGGGACCAAAAAAGCGGGGAGCCAGTTTCACTGGTAAATTGCGTACCGGTAGATTCTTGGAGGACAGCCATACCCTGTCCCCAACATGAAGGACAGGCTCAGGGCTCCGTCTCTTGTCAGCCTGTTCCTTCATACGTGCTTGTGCCACTGCCAAGGTACCGGCCACCAGGCGATGTTGATCGCGGATCAGGGATACCAGGGCATCTGCAGATGGTACGTGACTGGAAGATGTAGGACGAACTGGCAGCAATCTGGGGTGAAGACCAGAAGAGCAGAAAAAGGGGCTGAGTCCGGTAGCTGAATGAACAGCATTGTTGTAGGCTGCTTCCGCGGTGTCCAACCATTCCGACCAGTTGTCTTGAGTGGCATTGGCATAACAACGTAGGTATTGCTCAAGGGTTTGATTGGTGCGCTCCGTCTGCCCATTGGTCTGTGGATGATAGCCGGAACTCAGGGCTCGCTGAATGTCCAAATGCCGACACAGTTGGTCCCAAAAGGATGAGATGTATTGAGATCCCCGGTCCGATAGAATTTTCTCCGGAAGACCATGAAGACGATACACCTCGTGTAGAAAACGTCGTGCCATCTGGGAGGCAGTGGGCAGTTTGGGAAAGGGCAAGAAATGAGCAGTCTTGGTGAAGCAGTCCACCACTACCATTATACACGTGAAACCACCAGACAGGGGCAGGTCAACGATGAAATCCGTGGCGATGGTATGCCAAGGGTACGGAGGCGTAGGCGTGGGTTTCAGGAGACCAATGGGCCTTTTGCGAGGAATCTTGATCTGGGCACATACAGGGCAGGAATCCACGTAGTGCTTTACCAGCGTGGCCCATCCAGGCCACCAGTACTGCCGTGCAACCAGTTCTTGTGTTGTGCGGACTCCACGGTGACCACAAACGACGGAATCATGGCAATTCTGTAGAACGATCTTCTGGAGCTCCAAGGTGGGAACGTACAGACGATCCTTAAAGAACAACAAGCCGTCGTGTTCTCTGTTGTCAGAACGTTGTAGTATCTGTAATCTTGAGGGATCCGTTCGTGTGGCTTCTATCAACTGTTGGAGCTGGGGAGTCACCATCGATAGAAAATGCTTTGACGCTATCAGAGGCTCCGGTTCCTTGGCACCTTCAACGTTGTTTTCCAGAGACCGAGACAGAGCATCGGCCTTCGTATTCTGGGAACAAGGAATGTACGTGACGGTGAAATCAAACTGCGAAAAGAAAAAGGCCCAACGAGCATGACGGGAGGTTCTGCATTGCAAAGAGCACAGGAACTGTAGATTACGGTGATCTGTGTGAACCACCACCGGGTACCTCCCACCCAGCAAGTGATGTCGCCACTCCTCGAGAGCTGCTTTCATAGCCAGTAATTCCTTTTCAGTCACCGCATAGTTTCTCTCGCTCGCTGACAATTTCCGTGAGTAGTAAGCCACCGGATGCTCTGTTCCCGTGACTGAATCTTGCTGTAGTAAGACCGCACCAATTGCGTAGTCCGAAGCGTCGGTTTCAACCACAAATGGCTTTTCATCATCTGGATGTCTAAGAACAGGAGCCGACATGAAGGATTTTTTCAATTCCAGAAAAGCCTCCTCGGCCTGCGTGTCCCAGGGAAATGGCACCTTGGTACTGGTCAGGCGGGTTAGGCTGTTGGCAAGTTGAGAAAAGCGTGGAATGAAGCGTCGATAAAAGTTGGCAAAGCCCAAGAACCTTTGAAGTGACTTCACGCCATGTGGTGGTTTCCATTCTCGTATAGCTTGCAGTTTCGCGGGATCCATCCGCACTCCCGTGCTGCTGATCACATAGCCCAAAAATTCCATGCTTTCCATATGAAATTGACACTTCTCTACCTTGGCATACAGGCCGTTAGCTGCTAGTCTACGGAGAACTTCCTGAACATGCGCAACATGTGCAGTTCGAGTGTCAGAAAAAACCAGGATGTCGTCAAGGTATACCCATACAGATATTCCAATAAGGTCCGAAAAGACATCGTCCATGAACCGCTGGAAGACGGCCGGGGCGTTGCAGAGTCCAAACGGCATCACCCTGTACTCGTAGTGACCGATAGGTGTTTTGAAGGCCGTCTTCCACTCATCTCCCTTCCTAATCCGCACCAGGTGATAGGCCGCTCTTAGATCCAGCTTGGTGAAGATTTGTGCGGATTTCAGGGATTCGATGATGTCCCGGATGAGTGGTAATGGGTACCTGTCCTTCCTCGTGATCTCATTTAGTTGACGATAATCGATACAAGGGCGCAAAGTACCCTCTTTCTTCTTGACGAAGAATAACGGGAATCCTGCAGGGGACTTGGACGGCACTATGTAGCCCTTGTTGAGGCAATCCTTAATGTACTCCTGTAGGACGCCTTTCTCGAGTTGAGTCAACGAATAGATCTTGCCGTGGGGAATGACCGCATCGGGCAGGATGTCAATGGAACAGTCAAAGTGCCGGTGGGGCGGTAATGATATGTCCTCAGGCCTGGAGAACGCCTTTTGGTATCCGGCATATTCCTGAGGTACCAACTGGGTGGCACATAAACGGGCAGATACGTCAACAGGATTGAGGGACTCCAAAATTGCAGGAAAGGTTTTGTGAAGTCCACAGTCCCGAGGACAACGCGTCGAAGAGAACACCAGGGAACGAGTGGTCCAGTCGACCTGAGGATTGTGATATAGCAGCCAAGGTAGACCCAGCACCACTGGAAAAGAGGGAGACTTGATGACATCCAACGAAATCCGTTCGAGATGCCCTTCCACAGAGAGCCACAAGGGATCGGACTGTTGGCAGACTGGACCAGAAGACAAAGCAGAACCATCAATCACCTCGACCACAGTTGGTCGTTCTTTGTAATGTAAACGGATCCCATTGGCAATCGCGAACGAGGCATCGATGTAGTTGCCGGATGCTCCACAATCCAGAAGGGCCCAGGTTTTCATACACTTCCTTAGCCAGGCAATACCGACTTTCAGGATCAACAAAGGCACCGGGTTCATAGGAGGAAGGTCGGATTCAGAGAGGCGGCCCGCTGCTGCCTTCGCCTCAAACAACGGGCCTGTTAGTTTTCCTGCTTCTTCAGAGGGCGTAGCGGACAGGTGCCTAGAAAATGACCCGAACCACCGCAATACAAGCACAAGTTTTGCTGTCGTCTTCTTTTCTTTTCGGCCTCGGACAACGGGCCTCGGATGGCACCCAACTGCATGGGTTCTGGACCCAAATCGGTAGAGACAGCTGGTCCGGGGTTCAGTACCGGAAGAACCGGGTGATACCTGTCAGATCTGCGACGTTCACTCCGTCGTTCAGCTAACCTGTGGTCAATGCGTAAGACTTGTTCCACCAATGCAGGCAACGTTTCTGGCTCCGGGATGTGCAGCAATTCGTCTTTGTACTCTTCTCGTAGTCCCCGACGAAACAGGGTTTTCTGAATGATTTCGGGCCATTGTGAATCGGTTGCTAATTGTCGAAACCGACTTATGTAGTGGATTATGTCACTTGGTCCTTGTTTGATCTCCATTAATTGATTCTGGGCCATGGCTGCCAAATTGGGCGGTTTAAAGACATCCAAAAAGGCTTTCTCGAAAGCAGCGAAATCACCCAACAGGGGACTGTTGGTAGAGACCAAAGGTGCGGCCCAAGCAAGTGCATTTCCGGTTAGGTTTCCAAGGATATACCCGATCTTTGCCTTGTCTTGACCAAAATGACTTGACCTGAACTGGAAATGGATCCGACAGTGTGTACAGAACTCTGCCACTCGACGTGGGTCACCATCATACTTTATCGGAGTAGTGTAAACCATGGAGTTCTCAGGTGGTGTAGCTGGTTGTGAGGGGTTAGCCATACTCCGACCCATCGCTTGTCGAAGGGTGTCGTTCTCCTGGCGGAGGGTGGTCATTTCAAGACGCATGGCACGCATTTCTTCGCGTAATTCCTGCATGTCGTCCATGTCGGGACTGAAGGAAAGGCGTCTCAATCTGTTAAACGAGTCTTCACGAGCTCGCTGGTTACCTTTCCTTCCTGGAGACCGTGGAGTTGAGGTTGCCAGTCTGTCGGAGTATCTCTTGCCGATGAATGAGTAGCGCGAGAAATTAGCCCAATACCCTCCTGACGATATATGACAGGATGGCACTGAACCAACTCCCAACGCCACGGGTGGCACTTCTCCGTATTTACGTGGCGTCGGAACAGTGTTTCCACTGGCAGAGAAGGCTTGATGAAGACACCGATAATGGTGGAAGCTGAACTCCGGAACATCCAAGAGGGTAGCAAGGCACAGGTACCGGCAGGGCACAAGACAGGTAAAGGAGGAAGGTCTGCAAGGTCAAACAGAACAGACAAGGGAATCCTACTATCCTAGCAGAAGGGAAGCAAACCAGGAACCCAGAAAGGGACTCCCCTACCCTAACCCAGGAGGCAGGCAAGGACAAGGTAGAACTGGGAAGCAAGGGGTAGGAGAACTAAGGAGCAGGGAGAGGACAAGGAGGAAGGGCTGGACTAGGCAGGATAAGGCAGAGTAAGGAACTGGAGAGGCTGAACAAGGCAGGATCAGGCAGAGCAAGGAACTGGAGAGGCTGAGCACGGACGCCAGGACTCCAGCAGCGCATACACTGTAACAACCGTGTTGAGACGCGTTGTCCCTGTATATGCGGCGCTCTTTTAAAGCCCGGCATCAAAGCGAGGCTTAGAACGCATGTTCCGACACTGCGCATGCGCGGGAAGTGGGATACTGACGATCCGCGCATGCGCAGAACCTCGCAAGATGGCGGCACCCACGGAGCCTATCCGGACCGCGGGCCGGCGTGGGGAAAGACGCCACTGCGGGTACAGCCTCCATGAAGGAGGAGACCGCTGCGGCCGTGGACCCGGGACCCCAGGACAGGTAAGTGGCGCCCGCGAGCGAGCGCGCGGTGTGACAGCCGCAGCCATCAAGGTGCCAGTCATGGGTCATTGTAGGTAGTGGCTTTGACCCCAACAACCACCACTACAGGATGTGATGGTGGCCGCTAAAGTTTTTAAGTGAAGTATTGCCCTGCAGGTACCATGGGCTGGGACAGCCATATGTTGGATGATTCATTATAACATCTAAAGGTATGTCGTGTATCTTATACAGTGAATGTGTGTTTTATATAGTCTTTAAAATCATGGTGTTGAAAGAGGTATGCAAAAGCTATCACATGTTTTTATTTGCTGCTTCTAGGTAAGCTAGCGAAGACCATGCATTTAATTTGTAGGTTTTCGGGTGTTTTACCAACCCCTAGAAGGTTGAAAGGCTAACAACCTGCTGTGATTTAACCTCACCTGGGGCGTTTGCATGTAGATATCTGTACATGGCTTGTGATGCCCAAGTATTTGTCTTTATGGATGCCTGTCTACAACATCCATTTGCGTATGTGCTGGTAGGGCCTTCCAGCTGCGGCAAGACTTATTTTGTCCAAAAGCTTCTAGAAAAGGCACAAACCGCAATGATAGGTTTCTCGATAATATTGACTGGTTCTACAGCTGCGGGCAACCTCTTTATACCACCTTACAACAGCAATTTAATCACCTTCGGTTTGTAGAGGGTATGCCCAACAGTGTTAATGACGATAGTTTACTTCCGCCGAGCGTGGTGAATATGATCATCGTGGATGATATGATAACTGATGGGGGCCAGAACACCGAACTAGACAAAGCCTTTACTCAATACTCCCACCACCACAATCTAAGCCTTTGTTACATGTGCAGAACACAAAAAACAACCACTCAAGAGGATTATAGATTGCGCACCAATATAATCCAGCCGGGGTTACCAGCTGTGTATATTCCTAAAAAGACATCTAAAAAACATCAATTGCATTACAACATCAGTAGCCGGTCGTGCTTTCACCATGGCGACACGTATACAGATAAACATCGAGCTGCTCAAAATGCGTGTATAGACCACCCCTCAACAACACAAGGCCAGTCTAGCCGTTTATTCTGACAATGTGGTGGCTGCTATTTCAGAGATTGCCCGGAACACTTTAAAGGGACACATACCCCTAACACACAGTCAAATAAGTGAGTTGAAAAAGAAGGTAATCAGGAAGCTGTTCAATAAGCGAAAATCGCTAAGGGCTAAAAGAAAAGCGGTCTAACTGGCTTGTGGATTCATAGGATCTTTGATAGGCATAGCCCTACAGTTAATCACCAGCTTGCTTGGGGGACAGTGATGGAGCACACCCATAAAATGTATTTGGTGGACAAGCGGCAGTTAGAAAGTCTGACGATCCCCCACGCCTCCACCGAATTGGGATATACGGAAGGTTTCCACTATGCGTCTCGACTCGGAAATGAAGGATGTTTTAAACAGACCTGATTAAATGGCGCATGATAAAGTGGCCTTATATATGGATATTTTGCATAAATAGTCTGAAGACTCCACCAGGGCCAGATAGTGGCGGACACAGTGAATATATTTAACCAATGCGATAAACCTAACGCAGAACTATTGCTACATAATATGGAACTTGCAAAGAATGTGTCGGGCTGGGCCGATAGGGGCAAGTATATTTACAGAGGCAGTGTTGTAAGGGGTTCATACCAAAACTATTTAGTATGGGGTGTTACGAATCAACACCCCCACACCTATAATAAATGCCCCCATTGGCTGGAATGAGTTTATGCAAGCGGTCGCTGATTTAAATATCCCAACAGCTGCTGTGGGTAACGTCACCCAACAATGCCTTCTGGTTCGGTTAAAAACTGGTGCCTGCTTTACTCCTCATCAACAACACAGCCCTCTATATACCCCTATGAACAGCCTCATTTTCACCATTCCCAACGAGGCTTGGAATAGCAGCTGGTATATGGAATATTTACCCACCCCCTCACTAATCTATGATGTCTGCATCATCCAAACCGCTGAAGCGTCTAGGCTGCATCAGAGACGCATCAGGCCTATATGGTTATCCGATTAATGTGCACCCCATATTTGCCTGAATCTATACGTTTATTTCCTATTTGGATTGAGATGTCTGTGGTATAAATGTAATTCTTCCTGTATTAAATATGTCTTTTTTTTATTTTTGCAAATATAAAATGTTTGTTTCCAAATCGTAAAACGGACTGGTTCTTTATTACGTTGTATTATTTATTATAATTATAATTGTTCTTTTATAACGCACTGAATACCAGCGTGTGGTTTCTAAGAATGAGATCGGAACCTGTGTTGGGCTGCGTTGTTGTACTTCCAAGACAAACGTGTTGCCCCTGAGCTATCCTTCCTCACCAACAATAACACACAATGGTTTTTTTAATTTAAAAAAAGTTATTTTATTGATACATGTATCACTAGATAGATGACCTGCATTTACGTTTTTGACACACTGTGAACATTTGCGAGATATATAAACATTAGGTAAAGTCTTGTTAACAAATCTCGCCACCATTTGACTGTTTTGATTGTTATTGTTTGAATACATTTTCAAAACAGCCGGCAGCGATATCCGTTCAGACATTTGCCTCATAAAGAATATACAGTGTTGACCACAGATCACGGCTTTAGAGACTTGAAAAGGCACAGTGGTATAACATAAATACTTTGCAATGCTTTTCACATAGTCGATTAAAACTCCTGAGTATATGGGGTGTTGCAGGAAGTGTGCCAAACTGTCAAACACTGTTAGCACACCCCCCCCCCAACCATAAAGCTATCCAATGGGTTCCACCACAGGCCTGCAGATCAATTTTCACCACCAGGCTAATTGGACGATTTCTGGGTAGGGGCCTGGGACATGTATCGCTGACATAAACACCTTGAAAGGTTTTCTGAGCATGTCTATAGTTAGGCAGAAATCCTTTTATCGGTAGAGTATCCATTAGATATAAAAGTATGTTTGTTTGTGCGTTGATCTTGAGAACGTTAACGAAAATGCTCCACATTAGCAGCGAGTGCGTGGCATTTAGGTTTTGTTCAACCTTTATTTCAGCGCATAGGTTTCCGCTCCTCAGGAGGTTGAAATGCCCCACTTTTGTGTTGTTAGGTCTTAGATCGAAGGCCAGTAGGGTATAGCCGAGAGCATACTCATTGCATGTGATTGAGACCTGTGCATCACGCATGTGCTTCCCCGTGACAGCCACCAAGCCCATGTATGCCCTGATTATGTCCGGAACTCCAAAGTTAGGAGCGTATGCTTTGGCTGGGATCAGGACACCATTCTTATGCAGCGCTGCATATTTGGGATTCCGATCATATGCGCTGGTCATCGATACTGTTTAAACATTACCCGTGATGATTCTTTTTGGAAGCTGTCCAGGAACAGGTTGTCTTGACTGGTACCCCGTCTACCGGTAGACTGAAGACTTTGAGGGTGACTCTCTCCACAGATACTTCACGTTAGATATCTGCAGTGCCTCTGCATGTGCCAATCTAATGTCTGGAGTGACACTTACACGTTTGACGAATAAACTAGCCGATATAATGACTAGTTTGTATTGTTCAGCATCTCCACTTATAAGACAAAAAGCATCTGTGTTTCTGGATAGTTTCACTTTAAGGTCAGAGCTGTTTCTCAATAGTTTATCCTGGAAGAAAAGTTCAGCTCTCCACGCAAACCCCTTGTTATCACCATCCAGTGTGGTGTTGTTGAGATGTCCTGCAATGTCTCAATAAAAGAGGCATGCCGCGAGCTGCTTATCCAGGTCATTGTGGCCATAATTTAATAGGCTCTCTATATAGACCATATAGGCGTACATATTATCATTCTGCGTTATTATTCGATCGCCCAACGTCACATCCACCTGGCTGAACATGGTGGCTATCAGGTAGGCGGTCGTGGCCACTCATGCTGTAGCCGCAGTGTTGGTACCATCCGCCTTTGTCATTTTACAGGTTAAATGCAGCAGTGTGTCGTTCAAATTCAGATGCTTCTCGGTGGACCCTGATACCAAGAATTCGATGGGGTCTAGCAGTGATAGAACCACCTGGGGTGAGACCTCCATGTAGAAACTGTTATCGATGCTGGTCTGGGTCGGCGGTATGGTGAAGTGATCGAGCTCTGATTTCACACATTCCCTGGAGGCTCTGTGTAAGAAGGCCATTGTTTTTTAAAAGATATCACCACCCTTGTTTCTTCTAGGCATAACACACTTCTTCTTCTTACTCGGCTGTCCTTGCCAGGCTTTTAATCTGCTTTTTTGGTGGATTTTGGGGGGCCGCGCAGCAGGGACACTGACTTCTTCCTCCTAACGCTCCTATGTGGTTTATACATGAGTCCTGATCCTGCCTCGCACTTCTCTTTTTCTGTTTGGCGAGAAGCTCAGCAATCGCCGATGTCACGCTTCCCATTACGTCTTTTGTAGTATTGGTGGCGGCTGTTTTCATGTGTGGTTTAGCCAATTCAAAGTTGTGACGTAGGAAGGACATTGCCCATCTAAAAAGACATCTAAAGATACTGCCGAGCCCTGCCGCATAAATTACGGCAGTGCCGCTAAAATATGGCTGATCGCTGTAACCGGTCTGGTTGATGTAATATTCCATATAGGCCCCGGGGTCTCCATAGTTCTTCACCACAGCCATTATAATGCTGTTTTGTTTGTCTTTCAGCTGGAGCTGTCTGAAGTGCAATCACAGCCAGATGTTTCCGTATTAAAATTATACAAACTGCCCATGATAGTCTGTTGATGGTGTCAAAATGCTTTTTAAACACAGGAACGTAATCAGGCTTGTTGTATTGAATGTTCCCAAAATCGTTGTTGTTCTCTTTATTCTCCACAGTTCTAAGCAGTGGGGCGTAGCTATCCCCCGCCCTTGGATACTCCACGAGATCTCTGTAAAGCAGTAAACTATAGAAAACCCTGTAAATATCGGCACAGGTATTGTCCCACAGTTCTTTACCTCCAATGTGTTGCAGTCTTCCCATTGTTGAAAACCTAACAGATGTGTCCAGACCCTGTAAAAAACGTTACGCTGTTGCGGGTCTAGGTGTAGCGTTGTATCGCTGCACTCGTGTATGATTGATACAGCTTTGTTGATGACTCTGACAAGTTCATCTATATCTGGATAATATCCCTCAGGGAACCTGCCCGGCCACAGCCTCAGAGGGCTTGTTTGTTTTATTATAAACATGGTCTTCCCTGGGGCTTAAGTGTCTGATGATCGGATGTACTGAAACTGAACTTCAGTGAGCACCACCGTCCATTGCCCCTGCAAATTTACGGGTTTGGCCAACTTCACGGTAAAGTTGGAAATTTTGTTTCCTGTAAATGTCTTGACTGAAGCGTTGCTGGGGAGCATAATAAAGAAAGGTGCAGACTCCATGCCTCCCTGCTACACACCCGTGGCCTCTTGAGATCTGGCGGGCCCCCAACTGTTGAATTTGCCAGGCCACCCCAGCCATTTGACTAGATACTGTTTCCTGGCTACATGACCTTTACTGTTTATGGTTTTTTCGATTCTATAAACTTGCTGTTGGTCTTTACTGACTTTCTGGATCTCCTCCCTGTAAAAACTACTTGAACACCCTCACCTGAATAATCAATTAGTGTGCATATATAGAGGCCCTCCCTTCGAGTCACTCCATCTACAATAAAGTTCTCATCGCTGTAGTTCTGCTCATATCCCTTTGTGAAGACGGCCTTGTGTTTTGAGACCCGCACATGATCCCCCTTTTTAAGGGGCATAAGTGTTGCATTTTTTTTTTTTAAATTGCTGTACAGTTTTTTCAAGACCTCCAAGGAATTCTGCGGTGTTACACCAGCGGGGGTGGTATTAATAGATCTATGGTGCGTGAATTCATACACATTTATAAATGCGGGTAACACCTTCACATATCTATGGGTGCTTTTAGCCTTGAAAAATCACCAGAGCCGTGTTTTAAAAGTTTGTATTAAAACATTCTACAGTAGAGGCTTTAACTTTGCAGTGTGTTATGAAGTCATGCACCCTGTATTGCTTTAGAAGACTAGGTAGCGGCTTATTTAAAGCTCCTTACCAGCATCTGTCTGGTAGAGGGTTAGAGGGTACTCAGCCTTTGTTAAATATGTGCTTAAAAGCCATCGCCACCGTGTGCCCTGTCTTGTTCTTTAAAGTCTCAACATAGGTGTATTTTGATAGATCGTCGATGACGGCTAGAATATAGTGGAAATATTCGTTGTTTTCGCAGAACTGTCTTAAATCCAGAATATCTGCCTGCCATTGGTGATCGATTTCAGATACCACGGTCATTTGACATTTAAAATGCTTTCGGAATCTCTTATAAAAATAGACGGTAAATCCATCCTCCCCGGGGGAAGTGCCCACCTTCATCCCACCAATCACCTTATCCACCTCCTCCTCGGTCACTGGGCCCTCCAACCCCTCCGCCATCTCCCTTGACAAGGCCGGGAGCCGAATTGAGTTCAGAAACTCTTCTATCGGGGCATCTCCCCCTTCGTATTCGGACAAGTATAATGACTCGTAGTATTGGCGGAAAGCCTCCCCAATATGGGAGGAGTCATAGCCAAGGGCCCCCTGAGCGTCCCTCACTTCTCTAACCATCCTGCTCCTCTGGACCTCCCTCAGCTTCCAGGCTAGTAACCTATCTGCTTTGTCCCCTTTATCGTAATATTTTTGCTTGACCATCTGGAGATTCCTCTCCGTTTTGTGGAGGAGTAAATCGTTCAGCTTGTGCCTGTAGTCCTCCAGGGCGGCCACCCGGTCCCGCTCCAAGGCCCTATCCAGATAGCCCCCCGGCTGGAGACGGGCTATTTTGTCTCGCAGGGTTTTCTCCTGTGCCTCTCTCTCCCTTTTCTTCTGAGCCCCTTTTTAGATGAGTACTCCCCGCAAGGTTGCTTTAAAAGCATCCCAAAGCGTGTGTGTGCCCACTTCCCCATTGTCGTTAAGCTCAAAGAACTCTGTTATGGCGTCTACAACTTCTTGAGCGAGGACCTCATCCTTTAATAAGGCATCATTGCATTTCCAGCAGCCTCTCTGTTCTTTACACCATCCCCCGATTCCGCTCCTCTCTAATCCCATACCTAGTGAGGGTTTTCAACTCCGTGTTGGAGGGGGGCACTCTCCCTGATTCCATGATGGGGCCATAATTGCAGTGCTACCTAAAGAAGGGAAAGATCCCGCAGAATGTCCCTCCTACCGCCCCATATGGTTGCTAAACATCGATGTTAAGATCCTGGCCAAGGTGGTGGGGAAACGGATGGAGGGGATAATGCCGAAGCTAGTCCACAGGGACCAGGTGGGCTTCATCAGGGGGAGGCAGGGGTCGGATAACCTTCGTAAAACTATATACCTGTTCCACTTCGCTCAGCGGACAGAGCTCGACGCGTGTGTCCTCTCCTTAGATTCGGAGAAAGCCTTCGACCGGGTTGAATGGAGATATATGGTGGTACTCCTCAAAAAGATGGGCTTTGGGGACCATATTATGAGCTGGGTAACTGCCCTCTATAGAGCACCTATGGCAAGGATACAGGTGAATGGGAAGCTGACCGACGCATTCCCCCTCTCCCGAGGGACTAGGCAGGGGTGCCCACTCTCCCCTTTGATATACGTTCTCACGATAGAGGCATTAGCCATAGTGATCAGAGCAAATCCTGAAATTAAGGGGATCAGAAGAGGGGAGGTGGAGTTTAAGCTCTCCCTATTTGCAGACGACATCCTAGCCTACCTGGTAGACCCTGGCAGTTCGCTCCCCCTTTGCTGGGCCTGATGGCTGAGTTTAGACGCTTTTCGGGCCTGAAAGTCAACGCTTCAAAGTCAGTCCTGCTCCCGATGAGGTCCTGTGACCCAGTACTAGACCCCCTAGATAGATTTCACGGGATTCAAATAGGTAAGGTTGAAATACGATATTTGGGTGTTCTCCTCACAAGGGATCTAACAAAACTGGCCACCACCAACTATGACCCCATGGTGACAGGGATTACATCGGATTTGAGGAGGTGGGGTAAGATGATCCTTTCATGGTATGGCAGGATGACTGCGGTTAAGATGAACATTCTGCCCCAGCTTCTATACCTTTTTACGGCACTCCCAACCAGCATCCTGGACCAGACTTTCGGAGTTCTACGGAACGCAACTCAGGATTTTATATGGCAGGGGAAAACCTCGAGGACTGGGAGGGCCACCCTGACGTTGCCAAGGGAGGAGGGAGGATTTGGGTTGCCGGACTTTCACTTGTATTTCCGCGCCGCCCAACTTCGTGTCCTCCTGGAACACATGAAAGAAGGACTAGGGACGTATTGTTCGTACTTGGAGGATATGGACGCTCACCCTCTGAAGGTCCGCGACCTGCTGTGGGCTCCACGTAAAGCAATCCCGAGTCATCTGAAAACCCACCGACACTGGGGGTCCTCTGGGATATTTGGAAAGAAGGGACCCAGACAGCGCACCTCACTACATGGCCGTCTCCGATGACATCCCTCTGGGGCCATCCCCTTAATCTGGGCAGTAAAGGGTTCCGGTACTCCCAAACCTGGTCAGACAAGGGATTGGAGTGGGCAGGGCAGATGTTCAAGGAGGGCAAATTTCTACCATGTGAGGAACTAAGGGACGCTCTCGGCCAGGGCTCCCTATCCATTTTTGAATATCTCTGCCTAAAGGGTATCTTATGCGACCAATCATGGGGCTCTAATCTGAGTAGCCAGTAAACTCCCTTTGAGAAATTCATAGACATGGCAACCTCGATGAAGGGAGCAGTTTCCAGCATGTACAGTATCCTCAACATATATGACCTCCAGGGTAGGAGGAGCTTCCGTGGGTTCTGGAACGTTCTGGTGGGAGAGGAGATTTCAGAAGACTCCTGGTCAAGAATATTCAAAATTGCCTTTCACGGGAACTTATTCACCGCGGACATGGAACACAACTTTAAGATTTTGCAGGGGTGGCATAGAGACCCGGTCAAATTGTCTAAGATGTTCCCGGGTGTGTCCCCTATGTGCCCGAGGGGGTGTGGGCAAGTCGGTTCGCAGAGCCATATGTGGTGGCATTGCCCAAAAGCCCAGGAATTCTGGGAGTCAGTGAGGGGCTGGATGGCGGAAGTGATAGAGGAACTCATCCCTCTAAACCCTCTGACGATGTTACTGGGCCTCCCCCCGGAGGAAATGGAAGTTCATCGATACCCGAGGATGTGGGAGACAATGCTGCGGCAGGTAGAGTAGCCTTCGCACAGAAATGGAAAAGCCTGGAGCCCCCTTCCAAGACAGACTGGATGAAGAAGGTGAAAAACATGTTTCTGATGGACAAACTGACTGCCATGGTAAACAATGACACTGGCGCATTCCTCACGAATTGGTATGGTGTGCAACAATCCTGCGGATGGGAGGTTCATTGAATGCTGGGGGGGGGCCACTGTCCAGGGAGGGGCGTGTCAGGCTAGACGAGTGGCAACGGACTGGGGGACCGACGACTTGGGGCAAGGCGGCTTCAAGCCGAACGGAGACATGGCCACTAGCCGCATCACATCCTACGCACAGGAGACGAAGAGAAAGTTATACGTTTCCCGAGATTACAGATTTGGACTGGACATGGGGTTGGGGGGGTGGGTCTAAGTTGGGGTGGTTTGGTAGGGGGGTGGCGGGGGTTTGGGATTGTTCAGAATGTTTGTTTCATTGTAAAATGCAAATAAAAAATGTAAGCTACAAAAACATAAAATGCTTTCGGGCTGGCTTGTGTAGTGTGTAGGTCTTCTCCCCTGAAAGCCACATCTTGATCACTCCACGTGACACCTTTTCACCATCGGTTCGCAGTTTACAGCACAGGCTGTCAACTCCTCCATAACTACCAACACTTCCTTCATCATAATATATTTTTGACAGCTTCAGGCCAAGCATTTTCACCCCATAACCGCTCGACATAAAGACACAACCAGGTTTCATAAACAGATTTTAAAACATGTATTTTTATTCAGAATATATTCACATTAAAATACTAGAACTATCATTCCTGCTACAACTCATAGTACATACAATTACTGCACATACACATTCAATAAGCAAACATGTTGACATTCCATTAGGCGTTCAATTAGATATACTTTATCCCCACCCACTTGGGAACTATTTTCGCAATGATGTTTCTAACACCCATCAGATGTATGCATCTAAACTGCTTCATTTTCAAAAGGGGGTTATTTGCCGATTCTATAGGCCATAAAGTTTTAGACATGCATTGTTCAGTCCCTACACCAATCCTTATCTGTGTCATCGGTGGCGTCAAGTGCAGCAAATCTATTAGATGTTTAGGGCTCAACACGTAACATATTTTACAAAGGCAATTATCTGCGTAAGATATTTAGAAACATTTGTGAGCATCCTGTCGGGGATTCTCAGTTTTATGCCCGTAGAACCATCTGTAAAAGTATTGTTTAAACATGTCCCAGTCACTATGGCCGTAAACTCCTGGGTAGCCCGAATATCAGCACTGAAGCGAGCCGTCGTGTCTGTATCGGTCTCCATTAGTGAGATGCATTCCTTACACAGACTGTTATCCCCCTGGCTTTTAGTTTGTTTTGAACAGCAAGCACAATGAATAATAACATTGTCTTTAACGCAATTGGTCTCCATTAGGGAAACACAATTCTTATATAGGCTATTATCAGGATCCACCGGGTTTTCAAGTTGGTTTGAACAGCAAACACAATAAATACTGATAGTGTGTGCTACACATTTGCGCTCCTCAATCCTGCACAAAGGACCCTGTTTTTCATCAAGTCCCCGGGGGACAGGATCAGTCTCTGGCGTCATCACTGCGTCGCTCTGCAAAACACTAGATTCACAGCCCCTGTCTTGGGACCCCACATTGGCCTCAGATGGTTGCTCAGAAACCACATCCTTATCGTCCCAGAACTCTTTTGGGTTCATAGTCGGTCATTAAATCTTCAGCATCCTCAATCCCTTCATACACCGTAAAACAATAAGAAATATGACTACCATCATAATCCCTGGGGCTTCCAGGGGGTGTTTTCCCCTCGAGGTAACTGTAGCTGTTCATAATTGTTGTTTCCTGAATAGACCCTGGGAAGCTGAAAGAGCACATGTGTTTCCCAGGCTTACCACAATGGTTATATATCCGGGTTGTAAGCTCCTCCCCCCCATGCCATCATAGTCTTTGGCCCGGCCCTTTAGATCGCAATTTAAATCAAACATTCTTAGGATTCCTAAAAAATATGAAATGTATATATTAATTATTGAGGTTCAATAAAATTGCTATCAAAAACTTTGGGCGTCTTATAAATTTGATATCAAATTGATAAACACTTCCTATCACATTGGAGCAGAGAACCCTCTGCAATGTCATCTCCGTGTCACTCTCCAAAACCCTAGATTCACAGTCCCTGCCTTCAGAGCTCACTCCGCCCTCAACGCTCGTCCAAACAACACTGCCGTCAGATGCTCCCCTCTTTACATAGATTCTTTATATATAATGTATATTCACTTATATCAAATCATCGCAAATAGTATCAAAAACATCCCACTTTATATAACATATACATTTGATATAAAATCAATATCAAAACAATTTGATATCCTTTTTATATCAAATTTATATCAAAGCATATGGAAAGGGTACGGGACTAAGACCGGAAACAGGGGGTGTGGCCACCTGTCAAAATTTTGATTGAGACGAAAGGGGGATCCTTCTACTACTAATGTGATTATTATTTGGGGTTGATGGATTCAAGAATGATTGCACCGTGAAGGGAAATGGTTGTTACACTCTCAAGTGCACCCACTCCTGGTAGGCCATGTTGTATGGATCTTCATGCAGGCTTTATCTGACACCTGATGCTACCCCTGTTACCATTGTCCTGATAATCGATTGCACAGTTAGTGGTAGTGATGTCTTCACAGTTGGTCGGACATCTCCATGTAATGATGGTGGGTTGCAGATCTTGGGACTCTCCACTATCCTTGCTCCATTGCTCTGTACAAAAGTCTTACACCAAATGCAGTGGGGCTAATGTGCATTATATAAACCTTCTGAATAGAACACTCCTTACTCTACAACATAGATTGGTGGTCTGTATCATGCTTTCTTCTGTTTTTTGTTGTTTTCAATACTTTTCATGCTGTGCCCTTGGCATGCTTGTCTGCTGTCCCGTGCGGTTTGTACTTCTGCTTCCTGCCCTTCCCTGACTTCGAATGATCCTCTTCTGTATTGCCAGGTTTCCATCTTGTTTACCACTAGCTTTTCAGCTTTGATCGATCACTTTTTTTTAACTTATTTCCCTCCCTTCCCTGCATTTGGATTTTGGATGTTGAGGGAGTTGTGGTACTGGTACTCTTTGAATGATTTAATGACTGATTTACAACTCTCCCATTGGACAGCTTGGGTCTCTCTTAAATTGTGCCCTCTTTTTTCTTCTGAAATTCTTCACTTCGTTTTCAGATAACTACTTGTGTTCTTTCTATAAAAAGTGCTACTTATATGTATTGGGCTGTTATAACCTATTTGCCCAGCAGATTTGGGGGTATTCGGATTCTCGGTTTCTCGCTTTCCTTGGAATATCCCGGCTCAGTCTGGACTTCTGGGTTAGTTGGTGGAATTTCTGTTTGGCAGAGAACCCAACCAGGCAGTTTGTGGATTCCCGCGACTGACTTATCTGCTTCCAATGCCAGTGACACCAATACAATAGCAACCTCCGGCTGGTAGCGCTCAGGCCCTGTTGAGGGCCTATGCACAATTATTTCTAGAAGCCTATGTATATTTTTTGGGGCCTTCAAAGAAGTTGGAAACTTTTCTAAACCGCATTTTCCAAAGCTGCCTTTCTCTTGTTTTATTTTATTTAGCGAAGGCTTTAAAAAAGACAACTTAGAAACAAGAGTGATGGATTTTTTGTTGCAGCTTGTGCTGTCAACTGAGGAGAAATACATGATTTCATTATTAAAAACCATTGGGTGTAGAGATTGACAGCCTGCATGTTTTTATTTTTTGTTAGTAAATTACATATGGGGAATCGAAATACTACTGATGTGTAGGCTTGACAAATAAACTTTCAAATATGGAGAATCTGATCAACAGTAAAAAGTAATAAGGGTGGGTAAAGAGGTCTCCTTTGCTCCTCCTTTCACCAGCTGTGAATGGCCGAAACTCTCACTTGAGTTTGCACAGTGCAGGTGAAGGATATGCTTGTTGCAAAACTGGGGCAAAGTCCTCAGGCAACAGAGTTTCATCAATGCCTTAGTTTCACTTAAAGAAAAGAATGTCGTGCATGTGAAAAAAAAACTTCCTTTGTGTCAGCCAATTTTGATGCCCGTGCAATGCAGGAAAGGGCAAATGTGCTGTAACCATGGTGCGCAGCAACGCCCACGCAAAACAAATAGTGCAACAAGTAATGCGGTTAGCAGAGCCCAATCCGTTTTTTACCAAAACGTACGTCTTAGAAAAGATATACATACATATCGAGTTACTGACTGAGAGTGAATGTATGGCTCCACAACCAAATTTTGCTATAGCTGCTAAAACAAGCATTGGCAAGGCCAATAGTGTTGGCTTTTTTGTAGGCACCAGAAAGGCCTTTGCCAGACACTGCCGTAGTGATAATAACGGACCATTGATGCTAGAAGCTGCAAAATGGTGTGGGTACCTGCACTTATAATAGCAGTACCTGGCAAACACCTAATACTTATACAAAAACCCAAACTGCTGGCTTTGCTGATGCTTGATGCTTATTTTTAACAAGGCTTCAGTGCAGGACATGCATATGCTTATAAATCGAGTGGCTGAAGGCAGTTCTGGTTTAGGCATTTTTACTACACCAGTAGCACCTTTACAGCTCCAATTAAGCCATTAACCATCAGAAGACTGCTTTAAAAAACACTGGCAGGCACTTCCAGCTGAAAGATTGACCGTAAGGCTGGATCAACCGAGCTCAAAGAGATCCTAGGAGGATGTGTTTTGGGAGGGGCAGGTAGTGGGTGTGAATGGCCATATGGATTAATGTGGCCCCGGGCAGCCAATGGGTAGTCAAATAACCAAACAACACCTACAAGCTTTGTATCCCTCCTCATATACCATTTCTCGCTAGCTGTGTTCACATGCAATAGTTTCTGCTTAGGTACAGCCAAAAATAACAAACGGGGCATTGCAAACCTGTCTGAGCGATCTGCACACACTGATATTAATGATAATTTGCTATTGCCTTCAATTCTCTTTTAGAATCTAATTGATCACCGTAGAGTGATTGATGAAAGGTTCTGAGCTTTCTTTAGTAAGAATTGACTTTTTTGCGCCTAGTTGAGGGCAAACTAAATTAGGCACTTCAGCCTCCTGAATTC
The DNA here is from genome assembly GCF_040938575.1 of Ambystoma mexicanum. Classification (NCBI taxonomy): domain Eukaryota; kingdom Metazoa; phylum Chordata; class Amphibia; order Caudata; family Ambystomatidae; genus Ambystoma; species Ambystoma mexicanum. The sequence continues at coordinate 991,541,625 of NC_090929.1, read as the reverse complement.
TCTTGCAACACCTCTGATAGTGTGATACTGTTTAGATGACTTTTATGTGGTCACTTTCATCGACTGGCGACTTGTGCTTGTAGACTTTACTTGATACTGTCATTGATTTTAAAGAAGGTTTTATGGCATTCTGATTCTGACAGTGCACGTGATTTTCCAGTGAAAGTCGCTGTCTGGCTCCAATTTGAGCGGCGCATCATGTTTAAACTTGTTTGTTTGACCTACAAAACAATGCACAAAGCCCAGCCAGCTTATCTCGGGGAGGAGCTGTGGATGTCAGGGGGCAGGGTAAATTGTGATTTCTCTGCTAGTGTTGCTAATTTTCCATCCAACACGTTTTATCCAGAAACAATCATTCATTGTATGTGTTTCTGTTTTTTACAAAATGTTATATGTGTATATGAATTAAAATGTGTTTAATCAAATGCATAGATAATATGTTACAGTGTAATAGTACATGAACAGTGGACACTGATGATCTATGTGTGTAAAATCAGGGTAGCTTTCTTTGGAATTCTCTTTGGTTGACTTGTCAGGGGGCAGTCCAAGAATGTTCAACTGGTAGGGACAGCTTGGCACGTGCTAACCATCTCTAACCGTTACTCAAGCTTTGAAACCTCGGGTTGAAACCCCTCCCAGATTACTTTTATTTTAAGCAGCAACATAAGACTGTCTCTTCTTTTGGGGCAAATAATGTTGGTCTGGTCACGTGATTATTCACACCATGCGCTGGTGCTGACCGTTCCCCTTTTTACCACTGGCACTTTGGTGCATAACTTGTTGTTTTGCCTTCAGGTTTCTTTGCCTTCAAGTTTCGGAAGTATCCGGATTCATGATACCCGCTCCTTTCCCTGGAATGCTCTCTGGGTTTCTCTGGTTTGGTGAGTAGAGCAGGCTTATGGGAGATATCTGTGCCTTGCAGTGGTACACATTTGAACGTGGGAGAACCATGCTGAGATCCCTGCTATCAGCGCAGTGTCTCTCAGTGTGGTGCTCCCTCTGATCATTGGAGTGGAATGTAGAAAGCCCTGCTGCCAGTGCAGGGGCTCTCGGTGCGGTGTTCCTTCCTCGTGCCGCACCTGGCAGACGCAGCCCGGGCATCAAACCCACCCACCCGCCCCTTACCTTACTTGGGGAGCAGGGCGGGGCTGCTAGGTCACCATCCCCCCACCCCCCGATAAAATCTTCACCGGGCCACACGAGGCAGACGCGACACAGCATCTTATTATTATCACCCCCCACTGCCAATCGAATACCTTGCAGGGCCGCCCCAGCAGTGGCCCAGCTCCTTTGTAAGTTCTGAATCTCCCTCCTCATCATGTTGTGAACATGGTTGCTGCGAACTAGCCAGTTCCCAGCAACCACTCCAGGCATATTGGCTTTTCCTTTTACTCCTGATCAATAAGGACATAATTGCTTTATAGACATAGCCCTTGTGCTGTACAAGGAGTTATGGGCCCTGAAGATCTTGTTAAATGCCCTTGTTGTGCTCCGGCCTTTTACTCTGTCTTTAGGGCCCAGCTCATGGGTGTGCCAGACTGTGAGCCCTGCTGTTAGAGCAGGAGCTCTCTGTGCGGTATTCCTCCCCCAGGCCGCACTTGACAGATGCGCCCCGGGCAGCAAACCCACCCCCACACATTACCTTACTTGGGGGACCTTGGTGGTCCCCCCCTCCACCAGTAAAATCTTCACTGGGCTGCACCGGGCAGACGCGACCTGGCATCTTATTATTATCTCCCCTCACCACCACTCGAATACCTTGCAGGACCACCCAAGCAGTGGGCTGGCTCATTTGTAAGTGCCGCCTCTCCCTCCTCATCACGCTGCAAACGTGGTTGCTGGGAATTACTCAGTTCCCAGCAACCACATCCGGCATTTTGGCTTTTTTCAACTCCCCACCCATAAGGACATGATAGCTTTGTAGACCTAGCCCTTGGGCCGTACTGGGAGTAATGGCCCTGAAGACCTCATTCAATGCCCTTTCTGCGTGTAGGCATTTAACTTTGTCTTTCGGGACCATAACTCTTGGTACGGCCCTCGGTCTAGGTCTATAATGCTTAATTAAATAGGCCCCTAAACAATTCAGTGATTCACACCAGACATGCCAGCAATTCAGCCGAGTTTTTGACATAAATTACCCTTAATATTGACCTTCAGTGGCCGAAAAGATTGGCAACAATTTCCACAACCTTTTGCCCATGTTAATTTCATAATATAGATGAAGGATGTCACAAAATATTGTCCATATTTGCAACCTAATGTTGCATAAATGTACCACATAAAATTGCCCCTGGGTGCCATAAAGTTCTGATGTCAGACTCCTTTTTTTAAAAACATTTGTTTATTGCCATTTTCAGAATTAGAAACATTAAACGTGTCAACCCCTTTTATCCACCCTCCTGCCCTCTTCTCATCCCTTCCACCCCCCTCCTTTATTTAACTTTCTTTTTTATCAGGGTTTCATGTAAACCACACACCACAACCTGGCAATATGGATTTCCCCACAGTCCCAGCCCGGCCCAGGTTCCACCCTCCCTAGCGCAGCGTATCCCTAGCCCACTCCCACCACGCCTGTTCCTCCTTCTCTTTCACAAAATAGTGCAAGTCCATGCCCCTGCTAGTTCTTGTCCAATCACATTCCCAGCAGACCCGATCACTGGGGCTTCAGGTCTGGGGTGGACGCCAATTTGTTCAATAATTGTCCCCACTCCATTTCTAGTTCATTTTCCCCCTCAGGATCTTTCTGTTGTCTTCAGCGCTCCACCTCAGCCAAGCCCCATCTATGCACATCCTGGATCCATTGTCTCAGTGATGGTCTGCTTGCTCCCTTCCATGAGACTGCTATTCGCCACTTGGCGAGGACTCACAGGAACCTGGCGATTTTATTCCTTGTTTTGTATCTCTTCCCCTCCCTCCCGTAGGAAACCCAATAAACATATATTGTAAGTACATTTGTAAGTGCCGCCAATAACTTGTTCAGGCATCCCACCACCTCCTCCCACAATCATTGGGCAATCCCTGACCATGTGCCAGAAACCTGCATGACCCCTCCCATATCAGGGGCTGCCTCTGGTTCATCCGGGATACCCCCCTATAGTGCAGCAAACCTCTGCACTACCTTCGCATATGTAGCTCCTCGCTACCCCATACAGCTGTCTCCACTGTTCAAACGTAAGTAGTTTTTTCCCTGGTGAAAAAATTCCCCAGTGTTGTGCACTGCCTCCCCTTCAGGGCCGCCAAACCTATACTACTCGGCGCCATTCTGATGGTTGCATTGAAATCTGTGGGAAGCTCCCTGTCGTATAGGCCCTTAACGCCCAACTTCACCAAAAGCTTTTTCCACACTTTGCGCAAAAATAAACAATCAGTGGTATAATGATTACCCAAACATTTCCAAGAGGAATTATCGCAAGAAAGAAAAACTATGACTTAAAACCAGAGATGCTAAAGATCGGCAAGAAGCTAAAATTACCCCGAAAGACATAATTTCAGTGAAATCTGTCTACGTACAAAAACAAATCATTATGGCTGAGAAAAGGTGGAAGACCTTGTTTTCAACCATTAAGAATGTTGTCTCTCTGTCATGTTCCATGCACAGCCATTCGCCAACGCCTGAACTAGCTAATGAATTCAATGTTTTTTTTTCAGATAAAATAAAACAGATTCGATCGAACATTGACTCTCAGAATTTAAAATGTATGGATGGCACTATTAATGATGAAATACATCTGATGTTAAATCCTTCACTTGCTACATTTGTCTTTTCCTCTGTTAGTTTGCATACAGTGTCCTCTTTTATGGACAAGCTTAAAGGCATGGTCTAGAAAACATTTTTATTTAAAAAATAGATAGGCAACATAAAAAAAAATACTAGCATTCTCTTTTTTAAAACTTCCTATGTAAAATTTTGAGCTATTCAAGCTCAAAATTCGCAAAAGCAAGCACATGGGCGCATCCATTTTGTGAAATGGATGCCCTCCTGTGCTGGCTTTTGCTTTTGCAGCACTAATGAAGGAAAAGCCAGCCAGCTGTTGTAAACAAAAGCTACCGCTGGGTGGCTTTCCCTTCATTAGTGCTGTACGCGGAGGACGGGGACCGGAGACCAGAGCAGGAAAGCTGCAGCTGAATCTCGGTAAGTGCTATTTATTTTTTTTTAAAAATAAGCACTAGCTGCGTTTTTTTTTTCTAAGTTTTCCGGGCTGGAGGAGCCCGGAAAACTTAGAAATAAAACCGCAGCTTTAAAAACGTATTTATGTTTGCGGTCGCTTTTGAAGCGACCGCAAACATAAATACAACGTTATTGTGTTGGAAAACGCTGCGGTTTTTCTAGCCGTGGCACTCTGGCTGCATCCAAAATGCTAGTGTAAAGTAATGCCTTATAGAGTTTACTTACAAAAAAACAAATTGCATAATAATAAAGCCACGTGACAGAATGTAAATCCTTATAGCAACATGTTGCCAAAAGAATATCCTTGTGGCTTTAATTTTCACATCCCCAATGGTAAATTATAAGTCCCAAAATCTAACATAAGGCCAACCGGAAAAAACGAGTTAACCCCACAGTACTTTCAGTGATTTAATTAATACATGTAAAAAAGAGGTTGTGTAATAATATGCAGATTGTTTGTCACAAACCTCCAGCACGTTGCTTTTCATGATGTTGAAAACATTTGATTAGTGTCTTAAGCAACTCAAGATGTCAAGATAGTAGACATCAATGATGGATATAAACAAATCTTTAAATGGGCGCTTTGTGTTGCTCACTTTAACCTGCAGCGATTTGCAAGGTAATTGGTGCTTTGGGAGCTCTTTGAGTTGGAAATGTTCCATGCACATGAAAGGTTCTGCCACTGATAAAAGAAATGTTTTTGCAACCTGAGCACTTTAATGATCTGCAGAGCCACATACGCTGTGTCCTTAGGTCGAATCTGAGGGTATTGTCCAGAAGTCGCACAGTATAGGTTCATTTCGCGGGTGTGGTTGACCAGAAAGAACCCAACCATTCCCCCCTGCTCTTGCAATTGGCCACAGGTGATTTAGTATGGTGTAATCAGATGTGTTGTAGGCCGCAGAGAGGTCAACTTGGATCACGAAATATGTATGTCTCTTACTTTTTCAGGTGAATAATTTGTCCAAGATATTGCATGCCAATAACGGTGGCTCGAATCGCCAATGCGCATTTAAATGCCTCACCAAGCTTAACACCCCTGTAACTTGGTTAATTGTATTTTCTTTGCACCATGATTACTGCTTTGGCACAGTGCTATGCCATCCTCACTGCAGATTCATGTCACAACTATTCAGTGGCATACTGGCACTACAACCCCCAAAACCTTTTTTGTTTGATGCTGTTCTTGAATGCTTTTGTGATGTCTTGCCTGTGTGCTGGTAAGTCAAATGAGGGATGTGTATAAGTGCCCCCCCGGGAGTCAGTTAGACTGGTGCATTTGAGCACCTACGGCATACCAGGTTGTTAAAAAGTGATTTTTGACCTCTTGAATATACTTTTAAAATCACTTCCTTCCTTCCCACTTAAATCCAATGCTGTTTCCTGTGTGTCGGTCTGCCTAGCTGGGACTTAGGAACCTGGCAATGCTTGAATGTCCAGCCTGAGCCGATTCCATAACTAGCTCGGGACTTGGGAGAAGAAATATAATCCCACACCTCTCTTTAGGGGAATGTATTCATTTGTTATGAAAAATGCAAGTACATATTAGGAATTTATCACGTGAGTTACTGAGAACGAGAGGGAAAATGTGATCATGTAAATTGAGCAGGTCCATGATGAAACTTAAAATCAGGCTCAGCTGGGGTTTGTCTCCCTTGATCTCACCAGAGAGTTGGTTGAATTGTTCACTGAAGCGTCTAAAACATTACCAGCTTTGTGTCACTGATGATGGACAAGGTTATACTAGTTTCTTAATCATTGACCTCTTTGCTTCGCCTGGAATTATTAAGCTGTAGTGTGATTTTTTTCATAACACTTCAGTATAGCCCTTTGCCCCATTCCAGGAGGCCCAAGCCATGTTACACGTTCCAACCCATGTTACACGTTCCAACCCAGTTATCCACTACACTGAACAGTTGATGACTCGGTTGCCCTGTGTTTTTCTTACAGACGTGCCTTTTTTGTCTTAGTAAATTCAGCTTTTCAGTGCTGAGTAAGGGGGTATGCGGTATGTCTGTCTCCCGTCGCTGAAACGGGCACATGCAGTATGGTGGCTAGAAACGTCTTAATGCTTTTGCCGTAGAGAAGGCCGGGCTGTGGTCGCCTCACAGGCTCCTGCCATGTCCCTGCTGCAGGTAGGAGTTTTTGGCCCCAGGCAGCTTCCATATGTCACTGTAATGACTTATTGGACAGAAAGTGGAGTTGTGCACATCTGCACGATCACCATAGAAGGTAGGGAAAGGGTGATTAGTCTGTCACTGGGATCAAGTGTGCAAAACACTAGCTAAACCATCAACAACAGCACATTCCAGACATCTTGTGAGATGGCACAGGAGGGTACCGTATAGATACCAGTGAAGCCTGCATCTAGATAAAACTGGTAAGAGGATTGATTTGGGTTGTCCTAGAGCCTGTAGCAAATAAAAGAGATGTATAACAATAGCAAAACAATTAACAGTGGTTTGCCTTTGATAAAGGAAGCAGGTGATTTTATTAGGGGGGTAAATGTTTTCCTGCAATAAGAGCAATAGATGGGTGTTTACTTAATTATGCTTTCCCTATATAAGGCAAGACATTTTGGTGGGCAGGGGGGGGGGCTAAACCTTTAAATGTAGGGACAGGATGTAACTTCAGAGTCTTTGAGGGAAAGGCAAACTTACCTGCGCGGGGCATCTAACTTCTTTACACATTCTAATGAGTCTATTACGGTGCAGCGTCAATGTTACAAGCAGTTAACTCTCTCCTTCACATCTGAAACCATTTTCATACTGCTCTGAGCCTATGCTGCCTTTTCTCAGATCAGTCGCTCGCTTTCTCTTTACAGACCATCGAAAACACCTTGCATGAACAAATCCAAACAGTGCAGGTTAATTGTGAAACTAAAAACATCAGACAACAACTTCCATTCTGCACATTGCGGATATTGGCTTTCCTGAGAGTTCGTTGCAGTGACCATTCTTCAGAACGACAAGCCAGGTGAGCTGGCATGAGTCTTTTGTAGGGTTGGGTGAAAAAGAAGCCCATGTTTGTGGGGATGAAAGTGGTGGAGGAGATCAGATGAACATTACAGACTACAGAATGGTAGCTATGGCTAGCTGAGAGCATGGCATGTGAAAATGGAAAGTCATAACTCATAAGACATATACAACTCTGAAAAACCTGCATTTGGAAACTGTTTTACAAGGATGGGATTGGGGTGCCTGTTCCCACTTACCACATGATGTCCTGGTATCTTCCAGTTGAATGTTATACAGTGATTGAAGTTTTACCGCTGAGGAATCGCACCACATTTGAAACATCAGAATCAATGCCTTCTTTCTTTAACATGACTCCAACAGTGCTTGGAAGGGATAGGGATAGTGATGCAGTCGGAAAAATCAAAGTGCATTTCTCCCCACATTGTAAACAATGTTTTATTTTTTTAAACAGTATTAACAGAACAACATTGCCTCATTTCCTCCATAAGCACTCATTTCCCAAACAAGCTGCAATACTTAACACGTGGCTGTGGTCACAGTTGCTAATGGGCATGTTTGTTAACTCATGCACAGATAACATCTGCAATTATACCCAACTTAACCGTATTAGTCAACTGTGTAATTGCAGATGTTATCTGTGCCTAGTACCAACAAAATATACCTGTTATGAAAGAGCATACCTGTCACGATCCATGCCCCTGAATCCCTCAGGTATAACAGTCCCCTGGCAGCAGTGGGGCTAAAGCCCTTCACACTGGCCCCAAGGGCCTTAAAACTCCATCAGAAACATACATGGAGTCAGTCCTGGCTAGGCTCATTATCAGGAATAAAGCAATACCAGTTTTGGACCTTAATCCAACATAGAGGCCTATTACACAGCTCAGTTCTTTAGAACCAAGCCATGTGGTCTAATGTTTTGGATGTGGCTGGGCCTGGAACTACTTGGCCTGGAACTACTTTACCTGGGCTATTTAAACCACACCCAAACAGCAGAACACGCTTCGAGTTATTCTGCACTCCTGCAGCGTAACGATCACCGTGTCCAGCTCCTGCTCATCTGCTTCTGCGGCAGCCCGATCCTGAAGCCCTAGATCCGGATTCCATTAATAACCTGGAAGAACAAGAACAGCATTAGCAAGCAAGAACACTTACCTGTGAAGTAACCGGCCTTGAATCCATCCTGCGCTTCGCTTACCTCGCCCATCTCCGGATTTCTCCGCAACCTGCAAAGGTAAAGAAACAAGGACAGCATTAATAACAATTCTTACCTGGGCAAGCAGCGAGTCCTGGCAGCACCCTGCGCTTCTCTTACCTCGCCCATCTCCGGGTTTCACCGCAACCTGCAAAGGAGAAGGAACAAGGTCCGCTTTAACAAAGCACTTACCTGGGTAAGCAGCGCTTCGATCGCTCATCACTCCAAACATCACTGCAACCTGTACGAAGAAGAGAAAACAGGTTAGCAATTAACACCAATAAACAGTGCAGCGCTCCGCGCCTCAATAACTCACTGTGGTCTTCGCCATCGGCGCAGCAACTCCGTGATCGCAACCATCCCTGTGAAAACAAAAAGAGACATTGTTAGGGAACAGCGTAGTGGAGCAAGACACTGAGAAGACAGAGAAAACAGAGGGAAAGAAAGAGACAGAATAAAGATGGAAAAGACATTATTACTCACCTGGAAGACAGCAAGCAGAGTCGGAGTCACAGCCGGTCTGGACCTGACATAAGGGCACACGGATCAGTGAAGCAACTGGGTCCACGGAACGCCCGCACCAACCACACGCCCCTGCAGAGAGACGCATGACGGAGAGTTCAACGCACAAAAACCTAAGGTGAGCAATAACCCCAAGGGAGGGGATTTGGACCAGAGGTAGGTGGGAGTCCACCCATCACAGAACCACTATCTTAACCCTCCATTCTCCTGTTATAGGCGCTACCCAACGTCTGGCACATAACCAAGCAGAGAGGGGTCCGGGATAGTGCTTAGACCGCCATCCAGTATCGTGTGGCGTCCCCATGAATACCAGGTGAGCGTGACAGAACTCAAAGCCTCAATTAAAACATCCACCTAGGCATCATGGAAACATCAGAGACTGACAAACTAGCCCAGTTACTGGGAGAATTACGGGCAGAGGTGCACTCCGCCCGGCAAGAAACCAACGCCCTTTGGAGGGAGTTGATTGTCACCAAGGACTGCACCGATGAATTAGCCAGACAATTGCTCCAAACACAGGGTGGGCAGGCTCAGTTGCCAGGAAGTATTCCGTCAATCCAGTGCAGGTGGTCCTCCCTGGGGCAGTTCCTTTGGCCCCACCGGAATGTTTTACGGGGGACCCAAGAAAATATGCAGTTATTCATGAACCAGTGCGCCTCCATTTTCTTTGTAGACCCAGAGCCTTTCCTAACGATCAGTCGCGGGTGGCCTTCATTCTGTCATATCTGAGTTGCAGTGCCGTGGATTGGTTCATACCGTTAGTAAGCCAGGATCACCCACTCCTGTGGGTTTTCAGGGGTTTCAACGGGAGATGGAGAAGCTGTTTGCCCGACATACCCAGGGCCAAGCTCTGGATAACTTACTTCTGTCCCTCCGCCAAGGCAGCCAAGATTTGTTAACATATATTGCCACTTTTAACAGACTTGTCGTTGAAACTGCGTGGCCTGAGGAGAAACGAACAATGTTATTCCATCGAGGATTATGGGGGGAATTGAAAGACGTCCTAGCTCAGGTGGTAAACCCGCCAAAAGACTGTGCAGAGTTCATCAACCTAGTAGTGCAGCTAGACCACAGGCTGCAAAATCGAAGGACAGATCGAGCCAGAACGGAGAATCGGACTGTGTATGTACGCTCAAAGGAGAATAGTCAGCGTTCATCAGAAAACACTTCGGAATCCATGCAAATTGGGGAGGTACGGAGCCCATTAACCAAGGCCGAAAGAAACAAAAGGAGACAACAGCAATTATGCCTGTACTTCGGGAATTCAGGTCACTTTCTCAGGGAATGTCGCTTTAAAACCCCCTAGCAGAACAGTTGGAGCTACAGAGAAAGAAGGAGGAGAACAAGAGTTGGAAACTTCCAGGCCCGGCAAGTGTAGAGGTCCGTTTGTCAAGCGAAGGAAAAGAGCCACAGACCTCACACCTTGCCCTGCCTGTGATTTTGAGCAGTCACCAACAACCGTCTCGGATGCATGCTGTGGAGGCATACATAGACAGGGGAGCCGTTGGTAACTACATAGACCAAGACCTGGCAACAAGGATGGGGCTTCCCCTCTGTCAGAAAACGACAACTGAGAAGGTCACCACTGTCAACGGCACGGAGATAGCTTCTGGTCCTGTAACTCAACGCACAGCAGAATTGACTCTTCTGTGCCAAGACGGACACCGGGAAGCCGTTGCCTTCGACCTTATCAAGGCCCCTCCATTCCGGGTGATTCTAGAGATTCCGTGGTTGGTGGCTCACAATCCTAACATCGACTGGCGAGCCAAGAGTTTAGCCTTCTCCAATGAGTGTGCTCATGCATGCTACCAAGTGGAAATGCCATCGTCTGACCCAGAGACACCTGTCCAAGATAAAGAGACATTGGTACTAGGTGTAACAAGTACACTACCAAGAGAATACCACGATTTCCAAGACGTTTTCCAAAAAGAACAAGCTAATACCTTACCCCCTCACAGGCCATATGACTGTCAGATCGACCTAGTACCTGGTGCACAAATCCTGTGTAGTCGAATTTATGGACTCACCGAACCTGAAAATCTCCACTTGAAATCATATCTGGACCAATACCTGGCAAACGATTTTATCCGCCCGTCCAAATCCCCGGCCGCCTCGCCCCTATTCTTCGTACCCAAGAAGGAGGGGTACTTGAGAACGTGCATCGACTACCACGCACTAAACAAGGTAACAGTTAAAAACCGTTGTTCCCTACCCCTTATCCCAGAACTGCTGGACCAAGTCAAGGATGCCCACATTTACACCAAATTGGACCTCAAGGGAGCATACCATCTCATGCGTGTAAAGAAAGGAGATGAATGGCAAACCACCTTTCATACTAAGTATGGGCTGTAGGAACATCAGGTGATGACCTTTGGGCTTTGCAATGCTCCCGCCGCATTCCAGTACTTCATGAACGATGTACTACGGGAATTGATCGACGTATGTGCCCTAGTTTACATTGACGACATCTTGGTGTACTCCTCTTCTAAAAAGGACCATGTCAGGCACGTTTGCTCCGTCCTTGCAAAACTCTGACAGCACCAGCTAAACGCCAACTTGAAAAAGCCTCCTTCCATGTCACCGAAGTCGAGTTCCTTGGTTTTGTCCTCACTCCCAGAGGCGTCCGGATGGATATGCACAAAGTAGACACCATCCTTAGCTGGCCATCACTGTCTTCAGACAAAGGTGTCCAAAGTATGCTTGGCTTTGCAAACTTTTATCGCCGATTCATCCTGTGTTTCTCACAGATTGTGCACCCGATCACTTCTGTATTACGAAAAAACAACAAACTGTTCCAATGGACAGAAGAGGCGGAGAAGGCCTTCCAGGAACTCAAGAAAAGATTTACCTCAGCCCCGGTGCTACGACACCCCCGCCCAGATCTCCCATATGTAGTGGAAATAGATGCCTCCAGCATGGCAATGGGGGCTGTTCTTTCCCAAAGGGATCCCGAAACAGGCCTGTTGCATCCCGTGGCCATTTGGTCATGAAAATGTACTACATCTGAACTTAACTATGCAATAACAGACAAGGAACTCCTAGCGATCAAGGCAGCCTTTAAGGCTTGGCGGCATTACCTTCTAGGCACCAGACATACCATCACAGTAATCACTGACCATCGCAACCTACAATACCTCAAGACGGCAAAGGCTCAATCATCCGGTCAACTTTGATAGGCTTTATTCTTTGCATGAATATGATTACATAGTCACGTACCGACCTGGAGTCCAGAATGGAAAAGCCGACGCCCTATCCCGCATGGGTATTGATGAGAACGCATATTCAACTCCAGAGCCGGTGGCCATTATTCCTGGTGGCAAACTACTAGGGCTTACAACAACGTTATCACTGGACGAACTCCAAAAGGAAATTCGGCTCCTAATGAACACTGAGGCTCTACAAGACTGGACCACTCAAGGTGAACATTACACAACAAAGAACCAATTCCCGTATTTCAGGGGGCGCTTATATCTACCGAATAAGGCACTACAAGGACAAGTCATTTCTGGTTATCACGACTCCCTGATAGGACATCCAGGAATTGCCAGGACCCTAGCCAAGGTGAAAAGAAATGATTGGTGGCCGACCTGGCGAAAGGACATTACGCAGTTTATTCTGTCATGTGGAATTTGCGCACAGAATAAATGACAGAAACAAAGACCTGCGGGCCTTCTTCAACCGCTGGAAATTCCACCTGCACCTTGGCACACACTCTCCCTCGATTTCATCACAGATCTGCCTCCCTGTCAAGGGTTCAACACTATCCTAGTGGTCATTGACCTAGTCTCTAAAATGGCCCATTTCATTCCGCTTAAGGGTCTACCAAACGCATCCAGTCTGGCAAAGGTGTTTTTAGAGCAAATCGTACGATTACATGGTTTTCCCTCCGTCCTGATTTCTGACCGAGGGAGTCAGTTTGTGTCTAACTTCTGGAGGAAGAGTTGTGCAATTGCCCAAATCGATATTCGTCTGTCCACTAGTCACCATCCCCAAACTGATGGCCAAACAGAGTGGACGAATCAGACACTAGAGCAATACCTACGGTGCATGTTACATCAAGTGGAACAAAGCTGGAAGGATGTTGTAACGCGTACCTCTGAGGACCTGCAGGAGTGCCTGGTCCAGACTGTTGGCGAGTTCAGGTCCGGTCTGTGGATGCCTCCAGATGTCGCCCAAAACACTCCCTCCACTCTGCCCACTGCAGGTTTAGTCACCCAGTGGTCTGAGAGGTAGGAGTGGCCTGGAAGACTTGATTTCAGGAACGCTCCTGTGTTCCCCTTTAAGGCGTTTTACACCAAAAGTCACTTCCATTCACTGGTTCGGTGATGTTATTACCCAGTTTTCTCACTGGGGCTTGTACTAGTTCAGCTCAGTTTCTTCACTGAGATTTTTGACTGACTCCCAGTTCCTTTACTAGTCTTTCCCCCAGTTCCTTCACTGAGATTAGGCGGATTGTCAGTTGTTTTCACTGTGTTACAAGGATGCCCAGGCCTGCTGCAACACCCCAAATCCACCTTGGGTTCTATCCTTATGTTCACCTCCCAACGTGTTAGTTGTTCACGTGTATATAACTCTAACTGTTTTCTTTTCCCCCATATGCGGCGTGCCAATAAAAGAGGTCGGCGCGTGTACTCTCAGAAATGGCAACCGTCCAGGTAAGTGATGCGCGGGTGGTGGGAGGGATAAGCACAGTACCTTCAGGGCACCGCTTACCCTGTGTTTATGTCTTTGCAGATGCTGCTGCGGAGTGCGGAATGCAGAGGCGCGGGTGGAATCCAGCAGGTGAGGAAGAAACAGAGTCTGAAGTATCCCGCGGTCTGCGCACGTTCTGGGTTGGTGTCTGGAATAAATCTTGACTTGCGTCGTGTAGTTCCCGGCTTCCCAAGGTTGACACGTTGTGCAGGACATGATTCAGACGTCTTGACCCGAAGTGCAGAACAAAGGCGGTCCGTGACAGGCAAGCGTCACACTAGCAGCCGGAGAAAACGTTAAGCACTGGGTGTGGCCCAGGCGGGGTTTATATAGCCCTGGGCCCACCCAGCACCACTAGACCACCATGGAAACTTGTACAATGGCCCTCTAGAGGCCATGTTGAATGTCACTAATTGGTCCAACCTAGGGGCCATCTTGGATGGGGCTAAGGCACATGCATCAGCCTGTGCCTGTGCCAGGCAGCCAGTTTCCCGGTCCAGGTTCCTCTCTGAGCCTTGGGGGTTCCTGGAATCATGACAGATGTGCTGTGGATAGCTGAATATGCCTACAACAACTCGCTACACACCAGTACCGGACAGAGTCCATTCTATATTGTATATGGAAGGCACCCACGTACTTCCAAATTAGATACCCCCATGGCCTTGGAAATACCAGCGGTGAAGACTTTACATACGATCATCACTCAAGACTTTAAAAAAGGCAGCAGAACACTTGATCCAAGCCAAAGAAAGACAGAAAAGATTCTCTGATCAACACCGAAGAAAAGCCCCAGAATACTAAGTAGGAGATTAAGTGTGGTTGGCATCTCAGCACATGCCCATAAGAGGACTTCAAAAAGGCAGCAGGACACTTGTTCCAAGTCAAAGAAAGACAGAAAGGATTCTCTGATCAACAACAAAGAACGGCCCCAGAATACTAAGTCGGAGATGAAGTCTGGTTGGCATCTCAGCACGTGCCCATAAGAGGAACTCTAACATTTCGTCCCCGATATCTAGGGCCCTATACCATCAAGGCTATTATAAATCCTGTGCCAGTAAAACTAGCTTTACCACTAAATATGCAGATCCATCCCGTATTCCACATGTCACTCTTAAAACCTGTTCAGCCTGGAACTCGGGTCAAAACACCACCAAATCCGGTACTGGTTAACGGAGAACTCGAATTTGAAGTCAAGGACATCCTAGATTCTAAACTCACCAGGTCCAAGTTATATTACTTAGTGGACTGGAAGGGATACAGCCCTCAGGACAGGATATGGGAGCCTAGCGAGCACGTCCATGCACCACGTCTGGTAAGACAATTTCATCAGAACCATCCGACCAAACCAGGGCCAGACGGAGGAAATACCTTGAGTGGAACCTTGGGAGGGAGTGCTGTCACGATCCATGCCCCTGACCCCCTCAGGTATAACAGCCCCCTGGCAGCGGTGGGGCTAAAGCCCTTCACACTGGCCCCAAGGGCCTTAGAACTCCACCAGAAACATACATGGAGTCAGTTCTGGTGCCTTTGGTGCCAGGCTCATTATCAGGAATAAAGCAATACCAGTTTTGGACCTTACTCCAACATGGAGGCCTATTACACAGCTCAGTTCTTTAGAACCAAGCCATGCGGTCTAGTGTTTTGGGTGTGGCTGGGCCTGGAACTACTTGGCCTGGAACTACTTTACCTGGGCTATTTAAACCACACCCAAACAGCAGAACATGCTTTGGGTTATTCTGCACTCCTGCAGCGTAACGCTCACCGTGTACAGCTCCTGCTCATCTGCTTCTCCGGCGGCCTGATCCTGAAGCCCTAGATCTGTATTCCATTAATGATCTGGAAGAACAAAAACAGCATTAGCAATCAAGAACACTTACCTGTGAAGTAACCGGCCTTGAATCCATCCTGCGCTTTGCTTACCTTGCCCATCGCCGGAGTTCGTCACAACCTGCAAAGGTAAAGAAACAAGGACACCATTAATAACAATTCTTACCTGGGCAAGCAGCGAGTCCTGGCAGCACCCTGCGCTTCTCTTACCTCACCCATCTCCGGGTTTCACTGCAACCTGCAAGGGAGAAGGAACAAGGTCAGCATTAACAAAGCACTTACCTGGGCAAGCAGCGCTTCGATCGCTCATCACTCTGGAACATCACCGCAACTTGTACAAAGAAGAGAAGAGAACACAGGTTAGCAATTAACACCAATAAAGAGCGCAGCGCTCTGCGCATCAATAACTCACCGTGCTCTTCGCCATCTGCGCGGCAACTCCGAGATCGCAACCATCCTTGTGAAAACAAAAAGAGAAATTGTTAGGGAACAGCATAGTGGAGCAAGACGCCGAGAAGACAGAAAGCGGAGGGAAAGAAAGAGACAGAATAAAGATGGAAAAGACATAACTTACCTGGAAGACAGCAAGCAGAGTCGGAGTCACAGTTGGTCTGGACCCGACATAAGGGCACACGGACCAGTGAAGCAACTAGGTCCATGGAACGAACGCACCCCTGCACAGAGACGCAGGATGGAGAGTTCAACTCACAAAAACCTAAGGTGAGCAATAACCCTAAGGGAGGGGATTTGGACCACGGGGAGGTGGGAGTCCACCCATTACAGAACCAGTATCTTAACCTTCCATTCTCCTATTATAGGCGCTACCCAACGTCTGGCGCATAACCAAGCAGAGAGGGGCCCGGGATAGCTCTTAGACCTCCATCCAGTATCGTGTGGCGTCCCCGTGGATACCAGGTGAGCGTAACAATACCCTTGAACAATTACTACATGATCCCATACACATATTTACATCATATTTTGCTTATTAACAGGTGTCACTATTGCTGAAAATGAATTCACTGGATCAATTGCACTCAAAACCATTTTCCTGACTCGCATACAGTGAAGAACTGGAGGTGAAATGACTAGGGCCTGATTGGCCAGATTTAAAAATTGAACAGTCTGCAAGAGATAGGGTAAAGACCTACACACGTACATTTTCCATGGTCTGGTATGAAAAGAAGATATGGCTCAGTGGTAGCATTGTTAAGCAGTCTTTGTTCTGCTTCCCCTTACTTCTGTTTGTAGGTGAAACGGCTTGGACAAAAAACGGGAGTCACTGACTTAAAGCATTTGTCAGAAAAAGGTAAGAGACATGAATCGTGCAAATCTCATATCGAGAATATATCACAGCTGCTCGTGTTGGGAAGTGTTAACATTACAACACAGTTGGACGATGCCTATCACGCGAGCGTGTTGAAGTATAATGCGGATGCGGATGTGGATAAAAGGATACATCGTGTCACCGTTAATTGACTGTGTGCACTTTTGCAGTGCATTTGAATTAGCTTTACGTAGTCATGATAAAACTGAACAATCTTTGCATCCTGGTGTATTTAAAGGCCTGGTAGATTTTGTATCCAGCTTAGACAGTGCAATGGAACTGCATTTAAAGGATGCAATGTTGTTTAAGGGCACTTCGAAAACAATTCAAAATGTGCTGCTGGACTGCATGCTCAAAGTCACTAGAGAGATCATTGTAGAGCAGTTAAAATGCACATATTATGTGGCTATTCAGGCAGATGATATAACTTGATTTATCAGCAAGGAATATTGACGCTTAGTTTCACCAAAAATGAAATCCACCAGTCACAAAGTCAGTTATATAAGTATAACTTTTATTCTGTACAGATCCAAATATGAAAGCATATAGCTATCTGGCTCTCAAGCGCCTTGCAGTGTGTACCAGCAGACACCGTAAGGGGAGAGAGTCCTGAACATTACAAAGCATGCCTTATTTATACCCAGTCCTGATCATTGCCCAGCCCATCTCCAAACTAATAAGTTACAAACTAGGGTCCTTGCCCAGTTCACATGGCAAATATGACCATATTGGTTTACACTTTTGACATGTTGTCTTGCCCTTAAACATACAGTGCTGGCAACCTTTGCTGTAGTCAGCTGTGTGGATCTTTCCTTGTTCACTGAGCTTTGGGATAATTCCTGTTCCAAAAGATCTGCACAAAGGATTCCCCCCAAAGCACACTGCTTTAGTTACTTTGCATTGTGTGCCATAGTTTGAAGGAGGATGAGGCTGTGGACATAGATAACACTTTGAATGGCAGTTCATCTTGATTACAAGGTTTCTTTGTACAGAACAAACATTCTGCTCTTGGCTGCCTTAATTGTTGACATAGGCTAAAAGGTTACTCTGGTCATTGGCAGCTGAAAACACAGTTAATCATTTCAGGATGGAAAGCAGGAGTTAGAATCAAAATGGCAGATCTTTCTAAAATGGTGGCTCTAGTCAATTCTATTCAGGGCATTTTAGATACGGTTTTCTGTACAATGCGAATGTGCTTAGGCCAATGTTCATAATCAGACAGTAATTATGCAAATATGGTTTAACAAACCCTCCTTTTGGCCTAAGCCAAGAGCATTACTCAAACATTCGTAGTATTTAAGAGCCATGGATCAATGTCCGTACATCCTGAATCACGTTCTTCAAAAACATCAATTGCCATTAACTTTTGATGGCAATATCCTGCATTACTAAGGCATTGGCTGCTTTCTCAGGCATGTGTATCTTAGGTCCTAGTGTACCTACTGCTTGTGCACAACATCCTCCCATCATGGAACATCTGACAGGGAGACATTGAACACAACAACAACAGAACAGGAGAATACCAATAATCACCATTAAGACTGCAAAGATCTTCCAACCGCATGATTGCAAAAAGTCCCAAAACCAAGTACTAAAATTCCAGTTTTCCTCTGGGACATGCACCTCAGTACTCAAGGTATGTAAATTTTGAATTGCCTTGAATATGGTAGGGGAGGAGTTGGGTACAAAAACACAACATGCAGATTCCACCATTTTGCATACCCCACCATGCTCAGCTAGAATGATGTCTAACACCATTCTATTTTGGAGGGCTACTAACCTAATTGCCTTTTGTTCTAGCGTCATATTGTACAAAATATCGGTGGTCCTATTAATGGTTTTTTCCAGTACCCTTGCTAGTCTTCTGATATCCTCAGAATTCATTATTTGACCCCAGAATGGCACGAAGGATTCTGCTATGTCACCCAAGACTTGTGAAGATGTATCTCCGTTCTCATCTCGCATTGGATGAGTTTTAGAAACTTCAAAGGTGGTAGCAACATATACTCCTGGCAATAATATACCCAAGTAACAAGTACCCTGCCAATCTCTAGGTAACCATGGGTAGGCCTCATTGCCACAAACAAAATAAACAGGATCTCCTACATACAAGGGTCTATCCTCACTAGTTAAATTCGCAATGCTAGTACAACCCTCGAAATGTACCCATTGGCTTGGAACCCTCTCTCTGTATGCAGAATGGGACAGTTTCTGGACTATGGTTAATAGTATAAGAAGGAGGCATGGCATCCCGGTTGCCTACGGGAGCCATTTTGAAGGAGATCAATGATTGAAAAGGTCTAGAAAGTCTATCAGAAGGCCTAATAGAAGCAACATTGAGCTTGCTCCTATTCGCAAAGAGAGAACATCCTAAAGGTGTTAAGACTCACTTTTCAAATTCATTAAGATTAGTCCCATCAAAATTCCAGTAATACTATCGTTCCAATGACCAAAGAATAGTGCTCTAATTGAGGCATAGTAGGCAGTGGTTAAAGGAAGAGAATGAATATACCACCCCAGTCCCTTTTCCCCATGTTGCGTCACGAGTGAACACTCCCAGCAATTTGTTTTATTCAGAATCGCATGGGTAGCGTTCATAATCATTAAGAGAGTGTTATTATGGTAACCCTGTCTATGTTGGAAGTCTTGAGGAGGAACAGTGTGCAGATGCATGAAGGGTGGAGACACGGTGGAGATGCTTGCAGTTGGTACAAATTATCAAGCGGATGCACTTCTTCAAGGTACCAAAGCCCAAATGAAAATATGGTGACAAAACACACTAATACTGCAACCAACAAACATATGGTCCTTGGGGACCATGACCCTTGATGGGTAGATTCATAAGAGGAGTGACCAATAATTATCTTTGCACAAGCGATTTTAAAAAAATGGGAATTGTTTCTCAGAGTCCGTTAAGAAGTCTGTTAGGCTCTTTTAGTTCATCCGACGGTGGCCCCTGACCACGTGGCCTATCTTGATTGAAGGTAACTTTGCCGGTCACTGCCTCTTATTTATTTTCAGCAGAAGAGTGACGAGGGACTGGCTCAATGATGGTCTCTCATAGGCACAGCCAATGCCGTGCTGTAAATTCAGTTTCTCGGTCGCAGATCGTACCTCAAGACTCCAAGTACGGAGTGATCTGAAAACAGAGTGTTGTCTCTTCCTGAAAGCAATGAAGACAATGGAGGAGCAGAAGCAAGATTGCTCCATGGTGAAGAAGATCTTTCAGAAGGAGCAACAATCTCCCTGGGCCCCACAGGCTCAGGAAGGTTTTTCCGGGAAACCCTCGGTGTCGGCTAGAACAGGCTTGTTGTGAGCACCAAGGTCAACAGTTCCTTTCTCCTTGCCTCTGTCATAGGCCAAAGGAAAAGAAATCCTCTTCACATGTGTCGTATGGATCCAGTTCTTTTTGTCGGTCACTCGGATGGCAGTCTCTGTGGCCAGGAGGGCTTGGTGCAGTCCTCTCCAGCGAGGTGCGAGACGAGAGACTCTCTCGCGTGCTTTCACAAGCACCCAATCACCAGGTCGAAGTCGATGACCTGGACCCTCGTATTTTACTGGGAGGGCTTCTCGCACCTGTTTATAAATCAAATACAAGTTCTGAGTTACTGGTCACAATAGTCAGAAAGAAGAACATTTTTGACATCTTTCAATAATTTGAGTTTTTGAGAACCACCACATATTTGCTGGTCTCCCCATGATTATTTCATATGGAGAGAGGCCTATCTTTGATTGTGCAGTTGTCCGCATAGATAACAAGGCTATCGGTAAAGCACGTGGCCATTTCAGGTTACTATGTGCACAGATTTTTGCTATCTTATTCTTTAGTATGCTGTTATGGCGTTCTACAAGCCCGGCACTCTGAGCGTGCCTGGCAGAATGGTACCGTTTATCGATCTGTAATCCCGCGCATACTTGCAGGATAACAGCAGCGATAAAATGTGGACCATTATCAGACCATATGACTCTCAGCAAGCCAAACCTAGGAAAATATTCCTTAAGCATGACTTTCGCCGTTGACATTGCTGTGGCATCTCTTAGAGGAAAAGCTTCGACCCATTTACTAAAGGCACAGATGAGTACCAAAACATATTTATAATTCTGACAATGCTCCATTTCGATGAAGTAAAAATGTATGACCTCAAAAGGCATAGAAGAGGGACCAAAGCTACCCCTTGCTGTCGGTGGTCCTTTGCCAAAATGATGCTGTAAACATACCATGCAACTTTGGACAAAACGCTCAGCAGTTTTTTTGAATATTTACATTAACCCAGAGAGGTTCTTACAATTTACAGATCTTTTTGGCACATATATGAGTTGGACCATAGCGGTAACATAAGCATTGGGCAGCATACATTTTAGTTTTTCAGTGTGTACCCAACAACCCTCATCATTTAAACTTGCTGGACCCTCAGCCCAATGTTAAATTTCATCTGGAGTAGCGTCAGCCTGAATTTCTTTTATTCAACCAATCCCTTCATCTATCACACAAGTGTTAGTGACCCCTTTAATAGGGTCCAGTATATACATTTTAGAATGTAAATCAATGGAAGTCTGTTTGGCTATTCTGTCAGAAAAAGCGTTTCCTTTTCCCCGCCTCGTCTGTTACTTTCTGGTGTGCTGCGCACTTCATAATTGCTAACTGAGTAGGAAGAGCAAATGCTGAAAGTAGCCAAACTATTAGAGTACCATGCGAGGTCAAGAAACCTCTCTCTGCCCATAATCGACAAAAGTTTTGAACCACCCCAAAGGCATACTGACTGTCCGTAAATATATTCACGCTAAGTCCTTCGGAAAGTTCACAAGCTCTGATCAATGCAATAATCTCTGCGGCCTGCGCAGAGTTATGCAGAATTCTTTTGGTTTCCACTATCGTGTTTAAAGTCGTGATTGCAAAAGCAGCAGTGGATGTACCATCCGGAAGTTTGAAGCAGAAGCCATCGCAAAACAGCTCCCCTTGTGGTTTCTTTAAGGGTGTATCATTTAAATCAATTCTGCATTCAGTTTCTTGCTCTGTGGTATAGAGGCACTCATGTGACATCTTGTCACTGCAAGCAATTTCTTGTGGGAGAGGCAATAGTTTGGCCGGATTTAATGAGCACCATCTCTTAATTTGAATATGCGGTGCAAATAGAATCAGCTCATATCTTGTTAATCGTGATGATGTGAGATGTTGCATTTGCGTTCTGTTTAATAGAACGTCTACAGAGTGAGGTACCATCACAGTTAGGGGGTGACATAGAACCATACCCTCACTCTGTTTTACAGTTGCAGCAGCAACAGCTCTCAAACATCTCAGCAAAGCGCATTCAACAGGGTCAAGCATGGAGGAAAAATAACCTCACGGTCGATTCTTTCCCCCATGCTCCTGCATTAAAACAGACAAAGCACATCCTTCACATTCATGCACATACTGTTACGCTCACCTGGTTCCCTCAGGGGCGTCGACCGGAACTGGGCCGCTGTTGTTTTCACCAGCGTGACGTGTAGCACCGAGATGACTGACTGAACTGGCCCGCTCTGCCTAGTTTGTCTGGCTCACAGGAATATTCTTCTGCAAAGGAGAAGGGGAATTAACCACCCGTGGAATTGAGTGTCAACCCACCTTCCCCACTCCCGTTGTCTTCCCACAGATCACTCTTGATGTCCGCTCCTTAGTCTCACCTGATGGTTTGGAAGGATGAGCTCTCCATCCTGCGTCGACCGCAGGGGCGCTTTGATGACCAGTTACTTCACTGGCGTAGAGGAATTGGTGAGTTCCAGTATCGACTCTAAAGTCCACTTGTTCATAAGAGTTCAAATGTCTGATCTTCACTCTGTCCGATTCCTTGCAGGTTGCCGATTAATCCACTCGAAGATTTCCAAATGGCAATTGGTAAGATTCAGGTAAGTCTATTGTGGTTTTCCCCTTAGGGCCCGGGGTACGGCGATGAAGCAGAGTTGACTGCGCCGACCCGAGATGAGGTGAGTACCCCCCGTGGTAAATCAGGTAAGTCCTTGGCGGTAGCTTGTATAGCCTTAGAGAGTCCCCTTGCTCACCTTGCTGTCTTTGTCTCCTTAGAGGTCGGAGGGCGGCCGCGAGATGGAGAGAGCGTGATGGAATGCTGAAGTACCGCCAAGCAGGTGAGTTCAGCGCGGCGCCGTAGGAATGCAAAGCGATGCTTCAAAGACTTCTGTCTTTCAGCTCCGTGGCGAAATGGATCAGGATTCAGGTAAGGATTAAAGTTAAAACTCCTGTTCTAACCTTTATCCTTCTTTTCTTCTTGTTTCTTCTTGTTTCAGGAGTCCCAGGACTGAAGCGGGCATGGCTGAAGACTGGAGCTGCTGAAAACACGGTGAGCGTTACGCTGCAGCAAGCAGAATAACGCGAAGCACGAGTGGCTGTCTGGGCGTGGTTTAAATAGCCTTGGAAGAAGTTCCAGGTAAGTATTCTTCCACAGCCCCACCCAAGTAACAAAATAGTCCCTTCAGTAAAATAGTCCCTCCTAAGCCTCATTTGGCTTGAGTCTTCATGCAGCATGGTGTGCTTCAGGTAAGTTATCAATAATGAGCCTGGCGCCCATGGCGCCAGGACTGCACCCAAACAGCCCCTAACTGGGGCTTTTGGTCATGCTCCAAGTGGCATGATGCTGGGTCTGGTCTTCCGGGGGCAGGCATCATGACACATACTACACAAAGGCCTTTTCATAATTTGGTGTGCCCAAAACTGGTGCTGAACACAACGCAGCATTGAGTAGATCAAAAGCTTTCTGGCAGTCCATGTTCCACGGTAAAGGCAAAGAAATGCCCTTCTTTGTCAATGCCAACATTGTAAACTTTGGGATCCACTATCTACAGTATGAAACCATACCTATCAAGGCTCTGACCTCTTTCTGTGTATTTGGGACAGACAAGCTAGAGATGCTTTGTATCCGTTCAGGTGTCAGTCTTCTCCCCTCCTTTGACAGGAGATAGCCTAGATAGGCGACCTCCTGTCGACAATATTGAAACTTTTTTAATGAAGCCTTATGCCCATGTTCTGCTAGATGAATAATCAGCAACACAGTGCCCTCCTTGCAAGCAACTTCAGAATCTACAGCTAGAAGAAGATCATCGACATACAGCAACAACGTGTAGGTGGAAGGCAATTCAAGCGTATCAAGCTGCTCCTTCAATGCTGTACTGTAAATGCTTGGACTCTCAATGTACCCTTGTGGCACACGAGTAAATGTAAGCGAGAGTCCCCCTAAGGTGAACGCGAAGAAATATCTTCTGTCAACATGTACAGGAATTCTAAAGAAGGCGTTCTTTAAATCCACAACACTAAAATGAGTAGCTGAAGCTGGAATCATTGTCAATACTGTAGTCACATCAGGTACAATCGAAACTGTGGGGCAACAATCTTATTGATAGCGCGCAAATCAATAATAAAATGAAAAGGAATCACATTATCCCCTTTCTTATACACAGGTAAAATCGAACTATTACACACACTCCCTGCAATTTCCTCAATCACACGAATGTGTACAAAATCAGAGACAATACTGTTCAAAGCCTGCTCACCTTCAACCGAAATCTTATATTGCGGAATACGTGGTAGTTTAAAATCTGGTTTCAACACTATTTTAACTGGTTCAATTTGCAAAATGCCAACGTCATTGTCATTAAGTGCCCATTGACATGTCGGAACTTTATCTGATTCAGATGGTAAGGGTCTAGACAAACAACTGTGAAACGAAAGTTTGTTGAGGTGAAATTGTTAAATGCACTCCACCCGGAGAACAGTAAATTACAGCATTCAATTCTTTCAACAAATTTAACCCCAACACATTTTCGCCACAATCTGTCATCAAAAGAAATGGACATGAATCAGTAAATGGCACCAGTGCAATTGGTACCGGCTGAGAGACCGGACTAACCACTGGCGTACCAGAAAACCCTACAGAAATGTTGTTCTGCCCCCACAGAGGAATATCTGGGACCCATGAATGATCAATGGAACACTTCTGTGCTCCTGTATCTATCAAAAATAGATGCTTCCTATTCCCCACCTGCATCTCAACGTAGGGCCCTTTCTGATCGATGAGAATAGGCACTTGTTCCAGACTCTGCCTCGGGCTGTCCTAGCAGAACAGTTTGGCCCTCATTCAGAGTTTGGAGGTAAGTACCGTCCATTACCGGCATGGCGCAAATAGCGCGTCCAGGTTGGCAATAGACCGCTAAAAGCGCACTATTACGAGTTCGCGGACAGGAGCTTTGCGCCATGCTGGTAATGACCGTAGCGCCATGCAGAAAAAATGCCCGAAAAACCCCCTACCGGCATGAACTGCACCGTAGTGAACACTACCGCCATGGAGCAACGCGGCATTAGCGGTGACTGTAAATAGCGGTCACCGTTATTTACGATCACCGTTAAAATGCGAAACCGGAAATAGCGTCATCGCACAGGAACTGGAAGGAGCACGGCGGCCATCTTTAAAAACACAATCCATTGCCATCCTCACCAGACAGGACCCCTGGCACACTGGTGACATACCGGAAAGTTACCACCACTACTGAGGAATGCCCAAAGCGCCAAAGAAGGGAGCTGCCCGCCTCCGAAAGGAGCGGTTCAGCCCTGACGAACTGCAAATGCTAGTGGATACCCTCCACGAGCATGCTGAAAATGTTTTCAGCAACGACATGCGGTGGGTGGCGGTGCTTTTAGAAAAAGACATCTGGGCACTAGTGGAGCAGAAGGTGAGCGATGTGGGCAACACCCCCTGCACCACAAAGGACTGCCGCAAAAGGTGGGACGACCTGCGGCTGAGCGGAGCATCCTCTCTGCAAATAGAAGCCAGGCCTTGGAGACTGGAGGAGGCCCAGGTTCGCCCATGAAACTCATGCCGTGGGAGGAGACATGTGCGGCCATGATAGGCTCCGAATCCATTGAAGGGGTCAGAGAAATGGAGTGTGGTGCAACGTCATACGCTGATGGAGATGAGTGTCCAAAGTCAATACTGCCAACACAAATGTCATGAAAGTTACTGCTAAGGTCTGGCCAAGGAGTCACGGCATGGTCGGCCACACCCCCCCCCTGTAAATCACGCCGAAGCAAATGAGACCCAAGCTAGTGTCAGGTGCAAGGCCGTAACCTATATACATACCACACAAAGTGGCCCATTCCATGAGGCACACAGGGCAGTTGATGTAAACAGTGTGCATGTTAGACAGCACAGTACCCGGCCAACATGAGTGACACCGACATATCCATGCATTTACCACCCAAGGATTGAATTATGTGCCATTCCTAACCCAAATGCAGATAACCCACAAATATCTGAATGAGCAAGTGTAGCCATGTATAAATGCTGGCTCTCAAATCATCACTCATGCCGTCCCTCTCTTCCACCCCCACAGGCAGTGAGCATGACAGCGAGGAGCAGGAGAGCAACCGTCCCAGCACTTCCATGGGCCAAGGCAGGGGCCGCCGTCTCCCAGCAAGGAAGACAACACCTGGACGCACACCACCGGCTCCAGCAAGGCCCGTGGAGGGTACACCACCCCCACCCCCACCCCTCCCTGCACTGGCTGCAGACACATGCCCAACGCTGCGGTCTGAGGAGTTGAGTGTGGCTGGGGAGGTGGCAGCCACGGCCCCCCTCGAAGTTGCCGACAGCCCCAATTCCATCTGTGGAGCGACTGAGGAGGACTCATTTGAAGTCGTGCACACCCCTGAAGCCTACTCTAACCCCCAGGTCTCCTTTAGTGACTCGGGTGAGACCGACACACCTGAGCTAACTGGCCAAGGACCAACACAGGGACATGCCAGTCCTGTGCCCAGTTCCCTTGAAGAAGCGCCGGCAGGACATGTCAGCCTGATCCCCCGCAGGGCCACAACATCGTCCGCAGATGCACAGCGGCCTGAGCAGCTCACAGCCCTGATCACAGATTGTATGCAGGACAATCGGCAGGCCAGGGAGGAGTGGCGGGATGAATTGAGGTCACTGGGCCAGGTAATAACGGACAGCACCAACCGGCTCTGTGAGGTCCTCGGCCGCATAGCCGATGCTCTGGAGGCTGCACATCCTGCCCAACAGCCCCAGCATGAGGACACCCCTTCAGCATGCTCCTCCACCCAGACCAGCCTGCTCCGTCGGTCGCTCCGTACACAGCGCCACCAGGACATGCCTCCCCCTGGCTCCGGGAGCACACAGTGACATTACTGCCATCCACATGTGGGCTATGTGGACCTTATGGGACTAGTGTGGGGTTGTTGTGGTGGGAGGGGGAGGCGGGTGAGGGTGTGTTGGGGAGTTGTGGTGGGAGGGGGGGTGAGGGTGTGTTGGGGAGTTGTGGTGGGAGGGTGGTGGAGGGTTTGTTTTTCACGTTGAAATGTTCACTTTAAATACACTGGTTGTTCATCTAAAAAAAATACAGAGTGGACATTCATCATTGCGCATATGTCATTTAATATTGCACAGTGCATAGTGTACTTGTATCCCCACAACCAGTGCCCGATGTCCTGACATCCTCACACCCTCTGCTGACTTGTGTGTCAGAAATATTGTCCAATCAATGATTGCCGCACAGCACGCCCCTCCTGTGCATCGGCAGCGTGATGCGGTCCTGCCACTTCTTCCTCCTCCTCCCCTACATCATCATCAGGTGGTAGCAGTTCCATGTCAGAGGGCAGGGGCACGTTCCGATGGAGCACATATTGTGCAGCATTACACATGCCATGGTGATCTTGGACACCTTCTCATGCCTGTAGATGAGTGCCCCACCCGACCGGCTGAGGCAACAAAATCGTGCCTTCAAAAGGCCAAAGGTCTGCTCAATCACCACACGTGTACGGGTATGGGAACGATTGTAGTCCTCCTCGTGCCAGTTCTGTGGGTTTCAGACAGAGGGGTCATGAGCCATGGCTTCAAGGGATAGCCACCATCACCTGCATGGTAAGTGTTCGTACATTCATGGCGGACAACTGTACTAGTCTTACATGGCAACAGGTGATTTAGTTCTGCCCATACGCACATGTCCCTGGATGCATTGACGCCATTTCTGACCCCGCTATGTGTCCTGTGCAATGGAATGATGGAGGGGGGAGCATCTTCAAGGTGGGTTATGGTGTGCACTCACATCTTGTTGCACGTGCATCATATATGCATGCAGCAGTGTTGGAGTAAAATCATTGATGTGTTGTGCTCTGTGAAATTTGGTAGTAGGGAGTGCTGGCTGTAGTCAGTAGGATATTCGTCATTCTGCACTGATCAGTACCATGGTGACTTGCAGCACTCCTATGGGTGTGCGGAACCAGTGACACACTTTGGTATCCCTGTTAGGCTCACTGCAATGCACTCCCAGGGATGACTGTCCTGTGTGGTGATATGCTGGAGGCAGCGGCATGGTGCCTATGCAGTGCATAGTGCAGGATGCCCTTACGGTGTGTGAGGGCCGCCGATGAGGGGTGCATGTATTGTGGGATGTGGCCTGGTTACCTGTTAGTCATGTAGTGTTAGGTGTCGGCCTTACTTCATCACTGTGGGATTTGGTAGTCATGTGCCATTTCACTTGCTTTGGGGCACAGTGTTCGGTGATGTGCACATCGTGCACTGGCGTCAACATTTCCACCCAGGTGGAGTATGGATCGCCCCTTCCCACCCAGGTGGAGTATGCAGGCACTCAACTCACAACCCCGATGCACTGCCATGGCCCAGT
Source organism: Ambystoma mexicanum (assembly GCF_040938575.1). Lineage (NCBI taxonomy): Eukaryota > Metazoa > Chordata > Amphibia > Caudata > Ambystomatidae > Ambystoma > Ambystoma mexicanum. Next base: position 991,513,243 of record NC_090929.1, on the reverse strand, counting down.
CAGGAAACTCACCAAGCAGCCAGGCACGTTGTCCAGCATGTCGCTCCATATAGTGTGGTAGCGTGGAGTTCCGCAGGACAAAAGTGTCATGAGTTGATCCTGGATATAGGGCACAGCAATGTGTGATGATCTTGCTGGCGTTGCATACCATCTGCACGTTGATGGAGTGGTATTGCTTGCGGCTGCGATACATCACCTCTATGGCATGCGGGACCACCAACTCCACGTGGGTGCAGTCGAGGGCACCTATACAATTTGGCATGCCTGCCAGTGCATGGAAGGCAACTTTTGTATCGAATATCTCCTGGGGAGTCCGTGGTAGGGATATGTAGTCCTTGTGTGCTTGAGGAGGGCATCCAGCACTTGGTTCAGTATCCGGGAAAATAAGGGTTGTGATATGCCATGCATGTGCCCCACTGTGTGCTGGTAGGTCCCTGTGGCAAGGAAGTGGAGCACAGACACTACCTTCAGTAGAGTGGGGATGGCGGTGCATATTTCTATGAGGCTCACTATGTCGTCATGTATCAGGTCCACTATGGTGGTGACGGTGTCACGATCAAGCCGGTACAGGGTGTGGATCTGCTCTGGTGTTAGGTTGAAGGGGATGGCTCTGATGCGAGGGATTGGGGGCTGCCGGCGTGGTAACGGTAACGGTGGCTGCACTAGTGGGGCATGCTGGGACTGTCTCACTCTCCTTCTCCTCCTGTGTCTCCTCTGTGGTGGGGGCTGTGGTTGTTGTTGTTGTTGCCTTGCAAGCAGGGCCTCCAGCTCCAGTAATGCTACTATTGGTATCATCTTGGTGTGGGGGGGTTGTGTGGGTGTGCTCCTTTTGTGGTGTGCCAGACTCCATTGCCTCCACCTGTGCTGATTGTGTGCACCTGTGGCTCTTGGAAGCACTGCTCAGGGTTCTTAACACCTTCTCGGAGATGCCGGTATTTACTCAATGCTGGTATGGTACTTTTCGGGCTTCAGTAGGCTGTTATTTGCATGTCCGCATGGCTTGTGATCAGCCCCGGTTTACGGCATGCCGGTAATGCCGGCATGGGGTGTTGCGCGCACGCGCCTGGACCGCTATTTACAGCATTGTAAATTACGATGCCGTAAATAGCAGTCTGGTTGGTCAGAATAGCCCGTAGCGGTAAGCGATGCTGGGTAATCCTTTACCGGCATCGTTTTTACCTTACCTCCAACCTCGGAATGACCCCCTATGTCATCAAATGCAAGCTCCTCAGAAAAATAAACAGTCGAAGGATTATCAAAAATGTTCCCACTATTGACACTATGTTGCTGAATATCCTGTGAAGATGACTGTTGATTCTGAGTGAACTGACTTCTACCAGGACCCCCTATCTCAGGACGGCCCCTGGATCGTCTACCCATGGCACCACATGTGCTATTCGATCGCTGCTGAAGGATCGGGCATTGTACTTGCCAATGACCTTCCTGTCTACAATATGCACATTAGTAAAGGACCCAGTTGCGCATTACTTTGTGGTGCAAAATGGCCTCTAAACTGTGTATTCCCTCCTCTGGTTCCTCTTATTATTTGCTGCAATAATACTTTTGTTTTCAAGTCTCCCTTCTTTTTCTCCACTCTTTCTTTTTCTGAATTAACTCTTTTTTCATAATACTGAGCCATATGCAATACTTCAGATTGTGATTTTGCTTGCCAAGTGCTCTCAGAAGTCATAATTTGTAATTGGATTTCAGGCAACAATCTGTGCACAAACTTGTCTACAAACAGCCTGACTCTGTACTTAAGTCTTGACCACTGAGGTCTGCAAATACTTGTTCAAATTGATTAAAAAATTCAGTAGCACCTTCAGATTTCCCTTGGATGCAAGCTGTAAGCTTGTCCCAAACTATTCTTCTTTCTGGAACCAAAGTTTTCAATTTAGTTACTATTCTGTCTGGCAATGTCAATATCACCTGTGGCGGTTTCTCGCCAGCGTTCCTTTCTCCATCTATCCGTACCAAGTTAACCCATGTGTCACCCAGACCAGCCTGATCATCTACAGTTATAATCTGTTTCCATAAATCAGTAGGTAGGATCACAGGGAACATCAAATCTATATCACACAGCGCGAAAACTGACAAATGCAAGACAGATTCCATTTCTTTATAAAATCCTGTTGGATTCTTCCTAATATCTGGAATTGTTTGTCTAATGGTATTCACTTCCTGTCTAGAAAATGGGGCATGCACAAACTGTGAGACATAATGTGCTTCAATAGTAGTGGCTGCTGCGCCTGTTGCGGCATTAGCTGGAATTTCTACTTTAGAGACAAATGTCGGAGGAACCTCTCTCATTGGCAATTGTAAAGTAGGCAATTCTGAATGTTCATTAAGCAACAAAGCTAAATCAAGTGACAAAGTAGTCAAAGCAGTATTGGGTGAAAATGATCTTATAAATGACATCAAATCTGCAGGACAAAAACCTTTGTCTTCATAAACTCATCTTGTAGATACTCTACCATCACCTGTAATACTTTCCTTTGCATTGCAGGAGCATACTGACTAAACGTGTCATGCACTTCAATGGGAGAAATTGAAACATCTGAAATCCATCTAAGAGCGTCTCTTGTGCGAATACGCGTTTCTTAACTCATTGGTTGAAACGAAGGAAGAAATTGTTTCTGCACATATGAGGCTTCCAATCTAAGAAATCGTTTCTGCACATATGAGGCTTCCAATCTATTACCATCTATTTCATCATTCTGTAATCGATCTAGCTCCCTTTTAAACTCAAATACCTTCTCAACGTGCTCATATACTTTCTCCGCAGTGTCCTTTGAGCGGGCTAGGACATTCAAATCCCTTAACCCCTGTGGGACATTCATGTCCGCCAAATCACTCCAAATATCAGCTAAATGCATTCCTATCCCCTCTATCAAAATAGCCTGTTCGGGAATACTTTCTTGGACAGAAATCGCAACTAAAACAGCTGATTCTTCACCTTCTTCTATATATTTCTTAGCCCATGCATACAATTCTCTTTTTCTACCTTTGTGCTACGAGTTACTATTCGTGAATCAGTTCCCGCCCCTTCAATCACTACAGGTGGAGCAGAACCACTTGGAAAAGAAAGTTCATACAAATCTTGTTTAATAAGTAGTGGAGAAACTACCGCTGGTGGTCGGATAAGGGTGAGTATGCAGAAGGGGAAACAACAACAGGAAGAGGAGCAACAGTAGGAAGAGGAGCAACAACGGGAGGAAAGGGAACAACAAAGGGAGGAGGTAAAACAACAGGGAGTCACATAAGGAGGTGGTGCAGTGGCAACAGTCCTATGTTCATTCAATAGGTTATTAATCAGCTCGTCTGAGGTATGAAAATCCTGAGACGGATATATTTTCTGTACTCCAAGTTGAAAAGCCTTATCCATACTTCGAATAGAATCTGACTCTTTCTGTTGATCATACAATAATGCCTTTTCAGTGTTTGACGTGTCTAAGTGCATGTTGTTCTTTACTCTTAAGTTGCTGCATAGCTTCCCTTCTCCAGACTTTAATTACATCAAATGCTGCAGGCCTAGCATCAAAGTTTTCCCTGAAAATTGCAACAAAAAGAAAGTAATTGTGCAAACACATGATGGTGCGGGTGTGATGAGGGGGTTGTCTGGTGTAGTCAAAAAGAAAGTAGCTTAAGTGTATCCAAATGCCCATTATGTACATTGCTATGCACACCAGCTTAACCTGGTCCTGGAACAAGCTGTTTCCAAATATCAGAAGTTCGGATTTTCTTTACTGATATCTCTGGCTTGTGTGCATGTTTTTATCGTTCTCCAAAAGGAACCAAAGTTCTAGATGAGGTATTGGATAAAAGACTTCCAAGACCATCGTGCACTCGCTGGAACTACCATATTCGGGTAGTAGAGGGCATATGTCAGAATAGGGACGCACTCTGTAGATGCTTTGACATCACTGAAAACAGGGTGATTTTGAGGGAGTTACTGTACATGAGGCCCAGGGATTCATTCGAAATCTGAAAGAGGAGTACCTTTTCTTCCTTTTTTGTTCAATGACATAATGCTCCATGTTGATATTCTACATAACCAACTTCAGAAGTGAGATATTAAGTGGTAAAAAAGTCATATTTTATCTTAGTTTCTCCCCTTTCAGATAATGCCTAAAATCCCACCTTATTAAAAGGATGAACGCATATGAATGCCAGTAACAGCATGACATAATGATATTTTTACTGGATAGCTATATAATGAATTTCTTTACGCATACACCATAGTACCAACTATTCTCAATACAAGCTGCTGTAAAATACACCATCACACTTGCACACGTAAGAATAATGTACCACCATTAGTGTGTAAAACCTAATGCTTTTTATGCCATATTTCTGTGGGTTTGGACAGTACATTGCACGTATTGGAAGATGTTTTTCAAACATGTTCGTGGGGGAGAACCCCCCTGCACCTCTGTTGATGTGGGTTAGGCTCGCTCGCTGTGCTCACTCGCTCCCAAATTCGAATTAAGAAATTTACGCCCCACCACCTTTCAAAGTCACCAGCTGCCACTGTCCAAGTAAGTGCCCTCAGTTGCACACAGCTGCTCGTATTGCCCATGGAATGTCTTGTTTATTCCTTGTTGTGACTGTACCATTTACCCTGCTGGTTCCTGTATCTGGGTTCTCATCACTCCTGGGCATTTGTGTTTTATGAGACACCCCAGCAGCCTGACTCTCCTTGTCTCCCTGCCCATGTATTCTTATCATGTAAGAATTACGGTCAAATTGCAACAGTGAGTTCAGAGTTTCCTGGTGAGCCTGTGTTTTTGCTGCTAACTGCTCTCCCACCAGCTCCACCTTTGTTAAATCCCCTTCTAACCGCCGGAACTTCCCTGTCAGCTTCTTCAGTGAGTCATATTCAGGGTTTCCCTGACCCCCAATGCCTGAGATATGCATACTCCCCTCAGAGTCACTTTAAATGCATCCCATTGCATCCCTACATCATCTACTGATCCTTCATCCAATTCAAAGAAGGAGGTAATTACCTCTCGCAATGAGCGCACATGTGCCACATCTGTGAACATACTGTATTGCAACATTCATGTCCCCACAGCGGGTCTCCACGCGGACCTCTCAAAATAACCACTAATGGGAGTGATCCGACAGGGTCGACATGGTTCTATTAGGGTTCTATCAGCAAACCAATGAAAATGCTATCCCCACCAACAAATGATCTAACCTGGAATACGAATCATGAACCCCAGAGTGTCTTGGGAGGATAGCTTGGTGCCAACGTGCTTGCCTTGGAAGCAAGACGACACAGAGCAACACAGGTTCGATCCCTGGGTTCGTGCTCAGAAACCTTGGGGTATTAAGCGTGTTATAAATAACCTATCATATATCATATCAAGTGGTAGGAGTATCCATTTTCTACCCCATGTGTTTCCCAGCCCATTTGTTTCCTAACTGCTCTATGACGTGGTACAGTGCTGCCAAAGCTTGCTGTTTTGTGGGGCGCTTCATCCCCATCTGATCCGGATCCAGGACACTGTTGAAATCTCCCCCATAAACATAAACTGGACCGTCACCCCCCTGCCAATTTCAACACTGAGCAGAAATATTCCTGGTCATCTATATTCGGAGAGTACTAGTTAATCACACAGGTGCTGGTCTTGTAGTTGCCCCACAAGGACTATAGTTCTCCCTTGAGTGTCCCCTATGGTCCACTCCACCTGCAAAGGGATCCCCAGGGCTACCCATATCAGTTCCGCCTGGCGAATGTGGAGTGTGAGGAGCCAAACAGCCTACCCCCCATTTGGACTCCAGCGCTCTCAGATCCGTACCTTGCAAGTGGGGTTCCTGTAATAGTTCCAGTTGTTTTGTATGTCACTTCAAATACTGTCCCACCCATAGCCACTTCCTGCTGTTACCCAGGCCTCACACATTCCATGTGCCTATTCTAAGGTGGCTCGCACTGTTCAAATAAAGCCAGAGTAATTCCCCCCAACCTCACAGCTCCCCTATCCCCCCATAATCCTCCTTTTCCACTCCTCTCTCCTCCCTCCCTACTCCCTGACCCCCCTCCCCTGTCCCCCTTCCCACAACTTTCAACCAATATCAACTGAGATGGCCCTCCATCCCCTACCTGCCTACAGGTGTGGACAGCGGATCTCAGTGTTAGGGATGGACCAGTCCATCCACCCACTCCGACCACTGTCAATTTGTTCATAACTCCCTACATTGGTCAGTGGGCGAACCCCACTGAGGACTCAAGTGAGTGATGACGACCACCTCCACCATTTCCTTCACTCCATGCTAGTCACTCTCCAGTCTGTGGTCGTTCCCTGACAAATAATGGCTCACAGTCCCCCGAGGCGCCTCTTTCAGTGGTTTCTTTTCCAGCCAGTTCCATGCTTCTTGCCATCCACAATCACACGCAGCTTTGCCAGAACAATGGTCATGTAATGTAGATTCATCTCCCTTAGCCTGCGCCAGACAGAATCAAATGACCTACTCTGCTTCTGGAACTCCTGTGTGAAATCTGGGAAAATCAATATTTTGGCACTGTTGACATTAAAGTGTCCCATTTTATGTGGTGCCTGCAGGATCATGTCTCTATCCCTGAAGTTAAGTAGTTTGACAACTATCGCTCTGGGTTGCCCCCTAGCAGTGGGGTCCTGCCTGGCACTCTGTGGTCCCTCTCTACCATAAACAGCTTTGATAAGCCTCTGAGACGTAAAAAAAAATTTCTTTACATTTGTTATGCGCACTATTGACCCTCGGGCATAAAGGCGCGGACTACAGAAAAGGACAAAAAACAAAACCGACAGAGTAAGTCAACAATAAAAGGAGAGGTCCAGGAGGCCTTAAGGAGATTTTGTAAGATTCCCAGTTAGAAGACGGTACCGTAGGGAGTATCAAAGTTTTTCAAAGATGTCAGGCGAATAAGAGGGTCTTCAATTCCTTCTTAAAGGAATGGTTCGGTCAAAAAATGTTATTGCCCCTTCGGGTCGGCCATGTGTTTTTAAGCCTAAATCGCTCGATTTTAGAAAAATTTCCTATGGACCTTACCCGAGTTTTCGTCCATTAAACGCACGCGAAACCAGGCATCAGGGTGCTGCCATTTTGTGATAATCCTATCATTTCCCCCATCGCCCTGGCTGACCTGCTTTTTCGACACTAAATCATATCCCCCGCCCCTGAGCCTGACATTATCAAAACATTCATATTCCCCGCCTCTCTCCGTGACGTTACTGTGCTGCGTAGGCAAACGCGCCCAGTCGTCTTCTACGCGACTTCCCCCCAGAAGCCGGAAACCAACACAGATCAACTCGCAACACAGCGCGCCACAATTCGGAATATGAAACTGTACTTTAAAATCAAACAGCAACACGGTACATTTGGTAAAGTACATTTGTTTGACATTAAATGTTTATAGAATATTCAGCAATTGCCATATGAACTCCGAAAGTCATTTATTTTCTTTTATCTCTATCCGCAAATCCGTAAAAGTTTGTTGTGAGTCACGCGCTGTTCCTTTATGGTACACAGGGTGTTGGTTTTCGTTCAAAGAAGCACTTTTGTCGCACGTTGAACCGCAAGGCTGTTCCATCAAGTAGGCACTAGGCCAGCGTAAAGGTTGATATGTTGCTTCTAGCCGCTAGTACCGCGTAAGGGCATATGGCCCCTTGGCGATCGTCCCATAAAATCATCAGGATTGTGCAGTTGTTTACATTAAGCTGCAGCTGGCGGCTGAAGAAACCGTCTGCCGGTGTCTGAAACTGGTGGCAGTGGCAAAAGGGAAGTATATACCTGTTTTGAAAACATAAAGTTTATAATTAGTCTCGCCAGCCGATCTTTATTAATATTATTCATTTTATTTATTACGGCCGAGCTGAAACTATTTGCTTTCAAGGATAGTGCAATGGAGTATGTTCGGCTCTAAAATCAATGCAAAAACTAACTAAATAAATTGAGGTTAGTACACTTTGAGAAACTTCTTTTTGTCTACATGCGTGTGGAATGTGGACCAGCATGCCCATGTGCCCGCTACAAGGACGATCCCACAAACGTTTTCCAAGCTCTTCATTCATTCATTTATTCATGCATCCATTCATTAATTCTTCATTCCGGTATAAAAGCGTCTAAAGAGTTACTTACATTATATTTGTAATTTCCATTGTGTCTCTGCGTTAATGCTGTCCGTAAATCCCACTGTGCTCTTGACAACGATTTTTCGTATACTGAACTAACATGAAACTCGGTCTAGTTTCAGAATTTTCTGCCTTATCGTCTCTTACGTTATTGCACCCCCTCCTTCAAATGAAGTTCTTTCGGCATGGTCCCTGTCTCTCAAGGTCAAAAAACAATAGAACCTTATACTGCCAGTGCGAGTTGTGGGCCTCTTCAGGGCGCGAGCTGAAAATCAAAGCCGCTGACCTTCACTAGAAATGAGCATACATTCTTTCTTTGCAACATCCCGTAGTAAAGCCATCTGTGAGAACTTGAAGTTTCGAATCCATCTATGTAGTGCGCCTCGATGTGCAAATACGAACTGGCTTCTCTCCCATCTGCAACGGCGCGTTCTAAGGCCCCCAATTTTGTCCTCGTTGCCTGCGAGCTTTGAAGCCCCAAAGAACCATAACTATTGAGACTTTTAATTTTTTGGGGAAGGTCAGGGAAAGTATAAAGTACCTGAGGAGTTGAGTTGAAAGTGAGATTTATTGTTTGTTTGTTTTATTATTTGCAATACGCAAGCCTCGGTTAACAGTGCGCAGCATTTAGAAGAGATTGCGAAAATTAGTTACATCAACAAAAAGATATACATATACATATAGACAAGGTCAGCAATATGAGGTGAATAGAGAGAGAATTCAAAGATGACACCCAGGTTGTTCGGCACCCAGGATGGTGAAGGTAGGGGTTAGGGTTAGCGTACTTTGTATGCACACTGTACAATAACATTTATTTACAAAAAGACAATCGTATTACAATTATTTTAACCGGGATTTGTACTTCACAACCAGCTCTCCTTTGGGTGGACATGGCACAGTGGCAATGTTGGGTGGTAACGGATCAGTGCTCTGCACAGAAACGTTCAAAATTCCATATCTGTGCTTCTCTAATACATCAACAATAAGGCTTTTGACAAAGTCGAACTCCATTTCCTCATAGACTGGTTTGATCACCCATTGCTTACTTCTTTTTGAAAAGGCCTTAGTGTAGCGAGGCATCCTTACATTACCCTTAGTCCTAGATTGTTCACGGCCGAGCTTCTCGTTATGGGCCAAGACGGCAAGTAGAGTCCTATGTCTCATGCTCTGTATGCTGAAATGCAAGCGTTTTGGCCTGTACGTTAGGCACATATTGTGGAACACCTCCAAGCCTCCTGTGTGACAGAATTCTGTCAGTCCCCTCAAATCTCTTGATAGAGTTTTATCGAAAACAATCTTCTCAATGGCTTTGTGTGTCAGTGAAGATGGATTCAACCACTTCTTCCGTGCCTCCACTAGGGACAAAGGGCCATGTTCACATTGGTGGAAATGTAGGTTTTCTGACCAGTGGTGTACGTTGGTACAGTGGTGCATCAACACCGCCATTTTTCAAGTAGTATTTCCACTGACCCTTCACAAGTTTTGGAGCTCCACCAAAGATGGTTGCTGATAGACTGGGACCTCTCTGAAATACTTTCCAAACCTTTTTTTTTTCCCTGTAGCCGAGATTTTCTTATTGATTGATTTAGCAAGATGCCATACGTCAAATTGATGTTTAATATGTGGGAACTGCTCTCTCATTGTCTTGGAATTGAAACGTGTCTGTCCGTGGCTACGAGGTCGATGTGCATTCCCCTCGAGTCACATGAATCAATGGCTTCCCACATACTTTCCCTCTGACGGAATGCCCACATTTCAGCATACTTATAATATCCATCAAACAACTGTCGAATACTATGCATTTGTCCTCTTTCATTAGACTGTCATCCTGCGTCAAAGTTGTTTCGGCCTGTGACGTTGAGGACATATCACCACATTTGAAAGAAATATCGCTGATATCACGTTCTGATGCGTCGGTGAATGCTGCTGCTGGTTCATTCTCTGTCATTTCAACATCTGCTACTTCAACATTGATGGGAGAACACAACAATGTCGACAGCTTTTTTGGTGGCAATTTTTTGGCGGGTGTAGATTGTGTAAATTGATCTGCAACTACTTCAGAGCTATCTTCAATGCATCCAGTATCATGTTGTTGCAGTGGTGTGGTCGTACTGTAGCAATGGTCCAATACAACTTTGGCAGATTCTCCGGACACATTCATTTCATTTTCTGTACATTGGACATGAGCATCCCGAGTCTCAACACGCCGCGTCTGAATTAATAGTTCCTCCATAGTGTAAATGGTCTGGCAAGCAACATCTCTCATTCGCTTAACTGTCTGTGTATGTATAGTTCGTAGACCTACGGGTAACTAGAGGACAGATTGGAAAAGGGATGTTCAGTTTAAACACAAGATAAAGTATAGTACAATTGACTTGAAAAAAACATAAAATAGTTCCCAGCACATAAAAATTTCTAAAGTTATGAACTGTTTGTAACTAACCTTATTTTTGTTTTTTTTCTTTGCAACTTTTTTGACTCGACCTTCAACATCTGCACGCTGTTGCTCCGATACGTATCCGCATGTTTCCCATTCCTCTTGTGCTGCAACGACTATATTTTCTGTATCTGCATAGACCGCACGGAATGAGGCTCCATCGACTCCCTGAAACATAGTATTTTCATTACTGTGTATCAAAATATTGTTAGCATAAAACACACGTGAGGACGAACGCACATGTACATCTCAATAGCCAAACACGATTTAAACATTGTGTGGAACAATCAAACGACAAGTATTCGAGCTCTGATGACCTAGTTCGATGGAGCTGTCAGTATCCATACCTCTGGCTCTGCATGGACTGCCACAAATGATTGTATTGAAGAGGAGGCATTAGCAACTCCCTGAAACACAGTACTTGCGTTAGTATGGTTTTTAATATTGTAAACATAACACACACTTGGGGTCGCGGCACAGGTACATATAAAGAGATAACCACAAATGTGGCATTGTCTAAAAGAATCAAGGAATATTTAAATATGATCAGATTTAATCGTCTTATTTCTCCGATTTCTTTACATCTGCATCATCTAAATGGGATCTTGTGATTGTAGTGGAAGCTCCATCGTCTCCCTGAAACACAGTACTTGCGTTAATAGGGAAGAAAGTATAGCAAATGGAATCACGTTATATGATCATGCTCGATGGAGCTGTCAGTATCCATACCTCGTGCTGCTGAAGAATATCTAGGGCTGTTGTCAATGTGGTACGCACTTCCGAAAGCTGTTGCGTCGATTTGTATCAGCATGGTCCCACTTCCACCGGAATTACTTGAATGTCAGGCTCTGCATCAAGTGTGTGGGTTGAGGATTCAACAACTGCCTGAAACATAGTATTTGCATTAGTAAGGATTACAATATTGAAAACATAACACACGGTTGGGGTCGACCACACAGGTACATATCAACGGCTAACCACGAATGAAACATGGTGTAGAACAATCAAACGACAAGTGTTCCAGTCCTGATGATCACGGTCGATTGAGCTGTCAGTATCCATACCTCGTGCTGCTGAAGAACATCTAGGGCTGTTGTCAATGTGGTGGACGCTTCAGCATCTCCCTGAAAGACAGTACTTGAATTAGTATGGATAACACTAATTATAACTGAAAACAAACACCAGGGAACGACAACTAAGGTGTATATCAATTGGAAAGCACTAACCAAACAATTGGTAAAATAATCACACGATACATACAAACTATTACTTGACATGCATAAAACAAGTCTGTAGCGGAATAGCCAAGTATGATTACCTGATACGCGTGTTGATAACTGCGAGCACGTGACGGATGTAGAATGTTCTTGCTTCAGATTCAAGGGATAGTCAAGAAGTTGTAAAGGTAAATTATTGTTTGATAATGAAATGCCAATATTTAAAATTGCCATGTAAGGAGACAGAATGCTTGAGTAATGCGCAATATAGCACAGTTCCCTGTGCCCATATATAGATTTCATTTGTGGGTTATGAAATCTAAAAATAATATATTGATAAATGTCATTATTCAAAAAGCTATACACTCATATCAATGTCGAAAGTATTACAAATTGGAAACAACACCTAAAATATCAATGAAGCCATTTGGCTACCTACACACTACCGCAAGGCCTAAAGCTAAATACGGACACTTGACTCACCAGTGGCGGATTGTAGACGAATAGAGTGGGAATAGCGTTTGCAAGCAATTTTCGTGTCGATCGCCGTTTATTCTTCTTTGTTACCCAAGATGTGGTGTACATGTTCGAGGGAAAGTGCCGGCTGCAGATGTGGTATCGATCACCCCTCTTGTCCTCAAAGACTTGTTGGACAATACTTTCCAGCTCATTCAGTGGATATCCGCAATGTATGACCCATTCTCTTATTCGATCAACAGTTTTCGGGAATACATGCATTGTAGTGCCTTCAGATTTAGCATGGGTCTTCGAAGGGCAACCGCTAATCGAACAGGCAGGCATTGTTGAAAATTCTGAAAAGTAAATATCAAGATTATTATAAAACCTTGATGAATAAAAATGAAATAAAAAAGTAAATTAACCATACCATGCTCAATGCAAGGTTTGTTTTGGTCGCCGGAACTATACCAGTTCATCATGTGTGGCTTAGTATTTGCATAAGTTACAGAAATGTTTTAAATTATGTGACTAAACTCTGAACATGTGACTCGTCCCTTGGATGTTCTGTCTTGCACGAAAAGGAACCATGCTTACATTATACACTGGACCCCCGAAGGATGCAATTCGATTACAATTGACACAGATGAAAATAAATAGATCTATTGATAGCATAACAATTGAAACTCAAGTCAATAGCAATGAGACCAATGACCATAGCTCTATTGGGTACTGTAATAGCAAATAGATTGAAATGTAAACATGACCGAAATATGACTAGGATACATGGCCTTACCTTGACCAACAAACAGTTGGATTCAGCAGGCCGAGCAGTATGTTGCAGGAGAACAGGTAGATGGCCACAGGTAGCACACTGACGAGTTTGCTCGAAGCGGTCACAGATAGCACGGCGACTAGCAGATTAGCATAGATCTCAGTGCTTCTCAGGTAGAAGGTTCAGGAATTGACTTGCAAACCACAACGATGTTCTCATGAGACATATCAAGTGGTATATAAAGTATTAGAAACAGGGGTGTGTTTGTGAATGAATGAATGAAGTGTGTACGTCGTGGTATTATGTTTATTGCAGGGGGGCGGCCTGCCTCAGGGGAGGCCTGCCTGGAGACACGGGGTCTGAGGAGGCCATGTGAGCGATGGCCCCTGGGCGTGGGATACCTTTTGAAGTGTACATGCTGTTTGGCACCTTGGCCGTTTGCGCCCGTGACAGCCCCCCTTGCCGGCGCTCATCCCCGGGTGAGAACCACCTTTGATAGAGGGGGTGGGATGGATGGGCCTGGGGCGTGCAGGCAAGTGTGTGGGAGCGAGTGGCCATCAGGCCCCTCTCATCCTTTACTTCTCAGTAGAAACTCGTACCAAGTGCCTCCAGTAGTGGGTTCGCCCCTTGCCCTTATGTGATGTTAACTTTGGATGACATTCGCGTAGATGGGAACACTGAGCAGGACACGGGGCATCCATTTTTGTACCCCCTTTCCACTCCATCTTGGTGACCAGGCCTCACTGCGATAGTACAGCGCGCAGAGCACATGGCCCACACCCTCGTTTCCACTCTGACTGGAAAACTCCAGAGGTATTTGCAACAGCTAATAAATGTAACACATCACTCTTCCTCTGAGATCACGGTCCTGCATGTGAACCAGCCTGAACCAAGCACATAGCTCGTTCATCTCCACAAACGTGTCCTTGCCCACGCATCCTCGCCAGTGGAAACTTACTGCCATTCTGACCCTGTGTCCCTGCAAGGTATTCTCTTCATGTGCCAGACCACTGACCACGCCATGATGCCCACCTAGCAGATCCCCAACTAACATTAGACCCCTACTGCAGTATATTGTTGCCTATCAATAACAAATGCCACATACCGGAGATTCTTGTGAGCTCAGACCCACACTTCAAACAGTGTATTATAGTGGTCAAGACCCTTGACCTAAGGCCTGTATAATCCAATGTTAATTGATAGTATAGATATATGTGTGACTTTTATAGAGACATAACTGACTGAAAGACTTTGAACAAGTGTTATTTAGTGCATGCATTATTGATTATATATTATGTTAGCTTAGATAGTGACCACCCCGCTTCACAGCGACCTGACCTTCACCCATTCCGAGCACAGATGTCTGACGTCCATCCTTGAATGGAGACACACTTGATTCCTTTAAAAAATCGAAACAACCGTTGTTAAAATATATGTGGTGTTTTATTTTGTATCTTATTTTGATGACACAAAAATACAAGACTTTAAACATTGTACAGTTCAGGTTGGAGCACAGTGAGAGAAAATCCCCTGTACTGACCGCTGTCACTCGGGAACGTTTCTCTTATGGCATGAACGGCACAGGCGGGTATCACTCTTCAAACGCGGTGTCCAAGCCTCCCGTAAAGCCACCATGTAAAGGAACGATAGGCCACCAGCCTGTACCACCTGTGAAAAGGAATGAAACAAACTGTTTATAAATGACCAAGATAAGTTTGTTGTCAATGACAATTGTTGTAACTAATGGCATTCTGCTCGGACAAATGTTATCTAGACACTGCACACTATTGAACGACTTTTGTGCGTTACAATGATATGTATATGTAATTTTGGATATAGTAGAAGACCATGAAATAGGAGTGGCATGACAAGAAGAGTATACTTACTCGTTACTCGGATTATGAGGACGAACAGTTGCGCGATGTTCGTGCATAAGCACCATCATTATCCTCAACACGGACCGTGTGAGGCAGGCTGCCCTGAAGTCTGGCAGCTCGGTGATGCATTGCGGTCGTGGCTCGCCTTCCGAAATGTAGGCCACGCATCCTGAGTTTTCACAGCAGCAGCAGTTCTCGTCCTCGGTTGGCATTAGCTCGCACTGATTGCATGTGCACCAGGTGGAAACACCGTCCATGCGACTAGGTCCAGGCTCTTCAGCTGTTGAATCGTCCTCCCAACTGCCGTCCGAAGACCCATCGTTTTCGCGTGTTTCCCTTTCCAGTAGTTCCTCCTCGGTATACTCGGGCTCGTACATGTAGGGCATTATTGTATCCATTGTGTGTTAAACAAACTAAAATAATTTATAGCAGTGGTACTGGTCTCTGTTCACACGGGCTACAAGCAACGAAGGTAGCTGACCAGAGCACAGAAACGAGTCACAGAATACTCAAAGTAACAGAGAGAGAGGAATGGAATCGAAAATCTGCTGCTGTGTGTTGTGAAACGGTCTGTTTATACTTATTGAGGAAATAGGCGTCCTGCCATTTCCATGGCGACACGTCATTAGCTGAAGCGCAGTGAATGTTGACACGAGACTTGCTTTGGTGTTGTGAAATGGGCGGTACGCGTCTGCTGATGACAGGCTGAGGGGCGGGGGATATGATTTAGTGCCGCAAAAGCAGGTCAGCCAGGGCAATGGGGGAAATGATAGGATTATCACAAAATGGCGGCTCCCTGATGCCTGTTTTCGCGTGCGTTTAATGGACGAAAACTTGGGTAAGGTCCATAGGAAATTTTTCTAAAATCGAGCGACTTAGGCTTAAAAACACATGGCCGACCCGTAGGGGCAATAACAAATTTTGACCGAACCATTCCTTTAAAAGTGAGGAGAGAGGAGTGCCTCCTCAAGCTTATGGGAAGATTATTCCAAAGCGAGGCGGCCTTTACATTAAATGCTCCCTTTTCTGCTTTTGATGTCTTACATCTTGGCTGTATGATCTGGTTTAGCGAACCCAATCTCAGAAGTCTTTGACTACACCTCTCTTTTATGTACTGTTGTAGATACGCTGGCATTATTTGAAGCCGGCATTTAAAGACTATAACTAGCACTCTAAAATTAATCCGGGATTCAACAGGGAGACAGTGCAAGGAGCGTTTAGCCTTGTTTACATGGCTGTGCCTGGGGAGTCTGAGTACTACTCTGACCGCCCAATTCTGGGCGACCTGAAGTCTATGCAATTCTCGTTGACTGATACCCAGCAGGAGACTGCCACAATAATCCAATTTAGAACCGATTATTGCCCTGGCTATTGTCTCGGTGCTTTCTTGGGAAATCATGGGCCTCAAGTGAGCCAACAATTTAGTGTAATAAACTACCCCCGCCACCACAGATGAAACATGTGCTTTCATACTTAATGTCGGGTCCAGTATTACTCCTAAGATTTTTGTTTTTGATAATGGGGAGATAATATTTCCCAAGTTAAATGCACTATAGGCTTGATCTAAGTTGTTGAGCGCCTTAGAACTGCCTACAATCAGCAGCTCTGTCTTGCTGCGGTTTAGAGCTAGGAAGTTGTAAAGCATCCACTTTTCAATCAGTGCAAATACTCTATTAACCTCCTCCTCATCATTTTTGTGATGACCCGTTAAAGAGATGACACATTGGGTGTTGTCTGCATAATTAGAAAACACAACCCCCTCCTCCTGAAGCATGAAGAAGAAAGGGGCCATGAACAGATTATACAGACATGGCGACAAGCTTGCCCCTTGTGGTACCCCATAAAGAACTGAAAGAGGGGTAGCTTCGGCCGTGGCTGAACAAACTTGGCTTGCTCTGTGCTCCAGAAATGAAGCAATCCACATAGCTGCCGAAACAGAGAGGTTTGCAACCTCCTGTAGCCTTGGGATGATGATAGAGTGTTCGATTAAATCAAATGCCGCTGATTGATCTAATGAGATAATCAGGGACAGGCCACTTCTATCCATTTCCCCCATTAATTTAGTTTTCAGCTCCAAAAGGGCGGTTTCCGTCCCATATTTCTTCCTGAAGCCTGGCTGATTCGGATGGAGAATGGGATGGAGATCCAAGTGCTCTGCAAGTTGACCATAAGCCACTCTATCCAAGATCTTGAGTAAAAAGGGCGTATTGGAGATGGGTCGGAAATTAAGTGGATTGTCCATAGCCAATCCCATTTTTTTTAGGATGGGTGTGACCATAGTTGCTTTTAACTCATCTGGTACACTACCTTCCTTTAGAGAAGCATTTATGAAAGTACAAATTGCTTTTATGAGCCGCGGTGGGCATGTTTTTATTATCATAGAGGAACAAGCGTCTCCTCTACACTGAGATGGTTTCATATGTTCTATGATTTTTATCAGTTCACTCTCTGTAATCGAGTGAAAGTTGAACTGAGGAATTGACGGATCACAAATAAACCCTTTAATCACTTCCTTACTAGCATCAGTGGTAGACAACCTTTTTTCAAGCATTGTTGAACTGAGTTTATGAAGTTTGTTGTGCAAGCCATCCTGTATGAGTTGACACCATTCCCCATCAGTTTTTACTAGTGAGTTTAGGGGTGCAGGAGTGGTTTCCTGTTCCTTTAATATCTTGAAAATGTCCCTTGTATTAGATTTGGCCATGTTAATACGGCCGGTATGAAAGTCTCTTTTTGCGTCCAAGATTGACTTTTTGTACTCTCGTACTGTGTTCTTATACTTCAGTAATAATGCTGGATTGTGTTACTTTTTCCATGCAAAGTAAGCTTTGCTGACCCCAGATTTTTTGGTTCTAAGATCCACCAAAAACCAAGATTATTTGTTAGAACTACAGCCATGTCTTGTGGGGACATCTCGGCCTGAAATGATGTAACGTGTCTAGCAGCCACTTCTATAGGTACAGTTCAGCGCTCAGCCCTTCTACCCGCTCAGGGTCCCCCACCAGGCATATGGTGTTCCAACAGGAATGTCCTTAGGAGTCCTCTGCTTAGGCCTCCAACTCTTTCCTCGCACCTATAAGGCCACACACCTGATTCTTAAGTAAAGCCAGATCATCCTCAACGGTGCTCACCCGATGCTCCACTCCTGTATCGTGACCAGTAACCCTTTCAGTGTAACTGCGCCACCTGTTCCATAATCGGCCCGGATGCGTCGCTGTCTCCTCCCATTGGTTTGGCGGATTTCTGTTTGAGAGCCACGTAATTTATAATTCTCTGCTGGCCCTTCACCATGATGTCTGCCTAGTAGGTACAATGTCACTGTGATGCTGTTCGGGTGGTAGAGAGACACCTGCAGATGCAACCGCGCCTTATGTGTCCAATCCATGGCTCCACTTGGGCCCCTCTCCCATCAAACCCATGTATGCTCATCTCACGAGTCCGGGGGGTTATGGGAGGTGTGTTTAGTGGTACCCTTAGGTTCCTGAAAACACCTATGTGGAGCGTGATCCGGCTTACCTCGATCTCCTCAAATCAGGTGCGACATACCTTTGTTTCAGGGTCAAGTGTGTCCCAAAGGCTCTCTTCTGAACAATCCACTCAGACGCTTTCTAGCACTGTTCCGTTCTACTTCCCCACCAAGGTGGGGTACCCAGGGCTCCCCCGCTGAATCCAGACCTGCGTAACACCTGGAGCCCAGAATAGCGGCTGCACGTCTCATTGCACCATCCTCGCCGAGCTTATCGTTTATGCAACGTGGCTACTTCACTTATCCCGCTGTGGGGGTCCTCTGCTTACCATGGACAGCTATATTGGGATCTTGGTGATGCATCAGCACATACACTGCACATGCATTGCTCCAGGCCCACCATGCCCAGGTGAGGTTCCCTTGTCTCGGATGCTCCTGCGACCGTGAGATCGGGCTGTGTGCAGGCCTGCTGTGTGCGATTGTCGGGTCCTGCATGCCCCCCACACTAGAGTCCTGGAACACGTCTATGCTTCCTTGTTGGCTAGTGCAGTGGGTCTCAGGCAATGTGTACATCTGCCTTCTGCCCGCACCTTGATCCTGGGTGACCCTCGCCCCAATTTGGCCACCCTATATCATGACTGCGCCTGCTGTCAGATGCCGTAGCAAGATTGACTACATGTCAGGCCACTCACCGCCTGCCCTCTGATCACAGGCCTTCTGTGCCCCTGTCCCGGGATTCATCACTGCGGATGTGTGGCGATTCCTTGCCTCAGCTCCAGGGGCACATCACCACTACATCTCAGCCCCCCAACGTCGGCTGCTGCTCTGCTCTGGTGAGTCGCCGCTGATGCAACCACTGATATGGCAGGTCGCTGCTGATGGCACCTGGGATACTGCTAAGCTTTGGGAGGTCTCCTCGTGACCTCTGGCTCACCACTCTGGGACTAATTGTCGGCAGCCATCTTGGAATCACTGCTGTTCCTGCTCACCGCAGCTGTCGCCTGGGCTAGCGAGGGTCCCTGAATCCCTCACTTCCCGCTGGTAGGTGATTCTGGCTCGCAGGATACTCCGGCCCCTAATGCACCTTTTCAACTCCGTAGGAGTTCTGTTAAAGCAGTATAAATGCAGGACATTTCGCGGTCAGCGGCAGGAGCTCTGGAGCGTTACCACTGCATCAGTCATTCGCTGGCCACCCCACCGATGTCTGACTCCTTGATGGGTTTTTGGACATGCAGGCCCTATTCGCCTCATATACTCCTGTTTAGCAGTTTAAATGTGATACGTGGAAGTAGAAGTGAAAGGAAGTTTCAGGCTCTTTCTTGTGGCCTCCTCAGCTGCCAGTAGAGTGAGGTTGTTTGAGGTGATGTTGTGGCTTCTGCTTCTACTTCTGAAAATCAATAACAGTCAATGAGTCTCCACTAGATTAATAAATAGTCTTTTATATGGGCTCAAGTGTCAGGAATTGTGTAAAAGGCTCTGGCAGTAGCCTTCACTTGGTGGGAAACATCCCACACTTTACAATAAATTATGATAGTGCCCGGCAGTTACCTCTCATTTCCTTCTGCCATGTGAAGAGTCCTAATTCTTGCTAATTCGGAGGTTATTGTTTTTTTTTTAATACCCAGGTGTTCTTAGAGTCTTTGTACACCTGTGCATTTGTTTTTTTCAAATTCCCAATTTTTCTGTGTAGTGTCTTGTACAAATGTGCTGTGTGTATTGATAAAGGAAAGACAACACGTGTTTTGCAGACTTTTTCTTTTTTCCAAGGCTCAAAGGGTGGTTTTTCTATGTTTTGAATTGCTAACCTTATACCTGTCTCTCAAGATGAGATAATCTCCAGACTTTATGTTATGATGATTCATACAATGCACCACTGCCATTTGCATGGTCTCCAGGTGCTCACATGGTTCGGTAAGAAAGGTGGGTGTGCCTGGTTAGTGAGGAAAGAGGGATAGGATGGAGATTGTGATCTTCTGATGATGCTTGTAGAACCAGGAGAAATGTGAGCCTGTGCATGTGAGCTTTCTGTGTGTGCTTTGCTGTGTGCACTGTGCTTGTGTCCAGAATGGTGGCGTCCATTGTCTGAGTTGTTTGCTGTTTGCAACTGATAGGTTTTAAATTAGCAATGGGTGTGAAGTTTGTGTGTTTTTGGTGTGCAGTTCTGCTGGCTCTTTTGGGTGTGTGTAATACATGAGATTTGTGAGGGTGTGGAAAAGAGGAGAGGGGTGCAGGGTTTGTTTCTGTTGGGCTATGGGTGTGGGGTGGTTTTATTGATGGTTCTTCATTCTGTATAGTCCTTTGTTTGCTTTTGTCCCAGAGTGTGGTTTGTGGAGGTAAGTGTCTAGGCTTGTCTCGATTAATTGAATAGCCAGGTTTTCCTTTGGTATCGAGTTCCATAATGTGGCTATCAGATAGGAAAATGTGGTTCCTTAGAATTTTCTTTTCTCATAGTGTCTTGTTTCTATTTGGAGGTTGTTGCTCGATCTTAGATTTCTTCTTGGTTGATAACGGGGATTTTAGCTTGGCGAGATTCAGCTCCTTTTCTGTGTAATTATTTGTGGGTGATGCAGAGGGCTTTAAAGTTAATGTTTTTTTTTAACTAGTAGCCAGTGCAGACTTCTCAGGGCCGGCATGATGTGGTCTCTTCTAGTTAGTCTCAGCAGTAGTCTGGCTGCAATATGTTGGATGCGTTGTAGTTTTTTTGTGAAGTGATGATCACAAGGGTACTGTGTGAGAAGATGAGATAAGGAAGTATGCCGCTTATTAGTCGCAGGAGGTAGAACAGTTTCTTTGCTATTGCAATGACTTGTGGTTTTAGAGAGTCCTTTGTCCACGAGATT
Organism: Ambystoma mexicanum; assembly: GCF_040938575.1. Classification (NCBI taxonomy): domain Eukaryota; kingdom Metazoa; phylum Chordata; class Amphibia; order Caudata; family Ambystomatidae; genus Ambystoma; species Ambystoma mexicanum. The sequence goes on along the minus strand of NC_090929.1, from coordinate 991,492,061 downwards.
TCCCAGGTTTTTCATCACTGGCGTTGTCTCCGGTGGGGTTCCGATGCATGGTGGCCAGCTCGGGTATGTCCGTGTTGTATTGTCTTCAAGTGGGGAGATCATTATTTCTGTTTTGGTCAGATTTATCTTGAGATTGTTGTTTGTCATCTAGGTGTATATGTCAGTGAGGCATTTGTCGAGGGTGTTGCCCAGGTCTTGGATGGAAGTTATCTTGAGGATGAGTTGGGCGTCATCTGCGTAGGTGTAGGCTGTCAGTCAATGATGGGTTTGAATGAGTTTCATTAGGGGGGGCATGAAAATGTTGACATGAAGTGGGGAGAGGCTTTATCCTTGTGGTAACTGCAAGTGATGTTTTTAGTGTTTGATGTAAATAGCGGTTGGTGTGTTCTTTCTATTTGGTTTGTGAGAAAGGATTTCAGCCAATGAAGTGCAGAGTTTTTTATGCTGCATTCCTCCAGTCTTTTCATTAGTGTTGTGTGTCTGATTGTGTCGAAGGCGACTGATCTGCCCAGAGTAGTATGAGGGCCGATTGGGTGCCGTTTTCTTAATTTAATTTTAGTTCATCCCAAATGGAGGAGTGCTCATTCGGTTCCTCTAACGAGTTTGAAGTCGACTTAAGATTGGTCAAGTATTCCGTTGCTTTCTACGGAATTTAGTAGTTCTTTGTAGGTGTGGTTGTGAAGGATTTTACGCTGGGGAAGGTAGATTTGATAGGTCTGTAGTTAGTAGGGTCTTCTGCATTTCCTGTTTTGTCTTTTAGGAGGAGTTTTATGTATGCTGATTTAAATGATGTAGGTACTATTCTCGTGTTTAGGAATAGATTCAATAGTAATCTAAAGTATATGGTTGGTGTTTTGTGGGTGAGGAGATTTTTGTAGATGACCGGTGGGCATAGGTCACTTGGCGATCCGGCAAGGTTGGAGTGTTTTATTAGTTTGTTGAAATTTTCCTCACTTATAGGTTCAAATCGATTGAATGTTGTGGTGGTTGATGGAGTGCTTCTTTCTGGGGGTTCTAGGAGGGTATCTGTGGTAGTGCGGCTTGCCTTGATGGTCCATTGTAGTCCTTTTATTTTTGCTCTTAGACGGGCCAGGCCGTTATGTTGTCACATAGAGGTTTTTGCAAGAGGATGGGTATTTTATTTCCTTTTGAACAATTTGTTTTCTGGGTTTGTTGCCCATTACATTATTGCAGTTTAGCATGCTTTTTTGGCTTTCAGGACTGCTGATTTGTAAATTCGAATTTGTCATCAATGTTTGTTTTTGGCCAATTGGTTGTAGTGTCTTCTACAGAGATTTTCCAGTTTGTGGTTTTGTTTGTGTGTTCCCTCAGGTCGTCTGTGAACCATCTCACTGCAATTTTTCTTTGGTGTGGGTTTGAAGAGTTTTGCAGGTGCTAATTGGTCTAGAACAGGGGTCTCCAACCTTTACATTAGGTAGAGCCACTTGTAGTGGAGGCCAACAGTGGAGAGCTACTAGCGGGTGATATTGGGGTGGGCGGGCGATATCAGGGTGGGGATGTTTTTAAACCTCAGAATTTTTACCAATATTTTTTGGCCCGATTATTTCCCCTCTATAAATACATGGAATAACATATGCCTTCGCGACTATATTAAGAACTTCAAAAACCTCTTTGCTGCATTAGTATTTATTAGTAGCCGTCTCATAAAAAGACAGATATTTGTTGGACTACCACACAAATATCTCTACATGCTGGGCACACTATTGTTTTCCAAATGCGCATTTCACACTTCCATAAAAAACAGAAGTTATTTCCAAACTGAAAAATGCCACTTGCGTGCACTAGTTTTCTTTGATTTTTTTTTTGTCAGACACCACACCTACTCTGTTATTTGTGTCTCTCTGTCTTTTAACACAGGTTATAAAGATGTTATAAGCTTGTCAAACTGGTTAATCACAAATAAATGCTTCTGTTGTGCTGACAGCAGTTTTATGGGAATTCTTGGGTGGCAACTTTTGATTTTCACAACGCAGCAGGAATCCATGGTAATGCTGCATGCAATGTGACATTTACTGGTGCTCAAAGACTTTTTGCAAAACATAGTGGAAACGTGAAACGATACGGTGGATTTGCCGTGGTTTTACTCTTACCATTTTCACTCAGTTCAGAAATTATCAAAATGGCGCAGAGAGGACATTTTGCTCTTACATTGAAAGGGGCGCTGTGCCCTCCAGTGCAATTAAGGATATCGATAAGACAGCCCCCATCATGAGGTAGAGGTATTGGCACCGCTGGGCAATGGCAGAACAAAAAACGCTTTGCAAATGGTCATATGTAGAGAGGAAGCCTTTGTATCCTATGGGGGGATTTCTCCCCCCCACACCCACAAAAATTACCAGCTCCTTATGGAAAAACATTGGATTTGGCAATGCTTGTTTTGGGCAGTGTTAAAATGCTTACTCTTGTCTGATTAAATAAATAAGCTGCCAAATAGTAAGGAATGCTAATTAAACAGGGCTGAGCAGCCAATGGCGAGTCCTCTTCCTTTGCTCTGCCGCTCGCCTCCTGTGGCTTGTTTTCTCTCCACGGATGCATCTGTCTCCCACCAAAAATGGTGCCAGTCTTATGTATTCCAAATGAAAATTCATGCAGAGGCAGCCGCTGTACCAGAACCCCTAATATTAATGCGTATTTTGAAACGCGTGAAAATTGGATCAGCAAAAATGGCACTGAAGGGAATACTGGCTGTGGGAAGTATTATGGCTAAGCCGACTTTGACACCTGGGCGCATTATGAAAATATGCTTCATTCGCTAAAGGAGTGCCCCTCGCCATTAGCTGAAGCAGTTGCTCGAGTGTCCCCAGCCTGACGCCTTGATAATTTTTGGGAGGTGAATATCTGCGGCTCGTAGGACACTTTTTAGGCAGATCATGCGCTAGTTCAGATTTTTAGAGGCCTGCAATTGTAATACATGAGATAGAGAAGCATAGGAACATGTTACTGCAGTTTACTGCAAATTAGAATGTACACGTGTAGAGTTAAGGTCACACTTTTGCCAGATTCAGCAAAGGCCCAATTCGTTGAAATGTACCTTTTGTTTGAAAAACGGAGGAAAATGTCACTCCACTTTAGAAGCACTGATCAACAATTGTCACAAATGGAATCAAGGTAGGGATAGCTGACTAACACTGATCCTTCCCCAGCCCCTCGGACATCACCTCAAACAAGAGCGAGCTCACTCAAGCAAAACAGTGTAGTGGGGGCGCACAAGGCCATCTGTGGTACTACAGGCAGCCTCAGAATGTGATACAGATATCTGTCAGTGCATTCAAAAGCAGCTCCACGTGGCACAGCAGGCAAGCTCCTCGCCTGCAAGCGGGACGACCAGTGTTCAAGTCCTGAACACTGACAGTAACGGCAAAACACACCAGAAAACAATTGTGATTCAGATAGTGTTCATTTTTCAGAATCTCCAGCGTAGCTCGCGATCGACCGTTTGGCGACCTCTGGTCTAGAACATCTGTGAATCATGTGTCAAGCTTCTCTTACACTTTGTCCGGTGACGTTCTATTTAGCTGAGAGGTGTTTTGTTTGGTTGATTCCAGTATATCTGCTAGTGCTACCAGGCCAAGGCTTTTCCAGTTTCTTTTGTTTGTCGCTGGGAGTTTCATGTTTGTGGGCATCATGCGGCTTGGGATTTTGACAGTGAATTAGATCATATGGTGATCGTTTCATATGATTGGTACTAGTGGCGCAGCGGTGGAGAGTCCATCTCCGCAGAAGATTGCGTTTGAAGTGTGTCCAGCACTATGGGTGGGACCGTTTACAATTTGTTTTAAAAGGAGGGTTTCCAGTAGGGCGCTGAGGGAGTTTACTGTGGATTCATCTTTTCTTTCAAACCAAATGTTGAAGACCCCTTCCCCGAACTAGTAGGTTTCCATGGTATGTGGAGAGGTTGGCAATGGCATCTGTGAGATTTGTAGCGAAGTTTGGGTTGTATGAGGGTGGTCTATATATCAGGAGGAACACTAGGTTGCATTGGTCATTGAGCTTCATGTTGATTAGGAGTTATTCACAAAGTTCTATGTCGGTTGAGGGGAGTCGTGCAGAGCAGATGTAGTGTTTATGTGCTAGTGCGATTCCTCCTCCTCTTCGGTTTTCTCTGTTAGACTGTATTTGTTTGAAGTTGTCAGGTACGGCTTTGTAGGCAATTATTTTGTAGTTGTCTGATAGCCATGTTTCTGTAAGGAAGAGCGTGTCTGTACCGCCTTTGCTTAAGAGGTTGTACATTTCTGTTTTGTGCTTTGCCATAGATTGTACGTTGAGTAGGCTGCAGTGTAGAGTGCATTTTTTCTTGTATCTTTTCTCACATCTCGGTTGGGGCAGTGAATGCCAGGTTTTCAGTTCTCTCTTGGGTGAGCCTGTTGTTTGCTGGTTGTACAGTTGGAACCTCTATCTCTTCGTGGGGAGTTCCATTATGTTGCGCAGTGGATTTCTTTGTTCTGATTCCTGGTAGTGGGGTCCTTGGTTTCTGTGTGGTCATTTCATGTTGCAATAACATGTTCACGTGTGTTGTGATGTAAGTGCTGCTTTAACCCACACAATTTAGAGAGAACGTCACTTGTAAGAGCCTTAAAAATAGCTTACAAGAACTGGTGGGATTTGGGGAATTACAATAAGAACGTTATAATAACTGATATGACACCCAAATAGCTATTGAATTCTTAGAAAATCTTACAAGTTTGAAGTAGACTTTATGCAAGATTTTATAAGATGTAGATAAGATCCTTAAGAAAATCAATAAGAAACTGTTGTATGGGTGCAGAATGTGTGTGAATTAACAAAATTCACAAGGTACAAGGAAATGTGCGTTAACTCCTGTAACTATCAGTGTACGATAAAGCATCTGCTAGCAAGAGAGTAAGAAAAGACTGCCACCTCCCTGGGTTCATCACCTGATACTCAGGGTTCTATAGGGAGGACAACTGTGCACATTGTAAAGACTGCAGTGGAGTATCTGTACTTCTGCCCACTATATAGTTGTGGTAGAGGCACAGAGCACCCCAGCCAAGGTTATCTAATGATAGCAATGGACAAGCAACCAAGGCTGAGACTCAAGGGAGGTGATGCAGGCCGCTTCTTAGGTACAGTGAGTCCCCAACCCCCCCACAAAGGAATGTCCACACACTGTGCTAACAAAGTAATTTTATATAAAACATGGTTCAGGAGAACATATACAGCACTAAGTAGACTTTGTACTCGGGCAACAACAGGGGTCTAACCTCTCGCCCTGGCTTTTCAAGCAACACCTTGCAACTCTCACCCCCTGCATTGCCACTTTCTGCTCAAATTTCCAGTGCTACGCTGATGACACTCAACTCATTTTTAGGCGGCCCTCTGCCACCTCCTCTCCCTCTCTCATCTCTGATTGCCTAACTGCTATTCAAGATTGGTGTGGCGCCAATGACCTTTGTCTGAATGCCAGCATGACGGAGATCCTCCTCATCGGCACACCTTCACCCTCCTTTCCCCTCACTCTCTGGCCGGCCTCCCTTGGCCCTCCTCCTACCCCCACCTGCGAGGCTAAGAACCTCGGGGTCATCTTTGACTCCATCCTTTCCTTCTCTGCCCACATCTCTGAGGTCTCTAAAAAGTCAAATTTCCTTACTGCACCTCGCCAGAGGTACTCTGCCTTTCCTCTCCTTCCCCCAGAAGCTCATGGTATCCCAAGATCTGGTTCTGTCTAGCTTGGACTCTTGTAACAGCCTCTTTCTAAATATACCTGCCTCTACTCTCTGCCCTCTGCAACTAATCCAGAACAGGACTGCGAGACTTGTCCTTGGCCTCAAACCCTGGGATCGTATCTCTCCACCTCTAAAATCTCTCCATTGGCTCCCAGTGGATACAAGGATTAAATTCAACACCCTCTGCATTGTCCACAAGGCTTTATGGGGCCTGGGTCCAAAATACCTTCAGCTATCCCTCCGCAAATAGCTCCGCTCTTGAGCTCTTCGCTCCTCTACCTCCAACTCCTTCAGGGTCAGTCGTTTTTCAAAGAAACAAGCTGGGGGTAGATCTCTGTCTTCGGCTGGGGTCTCCCTCTGGAACAGCCTCCCTGCCACTCTAAAACTTGAGGAGAACCATCTCCGGTTTCCGGAAGCACCTCAAGACCTTCCACTTTTCTTCTACCTTTGCGCCCCCTCTCCCCTGCTGATCTGTTCTCTCTTGGCACCGTGCACCTGGCCATCCTCTGTCCTCCGGGCCCAGGTATCTGCTCACCCTGCCACCCTCCCGCACTGCCTCCGGGCCACCCCTTGCACTGGGGTCTGTATCTGTACTCATACAGCCCCCCCTTTTTCTTCCTGCACTTATCAGACCTACCCTGTCTGCTGCCTTAAACCTAGCACTTGCAAATTGCTGGCTGTACTACCACTGTTTGTTGCCTTTATTATTTATTTATTGTTATTTATCTGTTTCTCCTCTGCTTCGCACTTTCCACTTCTCCCCCCTTCCATGCACTTTTCCCCTCCCCCACTCCCATGCACTTGCGCGTTCTCAATGTCACTGGGCCTAGTAAGATCGCTGTTTTGTTCTCCCCTCTTCCCCTCCCTTGCCTTGTCGCGCTCTGAAAAACTTGTGTACGACCGCGATAGAAATAGAATATCAATATCCTAATAATGGCAATATTTACACCTCTATGTGGTACCACAATAGATTTAGATTCCGGTCAAATGCACCAACTTCTGACAGCTATTAAAAAGCATAAGTGTTACTAAGCAATGTGTAACTTCATAGATATTCTTGTAGAAAGGCATGGTAGGTTAGGAAAATTGGCAGGATGCTTTCTTTAGGATAAACAATGCAATGCAGTCTCAGGAGGATAGCTCAGGGGCAATGTGCACGCCTTGGAAGCAAGAAGAGGCAGAGCAACACAGGTTCGATCCCCGGGTCTGTGCTTAGAAACCTTTGGGTATTATGCGCATTATAAATAACTAAATATAATAATACTGTATAAGGATTACCCCCACCGTGGCACCCTGTAAGGAAAAGTTAAGGTGTACTTTATCTTGTATATTACAGCCCAGTCAAAATATGTTCAATAATACTCTGCTTCTTTTTCTACGGATCCCACTACCCCAAAGTACCTGGGAAGCCCTGAGAGAACAGGATCCAAGACAAAGCTGGGACCCCCTGGAGGAATCCAATGGATGGAAAATGTTCTTCCTCGTCACAGTACTATGGGTGCCTTGACAGGCTAAGTGCTGGTGTTTCTTGGCTTTACTCAAAGAGACCCCTCGTGGATCGACCCCCTCCACCCCTGGAAAGAAGGTGTTACTGGTATGTCGGTGTCAAGAAGAAGAAGGGAACCAAGCAGTGTCAGAAAGGCAGCAATGCAGGTCTTTGGCAGTGGTCTCCGATGTTGCGTTGCTTTCTGGTGACATGAACACAGCCACTGGACTGAACTGTAGACCCTCACCATGTCTGGATCCTCGGGACATCATCTTCTGTTTTTGCTGGCGGGAAACCCACCGGCAGACACTCCTTTACAGGCAGAACCTCTGGGTTTTCTCTGGCGTGGTCAGGTGGACATATGTCGTGGCAGGGAGGCCCCTTGGAGGATTCTGGAATGATTTGGAACTTTTGCAGTTCTGGATGTCAAGCAACACTATTATGCCAGGGAACCCCTCTTCTGAGTGATACTCAGAAACTGGCTCCCAGCAGTAATAAACACTCCTTCGGACTCTGGGTGACACAGATGAACTTCTTGCCTTGAAGATGTTCAGGCACTCCTCTTCTGGACCCATGAAGATCCCTTATTCGGATGGCAGGCACACAGGACTGGCTTCCAGGACCCTTCGGGGGAAGAGTGGAAGTTGCATGATGTCCCCTCATAGCTAATGGAAAAGGTGACCTATCCAGGTCCCATCTGGTTCAGTCCTTGAATCAGCATGGCAGCTTTCAGATCACATGAAGAGATGCAACCACAGACTTCTTCCTCCAGCTGAATTCCAGGATGCAAGCTTAAGCTGACTTCACCTTCTGCTTCAGGATTCTTGTTTCAGCTTCCGACAAGGAACTCAGTTGAGTGTGAGGCCCTCTGTTATACAAACCACTCCCCATTCACTCAGGCTGAGCCTGGTTCAGCCAGTCAATCACACACAAGTGCATTAATGCAGGCAGCACCCAATGGGGCGCACAGGCATTCATAAACCAGACACCCACAACAGAGGATGTGGTTTGGAGGCTACGCCCAAGGCTGTACCCACAACAAGCAGTCCCTGGGAAGGCATCAGCCGGTCTGGCAGGAGCCAGCCCCAGGGCCAGATATGGTCCTTCCACCCAACAACCATTCAGGGGAAGGGAACAGAGCCAGGGTTCGTCAGGACCTTGAGAAACAAGGAGGAAGGGCAAGGGAAACCAAGAGGCCATCAGTGGCCATCTTGTCTTTGTGTTGGAATCCATTGATTCCTATGGCCAGGCCTGGGTATCCCAAAAATGGAAGATACCTAGAGTCACTGTCACATCGACATGTAGCTGCCACCAGCTCATACCCTGCTATGTGGGCAGCACACACGTGCCCAAAAACATACACTAGGGGTACAAGGGTGTCCTCCTACCCAGGGGTGCCCTAAGGGTATCCCATGGGTACTGTTCACCAAAAGGTAAGAATGAAGCGCTGTGCTGCGCTGCCAGGGGTCCTACTAGACTCCTGTGCTGAAAACACACAGAAAACACCAAAAGAGAAGTGGCAGGACAAGGATGAGGAGGCCCTGCCCCTCCAGCAGCCTTTCCAGCATCACACACATCTCCTTATGCCCATGCATCACACAACCTGTTTGCTAACAATAGAAAGTAACTTGGTCTGGGGATGACCCTCAGCTGAATTATTCAGTGGATAGTCCTTAAGGCACCCAATATTCCTCAGCTGGCCACAAGGGCTCTACACCAGCTGCGATTAAATGTAAATTGCAGTGGGTACCCGTTCTATTACTGGCCCCTTTAACTATCTAGGACTCAAACGTTTGAAACATAAATATTGAGGAGGCAGGAACCCCACCGAACAAATAGAATTGGTATCTGTGTGGGGCATGTATGTGTGAGAGACAGAGAGGGGATATGTTTTTTTTTAGCATGCCACTTTGCAGGAGAACTCACTGGAACTCATGGGGTTGCTTTTAGTGCCCCCCAAAACCCTGCTTGATATTCTGTGAGTTGCTGTTTCCCTCATTATCATCACAGTGTACCTCTCTTTAAGACTGCTGCAATAGAACCAGGAAATGATAGACCCTTTTTTTCTGCCACCACCTTTATGCGAAAACAGAAATGGCACCCTGTGCTTCAAGCAGGCCCTCTGAACGAGCTTTGCAGTTTTGCTTAGGAGGAACTGAGGACCCTTGTTGCATTGATCGCCATGTTGAATGAGGGTTCCTCTGCTGCCGTTGTTCAGTGATGCTCTGCGCATGTGTAGCGACTTTGCTAAATTGTCCCAGAATTGGAAGGTCCCTGATTTCAAGTCTTTCCCTTGCAGCTTTGTGATATCTCCACGTGCAGAGTCAAGGAAGCAAATGACACTGTTATGCTAAGGGTTTTTACAGCCTGTGGTCTCGTCTAGTGATCACAGTCATAAAGTGCAGCGTGGAAGATATCACCAGCAATACCTCACGTAACAATTGGAGTGATACAGGTTACTTGGGAGTGTCTTCCCCCTCAATCTTCTTCATCTCTCTCTCCCCACAACACCAAGAAAGTTATGGTGGTTTTAAAAAGCTTTGGTAAAAACCTTTTACCTGAAATGTGAAAGTATGAAAGTCCATTTGAGCCAAGTCACACATACCTAGTAGCCATCGCTAGGAGCTCACCTCCAGTTCTGAGCCGCAACAGCAAGGCATTGTGGGTATGCAAATTAGCTGAAATGCAAACCTTTTTATGCAGGAAATTGTCTTTGTCTAAGAGGGCAGTGCTACTTTATACATATTGTGAGGGGTAACCATCTACACAGGCTGCGCTTATAACCTGTTATATACTCACTAGATGTGGTAAGTTTAAGCCGGGTGGAAGAGGAGTATTCACAAAAAGTCACAACTGATTTGTAGTTCAATTGATTTATGATTCAAAAAGCCCAGTTTTTTACATTCAAGTAAGTGATAGTACAAACTGATTCAAGGTTGCAAAAGAAAAGTGGTACATTTTTGGTACACATAGGTACACATTTCATGTAAGGTACTTGGTAACAAATGATGTCAGACAATGCCAAGAAATACAGAAAAAACCTGATTCAAAGTTGCGAAAGAAAAGTGGTACATTCTTGGTACGCATAGGTACACATTTCATGTAAGGTGCTTGGTAACAGATGATGCCAAACAATGCCAAGAAATACAGAAAATGCCAACACGTGTTTCAACCTATGAGGTCGTCATCAGGGCATATAGATATATAGAGTACATTGGACTATGATGCTAATGCTAAACCTGAACTGTGTTCCATCTAGAAACCTGTCAGGGTAGGGGGAAGAGTGTCAAAGCAAGGAGCAATTGGAAATGGGAGAGAAAAGAAAGAAAAACATGGTATTAAATTACTACGTACACACCATGACTTTAAGGGTAAGTATGTAGGTTATGATAAATATAGCATACCCTATTATAATTGTTCTCAGAATGGTCAAAGTCATGCTATAGAATAAATAAAGCAACGGATGATTTCCAAAACATGTTGCTGGTCAGTTCAGTAAGCTGTGAAATATGAAGCAAATAGAGCATATTTAGTCTATTGTAATTTACGGTTTTGTGTAACATATATAATAGAAGAGAGGCAAATATTACCTTAACTCAGAACAAGTCATGATGTATTGCTTGGCCGAGGTGCCGTGGCTGTAGCACTAATGCAGTATAAAAGTTCGTATTTGGTGTGATTATTCCGGATATCTAGCCGTGTTCTGTAAAATGATTGGAAAACCGTGTTTGTAGAAAATGAAATTAAAAGCGAGCAATGTAATTTGCCAAATGTGATAGCAAGTGAAACCATTGAAACCTGCACGTTCAGGAAAGCTACAGCAGTTAACTCCATATTACATGCCAGCAGCAGTCATAGACATAGTGTTATTCACAATATTCCTAGAGGTGAAATGCTCAGAGCCAAGAGAAACTGCAGTCAAGATGAAATGTTTCTAACAGAATGTAAGTCTATCGGACACAGATTTCGGGAAAGAGGGTACCCAATACAACTAATCAGGAATACAACTAATGCAGTTAAGCAAGTACCTAGATCGCAGTTATTGACAGAAAAGACAAAGTCGACTCAAGAACAATATCCGATACATGTCAACTTTATTACTAAATTTTCCAGTGATCACAAATTCATTCAATATATATTACAAAAACACTGGCATATTTTGCACCTAGATTCTGATCTGACACCATATATCACGGACCGACCTAACATCATTTTCACCAAAGCTACCACTTTGCGTAATATCCTGAGTCCCTCTTTCCTCAAACCTGATCCCATTGGACAGGATAGTTGGCTCTCTATTAAGTCTAAACCAGTAGGCTTTTATAAATGTGGCTCTTGCAATTTTTGTCATCACGCCTTAGCACCAACAAAAATGTTCAGTTGTCACAATGGCCTTCAAACCAAAATATTTGACTTCATTAATTGCCGGACGAAATATGTTGTTTATGGGATTATATGTGTTTGTAAGAAAGTGTATATTGGTAGCACGATTAGAGAAGTACGCTTCAGGATTCGGGAACATCTCAACCACCTTAGTAGTCAGGATACGAGACTTCCCTTGGCCTCCCACTGGCAGAAACATCACCAATTGGACAATACTAAAGACATAAAATGTATTGGATTACAACACATCAAACAACATCAGAGAGGTGGCAACAGAGAATTGACCCTACGGCAGCAGGAAGCAAGAATGATCTGCAAATTACGCTGCATATCGCTTGGTTTGAACCAAGACTCCGAACTGAATGTGTTCATATAAACTATTAGCCGATCTGGTGGTCCAGTGACCTAACTTTGTGGATTCCTGAGATTACTAGTAAGTCCTGCATTACATGCATATATTTTTTCGATGTTGTGAACTTTTAGATTTTAAGGTTTACTACCTTTGTTTTTTGACTTTTAAGTTCTTGAAAATGCAAACGCACTTCCTTACAGGATCACAATTGATCACATCCTTTCGACTTTGCAAATTATGACATGTCCTCATATTTTTCACCACAACAGTATTAGAATTATTTTTGCTAACTAATTCAATACAACCAGACATACGTGTTATGGCAACTCTTCAAATAACTTACTTACAGCTTTCGAGCATAAGTTATATGCTATCACAGATTTATCTGTTTACCTTCCACCTGCAACAGCTAATATTTACTTGTCACAATCTCTTTTCAGCTATCAACTGCATATCCAACATCCTCGTAAATACCCCCCCAACGATCGATACATCCGTTTCAAAATATTCCACATCTTAATTAATACTTGCTTATAAACCAATCATGGGTTTCCTCTAGCAGGAACACATGTTATTTTCTCTGTCCCATCAGACGACTCATTCACTACTTTGAATTAGCATTTTACGTTTGGACTAGCATTTCCCTGTCTTCCGGCTTGGTTCATGTGTCCTAGCAACAAGGTCAGGTGACTGCGCCACCTGACAGATCGTGTGGAGGTTACTATAGTAACGCCTCAGAACTGCGATTGCTTTCAGCATTTGAGAAACTACCCGCCACTGAGCACGCCAAATCCCCAAGCCGGTAAGCACTTGCTATCGCATTTGGCAAATTACATTGCTCGCTTTTAATTTCATTTTCTACAAACACGGTTTTCCAATCATTTTACAGAACACGGCTAGATATCCGGAATAATCACACCAAATACGAACTTTTATACTGCATTAGTGCTACAGCCACGGCACCTCGGCCAAGCAATACATCATGACTTGTTCTGAGTTAAGGTAATATTTGCCTCTCTTCTATTATATATGTTACACAAAACCGTAAATTACAATAGACTAAATATGCTCTATTTGCTTCATATTTCACAGCTTACTGAACTGACCAGCAACATGTTTTGGAAATCATCCGTTGCTTTATTTTTTCTATAGTATGACTTTGACCATTCTGAGAACAATTATAATAAGGTATGCTATATTTATCATAACCTACATACTTACCCTTAAAGTCATGGTGTGTACGTAGTAATTTAATACCATGTTTTTCTTTCTTTTCTCTCCCATTTCCAATTGCTCCTTGCTTTGACACTCTTCCCCCTACCCTGACAGGTTTCTAGATGGAACACAGTTCAGGTTTAGCATTAGCATCATAGTCCAATGTACTCTATATATCTATATGCCCTGATGACGACCTCATAGGTTGAAACACGTGTTGGCATTTTCTGTATTTCTTGGCATTGTTTGGCATCATCTGTTACCAAGCACCTTACATGAAATGTGTACCTATGCGTACCAAGAATGTACCACTTTTCTTTCGCAACTTCGAATCAGGTTTTTTCTGTATTTCTTGGCATTGTCTGACATCATTTGTTACCAAGTACCTTACATGAAATGTGTACCTATGTGTACCAAAAATGTACCACTTTTCTTTTGCAACCTTGAATCAGTTTGTACTATCACTTACTTGAATGTAAAAAACTGGGCTTTTTGAATCATAAATCAATTGAACTACAAATCAGTTGTGACTTTTTGTTAATACTCCTCTTCCACCCGGCTTAAACTTACCACATCTAGTGAGTATATAACAGGTTATAAGCGCAGCCTGTGTAGATGGTTACCCCTCACAATTTGTTTCAGTTCAGGTGATAGTGGTAGATCACCTTACCATCCACACGACAGCAGCTCAACCCATACCTTAATTTAATCACATATTGAGATTTCCAGGTGTGCGCTCTCCTGATTAGGGCTCTACTCCCACAACCTTTTTGTTCTACTTTATACATAGCTTAGTCTACCCATGACAGACATTTGCAAGGCTGCCAGGAAAACTACATTCCTGGTTTCACCCTTATTAGGGATCATCAGTGCAGTACAGTCCTAACAGCCTTGGAGGTTGGAGAATGTGGCCATGTTTTCACAACACCAAGAAAGTTATGGTGGGTTTAGAAAATAACTTTCACCTGAAATGTTAAAGTAGGAAAGTTCATTTGACCCAAGTCACACATTCCACAACGCCACCTAGTAGCCATCGCTGGAAATTCACCTCCAGTTCTGAGCCACAACATCAAGGCATATTGGGTTTTCAAATTAGCTCAAATGCAAACCTTTTTCTCCAGGTTTGCATTTGAGCTAATTTGCATACCCACTGTGCCTTGCTGTTGTGGCTCAGAGCACATCTCGGCCGCCCGCAGAGCCGCCCACTGGCTACCCATTAATGAAAGAATCCTATTCAAGATCCTTTCAATCACCCATAAATGCATCTCCAACACAGTCCCTCCTTATTGGTTCAGAAAATTGCCAAGGTTCATTCTAACAGGTCCACAAGAGCTGCCCAAAGGCTGACCCAATCCAAGTTCAAACGAGTCAAAGCTAGAAGAACCAGCTTCCCAGTTCTTACCAGCAAGTACTTGAACACCGTCCCACCGACTTTGAGAGTGGAAGAATCCTGCTGGGTCTTCCGCAAACCCGTCAAAACGTGGCTGTTTCCTTAAGCAAAACCTCCCACCAACGCACCATTTCTCGCCAATAAGCATCTACTAACGCACCCAGCTTGCGAGCTGTTTTGCAATGCCTGCATAAACGCTTTTGTAACTGTAATCTGTAAATGTATACTTGCTTCTGTAACTATAATTCGGAATGTACCTACGCCCTCGCCTTACTTTGGGCCCGATGTAGCTGGTAAAAGGACCCCTATGCCTACAGGCTTTGGTGCGCTATACAACTGGAAAAATAAAACAAAATAAATCCAATGCCAAGAAATTTAAAACCAGGTTCGAATAATACATTAGAATAACTAACTTTAAAATAATTTGTGCCAGGAGATATAATACCCACCACAGTTTCTGTATGGGTGAAACCCCACCATCAGAATTCATTTTACAGAAAATAAAATGGTATCAGAACTGATGGCAGTGTGTTGAAAATGTATGCATAGAATTTGTGATATACTCAACCCCCTGTTTATGAATTTTTAAATAACTGCATTAAATATTAACATTCTTAGTTTTTCTTTAGAAATGCTAGTCCTTGGCATGCAAGGGATGAATATTTTAGAGATGTATGTGGATGTTTGTAGCGCAGTGTCTTTTAATTGTTTAGTACGTTTTTTGAATGCGAGAAAATTCGTGTATTTAGTGTACTTGTGTAACAATTTTGCGAAAAGCGTTATGAGAAAAACTATGTTTGCATTTATATTTTGTGGAAGTTCTTTTGAACTATAAACAAATAAAGATGACTATTATTATTCTGGCAGGTTAGACACTATGAAGAGGATTCATTTGAGATATTATTCTTAGAGGACAAGTAGGGGCAAGAGGGAGACTGCAAATGAGACATTTCCAGGGCAGCTGAGGATTGGAGTAGTGAAAACGATTTTCGCACCAGGGGAAGAGCCCATGACCAATCAGGTGGCTGGAACAGCGGGCGAGAATATACATTCTGCGCCCGCTGTTTCAGCCACCCGAGGCCCATGGCTCGGGCTGGCGGGCCGTTACCGGCCATGTCCGCCTTGCCGCCGGGGCATGAAAGCCATATTATTTACATGCCTACAACTTCCTGCGAGCGCTGCGCAGACTACCCGTGAAGAGTCTAAGTGATCCAGAAGGCTGCGCCCAGAGCGGATTCTTTCACGTTAGCCAGCCTCTGCAGAGAAACTGTATGCACACCAGGAATAAAATACAGATTTGCAGTAGCATGGACTCATCCAAAGTTTCTACACTAAACTTGTGTTTTCGCATCTTTCTCAGATACATTTTCATATTATTGAAAATATAAGGACGCTGTTTTCATGCCTTTCTGCCTTGAGCCAGGTTGAAGTTCAGAAAGGCCATGGGACCTGTGTGTTCTACTGCCCACCTTCAGTCCTCATACTGGCAGACTAACCCTCTCTTCCCACCTGCTGTTTTATTTCCCTATGTTCAATGCTGGACATTGGGCCGGCGCTCGGCGGATCCGGGATCCGGCACCAGAAATGGAGCCGGATCTCGCGATCCGGCCAGAGTAAGCCGCCCAAGACCATGAACCAGGCTGGAAAACTTTTTTTTTTTTAAAACGCCTGCGACGGCAGAATTGCCTTTTACCGTTGCTTTGGCACTGGTGTGTAATGCACAATGCTCCCTACATGTACAACTGATTATTTTCAGTTGTACATGTAGCAAGCGTTGTGCATTACGCACCAGTGGCAAAGCCAGGGGTAAAAGGCAATGCTGCCGTCGCAGGCGTTTTTTTTTAAAATGTATTCCAGCATTTCGGACACCACGAGCCGCGCCCCTCTAGACCACGCCCCCTTGGAATCCCCCACCACATTCTTTCCATTTCCACCACTGCCTAGATTAATTACCCTCTCCTTCTGGTCCCTCAACATTCTGAAGGGTCAAGCCGAGGTGCAGGCCATTAAAAAAGACTGTACAAAATATTAGTCAAACGCAATCAAATTAGCAGCGTATCATCTCTCCGATAGACAACTGGTAGTGCCTTGATGGGCATTCCAAATAAGGCTCAAGTGATGCCAAACACAGTAAAATCAGTTGCACGAGATAGAACGAAACAAGCCATTCACGCACTATTGCCAGATGCATGACTGGTTAAATACTCTCCTCTGTCATAGAGCATGATCAGACACACGGGTTAAATGCTCACCTCGCATAGGCCCCCAATGCAGTGTGCCCTCCCCTTCCAAGATTGATAACATTGAGTACCACTAAATTGGGTAATAATAACAGGCAATATTACAGACAATATTACAGCGCCTAGAAGTGGGAAGTATCCAGATTGCACTGATCCAAAGTCTGGGTTCTAGTAATACATATAGTACAATCGCTTTGAACAGATATGCTGCTGTGTATTTGTCCATTTAAGTATTTTGATGTATTTATTCCACTCTCCTTCCACATGGTGCTTCTAGCCCTTTGATCGATTTCCCCTCATGTAATTAATTGACCTGTAAGATAATTGAGTTAAGTGCGCCCCTCAGATCTGTGTTCAAAACCAAGAAGTGCCCTTTCCTGCTTTTGGGGTCACTAAAGGTGGAATTGGGCATGGGCACTAATAGCAGCTTTTAATTAAGCGCTTAGAAGTGACTTTATTATAAAACGTAATGCCATTCATACTACAGGACAGTGGCCCTGAATCAGCCATAGCACGACCATTACTTGCCTGAACATACACAAGTGTTCGGCATTTGTAATGCCATGACGCTTTGCTTTGTCTTCGCCCCGTTACCGGTGATTGATTACTGTTTGTGCAGGCAGCCTCTTCTCTCCTATCATCGATGGTGTTGGGTCAGCTATCATTACACGAATTAGTCAGCAGACAAATTGCTAAAAAACGAAACCCCTTTGTAGTGACACGGTCCTATCCGCTGCTGTGAGTTACGAGGGCATGCGTGCGTGCGTCCCACGTGACAGTTGCAGGCTCTTAAGAAGCAGCAGCTCCTTCCGTTTCACAGGAATTGCCTCTGGAGGGTGTGAGGTGTGTCAGTTTTAGCCCAGGAGTATCCTCCCTTCTTTGGGTCTATTATTTAGGACGACACACTACTGCACGAATGTTAAACAATGTGAACCAACCCTCTTTGAGACTTTAAGGACCTGCTTCAAAAATATTTGCAGCAGAGTGTAACTCCTCGTTGAAAATGCGGGTTGGCAAGTTCCTTAACATGGCTGCACAATACAGGCATGCCCTTACCCAGGGTCATTTATTTTAAGGGCACATGTGTATTTCTTTGTGGCATCTTTGCATATATAGTTGATAGGCTCCCAGAGCGTGTTGCCCTATGATTACAGCACGTTGGTGTTGCGTGGGGGTCTAGTTGTTGCGGGCAACGTGAGCGCCGTGACTGTGTCATGACGCTCACGTGCCCAGTTAATAAAAGGGGCTCTGCTGGCGCTGCGAGGGCAGAGCAGCAGAGCCCCAGGAAGTGGCAACTCGTGTCTGTGGTCATTGTGTGGTTGGGCCTGCCATGTGGTCGTGGCCTTGTGTGCGCGGCGCGGCCCGAGTGCCCTCGGAGCCGCGACCGTTGGGAATCAGGGGGAGACACCCCCACGCATTGGATCCTGCGCCCAGTGACACCGGGCGCTGCAGGGTGTCGCCCTGTCTAAGACACGCCGGCTGTCCGCCGACACGCACACTGCTGCTGGGTGATCCCGACGGCATTAGAGGGCTGCCCCGGAGACCGGAGGCAGCCCCCCAACACTGGCGACGAGGAAGTCGCGCCCGCCAGCTGGTGCTTGCGGTGGGCGGAGTCGTGGACCCGCGCACACGGCCGCAGTCGGCGGCCGTGCAAGGACGCATGGAGCGGCCCTCCTTTAGTTAGGGGGCGGGGCCTGGAGCTCCGACCCGCGGCACGGAGCGGGGAGAACACCCGGGCTGCCACGGGTGAAAATCTTTGTTTCAAAATAAATAAATAAATAAAAAAAAAAAATAATAAAGTGAGGTTTCGTTTCCTCGCAGGGCAGAAAAGGGGACGTGGCCTGGAGTGCCCGCCCACGGATCGTGTGAAGGGCCTCATCAACGGCCTGTGTTTCCCCAAGCACCGACGGGGAGGAGCGGAAGGAGGCGTGGCCCACGTGCGAGCCCCATGATTGGAAAGTGGGCGGGCCCGTTCCCTGTCTCGTGTGCGGAGCCGGTAGGAAGGCTCCCCTTGCCCGGGCCTCAGCGGTGAACGGCCTACTCGAAGGAAAGCCAATCACAAGCATCTCTCAGGTGGGGATCTCGGAAAGGGGACAATAACCCCTCCACAGGCCGTATTGGTGCCACGCCCGAGGGTAGCGGCTCCACCCGGAGTGCTTGTGCGCCCGCTAGGGTTCCAGAAGAGGAAGGCCATCGAACGAGGGTGTGGTCACCGGGAAATGGGCAGTGCCCCTCCACAGGCCAAACCGGTGTCAAGCCCTGGGGTTGCGGCTCCACCTGGAGTGCTCGTGCGCCCCTGGGCAGGGAGAACGCCAGGCACCCATCGACAGCCACCTGAGCCTGGCAACGGCAAGCGCACACCAACACCGGTGATTGGCGGATGACGTCCTCACCTGCCAACAGCATGTCGGACGATGAAGGGGTATGTAGGGGTCAGCTGGCACCAATACCCCATTTTGATGTCCTTGGTGCGCCGGCAAGCCTGGGGGCCCGGTGGGTGGCCTGGGTGGAGAACCTGGAGTTGTACTTCGAGGCGGCAATAGAGATCAAAGACGCCGCCAAACGCCCGACACTCCTATACTCGGCCGGGCTGGCCGTCCAGAGACTGTTCAAGACACTAAAACCCCAAAATCAATCGTACGGTGCAGCCGTCGCAGCCCTGAGCGAATACTTCAGACCCATGGTCAACAGGGACTATGAGAGGTTCAGGATGAGGTGTGCGAAGCAGGAGGAAGGGGAAAGCCTTGATGCATTCCATGGGAAGCTGCGCGGCATTGCACTGGGCTGTGACCTGGGGAACTTCGAGGAGGATGAGATCCGGGTGCAAATCATCTATGGCTGCAGCTCCACCAAACTGCGCAAGCAGGTTCTGAGGGACCCAGCGCTGACCCTGGATCGAATACTGGAGCTTGGCCGGGCCCAGGAACTGGCGGAGGTGCGGGCCTCGGTCATGGACTCCTCCAGAAACCAGCTAAAGATGGAGGTCCCCATGCAGCGAGTGAAGGTTGAGGAGGTGGCGGCTGTCAGCAGGTGGCCAGGAGGAAGAGTGATGAGGAGGGGAGACTGGCCGAAGAGAGACCCCAATGCCACAATATGTCAACAGTGTGGGTGGGATCTGCCTCACCCGCAGGACTGCCCGGCGATGGGACAAATCTGTGGAAGGTGCGGGAAAGGAGACCATTTCGCACGAGTGTGTCTCGCTCCAGCCTCAGCCGGCATGATGGGGGCATCAGGGGGGAGTGAGGTGAAGGGGAGAAGGACCCCCAAAATAGCGGCGGTCCAGGTGGTGGAGAGTCCCCGAGAAGCACCGTACGATATGGGGGAGGAGTACGAAGAGAATGTATTCTTCTTGTCCTGCAGCGGCGCCGAGGGCCAGTTTGATCCCGGAATCTTCTGAGTGGGAGGACCCCGTCATGGGGACTGGAGCACACCTGTTTTGTCTTGCGGTGTCAAAAGAAAAATGTTTGGGTTGGAGTAGCGGTTAGCTGGTGCGCGGACTGGAATGCACCAAATGTTTGCGGTGGGGTGTCGTGTGATTTTGTTTGTTTATAATAAAGGAGGGATGTTGCGTGGGGGTCTAGTTGTTGCGGGCAACGTGAGCGCCGTGACTGTGTCATGACGCTCACGTGCCCAGTTAATAAAAGGGGCTCTGCTGGCGCTGGGAGGGCAGAGCAGCAGAGCCCCAGGAAGTGGCAACTCGTGTCTGTGGTCATTGTGTGGTTGGGCCTGCCACGTGGTCGTGGCCTTGTGTGCGCGGCGCGGCCCGAGTGCCCTCGGAGCCGCGACCGCTGGGAATCAGGGGGAGACACCCCCACGCATCGGATCCTGCGCCCGGTGACACCGGGCGCTGCAGGGTGTCGCCCTGTCTAAGACACGCCGGCTGTCCGCCGACGTGCACACTGCCGCCGGGCGATCCCGACGGCATTAGAGGGCTGCCCCGGAGACCGGAGGCAGCCCCCCAACAGTTGGTACAGCCCAGCTGCCCACTAAGCTGTACTTGGTGGTTGCCCTTAGTGTTGCTCGAGGGCAGTGGTCGAAGTGTGCGAAAAGTAGTGGAACTATGTTCCCTGCTGGCCTGCCCCACCCCCCACAAACCCCATCGCCACGCCACCCCCCCCCCCCCCCCAACGCGCAGTCCATACTCCCAGAAAAACACACCTGCTGTTTAAGGGAACGTTCATGCAGTTAATTGAAGTACGTTTCAACTTCTTCCTACACTTTATTATTTAAAACAAAACCATTTTGGAGGGGTTTCTTTTTAAAATAAAAGTACAGGAACAGTAAAACGTAATAAAAAAAAAAGTAAAAGCGCACCACTCCCGCCCACCTCGACCATGCTCGAGGGCTGACATCAAAGGAAAACAATCAGGGAAAAGAAAAGAGAGTGGGGCGATCATTGTTAGAATAGTTGACCCTTACACTACTGCGTGGAGGGCCTGCATACCAACGCTCCAATTGGTCTGTTGTGCCCACCCTGAGACTCGCTCATTAGCTCAGCAGCTGTAATCTGTTTTGCCAAGCTCCTTGTGCCAGTGGAAGTGCCATGTAATCACTGCACCAGCCTGGGCCCTTCCCGCTCCGATTCCAGGGGTCCTCTACACTCGGGCCGCACCTTGCACATGCAGCCAGGGACTTCCACAGCAGGTCCCCCTTCTCGGAAGGGGAAAGGCTTTGTCCGGGTCACTTTTGGTATCCCCAGTCTCCGTAAACTGTCCTCTTCATGGCCCGCCCTGGGGCCCGATTGGACTAATTGTAGGCCTTAAATGCTCAGCCAACCACTACGAACTGCTCAGCCTGACTCTGGCAGCCCATTCCCTGGGACAGGGAAGGACAACCGAAGCTACACTGCTACAATACAGAAGGCAAGTACACCAGATTCTAGTGTTGTGCAAGTGGTTATTAACAGGTTTAGTTATTGTGTCCATCTTATTCCAGCATTAGCGTGTTTTTTACTGCATTTTTGTATTAGCCTATGCACATTTGGGTCCCTCTACCCCTTATCTTACTGCTCCTGCTTCCTTGCCTACCTGCTCCTACCCTTCCTCACAACCCTCTGGCAATCATTTATCTCAGGACTCCACAGAACCGTAGAGAGACAGGGGTGCGGCATGGCAAGGGTGGTAAAACTGGAACACCTGACGTACCAGAGTAGGGTTGCTTTTGCTTAGCTTGCCCGCTTGCCCCTCTCTCGGCTCCCCCTTGTATGCCCAGCCACACCATTGCTCTCCCCCCAAACCCTGGCTACAGGAGCAAGTGAGGAGATGCCCACAAGCATCTGAGATGTTCTCCTGGTACCTAAAGCCTTATTCACAAAACCTAACTGGAGCAAGTGTGGAGATGTCTGGAGAATCCCGGGAGCTGCTCGCATGCACCCCTGTTTGCTCCAGGTCATCTCAGAGGTCATCCTCGCATCTATGCATGCAGTTTTAGACTTTGTGATTCAGGCATAAGCAAGCAAGTGCAAGTCTGAGCTACTGACAGGCATTTCGTCATTTGCTCCCGAGCAAATCTTATGGAATCCCGCCTACTATTTCTCGAAAATTGGCTTAGTGCTTATGAAGAAGTACAAAAGTGCAGTGGTCATTTTGGTTTAAGTGTGCAAAAGGATTGCCTAAAGTTGGACACTATCATTAATGCTTCCTTTGGCGTTGTTTGAAATAAGCACTTTTTCAGGAGAAGTTTATCTGTAAAAAAAAAAAAGTTTCGAAATATCAGTATTTTCATCTAAAAAGCATGGTGTCTACCACCAAAATAGGGATAACTGGCATGTATGCAATAGATTCGGAAAAAAACACTTGTGCATGTCAAATTTATTTATTAACTTAATCTGACTGCCAAGGGCCCTGCCTCGTGCCCTTAGATTGAATTCGAGCAACTCGCTGATAAGCTTGGCAAAGGTATTTAAAATGCATTCTGCTAAGGGAGCCGCTTGATTTGCATAGACGCTGAGAATACGGTAATATGTTTGCTGGCCCTTGCTCTCGAGTTGCCTGGAGAGGGAGAGAGAGACAGTGTTTTGCTCATTATTCTCAGTTTGCTGCATGCCTCTCCCCCACTGTGACTGCTGTTTGACCTGCTGTCCGCTCGGAGACCCAGAGAGGAGGGCGGGAGCGCTTGGGGCTGGCATGCTACTCATTTATATTCATTAGAAAAACATGGACGGCCCTGGCTGCGCCGAGCAGGCCTGGCAGGGCCTAGCTCCTGCAGAGATGGGGCAACAGATCACCCTGGGCTACAAAGAGAGCCATCCAGGGCAGCAGGCTCCGCTTGGCCTGGAATTAATCTTTTCGCACTTCTCTCAGTGACATTAAAGTGTGGGGGGGGGGGTGAGAGGGGGAGCCCGCAGGATAGTTCGGAGCCATTCGTTTCACTCAGCCATGCTCTCTCCATCTCCTTCCTATTAAGCAGAGTTATTTTCTAGATGCACAGCACTGATGTTTCCACTAATGACTGACTCCCAATTCCATGTGAAGTTAATGTTGAAAAACGGCTCGATTGAATGATGTCTTAAACTCAGCTTCCGCTGCTCCTTTGCTCATCACTTATTCGCATCTGAAAAAAAATGAGTGTGTGTTGCTGAAGAGGTTAGTCTGGTGCAGCGGTGGAAGGGACTGCACCCTCTACCTCTACTGCTGCTTTCCTAGTGCGGCAGATCTATCTGTGCAGCACCAGCGGGTGGCGATGAATATTGCCATAGCTGGCACAGTGTCAGCAGGAGTTTTCCCAGACAGCCATTGGTGTCTGCCAAGGAGAAATCCTGGTGCGGGCATGGCTTCCGAAAATGGGATTTGCTTTTCCTCTGTCAGTGTATTGGCTGGTTATTCGACAGAAGACGGAACCTCCTCGATCCTAAGGGGCGTTGTGCACCTGACCTCAAGTAAGGGCTACATAGACTTCAAAGAATGGGACACTGGGCAGACTACAAAGAGCCCAAAATGCTGCAACCAGACTTCTGAGACTTGGAAAAACAGTCCCCAAAGATTACACCACCTCCCGATCAAACAGAGGGGTCACTTCAAAACCCTACTCAAATCCCCCACACCTTCCAAAGTAGGGGCCCAGAACCCATCACAAGGACATTCACCCACTACAAACCACCAAGACCACTTTGATTCGGTAAAACCGCCTTAATAAGGGTGACTAACTTCAACCGGAAAAGTTATGCCGAATCCTCCGCCTCCTTCCTGTCAACAACACTGTGGAATTCTTTGCGTTGACACCTGCCCAAAGAGGAAGAGCAACTGCCCTTCGGAAAACAGCTGAAAATCTCACAATTCAGCATGAGACCAGAATAAACCCACAACCATCTGGACCCCACTCGGGGCAACATTGTCCAAAGGGAAACTCCTTTGAATAGTTATATGAATAGGCCACCAACCCACAAACAACTCATCAACAAAGGGCCTTAGGAGAATGAAAGCCTACACAAAGCCTTAAATAGAATAAAAACTGTCCTGAACATGTAGGTGACTAGGTTTACAACACATCAGCTGAAGAGTACGGGAGCTCAGAATCCGCTAAACCCTCACCAACAAGATATGTCCCAATACAATCAAAGAACACTAGAGCTGCAATTTCAACTGATAATAAATAGCACATAACCAGCACAACATGTCTAGTAGCAGGCACCCACAGACTAACATCGAATAAAGGGGATCTTCCCTCTCTCGTTTATAAGGCACATCACATGCCAACGCTCAACCCATCAGCAAAGGACTCTAGGAGATCAGACTGATTTGGGGCAGTCTGCCTGGCACCTTAAATGGTATTGGAATAATACTGTCATGAACAGGCAATGGGCCAGCAAACAAGGCATCAAGCAAAAGGTTTCCGAGATCAGACTCGTTTGGGTCGATCTCTCCCCAAGCCCTTTCTCTAAATCTACAACAGAAAGGAACCCTGCAAGTAGATGCTGCAACCAAACACTAAAACAACGCGAGGCAAGCTACCCTGAAGTCAGGGGTACCCTTGCACCTAACCATCTCCTTTCCCTTCCAACTTACTCACATCCTCACTGCTCCAAATTACACTACTCACACAATCAACTCCCGCACATGACAGCAAGTGGATTCCATACACTCTGAATTACCTCAGCAATTTCCCTACACACCTCTGTAGCCCTAGCACCCCTCCCCACACCTACGGCTAACTAGGTCCCTGCAGCACTTTTCAACTAATTCTTCTTTGGCTCACCTCACAATGTGATGTAGCTCACACCCAAGGTCCTAGGCCACCATCCACGTAGAATCACACCCAGGCTCAGATTTCAGGTATTTCTGGTCAGCAGGCATCAACACGAAAGGATTTGCACCTGCCATTCCTCTGTCCCTACCCTCCCTCTTTTCTTGCAGAACCACATGCATTGAAGCCGCCATAATGTTACAAATGCGCTTTAAAAGATCACTTTACATTGCGTAACGTCTGAATTTGTGCAAACCTTTGTCCCATTATTCTTGCCCCAGAATGCGCTGTGAGTAGATGTTGACTGTACATATTCTCTCCAAAATCTTTTTGAGAAGAGCCTTTAAAGCAGCAGACATCATCCAGTACTGAGGACTCTGGTGCCTCCACAACCTCCAGCCAGAGGCCCAGTTCACCCCGGAGGGGCTTTAAAACTCTCCTACACCCTTGGGAGAGTTGAACCATGGCTCACCGCCCATCCGCTTGGCCAAGCAGAGAATGATTCTGACACTGTAATTCATGCTCAATGATCCATAAAGGTTGGAGAAGCGATTATGTACAGGGCAAATAAGCAGGGCACACCCATTTAAGTTAAAGTAATTGTAAGTCACTCCACGTCACCCAAAAAGCTTTCTGACCGATCGGCCTGAGATTCCTTACTAACATGTTCAAGCAATACATTCCCTGGCGGAGTCTACCTCCCATCCATACACACACTCAAGTAACTTTCCTGAAGTAGAAAGCTGAGGAAAGACAATTGCTGTAATGGGGGCTGATATATGGTAGAAGAACCCTCTCAATCTCAGGCTGGAAACAAATCAACGGAACTTCTTGGAGGGACTAAAGAATTCCTTGTCCCACAAAGCCTTCCTAACCTAACTGGTCGGCGGAATTAAGACGGCCAGGATTCAGCATTTGATCTCCATTGTTTCCTATCCAGGTATCTAAGGACTGCATACCCTTTCAGAATACCTCCAGTCTTGGCATACCCTCTCTGAGCATTCAGTCAAGAGGCAGAATTCTGGTGTTTAATTTCCTTTGCCACAGTCTTGTCATATGTGTCTACAAAAGCAATTTAGTCCAAAACGTAAAATACCTCTAAAAATTCAGTGAATCTTTTAAGCAGGCTTAACATTCAACATGGAAGTTATCCAGTCACACATTGTTCTTGTTAGAATGAGGACTACTGGTAAAAACGACTTCTTAATACTCTGCAAATCTTTTAACTTAATTTGGGACAATTCATATATTTTGCTAAATCTCTGAGGGAGATTTCGATGTATTTGCAGGTTTCGGGGTACAAATGTTCTTTTGCAATGGTGGCGAGCAATTGTTTGGTTTAGGATTTCACTTGGCCTGCCCTTTATATGCTAAATTTCATTTTGTGGAGACTGTCACTCTGACTAAATTAGGAATAAAGCCTTTTAGACCATGTGGAATGAAAAGATAGGTTCCAGTTGTGTATGTAGTTTCCATTCTCTAGATCCTCAATTACCTTGCATGGGGTCTCTTCCTGCTTACTTAAACTAAGTTCAACTTCATTCAGACATTGGCCGACTATCCTCAATGGTTGTTTGATTGACTTAACTATCTTTTCATCTCAACATGAAGGATAATTTCTTTGCACATCTCCATTAAAGGCTTGGTCGGGGGCTAAGACACAACCTTAGATATTTTCACATGAATAGCGGGGGAGGGATTTCTCTGTAGTTTTCGAGTTAGCTATTTTACATATCTAGCCACAGAAAATAGGATGGTATGGAAGGTGTAGTCCAGTGATCTATGTGGAATGTTGCCTACAGAAGGTGGGTGAAGGAACATAGAAAAACGAGGCGCAAGGAGTGATTGTTTTGAAATTATCTGGGATGGTAGTATACGTGCAGGCTGAGCTGAGAGACAGAATAGATTGTAAATGTATATTATGTTTTGTTACTGGGATCTACACCATGCAGCGCTACCATGTTTATGGTCTCCAGGCTGGATCTGAAAGAGTTGGTGGGGTAGGTAAGTGGGGGGAGAGAAGGGAAACATGCAAAATAGCTTTGCTGGTGTGTTGATGTGCGCAACTCAGAATTACCCACGTACTGGGTGGGGGTCTCTTTCTAGGTCATCTTTGTCAAGAGCATAGAGGCTTTTGTGTCCAGATGGGGAGGCTCTTGCCCCTGTGGTGCTAGGGTGCATTAGCCAGGGCAGTGGTGTATACGTTGGGCATAGAGGTGTAGAGCGCTGTTGCTTGACATCTGTAGTGAAGAATTTTAAACTGCCATTTTCTAGTGGCATAGCTGGTCTATCTAGGCGTGTTTGGGTGTGAAAAAAAGAGTGTTAGTGTTGGGACAAACATTCCATACCATGGACAAACAAATATCTGTGCCTGAAATAAGTTTAGAACATATAGGAAGTCCCTAGTACACATCGAACGGTATACAGTTCTGCACTTCACGTGAACAGTGTTGCAGCGGTGCAAGTAACCCATGCGGTACCAGGTAAAACCAATGAACAGTGTTTCGGGCCATATGATTGTGATAGTCAAATATTAAGATACTGTCATTCTGGACTGCCTGTCCCAAATAATTTGCATTATTTTGCCAGTTTTAATTACTTATAGAATAATGTATTGTTCAATTTGACATTATGGGGGTCATTACGAGTTAGGAGGTTTAGCAGCATGGCTATCCCCTTACCGGGTTCCTTAAATGAGGAATTACCGGGCCATTCCAACCTTGGAGGGCCCGGTAATTCCTCATTCAAGGAACCCAGACCCGGTACATCCCCATTCCCATTCGAGCCCCCATAGTGCTCAATGGGAATGGGGAGCATGCTAACAACGGGCCCGTTGTTAGCATGCTGGGCTGCTCGCGGGACCCGCTAAAGCTGCCTGGTAAAACCAGGCGGTCTTAGCGGGTCCCGCGAGCAGACCTCGTAATAGGGCGGTAAGGGGTTAACGGCTCCAGCACCTTTACCGGCACCGTTAACCCCTTACCACTCTCCTCGTAATGAGGCCCTATGAGTTGTAATTAATCATGCCCTGCTCATACCTCTGGAGGTACTTCATCCCTCTCTGCTGCTGTGAATTAGGTTGGTTTAGGGAGAGTTCCCATCCAGTTTGCTGCTTTAGCTAACAATTCTCCCAAACAACAATAGTTTTATTTAATGAATTGACATTGTGGTTTTGTCTATTTCATTTTTACAAATGTCTCGTTCCCAATTCATTGCATGCTACTTTATGTGCTCATGGTTAATCTTCACCCAAGGGAATGTTTCAACACCCACTCTCTATTGACTAAATACATTTGCCTCTCGTACATGAATGTTAAGTTGCCAACAGGGTGGAAAAACGCGCCTTCACCTTGGTTTCAACTCAGTGCAGCCGGAACTATTGTGAAATAACGCTTTCATCGGCTGAACATGATATGATTGTAAACCAGGCCCTCTTGGTTTAATTACACAAAAAACGCAGCAGATTTAAGATAGCCCCAGTCCTGTTTCTGTGTGTCTTGGGTCAACAGAGCTTTGGCTTTCTTTTGACTTGCTCTGTTTTTACTTTTTATTATTTAACCTTTTCTTCTATTTTGTTCTTAGATAAACTGAAGTGAAAACTGAAATAAAGCCAAATACCCTTACATGTACCAATCACATGAAAGGACCTTTCCTGGCAGCCATTTCTTTCTGTCGAAAGCACCACGTAACCACATGCACTATTATAATGTCAGCAGTGGTCGAACTGTACGAAAAGAATGAGTGGAACTACGTTCCCTGCTGGCCTCACCCCCCCCTCCCCACAATCATCATTGCCAAGCTCCCCCACGCACAATACAAAACCCAAAACAGACCTGCTGTTTAAAGGAAGTGCAAGTTTCAACTTCTTCCTACACTTTCATTTTGAAACTAAACCATTCCGGAATTATGTCTTTTTAAAATAAAAATAAAGGAACAGTAAAATAATTTTTTAAAAAAAAAAGTAGAGGAGCACCGCTCCCGCCCATTTCGACCACTGAATGTCTGCCATCTTGAGAATGTGCCTGGTAACACAAAGAAAGGCGTGTCCAATTAGAAAGCAATATTTCTCCTGTGTCTTTGCAATTTTTTTTACTGTATCTGCTCTATCTGTATTACACACCCCTGACATTATAATATTGATACCTCCTCACCATTCTGCTTACCCTTAATTCAAACAGGACTGTCATGGCTTCCTCAGTTCTGTTTCTTAGACCTCCATTCACGCCCTGTTAGGCCCATCTATTGCTTTATCCAAATGACTGTCCCTTCAGCATGTAATTATCCCTGTTAATCCATTTAAACCCCCTGGTACTCCTTTCAAAACCCCCAGAACTTTCCTCGCTTACTTTCTGCATCCATCGTCCTTCTGCCATCTCACAGAAAATTAACACCATACCATGAATTTGGAGCTACGTCAGAAGCAGGTCAGGTGCAGTGAGGATACCACGGAAAGGGGAGGGAGGTTTTAGCAGGTGGCTGTTTGCGTATTCTCAGTTTGATATTGGCTTCTTGGTACAATGTCCTGCAATTTTATTAAATTTATGTTATTGCTTATAATGCAAACCTAGCGCAAGAGTAGTGGAGCGCTTTACAACAGGATTGTGCCAGAATTGGGCTTGGCATCTTATACAGTAACGCAGTACTGTTGGTGGAGGGATAGAGGGAGTTGTATTACTCAAGCAGGTATTTTTGAAAGAGCCACGTTTTTAGTCTTTTGCAGAACTGGAGGATGGTAAAGGCATTTCGAGCATCTACCGAGATTATGTTCCAGATGGCCAGGGCACGGCAGGATAAGGACAGCTTGCATGTCTTCACATTGCGGGCTAGCTTTGACTCCCAATGTTTTGATAGTTTTGCTACATGAGGTGCGAGAGTCTACAGAGGTAGGGAGTTTAGCCGCCAAGTATGTTGGTGTTACTTTTGAGACTGCTTTGTAGGTGATACATGCAGTTTTGAATATGACCCTGGCAGGAAGGCAGAGCCAGTGAATCATGTACTGTGTTGGAGAGAGAGGGTCGAATTTGCGGGCACCTGTAATGAGGTGGGCTGCAGCGTGGTGTGCTGATTTGAGGGGGGTCAAGTGTGCGGCTGGAAACTCAGCAAGGAGGGCATTGCCCCTATTGATGTGTAAACTAATGAGGCCTTGGACCACTGTATGGAATTCATTCAGGGGAATGAAGGGTTTGATTTTGTGGAGTGTGTGGATCTGTAGCCATGCAGTCTGTGCCTTTTTGGCTATGTGGTTTTGGAAGGAAAGGCTACTGTCAACAATGAAGCCCAGGGATTTGGCTTAGTTCGACAGCTTTGGGGTGAATCATTCCAGGCACATGTCATCCAGCCATTGTTGTACAAGTTGTTGTTTGGTGGGGGGACTGATGAGGACAAATTCAGTCTTGGTCGGGTTCAGTTTAAGGAAAACATTTGCCATCCATGCTTGGATAGTAGCCAAGCATTCACGGAGCAGGGCAATGTCCTGGCGGCCGGTGACCTTAACCTACAGCTGTGTGTCATCACTGTGCTGGTGGATGGCTATGTTGGGGGTCATTTAGGAGAGTTCCCAGGGGTTTCATGTATAGATTGAAGATGATTGGAGAGAGAATGGAATCTTAGGGGACCCCACATGTGACTGGGAGTTGGCTGGATCTAAATGAGTCCATCTGTACGACTTGGTGCCTATCGGATAAGCAGGGTGAAAAACATTTTAGCACAGTACCAGAGAAGCCCATTGTGTCAGCAAGGATGGAGAGGAGTATTTGGTGATTACCTATTTCAAAGTGTCATAGAAACCTGACGACTGCAATACCGGTGGATTGGTGAACAATTTATTAGTAGAAAGCTAAGAACAGGACAAAACAAACCAAGGACAGGACAAGACTTTGACACAAGGGCGTACTCCCCTCCCTGAGTGCCCCATTCTCTTATAACCAAAGGAACGCATGCATTTCAATAGAAGGGGTGGCCCCGACAGGGCAAAGAATCATACTGAAACAATGATGCATGCAGGGCACAAAGGCCCACTATACAAGTCTTTGATACCAGCTGAGTTCTTACATGTTAGACAGTGTTATCATGGAGAAAGACATTACGTGATACCTTTAGTGAAGTACAATATACTCCTCAGAGTTTCACACATGCTGTCAGGCAGACGAGAACGCTTACAGTATGATGACTTCCTTCTGCTAAAGCCGCTTTTCCTAAGAAAGCGGGAGCCTAAAACACGCTTACATATGCCAAAAGGGAAACACGTCAGAAGCGAGAAATGTGATGGTGAGCCTTCCAACACATTAGGCGAAGAGTCTTCATTGCAAGGACACGTGCAGTAAAGCTGAAAGACTCACACTGCATGGGCAGAGAACAGTGTTTACACATGGCAGTTTACAGTGCCTACTCAATATCATAATGCAGCAATATACTAGGGAGTACATACATTTTTTCAATTCCAAACTTTCCCACACAAAAGACAACTGAGAGGTCTAAGAGGACTACTCTGATTTGTAAAGTGCCCTGTTGCTTCCCAAATGCTCTAATAATATTAACATTGACCGGGCATTTATGACCATACACATAGTCCTTTGTTCTTTTGTTGTTCTCTGTTGTTGTTTTGAATTTGGATTTTCAATGCATCACTTGTCCTGTGGAGTAGGCTGCATTGCTGTGGGTGTTATTGTCGTCTTAGGTTTTGAACAGCAGTGTGTGGAACAGACTTGTGGTGTGCTCTGCCCGCTCACCCTTGTCATCTGCTGCATGGCCCCTGACTCTGCAACCCTAGATTGAATATCACTGACTGGCTTTTGCCATCACCACTGCAGTTGTGGGCTCCCGTGTGTGGCCCCGCCCCCTGGATGTGCAGGAGCGATGACATGATTGCTATTTCAGGTGGTGCCTCTATGGCATCCTTTGCTCTGGGGGTCCCATTCTAAGGGCTCTACTCCTGTTTGCGCCTGATCATGCACCAACATGTTATACATTTGTTCTACTATCTAATTTTTATATTTTCTGTTGTTTCCATGCCTTGTCCTATTCCATCTAGGATAGCCCACCATACTTTTCCCCAGCTATCCTCTGAGCGCACCAATATTCACTCTAATCTTCTCTGCCCTCTGACGGATTGCCCGTTTAATTTTGGCCTCCTCAAAGCTCGTTCAGCTTGTAACAAATCCCACTCAATATGTGACTCATTTTTTCATTGTAACCAACACTTACTTTGTTTAACTGAAAGCTGGATTACTTATACCAGCCTCGTTTCAAACTGCTGCTACCTTGTTTTGCCACAGTGCTTGCACATCTAGACATGGTGGGGGCACTGGGGCTCTCGTAATTCTTTCTGGACTCTTCTACCGCCCCCTTCTGGTCTCCCAACCTTTCCCTCCTTTGAATTCCATTTTTCTTCCCTTTCTAATCCCATTTATGTCCCCCTGGTCTAGGTACTGATTTTCTTGAACATCTTGAATTTATTTTATCTTCTTTTCTTCACCACTTCTTCTTCTTGGTGACTTTAATCTTCCCTCCTCTAATTCATCTTACCCCTTGTTGCTTTCACTTATGGATTCCTATCATCTGCAGTTCCTTCCTTCTCCCCCTCCCATCAATCTGGTTCCCGTCTTGATCTCATTTTCTCTTCACTTCATTTTTCTTTTCCAGTGTCTTCCTGTCCCTTTCATGCTTCTGACCATTTTCTACTTTGCTTTTCTTTTCCACCTTCTGGTCCCCCTACTTCTTTCTCTTCTTTGTCTATTTTTACTCATAATCTTTCTTCCTCTGAAGCTTGTCTTTGTTCTTTGTATTCTCCTCTTCCATCAATTTCTGCTTTCTCTTCTCTTTCTCCTGATAGGACCACAATCACGCTCCACTCTACTTTGCTATCTGTACTCAACTTAGTCTCTCGTCTGTGCCCCCTGTCCCCTACTCATAAAACTCATCAGCTCTGGCTCTCTGCTGGAGGCAGAGGTGCCGCAGTTTGCTTCTGATGTTGCTGTGCTTTGCCTTTGCATTCTCTGTTTGACTCTGCTTTACTTGCCGCAAAGAAATCATACTTTTTCGGACCTCACTCTTTCCCTCTCTCATTACCCTCGTTGTCTTTATCAACTCCTCCACAATATCTTGCCTTCTAAACCTCCTGATCCATCTGCTTACTCGTCCCTTTCTTCATCTGATTTTGCCAAATACTTTACATCCAAAGTGGTGAATCTTTGCTCAACCTTTACTCCCTCTGTCACGCCACCGGCTCCCGGCTGCCGTTGGCGGCTGTGGAACGCTTGGCGTTGGCGGCGCCATTCGGTTGTTTCAGGTTACTTTCTTACTTCCTGGTTTTCTGGTCTAGTCTTTCTGTCCTGTCACTCCATTTCCGTATTTAGCCCCACCCCTCTCTGGGTTCGGCGCGTTGCAACTTTGTCCCTTTCGCGCTGTTGCTGTGCTCCTGTGTTTCACCTCACGTTTTTGCCTTGCCTATCTTGCTTTCTCTGCCTTCCTTCCCCGTGCTCGAGTATTTCGCTACTCATTTCACGTTACTGCCTCCCCTGGTGCTCTCCCTCTTTCTTGTCTTCCGCGCAGCTCTGCTGCTCGGAGCGGATGCTCTTCCTTTTCTCTGTTTGCCTTTTTTTTTTCCTGGCTGCTGCCTCAGTCCTTCGGATTGCCTTTGCTGCTTTCTGGCTCCTGTGGCTCCTTCGTTCCTGATTCCTGGCTCTCCCCGCGCTACGTTGTTTAACGTACACCTTACCTGAGTGCTCCTCTCAGCTCCTTCTCTTTCCGACACCCATCCCGGGTGCATGCCCAGTTTCTGCTTCGGATCTCCGGCCATCAAGCCCTGGACTACTTACGACTTCGCAGCAGAACACTCTAGGATGTCCGCTCCAGTAGTGCTTCGGATTCTCATTCATCAAGCCCTGGACAACTCTAAACATCTCGGCTGTTTTCTGCAGCAACATACTCGGAGAGGTTTTTTTAAGCGGCTGCTTTTTTCCTCTGTCATTGGTCCCTGCGGTAAGGGGGTCCACTGCTTCCCTGTCTAGCAGGGAATCAGGGTGGCTTCCTACCGCAGAAGACCGTTTCTCTTCTCAAAAAAGAAGTCAAAGAAGAAGCTCACCCGGCGAGAGACCTCATCAGAAGAAACAGGTGAGGAGGAAGGGGAGGTAGACATTGATGTAACTGACAACCCACCTATCTCGGCAGAGTCTGATAGTTTGCAACGCCCGAAGAATAGATCAATGGCTACCCCTGAACAGGCGCAGGAGCTTCTTGTAGCTGTACAGAATCTGACGCTGAAATTGCAGGCTGTTAAAGCTGAAAATGTGACTCTTAGGCAAAGGGTCGACTGCTTTGAACAGTCTCAAAGCGACCTTTCTCCTATGCCCTTGTCCTGCGGCAAATATGATGGTTCACCTCACAAGTTCAAAGAGTTTATGGAAGCTTGTATCATCTATTACACTTTCAGACCCCAGACCTATTCCTCAGATCAAGCCCGCATTGGGTTAATGGTTTCTAACTTAACAGGTAACTCCCTATCTTGGGCTTCACCACTGGTTACCAGTGCCAGTCCTTTACTGCAAGACTATTCCAGGTTCACAGCCCAGTTCAAGTTGGCCTTCGAAAGGCAAGAGACCACCTTAGTAGCCAGTGAACAATTGCTGGACATTCACCAGGGAAACTCTGATTTATTGTCCTACATTTCACGCTTTAAGTGGGTGGCTGCTGATGCAGGCTGGGAAGAGAACTCTCAATACACCATCATTCGTCGAGGCCTGAGAGAAGACCTTAAGGACGAATTGGTGAGGGTTACAAGACCTGCCACACTTAAGGATCTATGGGCTACTCTGATTCAGCTAGATTATCGCTTATCAGAAAGGTGGTCAGAGCATCAGAAGCATCGTGGGTTTCCTGTCCTGGCCGAGCCAAGCCCGTCCTCCCCCTCACCCACCTGTTTGAATAAAGAAGAACACATACAGATTGGGACTACTCGAGGACCACTTACGTCTGACCACCGTGGCGGCGGCGGGCTTGACAGAGAAAGATTGTGTCGGAAGCGGCCTCTATGCTTGTGGTTGAGTGTACGAAGCATATCGGGGGTGCGGCTTGACACAGCTACACACGTTGCAGAGTCCTTTCCTCTTGCAGTTGGACGTGGACGCGGAGGGAACGCAGCGCCGCTCGTGGCTTGCTGGAGTACTCGCGACTTGCGGCTCGCAGGCTCCGTTTCCTGGTACAGCGGCATCGGCCGGGACCCGGCGTTTTTCTCTGCGGTGCTGCGCCAACGGGAGCCGCTGCTGCAGTATAATAACGGCACAGCGGCGGGCCGGCGGAATAGCTGTGGCGCAGCTCCGTGTCCTTGCTGGACCTTACTGGTTGGCCTTTTCTGTGCAAGGGCCCCCTTGGGACATTGCAGGAGGTGAGTGAAGAGCTGGGAGTTTGCTGCTCGCGGGCTAGTTGTCACATTATCTGGCCTCCATCCAGTGATCTCTCCTCCTGACGCTCTGTGCACAATAATTGGCCAGTGTAGCACAACTATTGTGCTAAGTTAGCTAATACTACATATTTGAGATCTGATGAGACCCTGATTCCTGTGGACCCTTGTAGTGTGCAACCCTTATTTATTTTGGCTTGTGTGGTCCACGGGTGCAGTTACTGGGCCTTGTACTGCTGCACCTTCTTGGCTCATTAGAGCAGAAGTTGCAAGACACATTTAACCTGGCTTATAGATCACATTCCCAGGAGACTGTGGGCTTTGGCCTTTGATCCTGAGTGCTTCGATACCTTGACTTTCGTCCAATTCTCCGGCCTTTGGGTGTAAGGACCCCTGAGGCTGTGGTTCACCTTTTGCTATCATCCCGGGGTTGAAGGGAATAATAACCATCTCTCATTAACCCTCATATTTATTATCTAAACCTGTACGAGAAAGTTTCCCTTCCTCTGAATAGACAACCTTGGTGGCCGTTGACCTCCTCCCCTCCCTTGACATGCAGGAAGGGAAAATGTCCTCCCATTGGAGCTACAACCTACGGAAAATTAAGACCCTACCTTTAGAGGGGAATATGGAGATTCATATAAAGGGTGACAAATCTAAGAAGAAGGCGAAATACGCCAAGCCAGCGGACCAAGGCGCCATCACCAAGTTCTTTCCAGTAAATCCTCCTCCGGAAACAAACTCAACTACTATCGAAGAAACTGCACTCCCAGGCTCTAATGGCAGTGCGCTAATGAATACTATCAATTTCGATGACATTGACAACAATTCCCTCTTAGACCTGTGCCTAAATATCCAGAGAGGGATGGCATCCCACACCCCTCTGACGATAATAAGCAGCTCATTACCCCATAATATAAGCAATATGAGCACTCCTCCTGGACTACATAACTCCATTGGAAGTAGCAGACGTTTGTCTGCCTCCCCTAACTTAGCAATGGCATCTATGGAGGACCCACCAGACAAATAGGACGTGGACTTGGACTGCCAACATCCTGGCTCAACTGAGATTGCCGAATTGCAGTCATCAGTTGCTTCCCCTACAATTTGCACTCAAGATTCTACTTCAAATGTCAAGTCGTATCCTGGCTAATACCAACACCGTTTTCATGACATTAGACCAGAAGGATCATCTTCGTGAAGAAGCGGAAGCTAATCTATCTGACGCCTTACATATTGTGGAAGGAAGTGACGACCAGGACAACATGGAGGGCGTTGTAGCCAAGCCATCAGAAACTATAATCAGTGTTGGAGACCACGACACACCTCAAGAGAATGCTGCTGACCCTGAGACGACACAAAGTTCTTATGTTTTCTTCTCACGGAAACAACTTAGACTGGCGAGGAAGGCGCTTAAAAATGAAAAAATCCTAAATAAGTGCCTTACCCTCTAATGCTGAGCCACGGTCAGGGCTAGAAATACGCTAAAAAAAAGCTAAGAAAAAACTAGCTAGAGCAGCTGCACTGGTGCTAACGGCCAAAGGTTCCCTCGCTGGCTGGTTGGTGCCTAAAGACAAACCCATTACCCCGGACGCAGACAAGGATTTTTTGAAAGACTTAGACTTGGACCTTTTGAAAGATTTAGATCTAGAACTGGAACCTAGCTCACCAGTAGTTACTGATCTACCATCAGTACCCGTCCAAGAGGGAAATTTATTGGTGCCTCCACATCCTGAACTTGGGACTGCCCCTAAAGACATCAATGCGAACCGCATCTGCCTCATTAAGAACCTCTATCAGAGTGGCAAAAACACTTGGCTTGCGCGATCTGAGCTATTAGTCAGACTCTATTGTATTCCCCAACTTCGAGTATTGAAGTCAGACGACTTTATGTTTGTAGAACCTCTGTCAGGTCCGAACCCCTACGTCTCTGCCTTACATTGCACTTTTCTGTCAACAGCACGGCTGATCAGGAAATACAAAGAAGAACTTAGGGCTGTTGACGTAGCCATTGACGTGGACCTGAATGAAGTGGACCCTAACATTTGCCCTGACGTCACTGCAGCACCAGTTACTGCGCTTAATTGCCTGAAGCAAGCGGACATGAAAAATCTTGAACTTGCCAAAGTCCAACAAGTGCTAAAGTGGCTAAAGGAATCCCTCCCGGGGGTTCTACACAATCATTGAGCCTTTTCTTTTCTCACCTGGAATTGCAGAGGCTTTGCCCACTTATTGAGGGCAGAGGGTTCCATTGACTCTCTTGGTAAACGTAGCTGCATTTGTCTTCAAGAAACCTGGGCAATGGACCCTCTGTTATGGGATGGTTTTGTTGTATAACAATCTTTCGCAAAACGGGGCATAAGGGGGCCGTCCTTTTGGCGGTTTGCTCATTGGGGTGGTAAACACAATGGTTTCCCGAAGGGTCCACTGTGAACTTGAGGATTACCTCATGGCAGTGGAGGTCGAATATGAAGAGGAAAGCTGCTTTTTTAGGTTTCTCCTTGTTAACCTCTACAATCCACCAGGTGCTAATATTAGTGAATCCTTACAAGAAGCAGTACAGGCCCTAATGTCATCTTGGTTAATGAAACCTGGTAACACTGCAGTGGCGGTCATGGGGGATTTTAACTGCCAGATGATTGGGGAGGGTTTTGTATCACCTAACCCTAACCTCAGTACAATTTGTTTAATGACCCATGAAAAAAGGGAGGCTGTGTCATGATGCCTGCCCCCGGAAGACCAGACCAGGCCCAGCAGCCCCGGAAGCAGGCATCATGCCACTTGGAGCATGCCCAAAAGCCCCAGTTAGGGGCTGTTTGGGTGCAGTCCTGGCACCTATGGCACCAGGCTCATAACGATAAAGTCAGTCCTGGCGCCATGGGCGCCAGGCTCATTATTGATAACTTACCTGAAGCAGACCATGCTGCATACTCACCTGAGGCAGACCATGCTGCATGAAGACTCAAGCCAAATGAGGCTTAGGAGGGACTATTTTACTGAAGGGACTATTTTGTTACTTGGGTGGGGCTGTGGAAGAATACTTACCTGGAACTTCTTCCAAGGCTATTTAAACCACGCCCGGACAGCCACACGTGCTTCGCGTTATTCTGCTTGCTGCAGCGTAACGCTCACCGTGTTTTCAGCAGCTCCAGTCTTCAGCCACGCCCGCTTCAGTCCTGGGACTCCTGAAACAAGAAGAAAAGAAGGATAAAGGTTAGAACATGAGTTTTAACTTTAATCCTTACCTGAATCCTGATCCATTTCGCCACGGAGCTGAAAGACAGAAGTCTTTGAAGCATCGCTTCGCATTCCTACGGCGCCGCGCTGAACTCACCTGCTTGGCGGTACTTCAGCATTCCATCACGCTCTCTCCATCTCGCGGCCGCCCTCCGACACCTAAGGAGACAAAGACAGCAAGGTGAGCAAGGGGACTCTCTAAGGCTATACAAGCTACCCCCGAGGACTTACCTGATTTACCACGGGGGTACTCACCTCATCTTGGGTCGGCGCAGTCAACTCTGCTTCATCGCTGTACCCCGGCCCCTAGGGGGAAAACCACAATAAACTTACCTGAATCTTACCAATTGCCATTTGGAAATCTTCGAGTGGATTAATCGGCAACCTGCAAGGAATCGGACAGAGTGAAGATCAGACATTTGAACTCTTATGAACAATTGGACTTTAAGTCAATACTGGAACTCACCAATTCCTCTACGCCAGTGAAGTAACTGGTCATCAACGCGCCCCTGCGGTCGACGCAGGATGGAGAGCTCATCCTTCCAAACCATCAGGTGAGACTAAGGAGGGGACATCAAGAGTGATCTGTGGGAAGACAACGGGAGTGGGGAAGGTGGGTTGACACTCAATTCCACGGGTGGTTAATTCCCCTTCTCCTTTGCAGAAGAATATTCCTGCGAGCCAGACAAACTAGGCTGAGCAGGCCAGTCCAGTCAGTCATCTCGGCGCTACACGTCACGCTGGTGGAAACAACAGTGGCCCAGTTCCGGTCGACGCCCCCGTGGGAACCAGGTGAGCGTAACAGGCTGAGGGGTTGGGCTGGCTACAATTGTTTTCCTTATGGGATCTTGAGATGATCAACGGCCGCACGTCTGGGGATAGGGCAGGGAAACATACTTGGACAAATGGGTCAGCTGCCAGCACTTTGGACTACATATTCATGTGCCCTGAGATGCAGACAAAAGTTGCTGACATGAAAGTGATTAATACTAACTGGAGTGATCATGCGATGCTCCAATGCTTTCTCCGACTACCTAGTCATACCACTCCCATCTTGAATATTGGCAGAATTAACATCAATAATGCAGGCTCAAGAATTGTATGGTCAGAAAAAAACATTAGATTAGCTACGGAAGCCCTCAAAAACACTCCCTCAGTAAACTCCCTAGACTTCAACAGCATGTCTGTCAATGCCATTGAAGAATGGATTCTGGCATTTTCTGGAAAACATGCCGCGACTAAAGTGAGCCACATGCTAAGACCAGAGGGCGTTTGTCAACCTTACAACAAAGGAATCAGAGATGCTAAGAGAGGGCTGAGAGCGGAAATTCGTAATATTAAGACCTTGAACTTGCCTGCAGCCCTTGCCTGCAGCCCTTTACCGCGAGAGGATTAGAAAAGCCAAATATAGCTATAAAATGAGCATTAAGCATATAAAAAAGGCTGAGAAAAATAGTGCCTACCAAAGACTGATACTGACTATTTGCCCTAGGAACTCTCGCAGTATTTGGTCTCTGCTGAACGAGACTAGGGAGAATGGTAAATGGCAACTAGTTAACCCTATTAGCGAGGAGACCTGGGTAAAATTTCTAGAAGAACGTAATCACGGGGAGAGTGAATCTCTTAAGATACCTTGTCTAAGGCCACTACTTACCCGCCCTTTGAAGTTTCCCCGGTGGTCATTTGGAACAAAATTAAAACTCTTAAGTCCTCAAGAGCCCCTGGCCCGAATGGGGTGGCAAACGTAGTGATTATGAACTACCCCAAATTCTGGGCGGAGGTGTTTACAGTTCTCTTTGAAAAGGTCTTAGCGGAGGGGAGAATCCCGCATTCTTGGCAAACAGCAATCCTCATCCCCATTTTCAAAAAGGGCAATCGTGCCGATCCCAACAATTACAGGCTATTATCAATGTTGGACATATCAGGCAAACTTTTTGCCTCACTGTTAAGCGAAATACAGAAATGGGTTGACGAGGCCAACATACTCAGTAAATTCCAGAGTGGATTTCGGCGGGATTACTCCACCTCACACAACCTTATCGTAATGGACATAATTCGCACACGGGCGCTCTCTAAGGGGCAGCCTCCTTTGTATGCTTTATATATTGACTTTAAGGCTGCCTTTGATTCCATCCCTAGAGACAGGCTGTGGCTGGAACTTGAAGCATTGGGATGTCCGGAAGGTCTCTTGCACTACTTGAGACTCCTGCATCAAAACACTTCTGCTCGCCTCAGGCTAAACCAAGAAGGCAACATGACTAAAAAAGTGATCCAAAACAGGGGGGTAAAGCAGGGATGCGTTACTGCACCTCTGATCTACAACCTCTATGTTTACGACATTCCGGCAGTACTAGCCGAAACTGATAATTGCCCACCTAAAATCGGTGAGGCGCCTTGTACTGTACTAGCATACGCTGATGACCTGGTAGTGTTTGACAACACTATCAGTGGGCTACGGCACTCTGCTACTACCTTATGGGAATATGCTAGTACGAATGGTTTGACCATCAACTTAGACAAGACTGAAGTGCTCAGATTCACTGGGAAAAGAGTCTCCCGAGTTAACTTGATGGTGGGTAAAAAAAATATACCTTATGCTCCCTCCTACCTGTATCTCGGAGTTGAAATTGAGCCTAATGGCGATTACCATTTATGCAGACAAGGTCGCAAAATCAGGGCAGCGCAAGTTACGGCATTGATTGCTGCATTCACTAATAAGCAGGGTGGCTTTACGCTGTGGGGGACACGACACTTGTATATACAAGTATTCATGCCCATGATCACCCACGGCCTTGAAGCCCTTCCCTCGTTTGACTTAGCTTGGCTCCAAGTGATGGAAGGCAAATTTTGGCGTTGCATACTGGGACTGTCCCCGGGAGTACCGATGTCTTTGATAAGACTGGAACTGGGTCTTCCATCACTAAAAGCCACGGTACTCAAAAGGAGAGCCAGGTTGCATCTCAAAATGATTAGTTTTTGCTCTAACCCTCTATTGTCTGTGATACACCAAGAGGTGGTAAAAAAACACACCACTTCACTCCTATTTAAAGCAATGACTATATTTCTCGCTCACATAGGTTGGATACATAAAGGGGTAGCTTACACTAAGGAAGTACATAAAGCACTTGGGAAAAGGGTGGACCTTTGGGATTGGCTCGAGAACTTTTCACACTTGAGCACTCTAAAGAGCTATCATTTCATCAAATACAGATTGTATACTTATATGAAGCCCCAAGCTTATCTGAACCTCTGCCCTATGAAAAGACTCAGACGATTTATCATCCTATTTAGATTGGAACAAATTACCTACTCTGAGGATCATGGGAGCGAGAGAAAATATCCCAGTCCCTGAGCGAGTCTGTCGCCTTTGCAAGTCACCTGAATGCTTGGAGACAGCTAAACATCTTCTAACGGAATGCCGGTCACTAACTAGCACTATATTACTGCATCTTGGTGAATTTGTACATAACCCCCAATCTATCTGCGAAATGCCTTTTTGGCTATACTGTACTAATACTTGTAATATGCATTTGTTCATAGCCCTTTACAATGTATGGCTAAAAATCGAGCTAAATCTGGGCCCATTGATTTGAGCAACTGGAGACCCGCAATGCGAAGAAAATAGAGGGCAGTACGGACTTGTTGTTGGTACAGCACGAACATAAGCTGTATATATGAGCTTGATGTGAGTTGCTATTGTAAACACTCGTATTACTATGTACAGTGTACATGTCCGCATAGCATTTTGGGTCAAGTTAATAATAACAATGATATTCCGCATCTTCTTGTTGGCACATGTTATATTCATTTGTTTCTTCTTTTATTTTCCTTTTCTTGTATATTTGTGCACATTTGTTGAACATTACTTGTGTATTGTTTTAAGGACATTTATGAAACTTGTTTTTCTATGTGTAAAGTTTGAATTTACTTTCAATCTGTATCACATTAAAGAATAAATAAATAAACTTACGTCTGAAGAACGAAAACGATGCAGGGACAACAACCTGTGTATGTACTGTGGATACAACCTACACATTTTGAGGGACTGCCCTGATGTACCACCATGACATTCGGGAAACGCCACACCTTGGAACTAGTAGGGACAAGTTACCGAGGGGGATTTCCTGGTCCCTTTGTGTCATTATCTGTCACCCCTGTTAACGCCACCGAGAACAACTGTCAAGGATGTCCAAAGGTTCCTAGGACTTGCTAATTTTTATCGCAAGTTTATCCTAGGCTTTTCCGACAGGGTTCTTCCCATCTCCAGGTTACTCAAGAAGTCTTCAATGCCGTTTACATGGACTCCTGAGGCTGACCAGGCCTTTCTGCAGTTGAAAGAGGATTTCTGCTCTGCTCCTGTTCTTCGCCAACCAGACCAGAGGTTCAGGTTCATAGTAGAGGCTGAAGCATCAGCAGCCGCTCTAGGCGCTGCTCTTCTGCAGGAACATGAAGGTCTGGAATACCCCGTCGCCTACATGTCCAAGTAATTAAATGACAGTCAGACACACTACTTGGTCATCGAAAAGGAAGCTTTTTTTTGCCCATGAAATCCGCCTGCGAGGAATGGCGTCATTTTCTGCAGGGGGCTAACCATCCTTTCGAAATAAGAACGGACCATAGAAATCTGAAGATCTTACGGAATATGGAATGTCAATTCCCGTCAGGCCCCACTTCTTTACCCAATTTGATTTTGCTTTGACATACTTACCAGGTCCTAAAAGCATTCTTGCAGATGCTCTCTCAAGATGACCGTATCCAGGGGTTACCCCTCAGTCTTATGCTTCCTGATGTCAAGGTCATCTGTTCTGTAGTCTTTCTTGGAGGACTTTTGCAATGCCACGCAGTCTGCTGGGACTCCTCCTGCTACTCCTCAAGCCAAGAACCTTCTTATCCAGGATGGTCTGTGCTTTAAGCAGCAACCCTTATTTTTGCCCAACCTGCAGACCCGTCAGACAGCGTTACGATGGTGTCATGATGACCCAGTGGCAGGACACAGGGGGGTGAAGAACACTCTGGAACTGCCACGACGCAGATATTGGTGGCCCTGCATGACCAAGGAGGTCACGTCTTATGTTCTTTCATGTCCTGTATGCTGCCGGTCAAAGAACAACACTCAGAAATCTATCGGTTTCCTACAGCAGGAAGAGTATGAAATCAACCAATTCCATTGTGGATTTGCCGCCTTCAGAGGGGTGTTCTTGTATAATGGTAACGGTTGACTGTTTCACCAAGATGGCCCACTTCACACCTCTAGCTGGTCTACCGACTGCTGCAGAGATGGCAGCGGTATTTGCTAGAGAGATCTTTTGCTTAGATGGCACTCCAGAAAAGTTAATATCTGACAGAGGTCCTCAATATACTTCACGCTTTTGGAAAGAACTGTGCGAGAGGTTGGGCATCAAACATGCATTCTCATCAGGTTTCCATCCACAGACTAATGGGCAGACAGAAAGGACCAACGCCAGCCTAGAACAATATCTCAGGTGCTTCAGTAATAGTCAACAGGACAATTGGGTTGGCTTGCTGCCCACCGCTGAATTTGACTACAACTC
Organism: Ambystoma mexicanum; assembly: GCF_040938575.1. Classification (NCBI taxonomy): domain Eukaryota; kingdom Metazoa; phylum Chordata; class Amphibia; order Caudata; family Ambystomatidae; genus Ambystoma; species Ambystoma mexicanum. The sequence goes on along the minus strand of NC_090929.1, from coordinate 991,447,927 downwards.
CATGCACAGCGCCACTAGTCTCAGCCCTTTCTTTTGTTCCTATGGGTTTCATCCTAGCTTTACTCCTTCTCTGTCTTTTCCCCCATCTATTACTCCTTCTGTGGATGCTTTACTTACCAGTATATCGGAAGCTCATAAAACAGCTGTCCAGAGCCTACAGGCAAGCAGTCTTCGCTACCGTTCCCAGACCAATCCCAAGCGCCAGCCTTCTCCTACTTGGCAGAGTGGGACTAAGGTGTGGTTGTCCACTAAGTACCTACCTCGCTGGCTTCGTCCCTCTAAGCTGACACCCCGTTTTCTGGGTCCCTTTCCTATTCTTCGCTAGGTCAATCTGTGGCCTTCCGCCTACTGTTTCCCAAACATATGCACCGCCTTCATCCTGTTTTCCATTCATCTCTTTTGAAAGAGTTCAAGGTGGATCCCTATCATCGCCCTTTGCCTCGGGAGCCGGTACCATCTGACATTCCTCCTGAAGAGTATGAGGTGGCCTCAGTGCATGACTCCCACTATCGGCGGGGTCGTTTAGAATACCTTATCCATTGGAAAGGCTATCCCCATTCTGAGGATTCATGGGAGCCGGTTTCTCATGTGCATGCCCCGGCATTGGTTCAAAAGTTTCACCGTCTGTTCCCTGGCAAGCCGGGGGGGGGGGGTCCCTTGGGAGGGGGCATACTGTCACGCTGCTGGCTCCCAGCTGCCGTTGGCGGCGCCATTAGGTTGTTCCAGGTTACTTTCTTACTTCCCGGTTTTCTGGTCTAGTCTTTCTGTCCTGTCACTCCATTTCCGTATTTAGCCCCACCCCTCTCTGGGTTCGGGGCGTTACAACTTTGTCCCTTTCGCTCTGCTGCTGTGCTCCTGTGTTTCTCCTCGCATTTTTGCCTTGCCTATCTTGCTTTCTCTGCCTTCCTTCCCTGTGCTCGAGTATTTTGCTACTCATTTCCCGTTACTGCCTCCCCTGGTGCTCTCCCTCTTTCTTGTCTTCCGCGCAGCTCCACTGCTTGGAGCGGTCGCTCTTCCTTTTCTCTGTTTGCCTTTTTTTTTTCCTGGCTGCTGCCCCAGTCCTTCGGATTGCCTTTGCAGCTTTATGGCTCCTGTGGCTCCTTCGTTCCTGATTCGTGGCTCTCCCCGCGCTACTTTGTTTAACGTACACCTTACCTGAGTGCTCCTCTCAGCTCCTTCTCTTTCCGACACCCATCCCGATCTCTTACATGTCTCTAATTCTCCTCTGTCCGCTCATCATTCTAAGCTTTCTTCTATTCTCATTCTTCTTGATTTTTCTGCTGCATTCAATACTGTCAATCCTCTTTCCTTCTCTCCCTCTTCTCTGCCTTTTTCTTTATCTGCACGTAACTTGGGTGTCATGTTTAATCCTTCGCTCTCTTTTTCACTCCACATCTCTTCTTGTCTTTAAATCGGGCCACGGTCTAGCTCCTTCTTATCTTTCCTTGTTAGTCTTGTTCTATGTTCTGTCTCACTCTCTTAGATCACTATGTTCTGTCTCACTCTCTTAGATCACAGAACATCATTCTTCTTACTGTTCCTAAACCCCCTTGTGACTCATCCCATTTTCGTTCCTTTGCACTTCTAGGTCCTTAACACTGGACCCCTCATCCTCTTTGCTCCGCTACAACTTTATGTATTGTTCAATCAAATCTAAAAGCTCATTTTCTATCTTACCTTTCTACTTAATTCTGTAGGCCTCTCCCCTCGTCTGTTTCAACTCATACTGCATTATCATGTGATTGTACCGCTTTTTTGGTGAAAAGTGCTATATAAATGTAATAAAATGAAGTTAAATGAATGCTGAAATCCTTAGTAAAAGCTTATGCTGTTCTCCCCTTGGCCAGTGTGGATGGTGGTGGTTCTGTGGAGTCTTGTGTGGATTTAATGCAGGGGAAGTAATGGGTTCTTCACCTAGTATGTCTAAAAAGTGTTTCCTATTGTTTTTGTTGGTGCAGTCATCTCAGTGTTCTTTATCTTTCCTATTTGTGATGTACGGTGTAATCTGTGGGTGGGTTTGTTGTCTTCTCCGCTTTGAAAAGTTTCACCATTTTGTCACTTTGGACAGCCATTCCCTGTGATCTAATATCCTGCCATTTCCAGCTCCCTGAGCTCCTTTGTGTTGTTTCGATCATGCTGTAGTCGGTGCATCGTGTTTTGCTTATTAGTACCCGGCGGGAGTCAAGCAGAATGCAACACGCCTTCTTTTAGGCTCTCGCCGGGTCCTTACCCGGCTGAGAATCCTTCGATTCTCGGCCGGGATTCCAGCCACCTTGTCCTCGGCGGGGGGTGTGGCAGCCCCTCAGCCAATGAGGAGGCTCGATGCGGGGCCATCCCCGCTCCGAGCCTCCCCACGGCTGAGAGGCTGCCTTCGCCCCCCGCCGGGGACTCGGGTAAGTTTTTTTTTTCTTTTCTTTCCCTTCCCTCCCTCCCTCCTCCCTGCCCTCACCACCCCACTTACCTTCTTGCTCATGTGTCCCCGGTGGGGGACGATGGCAGCCTCCAGCAGTGTGGAGACTCGGAGCTAGGCCATCCCCGCTACGTGCCTCCACACGGCTGGAGGCTTCCATTGTCCCCTGCCGGGGACGCAGGTACCTTTTTCTTTTTCTTTCCCCTCCCTCCCTTCCGCCCTGCCAATCCCACTTCCCACTTACGTTCTGCATCTTTTATTTTTTCGGGAGCGGACGCAGGGCCACCCCCACTCTGTGCCTCCACATGGCTGGAGGCTTCCATCGTCCCCTGCCAGGGTCGCAGGTACTTTTTTTTTCCCCTTCCCCTCCCCCCTTCCACCCTCCCAATCCCACTTACCTTCTGCTTCTTTTTTTTTTTTTCGGGAGCGTACACTTCTGTTCCCAGGGCGTCCGCTCCCGATGGCCGCCATGGAAAGGGAAAACGGACTCTGTTTTCCCTTTCCCGGTGGCCATTTTCTTGGTCGTTTTTTTTCTGTCCCGAAATTCTGGGGCGTTTCGGGGCAGAAAAAAGGGGCAGAAAAAAATGCTTTTAGTGCCCCAGTCACACCTATATTGTGGGCCGGGGTACTAATAGCAATATGACTCTCGCGGCGGGGGCATTACCGACTCAGGTAATGCCCCGGGGCCTTCGGCCTATAACTATGGGCCCCGGGGCATTATCTGAGTCGGTAATACCCCCGCCGCTCGGGTCATATTGCTTAATTAATGATGAGAGACAGAGTGCAGTGGAATGCATTAGATGGCCCAGTCGATAAAAGGGAGGCGTATCTCTTGGTATGGTCGATTGGGTTGGAATTATTATCGTATCCCTAGTGTTGCTTTGCATTGCTGCAGTGTGTGACTTTTTCTGAAGTTCCTGGTTATAGCTCCTTTTGTGCTTGTTGTCCACATCGTATTCTCCTGTTATGATTCTTAATAATGTGTCCATGGCTGGAACAGTTCCTAAAGCTGCATCGGTCCTGGAGTGTATTGGGCTTTGTATATTCGGCAATGTTTGAGGTGGCTCGATCTTGCCTGAGATTAAGCTTAGGGCTACTGCTTTTAGATTCCCCAGATGGTATGTGGTGCCTGCACCCAGGGTCCTCTTGCGTTACCAGCCACCATTGCCCTGCAGTTGTTCTGATGTTTTGTTTCTTGTCCCCTATGCATCTTGGTTTTTATATCTGGTGTTTTTTCTTCCTTCTGTGGTTTATAGCAATGCTTTTTCTGTAGTGAAAGTCTATCTGGTATGGGGTTGATTGCTTGATCATACACAATTTGGATTTTTTGTCTCCAGGGTTCTATATTGAGTGATGTGGGCCCGCTGATAAACGTGCTGTTGGTGGTTTAGGTGGCCATGTTATCTGCTTTTGTGGGAGGCTGAGAGTTTTTTGGGTTTTGCTTTGATTTTGAGACTAACTTGTACAGGAAGACTTTGTTCCTCTGATGACATTAGTGGTGCCTGGTGTTGCATTGTTGGCAATTATATACTTTTTCGGTTGTGCGCACAAACTTTGTTGTAGCCTGGTAGTTCTCAGGATAGTCTATGTCTCTGCATGAATGGAGTGGCCTAAAAGTGACAGTCAAGCGCTTAAAGAGCAAAGGCAAACCGTGCAGAAGTGCAAATGGGTAGAATTTAAACTTCCACACAGGGTTACTTGCACCTTTCAGTGATCTCACAGTTTGCCATGTGGTCACAGGGCATAGTTGGAGTGGCTATGGTGGAAGAAAGATGCCAAGAGGCCAGGAGAACCCAGGAAAGTTTTGGGTATATTGTAGGTGGAGTCTGAGCTCTGTGGATGAGGATACTTGAGAGAGGACGTGAGGTCCTGGAAGAAAGAGAGGGAGAGGGAGAGGAAGAGTGGGAGAACTAGAGCATGTCAATCGATTAGGAGAGATAACTATGAAACTAATGGAGAGGGAAAACTACCTATGGGGAAACAGCAGGGGCTAATTCAGGCATACATTTTAACAGAAAACCAATTTTCACAGCAGAGTCTATTTTAGAAATTACCAAAAGATAGAAAAAAATGCTTTACATGAGGTTCAATTTGACACAGTCAACTCAATTGCCAAATTTTATTTTCTTGCTTCTGAACAAGATGTGACTGTAAACGTGGACTCTGGTTTAATTTATCACCAAGAAGTTTAAAGATATACTTCTTCCCGTTTCTGTGAGTCTGCAGCTATGCTTTCCTTCGGCAATAAGAATTTGAAAACAATCTGTATGTACATTTTATCCTTAGATTAACTTAAATTTGATTTTGTGTAACGACCTAAAATCTACCCCTCATACCCCTCGGATTTTTCCAGTTAGTCATAAATTTGATTGCACAGTTGCGGTCAATTTCCAACGCAACCCTTAAAAGGACAGAGAACACATACAAGCCTTTTCTTTGCAATGGGCCACCTGCTATGCATTATGGCTGTGGATTCTGGGAAACCCGGACTGCTGCACCCTGAGGCGCACCAAGGCCGGCTCTAACACAAGGCAATCCTAGGCAGCTGCCTAAGGGCGCCATTGGCAGGAGGGCACCAGGGGATCAAGATTGGACCTACAACTAGCTCACCTTGCAAGGGGGAGCAGTGGGGTACCTAAAGTGTTGGAGGCAGCATTAATCCTTGCAATATGAATCCCCCCCCCCTTACCACCAACAGTGATACTGTGCAGTTGTGGTTTGTGAGTACTCTTGAACAGCACGCATTACAGAATAAGTTTATAGGCGAGAAGCACGAACCCCCTCCTATCACACTCCCCACTACCTTTATTTGGAAATATTTAAAATTCTTACCCTCATTTGGGAACATTCCTTTAACCATACCATTCAAATCGACCCTTTTATTCTCGTGTGATTTTTTTTTTTTTTTCGTAATGTTGAGATGTCTCTTTAAATCTACCCGCTTCGTGCAGCTGGTTTCCGAGTCATGGATGACATCCCAAGTTTGTACTGATCGTGGGAAAAAGGGACATTATTTCCAGCCACCCACACAGTTTTAATGTGCCATCTATTAAAATGCAAGGCATTAGCGACGTTTCTCCACGGCCCGCAGGCAGGAGGGGACACAACAAATGCTTGCAAGCCCCCGATGGAGTTGGATAATACGCTCGTTACGCCTCCCTAGCGCGGAATCCCAGGCTAGCAGCGGCGCGCAGAAAACATTCTGAGCTCCTCTCGCACACAGTGGGGCCGCATGGAAAATAAATGGGCAACATTCAGATGTCACTGGTTACCATGTTTACAGTGCTCGTGGCAGCGTGCAGTATTTTGCACCACGGACACTGTTACAGTTTTGGTCAAAGTGTCACACAAATCAGGGTGTGACTGGGCATAAAATTGTCTCTGGAACCAATGAAAAAGTGGCCCACTGTTGCGAATGTGACACTGTTCCAATATAGTACCAACTGGGGAGTTTTTTTTTGGTTAAAATGTGTTGCAAATTGTGCCTTTTAAAAACGATTTGTTAAGTCACACTGGTCAAAACTACTAGCTGCACGGTGTAGCAATTCCGCAAACTGGCCCGCACTAGCATGTTGGGCCTGCCCATCGGGCATTGCCCTACTGGCCAGTAGGAGCGTGTACAAACTGCTTTTACGCCTTTCTGAATCATTTCACAAAAATGGAGGAACACACCGTCACCTTGAAGCACTTCCGGCCTGGATTAGTTTGTAGAACATATCACAGCACCACCAAACCCAATCCTTTTGAATTACTGACACAGGCCCAGCCAGACGCTGCTAGCAAAGAATGCACCAGCAAAATACCAATTGGGTAACAACCTATCACCTCGTTTCTGGAACCTTCAATGCATAACTGAAGGGCATTGAAATAAACAAACACATCTGAAAATAATCACTCAGAGAAGGGTCTGCGGAAAAGGGGGTGGAGAAGATGGAAAAGGTCTTTCAACATGTAGTTAACATTTTGGAAGGAGTGGCAGTAGACTTGGGATAGAAAACAACGTGGGGACAGAAACAGACATGTGCAGCGACTGTGGAGAAAAGCAAGACTGCGGAGAATAAGCGAAAAGTAGTGAGAGGAAGACCTGTCAAATATAGAACATAAACTGATGTGTAAATGAAAGGGGCAAACATGGCAGCTCAAAGAAACCAGGAAATGGCAAGGAGAAAGCAGGCACAGCAGCAACCACTAAACAGCAAGAGGGGCAGAGAATAGAAATGGTAGGGCTGAAGCAGAAAGTGCTAAGGAGACGGTCATAAATACTGAGTCTAATACTCTCAATCTGTGTTCTTATGTAGGGCTTGCTGCTGGATTACTTCCGCTTCATAAGGAACAAGTTACTTACCTGTAACTGTTGTTCTCCAGCATGGGTCTGGCATGGATTCACATGCTCATGAATATTCCCCGTCGTCAGGCTGGGAATCCTCGGTAAAGAAAAAACCAGTATCAGTTTCGTTTCTGATCTGTCTTTCGTAGTAGTAACCAATCACTGGTCTCTGCGTCATACTGACCACAGCCAATGACTGCCCTCTACCTAAGCCCCGCCTCTGGCAGCCATCTTCAGATTTGGAAGCACGTGAAGTGGCAGTATGACCAAGTGAAGAGCCGCAGAGGGGTAGGCGGGAGGGTTCGCATGTGAATCCATGCCAGACCCATGCTGGAGAACAACAGTTACAGGTAAGTAACTTGTTCCTTCTCCAGCATGGGGTCTGGCATGGATTCACATGCTCATGAATAAAGAATACATAGCAGTACACACATGCACAACCACGGGAGGTGGCAAAGGCTCAACATTAAGCATCACATAAACTCAACATTAAGCATCTTACCTCCTCACCAGGCTCACCTCAGGCGAACAGGTTGCGCAGCACTGCTTGGCCGACCCTGGACTCCTCCCTGGAATCCCGGTCGACGCAGTAGAATTTCGTGAAGGTGTGCGTCGACCTCCACGTAGCAGCCCTGCATATGTCCAGCAGGGGCACACCAGATAGGAACGCCGTGGTAGCTGCGATCGCTCTGGTGGAATGGGCTCTCGGACGGCCAGGCAGCGGTCGGTTTGCCAACCGGTGACAGCACATGATACAGCCGGAGAGCCATCTGGAGATGGAAGCCTTCGAGAGAGCCTTCCCCTGATTGACAGGTCCAAAGTTCACAAAGAGTTGTGACGTCTTCCGAAAACCCTTTGTGCGGTCCACGTAGAACTTCAGCGCTCTAGCTACATCCAGCGAGTGCAAAGTCCTCTCAGCCGGCGACGAAGGCGACGGGAAAAACACAGGTAACACCAAGGGTTCGTTGAGATGGAAGTCCGACGGTACCTTGGGCATGAAGGAGGGGTGCGTCCTGAGCACTACCCTCGTGTCGTGGAAAGTCAAGTACGGGGCCTTGCAGGAAAGGGCCTGGATCTCTCCCACTCGTCGTGCGGAGGTGATGGCCACAAGAAAAGCTGTTTTCCACGATAGAAACTTCAACGGGGCCGAGTGCAGAGGCTCGAACGGAGGTCCCATGAGCTTGGTCAGCACCACGTTGAGCTCCCACGCCGGGGCCGGAGCCTTCACCGGCGGGAACGATCTGAACAGTCCCTTCATGAACTCTTTCACCAGACGATGAGACCACAAGGACGTCCGGCCCGTGGTTCTGGTGTATCGGGAGATCGCAGCAAGATGAATCTTGATGGACGCGTGTGCCAGACCAGCTTTGGCCAGCGTCAGCAGGTACGGCAGTACTTGGGGAGCCGTAATCCGTAGAGGGTTAATCTTCTGTGCGTGGCACCAGACAGAGAACCTCTTCCACTTGTGTCCGTAGCATTTAAGAGTCGAGGACGCCCTGGCCTTTGCAAGAACCTCTCTGCAATCGGCCGGTATGTCGTATCCTCCAAACTCTAGCGCTGCAGGAGCCAGGCCTGCAAGTTCAGCGACTTCGGGTCGTGGTGGAGGATGGCGCCTCCTTCCCTGGAGAGTAGATCCGCGTCCGCCGGCAGCTTGATCGGCGGGGACGCTGACAAGTCCAGAAGGTCCGGGAACCATATCTGCCTCGGCCACGCAGGTGCGATGAGGATCATCCTGCACCGTGACCTCTTGAGCTGGTTGATGAGCCGGATTAGCAGAGGCAAGGGAGGGAACGCGTAGAGGAACAGGCCCTCCCAGGGGAACGAGAAAGCATCGCCCATGCTCCTCGTCTGGGGAAACCTGCTGGCGAACCTCCAGCACTTGGTGTTCGTCGCCGTCGCGAACAGGTCGATCTGGGGTGTGCCCCACCGTCGGAAGAGGCGATCCACCAGATCCTGCCGTAGCTCCCACTCGTGGCACGAGCGCAGCTCCCTGCTGAGTGAGTCGGCGATGGTGTTTTTTATCCCTGCCAGATGAAACGGCACCAGAAAAATCCCTTAGGCGACGGCCCAATGCCACAGGTCCTGCGCCTCCTTGGACAGCGCCGGGGACCTGGTTCCGCCCTGTTTCCTGATGTAAAACATGGTGGTGGTGTTGTCGGTGAAGATCCTCACCACCTTGCCCTTGAGGGACGGAAGGAAGGACCTGAGGGCCCAAAACACTGCACGGAGCTCCAGGACGTTGATATGTAGGGACTTCTCCGTCGGGAGCCAGAGTCCCCTTGCGTGCAGATTTTCGGTGTGCGCTCCCCACCCTTCCAGGGAGGCATCCGTGGTCACAGTCTCCTGGTGGGCTGGGGTCTGCAAGTCCATGCCCGCCGTCAGATGCGCGCGGGTGCCCCACCACCGTATCGCTCGTCGGAAACTCTCGTCGAGCTTGATCCTTTCCTCGAAGCTGCCCGTCGTCTGGATCCAGCGCGCATCCAGGAATTCTTGCAACGGGCGCATCCGGAGCCTGCACATGGGAATGAGGTAGATGCAGGAAGACATCATCCCGAGGAGGGACTTGATGGACCTCACTTTGGCCGCGTCGGCCACCAACATCCGTTGCACCTTGCCCAAGATGGTCCTGGTCCTCTCCTCCGACGGGGAGGCCAGAAGGGACACTGTGTCGAGCCTCGCTCCCAGAAACAGTGCGACTTGCGCGGGCACCAGGTGGGATTTGGCGTAGTTCACGGAGAATCCCAGGTCCGTGAGGAGTTGGACGGTCCTTGCCGTGTGGACCACGGCGAGCTCCCTCGTCTTGGCGCGGATGAGCCAGTCGTCCAGGTAGGGGTAGACGTGAATCCCCTCGCGGCGCAGCTGCGCCGCCACCGGTGCAAGGCACTTGGTGAATACCCTGGGTGCCGACCGTAGTCCGAAGGGAAGGGCTTTGAACTGGTAATGACGCCCTTGGACCACGAATCTGAGGAATTTGCGGTGCCCCTTTAGGATGGGGATGTGGAAGTAGGCATCCTCCAAATCCAACGACGATAGGAAGTCTCCTTCCTCCAGCTGACCCAGGACGTGCTGGAGGGTGACCATCCGGAACTTCTGCGTCTTGATGAACTTGTTCAGACGTCGCAGGTCTAGGATGGGGCGCCATCCTCCCGTCTTCTTCTTCACGAGGAAGTATCTCGAGTAGACTCCGGAGCCCCGAAGCCTCTTTGGGACGAGTTCGATGGCGCCCTTTCTGAGCATCGCCTTTACCTCCAGGAGAAGTTGAGGGACGTGAAGTTCTTTCCTGGCCACGGGGGGGACGCGCGGGCACCTTCTTTGAAACTCGAGCGCGTGGCCCCGGGCCAGGGCGTCCAGCACCCAACGGTCGGTGGAGATGGACTCCCACACGCTGACGAAGCCCGCCAGCCGGCCTCCCACCGGGGTGCTTCGGTGGGGGCCCGACCCCACGGCCGGTTCAATCCTGCTTGGACGCGGCCTTGCCGCCCTGACCTCCTTGGCGACGACGGCGGGGTCCGCTAGACCTGCCTCGTCCTCTGTAGGCCTCTTGCGACGACGAGCGGGCCGCTTGACGGTAGGAAGCGAAACCGCCGCCGGAACCTTTGGAGGCGCCCTTGCCTCCGCCGCTCCGAAAGGGCGTCCGTCGTTGCAGGACTCCAAGGGCCCGGGCCGTCTCCGTATCCGCCTTGATGGCCTGAAGGGAATCGTCCACTGTCTTCCCAAACAGGTTGTTCCCGTCGAAGGGCATGTCCAGGACTCTGGTCTGGACGTCCTGCCGGAAGTCCGTAGCTTTGAGCCATCCACGACGTCGAAGGCAAACGCCGTTGCCCAGCTGGCGGAACCCAGTGTCGGCGATGTCCGTCGCCACGGTGATGGCGTGGTCCGAGGCCACCTCACCTTCCTGCAGGATCTCAAGGGCCTCCGCCCTCTTGTCGTCCGGCAGAAAATCCAGCAGGGGAGCCATCTTGTACCAGAGCTCCCTGTCGTAGCGGGCCACGATAGCCAAGGCGTTGGCCGCTTTAATCGTCGTCGCTGCCGACGAGATGACTCTACGCCCCATAGTATCCAATTTCTTTCCCTCGCCGTCCGGCGGGGAAGTCGATGTGGAGGCCGCACCCCCCCCCGCTTTCTTCCTGGCTGCCGCAAAGACGACGGAGTCCGGGGTAGGCTGCGCCCGGAGGCATAGGGGGGCCGTGTCCGGGACCCGGTACTTTTTCTCGTACCGGTCTCTTCTAGCTGGCGTCGTGGAAGGGTTCTTGAGGAGGGAAAGGCCCTCATCCCAAATGTCGTCCAACAGAGGCACTGCGAGGACCGTCTTCCTCTTGGCCTCGCGCCGCTGATAAAGGAAGCCTTCCTTTTTCTTCTCCTCAGGGCAGAGTTGGAAAAGCTCGGAAGCCCTGGAGATCATGGAGTGGAAAGATCCGATCTCGTCGGGCGGAGAGGCCCTGGTGGGAGGCGACGACGGAAAATCCTCGTCGTATGCCTCGTCGTCCGTACCCGTCGCTGCCGTGTCAGTCCCCGTATCATCCCCTCGGGTGGACGGGGAGGAGGGCTGGAAGGGGCGCGACGGTTGAAAAGGAGGTGGTGGATGGATCCTTCTTTTCTTGGTAGGGGGAACACCAGAAGGTCCCGGTTCTGGATCCCCCGACGGGAGAGGTTCCTCCGTCGGTAACGGTAGCCTCGTCCTTATCTCGGAGCATAAGGACTGTATGGCCAACAAAATGGCCGCCGAGTTGTCTTGCGGCGCTGGCAGAGGGGAATCCGACGGGCGAGCAGGGGCCCCGTCGGTATCCTCGACGATGTCGTCGTCGTCACCTGCGTCGGGGTCCATTCCGACGGGCTGGCCTTCTTCCACGCCTAGGCCGTGGCTTAAGACCTCGATCAGCTCCTCTTCTGAGGTTGAGGCCGACTCTACGACGACGCCCTGCCCCCCCTTCTTCTTCCCCACGGGGGGTTTCACGGGGGTCCTATCGATGGGCACAAAGGAAGACTCCCTCCGAGGAGGCAGGGAGATTCTGGGCCCTGAGGTCGCCACCACTGGTGCAGCCACCACAGGCTGAGCCAGGGCCGCCGCGACCGTTTCGATAGAGGGCTTGGTCGGATGGATCAAGGCCTTCACCACCTTAGGTGCGCTCACCGCCTTATCCTTGAGGGAGGGGGCACTGCCACGCTCCTCCTCTGCCTTAGAGCTCGACCGGGGCCTCTCCAGGAGCTTCGCCGGGTGCTCGGCCTTCCTCTTACCCGACCCAGAGCGTTGGCTCGTGGTTGATGGTGCCGGGGAGGGTGCGCCCTGCCTGGCGCCCGTAGAGCCCGACCGTTCGGCGCTCCCGGTGCCAGCGGACTCGCGGTGCTTGGCCTTATGTTGGGCCCCCGTCGCCGGGGCGCCCTCAAAGGTCTTAGAAGACCGCTCGGATTTCTTCTTCTTCTCGCCAGACGGGCTCTTACCCTCCAGCCAGTTGGCGAGACGTTGATGGCGGTCCTTCATGGTCCGTTCCGACATGTTGCCGCAAAACGCACAGTCCTTCTCCACGTGCGTCTTGTCCTCATGAAGGCAGTAAAGGCAGAAAGAGTGTTCGTCCTCCTTGAAGACGTTCTGCAGCTGGCATCCAGGGCAGACCCTGAACAGCTTTCCGGGCGTCGAGCTTCCCTTCTCCTGGGCCATCTCCGAGACCGGGCCTGAGAAGCTTTTGGAGTCCTCCGAAGTGTAGCTCGACGAAATCTTCACCCTTGAGGGGCACAGATGAATCCGACACGGGTCCCCGTTGATCGGATGTAGAATCGGTGGAGCTTGAGGCTCTTTTGACCGAAAGAATCGAAGTTTTTTGTAAAAAGCGCGAAAAAATAGCACTAACGCTCGAGAGCAATAGCACGAGGATCCCAACACATGAACGTGCGGTAAAAATCTGAAGATGGCTGCCAGAGGCGGGGCTTAGGTAGAGGGCAGTCATTGGCTGTGGTCAGTATGACGCAGAGACCAGTGATTGGTTATTACTACGAAAGACAGATCAGAAACGAAACTGATACTGGTTTTTTCTTTACCGAGGATTCCCAGCCTGACGACGGGGAATATTCATGAGCATGTGAATCCATGCCAGACCCCATGCTGGAGAACGCTGCTAAGACAAGTGTTATGAGAACATTCACTTGCACTTTTGCATATTTTGCTATTTGCACATGCGCACTTGGACTCACTTCACTGTTGACCCATTGAATGAATTGTTTTCCTGACTTTAATAATTTTTCTGGTTTCATTGTTGGCCCACTGTATTTTGCGCATTAGCATCCCAGACAAATTGTTTGCCCGCGGTATGAATAGGGTGTGCTCTAATATGAACATCCTCTTCTTCATGCCAAAACACTCTATACGCAGATTAACCATGCCATTCACACACCGCAATTTTAATTCCCTCCCTATAGATACAAACATCGGAACACTGCACCTCTACACCCAATTTACATATCACCACCCCATGCAGCCAGGCTTCAAACTGGACACAAATGCCTTTATGCCCTCGACACAGACGGATTACTGTCATTTGTTCGTATCCGAAATTACCCAGGAAGAAAGAACCAAATGTTATTTGTTCAAAAATAACATTTGTTTTTTCCTCCTGCTGCCATTTGGATAACCCTATCCAACCCACACCCTTCCTTACCCATCGGTGGCACACTCCGCTGTGTGCTGCCGACTCGCCGTGTCCCTGCGACGCCTGTTCCCATTCACTTCTGTGATCAGGAACCGGCACTGCAGGGTCATTTTCTTTGTTTCACTTTATGTGAACGGGTCCGGGGGACACCCCCACAACCCCAGCAGACATTATAGTGAACAAGGGTGCGGGGGACACCCCTGCAGCACCCGCTCCCCTTGTTTACTATAACGGCACCGAATGGGATATTGTTCAAAATTTTCGGCTGTTCGAAAATTTCGTACGCCCGGAATTCAACCAAATCTCCCATTCAGTTAATTATATTTTGTCTTTTTGGCTAATACCAACACAGACCACCTAGAGAAAACCCCACAGATTGTACTTGCAAAATGCACCCATCCACAGAGCAGCAAAGCTATCCAGCATGTTCCCTCTCTCCCCATTATCCTAACCCGCCCTCCTCTCTCTGAGATCCGGCAGGGTGCATGGAGACCCAGGAAATGAAAGCCATAGAAAGCATAAATCCTAGTAACATTAATACCATAACCAAATTCAATGGTCCTCAATTTATCAACCTTGGGAGGATGAAGGGTTGAGGGGGCAGGGGGATTCAAATTTGCTAAGTAGAGGCTGGCATTGTTCCAGTGGCAAGCTCTTAACTTGTGAGCTTTCTACTCGAGTCCAGAGCAGGGACTGCCGTAGAGAAAGAAAGGGCAAGCTAGGGCGAAGGATAGGGTCGGCAGGACAGTTATCCCAGTGCCATTGTATGTTCTTGAACATCACCAGCGAATGGATTCTTGCTGGCAAAGGAACAGTGATGAGCATTCGTTCTCCTGGAACGTATTTAAAACCATAGATAGTTCTCATGGCACAGGATTAATGAGGAGATTTGTTTCTGCAGCAACACAAGGTACCAAATAGGAACTACTTTGCTGGGCCTCCTTTGGTGCTACAGGGCACACAGTTAGCTGTTGGGCAGATACATCTCCAAAGGTGCAGAGAAAGAAATGCACTGGCAGACCCTGAAGGATTGGATTATTTTGTCAACTCCTTTTCAGAATGGAACGTCAAACACACAGGGTGAACATTTGGCTGTAACGTGCCGCTTGGATCACATTTCTTGATGACGATAAACCGCAATCTGCCATTTCAAAGGGGGACTTCTCTTGCTGTAGTTGCTTGTTCAGTGACTAAGGGACTTTTCACAACTCCTATCACTTTCGTGAAATGGCACAAGTGGGCGATGAGGTAAAATATCCCTGCCATTTTGGATTGTTTGTAATGCACTGCCTATTCAGGTATCTGAGCACAAAATAACATAAGAACATCCAGGAATTACCATGGTAACCATTTCTGCCTTTAGAAAGAATGCGGGTCGTTGAAACATTATTTACACATGCAAAGCCATTGCCAATGAGAAGTAAGTTTATATTTTTAATCTAGTTGTTGCGACAGGCACTAAACTTGTATAATTACAAAAGAGCGGATAACATGTGCCTTATTACCTGCACCTCATGCTATGCTTAACTTGCAATCGGCCTTGTATATGTCTTTCTAGCGGGAACATAATCACATGTCTGATAATCTACAGGGTTCTCTTATCAATACTTGATTCTCCACGATATTCTTAAGAGAAGAAAGGAAATGTAAGGTTAAAACATGCCTTGCCAGTGAAATTAAAGTGTCCTAAGAGCAAACTGATTTTGCACTGTTTGGACTTCTTGTGAAATAAGAGAGAAAAATAATTTGAGCCCGCCTTTTAAACATCAAGCATTGGCATATTGGTCCTTTGATTGCTCTCTAGGTAGCAAACTAATGCAATATTAACTAATGGCATTAGGTGCAGAAACCCATGCAATATGCGCCACGTTCTTGTTTGCAGAAAGGGAGAAGAGTTTGCTGCTGCTACACGTTTATTACGATGGCTCAGCAAGTAAAATGCTTGCTTCGTAGATCTGTTCACAACCTAACTCCACATGTTTGAATCTCAAGGGGAGGACATACCATTCCATGTTCATAAACTGTGTGCCAATTAGTTGTGCAATAATAATACATGTTACAAGGCACACAAGTGGTAGGAATCTGGCATACAGCACTATATAAAAAGGGACATTATTATTAAGAGATAACATGGCCTTGATTTAAAGGAAACTTGCAAGTGCCCCGGACACTTCAAATCAGCAAATGTAACGGTGCCCTATTCAGTTGTATAATGACATGTAGTTACAGTGCTTGGTAGTGGTCGCAATCTGAAATAAAGCACTAAATAAAATGTGAGATTTAGATGCAAAATGTCCATTACTTAAACTGTGGCCTCACTTGGCGCTGGTGTACTTGGTGACGGCCTTGGTGCCCTCGGACACAGTGTGCTTGGCCAGCTTGTCTGGCAGCAGGAGTCGCTCTGCGGTCTGGATCTCCCTGGAGGTAATGGTCCTGCACTTGTTGTAGTGAGCCAGGCGGGAGGCTTCCCCGGAGATGCGCTCAAAGATGTAATTGACAAAAGAGTTTATGATGCCCATGGCCTTGGAAGAGATGCCGGTGTCAGGGTGCACCTGCTTCATCAACTTGTAGATGTAAATGGCATAGCTTTCCTTTCTGCTCCTCTTGCGCTTCATCCCGTCCTTCTTGGGTGACTTGGAGAGCGTTTTCTTGGGCGCTGGGGCGGACTTGGCTGGCTCAGGCACGGTCTGCGGCTGACTTTCACGCTGTGAGGAGCGGGAGAAATGTTCTACTGGCGGGTACCTCAACCACTAGCATAAAAAAACTTAGTCACACAAAACAATGCCCTCAGAGCGGCCTTAAACATTCCCAGAAGAGACCATATCTCAGATATAAGACGCAAACCATGATGGCTGCCGCTCCAGGTCAGAATTAGATCCAAAATGCTGGAGATCACCCACAAATGCCTAACCAACACTGCACCCAAATATCTCACCAACACGATCACCCCAACACAATCCACAAAGCATGCACGTGCCACGACAGCTCACCTTCTCACTGTGCCCAAATTCAAAAGAACTAAAGCCGGGGGCCGCAGTTTCCCCGTTGTAGCTGCAAAAACCAGGAACACTCTTCCCCCCCTTGTCATCAGATCTGATCCATCCCACTCCTCATTCTGCAGAAAACTCAAATCATGGCTCCTCACGGCGAGTCAGTAGTACTTTCACCTGTGCGGATGACACTGTATACTATACACCTACCCTGATGAACTGTACCTTGAACGAACTTCTGAGAACCCTCATTTTTGTACACTGCAAATTGCATATTAACCTGTATATAGTGTAAACTTTGTAAAGACACACCTATACATTTAATGACCATATCGCATGTTGCCTGTGGTAACCTTGTAAATGTTTCTTACCCTGTATTTCCAGCGCCCAGATACCTACGGGTTAGGCGTGCTTTATAAATGCTAAATAAATAAATAACAATATGTGTGATTGCTAGGAACAATTACAAACAGCTATTTGTGCGATTTGTGAAACCATGTTATAGAACATAACGCGTGCCAGTCCATAAGCCAAGAGTTCAAATTGTGTCACCTTTATTTAAAAAAACTGTTTTGCAAGGGCCTGTCCTGGGAAAATAATAGGCCATTAACAAATTACAATGAATAACGAGTTCCAGGAGTCCCTTGAGAAAGCTTACTAGCTATCTGACACATCTGGGCTAATGTGGTCCAACGCAGCAAGAATTGAGGAATCTCTCGGCGCAATACAAGAAGCCTTACAATGAGTGCCATGTGACTGGCTTTTTCAAGTCACATTCATTGCCGTTGTGAGTTTGCTGCTGGCCATTAGTCCTTTGCACTACTCGTGCTGGATTGGATAAAGCAGTTATCACGTCACAAGGAGTTCTGACTAGAGGCTTTCCAATTTGCTGGCACCTTCCAGGAAGTGCATCCATTGTAACGTCCACACGATCCTCTAGGAATGAATGGACCCTGAGCAAATAAAAACTGTTGAAATCAAGAGTTAAATGTTTAGCTCAGTTTTAACGCTACAATTATAACATCATTGCTCCTTTGTCACGTGGTAAAGGCATCTCCAAGAAGAAGTGTAAAGAATCATACTGCAGTGTATTCTGGGCTTGCGTGTTCCTTACGTACTTGGTGTCGTTGTAGGTCCTCGACATGTGTTACATTAGGTCTTCTTGCTGCACGGTAGCAGGTCCTCACCTTACGGTACACCAGTAGAACTTCTTGTTGTACAGGTTTGTGATACACTGGCAGGTCCACACCTTCAGGGGCACTGCCCGGCCTTTGCCTTGAGGTACATTGACATACATTAACAGTTCTGCTGCGATCTGGTACAAAAGCAGGTCTCTTGTTTGCAACTCAACAGCCGGCCCTTGGCTTGTGGAATACTTGCTGTTCTTCATCTTGCACAACACTAGATTGTCCTCGCTGTGTGGAACTCTAGTCTTGTGGTACGGCACCAAGCCCCTGCCGTGTGGGACACTAGTCAGCCCTCTGCTCATAGTTCACTGATCAGTTCTTGCTTCATGGGACCCATGAAGGCCTTCTGCTTCTAGAACCAGTCCATAGCCTGTTTGTAAAAAAGAAATCAGTTGTCTTGAACAGCTGAATGCTGTTGAAAGCAATGGCACAGCTTAGACACTGGACCCAGCAGAGCAGTGTCAATCAATGGGGGTATTTCTGAGATTTGTAACCTGGCCAGCAAGTCTTAAAAGTCATTCTTTAGTTCCCCATCATTATAGCAACTGGTAGATGTTCAAGTGTATGTCAAGCTTTGTGATACAGTGTTAAGAAAATAGAATGTAAAAACCCTTGCCAAAGAGTCATTAGACATTATTGAAAGATTGGTTAAACCTACATGCTAAGAGAGCAGATTTAACAATAGAATCCTATAAATTCAAAGTAAAACTGTACAAAGCGGTTACTTGTCCTCCTTCCAAGTACTGACATCTGCTGCTGTTGCGGCCACACAAACCGTACTCAGTGCCATGGACAAGACCTTGAGGAACCATTTGCCGCAGACTGCTAGTCCCTTGACCGGAACATCCTGGCAGCTGGTGAGCTGTCCGTCTGACTCCCCAAAAGTTAACTCTTATCTTCACAAACGAGAGGTTCAGCTTGCAGATTTATGTCCGGCCTTTGAAAGTGTTCATGCAGGTGTAGCTTCCCGAAAACCTGTGGATCTCTTCAAGCGCGGCCTCGGGCAGGATGCTGCAAAGAAAAGAGAAGAAAGACGGGAATGCACCTCTTGATCTGCTTTAGTCACTTGTGTGTGTTTGCACACCGAGCGGAACAGCACGGGCTCTTTAGGGAAGTGGCTAGAGGAACTTCCGCAACATCCTATCATCCACAAAAAATTGGGGAAGCCCCAAAAACAACCATGCTGATTTGCTCCAGGTTATTTTCTTCCTTTCGTTAAACCCAATTTATATTTTACAGTTCAGCAGCCATTTTCTAAACAGAGCATTGAGGCTTTGTGCATTGTTTATGGAGCTACACACCACTATTTCTCCATTCACACTCAGAATTTTCTTTATTGAAACCGTTTAGTTTGTTACAGCAAAGCAATGCATCCACTTAAGAGCGTGTGTCATATACACTTAGTATCATACAGTGCAATTTTGCCCTGGCAACAATACTGGAGCAGAGATTGCCCATATATAATGCAGCAATGCATCGTTGCACTTATATACATATTTTGCTCTTGGCGAAATGTCCCCTCTTCTAGGCCAAAGTAGATAGAATTTAGGCCCTAATGTTTCAGTTACTATATCCCTCCTGAAAATGTGCACCTGCAAGCGTCTCTAGGTTTTAGAGAATACACCCATTGTTTGTCACTTGCAAGGACCCCATGAGGTCTGGCGGCAACAATAACTGCACGATGTTCATAAGAGGTTCTAAAATAGTTGATGCTGTTGAAAGCTCAGTCATCAAGAAAGAGAAGGGTTGGATAATTGCTGCAAGGTTTCCCTGAATTTGGCCCTTTTCTGTGATATCTGTAAGGGATTGTTGTGTACAGTTGATGACCCTTCTCAACAACATACACCCAGGCCACCTCCTAAAGACATTTACAGAGCTCCGTTATCTTTCCCGCTCCTAAGCTCATGAGTCATCATTTTACTTTTGTGTGACCTATAAGCAAATCCAACAAAAGGCCCTGAAAAACAGCTCATGCATCATGGAATCATAGATTGGCCACGCATTTCCTGAAAGTACTTTAAAAATGGAACTACTGTTTCTCAAAGCCATCCGCTTCCCTGCTCGCCCAACTAACCAAACTGAGCATCCATCCATCCACCTTAGACCAAACATTCCAAGAACAATGATCAAAAGGCTGGGAGTCACTGTTGACACTCGAGACCCAGACTGGAGAAGTGAAAAGCACATCTGGAGACGAGTACAATATATGTCTACCCAGTGGATTAGAAATGCTTCTCTATAACTTTATGAAGCCACCCTCAGATAGAAGCTCTGCGTAGTCCTCTGGGTATTTTGGAAATAATTACCTTTTTAAGATAACAAGTGCATGCATTGTCCAGGGAAGAAGCAGCAGGGCCTGGTTTAATTTTACTGCTTCCACGGTCTTCCGGGCCACCGTCTCTGGCTTTAGGGGCGGGAAAAGGCTGGGAAACCTGAAAATTAAATACCATATCTTCAGCAAAACCAGTAGATTAAAGACATTATTGTTTAAATCAAGTCTCCATTTTAAGGCATATTCTTGCCACTCCAAGAGGGAAATCCTAACACTCCCATCAATTACAGAACCTACTTTTTCCACCGGTTTCTTGTTCAGAGACTGATGATTTCCAGCACTGTTCCGGTGAAAGTCAGTTCCTCCCGCCCATGCCTCTGATTTCATCCTCAATTTGAATGGTTGGCTTAGAAAGCCAGGAGAGAAAACCAATAGGCCAATGTGGCAAGTCTCTACTCTCGAGCTACTTCATGTCGCCTACTCTCTCTGTAAGCTGAGATCCCCACCACGCTGCCCAAGATGGCATAGAAGAACTGCACATCTACAATGTGACAACAACACCCAATATCTGGGGGGTCTGTCTACTGAAAAATTATTAGACCACGGACTTCAGTTCACACTCACCTGACTTTCATGCCTTGAAACATCTCTGTACTAGTGTGGAATGGCAAGACTGTGGTGGCGTGGACACCTGGGCAGTCCAACAGGCCTAATGTAAGGCTCTCCATGAAGGCGAAGGAGGAAGCCTTTGAGGTGCAGTAGTCAATGGCACCAGGAATCGCAGACAATGCAAGAACAGAGTTCAAACACACAATGTGGCCATTTTGCAGTTCCAGCATCCGAGGCAGGAAGGCTTTTGTGGTCTGAGGGGAAGAAGAACAACCATAGATAAGCTGTCAAGAACATCTTATTTAGGCACGATAAACAAAATGGCCTGGTTACAGTGTTTTCAAGCAGCCAATTATCAATTAGCCATTTCTTAACTCCAACTATCACTACTCCTATATCAAGACTGCAAAGTATTGTTAGTGAATATCAAGAACTTCTGTTATGCTAGCATTGTTTTAGCCAAATGAAAATAAGACATGCTTTTGATACCAAATTGTTAATTATTTTGAGTCTTTTCCATAAAGAAGAATTTAGGCAACGGGTGGCGGGGTGAAATGGACTTCCTTTTCAAAGAGCTTTACAAATTAAAGACTTCCAATCATGGCATCCCATAATTCCAAAGGCCTCAGGGAGTTCACCACGGTGTTCCAAAAGTATATTTACTCAAAATCTTGAAAACGAACTGATACATGAAAGTCATACAATGTTCATAGTCCACAAAATGTAGCCTTCTAGATTCAAATATAAAATCAGGAAGACAGATTTTCACGCAAAGGGTTGCTCTTTTCCTATACACAGAAATATTTAGCCAAACGAAGTAAACAAAAAGTGTTTTAAAAACCCTGACATGTTTCTGTCCTAAAAATCATTTCATGAGCATTCTTCAGGGACACATTCAGTGGCAACCCTTTATTTTTCGGATTTGTTTATTCCATCGATAGAGAAATACAATACAACAGTAGCCAGAAAATGAATGACATACACAAATGTTCATCAGAAAATGTAATTATTTTTTCAACAAAATGAACATTTAGACAGCAACTTCCCAAAAAATGACATTTTCGAGTGTCCGTGAAAAAGATTTTTAGGACAGAAACATGCCGTTTAAAAAAAAAAACACTGTTTTGAATCACTCTTGGGTTTGGTAGTTTGTGTTGATCATGTGTTGCAATCAGTATCTTTTGCACTACTAAAACTGGTTTAGGCTTTGTAAAATGTAACTTGGATAAATATTTCTTTGTATAGGAAACAAGTTAGCCATCATAAGTACTGCTTTGTCAAGAAATATATGTCTTCCTGTTTTTATACTTGTAGATAGAAGGCTAAATGTCATGGACTATGATAGTTGCATGAATTTGCTATGTATTATTTATTCAGGTGTTGAATACATATATGTTTGTATACATTCTCACTCTACGGTTTTACAACTGCATAATACAAATGTTTGCTATCTCTCTACGGTATTTTATTTGTTAAACCAATCCACGTTTTTGAGAGATGTACTCATCTCTTGTGCTTTTCATGTATTGCTATTAAAACCTGAATGCGCTTGAATGGATGTTGCAAAATTGTTCTTTGACTGTTTTGTATGGAATGTATGAATGAATTGGTGCAATTGTAGAATGCGGCAGCTAACAAAATAAGTGTATTCATGAAGAGGAGTTGTTCCATGCCTACCATGATTATCCCTTGTTGTCAGAGCATGCTTGTGTTCATATTTCCTGCCCTAGCACAAAGGAAGTGGCATTACCAATCAGGTTGCAGATAGTGCCCAAGGTGCAAAGCATCACAGTGCCAAGAGTGCCCATAACACCAGGCATGTGACACATGAGGAGCATGCTAGCAGTCCACGTACGCAACATACCATTGCAATGTGAATAATCCACACAGCGCCCCCTCCCCACACATGAGGCACCATCGCTATGTTAATAATAAGTCACAATGGCCACTGCAGTGGAAGCGCCCATGGAATGCCTGGAATTCACGTAGCGGCCAAAGCATAGACAACTCGTATTACCATGCCAGTAATCCAGATAACCTCCAGCATGTAAGGCACCACCGCAGTTGCCAGTAACCCAGAAATGCCCACAGCATGTAGGGCACCGCCGCCATTCACAGCGCTCCAAACAACCCCCTCATCATGTAAAGCACCACTGGCATTGGCTGCAAGCAATAGAAGCGCCATTACTGGAAATCGGCTTCAGTCCCTATCCCCCCCCCCCTCTCCTTCTGCAGGCTGCAAAAACCAAGCAGCCAACCACTTCTTGCTGCCCGTAATGCCTCCCTTTTGCCACCACCTGCTTCACTTCATCTCTGCTAAAGTCTCCCTGCCTGCCGCTTTCCTCCTAGCTATCCTTGCATCAGCTCTCAGCAGCCACGTGCCTCCATCCAGTCGCATTACCCACCTGCAGAGCATCCGCTCTCCCGCCAATCCACCACCACTCCCTCCTTTCTTGCCCTGCTGCCCACGGTCTACGCCTGCTTCTGCTTCGCATTATCAACCAGCCATCTCTCCTGAGACACCCTGCCTCCCCCCTTATTTCGCCTTATTTATTTATTTTACTTATTATTTATTCTGTTCTCGCCTGTTTCCGCACTTTCCACTTCTCCCCCCTTCCATGCACTTTCCCCCTTCTCCCTTTTCCATGCATTTGCGCGTTCTTAATGTCTCTGGGCCTAGAAAGATCGCTGCTTTTGTTCCCTTCCCTTTGCCTGGTCGCGCTCTGAAACACTTGTGTATGAGCGCGATATGAATAAAATATCATCTCATTTTTCCTGCAGCACCCATGCTCACATCTATTTCCCTTGCTGCAGACTCTCAATGTCACGCATCTCTTTATCTGCCTGGGAAAAGGGTGGTGGGGGAGGGGGTTCAGCCCTAAACCCATGGCACTGAATAGCGTAATCCTGCCTCTTGCACAGCAACCTACTCGCGAAAAAGTCGGTAACTTGTTTTCAGTTTCATTTCAACTTTTTCCGCAATTTAGCGGAGCCCATTTTGTTGAGGGCCTGACGCCTACACACTTAATTGACCATAAAAATGTGTCAAGAGGGGCTAACTTTCAGGCCGTCCGTCTTTGCTCTTCTATATGAAAGGTCTGCTCACGGCCCTCAACTAGGTTGTAATTTTTAAACCATCGAAACGAACGAGAAAAACCCAAACCACAAGAATAAGAATCGGGATGTTATTTTGCATTAGATAGAAAAATGTCCCCAAGTGCACCCTGCCCCGACAGAGCATGTCTATAGACAGCATAACTGCTTGATAATGGGGTGCTAGTATAAGGAAACGCCAGGGTGAGAGTGCGCAGCACAAACACCAAATTCCGCCTGTGTGGGTTTAGCCAGGCCTGAAACCTGAGTTACAGCACACTCTCATGTATGGTTTCAAAGCCAAGTTTAGGTCAGTGCGTTGCTGCTTGGGAGGGGGTCGTCGCCATATGTTTCTTCACTTAACTGTGCAGTGGAAAAAACACTGACCGCAAGCAGCATATGCAATTTCATAAGCTATATTACTCGTCAGCTAACGCTTTCAACATGGGCCGCCTTCCGTCATTATGTAATGGGCGTAGAATGCAGAGGGGTGACACACTGCAGAGAGTGGCGTCGTTAGGTCGCCTGTCTGCTGCGGCCCGTTGCAAAGCACGCCGTGGCACCCGCCACACATAATTAATGGCCGCTGCCGATGGTAGTAAACGCAAGGGTAGTGTTAAGTTGCCACTGTCCGAATGTATTTCGAGTGCAGCTGGGCACGGAGTGATGCATTTCCACAGGGTATGCCATTTTTTTTAAACACCACTTCTTCCCTCCCCATTTGTTGTTGCTAGCGTTCTAGAGGCACATATCGGATTAACTTGGGGTATTCATTATTGAGGAACTCTTGGGATTTCCATGTGGCAGATAGAGACCAATGATTTGCTTGTTAATTCTGGAAAAGCCGCATCCATCTTTGTCTCACCAAACATTCCACAGCACCAGTCGTCCTTCTGTGAGAAAGTAAGCTCTGATGGGGAGGCTGAGGGGAAACTGGGGGCTTTTGGAGTAAGGGGAAGCCACCGGATCCGTGATGCGACGCTGGTGGAGGTACATGGGGAAACCCCAGAGCCTCTCTACCCTCCCCAGCGTAATGTGTAAAGGGGTTACAGTAGGGTTGACAGATTACAAGTGGAGGTCAGGTTGAGGGGGCCACTAGAGAGAGCTGGAGGGGCAGGCAATGTGGGGGTGTCTGAATACCATTACAATGATTGCAATTTTTATGGAAGAGTGTATGAGGCTTGCAAGCTGGCAAGAGCTGCTTGCCGACTTACCGTGGAGTGGGCAAGAACCTCCCGAACCTGCTCACACTTCACTGAGTTTGCTCACTAGACCAAAGATACAGGAGGAGGATCAGGTGTCTTGCGTGTGGTGCAGGCAAAGCAATGATGGGGAGATCAGAAAAGGAAACTGCATGGTTGCCCTAACGGGGATGCCTGACTTCAAAATGGCGTCAGTTGCCTTAATGCCCTTGGGGCTACATGCAATTGTGAAATTAACAAACGCAGCTATCAGGGAGAACCATAGCACATGGGCATGATGAAGGTAGAAATGTAAACAACTTGGGAGGCGGTCAGACTCTTTATCAAATTACCTGGGGCTGACTAGGTCACAATACCGCCAACCCCAAACTTCACTGAATGACCGAGGGTTGTTATGACTGTATGAAAGGACGCAGAAGGAGCCAGGTGGTGTGGGAGTTCAGAAGGAGAGCTGGAGAGGTGACGAAAGGGTGAGAGATTGTAAGGAGAGTGCGATACTGAGATTGACACTCAATCTTTTATTTACATTGCCAAGGGCCTGGGAAGGGCTAGATAAATAGGAAGAAACAACCGTTGCCAAGAGCCAAAAAGGGCTCTGATACTGGTCTTCATAATGACGGTGAGAAAGAGGAGATGATCACTGGCCCGCAGGAGGCGTTTGAGGATGCAACGAAATACTGGCGGAACATCCAATCGAGCTTGCTACAGCCTTATAAAAACACTGTGGCGACCAGGAAATAGTCAGTGGGGGGGGAGGGAGAGCTATATGCACCCAAATGTGGTTTATAGAACAGGAAAATTGGGGTATATTTGATTTTACTGACCACAATTACAGAGCGGTACAATTAATCGTAAAATCAATCAGGTATAGGGCCTTTGCTCTGGCACTGTTGCTGATCAGTGTGAATCTGTGGTGAGCTATTGCTGAACTTGGTTGTCTGCAATATGTGAAAACATGTTTTCACTATAAGCCTAGCCCCGCCCATTCGTTTGCAAAATCATTGTTAGCGTCTAAATCTAAAACGGGAGGAAGCAGCTTCCAATGCCTAGCTCCAAAGCACTGGAACTCCCTCCCACTCAGCATTAAAAAAGAGGAATCCCTCCTGGGCTTCAAAAAGTCACTCAAAACGTGGCTATTCAACCAATACGAATAATGCCACTACCTCTGCACCTGTAAATACTCTGTCGCCTCTAGCTCTCATTGTATGTAAATACCTTGCTTTGACTTTTCTGACTGTAAATGATCCCCACTGAATTTTATTTTAACCAACTGTCTGTGACCTTGCCGTGATACCCAAGGGTCTGGGCGTGTAACAAATGTAATAAATAAATAATAGTGTAGTATACGTTGTTAAATGTAACCCTCCTGCATTTTTTTTCTGATATAATTGCCAAAACATACTGAAATGTGATTTATGAAATTCAACATTCGCACATACAAATATGTGCACCGATTATGTTAATGTTAAAGGCATTTATATAGCGCACCGTCACCAACAGAGTTGGGCTCCAGGCACTCTGGCGGATCTGTAACAAGAGGGTGGGGGGCGGATGGTAGGTTAGTTGCTTGAAGAGGGAGAATAAGAGTGAGAAGAGTGGTCTGCTGTTGGTGGCTTCAGTTCGCTTTTCACCGTTCGCTGAGCTTTGGTGTAAGTGTCGGATCGGGGCGAGACCTTGTGTGCTGTTGATGCAGTATATGTGTTGCTTTTTGTTGTTGCAGTGAGGTGAAGCCTGTGCGGATTGCTGGGCGAGAGGTGGTTTTTCGGCTGAGTTGAGTGAGAGAATGTGGGCATGTGCCGTGGCCCAGTTCTCTAACACCTCAATGGGCATGCACTCACAACAGGGTGCTAATGAGCAATTATGACCAATCAATATTTTCAATGCTGAAATTAATAGCATAGACCCAACACAAAAATGTGAATAATACTAGAAAATTGACAACTTGAGAGCGCTGTGCATGGTTACAGTTGCAGAGACCAAAACGAATAGCGGTCCTCATAATAGCAGTCCTCATAGTAAGCTGAAAGAGGATGATGGACTATTTCCAAATATCATATCTGATTGTTCATATAATCAGGAAAGCTTTTGGAGAGGTTGAGCTTTCACGTATTGTGCTCTTCCGATATCCAGTACCTGGTCATTATACAAATTAAGTGACAGCAGGAAAGGACCACCAATCCCATTGAATTTACCATTTTCTGCTTCTATGAAGGCCCATGGGGAGTGGGACCAACATAATCTCTAGTTTTACATCAACTATGACCTTCCTTTGTGTCAAGAAACGTTCCACCGACTGGGCCCTCTTTTATGCCGTCTGAGAAGGGGCAAGCCCTACCTGGGTTTCTGCCCTATATCGCTGTGGTGGCACCATGAAAATGGAAAGTGAAGGGTGGAGACTTGGGGCACCCACCAGGAAGACGGCGAAACGCTCCTCACTATATAGAACGCAATGAGGCAACAACATTATAATACCAACAATCCAGCTTGTCCATGCAGGGCTTGCACCCAATTAGTCGACATAAAAAGAGGCCTCGTTTAATCCAATAAATAAGGTAGGGAACTTGACCTTTTATGGTGAACTGATCAAGGAGTATAGCCATTTTGCAAAATCTCACGTTTAACACTTTCAAACTGACGGTTGACCAATGGATTACTGTATGGCACAAAGACAGACTTTTAAGGTAATACCCACAGCCACTTAATGTAATAGTGATGGAAGACGCCAAGGACACAAAGGATCAATAGAATGCACGAAATAGGCATCTCAGGCTTGCATGTGACCAATTAAATAAGGAAAGAAAGCTTCATATTTCCCAATATTTCCTTGCCTGGATACAGCGTTCATCGAAAATGATAGATGATCATGCAGTATTTTTAGCTACAAATGCTAGAGTCCCTTTTCTGGGAGCAAACAAGCCCATACAACCCGTTCCATGGGGTGTTGCACCCCTCTCTTCGGGGTTTACAATCACCTTTTTGCTTGATATGCCTTACTGGAGGAGAAATACCAATTTCCATATCTCCAGGCAGATATCTCCAGCAGCGGAAAACTAGCATGCTCTTCTCAGTTGGCAGCATCCCACACAACATGGTATTTGGCCTTGTTAAAGTTCCGCAAAGTGGAGCTCGCACTTTTAACATATCATTTTTAAATTACATTTTTGGGAATTTGAATAAATGTGTAAATTGTGCCTGAATCGTGAATTAATGTGTATGTTGATAAAGGAATTGTGTGTCACCAGAATGATATTTAAGCACTGGGGTTCATTGAAATCAGACATTGTAACTAAATAACGTTGACTTACCCAGAATTGCCCAAGGGTGTTTATATGTTGGGATTTAAGTAGTGCGTCATCGTCGCTGTCCATCAGGCTCTTCCCATGAACCACTGCTGCATTGTTTACCAGTATGGTGACATCACCAACCTGTGAACGAGAGCATTAAGGACTGGTTAAAACAGATTAGTTGAATGCGTTTCACTGCATTAGAAGCTTCCCATCTGCGGTTCCTTCATAGCCTCTTCCATTGGAAATAATTCCCTTCCCAGGGACACCCTGGTGTGCATCCTTTTCCAGTGTACCGTACACTGCGAGCCAAGTCTCATTTGTTTCAGACATACCATAGAGTCTTTTTAAGCTCTAGAATATACTTGGATAGCTACCTAATCGTATCATCTAAGTAAGAGTTGCTTGTAAACGGCTTCAATGCATTTCCTTTTGGCAAGTCAGTAATTCTATGTGAATTAAAAATGAAACAACTTTTCCGTAAGAGTTTCCTCAATGGAAAAAGTATGATCTTTAGGAAAAGGGATACAGAGCAAGCAACACCTTGGGTGCAGTGTCGTATAATACAACCACAGGTATGTATTAGATTCATTATTTGTGTACTCAGAGCAGCATACCGCCTTGATTTCATAGTAGAGAGTTCGATTCGGTATACAACAAATAACCAAGCCAGAGAAGTCAGCAGAATACAGTATAGCCACCATTTCCATTAGTCAAAACACTTTTAAGCATTTCCTAAAGAGAACATGAGAGATGTAATATTCTTTCTAGCTCATTCCTAGCATCCAAAACTCTAGTTGCAATCTTACACCCCTATATCTCACAAGGAAAGAGGTGTCTGAGACCAGCCAGATCATCTCCTTGGGTCAGTGAGTTCTTAAACCCAGAAGCTCTCTGATAACATTTAGCGCCAGGCCAAGATAGACTTTGTGCAACAGTCATTGACCTTTTGAAGATGGTCATGGCTTCCACCGGTAGCTTTTCTGGCTTAAGTCACATGGCCGAAGACTTTCAATATGCAGTTGAGGTTCATTGACCAGTTTTGCAGCAAATAAAGCGATCCAACAATTGAATGTGGTAAAGATGATTTCAAGAGGGTAATGCAAATGTACCTACTCTCATAATTATTGCATGGATTTATAACTGAAGGGTTTCAACTGGGATACAGGCACATTACAAACATTAATAAAACGATTGGGACCTCCCTATGTGCTTGGTAAAAGAAGCTTAACACTTCATTCTAGAGAATCCACTGACAAGAACCTTACCACTTCTGAGCCTATGAGTTGGGTCCTTCATTCTCCTTATGTGCCGCACCCCAATGATGCCTGTGACGACTGCGCCCCAGACGATAGACCCACATGTGGGTTGGCCAAGGAAGCACCCTGGAAGTCTGCACAATAATGACAGTCTCTACTGTTACCAAAAGAGTCAGCATTTTCCTGGTATTTGGCTCTGGTGGCATGGTGTTGTAATGCTCGCTGTGAATCCGAGGACATGTGACACACCAATGGTAAACCTTCACACACTGGTGGAGTGGCAGAGGTTGGAGAAAAAATGCAGAAAGCCTTTTTCTGTCTTTGTTCTCCTGCAAGTGATTTGAGGAGCCAGAAGTTCCCAAAATAGATAACCATATCATCAAAAAAGCCCCTGCTTAATTTAAAAATAAATAAATAAATATCAAGCTAGAGAGGAAAGTCTAAAAGGTCAATAAAAAAATTAAAAAACTAGTAAGCCTAAGCTCAATCCTCTTTTATTGAGAATGTGTCATTGCAGCTGTCGGCTAGTCCCACAATTAAAAGCAGCTATCATTTCTCCTCTCTTGAAAAAGCCGTACGAGGCCAGATTACCTTTAAAATACTCTGCCTAATGTTCAGATGTCTGCATGGATTGACTACACTTTACCTTAAAAAACAAATCCAGGTCTATGAACCAATCAGTTCTTTATGTTCTAACGATAAAATCTGCGTGGTGATCCCTGCATCTCAGTTCATCTATAGAAGTGATCGCAGATTCTTGGTGGCTGCGCCAAGATTGTGGACTTCGCTCGCACAGCACATCCATGCAACTGGTAACTTTCTTCAGTTTCGCAAAGCCATTAAGTCCTGGCTTTTCTGTCAACTCTCATATTTTTGTCAGGAGTAGATACTAGCATATGTGGCGCGTTATAAGCAACACTTTAACACAAATTACAACCAGGGAACCTTGCTCATATAACAACTTTGCCAAATAAAGAATAGGACATGCTGAATTATGCATTAAATAATCCGATTAATGTCAATGTTGGGGCCATTGCATGTTCAGGAAAAGAAACACGGGACCAGCAATAGAGGCGCTAACAGGGGCGGGAACGGACCTATCACTCATCATGGGTGGGCGAAGCCAGACCAGTGGAACACTCAGCATGTCCCCAGCTGCTTGCTGCTGCTGACGATGTGCTGCTCCCTGTCTGGCTTTCCCAGTACTAGTATTCCAGCATACATGCCCAATGTGCCAGACAAGGCTGGGGGCATTTGGCTTCACCAGTCTTGCATGGATACACTGATGCATGCAGGCTGCGGTACTGCAGGGCTGAATTTGTGTAGGGGTCACAATGAAGGCAGTCCGGCTTCACTGCACATGTGCAGGACGCAGAAAGCTCTACCTTTTCCAGGTTCTCGTTGCGTGCTGCACAGGAACTAGAGGGTCTTCCTAGCAGGTATTTTGAGTCTGGACTGGGGCTGCAGGAGAGAAAAACATTTATGTATGTGTGTATGCACGATTGCATATGTGTGTGCATGCAAGGGTTTGTGTCTGTAAGTGCACGTGTGAATGAGTGTGCGCATTTGAAAGATGGAGTGTATGAATGCTGAATGGGTGCACAGTGGCGTGGGGGGGGGCGGTTTGTGCAGCAGCAGCCAGTCTGGGCATATTTTCTTACTATCACCTGCCATTTTTTACTTGGCTTAAAGGGTACAGCCCAAACACTGAGCATACCCTAACGCATTTAAGTTGAACCCAGGTTCATGATACGCCTAATTAAAGGTAAAACAACCATTTATTGAGTCATATCATACAAGTTCGTCATCAAACTATGTCTGTTGCTCCGACAGACATTGCAAACATTAAAAAGTAAGTAGAAGACTATCTCATTCATTCCTCTCCCACACACACTAGTTATCCATACCATACACATAGCATAACAGCAATGCACAAAACATAATACACAGTGCATGTGGCCGATAGCCAATTCAATTTTACAATAGGTCCTGAAACCCAAGATACGATGTCTCTTTTAAATCACTAGACATGGCTTAATTAACTCTTCAGAGTGCACACCATGGTGAGCACCAAGACGTTGAAACGTGGAGTGCAATAAATGTCAACAATCATTTCCTTCATAACACAGATACAGATGGAGGGTAGTCTGTGTTTGTTATCGGCAACTCGAGTTTCGGCTATAAGGGTCCCCTAGCAGGTAGTGAGACCAGCCTCATCAGGACGAAAAGCGATGATAGGGCAGGGAGAGCCTCTTGGCACTACAATGAATGAACAATGAGAAAACTTGAGTTGTCAGGCACAGTTGTCAGTGTATACAGACTTCATCACAAGATTCGGTCACATGTTACTGCAATTAATTATATTGCATGGTCGGGCCAGGTGAAATTAATGCTGCAAATTGACTGTGACAAATACGGACCCACCGCCAAAGGTGGCCGGGGTGCCAGAGTAAGAGAGAGGAAATCCCTGAGTGGAAAGGTGAAGCCTACAAGGTGGACTACGGTCTGGAAGTCCTGTGGTAGGACGAAGGGGTTGATTTTTCACAGCGAAGAGAGATTCTGAGACATGATATTTGGGCCTTCTTGGCTATGTGTTTCTGGAAGGACAGATAGCTGTCAATGGTGAAGCCTAAGGATTTTGCTGAGTTTGAGAGTTGTGCATCAAATACTTCTAGGCACATATTATTGAGCCATTGTTGTACAAGTTGTTTTTTAGCGGGCGGACCGATTAGGACAAATTCAGTCTTGGATGGGTTTAGTTTGTGGTAGGCAGTCGCCATCCAGGACTGGATGATGGCCAGGTAATCACAGAAACAAAAAATGCCAGCAAGGAGGGAGAGAAGGATGCAGCGCCAGATGGTGTTGAATGCAGCCAGTATGTCAAAGAGGATGAGGAGGCATGAGTCACCCTTATCCATGATCTGGAGAGCATAATCCGCCACCTAGATGGTGGCTGTCTCGATGCTACACTTTGGACGTAACCCTAACTGATAGTCATTTAGGAGGTGGAGTTGTTCGATTCTGGCGAGTAGTTGTGAAGCATCTACTTTTTTCAAGATTTTGCCAATAAACGGGTGGTTCATAATGGGCCTGTAGTTGACCAGGTCGTCTAGATCTATGGTTGGTTTTTTCAAAAGAGGTTGTAAAAGACCGGTCTTGAGGGTGTCTGGAAATTATCGTTCTCAAAGGGAGATGATTCTGAGCAGCGCATTAAGGGCCGGGCCCGTCAATTGTTTAATGATTGAGGCCAGAATTATATCGTCACAGTGAGAAGTAGATTTAAGGAAGGCAATCATTTTAGGATATCCAGGGGAATGAAAGGAGAGAATTCAGTCCAGGGGGGCAGTGTGCATGCCAGGGTGCAGGGGACGCTAATGCTGTAAGACGTTGATTCGATGGAAATGGAAAGAGGACTCTGCATACTCTCACCTTTTCACGCACGGCCTTGGCCTGCTGGTACACTTCTTCTCGATTGCCCACATCACATATGAAGTAGTGACACTCCGTGCCCATCATCTTGACCTCTTCGCAGGTTTCTTTTAGGCACTTCTCAGTCCGACCCCATAAAATGATCTGCAGAAAAGAAATGAACCATGCAACATCGTCAGCACAAAGTGGTCATGACAACTGCTAACCGAAGCATGGTGCAGGAAAACACAAATCAATTAGACACAACATGATCAATGCTGTGTCCAGCGAACAGCCAAGAGACACAAACATGGATTTTTTTTATTAACACTATATACCTTTTGATATTTATTCATTTATTTCAGGATTGTATGTGTCAGGTTGTGGCCAGCTGTAGGGCTGTTACTGGTCCCTTTTATTCTCATGGGCAGCTATGAGGGTCATCCGTCAAGCAATATTCTAGCCGCACAGTATTTGGTTGCTTCTGTCTCGTGTGGTTCATGGACTGAGCCAGACGGTTTTGGGAAAGAAGCCTTTTCCCTCAATAGATGGTGGAGTGGTCTTAGGCTGTGTACCTGGCTCTTTGGTGGTTGTCACAGTTTGGGTTTCTGTGTAGGTTTCAAATTATCTATTCACTCTGTGATCGCGGCACAGCTAAAGCACACAGCATGAGTTCACCCAACTTAAGTTGCAAATGGGCCTACTATTGAACCTCTGCAAGTTCCACTGCATTTTCTCTGCACTGGTTTCTGTCTCTTGTTATGTAGCCCTCTCTCGCTATCGCACTAGACTGAAATGTAGTGTTAACCTCACCAAAAATAAAACAGAAAAATCCACCTGGGTCCCCATCTCTCACCGAAGTTTCAGAAGGGTGCCTCAAATTTAGATGTGTTTTTCATGTATTCTGGAGAGGACGTTTCACTCTGGCTTACCTGCAGAACATCCTCATCAGAATACGTGGTGCGGGCCCTGATTACAGTAGATAATTTACAAGAAAGTGATACATACATAGGCAATTTTGTGTACAGAGATACATGCCACTAGTTTACAGCTGTGTATTATGCCTTTACAGCACATTTTAATGGAGGTCCAAATATATGTAATTGTTGAGAATGCATTCCCAGTGTGTAGACATATACCCAAACGTATGTATCAAAGCAGGTAAGGTACTTGTTTCTGAAAACGAGTAGTTTAACTTTTGTACTGTGGACATCAATTGGACAAACTGCGGGGATATGCAGTCTACCTAGTTGCTGTTTTGTTCCACCTGGTGAGTTAACATTAAAGGTAAGGGGAGAGATACAGTGCTATGCAAGACCAGCTGTATTTCTCCGCCGGACTCCCTGGCGTGACCGGTGGCTCCTGTGGTATGATGCTCTCGTACACATTACCGGGCATGGTGTGATGCTCTGGTACCTGACCATGTAGATGTTCTGATTCTATTGTACCCAACCCTGAATGTAGTATGATGCCCTTGTACACAGTGCTGGACCATGTGTCAGAAGGTCAACATATGCGGGAGGGCAAGATTAACAATGGACGCCAGCCAGACACAAATGATTTACAGCTAGAAGGAGAAATACAAGAGAAGCTATCATTTTGAAGATAAAAATGCTTGTTTTCTAAAAATAAAATATACCATGTTGTAGAGTTGTTAAAGAAGGTAACAAGGCATGTGTGACTACATATGACGTTGATGCTTTATGAAAGACCAATCCAGAATTGAACACTTTATTTGTTCTAGAACTTGGCTCTGCTGTGGGGATTGCGGATCAGTCCATAATAATGGTTCCATGTAATAATGTCCCTGCAAAAATGTCTCTTGACAAAAATGATGCTGTTTTTTGTGGAGACATTGAACATTTGGGGGACAACCCGCAACTCCTGCATTTTTACAATGGGAGCAGGGGACATCCCTGCACCCTGTCCCCATACATAATGTCACCATATATAATGTCGCCAATGGCTTTTCCCAGCGACATTATGTATGGGGACATTATTACCTAATAGCATAATAATCAATATGTGTATCCAATTCACAGAGATGTTGCATCTGTGGCAGTATTTTAAAAAGTTGTTACTGTCCATGACATGGAATTCTAAGGGGAAATGTTGGGACAAAAACTGGTAGTCAATCATTGAAACTGTTGAAAGGTTGAGTGATATTTAAAAACAGACCAGCATCTGTTTGTTCAGGCTAATCCACCTAATTGGAAATCGTTGATGTCAGTCCAGCGCAGGGAATGCGCCGGAACAAGACAGAACTGCGCTCCGGCAAACAAACATCTTGCCGGAGCACCTTCCCCCATACCCAGGGGCTAGCACATGTATGTGCCAGATCCTGAGCCTCAACAAGCACATTGCTTTCAGAAGATTCTCCTTAAAGCAGTCTGCTCGTTGAAGCACAGGCACGAAAGCCGCATTATCCCATGTGCAAGTAACCCGCTCTTCCACAAGCTGTCAAAAGACTCGGCACTGGATGTAGAAACTACCAAAGCCTCACATACAGTGATGTAGCTGTCCAAACGTATATATATGCTCTGCAATTTACAGACATCTCTTTATTAGGGTGAATATTGTGACCAATCAAAACAGAAGAGTCCATTAGCCGCTTAAAAGGGTTTCTTACTGAATGACTATAAGACATGTTTAACATTTAGAACTGTGGACATTATCATGTTCCCATAGTCTTCTTTACTTTTATGCAAATCGCCAGGATTGGGTTCTGTGAAGAGATAGATACTGTGTTTGCAACACCCCTGGGCCCCGCCTTCTCCTTCCAACAGCCCCATCCCTCCAAAGAGGAGACAGTTCCCCAGTACATTTTTTCCATTTCCAGCATAATCAGTACCTCACTCAATGCACTCCTACTGTGTGGAGTACTATCATGGAAACTACCGCGCCCGAAACATCACTTCTCCCTCTAACTTGGGCAGCACTGCCTTGGAGGGTATCTGACCCAATACACCATGTACCCTTCTATGTTGGGAAGCATCAAGCCATGTTCTAGTTTCGCCCCAACACGGGACAAGGATCTGTGC
Organism: Ambystoma mexicanum; assembly: GCF_040938575.1. NCBI lineage: Eukaryota > Metazoa > Chordata > Amphibia > Caudata > Ambystomatidae > Ambystoma > Ambystoma mexicanum. The sequence continues at coordinate 991,412,204 of NC_090929.1, read as the reverse complement.
TTTGAGACTACTTTGATGGTGATGTGCGCAATATAAAAGACTCAACAGAACATTCGTAAATTTAAGATGTTAGAATATATGGGTGAGAGGGTGATGATGCAAAGCAGATCATATGGTCTAGAGGCAGGAAAATTGTGCACAGGCATGGGGCAGATGTAGGGAACAGCCCTGTTTTCGAAGACTGACTTCAGGGAGGTCATGGGAGAGGAGGATTATAAAAAATGTCCTATTGAAGTCCCGTGAAAAGCAGTAACGCACCTGGCACATTTAAACGAAAGGTGAGCCACTCCCTTCTTCCCATGTCTCTGTGGGACGTGTCGGGGCCAATTAACCAATTCCAGCTATGAATAACCACAAATTTGATTGAATCACCGAATTCTCAACTTTGCATGTGACGTCATAATTCGGATCAAGCAGCAAGTCTTGTACCTCATAGAATCGCCGAATTCTCAACTTTGCAGATAGGAAGTCGTGATGCCTCGTCTACCCTTAACCCGCGCATGACCTCCCTCACTCACTAACCCCCCCCCTCCACTCCACCCCCTCAGTCTTCCACACGAACCCACAACTGCACCCTCCTCTTTGAAGACCCCAGAGCTCTCACTTCTGGAAGTAAAGTGTTGACAGAAGTTGTACAATGGGAACAGAAGCCCCATTACATAACTCCTTGTAACTCAATCTTCCAGTCAAACCAAGAACAGCAGCAGGAACAGCCGAGCCAGACAGGGCCATTCATCACCGGCTGACAGGTCTGCAGGGCAGGGAACCCCCAGGAGGGACCTGCGGCCTCTGCTCCGCTCTTGGAGGAATGTGCACATGCTGGTGGGGGTTGCATTGAACAGTTTTGCAGGTGAGGTAAGGAAGCAGCGCACACGAGAAAATGCCGCACAGGACTGGCCATTCCAGAGTATGATGATGGACTGTGAAACACATTCATTATCTTCCAAATAGGGACTTGGCATATTGACCGAATCTGTTTAACATTATGACTGATGCAGTATCCCATGTTTATGTTAGTTGCTGTAAGAGAAGGAACCCGTCCTCTCTCTATGTCGAGCGACGACGCTCGCGCTGGTAGAAGGGGCTACCAGTCAAATGCCAGGACAGTTGAGCTGTGAGATTAAAGGAGCACAGACCTAGGCAACCGGTCTCCGTGCTTTTATTTACGCCATACATATTTGCCTCATCATCTCGCTTGAATATAACTGACTTGGGCCTAATTCACATAAGCGTTTTATAAGGGCAAATCCCCATTGTAAAACGCTCTGTGAATTAGGCCCTTTAGTCCTTGTCTTGTGGTGCCAAAGCTGGTATAAAACTGGCACCGCTGCAGCCCTACTACTCGGGCTCATGGTAGGGATACATTCCCCCCAGCCCCCGATCAAAGAATCTATAGTTGTCGCTGCCTCCCTTCGCCCCGGTCACACCCAATAGCGTGATATGCTGCCCTGGCAGAGAGAACAATAATAATAGCATGGCCAACTCCACGGAAGGTCCCTTCCCTCTTTGTTCACGCTGGAATCTGAACAATAAACAAGTGGCACTTCAAGGGCAACATTAGCAGTCCACACTGAAGGGACTTGTTTTATAGCATAGGCACAAGACGTTTTGATGACAGCAGCCGCAAAGAAGGTATATGGGCTGTAGTTAATATAGATGCAGGCCACAGACCAGTAGCCAGACGGCACCCCAGTGTAGATACAGAGCATACAGGTGCTTATGCATGGATTCATGAAGCTGATGCACTGGGAAGTATACCATTGGATAGAAAGAGCATACAGATTTGCAGTTACAAGGAAGGTCCACTTATCCTAATATAGAGATAAGTTAATTTGTGGTGTGCAATATATGAATAGTCAATATTTTGTTTTGCCAATGAGGTGTCTGAAGAGTGTACCCTGAAATATATATCACTTTTAGGGCCTGACAATTATGAAAAATGTAGGGGATGGCAATGCAAGTTAGGCACTATGAGGTTAAATGATCTGCCCAAGATCACACACTTTGTTTAAGTGGTGAAGCAGGGATTTCGGCCCTGTCTGCAGTTTCAGCACTTGACCACATTGGTTCTCAATTCTTCATGCAGCAATGTACAGGTCCTTGTGGATATTTGACTTTTAAGTACTAAAACAATACAATTGTGTGAACCTCTCTTAGAAAGCCCACAAATTATGTGAAAAACGAACATGAAAACTTATTATACACAAATGTTATGTAAAAGGGGCATGACTGTAACTTGTTTTTCTCAGTCTTAAATGGAAGTCTACAAGTCCCCAAATCTCAGTGGATGAGAGCCTGAAAAACATCACCTGAAATGTTTACGATCGCACTTCAAAGATGTAACTATACCTCACAAAAGAAACTGTGTGATAAGGTCACCTGGTTAGATGTATGGTATGACACAGAGTTGCAGATCACAACAGCCACTAGTAGGTACTTTCGGATCCCCAGACCAACTGATGCCAAACAATTTAACTATGTGCATTTGCGACATTCTTTAAATAAACTTTAGGAGATAGCTATACACGGGTAGTATACTTCAGAGCAACACAACACATATGTAACACAGATCCGAATCCTAGGTCTGCGCTTAGAAACGTTTTCACTATTAAGTGTGTTATAAAAAAACATTTATAATTCATTATAACTATTGTTGATAGGAAAAAGGGTTCGATATTGAGGGGAGCTGTTTAGCCCCTGCTTATAGCCTAAAAGAGCCTGGTTAGCTTGACACCAACAGCCACTAGGAGCTACTTTTGGATCCCCAGACCAACTGATGCTGAACAATTTAAATATATGCATTTGGGACATTCTTCAAATAAACTTTAGGACGTAGCTATACAACATTTAAAGTATAAGGGGGCATAAATGATGAATAAAATGATAAGTTTCCATTTTGCGTGGAAGATGGATTTGTGGAATGCTATGTACTAGCTCCTCGTTCCACAGTGGTAACTCATGGTCGCTGGTTAATGCTTGATAGCCAGGAGCTGCTTTTATTTAAGCTCCTATTTATCCAATCTTAATTCTAGCCCTGAAAAGAACATCTGAAATCCTAGAATAAGGAAAACTTTGTGTCAAATATACAGACCTGAAAATTAGTATACCAAAGCCCTCTGCCATTTGGCCAGCGGCCTCCCATGTAGGCTCTCATCCATTGAAACAGCCAATCTTTCCAGAAAAGAGAGAGCAGGCAATCGGCTGAAGAACTTCCCCTTTGGGGTGGGAGCAAGCCTGATTTGCATATGGTCTTTCCCCTTTTGTAATGGCTTGGCAGGTGAAGAACGATGGTCTGGAGGGTTGCACAGAGCAATGGCAGAGGATACGATCAATTCTAGACCTTCCAGGCATCACCCCTTTTTGTTTTGCTATAATCGGCTGAAGAATGACAGGAAAAAGTGAGAAGGCAAACTTTTTCACCAACGACAGCCCAGTCATTGAAATAAATTGGTCTGAGCAGGATTAAGTATCGTCCTTTGCGAAGTCCGGAGAGATATAGACCCTGATATTTGGATTCCACTGCCTACATTTGGAATATTAAACCACAGCTCCCAACTAAGACATTGTATTGTTCATTGGGAGTCGTATACATATTGCCATGATGGACCCTGCTACTCAGGTTTTACAATCCTCATTTAGAGTGATTAACTTTAGATCTGCACAATACCAATGCCATATTAGTTTTTATAACTAGTGTTTTTTTTGTAATGGTGCACTGTTTCGTACCACAGTAGGTGTTACTATCACCAAATACGTAAGGTTCTCCATCTCAGAGAGACGAAAGGCTGGGAAGACCTTGTTGGAATGTGACATTGTGATAAGGCACGTGAACACACATTTCTGCAACACGTGCTTAATACACAGAGCTATCTTCTTAATCATTGTGTGACCTTTTCGCACATGACCAATATATTAAGGTGATAACGCTACACAGGTTATGCTATAATGAAGCACACACTGTCACTGCACCAGTAAACACAGAATGCACTGCAGGCTTAATTGACCAGATCTGAACTGTATTGCTAATAAAAGCAATGCAACTGGGTTCAGAGCCTCAGCAGCATAGTTTACAATGTTAAAACGAGCTATTTATGTTCGATCAAACATTCTGCACCGACTTCTTTGCACCGAGACCACCCGGATGGTATTAGCTGTGCCCCTTTTCCCACCCAAGACGTCTCTGCCTATTGAATTCAGCCTGCAAGGACTTTTCAACAATTCTCTTGACTATTGTTAAAGTGCTTAGACATGGGAGGGCTCTGGCATGAAGCATCACACAAAACGCGATTTATCACAGTTCTTATACAGGCAACATTGACATTGGACTGATTGTGCCATCCCTATCAGACTTTATGGGCCTGATTCACAAAGCGTTTTTCTATGGGATTGCACAATTATAAAACACTTCTGTGAACCAGAGTCATCGGCCCGAAGCTCCGAGTTGGTCCAATTCTGTGTTATCTGTAACGCAAGTGACAGAGGTAAATACATTGAAAAATAGTCATCTCCGATGTGTAGTATAAAGTGCTGATGCACTTAAGACCGATGGAAAGCAGCCAGTGTGGAAGGCACTATTGTGCCGCTGAGTTAACTACTTTTGGAAAACCTGCTTTTTAACATACAACACAGACTGGTGACTCCGGTGATCGGGCTCCATTTTGGAACAAAATCCAAACTGCTGCTCGTCCTCCGCTCACCTTCTAAAGCAGACACACACTCTTGAAAATATTCACCAGAAAAATTGGCAAGAGCAGTGGCTAATCCCCGTTGTGACAGCTCTGCTCCTGCTGACAGTCCTGCGGGCTTCCTGTCGGTACCTCTTTGTGACCTCGACGGCGGGACAAGACGCAGGTGTAATGGTATGTCCGTTGCCTATGCGGAAGACTCCCTGTTGTTGTGACCTCAGCACTGAGCAACAGGGCTCGTGCTGAGTCACATGTGTAGGTAGGGTCACTTGTGTGTCCACGTACCCGGTCTTAATAAAAGAGCCAGGCGGTCTCCCGCTCGGCAGTTACAGTGAAACTACCCGTCTCACGGCTGGCGACGAGGGGGTCTAAGGACCTGTGCGCTGCTGCCGCCTTCTTCCCTCAACCCCATAGCATGGGTATGTCGGCTCTCGCCAGGGGCAGCACGGTCCCACGTGATGCTCATACCATGACAATGAGCCGTGTTTAAAAATATGTGATCCTTAAAACGTGCTACGCTTAAAGTGGATTCAGTAGTAATGTAAATTTGGGGTTGTGATCCCGCATATGTCTCGCCTGCTTAAAGTAGGCCCAGTAAGATAGCAGGTCATCAGTGTTTGCCAGAACAATCAGTGGACGAAGTAGGTACCACGTCACTCACAAGATAATATTCTGTATCGCCAAATGTTGATAGTGGGCCCCCTGTAAACCGGGTGCATAGTAATGCCCTACGCTGACCGTGGAGCCCAATGCAAGTTTCTCATTGGCCATAGTAATACATGCTGTGTAATGTTGTCGTGGCTTTGTAATTGATTTGTCTTTACCCTTGGCATGGGATGCTGTGATGTCAGCACTGAGCCACAGGGTTTGTGCTGAGTCACATATGGAAACAAGTTACTTAGCTGTAACTGTGAAGATGGTTTCCAGAGGAGGGGCGTAGGGAGAGGGCAGTCATTGCCTGGGGCAGTACGACCCAGAGCTCTGTGATTGGTTTATAGGAGAAAGACAGTTTATAATTGGAGGATTCCTGACCTGACGACGGGGAATATTCATGAGCATGTGAATCCATGCCAGACCCCATGCTGGAGAAGTAGGGTCACGTGTGTACCCACGAACCCGGTCTTAATAAAAGAGCTGGGCGGTCTCCCGCTCAGCAGTTACAGTGAAACCACCTGTGTCCGTGTGGTTATTGTAGCCTGGTGCTGTCGGCTGAACAATGGCCTGGACAGGCTGCCAACCTCTCAGAGATCCTCAAGACGTGGGTGCCGGGCAGGCCGGCCCCCTAAAACCTGTAACAGACAGTTGGAAGGGTGGATGATACGGAGGTTGACCGGCCCAGTGGGAAACAAAAATACTTATTTCATGCATTGCCTGGCCTTTGAGTAGTTATGGTTGGGAGACCCCCAACACTTGTTTAGACCTAGCCATGCTCCCACGAGCTAAAGTCCCAAACTCACACCTGTAAGGGCCAACTCCCTCGTGCTATTGTTAGTCTGCAGTGATTTCGGACTGAAACTAGTGTGCCCTATCCTACAATTGAATCTCTGCCTTGCATGCTTGGGCGAAAACAAGGTTTGTGGGTGGGAGGTGGTGTAATCATACTTGGAATCCCCACTGATGGGATTTGAACCTGTGCTCTGTGAGATGAATCAATTTTTGTAAGGGACATTCGGTTCTGTGTTCCTTCACCTGACAGCCCTGGCCATCACTGTCATACAACTTCAAAGAGGGGAGCAATGCAGCATGAGGGAGGCCTTAAAAGGTAAGTTGTATAATAGCTGATAAGATAGTTGAGCACTCGCTACTGCGATCTATGTGTGATCTGCAGGTCGCAGGTTCGAATCCTGGCAAGACCAACTCAGTCTTTCATTCTTCTGAGGTCGATAAATGAGTACCAACTTCAGTTGGGATGATAAATGTTATAAATAAGTTAGTTCTCTGTAAAGCGCTTTGGCTATAGACGCTACATAAATAACAAATCATTATATTCACAAAGTAGTTGCAGCCTTCACCTGCCCAAAAGAGCAATGTTCAGGGGATGCCTGTTACTGCAATAGATACACCTGTCACACCTTACTTTGCTTTCTGCCAATATGGAGAAAATGAAAGCTACAATTATATATACTCTTATTGTTGTACACATTACTAGAGGTTTATATATTTGTCAAATTGATTTATTATGATTGTCCCTGCCCCCTTGCCACGCACTTGCGCGATCTGAATGACACCTGGGCTAGTAGGATTGTTGTCCTGTCCTCCCTTTTGTTCCCCTCCCTTGCCTCGTCGTGCCTTGAAACACTTGTGTATAGGCGCGTTATAAATGCCATTTCATATCATATCATGATTAGTGTACTTTTGAAGTAATTGAAATCAACACATTGAACACATTTCTACCAACCAAACCTGAAACAATCTGCAATCAAGTCCCATTGTTGCGACTGGTTGCAAACCGCAGCTTAACTTAAATGTGTGATCCTGTCCAAATCCATTTATCTTTCTTTCAGTGGTGGGCACCCCTCCTGACCCCTCACTTTGGGTTGCTTCATTGGATTGCTTCATTTTGGCCGTCCTCCTTGGGTTCACTCCCGGTGCCCTCGGTTAAAGTGAAGAATTCGGGTGTGATCATCTCTGCCAATCTGTCCATGGATGCTTAAGTTTCGGCTGTTTGTCAGGCCGGGCATTTCCAGCTGAAAATTCTAAAAAGGGTGCTGCACCTGATATCAGTAGCACTACGCCCGCCGGTTGTGGCTGCCATGGTACTGACTAGAATGGATTATTGCAACTGTCTCTACCTGGCACAGCCCAAGGGTTTGATTTACCGACTTCAACGTCTCGGGTTGCGACGGGGGCACCGTACGGGGCCCATATTTCACCAGTTCTGTGCTCCCTCCACTGGCTCCCAGTGGATGAGGGTGTACGCTTTAAAGTACTATTGATTGTCCATCGAGCTCTGCACGATCAGGGAGCAGAGTATCTCCGAACTAAGGCTGTGCGCTATCTTCCTAAGCACTCCCTGCGCGCAACAACAGCTGGCTTGCTCTGTGTGCCCTCCTTCCGTCGAGCCCGTGTTGGGGGTCCGGCGTTTTCCATTGCTGTGGCTCAGCTGTGGAATTATCTCCCCATTACTATGAAACAAATGCCGAACCATTGGATTTTTAGGAAAACCTTAAAAGCATATCTATTTTAATTATTGCGGTTCATTGGCTGATTTTCTGTTTAGGTGATAGTTACTTGCCTCTCCAGCGCCATGATGCCTCCCGGCGACCGTGCGCTATACAAGTGACCATAACATAACGTAATGTAACGTATCAGCGCGATAATTAATGAGCTGTGTGTTTGTACCAAATGAAGAATTATATAAGTAAATAGAGCAAATGCCCAGATGGAAATTACTTACATATGCTGATGTTAAGCTTTAGACCACACACACACGCACACATCAAACAGATTTTCTAGTAATGGGCCGTGTAAGGTTCACGCCGCGCACAATCAGCACATATATCAGGGTTTTGATTTTCAACTGGCATGCAGCAAATATCAATTATTTACCCCATGCAGTATGTCCTATATATGCCATGCTTACCCCAACTCAGAACTGATCTCATATTTTTTTAGTGAGAGACATATGCTGTCCCTACTCCTGGCAATTAACAGTGGGCTGCCATTTCAAATGGCCCCTTAATACAGCCGAACATGAGGGAGTATCAGGGATTTTAATGATATTGACAATAGCACTGTCGTTGTATGGCACCACGTGTTTGCCCAGGCCTTATACAAGTTTGTATCAACAATGGTACAACTTTTAAAGATCTCGGAAGGACGAATCTTTGACTTCGTCATTTGTGGGTTTCGCACCTACGACATAAAACATAACCAGATAACTCCTGTAGGTGCATTAACCCACTGAGCTATCTTACCATCATAAACGTCAACTTGTCTGTAGGTAAACGGTAAAAGGTTTAACCCTGGCAAATGTTTGAAACCTGCACACAACATTTAAAAAATGCTCTCTGGTCGAAGACACGTGCTTTTAAAAGTTGCTCGACTACCCATGCTAAGTTAAAAGACCTTATTTTTAACAGAAGATGCTGACTTGCGTATCCCCTGTTCCCAACCTCAATCCTAAAATTTGAGTCTGCCCCTTTGGCCACTGTTACCCCCAGTCATAAGATCCTTTTATGCAAATGCTGAGCACACATGCCCTCTCGTGGGCGGAGCAGTGCGGCAGTGTTGATTCGGCGCCCTAGCGCGGAGGGGAGGGGGTAAAGAAAGGTCAAGTGGGAGTCAGGCCATTTCACTTCAATGAATCGAGAAACAGGGTCAACTAGAGTGCATTCTACACCGGCGGCTCCCGGTGCTCGGGTTCCCTCCTACGAATTACTATGTTTTAACAAACATGCTTGGGTTTATATGGCATTGCACTGCGATGCTATTTGTGGCTGCCTGATAGCCAGTGTGCATTTACAGGGCTTCTATCCCCATAACGAATGCACTTGAAAGGGAAACAAAACATTATTTGGGAAGCCAAAAGCATAGTTTGGTTAGCACTGTGGTCTAGAGTCCGAGGATAGTGACAGTGGGCTACATAGCGTACGACAAAGAAAGGCTGACAGGCCACCTGCAGAAGCCATATGAACTTTGCGAACGCTAACACCATGGGACAGGAGCACAGCTTGTATCTGGCTGTCGGAGGTGTACGATTCTCCATCAGAACCACGCCTACGTATTTATTCGCATTCTCAAAAAGCCCGGGGGCATGGGGCACTGTTACAGAAATATGTCCCTTGGTTGCGTATTTACCGGAGGTTTTTAAGCAGGGACCCAGGGATCGAACCTGTGTTGTTTCGTATCGACTTTTTTTTCCAAGGCAAGCACGTTGTCTGAGCTATCTCCCCAGGACAAGATACGTATAGGTAGCTTTTATCTGCACCTGTACAAAATAGTAACAAAGAACAGTAATTCCAAGCCGTACAGCAAGAAAATACGCATGCCCAAAATTATTAGATATTTGTAGAGTCGAAGTTCCCAATCTTGGTGGTTTCTTGCTGCTGTGCCTAAGAAATATAAGGGTCGCAAAGCCCTATGCGTTAAAGTTGTCCTAAAATAGAAATGTTCAAGGCTTTGAAAAATATTCATTGCTTGGGAATGCTATGATTACTTGCCAGTAATCCCATTACAATGGCTCCTTCTCTTCCTCGTCACAGTCCTAACCTTATGAGAGGCTCCTGCCTCGTAAAAGGAATACCCCTTTGAAAACGGCAATCAAGTGCATTGGGACTGGCCCCTCCCCCTAGGGAGGGATATAGGGCTGTACCAGCACTTCCTGTAATTCCAAGCAAAAGACCACCCAATATCCACCCAGGGTAGGACAGGTGTTATGTTGATTTGTACTGAGCACTGCTAACAGCCAGAGGCAATCTCCAGGTGCTTGCGTGGCTCTGACAGAGAGGCGTGCAGAGGTTAGTGAGGATAGGGTGAGAGGCCAGGTTCAGAACCAGTAGGAACTGGCGTCTGTGAGTGTTGTTTTGCATGTGGGAGTTTGTGCGGGAGGCTTTGTTGTGTATTATAACCGTATGGGTAAGATTCAGTGCCTCAGGTATTTGGTAGTGTTTTGTGTTGGTGTTAGTATGTTGTGTGGGTTGTGGTGGGTTTGGTTGTGCGCACTGGTTAGAGTGTCCACAAGGAATCCAGTCACAGTTGGCTGTACGATTATAAGGTGTCTTGGTGTGTAGTCGCTTTGTTGATGGTTTTATGCACTATGTGGGTGGTTCATTCTAGGTGTGCATCAGCATCTAGAGATGGTGGATGTGAATATAGAATTGATTCTTGGTTTGTTTATGTGTAGTGTGACTAGCCCAAGGTCTGGTATAGCATCAGTTATGTTGGAGTAGCAGGAAGGGGAGAATGGGTTAGTTAGTTGGTCGATTTGTTGGAGCCTCAGCCCTGCTCTTTGGTTGCCGCTTAACGGTATTTAGCCCGGTTCTTGGTTGTGGTTCTTGTGCCCATCCCGTCTCCACTCTAGTTGTTTGTGGTGTTATTGTTGTCGGTGTCCTTCGAGGGTGTCACTGTCTGTTGAATAGCTTGATTTTGAGCCGTTTCCTGAAGGTGATGGGGTCTTCTGTGGTTCAACTTTCTTTTGGCATGGTGTGCCAGATGTTAGCAATTAGACGTGAGAACGCTGTTCCGCCTACTTTTCTTTTTTTGTAATGTTTTGCCTCTATTTGTAGGTTGTTGCTGGATCTTATGTCCCTTCCTGGGTGGGTAGCAGGACTGTGACGAGGAAGCGAAGGACTCAGTGTAATGCGATTACCGGTAGGTAATCATAGCATTATCTTATTGTCTCTCTTTCGGGTCTCACTACGTACCTTGTAAGAGCTCCAGAGCAATATGCCAGGATATTGGGAGAAAGAAAATAAGGACTCAAGTGAACTCAAGTGAATGCAGTGAAATTGTATTCAGGTGCAATTTAATCATCATCGCAGGAATGGGCCGCAGACCCAAAGGAAGGCCTGGGGGTCCCACGTACAACTTGTAATACGTAATTAAAGTATCTGGAGAGGACCACAGGGATGTTCTACAGATCTCATCAAAGGGAACCTCCTTTAGAAGCAGCCCAGCAAGCAGCCATTGCCCATGTGGAACGCCCCAACACCCTGTCAAAGGGGGAATCCTCACCCCCCTGGTATGCCAGTCCAATAGTGATCCTAATCCACCTACTCAAGCTCACGCAGTCTGTCGCCCAGACAGGAAAGAAAAACAGGATGTGCCAGGATTTGGCTGGCCGTATATCGCTCCCCCGGGGAGTGGGGTCAGTCGGCCCCATGCACTTGATTGCCGTTTTCACAGGGTTGTTTCCAGTCAAGAGACAAGGGCCTCTCATAAGGTAAGGACTGGGATGAGGAAGAGGGACAAAGGGGTAATATTGAGGACCTGTCCTAGGAATGAGGTGTAAAATCTGGAAGCGCAAGATGATGACCAGTTGAGCGCTGGAATGCGTTTTGTGGAAGCAAGCATTTGAGAGGCGATTTTGCGTGGAGGAATGAAGCCATCCGAGTGTTGTTGAAGTCTGGGAGCGGTGTTGAGAGGTAGGCCTTGTTTGTCCAAGGCGCAGTGTAGAATGCGGAGATTGGACTGTACGCTTGGCAACTGGCAACCACTGCTACTTCATCACTTCAAATCCGCAGTTGTAAAAATGTACGTGCACAAAATATTACCATGCCACATAGATACGTACACTGCCAGTGAAATAATCCACATGGGCGTCGTGAGCCACACACCAAGTAAGTGTGACATTTTTGGGTTCTATTTTTGTGCTAATGTTGCAAACTCAGAATCCAGCAATGCACCTAAGGCACACACAAGGCTCCCATTTCAGCAAATCACAATGGCAGAAACATACAAGAGAAAGCAATAACGGCATCACTAAAGTGGATGTGTTTTTATGTACAATTTCCATCTTCCACTACCAACCGTGTCAGTTGTTTTTGCTCCACTGATCTTTGGTGCCAAAACGTGAAAAGGTAAAATTGGTAAGCAATTTCAGGGCGAATCGCATCTATTAAGTATCTTTACACAGCAGAGCTATCACCCTAAATTGCACATACTATACCCCCCTATTGGGACAGGTTTTCGACAGCAGAGTCCCCCACGACTTGCATCCCTCATTTGTTTACTACCCCCGTTCTCCCCAACTAACTGACTCACCGCTAAAGTCTCCTACCATCTTACCTTACACCACACGCTATGACCACCAGATTGGCTGTTACCACCTGAACTTTCATTGAGCTATGAATAAACTCTCCTCTCTAGTCCAATCATATCCCCCCCGCCGCCACATCAGTAGCTCACTCGACCCAAAGCACTGAAGTCTTGGCGGAGTAATCCAAGTAGAATGGCACTGAGATCTTGGCTACTTCTGACCCACCCTCATCAACAGCACAGCCTCTCACGCTATCCTACTAACAACCCTCTCCCCTACCTGTTTTCTTACAGAGCCATGCGCAGCGAGGCAGAAGGGTGCTTTATAAGGCCATTTTGCATTACATAATATTCCTAGAACTGTGCACTGGGATGGGTAGGGCCATGGAGATCCGAGTTTACACATCCTACTTGGAGAGTGAGGTCAATTTAGGTCTCCCTCAATTAGAGGGAATTGCTAGCAATCTGATGTATGTGTATTTTTTTCCAAAATATCCATGAGAACGATCTTAGTACTTTTACACATTCACCCGGCTCCAAGGGCTCTGTTGTTCAAAATACCACAGCCAAGTAATTATATGATCTAATGAAAATGTAGTAAAACAAGACAAAAAGAAAAAAAAAGAACAAGAAAAAAGTAACCATATATACCAAAAGCCACAGTGTATAGTTTTTTTCTCCCTTACAAAGGATACTGGATATCCTTTGTTCACAACTCTAATATTCTCATGGTTTCCAAAGACCAAAATGAAAAAGTAATTATAGCACTTGAGCAACTGAACAGGATACAATTTAGGCCAAAAACTTAAACTAATGATAGTTCTGCTGACCTGGATACAGTTAAGGCATACAGCATTTTCCATCTCTTGTGTTTTATGTTATCACACTAAGTGGGTGCATCTTGAGGTCTTTTTAAATTGAGTATGCTGTGTATGAATTGTTCAAATTTAATACGATATACATACATCAAATATTCCTGGAAAAACACAAAAAATATTCTAAATCTTCACAGAACTCTAGCAGGGCTGTCAGTTGACTAGCTATGGCCTCTATGGGACGTTTGCAGCCTATTTTTTTTAAAAAAATGTATGGGGTACATAGGCCAATGAAAAAGATATGGGAAATTTCACTGGTTATTTTAAAAACACCAGCTGAAACCAATAGACCAGGGCTCTCCAACTTGTGGCTCTACAGATTTTTTGAACTACGACTACCATGACCCCTCGCCATTCACTATGCTGGTCATGGTTGATGGGAGTTGTAGTCCAAAACATCTGGAGAGCGAAAGGTTGCAGACCACTGCAATAGACATTGGTGGAGATCAAACCACTGTTCCATGATGCAGCTAGGATGTTCTTTATCAGAGTGCTTGCCATTCCAGTGAACTGCCTGCAAGCAACTTGATCCAGTGGAAACCATTTGAATTGGTCAAGGGGAATTTCCACACGGGAAGGCATTACAGTCCATGGCAATCCCTTGGCTCGATTCTTCCTTGGGGTTGGGGTTGTGCTAACCACTGTAATTGGTTCCTCCATCTTGCACATTGCAGTAGACGTTTACTCCCAAAACATTGGGGGTGGTTTGCCAACTCTCGCTTACATCATAACACTGAGGCGAAACGTGCCTTTGATTGTTGAGCATCTTTGAGGGATATCTATTTGAAAGTGCTACAGAAACATTAAAAGTGACAAAACCTTTAGAGTATGAGGGTAATCCAAATGTGTTCTTAGAATCAATCATGCTAATGCTTTGGGAGTTCCAACCTGAAAATGGGCAAACCCACAACATTTTACCGCATGTGGGTGCGAACCACTCTGAGAGAGCTCTGTGTGTTGTGTACCTTTTGGTGAAGGGGAGGCAGATCTTAGTGTTTCATTTTGTTTCATTGTGTTCTAGAGCTTCACCACATAAACTGGCAGCCGAGCTAAGCTGCTCTGCTTTGGGCTCGTGGGAGTCGTGGGACGGAGTAAGTAGCCACCGTAAATCTATGCTTTATTTATTCGACCATCCAATTCCCACACACTTGCCATAGAATTTTAGCAATGTGCAAATGTGTCCTGATTTTAGCAGGCAGTTTTTTTGCAACTGCAACTTCGGTCACTAGCCTGACAAGCATGCATTCTGTGTAATGTAATGTGCTTTTCGGAATGTAATATTGATTAAATGTGCATGTTCTACAAAGTGCATGTGAGTAATTGCAGAGCCCTGAACCGTAAACAGTCGCTCTAGTATTTGATAGACCTGTGTATGCATGTGGCACGCTCCACTGTTAGTGCAGCATGCAATATGAAATGGTGGAGTCTCATGCCTAATTAAGTCCAGTCAGGTATCACATATTCACAGGCATAGCAAACTAGAAAGTAGCCAGCATCCAATACACAACACTGCTATTATAACAATAGTGTACTAGTCATCTCTGCCACAAATGTCATCTGAGGCTCACACTCAGAGCACGGTCACCACAGCACCTACCCCACTGCCCTCTTCCTTCCTGCACTTGCACGTTCTGAATACTCACAAGGCAGGGTAGGTTGAGCCATCCCTTCCCCCTTCTGGATTTTTTTGTATTTAATTGCACTGCTATCCCTCGTGCCCTCCCTGCTGCCTTATGGGCACTTTGAAACAGAATGTATTTCCTGTATAAGCGCCTAACAAGTAAACAATAAATAAAATAAATAATGTGTCTGTAACCATACATTGGTTATGGCAGTGTTGCGTGTTATATAGGGTGACCAGACGTCCCAGTTTTGCCGGGACTGTCCCGGCTTTCAGTGCTCTGTCCCTCTTTCTCAAGATGATGTTTCCATTGGAAACTACAGTGGTCCCGGTTTTTGATGGTCGGTCTTTATAGCTGGCAGGCGTGAATGCACAATCTGACACAGAAGAAATTCTGCATTTTACAACTATAAGCTGTTGTTAGTTTGTGAAAAATTATAATATCTGTTTATTTGAACAGTAACACTTAAACCCCTTCCCCTCCAACTGCTACTGAAGTGTAGTGCCTTGACAGCCACTTTCAATAGTTAGTCCTACTTTTATGTTAGTTGCCCTGTCCTGTTTTTTTTCACTTTTTAAATCTGGTCACTTTAGTATTATAATATAGATGTGTAACTCATATAGATAATATTGTGCTATGTTTTCATTTGTTTACGAAATGTTTTTTTTTAAATTGCACACATGGTAAAGTAGACCGGGCCTCAGTTTGTAAAACCACAAAACTAGGTATAAATGGCTGCGCAATGACGCACGACGTCACCGTCATACAAGACTCCAGGGCGTAATCTTTTTTTTAACCCACGTAACCGTATTGTAAAATCTCATAAAGTTTCACTCCCCGCCCGCCCCCTGAAAAGCTGGGTTTCTGTTGAAATCCACCGCGTTTGTGGAACTTTGGTGCGGTGTTTCACACCCATAAAAAGTAACAACTAAAAAAAGTGCGGGCTGGAACTTAGCACTGAGGGAAACCATCGAGTTATCTGTGTGCGGAAGGCAGACCACGATAAGAGGGTGCCCTGGGCGGTATCTGCCGCTGCAGAGCTGCCGGGTAAGGAGACATGCTAAGTGGTTGCAGCCCTCCCCTCGGGCCGCAGCACCACTTCCCCTGTGAATGGTAAACAAGGCTAATGATGTCATTTGGAGCTGGCTGACCCGCCGGTGAACCCTGAACTGTAAATGAGATGCAAGCAGCGGCCCCGCCCACCCTCATCCGCTCACATCGACCTCGCACAACAGCCCCAGTAACTAGGGTCCCTCCCAGGCCAACCTGCAAGTGCAGACCTGCCAAGCGGGCTCCGTTCACTGAACCACCCCTTCACCAAAAACCTCACACCCAGAAGCATGCATGCAATTAAGGCGCAGCAACAGGTGGAGGCACTTCAACCGTAGACATTGCTGAAGCCTGCGCGTGGATTTGTTTATTTACTGGTGGAAAAGCCTCGTGCGGAAAAAAGCCGCCTCAGGGCGAAAATGGGAGGAGGGAGACGGAGTGACATGAGGCGGGATAACAGGGAGATCTTGCACCGGGAAGAGGGGGGTTTGTTTTGTTCTCCATGGCATAAAGTTAAAACATGCAAAAGATCAACATTTTAGACCAAAAAATGCAAGTCAGGTATACATGCCAACATGTCCAGTACCATTCGGGAGATGGTAGCTCACTTCATGTTTTTTCTTTGCACCCTAGGGCTTGAAGCTCTGGATTTTCCCCATTTCTCACACAGAACTACAAGTCCCAAAATGCAAAGGAAAAAACACAACAGAACCGAAGTACTGTCTCCCGAATGGAATGGCCCATGTTACCATGCATAGGGCACAGGGGCCACAATGTCGCGAAGAGGAGGTGCCAGGAAGCTACAATAATCCCACCCTAGTTCTGCACCACATTTCAGTTTACAGAAGTGCAAACCTGATCAAAATAAGCTGACAATCACCCTAGAAAAACCAGCTAAAGTTGTAGCCTGGTGAGCCAGAGCCGCTAGTTCCTGAAGCCCGAAGTGCTCCGAGTTCTTTTTGTTTGGCTGTGTTTTTATGCTTTGAGTTTGTAGTCAGTTTATTAGGTGTTTCATGTTGTGGTGGTTTTGCTAAGCAAAACAAGTCAGACAGGTATTGGCAATGATTTTTGGAAGAGTTCCGATTGGCTGTTGTGTGGCATTCTGTAATTATGCCGTTTAAGTCCAGACGCAAGCATAATTTGCCACATGTTCTTAGGTACAAGAGTAGATACAGATCGTATGAAGCCTGTGAGATCTTTCTTCCTAAATAATTAACTGCCCACTGTCCTACATGGTATACATTTCCTCCTCCCCCCACCTCATCACACACAAGTGAAAGACAACCAGCGGTTATATGAGATGCAGGGAATTGAGTACTGTGAGAAGGATGACTAGGACTTGGACTAATAAACATGTCCTGTAAGTAAATGGGTCAATAGTGGTCTCCTGGGTTCATAGTGGGCTACATCTATCTGTCTATTATAGTTCTTATACAGCGCTCTATCGCCCCTAGGCCTCAGAGCGCTCACATTGAACAGACAGCGTAGAACAAAAAAGCAACAAGAGACAGAGAAGAAATTCTATTAGATTTCCTCTTCATCAAACAAGTGCGTCTTGAGCAGTTTCTTAAAGATGGTAAGAGACGTGCTGTTTTTAATAAAAGATGGCATGGAATTCCAAATGAATGGAGCCCAGAGAATGAAATTAGTGCCACCTACTCTTTCCAAGGTTTTACATGGTTGTAGTAGGTTATGTTTTTCATTAGATCAAAGATTTCTTCAGACCGGGACCTTGGTTAATTTCTTAGCAAGATAGCTAGGGGCGGTGCCTGTCAAACATTTGAAGGTCATAACAGGACATCTGAATTTTATTTGCTGTTGGACTGGTAGCCAATGACGTTTTTTTCTGGCTACTGATGTTTTTTCCGCCGTCTCAAGCTCAGAACAGCCCTGTCTGCACCATTCTGTATGGTCTGCAATTTCTTGATGTTACCCTTGGAGGTACCCATCAGGTACCTGCAGCGTTGATTCCTATGCTATACTACTTCTGATGAGATGCGCTAGGGGAGTTTTCCTAACGTCTACCTGTGGTAAGACTTTCTAAAACCATCCCTTGGTATACAGAGCTCCAACTTCTAGTATAGGCCTGTACCACTCAAGGTATTGGTAGTATGACAGAGCAGCCAGGCTTATTTTAGGAGGGAGATGTGAGCTGTAGGTAAGTACAAAGAACCCTGGTAAATACATAGGCCCATAGAAACACTTACACAGTTAAAGTTAAATCTCAGGTAAGTATGTACTATTTCAACTAATCAATATAACAGAAAACCAATGCAATATTTCAGATGGGAAAACCATATGTTAAGACTTATACAGCTAATTGAACACAGTTCAAAGGTAAGTAACATTCCATTTTTATAGTAACTCAGTAAATGTTTTGTTGAATAAAAAGGTTAAGCAACATCAACAATAGCAGGTCAGTACTTTTAAAAGACATTACTTTTCAGAGGCCTTAAGGCTTTAGCAGTTCATCCCTTTCTGGGCATGAGTTCTTCAAAGTCACGTAGGAGGTAAAGCTGGGAAGGCACAGATGCAGAAAAGGCCAAGTTCCAAAGGATTCTTAAGTTATAAGTAAGTAAAGGACTTTTGTTGGTCAAAAATGTTTCAGGGACCTTGGGAAAGGCTCCCAATGGGCGCAAAAGCGTGAGGCCTCAGAGAACGGTATGGGTGAACACCCAAACACCGGAATCAGCACTGCAGCAACAATGGAGAAACAGAATGACTCCAGGTAAGTATTACCACAAGTCACACAGTACCTGAGGAGTAATGAAGAAAAGTCAGTTGTCTGCCTTCAAGATGCATCAGTGGTGGACCCTGTTTCCTGTTCCTTGGTCGTGGTGACGAAAGGAGGGATTCTGGAAAGGATGTCGTAGCAACAGGCGAGAGAAAGGACCCCCAGCAAAGGATTCTTTGTGCTCTAAAGTTGGTCTGCAATTTTGGCGCCTTTACACAAGACTCCAATGAAGAACGGTTCTCGTTGAAATGATTCACCTCGCTTGCTTGGTCCTGCGCTCTGGTGAGGGTATTTAGAGGAGGGGGATCTTGCCTATGGAGGTCCAGAAGGAGTCCACCAAAGTTTCGGGAGAGTTTGTTCACTGCAAGGCAATGCACTGCAATCAGGCTCGAGGCCCCATTGCATTGGCGGTTTGCAGCCCAGGAAGGTCACAACACATCGTGGGATGGCTTGAATTGAAGGTCCTCTTAGGAATGATTATGCCCACCAGTCCAGGGGAGGAAGTGGTCCTCTTCGGAGCTTCCCTGTCGATTTAAAAACATGGTCAGAGCAGCAGTGGTACTTCAGCAGGCTTCTCTGGTCGCTGGAAGGGGCTGCAGGTGTCTCTGGTCTTCTTAGGTTCGTTTGTTCCAGTGGTTGACCTGTCTTCAGCCTCAGGATCATGACGTTTTATCCAGAAACCGAGCCAATCACCACTCATGCTCTTTAGGGGGTGGCTGTCCTTTCAGGACATCCCGCCTCCCAGTTGGAGCTGGTTCCAGGCAGGCACCCCAGGAGACAAAGAACAGCAGATTTTCAGATTTCCTGTCCTCACAGACACACTAGAGCCTTGTCGGGGTTTACAAAGGATTCCCGCTGAAGGCAAAAGTCAAACCAGGACCTCCCCCATCCCTGATGGCAGAAGAAGGACCAAGGAAGGATACACACACAAGAAATGGCAAAAAAAGGGGCCATCTTTTTGGGTCCACGGTGAACCTTCTGTGTATAAACACAGCTGTGAAGACAGCCTGCAAGTAAAAATAAAACAAAAGCCAGTAGAACATGTCCACAGCCACCAGCTATTCGGGTATTCTTGTCACTGTGACATAAATGTTACAGGAGCCGTGAGAAAGGGGCTACAAAATAACCCCTCAGCACCCCACATAAGCTGGTGTGTGCTGCTCTCTCAAAAGGAAAAGGTAAGAAGGATAACAAAGCATCCCTCTATCCTTGGGAACAGTAGTTCTAACAAGGAAAATAAAATAATATAAAAAGGAGAGCCCAAGGGCTCCCAGCAACACTGGACAAAAGGTGCTGTGTGCTGCAAAAGTGAAACACAGATGCCTTAGGAAAGATGGAGGAAAGCAAGATTCCATAACATAAAGTAAAAGCAGAATGAGCAAGTGTTCCATAGAGGAACAACCTATCCAACAAGATGCATTTTTCAGTCCCTTCTGCTGGCTCTTTTACAGCACTAAGGTTGAGGCAGGGTAGCACGTCTCGAGGAGGTATTCTTTTTCCTTGAACGTGGAAGGTGGTGTGTCCTGTTTTGGCCACTGTAGAAAATTGTAATGCCCTGTAGCCTCTACTGCCAACTCATCTATTGGCCCGTTGTGGATTCCTATTTTCTTGTTCAGTTTCTGTTTCCAGTTCGTGGTCACTCAGTGTGGCAATGGGAGAGCATGTGTCTGGGATTCCGTCTCTGGCCACAGGGAAGTACTCTGCAATCTAACATTTAGTGCAAGTAATCAGCAACATTTATGTTTGTGTTTTCTCCTCAGGTGGCTTCCGAGTTAGTGGCATCGGTCTTCTCCAGGGTCTGTACCATAGCACCATAGTGGTCTAAAAAGTCTTGCCATTATTACCTATGGGCCCTCTGGAGGCTCAGAGCATGAGCAGTGTGTTTCTGCTCTGGCATGCCATGGTTTGCAAGCCTATTCTATTAGGGTCTGATATGGTGTTGAGCCAGACGAGTAGAGTTCACATTTACTCTTAAGAAGCTCTTCAGATTAGCAAACCAAACTAAAGGCCTTGCTCACTTCTGCTTAAGTTTGGAATTCCTTCTACACTGGCCAAAACATGGTAAATAATCTGCATGCTTTGTATAATACCCCAAAAAGATGAACAGAGTACATATTTTTTTGAGTCCAATGTTTTGTTTTATTTATTGTTTTTTTTTATAACGTACCTAATACCGTACCCGAGTTTGGTTTCTAAGTGCAGATCTGGGATTCAAACCCCGGTTGCTCTACATGGTCTTGCGCCCAAGACCGGCGCGTTGCCCCTGTGCTATCACCTGTTCACATGCTGGTAGCCTTTTGGGTCTCAGCCAGTCACCCATCATGCTAACAGTAGCATTGTGGCCTTCCATAACATGGAATAATGCAGTGATGCAATTAAGGAATATCTCTGAAACAGATATTTCTGTCTCTCCACGCCTCCACTGGACTGTGTTTATGGCCTGGTGGGTATTGTGATATGCCTTTCCATAGCGAATGAAAAGCACGTGCTATCCAAAAGATTGGAAGACCACCGGTTATTATGCGTAACACAAAGATCACTATGTCACCCAGAAAATTGCACGTTGTTTCCGGAATATTCGGTCAAATAGATAAAGGGAGGGCACCAAGCAGGTCAACTACACTGATGCAAAAAGGGCACATGGGCTCGGTTCTGTCCTGGCCTCCTTGACGCCATCCTGCCACACCCGTTGACTCTGCCTGCATTGCCCAGCCCCACATTCGCGCCTTGAAACACTTGTGTATAGGTGCGTTACAAATGCCATATCATATCATATCCTGTTTGCTGGCTCTGCTCAGCCCCACTCTCCGTCCTGCTCGCCGGCTATGATCAGTCCCATTCTTTGTCTGCCCTGCTCATAGGCTCTGCCCAGCACCACTCTATGTCCTGCTTGCTGGCTCTGTCTCGCCCTGCTCTTTGCCCTGCTCCCTGGCTCTGCTCAGCCCCTCTCTTTCTCTGCCATGCTTGACGGTTCTGCCCAGCCCCACTCTGTCTGTCCTGCTCCCCACTATGCCCAGCCCCACTTACTGTCCTGCTCCCTGGCTCCGCCCAGCCCCACTCTTTCTCTGTCCTGCTCGACAGCTCGGTCTGTCCTGCTCGACAGCTCTGCCCAGCCCACTCTTTGTCTGCCTTGCTCCCTGGCTCTGCCCAGCCCCATTCTTTCTCGGCCATGCTTGACGGCTCTGCCTATACCCGCTCTTTGTCTTAATCGCCGGCTATGCCCAGCCCCACTCTTTGTCTGTCCTGCTGGGCAGCTCTGGCCAGTCCCACTCGCTGTCCTGCTCCCTGGCTCCACCCAGCCCCACTCGTTCTCAGTCCTGCACGACAGCTCTGCCCGTCCTACTTGCCGGCTCTGCCCAGGCCCACTCTTTCCCGGTCCTGCTCGAAGGCTCTGCTCAGCCCAGCCCCACCCTTGGTCTGTCCTGCTTGTCGGCTCTTCCCAGCTCTGCTCTTGGTCTGCCCCACTCCCCGGCTCTGCCCAGCCCCACTCTTTCTCGGCCATGCTTGACGGCTCTGCCTATAGCCGCTCTTTGTCTTAATCGCCGGCTATGCCCAGCCCCACTCTTTGTCTGTCCTGCTGGCCAGTCCCACTCACTGTCCTGCTCCCTGGCTCCGCCCAGCCCCACTCGTTCTCAGTCCTGCTCGACAGCTCTGCCCGTCCTACTCGCAGGCTCTGCCCAGCCCCACTCTTTCCCGGTCCTGCTTGTCAGCTCTGCCCAGCTCTGCTTTTGGTCTGCCCCACTCCCCGGCTCTGCCCAGCCCCACTCTTTGTCTACCCTGCTCTAATTATCTGCCCACTCCCGACTAACACATGTTGCACTCAGAGGCGTAGACAGGGTGGGGCCTGAGTGGGCAAGGCCCACCCAAAATCTGTACATGCCCACTCAGCAGCACTGTGTGGGCATTTACAGATGTTAATGTCTGTTTCTGGGGTGGGTCCAACTAAATTAGCTTCAGGCCCCACTTGTCAGAGAATCCTGGCTAGGCCTCTGGTTGCACTGCTCCTCAGCGTATTGACTTCCTGCTCCACTCTCCACTATGTTACACGTGCCTCGGCCTGTCCCACCTGGCCTCTCAGAAAAGCATTGCCTGCCTTTAGCTGCACATCAATTGATGCTTTGCAGTGGTGCTGGAAAAGCAACATCTGTGCTTCATGTGTAATTGGCAGTTACTGGAGTAATTGATAAAATCCTGCCCAAGAGAAACTCCAGAATTCATCCAAGCTCCTTCACACACAGAATGCCACGGGCTTCATATCAGATCAACTACCCTCAACACGAGTTATTAAACTGGCAAAATAGCAAAGCAGGTATACGGAACTGCTGCAGAAAACGATTTGCAATCTGTCGGCTACTGTTTTAAATTCCAGTACAGGAGTACTAGTTGTCATGAGCAGTGTTTGTATATTCTTGTGGGGTATATGCAGAATATGTAAAAGGAGGCACATGTGGTTTTGAAACCCTCTAATCAAGGCATAAGATATTGTCGTTCCCGTTCTTGTTAAGTTCAGCATTGATCCCTTGCACTTGAAAGAGGCCATTTGCTTGGCCCCCGGCAGTCTGTGGGCAGCAGACATAAACAGAGAGAACGCGGCTTTGAAACCCTGGTCGCCGCTCTGACAAAGTACCCAGCCAACTGTGACCTGCAATTAAATATCACTTTAATCTATGATGGCCAAAGGTCGCATTACGCTGAGAGGTGCCCCAGCTCTGCTGGCGTCAGCGCTATCAGCGGCTATCGGGCTCTGAATAGGGGGTCGTGAATCGGAAGCACTGTGATCTGGGGGCTGCCACTGTTGGCATCTGGGGACAAGAGCCCTTTGAAGAGTCAGAATCTTGTTGGGGCACTGTCAAGAGGCTGAGGGCGCCGGGGCATTATTGAGGGGGCTCGGGGCCTGCCGTCCCACGCACAGATTGCATTACCACCCTGCTGTACTGTAGCCTGGAACACCGCCCTACACATTGACATAACCCATGCTCGACCTTAAAGAGTGGGGGAGAGAGAAGAGATGGTGGGGAGAGCATACATGCCAACATTCAGACACAGCTGGGAGGGAGATTTCCAAAGGGAAATCGGGAGACCAACATTTCCCCATAGGAATGCATTGGGGCTACAGCTACTTCAGGCAGGAGACAGTGAAAAATAGCCGATTTTTCGCGGAAAAATCGGGAGTCTCCCGCCTGAATCGGGAGGGTTGGCATGTATGGGAGAGAGACCCTGACTTATTTGCGGGGGGCTAGATACTCGAAGGAGAAAAGAATAGTAACACATTGAATTGAATTGATGTTTTATTTATATCGTACTGGTACACTAGTGTTTCATGGCACGACAAGGCAAGAGAGGGGAACAGGGGAGAACAAAAACAACGATCTTACTAGGCCCAATGACATTGAGAATGCGCAAGTGCATGGAAAAGGGGAAAAGTGCATGGACGGGGGGAGAAGTGGAAAGTGCGGAGGAAAAAACAGTTAAGTAATAATAAATAAATAAATAAAATAATTTAATAGAGGAAATAGGCAGTGGTAGTGCAGCCAGAAGGTGGCAAGTGCTGGGTTTAGCAGACAAGGTATGTCAGATAAGTGCGGAAGAAAAGTGCATTCAAACTGCTTATAACAATGACTGCACCCTGGTGATTCACCAGGGAGGTCAGATGGAGAGGAAATAGCATGTAAATGGCTGAACCCTAAGGTTCTTGGGACCAGTAGCTGTTTGTCGCACCTCGAGCCCAGGAGGGCCGACCTTTGTCCAGATCATGAAAAAGGGCCTGGAACCCTTAATCTTCCAGGAACTTTTGAGTGCCCTTTGTGACCGACCCAGGGCAGTGCAACTCTTAGCATGATCAGGTGTATAGAGTAGAGGATCTGGACTAAGGACCAGGGGTGGACTGGGAACTTAAAGTAGCCCTGGAAATGTTTTTTTTTAAGGTGACCCCTTGTTACCCATTGTGAGCAAGCCCAACCACTTTCCTACGCGAACATTTGGAAATATAATAGGCAACCACACAAAGGAGGCACATGCTGCAGAGGCCCACAGGGAAATCTCCAGAGTACCCTACGGGCCAGTCCATCCCTGATAAGGACTTGCAAGCCTATATTACATTGGGTTCTTGTATCTCTCTTGCTTGTTTTCTCAGAACCACTGCACTATTATGTTTTATAATATCCCTCTTGTGTTATCGATATTTCCTGATAGATCTGTGATGAAGTCCCCTGCCTCATTCTGGAGATTACTAAGGTGGTGACTGCGGTGGCCGGGGACCACCTGAGCCAGTAGATGTTGGGCCTGGGCTTGTATAGGGAGGACCGGTCTACCCTAGTTCGTCTTACACACACTTAACAATCTACAACTCATGCACAAGTAGCTCACACCCCTTCCCCCAGGACATTTTTAGTGTCTGCATGGAGCCCCTCAGAATTCCCCACACTCACTGAAAAAGCAGATATACAGAGCTATTACATTGGCTCTCATTACAAGTCAGGCGTTAAGGGGTTAACGGCGCTGTAAAGAGCGTCGGCGCCGTTAAACCCTTAACGCCTGATTCACACTTTAACGCCTGCTTTTTGCAGGCGTTAAAGTCCAAGGCGCTAAGCGACCTTGATGCTAAGTAATTAGCGCCTTCCCCATCCCCATTATGCCCTATGGGGCAAAAATGGGAATGGGGAAGGGCAAATGGTGAATGGGGAATTACCGCCCCACTCACCTTGGAATGGGGCGGTAATTCCGCCATCCACCATGGCGGAATCCGGCATGGACCATGGTGCTAATAGCACCATGGTCGACCGCCTGCCTTATAATGAGGGCCAATTTGTGTGCACAGCACTCTGAATCCACTACCTAGACTACGGAGGGGTATGCATTTGTACGCTTTCCAGATGTTTTGGACTCCAACACCCACCAGCCCTAGCCAGCATAGTCAATGGTGCAGGGTCATGGGAGTCGTAGTCCAAAACATCTGGAGAGCTACAGCTTGTGGACCCTTGCACACTCACTGTAACTGAGCCAACACAATCTATGTAATTTTCCTTATATACAGCGAGCATTGCACCTCCTGTATGCTGATTGAACATGAGGCCTACAAGACGTTCATACATAATGGGCCTCATTACCAGTGTGGCGGTCCGGAAACAAGGGTACCAGTAAGATTACCAGCAACCTTATTTCCGGAGCGCCACACTACACGTGTGCCTGTAGGGGACTTTGCGCTCGGCAGGCCTGACCCTGCCAGGCGCAATGGCCCTGATAGGCAGAGTGGTCACGGAAGCACCGGCACCGTTAGCAACGATGTCGGTGCTTTCGAGTCCCCATTCCATGGGACTCCAAGGGAATGGGGACTTAACTAAATCTGACGGCTACCTTCCCGCGCCGCCGTGACCTGTAATGTTCCGGTGGCACCGGGAAGTCAGGCGCTGGAAATGGTATTTCAGGGTTGGCAGCAACCAGCCAGTGGCACCGGTGGGTTACCGCCGGCCTCGTAAAGAGGCCCACAGTGTGTACGTGGAGCTCTACATGCCTGAAATTCATCTTGATGAATTTTAAATACATTTAAATAATGCAAAAGAAAGCAAAAGTTTCTGATCGATTTAGTTTTAGTACCAGCGGACTTTGTTCACAAAATAAATCGAAAAAGAAAGTGTCCTCATTCACGAATTATTCATCAACTCCTGAAAGTAGAGCTGCCATCTCTTATGGGAAATCTTTAATAGAGAAGCAGTCTTTTGCCAAAGCACAGCCGCATGAGTCACAGTCGCAAATATAACGGGCCACGTTGTAGCCTGAAAGAAACAACACTCGTTTCAGGAAATAAGTCGGTTTTTCCATCATGGCAACTTTTCAGAGGTGGCGTGTCCCATTCGGGCTGAGCCAAAGCTAACGAGCTCGGGCATGCGCTGTACTGCGGCCTACCGCCAGGATTTCATGACTCCCCAAAACCCGAGAACTGGTTCAAAAAGATCACCTCACCCAGCCTTGAAGGCGTCTTCTAGAGCAGGAATGCGTCGAAGAAAACACCTTCCAGAATGATTTCCACTCTAGAAATATGCGGTGTGCTTGAAAACACTGCGGTTCGATCCACGGTTCAGCACCCTGTGGGCAGGGACCCCACACCCGGTTTGCGATCACACATGCAACCTCCATGATGGCCTTCATGGCACCACTACTGTGCATTTCCACCTTGACTTTGAAGGTGGAAATGGTTAGAGAAAACACGTATTATGGGGTTAATAATGAAGCAGGGGGTAGTTTCGAAATACTACTACAAAATAACCCCCCCACCACTGGCGAACTGTGAATTGGGTAGATTTTCAGAAATGCCGTCAGCAGAGATGGCAACTTCCTGCCGCGGTTTTTCGTAACGACACTCCAGCCAAGCCCAAATGAGCCCCTTACTACCTCGTTGGTGTGTTTTAATGCAACACCTAGAGATGAAACAATTGAAAATACATAAGGAGTTTCCCACTACAGTCAGGCCCCACAACACGACGAAAGGCACCTAAGGTTATAACAGGCACTAACCACAACATTTAAGCTACTAACAAATATGCATGAAACGGAGAACAACAATTTTAATGGTATGCTTGTTTATTCCAATCTGTTCAGATCCATTCTGGTGTGAAGAGGTTTGGGGTGGATTGATGGTTTAGAAACCGATATTCACCCTTGGACCACTGGTACCCTGGAATTTGATTCGTCACAAGGTCCTAATCCATGTAAGGACGGGAGAAGCAGGAAGGAGTTTTAGCTGGGCCAGGCTGTTGCCCTTTCCTGCATGTGGGGGATGCTAGAGTGCTTGTATCTTTTTATCATCACGTATAAGTGTCAAAAAGTCAGGTGCCAATGCAAACTCCATGGGTCATTTCCCACCCTTGCCCCCTTCTGTGCCCTGCTGGCCCTTTGAAACAGTATGTTCTTATTGTATAAGCACCTAACAAGCAAACAATAAATAAATAAATATGGCATTGTAATTCATTTGGGAAGAGAGCCGGGTTTAATTTATACATGCCAGCTCCTTGATGGATTTCACCATGCCCATTCATTTGAGATGAGCCATGATCAATTTGACTGCCCTAATGCATTTGGGGTAAGCCGGGCCTCGTATGGGGAAAGCGTGGCCGCTTTACGTTGGATTGCACAACATTGATTTCGTGCTCCACGAGTAGTGTACCAGGGCACAGGGCGAGGGAACACGGGGGCGGATGGCATCCACCACCTTTTTTCAGAGGGTGCACGCCACCCACTCTCAATTTTCAAGGAGTTTAAAAAAAAAATAATTTGCTGTACCCACTTGACGTAAACAGTGGCGCAGGCAGGATACCAAACAGGGTCACGCAGCAAACAGCAACAAGACCACACAAATCTCCTATCATGAGGCAGTAAAATGTCTCATAATGACATGCTGCTGTACAGGACAGGTTTTGACACATATTCCTGGGTATAAATGGTGCGCACCTTTTATACTTAGAAATGTTAATGGAAAATCTGTTCTCTTGGCAAATGTACATGTTTCCTGTGCAGTGTTTTTTAACTGGGAAAGGCAAATTGAATGACATTTGCAAATTTCACTTTAATATATGTTCACTTCCTGTGACGTCACTTTCCCATGCGTCTATCCACTTTTTTTTCGGGACTTGAGTCCTGATGTGTGCACTTGCCCCACTATGGCACGTATTTTTTCACCCCAGTATCAAGGCACAATTAAACAATGTGGGCGATACGTATGTGTGTGTAATGTAGAATTTCATTTTATTTTCAATATTCTCCCCACTTGAGAGTCCGCCAGCACTTTTTGCTGGACTCTTGGGTTTTTGATCAGTTTTCCTGAGTGAGTGGGGAGCCTTTTTCCACACTCAGGCACTCTTTTACCATACCTCTCAACTCACACGCTTTTGGCGGGTGTCACCTGCCACTTAGGAAGCTCTCTCCCCTGCCAAGCTCGCTGCACGCCCATAGGAATCAATGGGCTTTCACCCGCCAAATGTAAAATAGGGTGTTTTCACCCGCCCAAGGGCCATGGAAGGTTGAGAGCTATGCTTTTACTTTATCTCTGTGACCTTGTTTCAACCCTGTTGGTTGTATCTTTTTGGAGTTATGCTTTCCTCCACTTTTTTTTAAGGCATTTGCTATTTATTATTGCAGCATGCAGCACTTTGTGTGCAGTGTTGCTGGGAGCTCTTTGAGCTGGCCTTTTGTATTTTCCTTGTGATAACTACTGTTTCCAAGGACAAGGGGATACGTTTATCCGACTTAACCTTATTTTGTGGAATCCGCACACCCCACCTTATGTGGCGTGCTAAGGGGACACAATGTATTCTTTTTTTCCTGTAACTTTCTAATTAAAGTGACAAGATCATCTGAGTGGCGGGTGGCAGTGGACATTTTCTACCTATTTTAAGTGAAACTTGCAGGAAGGCTGCTGTCGCAGCTGCAGTAAGGGACACGTAGGATACCATTAAACTAAATGGTGCTTGTCTTCTTTTTTCTTCAACTCTTGATGACTTGTCCTTTCTTGAGCCTTCTTTGACCTGGCTGAGTGGGGGCAGTCTTGATAGTTCTTTTATCTTTGGCAGGCTTCCTTGGGAAAACCTGCCAAAAATCTCGCACTGCCTGAAAGGACAGGGTGTCTGAGAGGAGAACGAAACTCTCCTGGTCTTTATCCTGCAGGTGTGGCTGCCTAGATCCAGTTCAAACTGGGAGGTTGGCAGCCCCCAGATTTGCACGTATGGCTTGAAAGGTGATTGGATGTTTGAGCTGTTTTTCTGGTATAAGCGAGGGTCCTGGAGCAGCAAGAGAGAGTGAACCCATGGAACGAAGAATCTGAGGAAGAAGGACGTCTTCGGCCACCGCCAGCTAACGCCAAGGAGTGCTGAGTGTCCGCTACAGATCCAGCCTCCTCTTCCGATAGACAGGGAAGATCCAGACCGGACGACTTCCTCCCCATGACTGGTTGGACTAACAAGCTGCATTTTGAGCCAGACTTTAAAGAGCTGTGACCGTCCTGGGCTCCAATTCCCCAATAACCTGGGACCTGGACCAATCTGCTGTGCATCGTCTCCTGAAGCGCAGTTTTGGCTGGAACTTCGTGGGCATTCTGCTGCACCCCCAGTGACTCTTTCCTACTCTGAGACATCTCCCCTAACAAATCGGGACCAAGAAACGGAGAGAAGTCTTCTGTGTAACAAATGTCACTGAACAAAAGCCTATGTCAAGTCCCAACGAGCCAGTATTGTGAAGATCATCTGCTGGGCGTCCCATCCAAAGAAGATGACCACCTTCTCCTGTCAAAAGTTCCTTCTTCAGCCTCCAGGCCAAGAATCCAAACAGGAGCTGCTGTCGTCTCACCTGGGGACCCACAGGTGGCACCATCTTCTTTCTTCAAGAAAAGGTACTGTTCCACACCTAGGTACTTACCTGGGCGCATGCTGAGTTGAATCAGACTAATCCTGAGCTTTCTGAGACACATTGGGGTGCACATTCCAACGGTGTTGTCCCAGGCCTAAGGACACTGGTTCTTTGGCCTACAATCTTTTAGAGGGTCTACCTCACCCCCCTGAACCACCTTTTTACTAAACATTTACTTACCTGCAACACAGAAGAAACTTGCTATTTTTGACAACTTTGACAGCATCTACCTTCCTTTGTTTTGCCGTTCAAGTGTGCCCCCCACCCCCGCACCCCTCCTCTGACTCTGAAATTCTTATCCCCAGATAGGGTGGACTTCTTAAAGTATACACTGCTTAAAAGTACTTACCAGTATCTAGGCTGGCTTACTATTTGATTTGGTACTCTGACTACTTACCTGTATTCGTCTAAAGGTAATATTGCCTTGAGTAATTATTAAAAGACTTACTGTATGAATGTGAATACGTTTACTTACTTGTAATGATAATATTGTGTTGGTTGCCTAAGTATTTATAAAAAAATAACATATTTTTAAAAATACTATAGTGTGCAAGGGCCTTCTGGAGAATAGGTGTGCCCTGAGTTCTTTGTACTTACCTACAGCCGTAGTCCCACCAAGACTAAGCCTGGCTGCTCTACCATTGCTACCAATCTTTTTTGGGTAGTTCAGGCCAAATCTAAGAATTGGAACCTTGTACACCTCAGAGTGTTCCTAGTCCCACCATAGGTGGACTTTTGTAAAACCGCTGAACAGTGTGTGTGAAGAGTGTGCCTCTGGGCTCTCCCGAACTCTCTGCCATTTGTTGCAGTGTGTGCCGTTTATGGCAGTGCCTGTGTGCTTGTGCTAAGAATGTAACAATTCAGTGTCCCCCCATCAGTGACAATGTCGCAGTGGATATCTCCTATGAATGACACTGTTGTAATGTGTGCTGTCCTTTCCTGACACAATGCAGGCATTGCCTTTTCAGGGACACAACGTTTCAGTGCTTCTCTTCTAGCGACAAGAAAATGTTGTTGTTGGGTCTTCTATTGATGACACAATGTTGCCGTGTGTGTATGTACTTCCACCCACACAGGTCCACAGATATGTGTAAACTGTGGTACTATTATAGAAGTACCACTGGAAGGAATATTACTAACTGATCTGAAGAGGAACTTTAAGGTAAAAATGCATATTTTAAACTGTGTGTATTACTGGGTGCAGAGGAAAATGGATCACAAAACAATATTTAATTTTAATTAAAATATATGTAAATGGCACTACTTTTCGACTCCCTAAAAATAATTGTACTCCCAACTTAAACAAGCATTGGCACTGCCAATAGTTCAGGGTTTTCTGCAGGCATGGGAAGGCATTTGTCAGGCACTGCCAGTGGTATTAACTGGCCATTGATGGTAGCAGCTGCAACATGGCGCAGTTATCTGGGCACACAACAGCAGTGCCTGGCAAATGCCTAATACTAATCGACAAACCAAAACTGGTGGCTTTGTCAATGCTTGTTTTTGACAAGACTTCAGTGAAGAACACACATAGTGCTTATACATCGAGAAGCTGAATGCAGACCTGGTTTAGAGATTTTTATTACACCAATTGCACATTTGCATTTCCAATTAAGCCATTAACTCACAGAAGACTGCTTTGAAAAAACACTGGCAGGCATTTCAAGGCTCAAAGTTTGATTGTAAGGCTGGATAAACTCGAGCTGAAAGAGTTCTGTGGAAGAGGTGTTTTGGGGGGACGGGCAGCAACTGTGTGGGAATGGCCTTAAGGATTAGCATGAATGTAGGAGTTAATGGGTGGGCAAATAACCAAAAGACACCTTGAAGCTTTGTGTCCCTCTTCATATGACATGACTACCTATCTGTGCTCTAATGCAATTGTTTTGGTTTACAGGTGGCTCTGCCACGTAAAATCCCCAAACTAAGAATAGAGGGTAACAAACTCAAATTTGGAAAACCTACCAGGAGCTTTGAACAGAAGCACTGCATCCCATAGATAGACTTGCCTCATAGGAGAATATCTCAAAAGAACCACCCAACTGGTTTCTCCGAAGACAACAAGGGGCTCATTATAACTTTGCTGACGCAGAACTAACGCGCCGGTATTACCGTATACCAGCACGTTTCCCAGCACATTTTTGCATCGACAAAGTACAGGTTTGCCGGTGGGATTGAGGAATTACCTCCAGCTAAGAGCTGGAGATAATTACACCACCTTACCGGCAAAAATAGCTGGTATTACCGGCACCAGTATTACCGGTAATAATGGCAAATCTCCTCTATGGGACTCCATGGAATGGGTATTTACAACCCTTACCAGCACTTGTAATATCGCCAGAACGAGTGCAGGTAATGGTGTTCCCATTTGCGGTATCTTGGCGGAATTACCGCTAGAATAGCGGCAAAGCTATAACGAGGCCATTAGGGTTCCAACCAGAGAACATGCCTTCCCCACCCATACCACAGGAGTAAAATATGGTGACCCAGGACTACTAAGTCCTGTTCAACATGTATCCGAGATTTAACTTGTTCATGAGACCAACACGCAAGCGATTGGCAGGCTTGGCAGATGGCTTCCACATTCATGCAAGTGACATCCAACTCTACCATGCTGTCTTTGGAGATCATCAAGAAAAGCTAGCTGAAATTACCATGTTTTCAACCGAGAAAGGAATAGATGAACGAAGAAAACAAGTCATAAAGTTCCTCTCTAGAGGCACCGAAATCCAGCCCTGAACACCTGCCACCAAGCAAAAGTCAACGATTTAAGCATCACCATTGACAGCACTTCATGCTAGCACAAGTCAACGTGGACACATTATCCCGAGGACACTTATGGGAAAGGTAGAACTGCCCTTCCCCTGAAGATGCAACACTGCCACTCCTCTCTTCATCTGGGCCCAGACGGAATATTGTCACTGACCTCTAGAGAGTGCAACTAACCCCCTACCAATCGGGGATGCTGGTGTAAGAAAAATGCAATAACAAGACATTGGATATCCGAATGATTGATAAGTGTAATTCATATCAGGTCCCAGGATTATAGGAGCCACGATTTTACAATGTTATTCCTGTCCATGAGGATGCACTGACAGCATCAAGGCTTTTCTCACATAGAACTGGTTTTAATAAAGCTTCTTTCTCCCAATTGTTTAGCACTGTTTGTGATGTGGACACACACTGACACAAAGAAACCACATTAATGAACCAATACGTGCTGTGCCGAGAGACATGGAGACGTTTTAACTGAGTTTGATCGACATTAGCTAGACATAGGCTTGTAAGATTCATTTTGATGTTGGAATTAGCAATATTTATTAACAGAAGTACTTTTTTTTTAATCATTTAGAGCACTCCCTGAAGAAGTGAAACGCTCTAAATGCTTCGATTCCATGCAGAATGATTCCATTCTCTTTCAACTAAAATCCTCAATACTGCTGTTCTGGCTGCTTCTAAGCACTAAATCACTCATAAGGGGATTTTCCTAGAATCACACAATGTTGGTCTAACACAGAAGTTTCCTTTAAAGTCATCAATTTGTAACTACACCACAACTGCTTCCTATGTCAAATGTGGCAGTGTGTGTTGAACCCAAGATCTCATAAATACTTGATAGCAATGGATTGAAAGTGGCTGGGGACAGCAACGGATGTTCTTATTGCTTTAAGGATCTGTTCTTGGTCTTCAAAACTGTGGGAATAACCCAAGGATATAGATGTAAATTGGGGCCATTGCTAATGGAACCTGAGAAATCTTTGCAGCCGGGCACACTTTACCAAGATTCACAAACATGCAGCCCTCAAGAAGAATTGACCAATATGATCAGGACATTGGGCGTTGTCCTGGTTACTGTATTTTTCAATTCACACCTATCCAACTTCATAAAAACACATGAGCACTTTAAGATATTGCCACACAAGCTTCAAATGTTTAATATCCTGGTCTGCCTGTATTGTGACAGCACAGTACTATTAACCAAACCATGGCCAGTCTACAACATCATTCTGCTTTTGCAGCCAGCAAGAGTTCAACAAAACTCCCTATATAATCCTTCCTACCTCAAACACTAAACGCATACGGAGAGGCCCAAATTAACTCAGGTCATCCACACACAAGTTTAATGAAGTTCCATTTGCGGATATGTCGCCAAGCTCATGTGCTTTGGTTTGAACATCGAACGGTAACAGGAATGAACAAACTCATAACATTTCTTTATTTTAATGTCCAAATAATTGTTTCTGGTCAAGGGAGCATTCAGGTCACAATACAACTGAGGGAGAACACACATTATGATTTAAAGGGGGTATTACAGCTGAGGGAAGGACTTGTGAAATAAACTGAGGGCTACACTGCTTTGCAAAAGATGTTGAGCGACAGTAAATATAATCTCAGAGGTGTTGCTAGGGGGGGGGCTGAGGGGGCTATAGCCCCGGGTCTTTTGGTTGTAGCCCCTGATAGAAGCTCAGCCCCCAGCCCCGACAGTCCCAAAATTAGCGTAGCCCCAGATCTTTTAAGACCTCATTGTATGGAAAGCCTGCAAAGGCTTAACCTATCTCCTCCCAGGAGCAGACAAAGGCATATAGACCTGTTCTCAGAGAGGAACGGGAATTGTCAGTAAAGCGCTTTACAAAGGAAAAAACTAAAAGGTAGTTGTTTAAGATGTGCAGGTTACACACATATCCGGAGGCCCAGTGATTAGAATGGTTCAGCTGTGTTTGATAAAGGAGTCCATGCCAGTGTGTCTAGGTTTAGGTGGGGGTGGGTAGTGCACAGTGAATGTAAGGATTGTCAATTCTTTCCTGAAAGTCTGTTTGGTGGGAGTAAGTCTTGAATGGGGAAAATGGTGGCAATGAGTTCAAAAGTGTGTCCGAGTAAGAAGGCCTGGTTGCTGCTCTTCGACTTGTTGGCTAATTTGGTCTCCAGAAATTACGCTTGGTTCAGCCTGTGCAGTATAATTTCCCTTCGTTTAACCAGGTTTGTTAGAGAGGAAAACTGGAGATGAGGCCCATTGCTTCAAATACGTGCACACAGTGGTGTCCGGTGGGGGTCATTGAGGATGGGATCTGATATGGTTGCATCTGCACAGACTTTGCATTGGGTCTACCGCAATATGGAAGACTTCAGTCCCGGGTTAGCCTAGAGTGGAGTTGAATTTGTATTTGTGACGTGGGGTAGGTGCTTCCACCCGCGGTATTCCAGCATTCAAACAAAATAGAGTAATGCTTGAGAGAAGAACAAAAGCCCCCCCGTGCCCTTCACAGGTGTTATTTTGATCGTTTGAAGAGGTTGAAAAGTAGGATGTGCCTAGTATCTTTTGGGGACAGCCAGAGTTAAGAAGCTTAAGTCTTTGTTTGTAATATTCTGGTGCACACCCGTAAGCACAGCAGTGTGCAACAGTTAGGAGATTAAAAGATATCCCACACCAACCTGGCAGCCATTGGACTTCAGCGCAAAATCGGTGTGATGTTGGAGTACCTCAAAGAGCCAGTGGCTATAGACGCTGCTACGTTCGAAGAACCTGCATTCCCTGTAAGGGGTGTTTAGTGGTGCCAGCATCCATAGAGCATCCCAATAATCAAGTGTGGCTCCTATAATGAAGCAGGTAATCAGAGCTCAGGGGTCTGTTGATAGCAGTGGTTTAATTTGTCTCAGAGGCGTTGCTTCCATCCATGTGGCAGAGGAGGGAATTTGTACAGTTGATAGGAAATGAATGAAGGGAGGAAAGCTGAGATTCTTCAGAGGACTTCTAGTTGATCATAATCTGTGGAAATGTCTTGCTAATGAGCAACTAAAAGCAGGCGTCTGTGTCTACACGGAGTAGAGGAGCAGGCAGATAAGAGGCCTACGAAGTCCCTTCTTGACAGCCATACAGTAAATGCTATGGTTGACATGGCACCTAAGTCGCAGCACTCAAAACTCTGAAAAATGTGAAGATTATACTGGAAGGGGTGCTGTGGTGGTGAATTTAAGTCATCTTGCAAGAACTAAAGTGAGTGACGCTGAACAATGTTGAATGAAGTGGGATGCTCCAGGAAACTCCAGCTCCTTAGCTTGTCTTGAGTGTCTCACGTATCCTCCATTGTCTCCCATTGAGTCTTGATAGAATGGTCTGAGCCTGTCACTGAAAGTCCTTGCAAGTCTCCAAAAAAAAAGAAAGACGGTGCTATGACTTGAAATTATACGAGGTGCTGGTGGGTAATGATTGATACAGAGGGGTCAAGTGTAGATTCTTTCACAGTTGTCCAACTCTAGGCCTCGAGGGCCAGATCCATGTCGGTTTTCAGGATACCCCTCATTAATATCCATGAGATAAATTTGCACGTAATGATTATATGTATGCAAATTTGCCCTCATGACTATTAATGCAGGGTATCCTGAAAACCTGTCAGGATCCCGGCCCTCAAGGCCTGGAGTTGGACAACCCTGTAAAATCTAAGCC
Organism: Ambystoma mexicanum; assembly: GCF_040938575.1. Taxonomy (NCBI): domain Eukaryota; kingdom Metazoa; phylum Chordata; class Amphibia; order Caudata; family Ambystomatidae; genus Ambystoma; species Ambystoma mexicanum. The sequence goes on along the minus strand of NC_090929.1, from coordinate 991,375,707 downwards.
AAGGGAACTTGTTTTCAGGGAAAGAGGGATGCTGGTATATCAAGGAAAACATAACACATTCTCTCAATAAATAACTTTGCTTTATCGATATGGAACAAGACTAACTGCTAGGCTAGTGTGAAAGCGGAAATAGCTAGAGTGGAGTACTTGTGCGGAGGGGGCAGAGGGAAGAGCATTGGGGAGCAGATGTAGGCTTGAAAGGGAAAGTGGAGTCCTGGGGGATCAAAGGGGGACACTAGGTGTGGAAAGTGGGCAGTATCAGTGGTGGATCTCCGGTTTTGGAAGGCTAGAAATAGATTCAAATATCCTATAGTGATATGGCAAGGGAGATAGTGGGGGGAAAAGGCTAACAGTATAACGTCCAATAGGAAACGGCTATTTCCCTGGGAAACCTGCACGCCGCATTTCCCCTGCTGCCTTGTGTAACTGAGGCACAGGCCGCAACTGTGAAGATGCCATCTGGTATTGCCCACTGGGAGTGTGCACACCCAGAGCTGTAGACTCTACCTTCAAGCTATCGTGGAATCAATGAGTCGAGTAATCAACGTTTTTGGGAGGACAAAAAAACCCTTGAAAGACACTTCTAAAATGAGTGCAGTTTGCAGCTTTTCACAGGAAACGTTTATTTTCTGCGCCCAAAACTAGCTAAATATTTGTAGGCAATGGCATGAACTTCATACAGACACCTCACTGCCTATAAGGCAGGGCTCGGATCTGAAGCATATTTGTTAATCCAGGCACCCCTTTGGTGTTGGTTATCAAATGTTCTGCACCCGGAGGATGTGGTCATTAAATCCTCAATTAAAACTTTATCGGCATAAAGACTTTAAAAGGATTTATTATACTGACGAAAGACATTTGAAGCAGGCAGTGGAAAATGAAAATAAACCTTGATCCTGCGAATGGTGGGAAAACGTGTGTTACTCGATAGGGCAGGGAAAGGCTATTATTGCTTGTAAGAAACCGGGTTCAAATAGTGTAAGTAGCTCACAGCTGCTCTCGGGCTCAAGGGGAAGGGACGCGTGTTTTGCCAAAGCCTATTCCGAGTCCCACTGGGTTTGAATTGGAATCCATTATCTGCCATTACTTTAAAACCGTTTTCCCGAAATAGCAAATTACCGTCCAGTAAAATAAGGAACTTCCATGAAATTCAGAGCTCTGCTCCGGCAGCTGCACTCATTTTAACGTGAGCGTGCTAATGAGTTTATGGCATTACACCAGTGACTCATGCGCTATTGGCAAATTTCAACAGTCTGAGCACATCAACAGTATACATTTCAAAATAAAATGTTTTCAACGTGTCAGAGGCAGTTCAACCAGGAATAGCCACAGCGGCAACATGAGCGGCTGCCGGGGGCAGTCAGCGTGTCGGTAGATGTCATCGACCTATCGAAAGGGCTGTCACTCACCGTGGCTGGTGGTGAATAAACTCACAAGTTCCACTGCCATACTGTGCGAGAATGGGCTTAATACACCTTCCCCGTGGGAGTGGGCAGAGTCTACAATGATTCCTTATGGGAATTCAGGGCGGCACCGCGGGAGTGGGCAGAGTCTATAATGATTTCTTATGGGAATTCAGGAGATCACCGCGGGAGTGGGCAGAGTCTACAATGATTCCTTATGGGAATTCAGGACGTCACCGCGGGAGTGGGCAGAGTCTACAATGATTTCTTATGGGAATTCAGGATGTCACCGCGAGAGTGGGCAGAGTCTACAATGATTCCTTATGGGAATTCAGGGCGGCACCGCGGGAGTGGGCAGAGTCTACAATGATTCCTTATGGGAATTCAGGAGGTCACCGCAGGAGTGGGCAGAGTCTACAATGATTCCTTATGGGAATTCAGGATGTCGCCGCGGGAGTGGGCAGACTCTACAATGATTTCTTATGGGAATTCATGACGTCACTGCAGGAGTGGACAGAGTCTACCGTGATTCCTGGGCAGAGTCTACAATGATTTCTTATGGGAATTCAGGACGTCACCGCAGGAGTGGGCAGAGTCTACAGTGATTCATTATGGGAATCTAGGAGATCACCGCGGGAGTGGGCAGAGTGTACAATGATTCCTTATGGGAATTCCGGACATCACCGCAGGAGTGGACAGAGTCTACAATGATTCCTTATGGGAATTCAGGACATCACCGCGGGAGTGGACAGAGTCTACAATGATTCCTTATGGGAATCCAGAAGGTCACTGCGGAAGTGGGCGGAGTCTACAATGATTCCTTATAGGAATTCAGGAGGTCACCGCAGGAGTGGGCAGAGTCTACAATGATTCCTTATGGGAATTCAGGACGTCACCGCGGGAGTGGGCAGAGTCTACAATGATTTCTTATGGGAATTCAGGACGTCACCGCGGGAGTGGCCGAGTCTACAATTATTTCTTATGGGAATTCAGGAGGTCCTCGTGGGAGTGGGCAGAGTCTGCAATGATTCCTTATGGGAATTCAGGAGGTCACCGTGGGAGTGGGCAGAGTCTACAATGATTCCTTATGGGAATTCAGGAGGTCACCGCGGGAGTGCGCAGATTCTACAATGATTCCTTATGGGAATTCAGGAGGTCACCGCGGGAGTGGGGGGATTCTACAATGATTCCTTATGGGAATTCAGGAGGACACCGCGGGAGTGGGCAGAGTCTACAATGATTCCTTATGGGAATTCAGGATGAACAGTCGCCCCCAGCACTTAATGAAGCTGCTTTCATCTTCAACTGTTTTGCAATGTTTGTGATGTCGACACACACACACACACACACACACACTCACTGATGTGTTTCTTCAAGTGGACCGATAAAAGGCCAAGTGAAACACAACAGGTCTATTTGGTTTAAGTGATCAAATTTGTTGAAAATTGAGTCAGAATCTTCAACATACCCAAGAAAGAAATTGAAAGACAAGCAAAGAGCCCAAGAACTGCCAAACTAAATCTTACCCAAAAATATGAGATGTTAACACAATCTTTCAGTTGAGGTTATCAAAAGGGTGGCAACACAGAAAACCGACCTGAAAGAGTAAAGATTCAACTTCGACTCAGTTTATTTGAATGGACTCCATTGGGTCAAAATCCCGATCCAGATGGTGGATGATGCTGGCATGGCCTGACTGCTGGATACACAAGGAGGAAGGTTTTCACAGTCTTACCGAAGTCTATCATGGCGGACGAGTGCAGAAGTGCGTAAGCTGGTAACTGATGGTCATCGCCACCCAAAAGCAGCAATCCAAGAAGTGAATAGGACTGTTCTGCATGTGCATGAGGTAAAGAGCTACTATTTAGACCAACCAAATAGTAGCCTTTTGGGTCTTCTGCATGCCGTCATGGTGATACTTTGGTGAACTAGAGGGCGCTGGTGTATTTCATCTCTTTCGCAACTGTACTAACATGGAGGCTAGCTCGATATTATGTTCATATAATCGTATGATGTGAAGTTGACATCGAATGGTATGTCGTTTCAGATTTTGGGGGAATAGCTACCATGGAGTAGGCTCAGCTGAGTCTTTTCTTTCATGCAGTCTCCCTTGGGGTTGACTTCAGGTGTTACTCTCCCTGTAGGATACAGTGGGATTCTTCAAAAGAAGGAGAAAGTTTTTTACTCTCTTCACTGTTTTGTAACTAATGCAGGGCATTTAACTATGGTTTGCGGTTGAAAGGGAAGCCAATGAAGTGAGATCAGTGCTAGGGGTGATGTCATTGCACCCGTACTTGTATTGACCTCTTCTAAGACATGGGTCAGCATGTAAAACTGCTTTGATATGGTTGGAAGACAAGTCGGGAAGATCTGTAAAAGGAGCCATGCTGCCATTTAGATGGGGTAGTTGTATGGGGAGGGTTCCTTTTTTGGCTACTAGGTGGCGCTTTAGCCGAGCCCAGTATGCAGACATCTTCTAGGTGTGTGGTTAAGAGCCATGATAATGTGTGTGGGTGTTGGTTGTAGCCAGCGAGGAGTGCCAGCTTAGTTTTCGATGGCTCACGTGGATGGCTTCATTGGCTGACAATTCCTAAGCGTTAGAGTTGTGGATCATCAGCCTATTATTGTATTGCGTGTTTCTAGCCTTCCATATGAAGATTAAAATCCACTGGGAAAAGATGGACCTCTGGGGGATCTGCCAGGCGATAGGGAGGTGATGGCCATCTAGAGGGACTCAAAAGGACACAATGGCGGTGGATTGCCAAGAATTATTTTGGAGAAGTTAGCACAAGTAGGGAGAGAGCCCTTTTTAGTTTTGGCTATTGGGTGGCGCTAAAGCCACCTGCAGACTGAATCTATTGCATTACAGTACAGCTAGGGAGAAATGGCATATGAGGAGAAATTTAATTTCATATTGTATTAAGTATTTGGTTTTGTTTAGGGGCAAAGCCTTTGATGGAATTTTGCAAAAAATATTTGCTATTTATGTTTGTGTTATTTTAAGATGCCATTTTGTCGAATTTTGTAAATTCGCTAATGTTTGGTTTTTATTTGCAATTGCATGTGTGCTCATCCTAAATAAATCATTCTTGACTGAGAATCAACTAAGCGCTTCTCTTTCTAAGCCCAGCTAAAGTATGCTTCATTGAGACGGCTGATCGATGTACGAGGGGGGCCTCATGCAGCATGTGCATGGTGGCGGCTACGTGATGCAGCCGTATCTAAACCATAGAAAAAAGGACCCAAGCCAGTCATGACGGTCTGTGTGCGATTTCCCTCTGCAGAGTTTTCTGAAAGGAAAGGGAGGTGGGTGATGATTTGATAGTAACATTGTCATGGACAGGATAGCATTTTTAAGGTGGTTTAGAATTTCCCCAGTTTGCATGGTGGAAGCGCAAGGCCACTGGATAAGGTAACCCCGGCATGAATGAGAAAGGAAGCGGTGCAGGATTGTTGACCATTGACTTGAAAATTTTGGCGGGGAGTTGTGTTCTTATATCGGATGGCTTTGAGGGAAGCTAGCATGTTTGCGGTGTGTGAGGTTGGTGGGTGTTTTGGCTTGAAACGTGCTCGATTTGATTGCCTTGTGGGACTACATTAGAATGCGAATCATTCCATGTGTACTTGTCAATACTATTGCTCGCCCAAGTTATTGACATCAAGACGCAAGGTTCCAACTAATGTGGATGAGCACTTGACATTCAACGGGTGCAGTTGACATTTTTCTGCATGAAGGTACACATTCAAAAATAGGTTCTCTGCATCTTGCACAAATACTTTAAAATGTCAAAGTTCCTAATCCTAAAAAGAGATCTTTGCATTCAAGGGTCCGCTGCAATCCTGGACGTTCCCAGGTGAACGGCATGATACTTTAGAGTTTAGCACGATGGTCATGAATTCTTGTTTTGCTTTTCTTTTATGATTCGAGTGCCGCGACGCAGGCACTATGAAGAGATTTTTTAGAAATGTCAGAACATCCTGATCACTGGTATAGGTTCTTGGCCAAAGGACTCTCAAGAAACACTTATATTAAGGGACAGGGTCAACAATTAAGGTGACACATTTCTAATCAAGCAAGAAAGGATAGGCAAAAACCTATTTTGGGTACTGTGAAGCAGAATGGCAGCTTAACTGTAAAAATCCACCCCCTAAGCGGTCCTGCCCAGTGTGCAGAATTGGGACTTTGGCCTCTCCTACTGGACAGAAAGCAGTCCAGTCCAAGAGGATGAAAAGTCCAGCTAATAACGGTATGCAGATATGTGGCTGGTCAAAGGGCTGGAACATTCCACGTGCCCTTATTGGCCAGAATGCCCAATGATCCAGCCAGTCAGGTGACCAGAGTGCTTGAGACACTCTGAATGGCCATAAAGCTGGTCACTGAAGAAAATCACTGCCCATCTTCTGGGAAAATTGGACGGGGCTTCTGGAAATCCTGCTCCAGAGTAGCAGCCATGGACGGAGGGCTCACGGACAACCTGCTGATTCTACTCCACGCGTCTCGGAAATGTTTGCAAACCGCCACCAACAAGCATGGGGAAGTGAAGGTTTTCAGAATTTAGAATGGGAATAGCTACTGCACATGTAAAAAAATAATTAAAAAAAACCTTTGAAACATGGTGCCCTATCTGAAATGCGAGCTGTAATGGTCATGATTGCCACAATGCCTTTGGGCTGATGTGCGCTTTAAAAATATGAATAAATAAATAAATAAAGGTGAGCATGAGGTTAATGGCCGAATGTGCGCTTGCGAAATGGTAATCAGGCAGACGGAATGCATTGTGGGCTGGCTACTAGCATCCAATGGGATACTTGAGCTAAAATCCTAGCATTCAGACCATACATGGCACAAACAGCCCAGAAACGTTATTTACTGTCAGTGTAGCTTGTTTTGCAGATCTCCTTTAATTGGCCTTCACCAATATGCACAAGATTCATGAAGGCGCAAGCACGCGGGGTTCACGTCAGGTGCTGGGAGAATCCCGCGCCCGTGCTTCGAGACTTAATCGATTACCGAGGTGACCGAGTGCGCAGGCCACACAACTCGTGCGCTAAGCACGATCAGTTCCCCACGAGTGGCGTTGAAATATTTGCTAACACGCATCCACAAGTCGAGAGGCCACGAATTACACTGCGTTAAGGACAGCGGTGTCCCTAGGCAAAGGCGTGTCCCCAGTAACCACGACGACGCACCCAAAATAATACACTGGGAGCCAAAAGAATGCGGATGCTGCACCTGAGAATTTCCAACAGCTTAACAAGACCCACAGGACAGGACAGTGCGTCTTGCCTTTTTTAGATGGCGCATGCATTGAATTATTTATACTGTTGGAAAGCGACACATTTAAAAGGCAAAGCGTACCCCGAATGTGACACGGTGTGCCCATCTCAGCAGGTTGCTGGAGAAGTGGGGTGGCGGGCAGCATTTGGAATAGTAATCAGCCAGCTTCAGATCGCATTTTCCGTAGTAGGCCCTTGCCTATAAGAACATTGGAAGAGAGCCTGATAGGCTGGTGCCTCTGAAGGCAGCCTGGGCTGGTGGAGAGTCGGTCACGTGTCAGTCGGCTTTGTATGACGCGCGTCAGACTCTTGCTCAACCCCACTGACCCTTCAGGAATTTTCCAGATTTCTCAGTCTCACAGTCCAAGAAGTGCATCTGGTCAAGTAAGTGTCCTGTCCCACTGATTATCAAGCTGCATCCCCGCCCCTCCCCCCACACCAGCCATTTCCTCTAGTTTGTCAGCTGGGTGTAAAGGGGTCAACTTGAAATTAGTTTCTGGACCACAGTTCGTGCAAGGATAAGCCGTTTCAGGCAAAATGCCCTCTTGGCAAGTCCAACAGTGCCAGGCTATTATGCAAGTCTATGCAAAAAGGACGAGCATACTCGTCCTTGGCACTTAAGGGTCGGTACAGATCCACTTGTTTGCCACCGCACCCCGTGCTGGTGAAGCCCTTGTCAGGTGCCTACAATTGCCTTGCTGTAGAAACAGTTGAATTAGAAGCACATGTTCCTACTGTACCTCACACTAAGTAATTGCAATCACCAATACATAGCAGAGAGGGGCTTAGAGCTGGCATGTGCATTGTAGGAGGGATGTCTTCGGGCAACGATGGGACTCTGCCAAGAAGAAGCGTTGGGCAGGGATTGGGTTAAGGGCCTAAGGCCGGGATCAGTGGGGGCTGGGGGGAGGGGAGGCATAAGCCTCTGGTGATGAGAAGGGATGGTTCTTGGATGGATGTGGTGCAGGGACAGCCCGAAAAATAATGTTTGGTTAAGAAGGCTTTGCAGATTCTTAAAAATACCACTAGTCTTTCAGGTCTAGTTTCTCAGTTTACATACTCGACCTAATAGAAATGCACTTACCCCATTTTTAAAGGATGACAAACACTGTTTAACGTCCCTCTGTGAAATGGTGCAGGTCACCATGGACACATAAACACCCCCATACTGGCCAGCAAGGTAGAGTACCATGCAAAGGGTACTCAACCTTCATAAAATCTCCTTGAGTCGGGGTGTGGGTGAAGATTTTCGAGCCCTACTTAGCAAGGCTAACTTTAGCTAGGAAAAGCAGCAGTGTCATACTTATAAAATCTGATCATGCCAGAACTAGAGGGTTATGTACTAATCGTCCAGCTCTTTTATCATAACTAGTTGATTACAATTATTACTGTTATGTGTACATTATACTTGTTGCAAAATAGACTTCACTCACGACCAATAATTAATATCCTGTACGTTCTCCACATGCACACACCTTTATGGAGCGTCGTGTCCCATGTACAGCCAACTGTGTGTTTGTATGTAGATGAAAGTAAAGGTTCAGCGTGCACTTATGGTATGTTTTGCAGCTCTGCCCCATGTTCTCCCGAGGGCATTACATGGCAAAAATCCCTCGTTCCCTTTCCCTAACAATGTTTCTACTGAGGCTTCAATTGTCACCCTGACCGGCAGTCCTGGCTGGTAACAGACCCCCATTCGGAGTAAGGCTAAAAGATCACAGAAAAGGTGTCTGACGAGAGCTGTACAGCATGTTTACTAGTCAGGGGGATGGCCACAGCGAAAACTAAGATGGCCGCCATGGAAACACCATGGGGAGCTGTAATGTGTCACCCCTCCTGGGAGCTTGGTATCTCCCAGGGGCTCGTAGCAGTAACCACGTGATGGTACTAAATAAAAAGAATGAGCGGCCTCCCGTTCTTCAGTCTTGAAAGTAACGGAATCTGGTGTGGTATGTCCTTCCAGGCCATGGAAGAGCCCGTGTGCTCATGGGCTGGCAGGGTGCCCCCCTGCAGAGAGACATCTGCTGGGTGCCCCCATCATGTCGGCTGGGTGCCCCCAGCCTTGGTCACCCTGGCCTGGGTCCCCCCAGGCCAGGACATAGCAGGAGCTTCTTCATGGCAGCACACAAGGAGGAGGAGGAGAAGGAGGTGTGGCCGGCAGGCGACGAGCATGAGGAACGCAGAGGCGGCACATTTGAATTTTGAATCCAGGGCTAGAGGGGAGCAGGTTTGTACTGCCACATGCAGTATGTGCTCTACGCCTGCTGGTTAGCCGGTGCAAAGGGAGGTCTCCCAACGAGGCAAACTGCCATTTCTCATTTGAGTAGAAAGATCACAGATCCTCTGATGGGATGTGCCAGCCACCTAACATCCACACCATATCACTTTACTGGGCATTGAGAAAGAAACTTTAAACACGCCTCTTCCAAACCTTCTGCAACGACTCAGTGGCAAGGAAGCACCTGAAGCAATCTCAGCTGCTTAAGGCCATTCAGGCAAATTAGCCTTTTTTCTGCTTTGAGCTGATATGTTCTGCTGGCTTGAGCAAAGCACACACAGGGCCCCAATTCATAGAAATTGGCGTTTGTTCACTTGAGTTTAACATTTGCCCATGCAAATAGAAAAATACTGCATTTTGTGGGTGATTAGATTCACAGGAGTGGGTGGATATGCCCATTTACACCGTGGTGTGCCTGCATATTTCCCAGATCAGCGATTGCAGAATTTGACCGCAGGGGGTGTACTGGAAGAGTGGACACCTTGCATCAATGTGAATCCCGGATTCACTGAGGAATGAAGTGAGTACTCCCCTGCAAGAAGCTAAGTGGAGGAAAAGTGCAGTGCTTACAGGGCTCTCCACAGACCCCTCGTTGCATTTCTCAGCCCAAAATAGAAGTGCTCATGCTTTAGCTTACAAGCTAGAACGCATGAACTTTACTTTTAAAACATTTGCACCTCAGAAAAAGAGCTGAAATTTAAAAATAGCATCATTGTTACATCTTTCATTCAGAATGGAGAAAATAAATGCTAACAGCATACTCTTTTTGTGCCTCATGTTTCTATAACGATTAATATATTGCCCGGTTAGTTTATATGTAATTGGTGTACTTTTCAAGAGATGCTATAAAACAAAGTTTTTTTATTAACGCCAATGAATCCAAACTAATAAATATGTATATGAACTATAGTTGGGAAGATATGTGGTCAAGTGCTTAAATTGCAGACTGAGCACAAATCTGCGTTCACTGCTTAAACTAACTGTGTGATCCTGGGCCCATCCGTAAATCTCTCAGTGTCTTACAGTCTCCGGATGTGGTTCGCTATGAATCTTTTGCTAGGAAAAAAAGCCTCACTCGTGGTTTACTAGACTAAAGAGTTGTTCCATGTATAACTGACACTTTATATATTGCAAACCACAAAGTTATTAGTCTCTTGCCTTGCTCATGAGAACTTCAACTCTATGTGATTTTACTGAAAACAATTACAAAGAAGTATTTTTCAGAGAAACATTTACATTGAAAAAAATACCAATTTTTTTATTTGGGCCCCCCCTCAAAACCCAGTTTCCCTAAGCCCTATGCTTATAAACCCACCCGAACCCCCTCCCCACTCATTTTAATCCCTTACCCAAACCCCCATATGTATATATATATATATATATTTTAATTCTGTATTTTTTCGATGTAAGAAAAATACCTCTTTGTAATTGTTTTCGTTAAAATCATTTTATACCGGCAACTTCTTGTAATACCACTTCCCATGGTGCGCCCTTTAGTGTCAAAGACTGATGACAATCCTTGTAAAGTCCTTTTCTGTGATGACACTTATTATGATGTCAATACATATGCAAATTGGGACGGTTGCATGTCTTTTTGCTGAACAGGGCCTCAGAAACCCCAGGACTGGACCTGGAGTAAAAACAAACAAGTCAGTGCCCTTATATGCTTTCATCGCCACTTTCTCATCCCCCTCCCCCTCGCCCTTTGGCTGTCTCACACCCTGACACAGCCCTTTCCATGCTCCACTCTGCTATATCTGATATTCTCGATTTTCTTGCCCCTGTCATGAGGATCTGCCTGAAGCTCAAAGCCATGTGTAACTCCTGGTACGACTCAGATCCCGTCACCCTCAAATGCAAGTGCAGGGTGGCTGAGAGGAAATGGCGTGCTTCATGTACATCCTCTGACAAACTGGCGTGCGTGCTGCTTGCTCCAAAGGCAATACCGGCTCTCTGTCCTCACCAAGAAGAGAGCTCACATTCAAGCCTGTGTCTCTGCAGCATCTAACAACTCGGCTGAACTCTTTAAAATCTGCAAGGAACTGGCCAATCCTGCCGCAGTCTCTACCTCTCCTGTCTCTTCCCAGGCCCTTTGCACGGCACTGGCATCTCATTTCATCTCGAACTCAGGACATCCTGTCCTCTCTTTCCTCCTCCCCCCTTCCTCCCTCTACTCTCTGCTCTTCTTCCGGCCCTTCTTCGGCCACCTCTCCCCCCTCCTTCTCTGCCTTTCCCCTGTTTTCCCCAGACAATGTTTCTAGACAAGTCTGATCTATGAAAGTCTTGTCAAAACAGGTTCATCCCTATTCCTCCAAAACCATCAAGGACCACATTGACTCCCTGGCTCCTGCTCTGGCCGACTTCTGCAACAACTCGTCCGCCACTTGAGTCTTCCCTTCCCCCCTGAAGCACTCCCTTGTGCACCCTCTTCTTAAGAAACCCTCTGCCGACCCGTCCTGCCTGGCTAACTGTCACCCAATCTCCATTACTCCCTTCCTGGGAAAATTCTTGGAAAAGCTGGCCATCTCCTAGCTCAATCTTCACACTGAATCTGTTGGTTGTCTCCATGATCATCAGTCTGACTTCAGAGCAGCCAGAAGCACGGAAACTGCTCTCCTGAACATCCGTGAAGACCTGCTTCCAAACTTGATTCCCACACCCCTTGTGTCCTCATCCCACTTGATCTCTCTTCTACCTTTGACACGGTCAACCATGCCATCCTGCTCAACCGTCTCTGTGATAACCTGGGTATCACCGGTCAGGCCCTGGCGTGGCTGACTTCTTTCCTCTCTGATCAACCTTCCCAGGTTCAACTTGGGTCCTTCCTCTCCTCCATCTCTATCTGTGGTGTTCCCCAGAGGTCTACACTCTCTCCGTGGCTGTTCAACCTATAACTGGCACTTCTTGCCCACCGCATTGCTGTGCTCTGCCCCAACTTCCAGTGCTATGCGGATGACATTCAGCTCATTTTCAGGCTACCTTCAGCCACATCTTCTCCCTCTCTCATATCTGACTGCCTGTTCGCCATCCAGGAGTGGTGTGCCGCCAATGATCTCTGCCTTAATGCCAGTAAGACAGAGATTCTCCACATTGGAACACCCGCTCCCTCCATTCCTGCCACTCTCTGGCCGGCCTCCCTTGGCCCTCCTCCTGCTCCACCTGTGAGGCTAAAAACCTTGGGGTCATCTTGGACTCCACACTCTCCTTCTCTCCTCACATCTCTGACGTCTCCAAGAGGTCACACTACCAGTTGCACCTCCTCAGAGGTATTCTTCCTTTCCTCTCCTTCCCCCAGAAGCTCACTGTCTCCAGAGCTCTGGTTCTCTCTAGGCTGGACTATTGCAACAGCTTCTTTCTAAATTTGCCTGCTTCTACTCTCCGCCCTCTGCAACTCATCCAGAACAGGACTGTGAGACTTGTCCTTGGCCTCAAGCCCAGGGATCGTATCTCTCCAGGAATGAAATCTCTGCACTGGCTCCCAGTGGCTGCCAGGATTAAGTTCAAAACCCTCTGCATTGTCCAGAAGGCCTTCTGGGGCCTGGGCCCTCAATACCTTCAGTTCTCTCTTCCTAAATATCTTCCTTTTCAAGCTCTTCGCTCATCCGCCTCTTACTATTCCTTCAGGATCAGTCGCTTCTCCAAGCAACGAGTTGGTGGTAGACCTCTTTCCTCGGATGGGGCCTCCCTGAAACTTGAGGAGAATCATCTCCGGTTCCGGAAGCATCTCAAAAACTTTTGCTTTTTCTCCTCCTCCCCTCTGCTGACTTCCTGGCTGAAACTGAAACTGTACTGGTTACCTGGTCACCCCCTGATCTCGGACCCAGCCCCCCACCAGGCGCACACCTGCACTGCCTTCCTGGCAACCCCCGCAACTTAGGGACTGTTTCTGTATCCCTACAGTTCCACTACCAGCACTTGACACCTGATGTCTGCACTTACCACCAGCTGGCTGTACTTTACTTATGGTTTATTATTCTTTATCCCATGTACGGCGCTCCCCCCCTTCCCATGCACTTGCGCGATCTTAATGACACCTGGCTTAGTAGGATCATTGTCTGCCTTCCCTCTGTTCCCCCTGCCTTGCTGCGTCGCGCCTTGAAACACTTGTGTATGGGCACGTTAAAAATGCCATATCATATCAGTTGTACAGTTTATTTATTTTTTGTTTCTGTTGATGTTTTAAAATGTAATTCGACACTAATAGGAAAAAGAAGTCGACATGGGAGAAAAGAGGGGTGTGAATGACTCAATTTGGAACCACAGATTGCTTCTCGTGCATGCGCCTCTAAAGTGTCCTGCAAAACAATCTTGTGAAGTTAGCCACCCTACACTCTCTGGGAAAGTTGCTTATCGGGCAACTCATTCCACCTGCAAGAATGAAAAGGCTTGCTGCATGAACTCAAGCAAATTGCTGCTTGAAGGAGATTCCACTTTGGGTTCACACACATTTCTTTCTGCCCACCCACACATATTCTTCCTTGCACGCTTTCAACTTGTTGTCAAGGAGAGAAGTAGCTTCGTCGAGTCCGTTGTTTGTGTTCCATCAGAGCTAGGAGGGGCCCGGCGGTGGATTATGGAAAGTACAGTACTTTGTGTTCACACCCAGTTAGTTGCCTCGAGCCAAGTGGCAGGCACTGAGGCAGCAGTGTACATGGAATAATCGGCTCGTATGTCTTTCGCCTTGACACTAGCACACGACTTAGTCAAATGTTTGACATTGAAGTACATTATCATTTCATTCGGAATGTGCGACTCTAAATGCCGGGAAAACGTAATCTACACTAAATATATACCACAAACGTACATTCGAATGTGGCTATGCAGGGGGAAAAAAAGGCAAACTATCAATGCTGCTTTTATGTTGGCAAGAACCACCTTGTTCAAGTTAAACAAATCTCGAGCGCCCTCTGCTGGCCCATCTTTGAACCGGGGCCTTTCAATTCCTTACACTTTCACAATAAGTTCAAATAGTCGTGGGGTTGGGTTCTATGTCAAACTCTACATTACATATGTGATGAGATTAGGCTACTGTGCTATAGATGGACAGTGAAATTCACTGAGGATGTTCGTGACCAAACGATAATGTCTTCCAATATATTTTTTTCAGTACAGAGGGGGTGAGGCTCACGCTATCAGTGGTGCTGCACTGGGAAGCAAAAGAGGCCATGGAAATAACGTTCAAAGTGGCCCCATGTTATACATTTTCAGCAAGCCCAACCCCTTTCCTATGAGAAAATTGGACAATAAAACTAGGTTAACAAACAAAGGTCCTGGGTGCAGAGGCCTACTAGGAAATCCCCAGCGATCCCTACAGGCCAGTCCACCCCTGCACACCATCATCCCATTTAGCTGTATTAAACTCCAGCTGTGTCCAACACAAACACACTGAAAAGCGTAAATGGTCACCAACGAGCAGCTATGGGTTGAAAGAAAGTTCGTTCAGAAGAAAATAATCTGAAAAGTGAGTCACGGTTTTAAGTGGCAGCTGAGATTCTGCTGAGGGAGCTGCTGTTCACACAGTGTGCTGCTGTCTCAGGCATCAGGCATCCTGACATCATACCTCAGCCGTAATAAGAGTACTCATTACATGTTCTTATTATAGGACTAGATTGTATTAATAATACTAGGTACATGATTTTAAACAGATATTCAAGAATATTAAATTGATCGTCAGACAAAGCCCATAAAAGAGGTGCGTTGGGACACTGTCCAAAATGGCCAGCTGCAAGGTGTCAGGAGTGTGCTGTGGTATCAAGGTGGGAGGAGTGTGCTGCAGTATCAAAGTGGGAAGAGTGTGCTGTGGTGTCAAGGTGGGGGGAGTGTGCTGTGTTATCAAGGTATCAGGTTGGAGGGGAGTGTGCTGTGGTATCTAGGTGGGAGGTGTGTGCTGTGGTATCCAGGCGTGAGGAGTGTGCGGTGGTATCAAGGTGGGGGGAGTGTGATGTGGTATCAAGATGTGAAGAGTGTGATGTGGTATCAAGATGTGAGGAGTATGCTGTGGTATCAAGATGTGAGGAGTGTGGTGTAGTATCAAGGTGGGAAGAGCGTGCTCTGGTATCAAGATGTGAGGAGTGTGCTGTGGTATCAAGGTGGTAGGAGTGTGCTGTAGTATCAAGATGTGAAGAGTGTGATGTGGTATCAAGATGTGAGGCGTGTGCTGTGGTATCAAGGTGGGAGGAGTGTGCTGTGGTATCAAGATGTGAGGAGTGTGGTGTAGTATCAAGATAAGAGGAGTGCTGTGGTATCAATGTGTGAGGAGCATGCTGTGGTATCAATATGTGAGGAGTGTGCTGTGGTATCAAAGTGGGAAGAGTGTGCTGTGGTATCAAGGTGGGAATAGCGTGCTGTGGTATCAGGGTGGGAAGAGCGTGCTGTGTATCAATGTGGGAGGAGTGTGATGTGGTATCAAGATGTGAGGAGTGTGCTGTGGTATCAAGGTGGGAAGAGCGTTCTGTGTATCAATGTGGGAGGAGTGTTATGTGGTATCAAGATGTGAGGAGTGTGCTGTGGTATCAAGGTGGGAAGAGCGTTCTGTGTATCAATGTGGGAGGAGTGCGATGTGGTATCAAGATGTGAGGAGTGTGCTGTGGTATCAAGATAAGAGGAGTGTGCTGTGGTATCAAAGTGGGAGGAGCGTGCTGTGGTATCAAGGTGGGAGGGGTGGGCTGTGGTATCAAGGTGGGAGGAGTGGGCTGTGGTATCAGGATAAGAGGAGTGTGCTGTGGCATCGAGGTGTGAGGAGTCTGCTGTGGTATCAAGGTGTGAGGAGCGTGCTGTGGTATCAAAGTGGGAGGAGTGTGCTATGGTATCAAGTTGTGAGGAGTGTGCTGTGGCATCAAGGTGGGAGGAGCGTGCTATGGTATCAAGATGTGAGGAGTGTGCTGTATCAAAGTGGGAGGAGTGTGCTGTGGCATCAAGACATGAGGAGTATGCGGTGGTATCAAGGTGGGAGGAGTGTGCTGTGGCATCAGGATAAGAGGAGTGTGCTCTGGTAACAAGATGTGCGGCGCGTGCTGTGGTATCACCCCAGCAGAGACTGCCTTGTTATGTCTTGAAACAGCACAGATGGAGACCATGCCAGTGGGGGTAATTGGCATTTTTATGTGAGCCCCAATTGTGCTGCAGCTCAGGCCAAATCTCCTGCAGGTAGAAGCACTTCTATGTTGTCAGAATAACCACAATGCTACAAAAACAGTTATGATGTGCCTAGGGGAACAAGGGCCCATATCCTAAAAAATAAAAGGGGCACCAGGTGGTCAAGGAAAACAGTTGTCAAGCTGAGAGAGGAAACCAACCATCCTAATGTTCTAGGTGGAAAGGTTTGCATCTAATTGGCTTCAGGGATCCCAAACAAGTGTCTCCCATCTACAGATTTCCAAGCCACTGATCCACCAATCTATGATTCACCAATCATGCTATGGATCCAGCAATGTATGGGTATATCCTTTCTATGGGTACATTCAATATACAGCTCTACCAATGTCAGACAAATGTATCCGATCCCTCCACACTACAAACACACTGCATCAACAGGTACGCCCATTCTTACGGACAGTTCCTTGTGTGGAAATCCCCCTTCTCCGGATCGATCCAGTGTGTGGAATGCCCCCTCTAGGACTACCTCGTAGGGTCCACAAGGGCGTGCAGTGTCCCATCAAGTGTGCACTCCCATCCCTGCATCCGCCATTCATTGGATCTCCTCCATCAACAAATCTTTCTCTGGTACAGATATATCAGTGTACTACTATGTCCCTGCTACAGATTCATTGTTTCCAATAGATGGATCCTCTCTTGGCGATAGATCAATTTCGAGATCTAATCTATCAATATAGGCAGCCCTCCTAAGGACGCATCCACTATAGGGGCCCATTATATATGCATGTGTCTCTTCTTGGAATCTATTCTTTCTGATAAAAACCCTGCCATGTACGGGCACATTTCTCCTATGGATCTCTCAAATGTATGGATCCACTGGTCCTCAACCAACCACTGAATCAACATATCTGCCTCACCTATGGATGGGATCTGTGGCAGCGACCGGTAGGGCCTGAAAGCTAAACACCAGTGTGCTTTTCTGGTTTCCGTGTATCCCATCCTATAACAAATGTAATGTTAGCTTGGTACAAATTCCAGGTTTGTCACAAGGAAAGTTTAATGTGGCCCCGTCGCTCATAACGAGTGGGTGACATGAAATAGCCCAACAAGCCGTGAGCCGGGTGAGAGGGGCTGCTCCTTGGCACCGGAGGCTTGGCAATAGGCTGGATTACAAAACAGTTCTTTCACTTGGTGCCAGAATGGCGAAAGAGTATTAAGACTGCAGATGAAATAAGACAGTTGCCCAACTCCAAAGTGACTAAGTCATTTGATTGGGCAATCAGCAACAGAAAAGTGGCTCCTGAAAAGGGATTTCATTGAGTCAGAAGTGAATGGGCAGATTTCACTCCCCGTGGCTTCCCTCTCTTACCCGCCCCTTCTCATCTGTCCTATTCCAGAGTTACTATTTAAATATTCTAGAGATATGTGGGGTAATTTGACCCTTTTTTGGGGAGAATTCTTGCAGCAGTAGCCTTTTAGGACAGATGTCTGCAACCTATGACACCCATGGTCACACACCATTGACTATGCTGGCTAGGGCTGGTGGGATGTATAGTCCAAATCATCCTGTTCTAGGGAGGATGCCGGCCAATGGCAGGACGTGGGGACTGCAAGGTAATCTGGGAAGCTTCTTTGAGTCCGGGGAGACTTTCAATTCTGCGAGTGCTTCAGTGTAAAAAAAAGGCAGAAGTTAGCCTAGTTGGGGCGCATTTTGCCATGACCAGGGCGTCCAGCCCTAGGGTACCACAATCAAATGCAGGTTATCCATGGTGGGGCAGAACATGAAGACTCAGAGGTGTGTGACCTGGGCAGTGATTGTCTTGCCCTTGTGTCCGATCAGTGTAATAAGAATGGAGCGTGAAGGAGACGGAGCAGTGTGGGTAAGTGGGACGCGAGAGCTCCGATCCGTCAGTGCCCACCCCCTTCGCTCCCGCCTTTTCATATGTCAGATTACTGAATCCATCAACCGTTTCAGAACTGTAAAATAGCACTGCACGATCTGTAACTATCCTTTGGGAATGAGTAACTTTCTGAACAAGCCCGGTGCAAGACTCTGCCAATCTAATCAGAAGACATTGGGAAAATGAGCATTGTCTCCACCTCTCGCGTGTATCTTCAGGGCTCATCCGGCGGGGGTTGGAGAGGCAGGGGTAACCACTGCCATGTCCCTGCATGGGTGGACTCTAAACAATATCTCCCAAAATACATTGCTCTTAACCAATTAATTAGATATGGTCATCCCATTTTTTGGAAAAGTTTCCTAACATTACCAGTATTTGACTTAAAATATGTCTCCCCTTGAGTCAAAAGTGAATGACTACACCCCAGCTCAGTTCCTATGTTGTGCGTGGGTGGCAGGCACGTGGATGTCGTGCCTCGCTCATGGGTGCTTCAACGTGCCATGGGGGTGGCCTCTGTGCGCACTCCAGCATATTCCCAAACTACCCCAGTGAGGGTGAGGCTACAGCAATAGCAGGTGGGCCGCGCGGCTTTGCAAGACCTGTGGGCTGCTTGTCCTCAGGCTGAAGTTCACAGTGTCGGGGCGTTCAGTCGCTCATGGCTGACCATAAAAAAAGATAGCTGGCGGGCGCCACAGGGTGTCAGTCAAAATGTCTCAATTGTGACAGCCGCAGGTGCTCCTACAGAGAAATGAATGGAAGGGGTGGTCACAAGGGGAAGCAGGTGTTTATGGAACGAGATGTTGTGAGAGATGGGATCCATGGAAGGAGTTCTGATAGAGATGTAGAGCACTGGTGGCGAGGTGGCCTACGCAAGATGTCGACTAAGGGGGGTGCCGGGCAGGGGAGAGGTCTATTGGAGGTTTGGCAGGTGTATATGATCTCTGGGAGGACACATGACCTAGGAGAAGGTTTGCCGTTCTTGGGGACATTTGCTTTAATGAAATTAGATAGGGAGAGAAATGGGATTCATGAAAGTTGCTCTGAAGACTTCTGGTATATGGAAAGAGGGGTGATCTAACAGAAGGTGTAGTCTATTAAAGGGTGGAGGTGTTTGTTGGTCTATTGGAGGAGATGGGGCCTATGGAGGCGGTGGGTTCTTTGGAATGCAACATGTGGGGCAATGGGATCCATGGAAGAAGTTCTGTCAGAGCTGTTGTCTATTGGAGATGTAGTGAATGGGGTAAGGGGCTTCTGAGATGTGGTCCATGCATATGAGAGGAGATGCGGTCTATGGCGGCAGATGTGGTTGACGAGAGGCGATGTGGCGCATGGAGTGATAGAGTGGTGGCAGAGATGCTGTCAATATGATCAGACTGTAGGGGGTAGCGGTCCATGTGCCCACCCTGATAGAGGGCCAGAGGGGAAACGGGGGAGAGAGGTGTCCCGCTCTCGCACAGGCGGACCGCCTGGCACAATTAACACATCATTCTGGGAGGAGCCTGTGGGTGGGGGGGGGGCGGTTATTGCTGCACAAGAGAATGTACTAAAGGGGACGGGATATGGGCGGCGTTTAGTCAGAACAGCGGGGGCAGAAAGGATACTGTCACAATCCAACCCTACTAGCAACTCGCCCTTCTGCCTACACCTTCCAGACGCTGAACTAAACGCAACCATACCGCTACACCACAACAAACCGCACACACTTCACAACAAAGATACAAACCACATAGTCCCACGCAACACCACATGGCGGCTACCAACCGAAAAACACACCTACGCTCAGTGAACAGTGTATCCGAACTGAAGCTGCCAACAGCACACCACTGCTCTTGTGCTTTTTTCCCCCGCTGAGTCCCACTAACTTACCCGCCTGCCTCCTTGCCCTACAGATCCGCCAAAGCCCCAAGAAACCACGCAGGTGGCAACAGCGCGCGGTATGAGAGCCATTACCATAACATGCCTGAGAGAGTGGTCACTGGAAGGAGGTGTTGCAGGTATGTCTGAGGAGATGTGTCATGGAAGGGATGGGGTGTGTGGGGGATGTGGCCTATAGAAGGACACATGCAGCAAAAGGTGTGCTCTAGTGGTGAAAGGGCTGCACGCTGAACCAGCAGACCTGGCTTCTCCTCCCGGCTAGTTCTCCACTTTGCCAAATGCTTTGACCCTGTGCGTGTGAGTGTCTTTCCACGTGCTTCGATTGAACAGCAAGAAGACGCATAGAAAAGTGTGCAACTTCTATTCCGCCTGCCTCCAGTGGGACCGAGGGCGCGGAAGGCACGCATTTTAACATTGCTTTCACGTCCATGCGCGCCTAGCCTTGGCTTTACGGGGAGGCGAGGGTGGCCTTGGGAAATTACCAATTCATGAATAGTAACTGCTGCCTGCTCCCCCCCCTCCCAGTCACAAACCCCGATTACATCGGCATAGGTAAACAAAGCAGTGGCTAAAACACAGACCTCCACGTGTAAGGCACATCATAGAATTCATTCAGCAAGTGGGACCAACTACACCATAACGTTCACACCGTGAAGCCTCTGGGAAAGGGCGCGAATTGGGGCTCAGCTTGTGGGACAGTGCTTCCAGCAGTTGTGGGCAGCTGTGCACAAACGTGCGATGTGGGTGCGCTGTACAGGCTGCCCTCCTTCCGCGATGCGTATGTGTGCAGAGCAGGCAGCTCCGTAGGGGTACTTACTATGCGCGAGGTGGGCGTGCAGTATGCACTGCTTTGGGTGCTATGCGTGAGGTGGGTTCGCAACACAAGCCGCTCTGCGGGGGTGCTGTGTGCGAGGGGGTGTAAAGTGCAGGCTGCTCAGCCGGGGTGCCATGTGCGAGGTGTGTGCGCAGTGCTGGCAGCTCTGCGGGGGTGCTGCGTGTGCAGTGGGGGGCGCTAAGTGGCTGTGGGTGAGCTGACAATGCTGGGCGGTGTGTGTGTGTGTGGAGGATGGTTTTGGAGACCAGGCTTCTCTCGGGGGTGCTGTGTTGGAGAATGCTGCTGGCAACTGATGTTTATAGGGCGGTGTGCACGGTGCCAGCTTGTCCGTGGGAGTGCTGTGCACGAGATTCTGTGTAAAATGCATTTTGGGCTTGGTACGGGAGAGTGGCATGCATGCCCGCTGGTAGCGTTCCGTATGAAGCGGTCACGCGGTGTTTTGTGCTCTGTGGTGCCCGGGTTCCTCCTGGGTGTAGGGAGTGCGAGCTTCTAATTGGGACTGCAATGTTGGGGTGGTGCTGGGGTGTGGGCTGCTCTGCGGAGGCATTGGGCGGAGGGGGGGATGGGGAGGTAGCGGGGTGCTGTGTGTGAGGTGGGCACACTGCCTTGTATAGTGCAACATATAAGATACTGTGTGTGTGGGGTGGTTGAGGTACAGCCCAAGTTGACCTGTGCGGGTGTGTGTGTGCAGTGGACCTGTGCGGGTGTGTGTGTGCAGTGGACCTGTGCGGGTGTGTGTGTGCAGTGGGCTGTGGGTGTTTTGCAGGTTGCTCCACGTTGAGGTGGGCACGCAGTGTGCGCTGCTCTGCGCGGGTGATTTTGTGTGAGATGGCAATGTTGCAATGGTAGGAGGCACTGCCAGGGTGCTTGCCATGGAACCGCCATCCATATGTGCCGCTTACCTTCTTGGCCCTCTGCTTGGCGAACTCATGGGCCAGGTGTCGCCCGATGCCACGGCCCCCGCCCGTGATGAGAACCGTGTCCCCGGTCAGTTCCATGGCCCTCGGCGGCCGCAGCAGGCGCACCGCCGCCTTCAGCACCAGGTACAGCATGTGCAGGGGGAAAAGCAGGAGGCTGCCGAACGCCCGGTACTCCATCCTGGGCACCCCGAAAGAACCTCCGACTTCAGCGGCGATGGCCCAAGTGAGGTCCAGTTCCCAGAGAGCGAGGGCCACCGGGATGCAAGCCCGTGCAAAGTAACGCTCCAACTCCCACGGTCCAAATGCAGCGTGTGCAGGAATAGAGAAGCGACGTCGTCCTTCAGTTCGAGACCCCCCGCGGCTGTGGGGGGTGTTTGGCGAGGGTGCGCGAACAAGGGAAAGCAGCCGGGTGACTGGCGAGGAGCGGCGGGAGATCACTGCGCGCTTCCTCGCCCCATCCTGCTCCGGAGCAGCCCTGGTGTGTGTGTGTGTGTGTGTGCAGAGCTCAGCCCGCGGCTCTCACTATTCTTAGACTCAGGAAATGGCTGGGGGAGCGCACACTGCACAGAGCGTCCGTCTGCAGCGGGTGCAGCGGGCGTGGGGGCTGGCTCATTAACGGCTGCCTCTGCCCTCTCGCAAGTGGGGCGGTGTGGGGGGGGGGGGGCAAAAGCTGGCTACTGTCTCTGTAACTCCTGCTGCCGCTCTGTCCAGCCCACACCAAACTTCAAGATTTTGGGGGAAATGAAGCGTCTACTGTCTCATTCATTTGACTCCTGGTGCTGAATCCCTTCGGCTCAGCCCCCACCCCTCTCTCTCTCTCCAGCAGTCCTCGCTGTGTGCTCTCCCTTTCCCCCCTCTTCACTCCTTTCTTCTCCAGGAACTCGTGTCTGTCTCTCGCACTCTGCTCTGCCGGTGCCTGGCGTCCCTCGCTCTCGCCGCGCGCCTTCCTTGCCTCTCAGTGGCGGTGTAGTTGCGAGTTTTATACCCTATTAAGCCTGATTGACAGTTAAAGTGTTGAGTACATGCCACTACTGTTCCCGCGAGTGGCTGCAGCCCTCCTCTGGCTCTCTCTCCCGCCCTCTCCCGGCACAATCTCGGCTCGCGCAAAGGACAGGGGGTGGGGGCACACAGGAGCCGCAGAGCTCCCACTGCCCTGTACAACAGCCCCCGGAATCCCCCCGCCCGCGAGCACTGACCCATTCACCAGTGTGGCACGCAGGAGCTTGCCCTCAAGTGACGGGGCAGCAGCTGCACAACATTGCCTTGCACACGAGACCTGCACTTTGGCAGGTATTGCAAAAGTCAGAAAGAACATGTCAACAATAAAACAGTTCTCCAAGGGATAACGTGCTTTTTTTAGGAATTGGACTGCAAAATAAAACGCAGTGAAGCTCCGGAGCTCGACACCCTGTTGCAATTACCCATTGCAAGCAGCTGTTTTCTCACTTTGCAACTATGACCGTGTATTTGTATTTCTTTGTATGCACATAGCGGGGAGATCCCCATTGGACACCCCCATCTCCTTAGGTCATTATCATAACACAATGAAATGAATAAATGAATACACAGACAACTGTATTAAAGTTCTTTGGAAAAAACACAAGGTCACAGTTTATTTTGGAGCAAGACAACTTGGGACGGTCCCAGCCACATTACAAACAGTCAGATACGGGTGAACCATGTCACCACTTTAGCCACTGGCCAAACTGACAAAACTGCTGGTTATTCCAGCTACACTGGCACAGCCAGCAGGAACCAAGGGCACTGACCAGGATGATTGTTGGCCTAAAGCCCTAAGGAAGGGAATCAGTGCCCGTCGAGGGATCGGCTCGAGCCCGGCCAATCCCGAGCCGCTGCAGCGTGAAGTACCTCATTGGCTAGGACCACCCCGATACTCCGCCTGTAACAAGAAACGAAAATATTAGGAACAACTCAAACAACACACTAACTTATTTTATCAATACTTCTACTATGGCACTCTACTAATTCTACTGATGATGCGAAAGCGTCACCCTACTCCTACCACCGGTCTGCACGTATTACTCCAGTTTTAAAACTTACCAATCTTCAACCTGTTTAACCTCAGCATTATATTCTCAGGCGTGGGTGGGTGGGTGTCAATTCACACTGGGCGGGAGCTGCTGGGCAAAGAGACTGATGGCCAGCAGCTCCCGCCCTTATAAGTGTCCGCAGGGGGACCTGACCGGAAGCCAGGTCCCCCTGGGAACACCTCTTCCCCTTCAGAGGAGGAGAGGAAGAGGAGAGAGGCCTGACCAGCGACCGGAATGGGGTGGCCAGAAGGGACAGCCCGCTATGTAGGCTGTCCCTCTAGCGCCCCCTGCGGGGGCCGGTCAGCCTCTAAGCGGGGAGATCCCCATTGGACACCCCCACCTCCTTAGGTCATTATCATAACACAATGAAATGAATAAATGAATACACAGACAACTGTATTAAAGTTCTTTGGAAAAAACACAAGGTCACAGTTTATTTTGGAGCAAGACAACTTGGGACGGTCCCAGCCACATTACAAACAGTCAGATACTGGTGAACCATGTCACCACTTTAGCCACTGGCCAAACTGACAAAACTGCTGGTTATTCCAGCTACACTGGCACAGCCAGCAGGAACCAGGGGCACTGACCAGGATGATTGTTGGCCTAAAGCCCTAAGGAAGGGAGTCAGTGCCCGTCGAGGGATCGGCTCGAGCCCGGCCAATCCCGAGCCGCTGCAGCGTGAAGTACCTCATTGGCTAGGACCGCCACGATACTCCGCCATGCTTTGATGGTGGCTGACGCTGCCATCAATGCCCCCAAACCCTAGGACCTTGCTTCTCCTTCAAATTTACTAGACAATTACAGCTTACCATACTCTCCATTGAATTCATCTGCAACCTGCCCTCTTTAGCTCGCCCAATATAGCCGTTAGGAAAACATTGTTGCCTTTATCAGATAGGTGGACCCCATCCGCTTCAAAATTGGAAGGCAAGGAGCTCAAACAGCAGTGCCCTACGTACTCCAGGCCCTCTGCCTTGGTGGATTTCGCAACACTTCTGTTGAGGCGCTTTCTGGATTTCTCCATGCCGGCTACAGAAATGGCGTCTCTCCATACTTGCCTTTGCACGACTTCTGACCAGAATATTTCTGTGCCTGGCAACTCGTGCGCCATTATACGCAAAGTAACCTGTATTTATGCGAGCAAGCGTCCACGACCCAACTTGGCCAGATCGTTGCCCCCAAATGAATCAATAACCACCTTGGTGCCCGCCGCCACTGGAGTCGCCAGTGAATTGCCGGCAGCAAGGAATGCCACCTCATGCCAGGAGTGCCCAGCCACACACACTCGGTACCCTTGAAACCCAGGTTGTGGCCGATCGTCCATTGCCTGGTGTGGGTGCGATTTCTCGCCGTCACCATAACCAGTACAAAAGGGACCCTATAAAAACTCAAACAGAAAAGAGTTGAGTAAACATTGCTTTATTAACACACAAGCATTCGCGAATGGGCCACAAGTTCAACCGTCTCGCAAAGCAAGTCGTCAAAGTGCCGCCCTTTCCCCTGCACATCGTGGTCCTTTTATACCCATCTGTTTTACATTGTCATACATTGCTGCACATAGATTATGTCCACCACAAGGCGGTTCCTCCCAGTCATGACTTTGCATCAACGGTCAACAGTTCAACATCTGCTATTGTGGTTTCCTGTTATCTGTTATTCGCTCTCTCTCGTGCCCCTCTGTGTCCTTATCTCTGTGCACGAGGCTGTGCTTACTCATTCCTTCCCCACCCGTAATCTGCAGATAGTTTTAGCAGGCTCAGCATGCTTCGACATACAGTGACCAAACACAATTCTTCTGTTAAAAACAAGTTCTTGCCAGGTCAGCAGGTCTTCAATGCCGCTGTATAAAGAGAAGGCCTCTTCTTTTAACAAAGGGTACATTCTTTTAACACATATGGTGATTAGTACAAACTCCAAGTGTGAGCACAACATTACATATGTATGCGTACCTTCAATCCACCCTTTGCTCACACTTGAGCATCAATCTAAACAGTCCTAGCATAAGCAGATGGCAGGAAAGCAACATCATCACATACTGTATGTACCATAATCTTCTCCAGGCCTCCCATGTCAAAAAATTCCTGTTGTACATGGCTTTTATCCATTGGATTTAGGCGCGTTATGCTGGAAGAACACATGGAAACACAGCACGACACACATAACGGGAAGCATTGGATGCAGAGACAAATTCCTACAACTATTGCCGCTAGAACCAGTATGGGCGTAAGGAGTTGCCATCCAATTTCTTTCAGGAGCTTCATCCACCAGCTATCTCCTGACCCTTCCTCCTGGTGGATGCTATCCGCCACTTTATGCAGTTTGGTTACTCCATCCAGGATTCCTGTACTCCCTTCTGGTATGTAAACACAGCATTGGGATCCCACCAAAAAACAGACTCCGCCCCTTTCTGCAGTGAGTATGTCTAAGACATACCTATTTTGGAGAGCCACTAGCCGAATTGCTTTCATTTCATAAGTGATGTTTTCCATTAGGTCTGCAGATTCTTCGATTACGAACTCAAGGGCCCTGTTTAGCTTTTGGATTTCTTGACTGTTCATAAAGATGCCCGCTGGAGGAACCAGGACCCCCATCAGATCTATAAACGTTTCCCATCCTGTAGGTTGATACGTAGGAATTTTTGGGTTTACTGCTCGTTTATTTCTGCTGTGTATTTCTTTATGCAGAGTAGACGGGGCATATACCATCACAGCCGGCATTATTCTGGCTATGTAACATACCCCAACAAAATCTTTGGCTAACCACAAATAAGCCCTCTTGTTACAGACGTAGGCATGTCCTTCAATCTGTAACAATCCCTTCGTGTAGTTATTTAGATTCACCATTTGACTGCACCCCGAGATCATTCTTTGATTACCTCTTGCGCTCCTCTTAAAACATATATTCTTTGGCCTAAACTCTTGTGTGATGGTGATAGGGGGAGGAGGTTCTCTTACTATCTGTACCATAGCAGGTGCAAGCCCGATTCCCTCAGTTTTGATTTTATAGCGTATCTTTTCCTTTAGAAGGGTTTTGTTCTCTCCTCTAACATAACAAGCGGTATTCGGTATCATGTATTGCTGTGCTGACACTATTCTCATGTAAATTAATGTACACCCGGCATCCTCAGTAACTGGCGATGCGTACACTGGGATGCCTTCACTGCTATGTCGGGGCATGTGGGTGCAGATCCAGCAATCAGTTTTATTCACTACCCCATATGTTGTGTTTATTATCTTCACGTATTCATTTTTAGCATAGTCTTCCGGGTCGTGTTGGTCATAGGCATCTCGATTCCTGCTCTTGACCCAATCTGTTCTCCCTGTTTCATTTGACTCGGGCAACAGGTTCTTTAATTCATATCTAGATGGATGTTCCAGATACCAGAATATTATGGCAAATGCTATTAGTACTACTATCGTGCATACAGAAAACAAAATTTTGCCTCTTGTGGTACAAACTGGTATTTTCCTCTTACCTTCTGTGTTTGAGGAGCATACACTTATCCGTTCAGGGACTAAACCAGCATACACGGGTGTAGACATAGTTCAGTATATGGCTCAGTATACAGCGTATATCAGTTGCAACCTAGCGATATAGCAATATCCCCTATTTAAAGCACCAGTGTCCTTATTACTCTAATAGTGGTAGGTCTCACTGAAAACCTTCATCCGATCTGTCCCACGTCTCGTAGTGCCTGTCCCAGGAGGGGAACGCCGAAGGCCCTTCAGGCTACAAGCCCGTCGTCTTCAGTAAGGCACAATTCTGCTAAAACCAACAAGAGAGTCCAAATGTTCATCTCCCTAATGATCAAAGTTCAAAACAGTGTCCTTACACGTTGCTTGGCACATACACGTCACGGGATCGGAGACGATGGGCACACCTACTAATGGCGTCTGGCAGTACTGTTGCAACCTGGGGTTGGTTGGTTCCCTTTTCCGGAGGAATCAGTAATGGAAGCGTCTTCTTGACGTGATTCACGTGGTACCAGTGCGGTTTGCCATCAACTTTTACCGCAGTTTGTGTTGCGAGGAGCACCTGAAACGGGCCCCTCCATCTGGGTTGCAGTCCGCTGGTGCGATCGAAGGCTTTTATAACAACCCAGTCACCGGGCTGCACGTCGTGACCTTCTCCTATCAGAGGAGATGGAGCTACTGCGTTCACCTGTGCATTAATAGAAATCAGTCTATTAGTTAACCCAATACAGTACTGTTGTAATGCAGGCCATGCTTGCTCAGACAATCTCTTAGGTGATATGGGGGTCCCAATACTTGGTGGGCGCCCCATAACAATTTCGAAAGGAGATAAACCATGTGTACGCTTAGGCATAGTACGCATACTCAATAATGCAATAGGCAATGCATCCGGCCATTTCAGTCCCATTTCAGCACAAGCCTTTGCCAGTTTGTTCTTCAGTACCTTATTTGTGCCCTCTATAATCCCAGCTGATTGAGGATGAAAGACTGCGTGGAAACGTTGATCAATACCAAGGGCCTTGCAAACTTTGCTTACTACTTCACCAGTAAAATGAGTCCCATTGTCAGACCATAGATATCTGGGGACCGTATACAAGGGCACCCAGTGTTTCAATATGCATTGTGCTGTGGAGGTGGCACTATTGTCCCGCAGGGGATATGCTTCCACCCATCCTGAGAACCCACATTTCATCACCAAACAGTAGGAATGTTTATTTACAGGCTCCAGCTGTATAAAGTCCATATACACCACCTCAAAAGGGCAGGTGGGTAACTTACTGTGGCCCGCCGGGGCCGGTACACCTTTCCCCACATTATATAAAACACATATTTCACATTGTTTTGCCCATTGGCGACAATACATTCCCAATCTTTTGTTGTACCACACAGTACTTAAAACTTCTTCCATAGTTCTTGCGTTAACGTGGGTTGGACCATGAGCCACGCTCACTATCACAGGTAAGTATGCGTCAGGTAGTACCCAGGTGTTCGTTTTGGTATGTGCCCATAGCCCATCTACCGTCTCCTCATATTGATCATCCTTGTGCCAAGATAGTCTTTCTTCAATGGTTGCATCTGCTTGGATTTCCTTTACGCGCTCCTTCGTCCCTTCCATAGTCACATCCCTCCCCACTATGAGCTGTCGGGCTTCCCACCGAGTGTCCCTTGTGGCAGCTAGTTTAGCCATCTGGTCAGCCAAAGAATTTCCCTGCGTGACATAATCCAGTGTTTTTTTATGCGCTGAGCACTTCACTACGGCCACCATTTTGGGCAGCGTAAGGGCTTGCAATAATTCAGCAATCAATCGGGCATGTTTAATAGTATCACCTTGGGAGGTTAAAAACCCACGCTCTCCCCAGAGTTTACCAAAACTGGAAACCACCCCATGAGCGTAGGCTGAATCAGTATAAATTGTCACTTTCATACCGCTGCTTAACACTAATGCTCTCGTTAGCGCAATTAATTCTGCTGCCTGGGCCGATTTTTCACACACTTTCCCACTCTCAATCAACCGTTCCCCTGTAGTTACTGCATACCCTGCTGTTGTCTCCCCATTTGGCAGTTTGAAACAGGAACCATCACAGAATAATATACCCTCATTATCAACCAGCGGGGTGTCTTGCAGGTCTGCTCTACCCTTAGTGTGTTCTTCCATTTGAATCACACAATCATGCCTAATGTCATCAGGTGAGGTGGGCAAAGGAAGCAGTGTCGCTGGATTCAAAGTGTTACACCGTTCAATTTTTACATTACTGGCAAACAGGATCATCTCATACTGTGTGAGTCTAGCTGTAGTCAAATGCTGTGTATGCACTCTATTCAGAAGAACATCTACCGTATGTGGAACCTTTACTGTTACTTCACTCCCTAGGATGATACCTGCACTTTGTTTTAGGGCTGTCGCTGCTGCAGCTACTGCTCTCATGCATGGGGGTAGGCCTCGAGCTACTGAGTCCAGAGTGCTAGAAAAATATGCACATGGTCTCTGTTTACCCCCTTGTTCCTGTGTCAAGACTGACACAGCGCAACCTTCCTGTTCATCAACAAAAAGGCAAAATCTCTTAGTATAATCAGGTGTGCCTAAGGCCGGTGCGTGGCATAGAACATCTTTCATAGCTGTCAGGGCTTTTTCCATCTCAGGTGTCCATTCTAATGGGCCGTTTTCTTGTACTTCTTTTAAGGCTTTTAGCATGGGCTGGATCAATACAGAGAATTCAGGAATCCAGTGCCTACAGTAGGATAAAACACCAATTATCCTTCGGAGACCCTTTGCCGTGTCTGGACCTTTTATGGACTGTATCAAAGCAATGCGATCAGTAGACAGGGTTCGCCCCTCTTCGGACCGCTCAAAGCCTAAATAATGGACCTTTTGTTTTACATACTGCATTTTGGCTAGGGCTACCTTGTGCTTATTCTCTGCTAAGTGCATTAGCACCAATCTGGTCACATAATGGCATTCCTCTTCGGTGGCTGCACATAATAGCAAATCATCAACATATTGTATCAGAGCAGTGTTAGCGGGTAGGGCTAGGTTATCCATCTGTGTTTTTAGTGCTTGGCTGAATATAGCGGGACTTTCTGTATATTCCTGCGGGGCTCTAGTAAATCGATACTGTCTATCTCGAAAAGTGAAACTAAACAGGTACCTGCTTTCTTCGGCAATAGGAATGCTGAAGAAGGCATTTTTCAAATCAATTACCGTAAACCATTTCGCTGTTTTGGGAATTAAAGTGAGTACACTTGAAATATTAGGGACAACTGGATATCTGGGTTCTACTATTTTGTTTATTTCTCTCAAATCAATAATAAAACGATAGGGTACGGCTTCATCACCTTTCTTGTGTACTGGAAGGATCGGAGAGTTACAAGGGCTATCATTTGTTGGCTCTACCACCCCTAACCGTATCATATCCTGTACTATTTGATATAGTGCCTGCTCTCCCTCGTGTGATATGCGATATTGTTTTATCCTGGGCAACCTGGCACCGGGCTTTAGTTTGATTACTACTGGGGAAACATCCAACACTCCTACATCATTCCCATGAGTGGCCCATAGTTCATTCGGGATGTCTTGGAGTTCCGGGGGCAGGGTTTGCATTACTCCTATCATACTCATAGGTTTGCTTATGGTCATTCTCACTCCCTGGGGGGGGCAATATATTGTGGCCCCTAGCGTTTTTAATGCATCAATACCTAACAAGTTTTCTGGGCAGTGATTGGTCAACAGCCACCCATTCTCCCATTTTACCCCATGAAGTTCCGCTTCTACTATTTCACTTACAGGAGTCTTTATTGGATTTCCCCCAAATCCAACTGATACCTTGCTTTTATCCGATAATGGGACAGCGGGGACGGCTCTGATATTCACGGAACTGTTTCCAGCTCCCGTGTCTACCAGACATCTCAAGTTTCGGTGGGGGCCGATCCTAATAGAGGCATAAGGCCCCCTTTGGTCTATAGGAACCTGCACCACTCCCGCTATCTCATTCCGGCATCCTCAGGACATATCGCTTGTGTTATCCTGAAAATCATCGTTATAGTATACCCCTTCTCCACATTCTTCACCCTGGCATACACCTTGTACTTGTGTCGTTTGTCGTGGCTGATACAGTAGATTGGGGGGAGGCGGGGCCGGCCAGGGAACATCCCCTCTTGCTTGTCCGTCAAAGGCATTGGGTTGAGGGGGTTAAACATTCTATTGTCTTGGTTGCCGTACCCACCAGTCCTATTTCCTGGGGCAAATGTTGTCTGTGAAGGGGGCCGTACGCCCCTTCCTCTCCCACCACTCTGGGGACACTGGGATTTCCAGTGTCAGGGTCTCTTGCAGAAGGCACATACATCTTGGGGTAGCCCATCCCTCCTCCCATATAGCGCACCTCCTTGCACTGTACCTCTTCCTGTCCCTTGGCCCCCTATCATGTTGCTACTATAGCCCTGTGACGGGCCGTTATAATTGTAGTTATACCTGCCTTGGGGCCCTTGATGCAACTGTTGCATCAACACTTTGGTTTTTAAATCCTTCTCTTGTCGTGCCTTTTGTTGTCCCTTCACTCTTTCCCCTCTTTCGTAATACCTAGCCATTTCGAGGAGATCCCGGGGGTTTCTAGTCATCCATGTACTTTCTTCCCTCCTAATGTTCTCCTGAATTGGCCCGTGGAGCCCCTCTACAAAGTTTGTGGCAAAGTACCGTTGGCCCGTTTCAGACCCTATCTCTAGCCCACTGTGCGCTTTGAATGCTGCTTCATAACGCAGAAAGTACTGTGCTACTTCCTCACTTGCACCCTGTATCACAGCGGACAGTTTCTCCACATTCACATCAAATGGGGGTAACACCTTTTCTAGAGCCCTCAGGACTGCCATGCCATGCCCCCTTAGGGGTTCAGGATATTCCTCATGCAGTTTTCTATTTTTGCTCGCATCCATTACATCTTTCCATTTTATTGTTTCATTGTCTTTGGCACGAAAGGGGGTCCATATTTCTTCTGGGACAATGGCTAACAATATGTTATCTACATCCTCTACGGTAAATAACCCTGGTCTGAATAACTTTCCTACTTCTTTGTAGAATCCTGCCGGGTCTATACGGGGGTCGGGGATGGACTTGGTGATAAGCATTAATTCAATTCGGGATAAAGGGACATACACATAGGTGCGCATCATGTTACCAGTGGCTGCCTCTATGGTGGGTTGGCACTCTCTCATTGGCATTAATAGTAACTTTTCCGTATTTGTTTGTTCACTCACAGGGGCCTGCGCTGGTGGCGAAACAGAGGATTGATGACTAAGAGCTTTCTCTTTTATTTTTTTATAATCTTTTAATAGTTTCTCCACCTTAGCCATCCTCCATTCTTCCGCCCCTGAATCATCCACTCTTATATTAGATAGCAGTTTCTTATCCAATTCCGTCCTAATCCTATTCCACTGGGACACATATCTAGGCTCCTTTTCCTCTTCTATATCATCCACCCTAATAAGAAGATATTTAATTACGTTTACTTGTATAGGCCAGCCAAGGCCCTCCATCAGACTCACCAGGGTGGACATGGACTGCGAGTGTATGGATGCTATCATACGATTAGCTACGTTTTGGCCCGCCTGGTCTGCATCTTTGAGTTTAGCCTCTCTTTCCCTCACCTCTCTTTCCCATGCCCTCTTTTCCTTCTCCCATTCAACACCGCCCCTTATGACTTCCGCTATTATGTCGGACATACATCCCCATAACTGAACACTGGACGCAGTCACTGGTAGTAATGCGACAGCGTCCTGATATGCTGAGGGCAGATCCGCAGTACTCTGTCCTCTCAATTTACAGTTACCCTCATGAAAGGTATATAGTTTAGTGGCCACTGTCCTAAATTCCAAAGGTGTCAAACGCCCCAATTGGTCCCGTAGGCTGTCATTGAGGGGTGTGCCATACAGCCCGGTCATAAGGATTTGCAAGTCTCCATCTCTATCCTTTTCTACAGTAGTCGTTCTCCTATGGTCTATCAACCTATCTGGGTCTCCATACTTCATTGGAAATTCCACCCTTTCACCCTCACTGTCTGCCGGTGGAGCTGTAGCTCCTGGAAACAATAATTCAGTCGTTGTTTGTTCTGCTTCTAGCCCTATCACATCTTCATATCGAGGCACCGGCACGGCAGGATACATACCCCCACTGTTCTTAATCATCATATGTCTATCCAACTGATCTAGCCTCTCACCCTTCTCTTTTATCTCTAGATCATGTAATTTTTGATTTACCGTTCTCTTCTGCTCCTTTGCTTTTTGTTTATTCTGAGCATTGCGCCTGCGCATTGCTTCTACCCTCCATAGTCGTATAGCCTCAAACTGTGCGGGTCTAACCCGTCTTTTTACTAACTCTATTTCTATTTTGGATATGCGGTCTATGTCAAAGGACCCGGTATCTGGCCAATTATGTTCAATCGAATCTTTTGTATATTCAGACCACTCCCTTAAAAACAATGTCGAGTTCAATCCATGTTTAATCAACATATCAAATGCAGGGGTTCCTTCAAGGGGGGCATAGTGTCTCTTGCCTATACCTCCCTTGTGGGAAGCCGTTTGACCCATCTTGGCGGTATACCGCAATTGCCTAAAACACTCACCTTTCCCAAATATGCACCTATTGGCTAATAATAATAATACATCCTCCTGGCGTATCTAACATATCATATCATCATTTCAACATTACTTCTTCATAGACGGACTTACCACCGTCCTCTTCACAAACCCTGAATCATTATTTCCTTATTCCATCATGCATCCGTCCATACCACTTATCTTAAGGGTCCCGCCAGAGTGTTCCGGACCCGAAGGGCGACAGCCTGCTGTTCCACCGCCAACGGAGCCGGAAAAACAAGGATGACGCGTTGGTTGCAATCAAAGGTGCGGATTCAGTTGTTGGGGCCCCGTGATCAATTCCTTCTCCGGTTCCGCCGCGGGGTTCCTCACCCAGTGACGGACTGTCGCTCCTTCGCATCCCACTTCTGACACCAAAATTGTGGGTGCGATTTCTCGCCGTCACCATAACCAGTACAAAAGGGCCCCTATAAAAACTCAAACAGAAAAGAGTTGAGTAAACATTGCTTTATTAACACACAAGCATTCGCGAATGGGCCACAAGTTCAACCGTCTCGCAAAGCAAGTCGTCAAAGTGCCCCCCTTTCCCCTGCACATCGTGGTCCTTTTATACCCATCTGTTTTACATTGTCATACATTGCTGCACATAGATTATGTCCACCACAAGGCGGTTCCTCCCAGTCATGACTTTGCATCAACGGTCAACAGTTCAACATCTGCTATTGTGGTTTCCTGTTATCTGTTATTCGCTCTCTCTCGTGCCCCTCTGTGTCCTTATCTCTGTGCACGAGGCTGTGCTTACTCATTCCTTCCCCACCCGTAATCTGCAGATAGTTTTAGCAGGCTCAGCATGCTTCGACATACAGTGACCAAACACAATTCTTCTGTTAAAAACAAGTTCTTGCCAGGTCAGCAGGTCTTAAATGCCGCTGTATAAAGAGAAGGCCTCTTCTTTTAACAAAGGGTACATTCTTTTAACACATATGGTGATTAGTACAAACTCCAAGTGTGAGCACAACATTACATATGTATGCGTACCTTCACTGGCCCTTTTCTCAGCGCGTGTCACAAATGAGTGGCCGATCAGCCATACTGCATCATCTAAGGGGAAAAAACATACCCTACCATAAATTCTTTGATCCGCCCGGATCCAACACACACACTACTCCGCCCCGCCCTTGAGTGCCCTCTGTATCTAGTATTATTCAGGGGATGCATTATGCTGGGGGCGGACATACAATCGATAACGGCCCGACTCCCACCTCCCCACCTTCATGATCGCCCGTGGAGACATGCCCTGCTGAAAGGCAGTGGTAGCTGCGCCTATCCTGAAACTATGGGTGGACCATCCCTCCCCCTGAATTCCCAAGCCCTTCAAGGCCATTGTCAGCACCTTGCGAAATTGAAATACAGAGAGGGGGGAAGTGTCGGCGTGGGTTAGCAGGGGGCCAGCGCTTGTAGCTCTTATTTGTATAAACCTCTTGAAAAGGTGCACAGGGCAGCAATCCGCCAGGGGGGCCCCATGTAGGCATATGTGAAAACCTTTTCCCTGCTGATCCGTCTTGCTTTTTCTCAACCATATACTGACCCCTTCACCTGAGTCTTTGTGGAACAGGGATACATCACCCAAAGCAATGGCCCTCCCAGATGTGTCTTTCTTGGTTGCAGAAACTAGCTCACTAATCCTAAAGGCCCCAAAAAAGGCCCATGCGAACGCCAACCTGAATAGCGCGGTTTCGTATTCACTAAAGCATATGCTAGGTAATGTGGCCAACAACCTCACCAATAACCCAAAGTCAATTGGTTTGCGCACATCCTCAGACCTTGGCTCCGAAAGGGCCCAGCCTTTCAATGCCGAGTGCACCAAAAACCCCTTTGTGGGATCACCTCTCCCCTCCAATTTGGAGTGGAAGGCAACCGCCGCCAGATGCGACGCCGCCCAACTCTTTGACAATCCTTCTGAGTGTGCCCAAACCACAAAAGTGCGTACCTGTTCCTCCGCGGTCTGTTTTTCGCACTGTAGATAAGAAATCACGCTCTTGAACTTACCATAACCTTGCTGGTATCTGCATCTTACTCCGGGCGTGAGTGAGCGCTCACTCAACTCTGCGAGTGCCCTGTCCACACCATCAACTGCCACCATTCCTTTTTGAACTGTGCTCCCTCCAGCTTGCCCTCCGGGTGGGCATTCCGGAACTTGGACCACTGAAAGCGAGAAAGAGCGTCAGCAGCGACATTTGCAGTGCCCGGCACATGTCGAGCCCTAAATTCAATGTTATGATATAAACACACTTCCACTAGTTTTCTGAGCAAGCTCAACATTGCTGGGCAAGAAGCAGACTGTAAGTTAATGGCTTGTACTACCGCATTGTTGTCGGACCAAAAACGTACCCTCTTGTTGGCCAGAATCGTAGGCCATAACAACAATGCGACAACAATGGGGAACATCTCTAGGACCATTATGTTTTTTGTTCTGCCCTTCTTGTGCCACTGCTGCGGCCACTTCTGAGCACACCACTCAGGCCCTAGGATCACACCGAAACCTTCGCTTCCTGCAGCATCCGAAAACATCTGTAGCTCAGCGCTGGTTTCCCACGGGGTTCGCCACATTTGAACCCCATTGAAGCTATCTAAGAATCTGCACCACATCTTTAAGTCCTCTTTGAGGGCAGCGCTTAATCTAATGTGGTGTTGCTTCTGAGCCACACCAGCTGTTGCCCTGGCCAGCCTTCGTGCAAAGACCCTCCCTGCTGGGATGACTTTGGCCGCAAAATTCAGCTTACCCAGGAGTTGCTGCATCTTTTCCAGGGTGGTCCTGTCCTTCGACAAATTATTCATAATCTCAGCGTTTAGGCCTTTGACTTTATCCTCTGGTAACCTGCAAGTCCCCTTAACAGTGTCAATCTCAATGCCAAGGAATGTTAAAACCCTACATGGACCCTCTGTCTTCCCAGGCGCTAAGGGAACCCCCATCTCTCCCATCAATTGCTGAAAGGCAGACATTGCACTTGAACAGTCATCGGACCCATCCTTGCCAGTAAATAAAAAATCGTCTAGGTAATGGACCATTGCCCCCCGCTGCTCTCTTCTGCGTGCCGCCCATTCAAGGAACGTGCTGAATGCTTCGAAAAAGGAACAAGACACTGAGCACCCCATGGGCATGCATTTATCCACAAAGAAACCCTCCTTCCAATGGAATCCCAACAAATGAAAGCTGGCCGGATTTACAGGTAATAAGCGAAATGCAGATTCTATATCCACCTTGGCCATCAGAGCCCCTTTCCCCATATTGGCAACAACCAGCGTAGCCTGATCAAAAGAAGCATAGTGGACAGAGCATGTCTCAGGGCTCAACCAATCGTTGATAGACTCTCCTTTTGGGTATGAAAGGTGGTGGATGAGCCTGTACTTACCTTTTTCCTTTTTGGGAACTATGCTCAGTGGTGACACAATGAAGTTAGGGAGGGGTGGGGCATCAAACGGCCCCGCCATCCTGCCTAGTTCCAGTTATTTGCTCACTTTTCTATCAACTTCCCCCAGCAGGTCCCTTGCTGAAGGTAGGTTCTTGGCAAAGCGGCAGGTGTGGGGTCCCTCGTAAGGGATAACAAACCCTTCCGTGAAACCCCGAAATAGCAAATCCCTCTCGCGCTGTTTGGGGTAGTGGTTTAGATGTTCACCTAAAACCTGTAAGTTAACTGGAGAGGGGCCCTTAGTGGACAAATCCAGTCTCTGTGCTGCTGCGCTGATTGCCGGGGGCGGGAGGGAAATGGTAGTGGACTTACTGGCCTTTCCGCTGACCCCTTCCAGCGGAGAAACCTTCCCGCTTGAAACATTTGACCAGG
Organism: Ambystoma mexicanum; assembly: GCF_040938575.1. Taxonomy (NCBI): domain Eukaryota; kingdom Metazoa; phylum Chordata; class Amphibia; order Caudata; family Ambystomatidae; genus Ambystoma; species Ambystoma mexicanum. The sequence continues at coordinate 991,338,172 of NC_090929.1, read as the reverse complement.
GGATGGTTCCCGCCACATTTCCCACACTCGTGACTGTACCACTTCGGACCCCAGTTGCAGCTGCCTTTATTAAAATAACGGCATGTTCTGTTCCCTGTTTTCTTCTCCTCTTTAGTTCCCTTTGCAACACCAGATCCTGTGGCTCCTGACTCTTGGCTCCCTGGGGGGCATTGTGAAAGGGTTGCCCCTTACCCCCACTATTTTGCTTACCATAACAATTACTCTTACCGCTTTTTTGGACATCAGCCCATCCAATGCTCTTCCTTTGCTTACCACCCATGAAAGAGACCCAAGCATCCATCATCTTTTGGTCCCAAGTCATCTCGGGGCATTGCTCCATCATAAATCTAAATTTCCTGTCATAATCGATCCACCCGGTAGAACCGTACTCTTTTGCCTCCTCTACAATGGATTCCCTATATTTGACCAAACCTGGTCCATGCTCAGGGTTCTTTTCCATCACTATTACTGACAGTATAGCGAACGCTTTCTCCCAGTTAGCGATGTTCTCCTCTGGATGATACTTACAGTGCCTCTTATTATTCTCCTCCGCACTTAAGGTGACATTGGGACCAGCATCTTCTATTGCCAAAAGGCTGAATATGTCAATATTCTTCCTAGCCCATATCTGTTCTTTAATGTCCTGTGGTATATGCCATGCCAAGGATGACCTGCCCGACAACAAAGGGGAAACTGTCACGGGCTGCACAGCACCCAAAGGTATAGTAGGTGGGGGAAGAGGTGGGATGACCGGGTTGATGCCTGGCCCCAGGGCTGTTGCAGGGGCGGTGGGTGTGGAAGCGGTGGGAGGATTGTTATTAGTAGTGCCCACATTGGTACCCTCACACACGCTCCTAGCCACTGGTAATTTGTCCGCTGCCACCACAGCAGGCGCCCCACTGCCCTTAACTAACAACAACAATTCCTCCAAAATCATCCCAAACCTTTAATTCCCAACTGCACCGCTGACTGATGGTGTCACCTCTGAGTTAGCAGCAGACACCTGTAAAAGGGGTGGTGCTATGGTCAATTGCGCTTGATTTATACTCATAACCCCTGGCCCGCCATCACCACTTGCCCAAGTTCGCTTGTATTTTGAACAGCAGGCGACACCTGCAACACCTCCGTTTTCTTACCCTTCTGCTGGCGTTTTCTTTTTGCAGGTAAGGGCTTTAGTGTGATTTCGCTGGGGGGGGGGGTGTCAAGCACGGGGGTTGGACAGATTTGCGCCTCTACCACCACTTGTTGGGGGGGCAGTGGTTGCTTCCTGGCTAACACTTTCTTAGCCCAGCCCTTCCCCTCACTGCGCATCCTTTCTTGGAATAACGCCCATATGGCCCCTTAGTCCTCTTCCTCACTTGAACCCGAGGTGTTGGGCACTTCTTCAATTGAGTGGAACAGGTCCTGAGAATCCTCCACAGACGACATCCTATACTGGAAATGGGAAAGAGTTCAATCAATACCCTCTTTAGTGTATTAAACGGTGCTGGGCCCAAGAAGTGCCTTGACTAGCCCCCTGTCGCCAACTTGATGAAAAAACAGTATTACATGCCCTGTACCTTACCACTCTTCTGTCTTTTGGGAAAAAAGGGGGGGGGTTAGATCCCTCTTATCTGCAGCTTCTTTGCCCGTCCTGTATTCAAAATAAAGCATGAAGTTCAACATAATGGGCAAAACAGAATAAACATGAAAACACCCCTGAGAGGCTTTATCCTGTTAAATTATTCCATCATAATAATTTTGTTTTTATAAAGCGCTACAAACCCTCCGGTGTCTGAGCGCTGCCTGCTGTTACCCACAGTGTGTGGTGCTCATTTATCGACCTCGGAAGGATGAAAGGCTGAGATTCGGCCCTGCCGGGATTAGAACCTGCGTTTGCAGGCTCTGCAGGGATGTCAAAGCGAGTGCTCTACTCGCTGTGCCACTTGACCAGTTAAGGCCCAAAAGAAGAAACCTGAGAAACAACCCTGCTTCCCTTTCTTGGAGCAGCAGCTGTGTTAACATGTTCCGCATTGTGGGGCATGGCGGCCCTAATCTATACCACTCAGGTCCCCCAGCGTTCCGAGAGCAATCACGTACCAGTTGCGCCACTGCTGGATGTGCTAACCTCCTTCCATTTGACCCAGATGTGACTCTAACACGCAGCCTTCCGATCTGGGTTCATGCACGCCACCGTTGCGCCAGAATGTCCTGCAGCTATAACCCCTAACGTTTGATAATTTGGCACTGATATAGCGCTATAAACCCTCAGGTACCAAGCGCTGCAGCTTATCATGCACGGTGTGCGGTGCTCATTTCTCGGCTCGGAAAGATGAGGGAGGAACTTGGCCCTGCGTCGGCAGGCCCTGAACCGCGGGCGCTCCCCTCGCTGTGCCATCTGACCGGCTGATTGTGCATCAATCCCCGCTAAAACCCCCCCGCGGTATCTGGGCACCTTTAAATTATTCCCCATTATGTGACGGGATGCGGGGGCGTGTAAAATACTTCTTTTGTATTTCATCCCCATTGGGGACTCGAACCTGCGTCCTGCCGATTACAAGCTGGTGCAGCAGTGAATGCGCTATCTCGGAGCTGCAATGTTGCTCGTTAATCGAACTTTCGCATTTTAACTCATGTTTCCATCATTAAAGACTAAGCGCTTACCACTTGAGCCACTGGTGACTGTGTTAACGGCAACTGCCGCCAGGATAATAAAAACAGATGAGCATAGATAATTCTACTTTACCCGAGGCCGTAAACGAAGCACGGTGGCCCTAATATAAACAGAACACGGCATAAACTCCCATCTGTGGGTACTTGAGGCACACCATATAAAGATGCGCCTGCCGAAACCCCTCTTTTGCAATACATGAGGCACGGCGGCCCTTATACAATCATGCGGCACGGCGGCCGTAGTATCCAAATCCCAGCCGTTCAAAAACATTCCCGGACCATGCATTAGAACTCAGCATTCAAAGACCAAGCACTTACCACTTGAGTCACTAGTGATTGCGCTCGGCCGATACCAAATAGCAACAAAACATGCAATTAGCCTATGACTCCGGGCTTTGACTACCCGATGCACATAACCGTGGCACGGCGGCCATAAAAAATTAAAAACCGCACCCGCTACAAACAACTGCGGCACGGTGGCCATAACACGATTAAAAACCGGACACGCCACAAACAATCCCTCTGTGGGTACTTGAGGCACCCCATATAAGCATGTCAAAACAACTTCTTAGTACACACGCACGGCACCCATAATAAAAATTGCACATTTAAACCGCACCTGCCACAAATCACCTTAGATTCGAACCCCGGTCTCCAGCATGCCAAGTCCCTGCACTTATCGGTTGGGCCATTGTTGTCTGTACTAACTAGACCATGCAGTAAACCTTACTTATTAAACCCCTGCGACACAACGGCCCTGGTACATACATGCGGCACGCCGTAATCTCACCTAGCGACCCATATACGAATATTCATTCATTTTACAATAACCAGGGCTCAGTAAGTTACATACGCATAATGCAATGGCGCCGACCCATGCATCCGGACTTCCCCCGTTCGGCACGTTCTGCCAACGCGGTCGGGTTTCGCACAGTTAATAATTTTTGTAGTCCTCGGGTCCGCTCAAGCTGGCGCGGCGGCCAGCGAGCAGACCCTTCTCCCCTCCCCCCGATACTTACCACAACTGCTGCGACAACCGATCGATGCTTCAGGATTCACGCGGGAGCTGCTGGGCATGTCAATTCACACTGGGCGGGAGCTGCTGGGCAAAGAGGCGATGGCCCTGTAATTTTAGTTGTTTTCGCCCAACGTGGGGCTCGAACCCACGACCCTGAGATTAAGAGTCTCATGCTCTACCGACTCAGCTAGCCAGGCTCAAAATGCTCATGCATTGGCCGGGAATCGAACCTGGGCCTCCCGCGTGGCAGGCGAGAATTCTACATGTCAACAATAAAACAGTTCTCCAAGGGATAACGTGCTTTTTTTAGGAATTGGACTGCAAAATAAAACGCAGGGAAGCTCCGGAGCTCGACACCCTGTTGCAATTACCCACTGCAAGCAGCTGTTTTCTCACTTTGCAACTATGACCGTGTATTTGTATTTCTTTGTATGCACAGACAATGAAAATGTCTTCTGCAAGAAGCACTCTTTGAGCCTGTAAGGATGGCCGGATCAGTCCCATTGCTGGGCGCTCTACAATTTGTTATAGCGCCTTTCACCATAATTATGGTCTCAACGCGCTTTTGGTTAAACGCCCTGGATGGACCTGGGTCCAGAAATGTGTGAACGGTTTGGGAGGTGCTATTATGCAGGTGTGCATTTCAGCCATTATAGTTATGCGGCGGTGGCCAAGACCCTGGTAGTCGCCCAAGTTTAAACAGAGTGTGTTTGGGCGCAGCTGAGGAATACTGTGGACTGAGTGGGGGGTTGTGTTTAAGGCGATAGAGCGTTATGGCGGCAGCCACAGTTTGAATTTTTATCGTTAAAAGTAGCTTCAATTTTTATCGTTAAAAGTAGCTTCATTCTTATGGCAGATGTGATGTGCAAAGAGTGTTATTTGTATTTTGTATTTGTATTTTATTGTTTATATAGCGCTTTAATCTAAAGCGCTTTACAGTTTAAGAACTAGAAAACATCAAACATGGAACAGTAGAAGCAATAACAGTATACATGAATCAAACCAGAAAAACAGCATGTAGAACAATTTGCATATGAGAAGGAAGAGGAAAGGAGGGGGGAGGGGAAGAGGGAGAGAGAGTAGGGAGTGAAGTGAGTAGTAGGAAGAAAGGAGATATTAGGAGAGACAGGGAAAGATAAGAGAACAAGAAGAGTGTACTGGAAGGAGAGAGAGAAAAAGGTGAAAGGGGAAAGGTGTCAGGGAGGGGAATGAAGGAGTGATTTCAAGGAGGAGCGGAAGGAGGAATTTGCAAGGTGTATGGAGTGAATCCGTGCCTTCGAATAAGATGCCAAGGTGCGGAGCGCGAGGGGAGAAATGGGTTAATTGTACAAACAACAGTGCGTAATTGTTGGGTTCCATCTTTGTACACGGAGCATTACTTCATCGCACCGGAGATTTAAGTGCTTGATGAGTGTGTAATATACATCCTGCGACAGGTTCTTAGAGAGGGAGATTGCCAACCCAAGTTCCTTCTAATCAGCGAAAAGAAGGACCCTGTTTCATGATTGCGTGCAGCGGCCTGGCCTACCATCCTGTGCTTTAGAGTTACCTGCCGTGCCAGCCCTGAGCGACAGGTCTGGGGTGCCCGGTTGTTGTCCTTCGGCGCGATCAGCTTAATATTCTCAAGGTGCATTTTAAGTGCAGCGCGTTGTCACCTTCCAAGCCATATGGGTGCAATACCGGGCCCACTGTCAGGGTTAGTTCTAGGTGCAAGTTGCTGGAGTGAACACCTGAGTGTTGCATGAGTGTTAGGCATTCCCCACAGAAGGGTGGATGACAGAAACCAGGCCGGGGGGAACTGCTGGCTGGGTGTGCGAGGAGGTTGTTGGGAATAGCCATGTTTTGAGGGCTTTCCTGAGGGGGAGGGAGTTCCAGATGGTCAGTGCAAGGATAAAGAAGCAGGTGCCTCCTAGTCTGGAGAACTTGAAAGGAGAATCTACCATGAGGTGTGGTTTATACATTCAACCAGCTGGCAGATGAGCTGTTAAAGACATGATCAGCAATTGCAGTATTTTCAGAAATATAGCGATGCGCTGATCCATCATATGGGCTGTTGGGGGGAGGGGCATCGCCCTAATGAATTTGGGGCTCCCTCCCTCCTTGGAGAGAATGGATCTTGTACATCTCATAGTGGGGCCAACTCACTGCAGCATTTTTATGTGGTGCAAACTCCCCCATGCTCCCTTTCTACGCCCACACCCCATTCCTCTACCCATAAATACTACAAGAAACGTTTCCCTAAACGCGCACATCCCATAAAAATGAAATGGAAGAAAAAAAACAATAAAAAGGCCATGAAAAAAATGCAGGAAAACGGCCACAGTGAGTTGGGCCGGCACTGATTTTAAAGCAAGTCACTGTCAGAACGTCCTTAATTTCTCGGGCTAAGGCGTTCCTCCAGTGATTGGGAACCAGGAGGGTAAACGAACCAGAGCGCGAAACAGCACAGGGTGGGCGGGTGCAGTTAGGCGGAGGAGCACTTGGGAGCAGAGAGTGTGCGGGTAGTGACTAGCGTAAGTTTCAACCACAGGCCATGGATGTATCTATACACAAGAAGAAGGACTTTAAATAGGGTGCGGTTTTGCTTAAATAGACACATTGTTCCCCTTGGAACCTAGCAACCATGTTATACCTCTTTTCTATTAAGTTGTTTGAATTTGTAATATGCATTTGACCATGGGAGCGAACCGTAACCTCAATCCTGAGTGGGGGAGATGCAGCACAGTGAATGTTGAAGAACATCAGTCCCCTCCTGTGTCCAGTCCACATGATCCAGCCCTGAGGGTTTTGTGCCTTCAGACTTATATTCCTCTGATTGCTGTCTTGGGAGAACCATCAAGGTACGCAATGGACCAGCGAGGAGTGAGTGTGAAGGATCCGCAATTCCTTCTGCCCATCAAATATTGTGTGCAACGTTCACCACAACCACTTAGTGATATGGACCAATGACCGCTATGTGGGAAATTGGCACATGCGTTGGCAAATGTGTTCTGCATCACAAGTTTCCCACACTTTGAACACCTTTTGGAATCGTACGTTCACTGGCACCGCCGAGCGTCCGAAGCCTTCACCCTGGCAGAGTGCAGCTCTACCCCGTGGATCGCAACACCAAAGAAAGTTTAATTGAAATTGCTACTGTTCTTTGCTATGGGAGCTCCATGTTCAGGATTCTAAGTGCTAATACACCCCCAAGGAATGTGGCATACTTATTTATTTTCTCTGTACGTAGGGCTGCGCCAGCAATAACTATTCCCATAAGACACTGAGCAAGAGTGATGATCCTATGTGTGGAACCTGAGAGCTGTGCCAGGCACCGTGTGCGGTGGTTCTGACAGTTGCATCTTGGATCTCATAGGATAGCCCAGGGGCAACGTGCTTGCCTTGCAAGCAAGACGACATGGAGCACCACAGTTTCTATCCCCGGGTCAGCGCTTAGAATCCTCTGGGTATTAAGTGCGTTATAAATAACCTATCATATCATATCATGCACGTGGGCATTCATGCCGCACTCTAAAATAAACTCACAAAAAAGGTGGTAGAGTAAGAAAGGCCTTATCTCTGGAGGCTCTCTATAGGTTCCTTACACAGCAAATTGCCACAGGGAGTTGGGTGGCCTGACACCAACTCCCAAGAGACGTAGTGATGTCAACACTGCAGTAAACGAGAATGTTCACTTGTCCTGGTAATCGACTGGTAATCGACTGGGTAGTTAAGGATGCCAGAAAAACACAACAGCCACATAATATAAGTTCATCACAAATGCCAGCTGGGCACCTCTCACCATTGTACCAACTTCAAGGAAGATTGTCTGACAAGCTGGAAGATCCTCTGTGCTCTCACGAAATGAAGAGTGTATAGGAAGGGCTGTGCCTCCTTCTGCACTCCTAGGAGCAGTTGAGTGCAATCCTCTTTGCCCTCGCGAAATGAAGAGTGTATAGGAAGGGCTGTGTAAGACTGCCTCCTTCTGCACTCCTAGGAGCAGTTGAGTGCTCTGCCATAACTTTTACAAAGGAGATTTCTCAGCTGTGGAGGATAAAGTGCCACAAAGCCATACAGAATTACCCTGGTAGCTATACAAACCAAGCCCTATACTGCAAGGAGAAAGGGAAGTGCTGTTCCAACAGAAGGGGACACTCAGCAGAAAGTGCCCCAACACCATTGAGTCACACACTTGGGCACTTTTCTCATTGGTACACTGTTGCATTAGCGAACACATCGTGTTCAGTCATTTGATGGCAATCCATTATGAGGAACCCAAGAGTGCAGGGCTATGACCAAGAGGACCCGCAGAGAGGGCCGGAAAGCTGTACTGCTAGTCTGCTTCTGACAACGTCTACAGCGCCAACGCCACTCCTGCACCCCCGAGAGATCGTGGCTGTGACCCTAGAAGAGCCCTCCTGGCTTTGCGACCCCTGCGTCTAAATTTAGCTGACCACAGGAGACCTAGCTTTTGAAAACTCTGCTGAAAGCTTCCCATCTCAGAATGCAAAACGGTGTTTACAAAGGTCGCTCAAGACATGGCGACGCCGCACAGCCTGCGAACTCGGCTGCAAGCCAACAGTGCCCTTTCTGGTGCAAATTGGGGGCATGCATATGCCGTATCAGCCTAGTGGGCCAACCCCCTGCTCTGGAGTCTTTGTTGTCCTCGGCACCCAGTGAGAGACCACGTGCGCCGCTTCTACCCGCTTACTCTGAATGACCCTGCCGTGCCCCAGCCCCCACACCAACTGGGAGGGAGACCCATGGAGACGCGAGCCCGCCCTGTGTGTGCGCTCTGTGACCCTGAAAGTGAAGTGGAGACTATCTTTGCTTCATTTCTCTCTCGCTGTATGCTTGAACCTGATTGCATAGGGGGCAGTGGCCAACAGTCCCAATCTTTGGTTTTATAAATGCACCTGTCTGCAGAAGGCAGTCAACACGTGCATGCGCAGCAGTGGATTCGGTGCTGGCTACACGAGAACTGTCCTGTTGCAGACATCGGAAGTGCAAGCAAACCAGTACTCATTGTTATTAGTGCCTTTCAGTTTCTGCAGGCTGCATCACCTCCAGTAGAGCTGAGCTTTTGGGCAAGAGGTTCCACCAGGAACATGAGACTTGTTTCTGTCTGTCAACCCCAGGATAGAAAATTGTGGGAGCCCGGCTCATGGGTGTTAAGCCTCTTTATACCCTCCGTGCTCACCTGTACTGGTCCTTCGTGCTCACCTGTACTGGTTCTCACGTTTACCTACACTGACTAACTCCATATTTGTGATGGAATACATTTGTGAGTGATCAGAATGGTTACAACAGGGTTGTCCAACTCCAGGCCTCCAGGATATCCCTGCATTCATATTCAGGAGATAGATGTGCACACAGTTATTCTAAATGGATGCACATTTTTCCTCATGAATTTTAAAGCGGGATATCCTGAAAACCTGTCAGGATTCCGGCCCTCCAGACCGGAGTTGGACAACCCTGTGTTACAACAACCTCACGTCGGACCCTGAACCAGGAAAGACAGATGACCGGTAGCCCAGTCCACGCGGAGCTACTCCCGTCTTTCACAAGTCCTTATGTTTCCATTCCTAGAAAGTGACTGCTTGCTTTCAATGCCTCCCGAGACCGGTGTACTTGCTTATGATATGATATTTTATTTGTATCGCGCGAGACCGGTGTACTTGCTTATGATATTTTATTTGTATCGCGCTCATACACAAGTGTTTAGGAGCTCACTGTCTACCAGGGGCTACTCACTGCTGCCTGTGACTGTGGCTCCTCTTCTACGCCAGCAAGTTTGGGCTGCGGGCAGCTGAATGGACTCTCGAGCACAGTGCTACCCACATTGCCGGTCAGTGAGGATGTTTGCGCCAAATGTGTGTGCCAGCAGTTTCTGTGCCTATGGAGGAGAACCAGCTTCTTCCCCATATCTGTGCTTGACAATGTCTGTCTGCGCTTCCATGTACACTAGGTGTGGATTCACAGCACCGTCCCTCTGTCTTCCTGTAGGATCTTAGCATGGATGCTTGACCCTAGAGAAGAAATGGTGACTGATTCTCCGCACCGCCACGGTTACCTTTACCAAGTAGTGTGGTACTATCCCTTAAGGCTCGGATAGCCGAGCTCTGCAAAGGATAAATGGGAAGGGCGGGGCCAGCTCTGCTCTAGTGACATCTCTGGTGCAGTGTTCTTTGCACAGCTGAGTCGGACCACTCACTTAAAAGAAAACTATTTCAGCCTGGTTCCCATTGCGCTGTAGGATCCCTCTGGAGTGTGTGTCCAGAAAAAGAGTGGACTGCACGGACAGGAATGATCATGATTTGTTATTTATATATCGCTTTTGCCAAAGCGTCATGCATAGAATATTTACATACAATTATCACCTAACCGAAGTTGCTACTCAGTTGCCGGCCTCAGAAGGATAAAAGGCTGAGTCGGCCTTATCGGGATTTGGACCAGTGGCTTGCTGATCACACACAGATCACAGCAGCAAGCGCTCAACCCTCTCAGCTATCTTACCAGCTACTGGAAGGAGCAGACTGACTGTATGGTAACTTACCCTAATGTCTAGAGCCAACCACAAGTGACAAGCAGTAGGGAAGACATTCCTTCTGTCCCTCTTGATCAATACTTTCAGAGAGGCCAGGTGAAGGGCTTGATACTGTCCATTGTTGCATTCTTAATTCATTGTGTGCCTTGTTAGATATTATTGTATTAATATGTGTCTTACAGAGTCAGCAATAGCGACTCTGCAGTTATGGTTAAGTTGAAGCGTCCACCCACAGAGCAAATATGGGATGCTTTTAGCTTTAGCACGTTCTGAAGGATTATATAAAACTTTCCCATACCCATTTATGGTTTTTTTTGAGGTTTTGTCTGTGGCTAATTTGGATGCATATCCATAGGCTTGTTTCTGGGTTGTTCCAGACGTGAGCCTATGGAACAAGTGAGATGCAAACTCATTGCTTGATGAAAAAATGACATTCTGTTTGGGTTCGAGGGATGACAGCATTTTTTCAGGGGTCTGCCATTGTGGCTCACAGCTGTTTTAATCAGGCTGGATCTGTGCTGCAACAAATTTCAAAAAGGGCAAAAAGGGCATATTGTAGTCTTGTTAAGGTTGCGCTGACCCGAGGGAGTGGGAGTGGGTCTCATAGGGGTACATAGGGGATGGACCAGTGCCTGACTGAATCATGGTGGCTGTGGCCGCAGGCCTTGAACTGTGGCCCTTTTCAGGGGGGAAATAGGTAAATAGGCATGATCTCACACCATAATCAGTGGATTGTACAGTTCACTTTTGGGAGTCGGATACCACTGGCCATGGCCGCAGGTCAAGGCCATTACTAGGTCAATGCCTATTTAGGGATGTAATGGCCATTGTCAAAAGCCATGACATGCCCCAGCCAAGGTGGTGAACAGTCATGGCTGCATGCAATTACCCTTGCACTCTTATGGTGGAATAGGGGCACATGAGGCATAACCATTGGCCTTGCCCTGGGCAAAATACTGCCTGGGCCTGGTTGCAGACTATCTCCAGTGGCCTTATTCTCTGGTTTGGAGGTTCGGGTAAATCTCATATTGGAAATCAAGGGCAGAGTCAAACAAACACTGTCAATACCAACAGTTTGGACTTTTGTGTGGGCATGGAAAAGGCCCAGAGCAGGCACTGGTGGAGTGGTATTAACTGGTCATTGATGATAGCAGGTGCAAAACCGTGCGAGTACCCGGGCATCTAATAGCAGTGCCTGGCAAATGCCTAATGTTAATACACAAGCCAAAACGGTTGGCTTTGCCAATGCTTGTTTTTAACAGGACTTCAGTGAAGGTCAGGCAGAGTATTATACATTGAGTGGCCCAAGGCAGACCTGGTTAGGACATGCTTTCATTACACCAGTAGTGGGTTTACAACTCCAATTAAGTCATTAACTCTCACAAGACTGCTTTAAAAAACCCTAGCAGGCACTTCCAGTGCAACGTTTGATGGAAAGGCTTGATTAAAGCGAGCTCAAAGAGTTCCCATGGGGAGGTGTTCTGAGCTGGGAGGGTCAGGAACTGGGTTGGAATGGCCATAGGGAATACCACGCCATGACAGTCAATGGGTGGGTAAATAATCAAACAGCACCTACAAGCTGTGTGTCCCTCCTCATAGGCCAGTCCTCCCTATCTGTACTCTAATGCAATATTTTCAGCTTATAGGTGTCGCAAGCGACCCCTAATAGCCCAAACTAAACACGAGGGCTCCCAAGTGGTTGGAGTCTTTTGAAATTTGATATGCATTTCAAAAAACGAAAACATGTCAACCTAAAAAAAATGATTTAAAGTTCTGATTTCCCTTGTCAATCAGCACAAAGGAAGACATCTTAGCAATGCGGGCGGTGACACAATCATGGTTGCTCTAGAAAACATATTTTTTTCATTTTGTTGTTTTATGCTGAGTGTCAATGTTTATATTAGTGAAAATGTAATCACAGTGTTACTTTTTGCCAAAATGTTTCCCCAGAAATATTTATCAAATACATATTAATTCCAGAGTTTGTGACAGGGTCTGTATAGTTGGGGTCAAGTTCGCTTCCCACTTGGGGGGCTCTCGTGAGCCCAACCAAGATGGCCGCCAGTATGTGAGTTCCCGACCACCCTCAAGAAATCCAATATTTAAACTGCCACAATCTGTAATGCATCTGCCCTAAGATTGTTATGGTGCCGAGGAGACCTTATTTGCCGGATCAGGCCTAAAACACTGAGAGTGAGGAAACCAGTTAGTGAGTAAGCTGGAACCCACGTGCTGGGCTGCTCTGGAGGACAGCTGTGGAGGCACCAGAGATCCAAGGTTAGATTATCTAGCAATGTGGCTGCGTGAGACGAAGTATGTAGCCTTTTTAGACCATTTTATATACGTGATGTTATGTTATATGGCACTTGCATAGTGCCTACTGCCTTTGCTATGGCCTCCAAAGAACTGTGGGGATGAACGCCCTTCAGAGGACCGTGGTCCGAGATGTGAGATGCGATGGAAGGATTCTAAAATACATGTGTGCATTTTTAGCCAGCATAAAGGTACGTGGGGTGGGTAGGTCCCAGATAGCAGCGCATTTGGATAAGATGAGAGGATGCGGGCTGTGGCAGACTGTCAGGAGAGTAGGTGAGTCAAGGAGACTGATTATGTGAGAACGTAGTTGTGGGTTAAGATGAGGGATTCTTGCTGCGACAAGGATCAGTAAATAGATCTAAGCTGATAATATTGGTGATAAATTGGTCTGTCGCATTGCGTGCAGACATAGAGTGCTCCCACTGCCCTCTTATTAACAAGAAATTATCAATGCCACCACACAAATTGCGCCAGTTAAGAGTATTTTATTCGCAAAATGTGTCTGTGTGGCATTGAATAAAGACTGATTATGTGCACAACTGGACCAAATCTCTCTTCGTGGGACTCAGCTGCATTCGTTTGGAAGTGGTGATACGTGATTGGGTGGGTGAAGTTGAGCAGTGATTCCTGCATATGCATATGGGTGCGTGGCTGTGCCCTGTGAGCAATGCAGCTATGTTCCATTGTGATGGAGTGCTATACTTACCAGTGAATCAAGGCTGACATCTAGTTAAAACAAAGACTTGCAGAGAATATCATAAGGCCTGACTGGAATCCTTTCCGTGCTGACTAGGTACCATCTTGTCGACAAATCAGGTGCCCTCTTTCCCCCCGCATGTAGTCAAGTTAAGTAAACTCTTAACAATGCAATTGTTTCCACATATACGAGGGGCCACCCCATGGGTATATGTGGCAAAACAAGGTTTCCACATATACCTCAGTCCACCCGATGGGATGTGCACTGCAATGTGTTGCAGATATAACTGCCAAGAGTGCATGTTGATTTTGTGTTGTCATTTATTTTATTTTATTTATTTGCTTGCATTGCAACGGAGCCTGTAGGAATCAGGGCGCACACATAAACACATGATGACTCGAAAACGTACGTATGACAGGATGACCAAAAAACATTCAATTACATCAGGGAAAAAAAAGGACTTGGACTAACCCATGAGTCTAATAACTGTTACCAGTGTCTTTTATCAAAAGAGATGCGTCTTTATGTTTTTACGAAAGATGTTGTAGGAGGTCTCAAGCCTGATCTGGGATGGAAGATTGTTCCATAGGGTGGTGGCAATGGTGTGGAAGGCTTTGCCAAGGCCATTTGCTTTCCTAAATCTGGTGGATTCAAGTAGACCCTAGGCTTGAGAACGAAGGGCTGTCCTGGTACATATGTGACCAGTTTGGTTTTGAGATAGGCGGGAGCAATGCCATGGATGCACTGGTGAGTTAACGTAAGTGCTTTAAATTGAATTCTGTCTTCAATAGTTAACCAATTAAGGTTTCTCCTGTATTCGCTAATGTGTTCTGTTCTCCATTTTCCCCTTTATGATTCTCACAGCAATGTTTAGAATTTTTTGACATTTTGCTATGTGTCCTTTGTTTGCCCCCAGTATAAGAGCGTTTCCATAGTCCAGCCTGGACAGGATTGTTGCTTTAGCCACCGTTGCACTGTTTTTCTCATTCAGATAGGGACGGATTTTGTATAGTAATCGTAAATAGTAGGAGCAGTTCTTATTGAGCTGAGTGACGTGTGCCTCCGCACTCAAAAAGGCCTCCAGGTGCATCCCTAGTGTCGTAACCTTATGCACTACTTTTATTTGAGAGTAGTTTATTGGTAGTGATTCATATTGGTGGCTTAATTGGGCTCCAACTTGATTAGTCCCAAAGATCATTAGTTCCTCTTTTTTTGCAATTAAGCACAGCCAATTTTTGGACAACCAAGTTTCAATGATTTTATAAAGTTTTTCAACCTTGGATCTGTCTTGGTCGTAATCACCACTAAGCTCGATGATCAACTGGCTATCATCAACGTAGTTGGTGAAAAATGTTCAGATTTTTTCAAGAATTAAGCACAGGTACCTGATGTAGAGATTAAAGAGGAGTGGTGATAAACTCACTCCCTGAGGCACACCACAGCTAATAAGTTCCTCGAACGAAAAATGTTCTCCCCAGTGGATCTTGGATTTCCTGTTGAAAAGAAATGATGTTATCAAATTAAAATGTACTGCTTCCGTCGAGCAGTTAGCTCCCTTTGCCAGTGCTTGCTTCAGTTGGTTGTGATTCAGCAAGTTAAAGGCTGCACTAAGATCGAGTAGCATAAGGAGGCCGGCTTTCCCTTTGTCGCCAATACTCAGCATATGGGACCGAAGGTCGAGCATAGCCGTCTCGGTGCTGTGTGCCGTACGAAAGCCGGACTGCTGACTATGGAGGATCTCATTGGCTTCAACATAAGCCTGTAGTTGTTTGGTGGCGACCTTGTCCAGTACCTTTAATAGAAAGTTGGAATTGGTGATTGGTCTGAGATTAGCTGGGTCTCTTTGTGCTTTTGGTTTAGCGTTAGGCTTGTGTTGGTCCAAGAGGGATTGCAGGGTCCCAACAGGAGCATAACACTTCACTAGAATTTCCACCAGCCCAAGGTCAGTCGCATCAGGACTCCTCTGTGGGCAGAAATGGATATTCAGGGAATCGGGTGGAGTGGAGCGAGACGTTTTTCTCTAGAGGGCTAGGAGCCTTGGAGGCTGGTGATGTCATGGAGGACGAGGTGGTATTTTTCTCTACAGATGGCTATGTATTACCGCCATCTTGTTTGCATCTCATATAAAAAATGTGTACTGCAATCACCAGAAGGTACATACAAGAGGACATTCTTTGAATGTACCGTTGACATTGCGCCATTTTACTGCATGTTATTCAGTGTGCATATATTCTGAATGTAAAGTTTAGCAGAGCCCTCCACTGTAGACAGATGCCCTAGGGGTTTATAGACTATTTATAATACCCATCCCCCCTGTGCTGCTACCCATAGAATACAATACAGCTTAGTGCCACAAAAGATTTGGTTTAGCTGTCATATAGTCACTGAGATAGCAATCCTCTCTATGCTGGAACAATGCTCTGCTTGATTTTTATAATGTTTTGAAATAGTCATATCTGCTAGTAATTGAATTGTTCCATAATTCTAATTACTATTCAGATGCAGAATATTGTGCTTTTTATTTTCATGTTTGCACAGACTACGGTCTTCCACCACACAGCGCTTTGAAACCATAACAATGGCAGTCAGCGCTATACAAACATCACATAACACATATATATATATATATATATATATATACACATATTTATATATACAGAGATCGATAGAGATAGATAGATAGATATATCAGTGACAAAACATTTAAAAAAAGGAATTAGAATTACTACCAATAAAGAATACAGTCTACAAATGTTGGACATAACTTTGTTAATGTTACTATAAACACTCAATTTAAACTGAAATACACATAAACAGAAATAGTCTCTCACACTACAAATAAAACGATAGCTCTCATCATACCACTACTTTACAACATTCACTTGTGGTACCGCTGTGTGAGGATTGGTGGCATTTGATGTGGATGGTGGCGGTATGTGACACTGGTGTTCATTTTAGCTATTTAATTGGTTGCGTCCCCAGGTATTGGGTTAATTTTCCCTCTCAAACACATCAGACAAGGGCATTGTACACGGGCCTTGTTAAAAATAAGCAAGAACCGAGATTAGCTCATGTTTTATATAGTGCTTGCTATTCTTCCTCACAGCACTGATATTATTATCAGCCTTTTTAATGGCACGCATTTTATCAATACCAGAAAGAAAAACTGATGCGACACTTCTGGGATTCGAGCATGGAATCTGCAGAGGGTCGCGGTTCTTTGCAGCAACCGCTTACCATGGTGAGAGCTATATGTCCTGTAACGTGCTGTGCAGCGGGCTGGTGGCCGGTATGGAACGCAGCCCAGAGCACACACTTTCGACACCACTGTGAATGCCTGTGCGTCAGAACTACAGCCACAGAATCCAACGTACAAAGGCAATGTGGACATGCCATGGTAGAAATAAACGTCACTGATAGCACGCGATGCTGTATACAGGACTTGCTACACTGCCTCAGACCGCCAGCGCTGATATTAGCCATTGTAATGGCATATTTTATCAACAACAAAAAGAAAAATGCTTCTATGACATTTCATCGCTGGTCATTTTAACTCTTGGCATTTAAACGTGTACATTATAACGAAAATGTTCATCAAATTATTATTATTTTGTTGGGGGGGTCTCCCCCAAACTCCCTGTCCCCAACCTACTTTTAACCTATTCCCTCCACCCCGCCCCCTCCCCAAACCATTTTCTGGCCTTTCTCACAGGATTTGAAATGACCAGGGATGAAAGGATGTCCTATCCTCTGGCAAGTGAACTCTGTACATGTAGATGTCCACGTATTTTCCATTACACAATACAAATACACAAACACTACTGGAGTTTGATCGTTTCGTGTTAGGTATTTTCATATGTTTGTATTTTGTATTCCATATTACACATTTCAACGACATTGCAACTGTCAAAATATAGATCAATCCTCATTTCATACATGTCAATATCTCGAGTTTGCCTGATGTGATTTTCAACATTTGTAAAACATGCATATTTGTGCCAAAAATCTCAAGAATTGAAGCAGACAATTAAAAAAAATCTTGTTCAGAAAATGCATTTTCCCAGATGGAGATCTCCAATCTTTGCAAGTGAGGAAAGTGTTTGTTTCAACCTCTTATAACCTTTGACCTTCTGCGTGAATTCTGACCAAATGTAAGCAGGGCTGGGGGCTGAAATGGTGTGGGCATATGCAGAGCAAAATTATTAGGACTATAACTTGTGATGAAACACTAAAGAAACTCTCTGGTTGCGGTGGTATGGAGACAGTAGGCACTGGAGTCTAAGAAGAAATTCAATAATACAAATGCCAGAGACAACCGTCAATGGTCGCCCCCCCCGGCATGCTCTCCAGGTGTATCCACTAAAAAAATGGACTCCATACACTTTACAGCATATCTGCTGAGGTTATCTTTTATTTTTTTTTAAATTGTTTACTTATTGCTGTATTTTTTCATTTTGTTACAAATACATGATACTTAATGAATTAAGGCATGCATTAAGCAGTCCATATTTTGAGTGGACACACCTGAAGCATGTGCAGCAGGGCGACCACTGACAGTGGCCTCGATTTTGTCTCACCACTTGCCAAAGTGGGAGTGAGTGTGGCGAGAAGGAGGAATTCCAAATTCAAGACGTGTGGGAATATACCAAGGATACAGTAAATTGTCCAAGACCACACAGAAAAACAGGGCCGGGGGGCTCTGAATTCATTACACCCAAAGTCTGCCCATTTTAAGGTGGAAGTGGACGGCAATATGGAATTTATCAAGAACTCTAAAGGTTGTGATATTTGCGGGAATATTTAAAAATGTTCACATACATAGGGGTACCCGTGTTCTTACTCTTCTGTCTTCACTCAGCTACTTGTTAAAGTAGCAGGGCTGTCGAGCGTACAACCTTTTCTTTTAGTTTGGAAGGGTTTTACCCATTTTGGTAGCAGTACTATACCCAGGCAGAGCTACTCTTCCATTTTGTTTCATGGTTTGAAGGAGGAATACTGGTCCACCAGTATGGATTGGTGGGCATTTATCAACCGAAGAAAATGGTAACTAGATGGTTATGGCAGTTCAGAAAACCAAAGGGACTGAGCAGGCCATACTCAGAAAATAGTCGCAACTGTGTAGTAAATATTACAAACAATCTTTCTTAGTCATAGACATATACAGACATATTAAATCATAGTGAGCAGTCATTTAATTTAATGTGGTTGCAGCATCTTCGAAGTCAAAAGGCAGACAAAGCCCGGCCAATGCAATTCGGACCATGCTGTGAAACCATATTGTATGGAGAAGCCTGGTTTGTTATCATTAGAGAATCATTACCCATTTAGGGATTAGTTATCCATCATTCTGATTAGTAGAGATATTAGACTATCCACATTATTCTGCCACTATGTAGCCATTTTCATTTGCTATAGAATGAGGCCTGATATATATGAAGTGCCTTGGTAGAGACATGTAGACACATGTAGAAGACTTGTTTAGACATATGTATTATGTATGCATTAGAGACACCACGCATGAGTGTGCACTTAGAGTATTCATTGAGTCTGCATTATAGATAGTGCTTGGTATGAGTGAATGTGTTAGGCACTTCATTCGAGAATAGAAAGCATGAGGCCTATCTTTTTGAAGCCATCCTGAATGAGACACAGAAAAGTACCACGGACTGCGAAAGTTGTTTTGAGTTACAGTGTACGAGGAATGCATAAACAGTTTCTTAGCAGAGAGAGATTAGACGTGACTCTTACCTTAGTAGAGACACGGTGAAGGGCTGGCTTATCAGGCCCTGGCTGGTTTTTGCAGACAAGAAGGTGAGGGCAGGCAGCAGAGAGCAGGGAGCTTTGCAGACAGAGACATGCAAGGATAGAGGGATTTCAATGGAGGAATATGGAGAGAGATGGATGGTATGGTAACAGAAGCACTAATAGCAGGTACATGATAGGCTGAAATGTCACGATGACAAGAACACACAGTAATTGAACAAGTACAAGACATGCATCACAGACTTTTAGGCACTGTTTGGATTTAGAAATGATGACATAGAGAGAACGAGTGTAACCATAGGGATGTATGTACGTCATTGAATAGTATAACCAGAGCTGAGGGAGATTGAAGTTTTTAGATCTGTATGGAGCTGACTCTGAGATTGAGGGAGTTTTGGATGGAGCTGCTCTCTGAGAGAGGAAGCATTGGGGGAGCATTCTAATGAGAGCTGATGAGATAGATCTGGCAGAGAGAGTTGGCAGGACGACCAGACCACTGAGAGGAGAGGCCCTGACAGACTGGCTGGTTGCAGAGTGTAAAGCATTCACATGGCAAGAAGGGGAGTACTGCCTAATTGATTGCATGGGGAATTAGAACAGACACTCACACAGAGCTTTGGGTGACATGATAGATGGGGAAATCAGGCAGGGATTGTCATAGAGAGAGAAAGTGAAGTGTGGTGTGGATTGGAGAGGAATGGTGTGGATTGGAGAGGAATGCTGAATGGGAACACTTGCCATATGTATGAATACACTGGATAAATTGCTATTAGATTGCTTGCATTAGAAGCCTGTAAGGCTTACAGTTATTGCTTTGTATTGTAGATTTGGACCGATTTGCAGATTCGAGATTTGCATTATAGTAATGTTTGCATCATGCCTTTGTGTGCATAATTAAATGTATTCTATTGTTATAATTGAAAGTGACTTGTGTGTTTTCATTTTGTGTCCATTGTGCATTTTATTTCGTTTTGTGTCTATTCTTATGGTTATGGTAATAGCTTATGTTTGTGTGTCCATAGAATAGTAATTTAGCAGTAATACGGTGCACAATCACCCTGGGATACAAGAGCAGGGGGTGGCATAGTGATCCACACCCTGTCCCCCCACACCCCGAGTTAGATTTAGAGAACTAACAATGCAAGATCCTTCATCAGGGCAATGGTTATAAATAGGCCAATGCTTATAAATAGAAATAAATAAATGGCCGGTAATCCAATTCTACAGAGGTAAAGTTGTTCCGCCCTAACGTACGGAATGGGCGTGACCCTGTCAATGCCAACTTCAATCTGGCCTAAACTCGAAGGTTTACTATGGCGCACAGTGCTGGGTCTACCAAACTTGGCCGCAATTGCCAATATCAGACGAGAGTTAGGGCTTCAGTCCCTACTCACAGAAGTTGACCAGAACTCAATTCAAATCTACAGGAAAATCATCATGCCGGAATCTCTTCCGATATTTAAGCTGATAGCTGCAGAACTTTCAACTGGCCGTCTCAACATCTTAAACAAATGGTCACAAAAACAGAAAACCATATTGGATGAAATAGTCTGCACCGAGGAAGAATTGGTTGGAAACCCTCTAAGAATCAAACGAAAACTGGACCTCGTGGATTGGATTAGCACGATCGACAAGGCCCAAGCAAACAAACTAACCACGCACCTGCCCGCGACTTTTAATCGGCTGAAGATGACTCTGCCTTACTGTTTGAAATTTCCGGATAAAAAACTAATGCGGACCCTTTTGAGAGCCCGTCTGAACCTAATGCCTTCCATGTGAAATTCTCAACATCAGACTGCAGTCTGCGTCCATTGAATGCAGACTATGCAAAGCATCTAAGGAACCGGAAAACTTGAAGCATCTGTTGCTACACTGCATGGCGTTCAGTCGAGAAATAAGTGCCTATTTCTTACCACTTGGGATACCAACCTCAGTTCTAGATGAAGAAGTTTGGTGGAACAGACTTATGTCGGGAGAAAAAACCAAATGGTCTATTGTGACAGCAAAACTTCTGACAATTTAATTTGACAAAATGAAGGCAAGTGAAACATAGAGGCGGAAGGATGAAATGACTAGAACAATACAAATCTTTTCTTTTAACGAAGAAACATTCATAAGAAACCTACTCGTCTTTGTAAAAATCACAAGTTGATTGTATGCAAATACATAAAAAATAAAAAATATATAAAATAAAATAATAAATGGCAGCTAAGCAGTAAACACCCAAAGAAAGAATGAATAAGACTACTAACTGGTGTGATAAGGCTCCCAAAACAAAAAAGACAAATAGTAAGCACACGTATCTTGAAAATGTGCCATGGTACCACAAAAAGGTAAAACGATATGACAAGTAAATCTGTTAAAACAGTAATATTAATAGTAAATTCACAAGTATGATCAGACTCAAAAAGTACAGAAAAGTACAGAAAAATGCACATGACACAGGAGCGTCAAGGTGAACCACACCTGGCACAAAAAGGGAATAGGTCAAATACATTGACCATGGAGTAAAAAGTGTATGAACCACTATGCGTTGAAATGAGACTCTGAAAAAAATGGGCATCAAGGGATAAAAACAATGATGACTATCTATAAAGGTTATACCCTTAAAGTGAGGTGCTTACTAGTAGCCTTGCATAAATAAATCCATCGCTAATATGAAAATATACAGCATCACTTAAAGTACTTCAAGAGCACTGGATTATGTGTACAGCAATGCTGAAAAGGCAGCATCCAGTGCTGGGTGTATGTACATGTGTGATGATGTAATCGTGTAACAAAGCATGATGACATCATCGCCAAGAACCAAAATCAAACCAAAACCAAAAATGTAAAAGCTACTAACAAAGGAGAAAGAACCGGAGTGTTCACACATAGAACAAACTAACAGGATGACCAACAAGGAGGGCTATGATGGAAAAATGAATGAAACAATGAAAAATAAGTAAACAATTAATACAATTGCAATAATAGGAACAGGTAGGAAACATTCAAATTTAACCATGCATGTAAACGTAATTAAATAGAAAAGATTAGAAAGAAAAAGGGGATAAAAATTCAAGAATTGATAAAAAATA
Source organism: Ambystoma mexicanum (assembly GCF_040938575.1). Classification (NCBI taxonomy): domain Eukaryota; kingdom Metazoa; phylum Chordata; class Amphibia; order Caudata; family Ambystomatidae; genus Ambystoma; species Ambystoma mexicanum. The sequence goes on along the minus strand of NC_090929.1, from coordinate 991,316,123 downwards.
AATAAGAAATAAAATAAAAACTAGAGTCAAAGGTCCAAAACCAATATAACAGGAAAAACGGACTAAATAGTAGCAAAACCAAATAGTCATGAGGGAACCACATCACAACAAATAGTGTAGGCAGGTAGAAAGAAAAACCCTCAAGAAGACAAACCAAAAATCATGTGATAGCTGTGGATTGAATCCTGATTGATGACATTCGAAAATCCCCTTGCTCAGAAGGAAACTCTGAAGATTCATAGCATCACATGCCCCTTTCAGTTCCTCCTTAAATGCAAGGTTAGCAAGGGGCATTTTTAGATCTAATTGATCCACCTGTGGTATTATGACCTCCTTCAGCCTTTAGCAAATGTATTAGATAAAATATGCACCAGTATTTTGTGATCCTATGGAGAACAGTTTTCAGACTTCTAACTAGGAAACGGTGGAGATAGCACTATTACAATAACATTTTTAAACATTGTATCTAAAACCATTTGTCTGGGTTGTCACGGAGGCAGCTGAATGATCGCAGGAGGACTGTTCTGACTTGAGTGTCGTGTAGACCGTTGAAACCTCTGTCCTCAAGTAACGCACAGGGGAACTAAAAGAAACCCGCTGTGCGACCTTTGGGGCCACAGGTGGGAGATGTTACTTCCCGGATCCACGGAACCTCTGGAACACCAATGCTGCTGTCAAAAACAACGAGGTTAAGTACAAGGCAATTACAGTATATAATCACAATAACCAAAGAATCTGAATAGCCTTACCTATCCGGTGTGTGGAAAACCCAGGAAACCTAGGAGGGAGGTTCGAGACTCAGATGAGGCGGTCCCTAGAACATGAGGACCGCAGACAAGTGTGGATGCAGGATAAACCACCTGTAAGACTGAAGGCGTGACTTGAATCCCTGAAAGGGAAATGGCGTAGAAGTTCAACAAGGTACCAAGGGATGATCCGAAGGCAAGTCAGGTTCGTGTCCGAAATTCAGCAACAGGTAAACAGTTCCAATCACAGGTACAAAGGGGTAATCCGAAGGAGTCCAAGAGAGAGTTCCAAGATCAAGGTAAACCAGAAAAGCAAACCAAAACGTAACGCCAAACAGGATCTGAAGACAGCTGAGAAGCAATGAGTGTTCCGTGTCTCAAGCCTTATATACTGTGCGTTTCGGGGTCATGTGACGTCCACCCAGGTCACGTGAGGAACGCCACTCTGGATCACGTGATCGGCGTGGAGATGTAACGCCGCCCCTTCTGCTGTATGTTCTCCATGCCAACTGCCAGTGCAGGAAGGGTTGCAATCGAGCCCGTAAATCATACCTGGTACGGAGCTTTCGGTCCTTTGGGAAAACCGAATCACATGAGCCTCGAACCCTGGAGGGAGATGATGGGGAAATGTGAGCAGTATTCTGGTGTGCAGTGGATCGGTGTGCAGAGGATCGCCTAACATAGCCCCCCCCAACGGCCCACGACCCCGTGGGCAGGACGGGTGATCCCTATGGAAGCGAGCCACCAACCGAGGAGCGTCAAGATCCAAAGCGGAAACCCAAGAACGCTCCTCCGGTCCATAACCCTTCCAATCCACTAAATACTGGAGCCTACCCCTAAACCAGCGGGAACCCAAAATGGCCGACACTTCAAAAACATCAGGAGAGGCCAGGGACACCGGAGCTACAGGGGCCCGGAGGCGGGAAGAATCAGGACAAGGCTTGAGGAGAGAGACATGAAAAACAGGATGGATACGCCAAGAACTCGGGAGGACCAGACGAAAAGCCACCGGATTCACAACCTGAGAGATAACATACGGGCCAACGAAACGAGGCAGAAGTTTCCGGCAACCCACCAGACGAAGGTGACGTGAAGACAACCACACCACCAGGGGGGGAGCAGCCAGGCGCTTGTCGTCAACACGAGCCTTCATACAAGCCTTTGTTTCAGTAAGATGGACCACCGTACTAGCATGAACAGCAGACAGATCCCTAAAACAAGCCGTGGCCGCAGGATTCAAAGAGACAGAAGCATCAGGGACAGGCAAGACCTTGGGGTGTTGGCCATAGAGGGCGTAGAAAGGAGAAAAACCTGTAGCAGAATGAGCCGCGTTATTGTATATAAACTCAGCAAGCCATAAAGCGCTCAACCAGGAGGCCTGTTGTTGCAATATAAGACACCGAAGATACTGCTCCATAGATTGATTCGTCCTTTCGGTCTGCCCATCAGTCTCAGGATGATAGGCCGAAGAATACCTGGCATCGATGCCAAGTAATTTAGTCAATGATCTCCAAAAACGAGAGGTGAATTGTGACCCTCGATCGGATACAATGACCGAAGGGAGTCCAAATAACACGAACACATGTTCAAAAAACAAGTCTGCCAAGATCGGGGGCCGAAGGAATACCCTTACAAGGAACAAAACCAGCCATTTTTGTGAACGTGTCCACCACCACCCAGATGGTGTCAAAACCTCGTATCTTGGGGAGATCTGTCACGAAATCCATTGTCAGTGTATGCCAAGGTCTTGGAGGTATCGGAAGCGGAAGCAGCAGCCCAACTGGTCGTCCTCTTCGATGTTTAGTCTGAGCACAAAGAGCGCATGAATTGACATAGCATTCCACATCGCGCTTTATAGAGGGCCACCAGCACCAGCGCTTTAGGAGATCCAAAGTGCGCTTTTGACCGGGATGGGCATTAAAGGGAGCATCATGAGACCACTAAAGGGCCAAGTTACGAGTGTCAGGCGTGGAAAGAAACAGACGTTCATGCACGAAAGGCAAACCATCAGAATAAACGGGGTCCCAATCCCGCAGTTGGTCGGAATGGTTGCTCGTCCAAGCTCGTACAGAATCTAACAATGACAAAGAGGGAGTGCAGAGACAAATCACATGACTCTTTCCAAGAACAGTGTCAGGGAAGGTTGGCAATTCGACCCCACCCGGAGACCGTGACAAGGCGTCCGCTTTTCCATGTGAGTTTCCAGGACGATGCATAATGTGGAAATCAAAAGCGGAAAAGAAAAGATGCCACCGGACCTGTCTGCTATTGATGCACTTTAAGGAGGCCAGATCCTGTAGATTTCGATGATCTGAGTATACAGTGATTGGATGCTTAGCCCCCAGAAGATGATGGCGCCAGACACGAAAGGCGTCCATGACAGCCAGGAGTTCCTTCTCCGTTACAGTATAATGGGTCTCAGTATTGGAAAATTTACGGGAGTGGTATGCCACCGGGTGCAACTTGCCTGTTGTAGGACATGTCTGAGACAATACCGCACCAAGAGCAAAAGAAGAGGCATCCGCCTCAACTATGAATGGAAGATCGGGATTGGGGTGCTGGAGCACCGGTGCGGTAGTGAAAGCGGTTTTGAAATCCTCAAAAGATTCTTGATGTTCCTTCTGCCATCGATAGGGTACCTGAGGGCTGGTCAGAGCCGTGAGTGGGGCTACAATTGTTGAAAAGGAGGAAATAAAGCGTCTATAAAAGTTGGCGAAGCCCAAAAAGGCCTGTAAGGACTTGAGTGTTTGAGGAACTGGCCAATCTAGGACTGCTTTAACCTTGAATTCGTTCATGGATAATGCCCCAGGGGTAATGTGGAAGCCCAGAAACTCAACCGACGTTTTATGGAACTGACATTTCTCGGGTTTGGCAAATAGGGAATGTTCCCTCAGACGGGATAATACTTCCTAGACATGCTTTACATGGTCATCAAGATTCAGTGAAAAGATCAAGATGTCGTCCAAATAAACAACCATGTATACGTCCAGAATGTCCCTGAATATGTCATTCATAAAATGCTGGAATGTTGGCGGGGCGTTGCATAGGCCGAAGGGTCTGACTAGATATTCATACAAGCCGTAACGGGTGCAAAAGGCAGTTTTCCACTCATCGCCTTCGCGAACGCGCTCTAGGTTGTATGCGCCGCGAAGATCCAGCTTGGTGAAAACAGAAGCATGGGATAAGTGGTCCAGAAGAGGTGTGATTAACGGAATTGGATATCTATCCTTTTTCGTGATAGCGTTAAGACGCCGATAATCCACACAAGGACGTAAGTCCCCCTCTTTCTTAGGTACAAAAAATACGGGACTTGCAGCTGGTGAAGTAGAGGGGCGGATATGTCCTAGTCGTAGGGCGTTCTGTACATACTGTTTCAATGCTTGTTCTTCCGAGGCAGACAAAGAATAAATCCTGCCCGAAGGAATGGTGGAATTAGGGATTAATTCAATTGGGCAGTCATATGGTCTGTGTGGAGGAAGTACCTCGGAAGAACCGCGATCGAAAACTGATTCGAATGCTTTATAGTCAGATGTAATCCCTGACACCACCCCCCTCCCCCAACGGTATGGGAATTCACAACCTCTGATCCTTCATCATTCAGCGTGAGTTGAGCTAGAGCTCCCAAGGCCCGAGAAGGAGTATCGGTTGCTTGATGGGTTGGGAGACAATAGTTCTGACAAATCTCAGACTCGAAGAGCACCGTGCCTGATTGATTGGCAATCAGAGGATTGTGTTCACGTAACCATGGTATTCCTAATAAGATACCGAATTGAGGTGTGGTGATCAAGTCAAAACTTAACGTCTCTGTGTGAATGTCTTGTATGGTCAATAATAGAGGTGCAGTTTGGTGTCTAACGGGACCAGAGACTAGTGCAGTGCCATCTATGGCCTGAACAGGTTCAGGTCGAGTTTTTACCACTAAAGGTAGATTGAGGGAATGGGCTAACGCAATGTCTATGTAGTTCCCAGTGGCACCTGAGTCAATGATGATCGTGACTGCATGAGAAATACCAGTAGAGGGACAAAGAGTGGCCTGTACAAAGATGGGCTGGACACGAGCAAAGGCAAGAGGGGTACCCGGAGATGAAGACTGAACACTCGACCTGGTCTCCGGATCTAAGGTCGAGCTGTCCGAAAAACCTGACTCTTCTTGGGACGTCGAGGACATTCCTTCACATAATGTCCTGTGGTGCCACAATAAAAGCATGCATTATCCACCCTTCTACGTTCTCTCTCAGATGTTGTGATAGGGCTACGTAAACCTCCTACTTGCATAGGTTCTTCAGTACTGGAAGCAGGGGTACTGACAACTGTAGGGTGGGAAGAAACCCCCAACTCAGCTCTGCGCTCTGATTGCCGTGCATCCACCTGCAGGGCAAGATCCACTAGTTCCTGATACTGAGTGGGCATGGAAGAAATCACTGCTAAGGCATCTTTCATTGCGTTATTCAACCCCCTATAAAATATAACCGCCCGCTTGCTTTCTGGCCATGATGTCTCGGCGACCAATTGGTTGAACCGGGTGATGTAATCTATCAAAGTCCCTCTGCCCTGGGTTAGTTCTAACAACTCCAAATCCCTAGACTGTGCCTTGTGTCTGGTATCAAAGACTCGAGACATCTCTAGAACTAACAAATCAAAATCATAGAGAACTGGGCTATTGTTCTCCAATAAAGGGTTAGCCCAAGCGACAGCTGTCCCGGCCAGATGGGAAAGGGTAAAAGCGGCTTTGGCGGTGGTATTAGGAAATGCCAGAGGTCTGCACAAGAAATGTAACTTGCACTGATTGATGAAAGTCCTGAACTTCTTGGGATCACCTTGATAACGTTCAGGAGCAGCCAAAGGGGAAGGGGTTGGGAGGACCACCGGAGCTGGAGTTGGGGTACTTGCCAACGGAGGCGGTGTGGTTGAAGTGCTAGCATCCCCGAATTCAGGGTCTGCAGGGAGAGAATGCTGAACACTCTGTATGGAATCTAACCTTTGGTGAATCACCGTATTAGCGGCGGCCATATCTGCCCTTAATACTGTAATCGCCTGAACTAAAGCAGCTATGTGTTCTTCCGTGGACCCCTGCATTGTCTAACACGACTATATGGCTTCTCAGTCTGTTCTGACTTGAGTGTCGTGTAGACCGTTGAAACCTCCGTCCTCAAGTGACGCACAGGGGAACTAAAAGAAACCCGCTGTGCGACCTTATGGGCCACAGGTGGGAGATGTTACTTCCCGGATCCACGGAACCTCTGGAACACCAATGCTGCTGTCAAAAAGAACGAGGTTAAGTACAAGGCAATTACAGTATATAATCACAATAACCAAAGAATCTGAATAGCCTTACCTATCCGGTGTTTGGAAAACCCAGGAAACCTAGGAGGGAGGTTCGAGACTCAGATGAGGCGGTCCCTAGAACATGAGGACCGCAGACAAGTGTGGATGCAGGATAAACCACCTGTAAGACTGAAGGCGTGACTTGAATCCCTGAAAGGGAAATGGCGTAGCAGTTCAACAAGGTACCAAGGGATGATCCGAAGGCAAGTCAGGTTCGTGTCCGAAATTCAGCAACAGGTAAACAGTTCCAATCACAGGTACAAAGGGGTAATCCGAAGGAGTCCAAGAGAGAGTTCCAAGATCAAGGTAAACCAGAAAAGCAACCCAAAACGTAACGCCAAACAGGATCTGAAGACAGCTGAGAAGCAAGGAGTGTTCCGTGTCTCAAGCCTTATATACTGTGCGTTTCGGGGTCATGTGACGTCCACCCAGGTCACGTGAGGAACGCCACTCTGGATCACGTGATTGGCGTGGAGATGTAACGCCGCCCCTTCTGCTATATGTTCTCCATGGCAACTGCCAGTGCAGGAAGGGTTGCAATCGAGCCCGTAAATCATACCTGGTACGGAGCTTTCGGTCCTTTGGGAAAACCGAAACACATGAGCCTCGAACCCTGGAGGGAGGTGATGGAGAAATGTGAGCAGTATTCTGGTGTGCAGTGGATCGGTGTGCAGAGGATCGCCTAACAAGGACACTATATGGGTATTCACAATACCAATGAATTTGCTTGATCAGTTTTGTGTTTTTTTCTATCGGGTGGAATAAGTTATAAATCTCCAGAGTTTGAAAATCCGACCTGTATACTTTCCCATTGACTGCTTAGGCCAACCTGTGCATATTTTCTTGCAGCTAACCATTCTGTCATTATGAAAGTCAGAGAGTAGGAACTAGGTCTTTAAAAGCCATGTCTACTCCGTGCAGACAGATCTAGGCCTACTTCCTTTCCCTAGTACATGAACAGAGTTCAGTTTTAATTTATTTATTTATTGAATATTTGTACGGCACCTATACAACAAATGGTGTTTCAAGGCGCGTCAAGGCAAAAAAAGAGAGGAACAAGGGAGAAAGATAACAATAATGGTCCTACTAGGCCTTGTGACATTTGGATCGTGCAAGTGCAGCAATAAGAAGTGTGACGGGGGTGCCGGTCTGCACGAAATGCTAAGTGCTAGGGTGGGAAGTGAAGTGCAGGGAATGAGGAGAGAGTGCAAGTGAAAGGGGGGTGGATGAGGGTGGGGGAAGAGGGCCACAGGGGCTAGGAGTGCTTAGGGGAGGACAGGAGGGCAAGTGTCAGGGATTGCATGGGGTAAAGGGTGTGAGGGTCCACATGCTAAGTGCGAGGACGGGGGGAGGACTGGGCTTGGGTGTCCTGGTGCCCTGTAGAACTCAGAGGAAACCAGGCAGCCAGTCACTGCGGTGGATAAGGGTGTTAGCAGGGGAGGGGCAGAGGGAAGGAGGAAGAGAAAGGAGGGTCTTGAGGAGCTTCCGGAACTTAAGGAGATCAGGCTCAAGCTTAAGAGGGGCAGGGAGAGCATTCCAGAGGGAGGCTCCTGCGGAGGAGAGAGATCTACCCCCACACTTTGCTTAGAGAAGAGTCTGATCTGCAAAGAGTTGGAGCTTGAAGACAAAGTGCTATAGCAGGGAGGTATTTAGGGAGAGAGAGTTGGATGTAGCGGGGACTCAGGACCCTGAAAGCCTTGTGGATAAGCAAATTGACAAGGGGGGTCCTGGGAGTCTCTCTGCCAGACATTAGTCCTGGTTACGAGAGACTTACCCAGAGTCTTTAGCTCACTATCTTTCACAGAGAAGAAATATCCCAAACATATCAGTCTTTGTCCTGCCCTGGGGCAGTCCAGCACCGAAATGCTAGGCAATTCTCCTCTGAACAAGAGTACCAACAGCATCCCCAGACATGTGTTTCGGTCTGGTTGGACTTCATCAGTAGGGAGGAGCTGTGCCTCTCTAAGAATAGTGAGCAAGGGGTCCACGTCTGGATTCCCCTAGTAACTTAGGGTGAGACTCAAGGTTACTTGAATATGCAAATTGACAAGGGGGGTCCTGGGAGTCTCTCTGCCAGACATTAGTCCTGGTTACGAGAGACTTACCCAGAGTCTTTAGCTCACTATCTTTCACAGAGAAGAAATATCCCAAACATATCAGTCTTTGTCCTGCCCTGGGGCAGTCCAGCACCGAAATACTAGGCAATTCTCTGAACAAGAGTACCAACAGCATCCCCAAACACGTGTTTCGGTCTGGTTGGACCTCATCAGTAGGGAGGAGCTGTGCCTCTCTAAGAATAGTGAGCAAGGGGTCCACGTCTGGATTCCCCTAGTAACTTAGGGTGAGACCCAAGGTTACTTGAATATGCAAATTGACAAGGGGGGTCCTGGGAGTCTCTCTGCCAGACATTAGTCCTGGTTACGAGAGACTTACCCAGAGTCTTTAGCTCACTATCTTTCACAGAGAAGAAATATCCCAAACATATCAGTCTTTGTCCTGCCCTGGGGCAGACCAGCACCGAAATGCTAGGCAATTCTCCTCTGAACAAGAGTACCAACAGCATCCCCAGACACGTGTTTCGGTCTGGTTGGACCTCATCAGTAGGGAGGAGCTGTGCCTCTCTAAGAATAGTGAGCAAGGGGTCCACGTCTGGATTCCCCTAGTAACTTAGGGTGAGACCCAAGGTTACTTGAATATGCAAATTGACAAGGGGGGTCCTGGGAGTCTCTCTGCCAGACATTAGTCCTGCTTACGAGAGACTTACCCAGTGTCTTTAGCTCACTACCTTTCACAGAGAAGAAATATCCCAAACATATCAGTCTTTGTCCTACCCTGGGGCAGTTCAGCACCGAAATGCTAGGCAATTCTCCTCTGGGCCTAGAGACCCAAGCTACTCCTCACTGATGAGCCCCAACAAGGGTGAAACATGTTTGGGGATGCTTGTGGTCTCGTGCAGAAGGGAAGTGACCTAGCAATTCGGGCTGGACTTCCCCTTTTGGGGTGGGACCAAGCCTGATTTGCATATGGTCTTTCCCCTTCTGTAATGGCTTGGCAGGCGAAGAACGATGGTCTGGAGGGTTGCCCTGAGCAATGCCAGTGGTTAAGATTCAGTCTAAACCTTCCAGCCATCACCTCTTTGTTTTTGCTTTAGCCTTGTGGATAATGCAGAGTGTCTTGAACTTGATACCAGCAACAACAGAGCCAGTGGGGTTTTTAGGGCTGCAGAGATGCAGTCCCTGGACTTGAGGCCAAGGATACATCTCACAGTCGTATTCTGGATTAGATGAAGGGGTGAAGGGAGGATAAAAGAAGATTGAGGAAGAGGCTTTTGCAGTAGTCCAGCCTAGAGTGGACCAGAGCTCTGGAAACATTGAGTTTCTGAGGGAAGGGAAGGAAAGGAAAAAGGCCTCTGATGAGGTTCAGCTTTTAGTGGGCTTTCTTGGCAAGATCTGCGATGTGAGGAAAGAAGGATAGAGAGGGGTCAAAGATGACACAAACAGTTTTTTGCCTCACAAGAAGGTGAGGGGAAGGGTCCTATAGAGGGTGGACAGAGAGTAGGAGGGAAGGAGTGAACTGGGGTCCCAATTAGAAGGATCTCAGTCTTATCGGCATTAAGCAGAGATCATTGGCTGCACACCATGCCAGAATAGCAGTCAGACATTCAGGGATGAGAGAGGAAGAAAAAGAAGTAGACGGAAGCATGAAGGAGAGCTGTGTGTCATCTGCATAGACCTGGAAGTGAGGAGAGAAGGAGGAGATCAGCTGGGCGAGGGAGGGAAGGTAGATGTTGAGGAGCCACAGCGAGAGGATAGAGCCTTCAGGGATGCCACAGGTGGAGAGTGTGATACGAGAGAGGAAAGGGCCCTAATAAACCTGGCAATGCGAGTCAGAGAGGTATGAGGTCAACCAGTCCAGTGCCAGGCCTGTGATCTCATGGGTGTCATAGAGCCGATTTGTCGGGGTGGCATGATTGCCCATTTTGAAGGCAGAGGAAAGATCCAGAAGCATAAGAATGGATGGAGAGTTGGAATTGAGATTTGAGAGCAAGTCTTCACGGGTGTTCAGGAGAACAGTTTCTGTGCCTCTGGCTACTCTGAAGCCAGACTGGTGCTCGTGGAGACAACCAACAGATTCAGTGTGTTGGATCAGTTGGGAGATGACCAGCTTCTCTGGGGGTTTGCCCAGGAAGGGGGTAATGGAGATAGGCTGGTAGTCAGCCGAGTAGGAGGGGTCGGCAGAGGGCTCTTTGAGGAGAGGATGCACAAGGGAGTGCTTGAGGGGTAGCGGGAAGGAGCCAGTGGGAAAGGAGTGACTACAGAAATCGGACAAGGCTAGCGCAAGGGAGGCAATGTTGTCCTTGATGGTTCTGGGGGGGCAGGGGAGCACCTGTTTGTAGGAGTCTTTCATAGAGAGAACTTGTCTAGAGACCTTATCTGGTGCTATAAGGCGAGAAGGAGGAGAGTAATGGGGAAGGGGAGAGGGGTGGGACAAGGGAGGCCTGAGAGCTGGGGAGGGAGGATGGATGAGGGAGGGGAGAAGAGGGAGGACACGTATGGGGAGATTTCGTTAACAGATACACGTCGGGGTCTCGATAAATTGCACCAGAGAAAAAGAGGTGATCCTACTCTGCCTAGCCTTAATAATGAGGAGACCGCTGTAACTGCTTAAACTAGACTTCTAAGAGGCCGCCATAGCAACCATTGATCTATAATTGAGATCATCACACACAAATCACAGTTAAGAAAACTATGTATAACACCCAGAAGCTAGAGGAAACATCGTCCCAAAGGGGGGATTGAGGGGAAGGGAAAGTCTGTTGTTGCGACATTGGTAATCAGGGATGGGAGGGTCGGGGGGAGGGATTAACTATGATCATAATAGAATGTAATATATTCCTATCCATGTACCTGTATTTGTCATGACCCGTTTTGGAAACTTCAATAAAAACAAATGTAAAAAAATAAAAATAAAATTGGAGTCCAGTGAAGTACAGAGAGCCAGGGATGGCCGGGGAGAAGTGGAGACTGCAGTAGGATTGGCGAGTTCCTTGCAGATTTTTTCCCCCATGTGATATTCAAATCCCCCATTCCCCCCTGACCAAACTGTTCCAAGTTAGATAGGGCCGCCTTCAGGAATCACTTTTGGCCTGTGTTTTGGGCATATAGAGATGCCAGGGTTAATGTCATCAATCCCATCTGCACTATGATATATAGAAAACGACCCTCCTTATCAGCCAAAACCTTCACTATGGAGACTTGGAAGTTTGTCTTAAACGCGATAAGAATACCCGCGGTCTTCCCCTTTGCATTGGCCTGTCTAATTACCAGGTAGTGCTTTATTTTTAATTTGTATTGGTCCTGATATTTGATATGCATCTCCTGTGAAGCTATAAGATCCGGCTGATGCATATTCAAATGCTGTTCCAATTTCCACCTCTTTACGGGGGTGCTCAGCCCCCTTACATTAAGTGTCAAACACCTAAGGGTAAACCATACAGCATGACCTCCCCATTTTTAATAAACTGTTCCGTCCATTCCTTTCCTTCCCATTGAAAATGATTCAGTGTACAAGCCCCCCTACTACCACAACTTCCCCTACCGCCTTCCAAACAGTCCCCTCTCCCTCCCTTTCCCCACCCCAATTATTCCCTCAAATTGTTCCCCTTTTCCCTGGTGTAGGCCATCTTTGCTAGTCTCTCTTTGGACTCTGTCCTCAGAGATGGCCTGCCACTTTTACCAGGGATATGTGCAGGGTATCCTAAAACCCTCATTTTGTCTTTAGTGAGTTCCAAGATGAGCAGTTAATGTCCCCCTTCTATCATGTCAAAACAATCTTAATCTGTGATGAAAATACCTTGTTTCACCTTAACACCTGTATTTACATTAGACTCTACACTTCAGAGTTCCGGAGGCTTCTCTAGTGGCGGACGGCCTTTATGTTTCTTTGTGCGGCACTGCTGAACAGACATCCATTTCCAGTGCCTATGTCCCCGAGGGGCATGCAGTTGTATCCATGAGCTAGGGCCAGGTCGATCTTCCAGATCCAGTCGCAAGATTCAAGCTCCCTCTTCCTTTGATGTAATTTGGTATTGTTGCCTTCCCAAGAAAAAGAAGACCAAAGGGGAAAGTCCATCTGTACGATATATTATGGGCTTGTAAATGTTGTAGGATCTCACCCATGTCTCTTCTCCATTGTAATGTTCTTGGGGATAGATCCTGGTACAATTGAATGTTATTCCCATTAAGTGAAATTTGCGTCGCTTTCCTGGCTTCCCTGAGAATTAATTCCTTCTGCGGATAATTTGTCAATGCCACCAGCGTATCTCTAGGGCGAGCGCCCGGATCTTGACACTTCGGACCAACTCTATGAATTCTCTCCATGGGAATGATTATTTCCTCATCATTATTTAACAAATCCTTAAAGACACCAGTAACTTCCTCTGTGAAAGCAGATCCAACACTGAATCCGGAATGTTTCTTATGCGGATATTGGGCAGCCTAGATCGGTTCTCCAAGTCTTCGCATTGTTGCTCAACATTATATTTTGTCCGTGCTAATTGTTCCAGAAGCACCTCCGACTTTGTAGATTCCTGTGCTAAATCTTGTAATGCCTGTGCATTTATATCATTTATTTCCTCCAGAGATGCTATATCTGTTTTTATGTCTGCCAGAGTGGATTTAAATTCTGTTGTAAAGTTGTCAAATTGTGTTTGCAAGGAAACTGCCAGCTTGTCCTGAAAAAATTGAAAGCAACGCTCCATATCTTCTTTAAAGCTTCCACCCCAGTGCCCAGGCTGTCCTGTGGTGATTTGTCCAGCCCAACCTTATGTTCCAGGTTCTTTACAGGTCCGCCCGACCTGAGCCAGCAACTGCTCATTGGATTAACAATGGGAGTGGGAAGAAGCGTGGAAGTGCGCACTTTTCTTCTGCCCTTCGGTTCTGACTTTGACCACGTCCTGTTAATAGTGGTGCTGCTTGCCTGCTATGTCCAGACTACAGCTGGCTTTTCCCATCGCAGCGCCTGTTAGCACACACTCTTCAGGCCCAGGAGAACCTCATCTGCCACTGGGTCTTGGACTAGGACAACTGGCAGACTCTCTTCACTGGTCTGGACTTCCTCTTGCCTTGCACCTGTTTTGTATGTGCCTGTCTTGCTGCTAGGCCGCCTGATGCCCACATTGAGATGCCTTGTGACCTGATTTTTTAAGGCACTTTTCTTGTATTTCCAGAGAATGGTCCATCCCACTCAAGTCACCTTCCTTCCTTCCTTCCTCCTTTGCTGCTGGCGCAGCGCAATACTCAGTTCGGCGATGTGTGTGACGTCATGCACCTGATTCGTCTGCACCTGTCTTGCTGCTAGGCCACCTGGTGAGTTCATTATGCATTGTGCAGTTTCTCTGTCACTTCTCTCTCTGTTCCATCCATCTGCCCTCTCTCTCCATGGTGCGCCCCATCTCCCCTATTTATTCTAACTGCTACTCTATCAGCTATCCTACCTCTCTCTCTCTCGAAGCCTGTAAGGAAAAACTTCAAAAAGGATCTCCTGGTCTCCAATCCGGGTCTGCCCATTGCTAATACTGGTATTAAGGCATAGATCATTGGTGGCACACCATTCATGAATTGCGGCTAGATAGGTCTGGCATGAGAGAAGAAGCTGAGGTGGCTAAGGGGAGTCTGAAAGAGAGCTGAGTGTCATCCGAATAACTTAGAAAATTGGAGCAGAAAGTAGCGATGCAGTGGGCAAGAGGTGCCAGGTAGTGGTTGAAGAGCCAGGGAGAGAGGTTAGACCTCTGGTGAACACCACAATTAGTGAGATAGTAGAGAGGAAAGACCCCAGTTGGACCTGAGAGCCTTGGTCGGTGAGAAAGGAGGTCAACCAGGCCAGGGCCCAATTAGTAATAACAAGGTTGTCGTGGAGGGGATTGAGCATGATGGCATGGTTGACTGTGTCAAAAGCAGAGAATAAATTGAGGAGAATGAGGATAGAATGGAGATTAGAGTCAAGATTGGAGAGCAAGTGTTCACGGGTGTTCAGGAGAGCAGTTTTCATGCTTCTGGCAGCTCTGAAGCCAGACAGATTGTCATGGAGGCAACCAACAGCTTTAGTATGTAGATTAAGCTGGGAGATGACCAGCGTTTCCAAGAGTTTGCCTACGAAGGGAGCAATGGAGATTGGGCAATGATTAGCCAGAGAGGAAGGATCGGACGAGGGCTTCTAAAGCCCTAGTATATGGGGCGACATCTGAATATGTTAGCATTCTCCTATTATATCTTGGCAACACCCTTGCACATGGTGACAGAAATAACTCTCACCATTCTGACCTATTGAACACTGTTGGCAGTGCTTTATAAATGCTTGATGTTGATGATGATAATGGTTGTGATGAATCTCCATGGTATTTTATGTGATGATAATGGAGATGATGATAATGTTGATGAATCTCCATGATATTTTATTTGTGAGGATGCAAATTCACATGCTGGCAACCGAAAACGTTTGGGTAAGGTACCTTCTAGTGCAATATTACAGACTGCTGTTTTTCTCTCATGCCCCAGGACTTTCACCTGGGGTACTATGGATCAGGTGCTATAACTCTGATGGAAAACAATTTTATGTCTGTTGTACTTCCAGTGTTTCTAGCTGCAGCACACATTTCAATGAGATGGGCACACAAATGTATTTGCTGCTGAATTAAACTAGGGATTCCGGCTATTGTGGCAGACCTGGAAGAATCTGATTATTTCACCCACTCCTCTTCAGAGCTTTCTCACAACCCTCAGGTGTTAGATGGCTTGCTCACTTTGCTTTATCAGCTGCTTAATTTGCCATGCTCTGTCTGCCACCCCCTGATTTGGTGAAATTATGCCAGTGAGTCTGTGTCAGTTACGAAGCGAAATGTTAGCATGCATATCTTAATGTTGTATTTCTCATGCAAAGTTTGATGAACAGAGTGCAGTGATGTAAATGTGTTCCTGTATTACGATGTGTTCCTAATATGTCCAGACTGGCTACATCAGTGTAGACCAGTAAGGCCATGTAATGTATTTATTTATTTATGAGTACAGTTCAATGAAGTTTCACATACAAAAAAGAAAAAGAAAAGGACAATGACAACATGATTACAACTTCTACAATGAAGTCCACACATCCACTTACATACAATTTAAATACATTCATTCATTATTACTTATATTCAACTTGATTAATCAATTAATAAAGTAAGTATATAATTTGTGAATTCATTCAGGGTATCAGTTCATTGAGTTACAGCCTTTAGCAGAATAAGGTTTAAGATGTGACATTTCATGATTGATTGATTTAATTTGGCTGTTTCCTCACTATACTTGAGTGGGTATGTCAAGTTTACCGGAGGCCGTGACCGCCTTCCATGCTTGATAGAGGGCAATATGGACAGATTTCTTGTCTGAGTTAAAGCAGTATGCCCAAAAGCCATCACCTTTGATGTGGTTGTATCTTGCAACAAATGGGCCTAGCAAGTTCATGTAAAGAGGGTCAAATTTGCTGCATTCAGTTAGGACATGGCAGGCAGACTCTAGTTTATCCTAAACCCGGCAGTTCCAGCAGATTCTCGCCTCTTTTGGGATCGACAACTCAGGTCCAATATTCGCACGCAGAGGCAGTTTATTAACTCGCAAGAGTGACGGGTTCAGACACAGTTTCAAGTAAGGCTAAGGTTCATTATAGGAATTTGATAGAAACAGGCCCAACTCTCCGTAGCTCTTCAAGGAGCTCAGGTGAGTAGAGTTAGAACACCAATCCCATTTTTCAAGTTTAGTGATAAATGTATCTCTCTGGGTAAAGTAGAACTCCCAATTTGGAGTCCAGTCCACTTTTCTGTCTGGACGTTTCCTCAGCCAGTGTGGTAAGTATATATTTTCTGCACTTTCCCTTTTCTTTAGTGTGTAATCTCAAGAGGGGGCACACAGAAGCTGATCTGGCCTTTACGTACAGTAGGCATCTTCTTTTCTCTAGTTGAGCAGCTAGTGAGGTCAGCCCTAGTTGCAGTTTTATCATTTCAATAGGGACGCTCGGGCCCACACCCAATAACCTTCTCCAAAATGTCCCTTCCAGTACCTTCAACCAGCACAAGTCTTTCATACCTAAAGCATCTAACCCATAAAATATTGAGGCCCAAAAGCTGTGGCTGTAGAGAGACAATATACCAATCAAACTAAAGTCAGGTGTCTTTCTGATGCATCTAGACATAACTTTAGTAAGGGCAATTGGCTTGCGTGTTTTCTCAGCAATTATTGCCCCATAATTACCTTCTGTCGTAATATCGAGCCACAGATATTTGTACTCTTTTACCCTTTCAATAACTTCTCCCTCTACCAGCAGTTTGGGGACAGCCACATTTCTAGTAGCAAAATGCATGTATTTGTTTTTACCATAGTTCATGGTAAGTCAATTTTCTCTTGCATTGCTATACAGTGCAACCAAGGTACGCTTTAAACCAGAATAGGTGTGATCACAAAGAATAAGGTCATCTGCGTACAGTAAACAGTTTAAAAGGACGCAAGCAATATTGGGATGATGATTGTCCACCAGCTCCAAGTAGGCTGGCAGATCTGCTAGATACATGTTGAATAGTAAGGGGGCCAGTGAACATCCCTGTTTTAACCCCCTCTCAGTATGTATGGGACGGGACATGGTTCCCCCACTATGAAGCCTAACCTACACCAATGTATTCTCGTGTAAACTCCTTATGGCATATAGAAGATCAGCAGGGCACCCATAGCTCTCCAATTTCTTCCATAAGCGATTTCTGTCAATTGTGTTAAAGGCCGCTCTAAAGTCAATCATGACTATATGCAGGCTGGGGTTTTCCTCAGATTTAGCCTCTCTAGTTAGCCTGTCAATGAGCTAGTGACAATGTGCAGTCCCGGAACTGGCCCTAAAGCCCATCTGAAAATCATTTAAGATCTTAAATTCATTAGCAAATTTTGTCAGTCTATCAAGGAGTAGAGATGCGACTAACTTGCTGTTTACGTCGAGCATGTTAAGAAGCCGGAAGTTCTTAGGCGATGCTTTCTTGCCTTTCTTGTGGATGGGCACCAAGATGGAATTTCTCCATGAACTCTGGACTCTGCCTTCACTACAGACTTTTTGGAAAAGAACAAATAAGAGCTTTGACCAATATTCAGGTGATTTCCTCAAAACTGCACTAGATAAACTATTAGGGCCTGGGGCTCTGGAATCTTTGAGTTTCCGTATTTTGGTTTCGATATCTGCCAAGTTGAAATCTAGCTCAAAGCTTCTCTCAATATCAGGACAATCCAATCTTTTCTATAGAGACTGTTTCACTGATGTATTCAGTCCAGGTATGTTTGCTAATACCACATATGACTGACGGAGCGTTCTCAGTGTTGAATTTGGTCAACATGCTCCACATCTTTTTTGAGTCATTGGTCATTATTGCTTTGAGGAGATACTGCCATTGTGCGTTTCTGAGCAAGGATATCCAGTCCTTAACCCATTTTCTGTAACTATTTTTTATTTAACAACATGCTTTAAGGTTTACCTGTTGGTCTTGGTAAAGCTGTTTGATTCCTCTAATCTCTTGCCTCATTCTCCTCTTTGCTTCTTGTATGGCCTTGTCGTAATGTGGTCTGTGCCTCGATTTGGTCAGGATAACATATCTTCCCTTGTGCACGATCATTTGGATCATAGTTTCCTTGATCCAAGATTCAATTTCTTCTGCTGTGAGCCCAGCTAATTGTTCATGTTGGCATCAGGCTGTTTGATAACAAAGAGGTGTACCTTCTCTACGTTTCTCTTCCATGACCATCTTTTTTTATATGTGGAATAGTATGCAGGTTACAGAAAAAATAGTCTTTCGTTGAAGAATACAATCCTCTTGTCGGTTTCCCTGGCCTGTCACCTAAATCTCTTCCACTGAACATCTAGCAATCCCAGCCAAACAGGGAATCCAACCAGGCACTCCCCTTCAATGACTTGCTTGATCTCGCAATGGTTGACTGGGTGCTAACTTGTTCTGTTTCATTTATCTAATTCTCACAGCAGTATTTAGCATTGAAAACAATTATCACCATTTCGTGCTGATCTTTGTGCTTTGCATTACAGAGGATTTCTGCCATACTTTCAAGTATAATATTAGTGCAATCGTTACCTGGAGGCTCATAGATGCTTATAATATTGTAATTGCCTTTACTATGTGCCAGACAAATTCTTTTTTTGTTTTTTTTTGTTTTTGTTTTCCAGACTTTTTTAATTGGGCTTCGTAAAGCCAGATGAAAGTTAGATACAAGAATTCCGTAGTCAATTCAATACAGTAATGAAAAATACGTTCTTCCAGTAAAAAATAAAAAGGACATCTAACATTAAACCTTCAAACTGCAAGGATGTTGGAGTTAGGAATACTTAGGTGGATTCTGGTTGCTTGGATCGAGTTTTTGGCCCCAATGACTAGTCCCCCATAAGGTCGTGCTCTACGGCCTTTTCCGGACAAAATCTGGAACATCTGATAACCATCAATGTGTAATTTAGTTAATAACCAGCATTCCTGGAGATCTCAGGAACCCTCTACAGATAACAAGTGTATAAAACCTCTAGTGTTCCATGAGCTAATTACATAGTTTCAATTGCCTGATACCAGTTTTGTGGTGTTATTTCGGACCAAACAATTCAAGACTTTCCCATAATGTTCTCTTGCAAAATATTGGGGATCTGAGAGGGACCACCTCCGTTTTTCCCGGGCATCAATTTTTCACATAAATTGTCAGCTGCTGTGTTCATAGGGATAGGTACCGATAACAGGACAGGTAATGGGTCGATCTCATATCCCAGTTCCAAGTACCTAGTTTTGTGAAGTATGATCAAGTTAGCAGAGTCCACTGTCGTGCAGTGTATACGACTGCTTTGGAGGGCAGAGTTTTTGATAGGCTCAAAAAATTTGCCAGCATTAGCCCTCGTTGGTGGCAGTTGAGTTTGCAAAGGGCAAACCATCTCGTCATTAGGGGTAGGGGAGACTGCATCCATCTCTTCAAGGTCTAAGTCTGCTCCCTGTATGCATGCCGGGGAATAGTGAGACATTTTGTCATGGCTCCTTTTGTGCCATTGTTCTTTTATCTTCTTAAACTCTTTTTGGACTTTGCGTTATTTTGCTGTTTCCCTTTATTTCTTTGCTGGACTGGTCTTTGAGGGCTTGCTGATGTCGGGGCTTCCATTGTGTTTTTACGGCGGGGCCTGTTCTGTTTTCGTTGTTTTCTGTTAAGGTATATTATTGATGTGTTGCTGGCCTGTTCCAGGTTTTCCATGTATTCTACGCTCGCCTTGTTTGGACTTTCCAGGTTGATAGGAGCTTGATCGTGGGCACTTGGAGCTTCATTAGAGGGAATTGCATCAATCAAGACCTCCAAATCTTTATCAGGATAATCGCTTGTCATTCTCGCAGGGGTGATCTTGGCGACTTCCTCCAATTTTTTGTCATTTAGCCATAGCTGAACTTTCATGGCGAATTGAATTACCGTAAGTTGGGCTTGTATATGGCTAGGCGGGGCGCCAGATCTTGGGCAGTGTTGGAGATTCTACAAGCTTCCTCTGATGGAACCAGGTTCGGTGTAATTGAGTGTCTATGGAGGATATCTGTGGGCTGTGGGTAGCTAGGACCTTGGCAGGTGAGGCAGAAATTGCTAGTTCTAGCTGATTTGTTTCCTCAGTTGCAATTGGGGCGTTTTCAGATGTTTTTCCCGTTCCCAAGATGTCACGTAGAGAATAGCACAAGGCTAAAAATGAGTTTATTGTTGTCTATAGCTGCAAAAGACAAGTCAGTGATGTTATTCCTGTTTTTTGAGGGTGTGAACTGTGGCTGCTGTACGGGTGAGGTTGACGGAACAGTAGAGGAAGGTGCGGTCAGTAATGTCATCTTTTCTGCCTGAAAAAAGGATTTAATTCAGCCAGCATTCTTCTCCTTTTCTCTAATGCTTCGGCGTGGAGAACTAGTAGATTGGGGGTTTGTTTTGTTTACTTTGGTTCTGGTGGTCATAGTTGCTGAGTCTTTCTTGTACGGAGCAATTTTTCTAAGATTGTAATTGTTTGTTCTTGTGCGTAACTTCCCAGGCATTATTGCTCAGTATAATATGCCTTACGTATTGGAGGCTTGTTGGAACCAAAGGCAGTACCCTCTCTGAGCTAGGGTAAAATTACCGTACTGGTATACCACAAAATGGGCACACTTTCGTGAAGCAATTTGATAATGAGAAGGAAGCAGTAGAACCACTGACCATGTGGTTAATAGGTTCAGGATTTCAAATCTCTTTGCTTGGTGTAACGATGGAAGAACCAGGCAGGGGGAAGTTCAGGGGGAGTATATCTCCACTTCACCCCTTCACCCCTCACCAAACACTTTGCACTCTTACATAGCGCGAGCGCTTCGTGCGGGTGCCCGTTCATAAGGGGAAGGATCTCCTCCTTTCCTTAAAGGGCCGGTGAGGAGCTTGTGCAACACCGCCTTGAAGCAGTTCCAAACTGTGTGTTGCAGTACTGCTGGATTAAAGTCAGAGACTTCACAGACGGACATCCGGGTCGTTCGTCGGCAACACAACACAAAACACTTTGCACTCTCATTTCGAGCCACTGTAATAACACTCATGTTGGCTTTGCCCTTGATGCGAGTAAAGAATTCCATTCAACAGTAAGAAAACATGTCCAGACTGGCTGCATCAATGTAGGCCAGTATGGCCAAATTCGAACACTGATTGTGTTGACTTTACTCTTGATGGCAGTAATAAATAATAATAATAATAATACACATTTATATAGCTCTATGAAGCCTCAGGCATCTGATCGCTGCTTATTATTACCCATGGTGTGTGGTGCTCATTTATCGACCTCGGAAGTATGAAAGGCTGAGTTTGGCCCTGCCGGGATTGGCTCTGCACGGAGGCCAAAACCAGCGCTCTACTCGCTGTGCAATCTGACCGGCCATCTCACAGTAAAGAAATGTGTGTGCAGACCAGTTGGCACTGCACAAATGCAACACCCCTCCCCCAAATCAGAGGCTCAATCCCTAGCACATGCTTTCATGCACTTTCAATGTGCACCCACGCAGCATTAAACACTCTCTCATTCACCGGCCTGTCCACTTAACATGCACTCTACTTCACGCTCACATCCAAACATACACTCCCTCATTCCACACACACTTAGAGAAATAAACCCACACATAAACACACACAAACACACATACATTTTTTTTCTTACCTGCAACCCTGGTCTCACTCCACTATATCCCACACTGCCTCAGACTCCCACGACAGCCCTCCAGCTCGCACACAACATGCAACAGGTACCAGGATGCAGGGAGAGCTTCCTGGTTCCTACAAATGCACAGTGGCACCGAAGCTCCTCCAGCACGCCGCCCTGAGCCTTTTAATGTGCAAGGATGTGCAGCAGCCCTCCCTCCACACATTCGTCCCCAAAGCAATCCAGCCTGCATCCCCAATGGACATGCAAGGGTGAGGAAGCATAATGCCCTTGGCCTTGCATGGCCCATTGGGCAGGCACCCTGGGGTATTGAAAACTGTCAAAGGAAACCTATGTTGCCCTTTGACAATTAAAGCCAGCCCAGGAGGGCTTTACTCAACTGCTTGCTGCAGCTGCAGCTAAAGGAGTTTCACTGGGTTGGCTTTGCTCGTTGACAATCGGTGGCGGGCCGGCGCGCCGTTATCCATTATGGACAAGCCGCAACTGCACATGACATACAATGTTCACTGCAGCAGTTACGAACTGGCTGGACATGTATGAAGATCAGCTAAAAACCGAAACTGTTTTCAAAAGTCACAATTTTTCAATTCTGTGATCAACGAGTGCTGGTGGCACTGTGTTACCACCGGCAGTTATTTAATCATAGACAGCAATTCGACGATAATTCGTCAAAAACTTGTGGAACATTTTTTCCATTCTATTGGCGTGTGGCCATTGTGGAATTGGAGGTTGCCTACTACAGGGGCATTTACAATTTACCACCGTGTGGCAGTATTACAGTTTCTGGAATTAGGCTTTAAGTCGCGTCTTTCGAAAAATAGGAAGCTCTTTTCTCCCGAAATGCATCAGTTGTGCCTCAAAACATGGCTGTTTACCCGAAAAGGACAAGGTTTACACTAAGGATGTTTCAATACAAGAAGAGCAACAAATCTTCAGAAATATACATTTCTCCGGACTGCTAATAAAAGGACTGCACCGTGAAAAAATGGGGGGAAAACTGCATCCCTAAAGTCACGGGCAGACCCCTGGAGATGTTCCCATCGAAACCACATGACGGTGGGGTTGGGCTGGGCTCGAGATTAAACCACAGGAGGCAAAGGTCAAGCCCAGCGCGATCTAAAAGCGAAGTCCCACCTCGCCCCATGTGGGCATTGTCCCATTGTGAGCGCGTTCCGCTTGTGCCAGTGCCAGGCGTGAAGGGCATGTCAAGTGCTACACTGTCAGCCTCGGTGCCTAATAAACGCCGTTTATTTATTTCAGGATCCTGCTCTTCGTCTCCATGTTTGTGTGTGTATCATTGGGTTGGTCGAGGGAAGCGCATGCGTGCAAAGGAGATAAGGGGTAGCAAATTGGTTTTCTGACGATAGGTCACTATAAAACGAGGTTTCCTCGCCTGCGTCTAATTACATACAAGCTGAAGAACTGGTAAATGACGCAGCACTAATAGAGGGCCGTGTGGTAAAACAGCGCAGTGAGTTCTGTAACGTAGACGTTTATGTATCCCGCCGCGTGTAATTAATGCGGGCTGCATAATGACCCAACCTTAGTTTTGCCATTGAAGTTGAACCCGGCAGTCGAAACGTGTTAAAAAGCCCACGTTAGACATTTGCCTTTGTGGTGATCCACAAATGTTATGAACTAATAGCAATGGCTTTTTGCTTTTACATTTCTACCGATCAGTAACTGCTCAGGCGCACGCAGAGCTGCCTGCCCAGGGCCTGTAAATTGGTGCCGCAGAGACAGGTTCTGCTCAAACATCAGTTCCCTGCATATGCAAAGGCCTGTCACCCTTTTAACTGTGACCTTCTGAACCCAGCGGCAGAGTCCAGCCTCACGCGCACCCTGAACAAGGGGCATTGTTGGCTTACACATGAGCCATTGTTTCTGCTGATGGGGGAAGTTGACAACTCGATGTCAATAGCACACCAGGGCGCTGTGGGATATTTGTGTCCGCGTGGCGCACGCTGTGATCCCCTTCGTGAGACCCATACACGATTGCCTTAGACATTAACTTCCAGGGACCCAGATGGCCGTTGAGTTGAAGTGGGCCATCTTTATGCAAAACTAAGGAGATATTTAGAGCGCGAGGTCAGGTAAGGGTAACCTCGAGCCTGCCCCTTCCTCTGTCTCCTGTTGACACACAGATACTGCTATACCACGTCCATGGCATCCTCTCACTCTTGCTTACTTGCCGCTTTTGTACCACTGTTAATCGACCAGAGGTTTTTTATATTATTTTTAATTACACTCAACATAATTTACACAACAATGTGTGGGGTATGTACCTACATTAGTCACTTACGCCTCTGCCTTTCTATCGATGCATAGCGTAAGTGTGGTTTGCGGTTTCGGTATGCATGCATGGGGTTAGAAAATTTGAGTACATTGTTTTTCCTAATTCTCTTTCTTTCTTGTTTACTTCTAATGAAAAATGTTACAATGACACACACCATTTCAAATACCCATACTTGCTACACAAGCCAATGCTGCCCCAGTTTGTATGGTGAAGGGCGGCTTGCGCAGCTAAGTAGCGGCGCAGGAACGCCCTCAAATTTCCCACGCAAGACTACGTTCCTGCCCCCTCTCCCACGTCCCCCATCTGCCCTATGTCCTAATCCTACGTCGCACCATGGCGCCACCAATTCCAGCCCTGCTGCCAAACCTCCCTCATGAGCACCCCATCGTGAAAGTGGTGGTGTAAAAGTTGTTAACAATAAAGGGTACTGCCGATAAGGGCAGTGCCCATCAAAACCTCCTTCCTGGTCGGCACGGACCACAGCGTTCTGCACCGGCTAAAGCCAATGTTGCCTACCTTCGAAAATGAAATACCCTCCGTTTTTTTCTGCCCATGATACATGCCTAACATTTACCGTAAGCACTCAAGACTCCATCTCTACTTCATCCCAGGTTAAACAATCATTTGAAAAGTCAACCGTGTTGTCTCCTGTATGGCCATTAGATATACATTTGCAGGTGGAACAGTGAAGGGTGAAGATCAGCCAGTGACCAGCCTCTGTGCCTCTTAGCCTATGACCCTTTGCTTTTGCCTTTCTCCCTGTTGCACCTGTGAGTACCCTAGGCTTACTCATTATTGTACTGTCTCTACACACTGTGCTACTCACCTATAATGCATTCACGCCTGCTCCTCCTGATTCTCCTACTCACCTCTCCCTACGCTTTCTCCAATCACGCTACAACGTACTTCTTTACTACAACTTGAAAACTCCCACTACTCCATTTCTCTTCCACCTCCTTCCATCAAACAAAGCCGACAAGCTAACCATACCTCCTCTAACAACTATCCACTTCGCCTCTCTTCCTCTGAGACTCAACTTCTCTACTCTTCCTTTCCTCATCATCAGAACAATGCGCTCTGGAATGCTCAGTCTGTATGCAACAAAACTTCCTTTATCGCGGACTACTTTCACTCCGGCTCTCCTCCAGAGACCTTCTTGCTATCACTGAAACCTGGATTTCTCAATCTGACACTGCAAATCTGGCGGCTCTACACGACTCCAAACTATCCTTCATTCACTCTCCTCGATTGACTGGCAGAGGTTGAGGCGTCAGACACCTACCCTCTTCCCACCTCAATGACTCACAAATCTCCAATGCTACGTCCTCTCCTTTCTCTTTTGAATTCGCCATCTCTACTATTACTCTGCCTGACTCGGTTCACATCATTTCCATTTGTTGCCCACTGGACCATTCCTTTATTATCTTGTGCAACTCCTTCATTCTCTTTCCACCAAACATAACCTAATTCTCTTCTGTGACTTTAACTTCCCTCTCCAACCACTCCTCAGAAATCTGAACTTCAGTCTTTTCTTAGTGACCACGCTCGCCACTCTATACATAACCGACCTACCCACACAGGGGGTAACTCTTTGGATCACTTATTCATCTCCACCTCTAACTCAGCCACTAACACTACTGTCTCACCATCCTTATTTGATCACTCAATTGTTTCCATAACTATCTCCTTTCCACCCTCTGACCTTTCATCACCACTTACTTCACCTATTACTAAAAGGAAATGTAAACCTTCTGCCATTCCCCCTTTCACTCTGACCTTCAGTTCTCAGTCTCCTCCGTCACACCCGATTCCTCTACCACCAGCACTGCCTTCTCCAGCTTCCAATCCCTACTATATGGCTCATTCTTCTCCCACTTCCCACTGTGCACCTTCCCCCATAAGCCTCAGCATCGTCAACCATGGGTCACCACATTCAAACGCTTTCTCTGCACAGATATGTGTCAGCTGCTGCGCAAATGGAGGCGTTCCCACTCGCATGAGGACCTGCAACTCTACCTCTGTGCCCTGAACTCTCTCAAGTCCACTCTCGATACAGCGAAAAAGGAATTCCATCTAACTCTCATTGACTCTCAATCTAACCATCCTCATCAACTACAAGGCATCCTAAACCCACCCCTCACTCACCCTGAGTGTATGACTATCAACTCCACTCTCATAGCTAATGACCTAGCTGAATAATTTGCTGCAAACATTTCCAAGTGCGTGATTGATTCCTTTCACGAAAATTTAGAACTCATACTTTTTGGATTTTGAATTTTCGTATATGAATTAATCACGTATATCCAATTCTCCTTGACCTGCTTGCTGCCTTTGACACTGTTGATCACTCTGATCTCCTTAATACTCTCTTTCTTCTTGGGATTTGTGATAAGACCCTTGTCTGGAGTGAATACTCCCTTGCATCTCACCAATTCTTTGTTTCCTGGAGCAACAACACCTATCAACTCACTCCTCTAATGGTTGGTGTTCAACAAGGCTCTGTAATCAGTCCACTCCTCTTTACACACTACACCTCTGCTCTTGGGGCTGTGGAGAATCCTGCGGATCCCCTACTAAAATACTGCCCATAGTCTCCTCCCAGGTGGCCAGGAGAGGGGGCGGATGCTTCTGAGGGAGGATCACTTGGGTTGTGAAAAGAGGAACAAAATATCGAGGCTGAGTACCCCAAAAGGAAATACACCAAACACAGGTTTCAAATGAACATTCAAAGTACTTTTATTCTCTATCGAAATACAATTACTAAACAGTGCAAAGTCAAATAGCTATCGGCCCTCAGTACAACACAACAAACTCCAGCGTGGTTCAGTGTGTTCAGTGAGAGACTGTACATTAGAATGCATTCACTTTTTATACATTTTGTGAGTGCTATGGCCAACCCCTCTTCGGATTAATAGTCTACTTTATACATCACCAATTCTAGGGTTCGTTGCCGAGTCTCAAATAACCGCATCTAACTGGTTTGTTCTTTATTACATGTAACAATATGCGTATGCATTAACTGTGTTTTCTAAGTTTCGTATTGCAGGTCTTCTTAAACATTAATACAATATAGTAAAACAGATGTTCTTTGTCTAATGTGTAAATACATTATCATAATATATACTTGTGAATTGGTTTCATTGCGCGATTAATCCTTTTACACATAGGTCAATGTAGGACGAGGTCTTAGTTCATGACCTCAACAAGTAGCCTGCAGGCAGATTACACATTAGCGATGTACAGAGGTCAAGACGGCCATGTTGTATTTTGCAATGACATCGTCCACCATTTTAGCTCACAGGGTGGCTTTTCCACATAAATCCTAAAATGGCGGTTTGACCTAAAATGGCAGCCTACATGGATTAAAGGTCAGGACCTTGCAACACAGATCTCGCAAGTGACTTTCGAACAGCTTGACGTAGGCCAATATTAATATATTTATTACAATAGGAGGCACGATATACTTTTTATTCCGACAAACCCTCCTTTTGGCCTATGCCAAGTGCTAAAAAAACTATTTTGGGTTTCTTTACGAATAACTCCATGCATCAGTATCCATGTACCCTGAATCACTATCTGAAATATCTATTGCCATTAGGTCTTTTACTAATATATCTTTTAACACATATTCTTTGGAAGTTTTATCCGAGGCATACACCTCATGTCCTATCGAATTTATCGCTTGTGCACAACATCCCCCTAGCATCGAACACATACCAGGCAGACACTGAATACAGCAACAAAGGAACAACAGAACTCCTAAAATAGTTAATAAAACCGAAAGTACCTTCCAACCCTAAGATCGCAAGAAGTCCCAGAACCAAGCGCTTAGATCCCAGTTTCCCTCGGGAACATGCACTTCAGAACCAAGGATGTGCAGATTTTGTATTGCCCTAAAGATAGTTGGGGAGGAATCTGGTACGAAAACACAGCAAGCGGACCCCACTAATTTGCATACTCCACCACGCTCAGCTAGAATGACATATAATGCCATTCGATTTTGGAGTGCTACTAATCTTATTGCTTTCTGCTCTAATGTCACATTATAGAGTATATCTGTGGTCCGGTTGATGGTTCTCTCCAGTACTCTCGCTAGTCTCCTGATATCTTCTGAATTCGCTATCTGCCCCCAAAATGGCACAACTGATTTTGCTATGTCTCCTAATACTTGTGCCGGGGTATCACCATTCTCATCCCGCCGTGGACGAGCCTTCGAACCTTCTTTAGTACTCGCTATGAACACCCCAGGTAACAGGATCCCTAAATAACAGGTTCCCTGCCAATCCCTGGGCAACCATGGAAATGCTATATTACCGCAAACAAAATAGACAGGTTCGCCTACATACAAAGGTCTGTCTTCCCCAGTCAAATTTGCAACGTTGGCACAACCTTTAAAATTTCCCCATTGACCGGGTGCCATTCATCTGTATGCAGAAAGAAACTGAATGGGGGCTATGGTTAACAGTGTAGGAAGGAGGCATGGCATCCTTATTGCCTATCAGAGCCATTTTGAAGGAAATCAAAGATTGAAAAGGACGAGACAGTCTATCAGAAGGCCTAATAGAAGCAATATTCGGTCTACTCCTATTTGCAAAAAGAGAGCATCCCAGGGGAGTCAAAAGACGTTTCTTAAAACTATTCAAATTGGTGCCATCAAAATTTCCTGAGACGCTATCATTCAATTGGCCAAAGAACAGTGCTCTAAGAGAAGCGTAGCAAGCAGTTGTTAATCGTAAAGGATGAATATACCAACCTAGCCCCTTATCCCTGTGTTGCGGTAAATGTGAACAGACCCAACAATTGGATCTATTAAAAATGGCATGCGTAGCGTTCATTATAAGTAACAGTTATGATACTTTTGTCTGTGCTGGGAATCTCTAGGGGACAAAGTATGCGAATGCACAAAAGGTGTATGAACAGTGGGTACATTTACAGTCAGTAACGAAAACTCTAAAGGATAAGCTTCTTCTAAATACCAAAGGCCTACAACAGTGCCTATTATAAAACCAAATATTATTACAAAAATACAGCAGTACGTTTTCGTGGCCCAGGCATTTTGTCCATTGTCCCGGTTGGTCACCCCCTTATTTACAAGTCCAATACGAGCGGCGGCGGTAGCAGGCATTGTAGTCTTCAAAACGGAAACCCCAATGTTCGTTGCTGGCGACCCCCCGGTCGCGCGATTTCTGTGTCCTTGCAAAACCCTAGCCAACAGAATCCCCTTTCTCAAATTTGGGCAAAAGTAAGCCCTCGATGATTCTTTTCCTTCCTTGAATGCACAGTCGAACCGTGCCGCATGTCTATTTTCTCAGACGCAAGTGATATTTGGTTTTTCCTGGTACTGATTGATCCGGAAGCAATGTGTCGTCACTTCCCGTTGGAAGCAACGTATTCGGGACAACCGAAGGGGCTGCGTTTGAAACAGCCGTTCCCGGGTGCAAAATCGGTGGAGAGTGTGAAAACAAAATGGCAGCTTCCCAAGCTTCTCGGACTTAGAGATATTCTCCGACACACTCTCTGTGCTGTTTACTGCTCTAGGATCGTTGGTTGCAGTATCAGCAAGGGGTTCTGCTTCTTCTGTAACGTGTGGCACAGGGTGAGGAAGTTTGTTGATTTGTGACGCGTGGATCCAATTCTTTCGGCCAGCTACCCGCACCGCTGTTTGGGTGACCAACAAGACCTGGAACGGCCCACGCCAGCGAGGCGCGAGGCAGGAAGTGCGCTCAATTGACTTAGTGAGCACCCAGCTTCCAGGTCGTATGCCGTGGCCCGGGCCATCGTACCGCACAGGTGAGGCCTCTCGTACCTGGTGGTAAATCAAATACAGGTTTTTAGTCAATTGGCTACAATAATCTGAAAGTAATACATTTTCAATATCTCTTAACTTTCGACATTTTGGCAAATTCCAGATATTGGCAGGTCTCCCCATTACCACCTCAAATGGAGAGAGCCCAGTCTTAGTTTGAGGGGTTGTACGCAGGGCTAGTAACACGATCGGTAAGGTGTCTGGCCATTTTAGTTTGGTGCCGGCACACGTCTTAGCGAGTTTGTTCTTGATGATACCGTTGTGTCTTTCTACTAGCCCGGCGCTCTGAGCATGTCTGGCCGAATGGAACTGTTTGTCAATTTGTAACGCTGTACATATCTGTCGGATTACAGCGGCGACAAAATGTGGACCATTGTCCGACCAGATAACTCTCGGCAAACCGAACCGGGGAAAATACTCCTTTAACATAGTTTTTGCAGTGGTCATAGCTGTAGCATCTTTAACAGGGAAAGCCTCAACCCACCTACTAAAGGCACAAATTGCTACCAATACATATTTTAAATGATTGCATCACTCCATTTCAATGAAATCAAAGGGAATTACTTCAAATGGGACAGAGGGTGGCCCAAAACTTCCGCTCGGGGTTGCTGTCCCCTTTCCCACATTATGTTGTAGGCAAATGATACAATTCTGGACATAGTGCTGAGCAATTTTTGAAATGTTGTCGTTTACCCACACTCTTTCTAACATTTTCGTCATCTGTTGAGCACACACATGTGTAGGACCGTGTGCCACTACAACCATCATTAGCACGTACGCATCGGGGAGTAACCATTTCCCATCCACCGTGTCCACCCAACACCCATCATCATCAAGTTTTCCCAAGCCCTCAGCCCACCTCTTGGTTTCTTCTACTGTGGCATCGGCTTGGATATCCCGTACAGACCCCACATCCTCATCCATCACATTAGCATTTTCAGTCTCCCTAGAAACATATATCTCCGTAAAGAGATCAGTGGCAGTTTGTCTAGCTATTTGATCAGCGAAAGCATTCCCTTTTCCAATGTTATCTACAATTTTGCGATGTGCTGCACATTTTACAACTGCTGACTGAGTAGGGAGCGCAAGTGCTGAGAGAAGTTGCACTATTAGGGTGCCATGTTGGATCTTGGTGCCATGCGAGGTTAGGAATCCTCTTTCCGACCAAAGTCTCCCAAAGTTGTGAACCACCCCAAAGGCATACTGACTATCAGTATATATATTCACTGCAAGCCCTTCGGAAAGTTCACAAGCTCGGGTTAAGGCTATAATCTCTGCGGCCTGCGCAGAATTATGAGCAATTCTCTTAGTTTCTACAACCGTGCTCAAGGTAGTGATTGCATAAGCGGCTGTGGATGTACCATCCGGAAGTTTAAAACAAGAGCCGTCACAAAACAACTCTCCTTGCGGATTATCCAAAGGGGTATCTTTCAAATCAATCCTGCCCTTTGTTTCTTGCTCGGTCATATACAAACAATCATGTGAGTCTTCATCGCCGCAAGTAATATCTTGCGGGAAAGGTAGGAGTTCAGCCGGATTGAGAACACAACACCTCTTAATGTGAATGTGAGGGGCAAACAAGATTAATTTGTATCTCGTCAACAGTGCGGAAGTGAGGTGTTGCGTTTGAGTTCGGTTCAATAGAATATCTACAGAGTGAGGACCATCAGGGTCAAATCATGGCCTAGGACCATTCCCTCACTCTGCTTTACAGACACAGCAGCAGCAGCGACAGCACGCAAACATCTTGGCAAAGCGCATGCTACAGGGTCAAGGGCAGAGGAATAGTAACCGCACGGACTATTCTTCCCTCCATGCTCCTGCGTTAATACAGCCAAAGCACATCCATCAAGTTCATGCACAAACAATACGAAGGCCTTTTCATAGTTTGGTGTGCCCAAAACTGGTGCAGAGCATAGTGCAGTCTTAAGCAAGTCAAACGATTGCTGGTGTTCCGAAGTCCATGGCAACGGCGAAGAAATGCCCTTCTTCGTCAAGGCCAACATCGGTTTTATCACTTGTGAAAAATTTGGGAACCACAACCTACAGTAAGAAGCCATACCTATCAAGGCCCTAACTTCCTTCTGCGTATTTGGGACAGACATGCCAGAAATGTGTTTTATTCTTTCAGGTGTCAATCTTCTTCCCTCCTTTGACAGGAGATAGCCTAAATAGGCGACCTCCTGGCAACAATATTGAAATTTCTTAAGCGAAGCTTTGTGACCATGCTTAGCTAGATGAATAAGTAGTAACACGGTGCCCTCCTTACAGGCACTCTCAGAGTCTGCAGCCAGAAGCAAATCGTCAATGTACTGAAGCAAAGTACAAGTAGAGGGAAATTCAAGGGTATCAAGTTGCTCTTTCAAAGCCCTACTATAAATACTAGGACTCTCTGTGTACCCTTGAGGTGCACGAGTAAATGTAAACGAGCGCCCCCCCTAAGGTGAACGCGAACAAATATCTACTATCCTTGTGTATAGGAATACTAAAGAACGCATTCTTTAGGTCCACAACACTAAAGTAAGTAGCTGTAGCTGGAATCATGGTTAGGATTGTCGTCACATCAGGCACAATTGGAAACTGCGGTGCCACAACTTTATTAAGGGCACGTAAATCAATTATAAAACGAAATGGAATTACATTATCGCCTTTCTTGTACACTGGTAAAATCGGACTATTACACAAACTTCCTGAGATTTCTTCAATCACACCACGGTGCACAAAATCGGAAACAATACATTTCAAAGCTCGCTCGCCCTCAACCGAAATCTTATACTGAGGAATGCGTGGCAGCTCAATTCCATGTTTCATAACTATCTTAACAGGCTCAATCTGCAAAACACCGACATCATTGTCGTCAACAGCCCATAAGCTCTCTGGTACATCAATGAATTCTGGAGGCAAAGGTCTAGTCAGAAATTGCGAGGCGGAAGATTGCTGCAGTGAAATTGTCAGGCGTACTCCATCAGAAGAACAATAAATCACTGCATTTAATTATTTTAACAAGTTCAATCCCAGCAAGTTTTCCCCGCAATCCGAGGTCAATAGAAAAGGACACTGGTCCGTAAAAGGACTCAAAGAAATAGGTACTGGTATAGAGACCGGACAAATAACTGGAGTACCGGAAAACCCTACAGAAACATTGGTTTGCCCTAACAGTGGAACGTTTGGAACCCGTGAACGATCAATGGAACACTTCTGCGCTCCAGTGTCTATCAAAAACTGATGTTTCCTATTTTCCACTATCATTTCAACGTAGGGACCTTTCTGATTGACGGGAATAGGTGTAGGTTCCAAACCCTGTTTAGGGCAATCCTAACAAAAAAGAATATTGTCAAAAGGAAGCTCTTCAGATAAATATGCAGCGGAAGGTTGATCGAATATGTTCCTAGTATCCACACTCGGAGTCTGATTGTCCTGTGAAAAAGGCTGTTGAGGGTCCTGTGTAAACTGACCTCTACCAGGGCCCCCTATGCCCGGGCGACCTCTAGATCGCCTACCCATATTATTATTCGACCTCTGTTGAAGGGCGGGACATTGTGCTCGCCAATGACCCTCTCGTCGATAATAAGCACATTGATTAATATTCACAGGACCCAAGGGCACATTCCCCTGTGGTACATACTGACCTCTAACCTGAGAGTTACCCCCTCTGGGGCCTCTAACAATTTGCTGGAATAGCACCTTTGTTTTTAAATCACCTTTCCGTTTTTCAATCCTATCTTTTTCATTGTTGACATGATTCTCATAATACTGAGCCATGTGCAGTACTTCTGATTGAGATTTTGCCTGCCAAGCTCTCTCAGAGGACATAATCTGTGACTGGATGTCAGGCAGCAATCCACGTACAAATTTGTCCACAAATAACCTTTTCCCAGACTCTGTGCCTAAGTCTTGTCCACTGAAATCTGAAAATACCTGTTCGAACCGATTAAAGAACTCGGTAACACCCTCAGACTTTCCTTGGACACAGTCTGTAAGCTTGTCCCATATAATTCTTTTTTCGGGAATTATGGTTTTTAATTTAGCAATGATTCTATCAGGCAAGGTTAATATCACCTGTTGTGGTCTTTCACCAGCTGGCCTTTCCCCATCGAATCTAGTTAAATTTGCCCATGTATCTCCCAACCCGGGTACATCGTAAATAGTTCTAACTTGTTTCCACAAATCTACGGGCAGGAGTACTGGAAACAACAAATCAATGTCACCCAAGGTGAACACTGAGGATTTCAAAACGGATTCCATCTCTTTATAGACCCCTGTCGGATTTTTCCTAATATCAGGAATGGACTGTCTAATGGTGTTCACTTCCTGTCGTGAAAACGGGACATGAACAAACTGTGATACATAATGTGCGGGAATGTCCAAAGCGGCTATACCTCGTGCAGCATCGGCCGCTACCTCAACCTTCGGGACAAATGTCAGAGGAACCTCTCTCATAGGCAACTGAGATGTAGGCAACTCCGAACGTTTACTAAGCAACAGAGCCAAATCGAGCGCTAAAGCAGTCGAAGAAGTGTCAAATGAAAAAAGCTCTCTTACAAATATTCAATAACTCTGTGGGACAACTAATCTTCCTCTTTACGCATTCATCTTGCAGGTACTCTACCATTACCTGTATCACTTTTCTCTGCATTTCCAACGTATATTGACTATATGTGTCATATACCTCAACTGGAGTTATCGATATGTCTGAAATCCATCTAATCGCATCTTTCTTACAAATTCGCATTTCCTCCGACATCGGTTTACGACACGGAAGGTACCGTTTCTGTACATACATACTTTCCTCTTCATCATCCTCATTCCGTATCCTTTCTAACTCCTTTCTATATTCAAATAACCTTTCGACATGCTCATTTACTTTCTCCACAGTATCTCTGGAAAGTGCTAAAGTATTTAGATCCCTTAACTCTTGCGCAACATCCGTATTATTTAATCTTCCCCACATTATACATAACTGAATCCCCAAACCTTGAATATAAACGTTTTTCTCAGGAAAATTATCTGTATTAGAAAGTGTGGAAAAAACACTAGCCTGATCATCCTTCTCCATACAATGTTTAGGCCATGCAATTAATTCACGTTTCTTCTCCGGTGGAACAGCACTGCGAGTGACAACCTTCGAGCCTGCACCATGATCGATTACAAGCGGCCCAAGACCACTTGGAAGAGAGGGGAAAGGCAAATTTGATGGAGGAGCTATAACTGGTGCGACAGGAAGAGGCGGAGGTGCAGGTGGAAGGACAACAGTCAAAGGAACAGGAATAATAGGTTGAGCATTTCTGGATACCAAGTGAGAAAGCCCTTTCCATATTTTTAGCCGACTCAGACTGTTTATCCTGATCATATAATAATGCCTTTTCGGCAACCGTCTTATGACGGCGTGCATGTTTTTCTCTACTCTTAAGCTGTTGTAACGCTTCTTTTTTCCAATTCTGTAAAACATCAAATGCTGCAGGTCTAGCCTTTTTCTTTAACAATACTGACTCCAAATATTCAATGCGAGGGATCTCGAAACTACCATTGATTGGCCACTGAAGTTCGGAGGCATGTCTGGTTTGTCTGTGCCAAATATCATTAAATACTATACTTCCAATGCCATGCTTACAGTACATAGTACATGCCGGCGACCCCTTCTGTGGTGCCGGATGGCTAAATTCCAAAGGTTGTCTATCACTGCGGAATAATACCCTAAAGCAGGTAGACAATTTCCCAGGCATATCTCAAATTCTTGGTGTTACCTGGTCATTAATTGTGTCTGCAGATACAATGCGCCAAAATTCAAATTGCCAGGGTTAAATTAAGAATTGGGTCACGACTCACCTGGCCAAACCTAAGGAGGACCGATCGGTACTTCTAAGAATCTTACCTAACTAATCTTACCTCGTGTATGGTGATTTCGGCAAATCTGCCCGCCTCGATAAGTGGACCCTGGTCAAGATGCCGTCTCAGACCACAGGCTAGTCGTCCAGGGATCGGATCGTGCAACGCTGCTGAGGTGTCGTGTCTCATCCAGGGGCCCCTTACTTTTGTACACCGTCTGATCCCGGTCCGATAGCAAGTGTCAACCTTCAACAATCCGGCATCAATCTTGAGGGTCCCTATTCGGGCACCAACTGTGAAAAGAGAAACAAAATATCGAGGCTGAGTACCCCAAAAGGAAATACACCAAACACAGGTTTCAAAGGAAGATACAAAGTACTTTTATTCTCTATCGAATACAATTACTAAACAGTGCAAAGTCAAATAGCTATCGGCCCTCAGTACAACACAACGAACTCCAGCGTGGTTCAGTGTGTTCAGTGAGAGACTGTACATTAGAATTCATTCGCTTTTTATACATTTTGTGAGTGCTATGGCCAACCCCTCTTCGGGTTAATATTCTACTTTATACATCACCAATTCTAGGGTTCGTTGCCGAGTCTCAAATAACCGCATCTAACTGGTTTGTTCTTTATTACATGTAACAATAAGCGTATGCATTATCTGTGTTTTCTAAGTTTTGTATTGCAGGTCTTCTTAAACATTAATACAATATAGTAAAACAGATGTTCTTTGTCTAATGTGTAAATACATTATCATAATATATACTTGTGAATTGCTTTCATTGCGCAATTAATCCTTTTACACATAGGTCAATGTAGGACGAGGTCTTAGTTCATGACCTCAACAAGTAGCCTGCAGGCAGATTACGCATTAGCGATGTACAGAGGTCAAGAAGGCCATGTTGTATTTTGCAATGACATCGTCCACCATTTTAGCTCACAGGGTGACTTTTCCACATAAATCCTAAAATGGCGGTTTGACCTAAAATGGCGGCCTACATGGATTAAAGGTCAGGACCTTGCAACACAGATCTCGCAAGTGACTTTCGAACAGCTTGACGTAGGCCAATATTAATATATTTATTACAATAGGAGGCACGATATACTTTTTATTCCGACAGGGTGGAGACCAAGCCCAGGGAAGTGGGGAGATTTCATTGGGTGAGACAGTACCTTGCCTGGGAGAAGAATACTTAGAACACAGACTTAGAGGAGGAGTTGGCTTATTGCCATTCTGATATATCTCAGCCTCCTACTAAGGGTAGAAAGGTAAAAGCTAGAGAGGTACTTCAACCTAGTGTTGAGCTTAACAACCTATCTTTTATACCCCTAAACATCCATATCCTCCACAATGTCCAAGGTATGCCAACAGGAACGGCAGATCTTTGACTTTTTCTGCCCCATCTGTTGCTAAAAAGGTTACACATTTTGACTCCTATGATAATTTCAAGGTAGGAAAATCTCTACCCAACCCTTTTAAAGATGTAGAGAAATTGCAACTTTCTACAATGGACTGCAAGTCCAAGAATCCCACAGGTACTGTGAAGAAGAAGAAGAGGGCTAAAGATACATGCAGGAGCTCAGGTCAGGCAGGCAACCTTATAGCTTTTGGTAGTGTCAGGCAATTCATTCCAAGGTCCTGTACCTGAAACCAATTAACCCACCTGAGGGGCATAAAAGGCTGCTGCAGGGATGAGCAGTAGAAAGAAGCTGGTGCAGGAGCCGAAGGTTGGTAGCAGCAGAAGAAGAAGTAGTAGAGCACAAGGCTGACAGTTCACAAGGAAGTATGACCGTAGAAGAGACACCAGAGCAGAGGAAGAGCAGCTTTCACCTGCAGGCTGTAAGTTGGTCCTATGCTCACAAACCCTGTATGGCTGTGGGAGCATTGGAAGTGACGAGAAGAAACAGGTAGTCTTTCCTTGTGCACCTAATTACTGCCAAGGGAAACTGGAGAGTAGAAGCTTCTCCTTTGATGAGGCTAGATCAGAGACCCCAATGCAGCAGAGTGGTGTCGGTCCCAAGAGTGCCTACAGCAGTAGCAGTAGAAGAAACCAAGCCGGGAAGCAGAAGCAGCCAGCGTTCGCAGTGATTGCGGATTTGAGAATGAGAAGCTCTGTATTACAAATTAACCAAAATACCTTGCTGGTAACTGTAGCCAGCTTTTTTGTCACTCACATACATATTCAAGTGAGATAAAGTTCTTCGTAGAAGTGGGAAGTCGATTTAACAAGGGAAATGTAACACGCAATGAGATTATCAAAGCAGAAACACCTGCGTGCAGTGAAGCATTTTCTTTTCCCATTGTTAAGTATAACTCAATGCCGAGTGGTCGCCTGGCTCCTGTTAACACAGAGAACATTGCTGGTAACCTCCTGAATTCTAATTGACTTTTCCGAAATATTACAAGCACAGTTTTAACATCTGAAGAGATTGTGTGTGAGATTGTTTCCTAACAACCTTAGAGGCTGTACGCTGACTGAAAGGTGGGGATGCACACAGCTTTTGATGTGGCAGTTGAAGAGTTAAAATGAAATTGCGTGTGCCTAATTTCATTTTTTATTAGAAAATGGACTTCTTGTAACATTCTAAACAATGAGGCTGAATTTGTATAAGTAGTTGAAGCTGAGCAGAGAACAAGTGCTACCCACGCCAATAGACCAACTGCTACTGACGCATATCCAACCCTTTTAAGAACTGAGCACTGTTGTTTGGGAGTTGCAGAAGCTATTGCTACCCCTGAGACCTTTAAGAAAGGGGTGACACAGGTTATCCAAGGCTGAATGAGTGGCACTGAAGCTTTGGGATAACCACTGGAGAAACTGTGTCATTGAAGCTGGAGAAAGGAGCTGAGTACTTGTTCAAATCAACACCTTTAAAAACTATAGAGCAAGACTATTTGAGGCAAGAAGAAAAATAGCCTGAAAGCTAAAGCAGATTCTGGTGGTAGCTGCAAGATGGAAGGAAAGGCAAGAAGGCTGCCCTCTCTTGTCACACAAGAGAGAAGAGTGCTCTGCCAACCTGTAGAGGCCGAAGAAGTCTTGTTTAAGTTGCCTAATATTTTGAAAGTTGTAGTAGTAGCAGTATAGCTGTGCTGGTAGCTACAAGGCAGAAGGAAAGGCAAAGAGGCTGCACTCTCTTGCAACACAAGAGAGTAGAGTTCCTTGCCAACCTGCAGAGGTCGAAGAAGTCTTGTGGAAGTTGCCTAACCCTATAATTGTAGTAGCAGCAGCAGAACTGTGGTCACCAATACAATTGTCAGAACTGTAGTAGTTGATTCTAGTAGAAGCAGAAGCCAACTGTCGGGCAAGGGAGCCTGCTCGCACAGGTTCATTATTAGAAGGAGTTGCTGGAGAGAGAGCAAATCCGAAGCACAAGCATCCTGACAAAACTGTATATAAAGAACGCTGCAGAGGTTGCAAGTAGAAGAGTTGTTAAGCCCAAGTGGTACTTTTGTCTCCAACTTTGTTCATTATTTTCCTGGGAGGAGGCTGTCCAGGAATCCCATTGGTGCTGTTGTTTTCTTTGTGGAACTAGAAAGGGGAATCATTTCATCAAGCGGAGAACTGTCACCAGTGGATTCTTATTTGTGTGAGCTTTTATTTCTTTGGAACTTTTCAAGACTTTTCTTTTCCTTAGAAGAATTGACTTTGGGACATTTCTGGGGGCGCAAGATCTGCCAAGAACAAGTAGAAGTCATCCAAAATACTGGTTGTTTGCTAACCTATCATTTATGTTGTTTTTATGTTTCTTTAAATGTTTATGTTGTTTAGTGTGAGGGTTAGTATTGTGAATGCTAGGAAGTTTTCCCTTATATCCTAGACTCGTTAGGGAATCCCCTGGTAGAGTAGGTTTAGTTAGGGTTTATTGTTTATTTTGGTTAAAAATAAAATGTCAAACCTTGAGAGAACTAAACATAGTCTGCAGTCTCACATTACTGACCCCTTATATATGGTGTCAGGTTTGGGATGTAATTCAGCTGATACAACTGATACAAACTGGCGATCCACAATGTATTTAGTAGATTCAGATCAGACAGAGACCGATTTAAAGAAAAGTTGGTCTTGGCCTACTTTTCCTACTACTGGTTCTTCCCATTCAAATTCTTGTTCTAAATCCTTATTAGGGACGCAAGGAATTTTGAATCCTTTTCCATTGAAGGAGCCGGGAGAGTTAGAGAAGCCCCTTGCGATCAGTGGCCTCTTCAAATAAATATAGGAATGACATTTTATAAAATTTCTGGCCAAGCCACATTACCAGAAAGACAAATATGTTCAGGGGAATGTACATCATCTGTATTTCCCTCAGAATCATATTATACCTGGCAAGGACAAATTGATAGTATCTTTGTTTCTGGAGGTAGAAGTACCTATTTATAGCTCCGCAGACATTATACCAGAGCAAGTAGCCACATTTAATATCTACCCCCTTATCTCTAACTGAAGGTAATTGAAACTTATGGTTCTCAATTTTTCAACTACTACACATGAAATTCTTCGTGGTGATAGAATGAGTATGTTAATGTATGATATAGCCTGGGAGTCATGGCATCAAGAGGGATCAGTCTCACCTCACTCAAACACACAACCCATACATCCACGATAAAAACGAACTGCCGCAAACAAACATCCCAATCACTGGATGTTACGCTTCCAGACACAATAATTCCAGTGCACACAATCCAAACACACCTAGAAAGCCGACTCACACAGGCGCCAGT
This sequence comes from Ambystoma mexicanum, assembly GCF_040938575.1. Taxonomy (NCBI): domain Eukaryota; kingdom Metazoa; phylum Chordata; class Amphibia; order Caudata; family Ambystomatidae; genus Ambystoma; species Ambystoma mexicanum. The sequence goes on along the minus strand of NC_090929.1, from coordinate 991,276,159 downwards.
TCCTCCTGGTTCTACAGCACCAACAGAAAATCACAACCTCTATCCTACTCCCTCTTCTGTCACTAACCTACCTAACCCATTTTCTTACAGAACGATGTTAGTTGCTGGAGACCATGCCAATGGTAATGGCGCACAGAATAAGTCAACTTAACTTAACATAACATAACATAATATAAAGCACTTGACAGTTCGAAACAAGCATTGGCTAGGCCCCACAGTTGTGGCTTTTGCATAGGCATGGGATCTGCATTTACCAGCCACTGCTATAATGGTACTACTTAGCCATAAAATGCCAACAGCTGGCAAATGGTGCTAGTAGCTAGGCATATTATGGACGTGCCTGGCAATACCTATCTAATGCCTATACAAGTGCCAAAACAGTTGGCCTTGGCAATGACTGTTTGTAACATGACTTTGGTGCAAGGCACATATGCAAGGACACACATACTGCTTATAGATCAAGTTGCTGAAGGCACCATTGCTCAAGATCTTATTATTATATGAGGCACTGGTTTATAGCTGAAATCAAGCCATTACCTTTCAGAAGGCTGCTTAGAAGGCACTAAGCTGGAGTCAAAGATATCCTCTGGAGGTGGGAGAGGTGTTTTGGGCTGGGAGGGACAGGTAGTAAATGGGAACGGCCATGGACTAGCACATCAATGGACATTCAATGGGTGGGTAAATCACCAAAGCTCCATAGAAGTCAGCAAAATACAAACAGCATATAATAAGATAATAAAACTGTGATACAAACACAATTGCAATAAAACATGGCAATACAACATAAGTAAAACGTTTTCCACGTACTTCCTTTAAAAAGCTGAAGATAATCACTATGCACAAGCAATCAAGTAAGCGGATCTCCTCAGCCATTCCTTAAAAATATATTTAGCTACAGCAAACACAGTTGTATCTGTAGTGTCCTCTGTTTATGTTAGTCATTGCCAGAGAAAGACCCTGTAATATCTTTATGTTGAGCATTGACGCTCGGGTTGGTTGGCGGGGCTACCGCCAAATGCAGGCAGTTGATCGATGAGATTAAAGGAATTCAGACCTATGCAACCTGTCTCCGTGATTTATTTGTGTCGCATACATTTGCCTTTTTCGTCTTGCTTAAATATAACAGTATAATTTTCTATTTTTTTATAAAAAGATATAGCTTCATTCGCAGTCCTGGTATTAAAGTCTCTAAAGTTAGGTTTCAAATAAGCCCTTCTGTGTAAAATACATAGAGGGCATGCAAGAAGAACGCGCTCAACCGTTTCAACTCTAGCCAAGCAATATAGGCATGTACTTCTTTCATTGGGGTACCAAACATTGTGTACTGCTACCAAATCTGAACTTAACATCCAGCAAATGCAAGAACCTTGGACTATCCCAAAGCTCAGCCCCATATACTGCCACTTGTCTGGCTTGAGCTTTATATAGTTGAAAAAAGTGGTATAAATGTGCCGGCTCCACGGGTAAAGGAAAATGTGTTAATAGCCCACGGTCTCGGGTGGATAGCTCGGCGGCAACATGCTCGTCTTGGGAGCAAGACGTCACAGAGCAGCACAGGTTCGATCCCCGGGTCTGCGTTTAGAAACCTCTGGGTATTAAGCACGTTATAAATAACCTATCATATCACTATGCTTCAGGAGTGTATTTTTCGCTCTTATAAATTGTTGATCGCAAGAGCATGATGTGACGAATCTGACACCCAAATAATCATAATAACCAACAAGGTCTAAGACCATGTTATCAATTGCCATTTTGCATCTAGGCTTATTTCTACTCTTAGAAAATATCATGGTTAAGGTCTTATCCATATTAATAGTCAGACACATGTCTTTTGCAGAAGCCCTTGAAGACCTTCATTTGACTTTAAAGACCCATTGCAGTTTGTGAAATTAAAATCGCTTCATCAGTTGACAATATAACCAGAATTTTTTCCAATAATCAAAGAACACCGAGAGGCTATGTGTCCAACCTCACATCTCCTCCTTCTCCTACTCTCACTTCCTAAGACCATAGTTGTGTCTTATCAGCAGCATATTTAGTGCCACTTTATAGCCAAAGCTAATGAAAAGTGGGTAGATGACACAACACAGGAAAGTAATAACACATTCCCCCGTGCTTTTTATAAATCAGTATCCAGTGATAGTGTTGCCAAGGAAAAGATCGCCAGGAGGTGACATTTAACCAAATGGGTACCCTGAAGGAAATCAAGCACTTTCCCCAAATATTCTAAGGCTGAAGTTTAAAATAGTAAATAACAACCGTCCTAAAATATGTTGGAGAATGATTTTTAGGGGCCAGGAAAGAAATGCCTCACTGGCGACCTTTTCCTCGCTTTTCTTTGCAACATTTTCATATGGAACCTTTTAATCCTAAAATATCACTCAATTTGGCAAGCAACTGATACGTCAGCTTTCAAACACTCATACCAAATTTGGTGAAGTTAAGAAGAAATGTTGAATGAAAGATGTTTTTTCATATCTCTAAATTGCTTTCTTCTATTTTCTATATTAAATCACCAGCCTCACCTTGACATGGAACTGGTGCATGCCACAAAAATATCAGATTTCCCGATATTGCCCCACTGTGGTTTTGTTCCTAAGTGTCCCATTGCAATTTGGCCCTAGCTTAGCTCCACTGTGATTTTGTTCGGAGGTGTCTTGCTCAAAGTAATTCTGTCCAGCTGTGAATTTTTACCCAGCTGGCCCACTGCATTTCTGCTGCTAGGTGTCCCTACAGGTATTTCCCATGGAGAGATTTCACCACACTGTTTCTCTGGTACCCACTGCTGCCTGCTTCCATATGCCTTCCCCGAATCTGATTTGAGACCAGGAGCTACACGATGGCTGCTGCTAGGAAGCCCATTCTAGGGTGTAATAGGACCCAGCCACAAAATTACCCTAATAGAGGTTCACCACTGCTAGAACGTTGGCACCGTCAAACTGGATGAATGCTCCAAATGCCTGTCAACGTCGCCACTGACTACTCCTTGCACTATCACACTTGCATCCTACCTTACAACACACAATGCGCATATCAACTAAGCCACCAACACATGATAATGAAACCCCTTCTCAACAGAAAACAAATATGAGAATGCCACACCTCTCCAACCAACTTATAAACCACAGCCGCGGCCTCCGCATCTTTGCACTATGAGCATACGCGGCTCCCATGTAAAACACAGGTAATTTAATTTCTCTCGACACAAGCACCTAAAAATAGACCTAACCACAGTTCACAGGTGCTTCCAAATTGCACACATCAACACAACATCAACACTATCTTACATATTCCTCTTTTCCAACTAGGAAACCCCACTAGCTCACACTTTTCAGATCTGGCAGAGTGCCAAGAGAGCATGTAAATTGGAGCATAGTCTAGTATAAAACCCAATTGTACAGCATGTTATACGCACAATTCCAGAATCTGAAGAATAGACAGGAGAGTCAGGTCATGCAGGGATTGAAACCTGCAACTGGAAGTTAAACAGAAATCTCTGAATTGAGCTGCTTACTCATTCAGCAACTTGATGTACAATTATTTAAATATCTTCTTGTTCGTGTGTCTTGTATAGTGGCAAGACTCTGTATTATGATATGATATGATATAGCATTTATAACGCGCCTGTACACAAGTGTTTCTAGGCGCGACAAGACAAGGAGGGGGAAACAAAGGGAGGACAAAACAATGATCTTACTAGGCCTTGTGAGATTCAGATTGCGCAAGCGCATGGAGGGGCGAGGTGAGAAGTGGAAAAGGGAGAGGAGGGATGGAGAAGTGCAAAAAGGGAGGCGAGAGGGAGAAGTGCAATTAACAGAGTGCAGCCAACGGGTGGCTAAGTGCAGAATCAGAGGGTGCAACCAGCGAGTGGCTAATAAGTGCAGAGAGAGGGTGGACTGTAGGGTTACAGCTACAGGCCACAAGTGCTAGGGGGCCAAGATGCAGTGCAGGGGCAACTGGACAGGCGGAACCTGGACCCAAATTCAGAGGGTGGCCAGGTGACCAGGTGCGTGGAACAGACAGGTCATCAGCAGGGTAGATGAAGAGAGAATGCTGAAGCAAAGAAGGTCTTGAGTTGCTTCCGGAACCAAAGATGGTTCTGCTCAAACTTAAGAGAGGTAGGGAGGCTGTTCCAGAGGGAGGTCCCAGCCGAAGAAAGAGATCTGCCCCCAACTCTCTGCTTGGAAAATGACTGACCCTCAGAGAGTTGGAGGTGGATGAGCGGTGAGCTCGAGAAGGGAAATACTTAGGAAGAGAGAGTTGGAGGTAGTGCGGACATAGGCCTCAGAAAGCATTGTGGACAATGCAGAGGGCTTTGAACTTGATCCTTGCCGCCACTGGGAGCCAATGAAGAGATTTCAGAGCTGGAGAGATATGATTCCTGGTTGTGAGCCAAGGACAAGTCTTTCAGTCTTTTAGTCCTGTTCTGTATAAGTTGTAGAGGACGGAGAGTAGACAGAGAGTAGAGGCAGGAAGATTTAGAAAGAGGCTGTTGCAGTAATCGATCCTTGAAAGAGCCAGAGCTCTCGAGACAGTGAGCTTCTGAGGGAAAGTGAGGAAGGGAAGAATTCCTTTGAGGACGTGCAACTGATAGTTTGACTTCTTGGAGACATCAGAAATTTGAGGAGAGAAGGAGAGGGTCGAGTCGAAGGTGACCCCAAAGTTCTTTGCATCACAAGCAGGAGAAGGAAGAGAACGCAGAGTGGGTGGCCAGAGAGAGAGAGGAAAGGAGGGAGCTGGTGTTCCGATGAGGAGGATCTTTGTCTTACTGGCATGGAGGCCGTGATCATTAGCGGCACACTACTCCTGAATTGCAGACAGACAGAGAGTTATAATCCCTGCTGATCACTTTAAGGCATTAAGGCAGATAACTTGGCTCACACTGTCTGAAGCATTTCAGTAGACCACCAACACATCACCATGTTGGGAGAATTCAAGCTCTGGCTGGAAAAGGAAGACAACAAAAAGGGATGCAAAACAATTCTCTGCAAACCTTGGCCCATTACACCTCAAGCAACACATCAAAGGACCAAGGCATGCAGCTTTTCACACATTTGATGGCAGCTTTTCCATCACGTTTTTACCACTGATTCCTTCCAAGTTATCTTACCCCAGGCGACCGCCTCCCCATTCCTTTCAGCATCTTCACAGAAGGGCTGCCACTTCCAAACATAACTGAAGCTTCTTCAAAATGAATCAGGCCCTGGATGGAAGTCCAGCTGGACATTCTTCTGGAAAAACCTGAAGCATCAAAACCACAGACCAGGATCAGAAACAAGATGAGAACGCTGAAAGATCTACTGAACAGCATCCATAACTTGGACTTAATGACTGGAAAATGTAAATCTATGACACTAATGCCTCTAAAAAAGCCCTTTCAATTTTCACAAAAGAAACAAGTTACCAAATGGTTTAGAATATCCAGAAATTGGGTTTACAAGAGCGCCTCATTAGACTTGTTATAATTCAAATAGATTCTGGTTGATTCCAATCGTTCTAAATTTGTATGTTTGTTCTTCAGAAATGGTTCAAGAAATAAAGCTTGAACTCAGATTTAATTTTCTTTTTCATTTAATCACCATAAATTGTGTGACATCATATGTTGTGTGAACCTCTACACATGTTTACACAATATATGAGGTTCACACAATTCCTGATTAAATGAAGAAGAAACTGATATCTGGGTTCAAGCTTTATTTTATAAACCATTAATGAAGAACAAACATACAAATTTAGAACAATTGGAATCAACCAACATCTGTTTGGATTACAACAATATGTCTAATGTGGTGCTACCCAATTTCTGGATATTCTAAACTATTTGTCAAGTATTGGGCAAACACAACTACTTTTGGGACTTATGACAAGTGATCAGACAACTATGAAATCCCAGTAATTATCGCTATATAGGATAACATATGTTTGCAATTATTTTACAAGTTGCCAAATGGTTTATTCCCAAACTTAATCTTCTCAAAAAAGAAAACTGAAGGCTCGAGAAAATCTGGAGAGGAAATTACTTTCTAACAAACTGGTTTACCACCAACACCTCCTAATTCAAAGAGCAGAACAACTCAAAGCAACAAAAAAACAATGTCTATGCCAAATAGCATCAGCAGAACATGGGCTTAAGGAAGTCTTCAAATGTATCCATAGATTCAAAAACCTGCAGCCTGTAACGCAGCATTACCACCACCTCAGAAACATTGCAACACCATTGTCACACACTTCAGCAACAAATTTCAGCAAATCCAGCCCCATCTTGGCAGGAAGTGACCAGCTTGACCAATCCCAGTTAAAGCAACAACACCAATGAAACCACCTATTCCAACACTAACAGCTTTTCTCTCCTTTGCTAGCCAGGACTTCCTCGCCACTGTTGACCCTAGCAATCCAGCTGATTCACCAGGAGACACACCACCATGTCTACATAGCAATTCAAAATCAACCCAGACTATTTATGTAATTATTTAAATACAGTAGAAACAATGCTCTTTTGATCACATGATAAGAAATCAGATTTGACGGGAAGCAGTGAGCTTCTAACAATGGGGTGAGTTTGAGAGACATTGTAACCAGGTTGTGGAGGGGAGTAAATGGAATAGTCAACTGGGACAATACATAAGTAGACATACATAAAATAAGGACAACAAACATTGGACATTTTTATAGTGAAGGTAGGCGGTACGGCCAGCTGTGCTTGGGATGCAACTATGATGGGTGAAGAGCTAGAGTGGAGACAGAGGAAGTGAGGGACAGAGGCAGGTTAGAGGTAAGGGATAAATGTTGACTAGCAGCCAGATGAGAGGTAGGTTAAGAGGTAGGTTAAGAGGGTAACTCAGAGAAGAGGAGGTAGGCTTCTAGTTTGGTTTTTAACAAATCCATTTGGGCTGTTTATCAGATGTCCAATGGAAGAGAATTCCATGCAAGTGGTGCAAGAAGAGAGAAAGAGCAGGTGCGAGAGGAGGCACAGGGAAGGTGAGGAGCCACAAGGGTAGTTGAGGAGGTAGAGCGAAGATTATGAGAAGGCTTGTAGAGTTGGATAGAGAAGGATAGGTACAGTGGTGTCTTTCCATGGACAGATTTGTGAACCAAGAGAAGACATTTAAATCTGGCCCTGTTTTGCACCGTCAGCCATCCAGCCGGCTTAAAGTACGAGGAAGTAAGTGTGAAGTGAGGGAGTTACTGATCTAGCACTCTTGTTCCTATCCCCACGAGCTAAGTTCCATGAAATGCTTTTTTTCCAACAGCTATGGCAATATTCTGAAATCAAAATCCTCCTCCACGTGGATTCAGACCAATGAGAGTAAGAGAACCACATGGTGCTTGATTGGGAAGCCCTAAAAACAATACAGATGGCAATTTATCCAGTGCACGCATCCTGCTGGATATCTCTGCTGCTTTTGAGACTATAAACCACAAGCTATCACCAAGAGGTCTAGTGGTAATCGGATTAAAATTAACCGAGCTTCGCTGGATCACTTTTTTTATTTCTGAACAAGAGGACTCAAACAACACACTTGGCCCCTTTCAGATAATTTCCCTGCAACTACACATACAAAGTACCACACACAGTTAGTCTCTCGCCGCCCCTCTTCACATTTACATGACCCTCCTTCTGTAATTGATAAAAAAAATCAGGTCTCACTTACTTGAACTACATGGCACCCCACACTTGAACCACAGGTTAGCTCCATTGTAATACTCAACATGTATCAACTCCAACCAATCCAATGAATAATGCTGTACTATAGCAATAACACCCGATCCAGCAGGCTGGATCAGGTGGTGATGGCCCGGGGTTCAAGTTATAGGCTTCCAGGCTTATATTACTTAAGGTGGCTGCTGTGGAGCTGGAAGACGGGCTTCCATTTCCGTTGCGGCCGGTGGGGACATGGAGCAGCAGCAGCAGTGGCGGGGGTGCTGCCGCCGAAGGAATCAGGTAAGTGGGGTAAGGGGGTGTTAAAGGACCATAGACCGAGGGGAAGGAAGGGGACAATGGGGTGAAGATGGTGGGGTGGGGATGCAGCCATAAGGTTGCTTGGAACGAGGGCTGAGATTGTGGGATTAAGCCTGAGACCTGAGCAACCTGATTTGTTAGCTCACCCGCTGTTATGCTTGAACTAAAATGGCGCTGGTGCGCAGTGCATTCTGGGAGCGCTCGGAGCCATGATGGATATTTACTTCATGCCGCAGTGAAAAGCTGCATGCATTCTGCTGAGAGTTAGATTCACGGTGCTGAAGAAAACATGCTTTCCTAACCTGGTATGCAGTCAAGGACATTTCTGCTGGGAAAGCTAACTTTGTTATGTCTTGTTATGAGCTATGGGACTGTTTTTCGCGGTGCTTGTTTTTAGAGGAGGGAGGCACTCTGCTCCTTGAGGGTACTGTTGGTTGACCCAGCTGGCAACCAACGGCTGCTCATCAATGCGCAAGTGCGTTGCCAGAAGGTTCGAGAAATCGCCACCCCTTTTCGGAGTGTGCATATATGCGGAACCCCAGGGGTGGTCAGGTGAGCCTTCAGCCGGAGGGGGACGCTTTTGTCCGGCATTCCTGTGAGCTGTTGTGCTCTTGGCCTGGCTGTTATTGGGGTCTTCCAGCTGCTTCTGGCGAGATGAGGAATCCAGTTACGCTCACAGTGATGTATTTCCTTTTGAATTCTTTGCTTCTTCTGTGATTTATGTCTATGTTTCTTCTGTGATTTATTTCTATGTTATCACTGGTTGCTTCTAAGCTTTGAATAAATAGCCGTATAAGTGCTCATTATTTTCTAAGAGTGTGTGGTTGCAAGTTATTGAGTCTTTCTGCGTTCAAAGTATTGGCTCTGTAATTGCATTGGTGATTTATGATTTTCCGTGCACTCTGGAAGAGCAATACACCCGCCCGGGGTACTAATTGACCTTCATGCACAGATCCATGGCAGTTATCGCACTAGTACACATAAGTCTAAATTATGCCCACAGCCTTTAATTGGGGCTCCTGGGTTAGTTACTCAAAAGGCTTAACATATTCTAGAACATGACAGTTTATGAGACATAAAAGGCACAAACACATCACCCCATCTCTCTGAACTCCAATGACTACCGATCATTGGATAATTCACTTAACAATTCAATCCATTGCCCAGCTTGCCTTCCATGGTAGAGGCCCAGAATTCATCCCTAGTAAATTAATTCTGTACCAACCATTGAGAGTGCTTTGATCCAGCAATGAGGCTAGCATTAAAACCTCAGCCAATAGACTTCCACTTGCGGTAACGTCAACCTGAGGAAACCTCTCCCTGAGTTAAACAAACATAGGATGTTCCCAAATGATTCTTAACAATAAAGGGCGGTGGGAGAATTAACTCCTTTAGTTCTGACTCCATTTGACTTTAAATTAAATAGAACCAACCTTGCGGAGAACACGTAATCAGATCAGCACACACCGGTTTAGCTAAGGAGTACCAGGGATTGGAATCATCAAAGCTGCCTCCTCCCATGCCCTGCTAGATTAACTAGAACATCAAGAAACCATGCCAAGAAGCTCCATAACAAAATATTAGAACAACACTGAACCAGCTGCCTCAAATGACACCAGACCAAACTGGAATAAAACGTAAACCAACTGGTGCATATGCGTGGTAACAACGGTCCGGCGCGAACTCTTCTGCTGAGTTCACTTTAATATAGCACAAACTCACACTCATCACCAGTATAGAACTTTGGGTGATCTGAATGTGGTTTGTCTCTCCATGCAATCCTTTGAACTGAATCATGCCAATATTGTAATTGAAATGCAACAGGGAAATATGCAAAGCCACAGGAGTACTGGAGGACAGGCTATTTCAGGTCCATCTCCTTCACCTAAAACCAGGACAGAAGAAACCTTGGCAACAGAGGTCACAACCAAATACTCAAACACTGCACACCTATTTACACACCACAATAACAGCAATATCATTGCTCACCTCTGTAGCCCTATTTTTTTAAATATTTATTTATTTGCCTATTTATGTTACAATTAAACATTTTAGCAAAAGCAAAAACACAAACCGAGACCATCTTACATCTATCTTCTGACCTTAGGTCAATCCTTGTCCATCAGCCTTCCTTTACTCTATTAGACGATAGGGCAAACTAGAGCTAAGTTATCTCAGAGTCTGAGTACTGTTTACGTAATTTCCTTTGTTTATATTTAGAGGTTTTTTGCCAGATCTTCATGGGCCCTTAGCCCGATAGAGTTCTCAATATTCGGTTCCAGGACCTTCCAATATAAATGGACCACAGCTATCAGCAGTGACGTTTGTGTTCCTCCAATTAGCCATTGCCATGAGTCATCTACTGATAGCGTCCTGAATGTCTTTGCAAACTGATGAAAAAATGCTCCGTCCTTTGCTTGGTAAAATATGGGCAAACCATATGGCACAGGTTTTCTTTAGTTTCTGATTTGTTACAGAATCTGCAGCTACCCAATCCTTTATTGAGCTTGGATCTCGCCATGTTAATTTCATTGGTGTGACACAGATTAAGTCGCAGCCTCATGAAGGTTGACCTTATTTTTGGGTTAGGGCATTTCTGCAGGTATGGCTGAGTCATGCCTTCTTTGCTTGCCTCCATTGCCAGCTGTGTGTGTAGCCCTATCACACACCCTCACACCAGCAGCTACCAGCTCCTCCCATGGCCGATGAGCTGATACATCTTGGCACACCCTTCTGAATGCAACACATACCCAAGGACCTGTCATAAGCCACTAATCACACAGCCATACAGGTGTCGAGTACCTTGAGCCTGCAACCATCAATACTAATGGACTCACACCTGCCTCCCCGCCCCTACAAACCCATCCGTCCTCTCTTCTTGCAGAGCCACATGCTGTGAGGCCACAGCAAATGGCAGAGGTGTGCAGGTGTGCTGTACAAGACCACTTTTCATTCCATTCGCCAGAATTCTGAAAATAGGGAGTGACAACACGCAGAGTGGTGGTGTGTCTACAATAGTGTGAGAAAGCGGTATCCGTATAAATGATCGAATAGAAAAAAATCGTAAGGCGAAATGACCAGATTGTTTAACCTATATTTTTCAAACTATTGCGTGGTTTGTGTTCTAATATAGGTGTGGGTTGGGGCAAGTGTATTAGTTAAGGTAGTGGGTTGAGGGGGGAATTGAAAAGGGTTGCAGGGGGTCTCCCCGCCTTATTAGAAGAAAAAAAAAGGTGGATGTGTCTCCTACAATTTTTTTTATTTGATAATTTCATGGACATCCTGAGAAAACAGGTGATCTGAGGAGATACAGTTCTGAAAGGTATTTCTTATCTACCATCTAGAAAGTGACAATAGAATAAGACCACTATGCACATAAGGTATGCCCATCTCTCCTCCTGCTGCAGCACCTAGGAACCACCAGTCTGATACTCACTGCCGTACAAGGAATCCTCCTCATTGTGTTCCTAGAACGCTAGCTAGCTCTGCAGCGTGTGCTCCTCTGCTAAGCTTGACTGTCGGGTGCTGATAACAATGAGTGTTTTGTAGGGTCTCCCGCTTACTGTTATAAGTTTCCAGGAGACCTCTAGCTGGTAGGTAGAGTCGGCAAGAAGCATTGGATGGTGGTGATACCTCACAACCTGCAGGGTTGCTAAAGCAAGTGAAAGCAGATGTTTTTGTTTTTAGCCGGTCAGCGCTCTATGGAGGGTGAAGTGAGATGAAAGATATGATGGTGTCTAACTTGAAATTCACAGATTCAAGTGTTGCGATTACTGCCTCATCAGTATTCACCAGAGTGGGCTCTTTATTTCTGAGGAGTGATGTTCGCATGCCACTCTTTACGTATGCGTGCGCATCATTGCCTCCATTTATCCTACGGGAGGTGTGAGAGGTCAAGTGAGACGTTGTTACACAATGTTAATGTATCTTGGAGTTGACCATTACTGTATTGTGCTGTGGCTTCACCAGTGTCCTGGCAATCCAGTTGAGGTGTAAAGGTGATATGATAGGAGACTTGAATATTTGAGCGGGGCGTTGCCACTAGCGGCTCCATTCAATGTGGAACTGGGAGAGAGATTCAGTGGCTTGTTGAATGAGCGAGTCATGTGTCTTTTACTGTAAGTAGGCTCAGGCTTGCATCACGACCATATGCCCCAATACTGAAAAAGTTGACAACCAACGTGGGTCCGTTTTGAGTTTTGGCTATTAGGTGGTGCTGAAAGCGCTACCTTTAAGCCAAAACTATTGTTATATAAAATAAGAGTTTTAAAATAAGAGCTTTAAAATAAGAGCATTAAATAGGAGCTGTGAATGAGGGTCTCTAATGCATTTCAATGGAGATGACATACGAGGATGGATCCATAAGCTTTTAATGTTGTTTGGTTATGTGTCCACCCATTTAACACCGATTTCTAAGTCAAATCTATGTGATTTTCCACCCATTGCCACCCATCCCCATCCAAAACCACACACCTTTTGCTCTCTTTCCTTGCAATTATCTTGTGTGCGGAATTTGGCAGCCATTTTTACTTCCAACATGGCAGCCGCTATATGTTAATGTTTCTAAAAAGTTATTTTACTTGTTGTTTTATTTATAAAATATACTAGTGCTTTTAATTATATATTTTCTTTATTTTGTATTAAAAATAATCCACTTACTGTTATAGATACTTTTGTTCTAAAATGTCTGTGAACATATCCTGTCCATGTACGTACTTGTGGGTGTTGGTCTAATGTTTTATGATGTAAGCAGTACCTGATTGGGTGTGCAGTATGTTAGTGATGTCAGTATGATGTGATTGGGTCTTCAGTATGTGCTTGTTTCCACAAGATAGCACTTTTTTTTTTTTTTACAGAATTCTTGCATATAATGTGCTGCGTCGGTTGAGCCTTGCGCTCACCGTTAAGCCATAGGAACACTACAGATAAAAATATACCTCAATGTGACTTCTTATTTTGTTAATCGATAAACAGTATACTTTAATTAATTTGCGACCTTATGAATAAAAGGAGCAGCAATGTGACCCTCAGAGTCTCTACCTTACCTCTACACAGTTAATGTACTGTTGCACCTTTACATGGTCAACCTTTTCTGTCGATTCTTGCAAACCCAACTGATGCCCCTCGATGTTCATATTGCAATAGAGGTACGTTATGTTTGGTTTTGGTGCATATTGTGGCCCGAGTGCAGCAGAACCTTCTCTCTCCGTGTGCTGTCAGCCTCCCTCTCTCCTTTGCTGTCACTCTCTATCTCTCTCTATGCACTGTCCCTCTCTCTCTGCGCTGGCACTGTCTCTCTATGTGCTGTGTTTCTCTGTGTGTGCGTTGTCGCTCTCTGTCTGTGCGCTGGCTCTCTGTGCACTGTCTCCCTCTGTGTGCACTTGCCACTCTCTCTCCCCCTGCATTGTCACTATGTCTTCTTGCGCTGCCACACACTCTCTCACCTTACACTGCCAAACTCTCTCACTGTGTGCTGTCCTTCTCTCTTCATGCCCTTCTCCTCACACCCATTACCCTCCCTCTCACCCTGCACCCTTGAAGATGACCCTGCCTGCACCCTCATTCCAACTTCTACAACTCTCACCTGTACTCGCAGGTCCTTCTTTTTTCTCATGCTTCCTCTTGCACCTCACGTGTTATCTTACCCTCCTACTCTCACCCTTTCTTGCTCATACTTCCTCTTGCTCATCATCAAGGGCGCCCTCTCACAATGGCTTCTGCCCTTTCTCTATTCCCTTCTCATTCTCTTGCACACCTGAATCCTTATCACATCTTCCTCTTAAATTTTGCAATCTCCTCCTTGTAACCTGGTGCCTATACATGCAAAGGACAGCAGTAAGTGCCAAAACTATTGGATTTGCCAATGTTTGTTTAGCGATGGAATGGACAGATTGTAGACAGCAACCGGTACATGCTGCACATAATACCAAAATCAGTTTAGTGCAATGTGTGTAGCTTGCATTTATTGGCTGTATGGGTGATGAAAGAACTTTACAAATTGTATTACATTAGGCCTGCTATCCAATTTATTGTTATGTAGTTGAAAGGCAGCCTGGGATGCGCACGACAAAGTGCAAGTCTATTGGTTGGTGTTTGTTACTCATTCAATGTTCTTGTCTGGATCAGGTGAGGCTAGGCAGGTGCACCTGCATGCACAGGAGGAGGTATTCGGATGGGGAACGAAACAGGAGTATGCTGTTTGGATTCAGCAGTGCATCTGCTGAATTGCAGAGCCAGAGTGCCATTGAGCTGGACCGTCATGCCCAGGCCAGTTGCTGGCAGTGCAAGGCAGAAAGGAAGACCTCGGGTGCTACTATGGTGGTGGAAAAGGACCTTGTCCAGCTATTAGCTGCCAGGGCACAAACATTTCAGAGTAAAGCAGAGGGGGCGTTACCCAGTGTGGTGTGTGACCCTTCCAAGTGTGTTGCCCCTTTAAGGGAATGTGTCCCTCCCCTGTGAATTGCCCTTTTAACATGGGCCATGACTGTGTAAAGGCCAGTGCTAATAAAAGGAGCCCCTGCAGGCACATGCAACAGAACGGCTGTAGACTCCCGAAGAGGAACGACTGAGTCCGGCTCTAACTTATTTAGGCCTGCTGGCCCACACCGTGTGAGCAAGGGCCTGCAGGCCATGATGCTGTGGGGCCCTCGTGCCAGGACGGTGGCAGAGGTCTGTATGGTCATGGGCACAGCTCGCACTGCCCCCACTCCACATGGTGCTGAGGCCCCATAGCACCCTAGGGCCTGATGGATGTCCACAGCAGGCCCCCAACCCCCAGAGGCACTGGGCCACAATGGTGCTGATGCCTATAGCACCATGGGGGCCTGCTGGAAGCGCCCAGCAGGCCCCCCCCCACAACATTGGCGATGAAGAAGAGGAACTCCTGTGAGGCTCCTTGTCCCCGCTGTCACTCAGGCTTCTTGTCTTCATCAGCGCAGTGGAAAGGAGGAGGGAGAAAGGTGGAGGCGGTTTCCATTGCTGTGGGATAGGATCTGTCCCCCGGTGGGGGAGAGAATACTGCAGGCGGCATCCATCGCCGCAAGAGAAAGGAGGAGGAGCGGCATCCGTTGACGGGAGACCGGAACCCTGCTGGCGGATCCTCCCTGGGCGTCGCCCTCTGTGAAAAGGGGGCTCATGCGGCCAGGGGAGGGTCAGCCTGCAGCCTCTGTGGGCCTCGCAGCCCCTGTGGCATCCACTGCCGTGGGCCAAATGAAAGTGAAGTGCCCTCACTGGGGAAAGAATCGTGGCCTGAGCCGCAGTGAAGGCAATCTCCCATGTGTCCTGTGGGAGAGATGGTCCACTGGCAGCCTCTACCCGCCCCATTCCCGCAAGCGGCACAGTCGGCGGGTGTCCAGCTGAACTGCCGGACCCCCAGGAACGTTCCCGGGCCCACCGGCAGTGAGGGTAAATGAAAGAGCCCCTGTGTGATCCTAGGCCTCCGGCGGTGACCATGATGAGTGCTCCAACATCGGAGCTGCAAGATTGATGCAGTGCTCTACGTCGCAGTAGACATTTGTGAAGGGAGTATATGGATTGAACGATCCCGGGCCCACCTGTCGGTGAAGAATGATGCGCTCCACGTCGGAAAGATGAAACATTAACGCTGCGGCTGCCCACAGCCATGTGCAATCAGCCGAAGCACAGCCATATGCTCCAGCCATGCCGGTGTAACATCACTTTTTGCTGTCAGAAAATCATATCGGTAGGATCATGAAAAAAGCGGGCCTTGCGCCAGTGACCATGCACGCGGCACCTGTGGTCTGGCACTGTCCCTACTTCCCCAGGCACAGTGGCATCGACCATCAAAAAAAAAAAAGAATGACAAAGGTGAATGTCCCTGCCTGTGCTCACGGGATGCGCCTGCAGTGGCATCTAAAGAACTCTGTACTCATGCTATTTTATTTTCAAATCTGTTTATTGGCATTTATTATTTATTACAAGCACAAGAAAAGTGCCATGAGTGCCATCAAACAATAAATCACATTGCATCTCGGATTATTAACATTTACAACTTAACATTAAAACTTAACTATCTCCAAATGTTTGTATCTTGAGAAGCCGGTGCCGAGTGGGGCACAGGGGGGGATTGGGACTTTCAGGGGGGGGGGGGGGGGAAACTTCCCGTGGCAGGGATCGCATGAAGTTTGGATTGGGCTGCCTCGAGGGGTCCAATTCTGTCCGTGGGTCTACCCACTGTCGGTTTGTGCTGGTTCATGGGGGCTTATCGTCGGAGGGGTAGAACAAGGGGTCTGTGAGTCCTTTCCAGGCGTCTAAGGTCGTGCTCGAGACATCTGTGGATCTGGCCACGCTTTCCTCCCAGGCTCTCGTTTCTGCCAGCACCCATCGTTTCAATTCACTGTGCCAGATTTTCTGTTGCGGTCCCGATGGTTTCTTCCAGGACATTGCAATTGTCCTCTTGGCCAGGATGCACATAATGTCCATTAATCTAACGAGGTGCTTTAGCTTTGCTGGTCTGGGGTATGTGCCGAGTAGGCACTCCGCAGGAGTCCATTTATATCTGGTCAGCCCCAGGTTTTCACTTGTCTGCTGAATTAAAGACCACAGGGACTGTGTTCTGGCACACCGCCAGAATGCGTGGAACAGGTCTGCATTGTCCATTTCGCACCAGGTGCATTTGGAGCTCTGGGTTTTATGGAGTTTGGCCAGCCTGGATGGGGTTAGATATGTCCGATGCAGAAGATTCAATTGTATTTGTCTAAATCTATGATTTATGGATACTGTTTTTGGAAATGTCAGAGCTCTTTCCCATTCCCCAACTGTTAATTCTCGGCCTATGTCTGTTTCCCATCTGGACTTCAGTCCATCACTGCGTGGGTTGGGGGTATCATTTAGGTGGCTATAGATCTGAGACACTGGTCTCCCTCCTTCTCCCAGTTCATACAGTAGCGTAAGCAGGGGGTTTGTGTCTGGTTCCTCCGGCCATGTCGACCATCTGGCGCGTGCCGTGGATCTTAATTTTTGATACCACAGAAACTGGCCTGTGTGGACATCATTTTCTACTTGAAGTATTTCAAATTCTTTGAACACCCCCTCCGTGTATAAGTCCCCCCATGAGTATATCCCTTTCTGTTCCCAGTGCCTGAGGTGTTGCAGATCCCTGGGGGATCTGCATAGGTCCGAGACAAGCGGTATGTTCGGGGAGTATTGGTGTTTGACATGGGCGAGGGATTCAGTCCTATGCCAGATTTTGCGTCCAAGAGTGACCATTAGGGGGGCATTTCTTATCAGGTGGGTGGGGGCCCAGGAAAGTTCTTTCATATACAACGGGGAGACCAGTGATTGCAGGAGAGGGGTTTCCGATGTGGCATCGTCTGCTAGCCACTTGGTGACAAAGCTAAGCTGCGCTGCCAGATAGTATTTTTCAAAGTTCGGGAGTTGGATTCCCC
The DNA here is from genome assembly GCF_040938575.1 of Ambystoma mexicanum. NCBI lineage: Eukaryota > Metazoa > Chordata > Amphibia > Caudata > Ambystomatidae > Ambystoma > Ambystoma mexicanum. Next base: position 991,258,792 of record NC_090929.1, on the reverse strand, counting down.
CCTGAGTATACGGTAATGACAACGTGGTAAGCGCTATCTTGCGTCTTCCCTTCCCCCACAGGAAATCTCTCAGCATACTTTCCAGTAGGCGAAAGAAGGGCGCTTTGATGTAGAAGTGTACGTTCTGAAATCCATACAAGAATCTGGGAAGGACGATCATTTTAGTTATGGAGGCCCTGCCCATCATGGATAGGGGAAGTTTTGCCCAGAAGGCTATAGATTTCCTCAAGACCGGGAGAGCAGCCTTAGTGTTGCGCTCATGCATTTGTTCCGGGGAATGCATTATGTGTATGCCTAAGTATTTGAACGAGGTATGTTCCCACCGTATTCCCACCGAGGGAAGCTCCGATTCTTCCTGTCCCTTAAGATTTGCCAGGGGGAAGAGGCAGGATTTAGCTCTGCTGAATTTTATTCCTGAAACCTTCGCGAAATTGTCTAGGACCTCCAGCATCGTGGGCACATTGTAGTATGGGTCTCTAACAAATAAAAGAATATCGTCCGCATAGAGAGAGATAATGTGGTCAGTGTCTCCTAGCCGGATCCCAGCATCAAAAAATTGCTTACGGAAATAGATAGCAATGGGTTCTAGGCCTAGTACGTAGAGCATGGGAGAGAGGGGACAACCCTGTCCAGTTCCTCTGCATATGTTCCAGACCTCCGATATGTGCTTCCCAGTTTTTACTCTGGCTCTAGGTTCCGTGTATAGTATCTTGATCCACCTAATGAACCTCGGGCCGAAGCCAAACCCCTCCAGGACTGCCAATAGCCATTCCCAAAAGATCGAATCGAACGCCTTAATGGCGTCCAGGGACAGCAGTGCGTATGCTTCTGTGCAAGCTTCAGTTTGGGCGATAACGTGCTGCACTCTGCGCAAATTCATGGTTGTGTTTCGGGCTGGTATAAAGCCGCATTGGTCTTCATGTACTACTCCCCCTATAATTCTGGCCAGTCTACTTGCTAACACTGTTGTCAGAATTTTCGCATCGTAGTTAAGCATTGCTATCGGGCGGTAGGAGTCACATCTATCAGGGGGTTTATTAGGCTTAACAATCGGGATCAGGAGGGTCTCTCTCATGCTATCGGGTAATATCCCTGTCTCGTGTGCTTCTTGAAAGACCTCGTGTAGCAGGGGCGTTAGGGTGGACTCATACGCCTTATAAAACTCCGTGGGCAGACCATCGCTCCCAGGCGCCTTGCAAGTAGCTAGTGATCTAATAGCTTCTGTGATGTCCTCGGTTGTGATTTCTGCATCTAGGGCCTCTGATTGTTCAGGGGGTATCTTGGGGAGTTCAATCTCTTCGAGGGTGTCCATGATTTTGTCTAGGGGGATCTGGTCATTATGAGAGTAAAGGCGTTCGTAGAAGCCCTTAAAGGTATCGTTTATGGCTTGCTGGGTCTGTGCTATCCCCCCCTCTTCAGTTTGTACCCCAGTGATTGTATGTCTGGGGTGTTCTTTCTTGCAGAGCCAAGCTAGCAATCTGCCTGGTTTGTCTGCCTCCGTGTGTATTCTATTAGTTTTGGTGGCATAATCAAATTTGGCGAGCCTATTCCATGCTAAGGTAGAGTTAGTTCTGAGTACTTTGAGGCTATCCTCCCTTTGTTCTGTGGCGCCCGGGGCTGCTTCCAATTGCTCTATTTGCTGCTCCCAGTGGATCAGCTCGTCCGTAAGTTGTCTCTTAATGCCCCCTGCCTTTGCTATTATTTCCCCTCTCGTTACTACTTTTAGGGCGTCCCACATTGTGCTTAAGCGATCTACGCTTCCGGTGTTTCTTTCTATGAAGCTTTCTATGAATTCGTGTAGGTCTTCCCTAAATGTCGGATCTCCCAGGGCATCTATCGGCATTCTCCACATTGGGATAGGAGGTCTGGGGCCAGTGTGATTCCAACCCACCAGAAGTGGCGAGTGGTCGGAAATGGTTCTGCCCAGATATTGGGCTTCTTCTATTTGTGGCAGGTGTTCGTTACTTATGAAAACATAGTCCAATCTGGTGTGGAGACCGTGCGGAGAGGAGAAATATGAGTACCCTCGAGCGTCAGGGTGACACTCTCTCCAGGTATCTGCCAAGTGTAGCCTGTCGACTAACAGGGAGAGGGCTGTTGTGGCCGCTGAGGGCCCTTTTGGATGCGGGAAGGACCTATCAATTATCGGATCATGGACACAGTTGAAGTCTCCCCCCCAAAAAAGGATTTCATGCCTATGTGGCGCAATCTTGGCGTACATGGAGTTTAGGTGCGATGGGATGTTAGTGTTGGGGAAGTAAGAGTTCACTATGCAAATATCTATTTGTTCTAGCCTGCCCCATAGTATTACAAACCTTCCCTCTGGGTCTACCTCGGACTTAATTACTTGGAAAGGGAGTTGTGGGTGAATCCAGGTATATACCCCTCTAGCATACTTAGAGTATGAAGTTCCGACCCCCTGGCCTCCCCAATGTTCACTTAGCCTCGCTAGGGATTCAGCCGTGCAGTGCGTCTCTTGCAGTAGCGCTATCTGCACCCTCTTTCTGTTTAAATAGGACTTGATTCTGTTCCGGCGTGGGTATGAACCCAGGCCCCTCACATTCCAGGTCAATATTTTTATATTTGTTTTAGCCGCCATTGCGGGGTAGTTGAGTAACACTCACAGTTGTCCGTCTCCTGTTGACCTCGTTGGTCCTTCCATCCTGTCCTGATCTTCTCCCCACCTGTCCTCTCGTTCCGGCCCCAAGTCTTTCGCTGGTTGGAGATTTTTGAACTTGTGTAAATCCCATTGTGTTGAATGGGGGAAAAAACTAAACAAAACTTTCCAAACAGACCCTAGCAGCTGCTTTTAACTTACAGCGCTCAGGGGCTCCTGAGCCTTCCAGGCCACTCCTGGCCTTCCGGATCAGGATTGTGTGTGAGCAAACTGCTTACACCTTTTCTGGTGGGGTGGGTTGTTTGTCCGCCGCTTGCGTGTTCCTCCGATCTCGCGTCCGATGTTGCGAGATTTGTAGTAGGACTTTCATAGTGGTTCGTCCGACTACGGTTCGTGTTGATTTCCTTTTGTTATCTGCAGGGGCTGCCTTCTGCTTGTGTTTGTCGGGGGGTGGGTGGTCATCCTCGATCTGAGTTCAGTGGTTCTTCCTTGTCGTCCGCCAGGTTGTTGTGCTCAAGCCACATGTTTGCTGCGGCTGGGGTCTCTAGGAACGTTGCTTTCCCTTTATATAGAATTTTGAGACGTGACGGGTATAAGAGCATGTATTTCAAGTTGAGCTTTCTCAGCCGGGCTTTTATTGGAATGTAAGAGTTTCTGGCTCGTTGTACTGCAGGGGTGTAGTCCGGGTATATAACTATTGTTGAGTCGTTTCTTTTTATCTCCCCGCCTTCTCTAGAGAACCGCAGTATGGTTTCGCGGTCTCTGAAATTTAAAATCTTTGCTATGATTGGGCGTGGATGAGATCCAGGTGGGGGACGTTTCTGGAGAGACCTGTGGGCCCTTTCGACAGAGAACCCCTGGGAGAGGTTTGCCGCCCCTATTTCTTGCTGTAGGAGCGTTTCAATGAAGGTCGTCGGGTCTGGACCTTCTAGGTCTTCCGGGACCCCCAGTATACGAATGTTATTACGGCGCGCCCGACCTTCTGCATCCTCAGAGCGGGCCTCTAGCCTTGCCACCTTTTGTTCTAGATCTCTGACCGTCATCTTTAGGTCTCGGGTGCTCTCAACATTTTCCTGTAGAGCGGTCTCTGTCACCGTAACTCTTTCCGTTAGGTTACGGGCGTCCTGTCGCATGAGTTGCATGTCTGACTTCACCTCTTCAAGCCGTCCCTCGAGTGATGTGCGGAGGGCGGCTATTGCTTGGAGGACTTGCGTGTGTTTAAGGTCTTCCTCTTGTTGAGGCGAGTCTTCAGGGAATTCTCGGTCTTGTTGAGATGACTGCCGTTGGGGTCTGACCGTCGTGAATGAGTCCATCGTGACTAGTTTCGGCTTGGTCCTGGGGGGAGACATCTCCTGGTTTGAGGACTACAAGTGCTACCCCCTGCAGAGTGCAGATCTGTCGACGACCCCTGTATCAGAGTTTACGTGTGGGCTTCAAGGGAACTTTGGACCCAGGGATCCAACCCCAGCTTTTCGGATGTTTCTGGTCGCTGGTGTTTCCACAATTAGGTTTCAAGATCTTGACCAGTGGCTGTGGGCACAGGTTGTATGGAGGGCCTAGTTCTGGGAGTCGTAGTGGTGCAAATAAGTCCCGGGGTGCAGGTAGCGATCAGTTTAGTTCTGGTTCCTGCCTGCGTCTCCAATGGGTTACTGGCAGGCAGGTGTCGTCCCGCCGCCTGTGGGTCAGGCTCCCTGGGGCTCCCAGTATATTATTCGCCCTTCTCTTCCTCAGGCCTTAGTGAGTGGGATCTTTCTGCTGGGGTCTACCTTACATGGAACTTCCTGCGTATCAGGCAGCCTCTAGGGCGAACGGGGTCCCACAGGTCTAGGCCAGTCCTCCTCGCGAGAGTCAGCGTTAGGCCTTCGCTCCTTCAGGCTGCTGGGAGGCCGTATGGGGCAATTTCATGTGATCCCGTTAGGAAGTGTCGTGAAGGGAACCCAGTCCCGCTTTCAGTGTCCCGCCGCCTTCTGTACCGTTCCCCGTATCTCCGCTCAGCTGTGAGCTGTGATCGTGGTCACGCTCACCTTCATGCCGCTGGAGCTGTTCTGTGTTCCAGGCTCCAGCGTCCGCGGCGGACACAACCTCCTCCTGGCCGCGCCCACGCCACGGTTCCTCCGACCTCCGCGGCTGCGGCAGCAACCAACGTCGGTCTCCCGCTCTCGAGTGTCCGTCGGCGGAGCAGGCGACAGGCTCCTCCACAGCGGCCACCCCAGCTGCAGCGGTCCGTAGGATGACCCGGGGGGCCGAGGCCGGCTCGATCTTACTCCGCGGCGGGCGCCGCCATCTTGGAGTCCCAGGGGGCTCGGCTTCGGGCTTCCCGTTTTCCGTCGTCCGCACTCCGATTCCGCCCAGTATTGTTGCCGAGTGCTGGCAATCGGTTCCCCCACAATATTCTGGCCTCAACTCGTGTTGAGGACCTGGAATCAGCGAAAGTTAAGCATTAGTCTCAGGATCGCGGACGGAGCTTCGTGGAGGTCTGTCTTTACGGCATGCGTGCTGGCCACCCTGTACTCATGCTATGCAAAGAGTGTAGTGCTCCGAGCCAGAGCGCCAGAATATCAATGGTCCAGCTGTCTACATTTCAAAGACAGCATAGCCCACGATCATAGCTGTGCTGGTAACCCTTCTTGCAGGGTTCCTGGGCCAAGAGAGTGACTGGAGCTGTCAGCACTCCATGTCGACGAGGTGCAGTTAAATAAAGTAGATGGCCCTGTGAAGTTAGTGGTTCCTGCAAAATGGGAAAAAGAGAAAATGCCTGTGATTAGAGATTGACAACTGGAATGAGTGCTTACCAAGGCAGTCCACTAACCCTGCCTGGGGGAGCTGAATAAAAGAACTCAGTGCGTCCTTGAGATTGGGAAGGACACATGACATGCTGGGAGGCTGACTGTTGCGAAGGACATAGCAGCAAGTGATAGAGAACACTGACAAGAACGTGGGGCCCGACAAAGGAGGAGCAAACCTGGTATGCCCCAGTACTTGGGTGTTGAGAATGTTATGCTCTGAATATAAAGACACAGCGGGCAATAGCCAGCGTGCACCAATATGGCATATGGTACCATACAAGCACCAAGTCTGGCTTGTATCTGCGGTGCTCCAGGTATCAGCGTGAGCTGCCGTCCATTGAGATCCGGCAGTACTCCAGAGTCCCTGCGAGTGGCAAATCGTGTGAATGAAACAAGAACAGTCTAACACATGTCGAGGGCAGTAACATATGAGGGTTGCAGCCCAACATTGGGTGCGTGTGTGCCCTCTATGGCTGGCAGTGTTCTGCCAACAACCCAGTCATCAGTGTTGCCCTGCCTGCCATACCATCCCATGACTAGACCGATGTGGTTTTGGGTGCCAGTTGCTGCCAGCCCCAGAATTGGGACATCACCGCCGCAACCGTTTTGCCAGGAGAAAGAAGAAGTGGACTGACATCCTGCCACCAGAAAAGGTTTGTTTCCTGCCCTGCCAGTAACCACGTCTGCCTGCACCTTCTCTGTTAGTACTACCGCTACACCCCGGGCTGTGATCGGTGAATGCTAAGAAGAGTAAAATGTATAGAAGGTGTACCTAGTGTGCCTGGGGCGGGTGTCAGTGTCTATCGAGGAAGGAAAAAGGGAGCAAACTGCCAACCATGGCCTGCAATGCGGCTCTGGCCTGGGGGAGTAGAAAATGGGCCACACACCCTGTCACCTGTTTCAGGACAAACAACGTCTCACTGCTTAAGCCCACCACCCAGACGAAGTGCTATGAGGCAATCAAGGGTTGCAGCTCTGTCTGAGTGCTTGTGGGCTCTCTTGTCCCACAACAGTGAACACACACTCCTTCCTGGCGGAGTGTAGCCAAGAAAAAGGGGGGTGCGTAACATGCTGACACCCCTGCCCTGTCGACATCCTGTGGTGCAACTTGGACGCCCTGTTATCCGCATCTCGCTGCCTGCCCCAATGTCAAAGGACTAAGCCAATGTGGCCCCTGGTGCCCTCAGGTGCGGCTTTACCGGTTATTGAACTGTAAGAACTGTAACATAAGCGGACATGTGGAAATTAATATCCTGAACGGACACTGGAACAAAGTGAACTGGTCTCCTGCCATCCTGCAGTTGCTTAAAGAGGACTCAGTAAACACGTGTTTTGATGCTGCGAGCCTGCATATTAACTACATGTTTAAAGCGGTCTCAGTAAAGAACAGTTATGTGAAACTGTGATCCCTCATTTTGTGGATGTCCTCTAAATGGTCCCAGCAACTAGCAATGGTGTCATTCAGTGGTGGAAGTTCCACTGACCCCAGGTTATTAAAGGGACTGCGACTGCCACCTGCGGGTTATATGTGGAGTGTGTTGATATGTTTTGTATGTCTATAACTATGTGAGCCCCATGTGTGTAGCAGCAGCATATCATATTTGTTGTTGATCCTTCAATTCTGACGTAGCCCAATTAATGTCGTTCTGTGACAGAGGCAGGTGATCGTTTAAGTTTTAGTAACATTTGTTGTTTGCTATGACAAAGGAGGAGTGTGGTGTGTGACCCTCCCAAGTGTGTTGCCCCTTTAAGGGAATGTGTCTATTCCCTGTGTATTGCACTTTTAACATGGGCCATGACTTGGTCATGGCCCAAGCTAATAAAAGGAGCCCCTGCAGGCATGTGCAACAGAACAGCTGCAGACTCACCAAGAGGAACGACTGAGTCCCTCTCTCACTTATTTAGGCCTGCAGGCCCACACCATGTGAGCACGGGCCTGCAGGCCATGATGCTGTGGGACCCTCATGCCAGGACAGTGGCTGAGGTCCTTTTCGTCATGGGCACGGCTCGCCCTGCCCCCACTCCACATGGTGCTGATGCCCCAGAGCACCATGGGGCCTGCTGGATGTCCATGGCAGGCCCCCAACCCCCAGAGGCACTGGGCCTCAATGGTGCTGATGCCCATAGCACCATGGGGGCCTGCTGGATGCCCCTAGCAAACCCCCCAACCCCCAACACCCAGTGCTACAGTGTAGCCAGGGAATGAGAGAGAAATCAAGACTTCAAAGCTGGAACTGGCGATTACAAGTCAGTCATATATTAATAACCAAGGATAGCACAGGAAGAAAGCACAGGGGCAACGCGCTGGTCTTGGAAGCAAGACCACACAGAGCAACAGAGTTTCAAATCCCGGATCAGCGCTTAGAAACCAAATGCAGGTACGGTGCGAGGCACGTTATAAAAAAACAATAAATAAATAAACCCCAACATAAATGCAAATAATCCCAGGTGTGGCGTCATGACAATGCTACCACATTTTCCGGCTCTGCATTGATAATGGCGAAGTGAATCACTGTTGTTAAAAGTAATGTTGCAGTTTAATTTGTAAATACAACACTGAGTGTGACTACCAGCTACGGGCAAACTGCCACTGCGGCTCACATAATCAGGCTGGACCCGTACACCCCCAGAATTAGCGGCCCGCTTGCCTCCCCAAAGCCAGGCTCTGTTTGGCTGACCGCCCTTGCCCAGATTCATGTGCATAATCCTTCCATGGCCTCTCTGCAGACTGCCAGTGCCATGCACAGGCTGTGTGGGCCCTTCATGCCTCCTTTACATTGCAACTGTCCACCAGTGAGGTTCTAGAAGCAGGTCTCGTCTGAGATGGGAGAAAAAAGGCAGGCTTTTCATTGAATGGCTGCTTGCCTCTAGTGCTTTGAACATTCTGGGATTGTTACCATGTGGTGATGTGGCGTGTGCAGCTTGTTGAATGAAATTGATTTTTCTGCACTCATTGTAATCTGAAGCCATGCCATGACAGCACTACACTTTTGAGGAAGGTGAGACCATCTGTATCTCCTTTGCCACCTTCATGCTACCATGATCTGGGTCCTCTCCTTTCTAGTATCTACCCATCATAGATCTGTCAAGGCAACACAGGGTGGAGCCAGTGGAGGAGGCTTTTCTATGGGGGAGAAGAAAGGCATGGACTTGTTACCAGTGGAGCCAGTTGAATATATGGAAGGGGTACAAACATTTCCCATTAATGAGTGTGAGTGACCAAGCATCGCATGGGAGCACAAACCAACCAATGAGATTTCTGGAGGGTAATCCCTAGAGAATCTTTTAAAAATAATGGGCTGAAATTAATGAATCACAGATTCGGAAACCGCTAAAAATTTGATCCTCGGATTCTGAATTTAGGGCAAAGAAAAGCCCCCGATGGAACAGTCACATAGTGCATTCCCCATGATGCACCATTTCTCTCCTGATAGTCATTTTAAACCCATATTAGATTTTTTTACGCTGAAATTACTTTGAATGCTGGCAATTGTAGAATTATGTTAAGCATTTGGAATATAAAGATAACATGATGCTTTCTCTGCTCAACATGTTTCTATAATATTATCTGCGGTAGCAGCCGTGTAGTTATGGTTAAGTTGCTCAACTCATAAGAAGAGCACTTTCTGGGCTGTTTATAACATCACTCCCCATGGACGAATCCGTACCAAACTTTGAAAAAAAGTATATGACCCGCTCTGAATTCTTCTGGCAAGGTTGGTGAGGTTTCATCAAGGGGTGGGGCACAGTTATAGAGGGAGTCCTAAATGTTTTTATTCCATAGACATAATGGAAAAGAAATGTGCTCACGCCTACAGCCCAAACTGCTGGATGGATTTTCACCAAATGTGCCCTAGGAGCTGCGGCTTGGTCCCGAAAGCGTGCTTTTGTAAATTTGGTGCAAATCCGTCCAGTAGTTTTTTTAAAAATGACCAAAAAGTAGGACAAAAAATATTAGTGATATCTGGCTCCGCTTTGCGGACCCATTCCCCTGTACGGTCCGTGGACAGGCATCTGTTTGGCCCAGAGGGTGCTGTGATGTTCACGAACATCGGCTGCACCCACTGATTGGATGGTGAAAAGCGTGAAGTGCGTCTGATTTTTGGAAACGCCCACCATGTTGGATTCCCGAACATCCGGCGGTGTCTGCGGACATCGCGGTAGAAACATATGAAAAAACACAACATTGCATTTGTCAAACTTCTCAAACAATCTCTGGGGAGTTGAGGGGTGATGAGGATGGGATGGGATATGGCCATAAGAAGCCAAAAAACAGGTGTTTTTCATTCCCAGAAGTCCGTGAACAGTCCAGATGTTCGGGGACAGTCCTGTGTGTTTGCAAACACTTCAGATGTTCTGGGGCATCTATGCCTATTTCTGCATCACAGGGTTGGTGAAAAGCAGTTCTTGGATGACTTATAACTTTGGTGCCACTCAATGAAACTGCATGAAATTTGGAAATTCCATTCTAGGCTTCATTCTGGTTGGTTTTGGAAAGTGTGGAGAAAATATTGCAAATGCTTATAAATGTGGTGCCATTTGACGAATTTGCACAAAAGTTTGCAAAACTATTTTAAAGGAATGGTTCAGTCAAAAAATGTTATTGCCCCTACGGGTCGGCCATGTGTTTTTAAGCCTAAGTCGCTCGATTTTAGAAAAATTTCCTATGGAACTTACCCGAGTTTTCGTCCATTAAACGCACGCGAAAACAGGCACCAGGGAGCTGCCATTTTGTGATAATCCTATCATTTCCCCCATCGCCCTGGCTAACCTGCTTTTGCGGCACTAAATCATATCCCCCGCCCCTGAGCCAGACATTATCAAAACATTCATATTCCCCGCCTCTCTCCGTGACGTTACTGTGCTGCGTAGGCAAACGCGCCCAGTCGTCTTCTACGCGACTTCACACAGAACCCGGAAACCAACACAGATCAGCTCACAACACAGCGCGCCACAATTCGGAATATGAAACTGTAATTTAAAATCAAACAGCAACATGGTAAATTCGGTAAAGTACATTTATTTGACATTAAATGTTTATAGAATATTCTGCAATTGCCACATGAACTCCGAAAGTCATTTATTTTCTTTTATCTCTATCCGCAAATCCTTAAAATTTTATCGTGAGTCACGCGCTGTACATTTATGGTACACAGGGTGTTGGTTTTCGTTCAAAGATGCACTTTTGTCGCACGTTGAACCGCAAGGCTGTTCCATCAAGTAGGCTCTAGGCCAGCGTAAAGGTTGATATGTTGCTTCTAGCCGCTAGTACCGCGTAAGGGCATATGGGCCCTTGGCGATCGTCCCATAAGATCATCAGAATGGTGCAGTTGTTTACATTAAGCTGCAGCTGGCGGCTGAAGAAACCGTCTGCCGGTGTCTGAAACTATTTTGAAAACATAAAATTTATAATTAGTCTCGCCAGCCGATCTTTATTAATATTATTCATTTTATTTATTACGGCCGAGCTGAAACTATTTGCTTTCAAGGATAGTGCAATGGAGTATGTTCGGCTCTAAAATCAATGCGAAAACTAACGAAATAAATCGAGGTTGGTACACAATGAGAAACGACTTTTTGTCTACATGCGTGTGGAATGTGGACCTGCATGCCCATGTGCCCGCTACAAGGACGATCCCACAAACCTTTTCAAAGCTCTTCATTCATTCATTTATTCATGCATCCATTCATTAATTTCTTCATTCCGGTATAAAAGCGTCTAAAGAGTTACTTACATTATATTTGCAATTTCCATTGTGTCTCTGTGTAATGCAGTCCGTAAATCCCACTGTGCTCTTGACAACGATTTTTCGTATACTGAACTAACATGAAACTCGGTCTAGTTTAAGAATGTTCTGCCTTATCGTCTCAAACGTTATTGCACCCCCCAACTTCCCCTTCAAATGAAGTTCTTTCTGAATGATCCCTGTCTCTCAAGGTCAAAAAACAATAGAACCTTATACTGCCAGTGCGAGTTGTGGGCCTCTTCAGGGCGCGAGCTGAAAATCAAAGCCGCTGACCTTCACTAGAAATTAGCATACATTCTTTCTTTGCAACATTCCGTAGTAAAGCCATCTGTGAGAACTTGAAGTTTCGAATCCATCTTTGTAGTGTGCCTCAATGTGCAAATGCGAACTGGCTTCTCTCCCATCTGCAACGGCTCGCTTGGCGCGTTCTAGGGCCCCAATTTTGTCCTCGTTGTCTGCGAGCTTTGAAGCCCCAAAGAACCATAACTATTAAGACTTTTAATTTTTTGGGGAAGGTCAGGGAAAGTATAAAGTACCTGAGGAGTTGAGTTGAAAGTGAGATTTATTGTTTGTTTGTTTTATTATTTGCAATACGCAAGCCTCCCCTCGGTTAACAGTGCCCAGCATTTATAAGAGATTGCAAAAATTAGTTACATCAACAAAAATATATACATACACATATAGACAAGTTCAGCAATATGAGGAGAATAGAGAGAGAATTCAAAGATGACACCCAGGTAGTTTGGCATCCAGGATGGTGAAGGTAGGGGTTAGGGTTAGCGTACTTTGTATGCACACTGTACAATAAAATGTATTTACAAAAAGGCAATCGTATTACAATTATTTAAACCGGGATTTGTACTTCACAACCAGCTCTCCTTTGGGTGGACATGGCACAGTGGCAATGTTGGGTGGCAATGGATTAGTGCTCTGCACAGAAACGTTCAAAATTCCATATCTGTGCTTCTCTAATACAGCAACAATAAGGCTTTTGACAAAGTCGAACTCCATTTCCTCATAGACTGGTTTGATCACCCATTGCTTACTTCTTTTTGAAAAGGCCTTAGTGTAGCGAGGCATCCTTACATTACCCTTAGTCCTAGATTGTTCACGGCCAAGATTCTCGTTATGGGCCAAGATGGCAAGTAGAGTCCTATGTCTCATGCCCTGTATGCTGAAATGCAAGCGCTTTGGCCTGTACTTTAGGCACATATTGTGGAACACCTCCAAACCTCCAGTGTGACAGAATTCTGTCAGTCCCCTCAAATCTCTTTTATTAGAGTTTTATCCAAAACAATTTTCTCAATGGCTTTGTGTGTTGGTGAAGATGGATTCAACCACTTCTTCTTCCGTGCCTCCACTGGGGATAAAGGGCCATGTTCACATTGGTGGAAATGTAGGTTTTCTGACCAGCGGTGCATGTTGGTACAGTGGTGCATCGTGACCGCCATTTCTCAAGTAGTATTTCCACTGACCCGTCACAAGTTTTGGAGCTCCACCAAAGATGGTTGCTGATAGACTGGGACCACTCTGCAATACTTTCTAAACCTTTTTTTTTCCCTGCAGCCGAGATTTTCTTATTGATTGATTTAGCAAGATGCCATACGTGAAATTGATGTTTAATATGTGGGAACTGCTCTCTCATTGTCTTGGCAATTGAAACGTGTCTGTCCGTGTCTATGAGGTCGATGTGCATTCCACTCGATTGCAGATATTCCACTGATTTTATAAATCTTAGTTTCTCCATGGCCACTGAGGATGTACATTGTGTTACCTGCACGACCACCGAACTCACAATTTTCTTACTATCCATGTCCTGAAAGTGGTAGGTGCAGTACTTGGCAGAAAATCCAGGGCTGTCGCACTGACCATCGCCGGCTAGCCTGAATCGTTTGCCTTCCAATGTACTTGCTAGAGACAATTGTTCAATTTTCCAAGCATCAATAATGGCCGGAAACAGATAATCATGTTGGTATTTGTAGTACTGCGTTTTTTAAATGAAATGGAGTCCCACAAACTGAAAGAAAGACTTTAACTTTCTAAAACTGGAGCCACTAAAAAGTGATGCAGCTGCACACAATAGATTGCCTGCTGGCAGTTCCCCCAGCATCGGTTGTGCAGACCATGAGAACGTATGATGTCATCTACAGGCGGCATGTATTGAGACGTTACTGCCTTGTTTTTGACGAGTCACATGAATCAATGGCTTCCCACATACCTTCCCTCTGACGGAATGCCCACATTTCAGCATACTTATAATATCCATCAAACAACTGTCGAATACTATGTATTTGTCCTCTTTGATTAGACTGTCATCCTGTGTCAAAGTTGTTTCGGCCTGTGAAGTTGAGGACATATCACCACATTTGAAAGAAATATCGCTGCTATCAAGTTCTGATGCGTCAGTGAATGCTGCTGCTGGTTAATTCTCAGTCATTTCAACATCTGCTACTTCAACATTGACGGGAGAACACAACAATGTCGACAGCTTTTTTGGTGGCAATTTTTTGGCGGGTGTAGATTGTGTAAATTGATCTGCGACTACTTCAGAGCTATCTTCAATACATCCAGTGTCATGTTGTTGCAGTGGTGCGGTCGTACTATAGCAATGGTCCAATACAACTTTGCTGGATTCTCCGGACACATTCATTTTATTTTCTGTACATTGGACATGAGCATCCCGAGTCTCAACACGCCGCGTCTGAATTAATAGTTCCTCCATAGCCTCCATAGTGTAAATGGTCTGGCAAGCACCATCTCTCCTTCGCTTCACTGTCTGTGTATGTATAGTTCATAGACCCACGGGTAACTAGAGGACAGATTGGAAAAGGGATGTTCAGTTTAAACGCAAGATAAAGTATAGTACAATTGAATTTAAAAAAATAAAAAATAGTCCCCAGCACAAAAGAATTTCTAAAGTTATGAACTGTTTGTAACTAACCTTATTTTTGTTTCTTTTCTTTGCAACTTTTTTGACTCGACCTTCAACATCTGCACGCTGTTGCTCCGATACGTATGCGCATGTCTCCCCTTCCTCTTGCGCTGCAACGACTATATTTTCTGTATCCGCATAGACAGCACGGAATGAGGCTCCATCGACTCCCTGAAACATAGTATTTTCATTACTGTGTATCAAAATATTGTTAGCATAAAACGCACGTGAGGACGAACACACATATACATTTCAATAGCCAAACACGATTGAAACAATCAAACGACAAGTATTCGAGCTCTGATGACCTAGTTCGATGGAGCTGTCAGTATCCATACCTCTGGCTCTGCATGGACTGCCACGAATGATTGTATTGAAGAGGCGGCATCAGCAACTCCCTAAAACACAGTACTTGTGTTAGTATGGTTTTCAATATCGTAAACATAACACACACTTGGGGTCGACGCCACAGATACATATAAAGAGATAACCACAAATGTTGCATTGTCTAAAAGAATCAATGAATATTTTAAAATGATCAGATTTAATCGAATTATTTCTCCGATTTCTTTACATCTGCATCATCTAAATGGGATCTTGTGATTATAGTGGAAGCTCCATCATCTCCCTGAAACACAGCACTTGCGTTAATAGGGAAGAAAGTATAGCAAATGGAATCACGTTATATGATCACGCTCGATGGAGCTGTCAGTATCCATACCTCATGCTGCTGAAGAATATCTAGGGCTGTTGTCAATGTGGTGCGCACTTCCGAAAGCAGTTGCGCCGATTTGTATCCGCATGGTCCCGCTTCCACCGGAATTACTTGAATGTCAGGCTCCGCATCAAGTGCGTGGGTTGACGATTCAACAACTGCCTCAAACATAGTATTTGCATTAGTAAGGATTACAATGTTGAAAACACAACACACGCTTGGGGTCGACCGCACTGGTACATATCAACGGCTAACCACAAATGAAACATGGTGTAGAACAATCAAACGACAAGTGTTCCAGTCCTGATGATCACGGTCAGTTGAGCTGTCAGTATCCATACCTCGGGCTGCTGAAGAACATCTAGGGCTGTTGTCAATGTGGTGGCGCTTCAGCATCTCCCTGAAAGACAGTACTTGCATTAGTATGGATAACACTAATTATAACTGAAAACAAACACCAGGGGACGACAACTAAGGTGTATATCAATTGGAAAGCACTAACCAAACAATTGGTAAAATAATCACACAATACATACAAACTATTACTTGACATGCATAAAACAAGCCTGTAGCGGAATAGCTAAGTATGATTACCTGATACGCGCTAGAAGTGGTTGATAACTGCGAGCAGGTGACGGAAGTAGAATGTTCTTGCTTCAGATTCAAGGGATAGTCAAGAAGTTGTAAAGGTAAATTATTGTTTGATAATGAAATGCCAATATTTAAAATTGCCATGTAAGGAGACAGAATACCTGAGTAATGCGCAGTTCCCTGTGCCCATATATAGATTTCGTTTGTGGGTTATGAAATTGAAAAATAATATATTGATAAATGTCATTATTCAAAAAGCTATACACTCATATCAATGTCGAAAGTATTACAAATTGGAAACAACACCTAAAATATCAATGAATCCATTTGGCTACCTACACACTACCGCAAGGCGTAAAGCTAAAAACGGACACTTGACTCACCAGTGGCGGATTGTGGACGAATAGAGTGGGAATAGCGTTTGCGAGCAATTTTCGTGTCGATCGCCGTTTATTCTTCTTTGTTACCCAAGATGTGGTGTACATGTTCGAGGGAAAGTGCCGGCTGCAGATGCAGTATCGATCAATCCTCTGGTCCTCAAAGACTTGTTGGACTCTACTTTCCAGCTCATCCAGTGGATATCCGCAAAGTCTGACCCATTCTCTTATTCGATCAACAGTTTTCGGGAACACCAGCATTGTAGTGCCTTCAGATTTAGCATGGGTCTTCGAAGGGCAACCGCTAATCGAACAGGCAGGCAATGTTGAAAATTCTGAAAAGTAAATATCAAGATTATTATAAAACCTTGATGAATAAAAATGTCATAAAAAAGTAAATGAACCATACCATGCTCAATGCAAGGTTTGTTTTGGTCGCCGCAACTATACCAGTTCATCATGTGCGGCTTAGTATTTGCATAAGTTACAGACATTTTTTAAATTATGTGACTAAACTCTGAACATGTGACTCGTCCCTTGGATGTTCTGTCTTGCACGAAAAGGAACCATGCTTACATTATAGACTGGACCACCGAAGGATGCAATTCGATGACAATTGACACAGATGAAAATAAATAGATCTATTGATAGCATAACAATTGAAACTCAAGTCAATAGCAATGAGACCAATGACCATAGCTCTATTGGGTACTGTAATAGCAAATAGATTGAAATGTAAAAATGACCGAAATATGACTAGGATACATGGCCTTACCTTGACCAACAAACAGTTGTATTCAGCAGGCCGAGCAGTATGTTGCAGGAGAACAGGTAGATGGCCACAGGTAGCACACTGACGAGTTTGCTCAAAGCGGTCACAGATAGCACGGCGACGAGCAGATTAGCATAGATCTCAGTGCTTCTCAGGTAGAAGTTTCAGGAGTTGACTTGCAAAGCACAAAGATGTTCTCATGAGACATATCAAGTGGTTTATAAAGTATTAGAAACAGGGGTGTGTTTGTGAATGAATGACGTGTGTATGTCGTGGTATTATGTTTATTGCAGGGGGGGCGGCCTGCCTCAGGGGAGGCCTGCCTGGAGACACACGGTCTGAGGAGGCCATGTGAGCGATGGCCCCTGGGCGTGGGATACCTTTTGAAGTGTACATGCTGTTTGGCACCTTGGCCGTTTGCGCCCGTCACTGCCCCTCATGCCAGCGCTCGTCCCAGGGTGCAAACCGCCTTTTTACGTGCAGGTAAGTGTGTGGGAGTGAGGGGCCATCAGGCCCCTCTCATCCTTTACTTCTCAGTAGAAACTCGTACCAAGTGCCTCCAGTAGTGGGTTCGCTCCTTGCCCTTATGTGATGTTAACTTTGGATATCATTTGGGTAGATGGGAACACTGAGCAGGACACAGGGCATCCATTTTTGTACCCCCTTTCCACTCCATTTTGGTGACCAGGCCTCACTGCGATAGTACAGCGCGCAGAGCACATGGCCCACAGCCTCGTTCCCACTCTGACTGGAAAACTCCAGAGGTATTTGCAACAGCTAATAAATGTAACACATCACTCTCTGAGATCACGGTCCTGTGAACCGGCTTGAACCAAGCACATGGCTCGTTCATCTCCACAAACGTGTCCTTGCCCACGCAACCTCGCCAGTGGAAAGTTACTGCCATTCTGACTCTGTGTCCCTGCAAGGTATTCTCTTCATGTGCCAGACCACTGTCCACGCCATGATGGCCACCTAGCAGATCCCCAACTAACATTAGACTCCTACTGCAGTATATCATTGCCTATCAATAACAAATGCCACATATCGGAGATTCTTGTGAGCACAGACCCACACTTCAAACACTGTATTATAGTGGTCAAGACCCTTGACCTAAGGCCTGTATAATCCAATGTTCATTGATAGTATTGATATATGTGTGACTTTTATAGAGACATAACCGACTGAAAGACTTTGAACAAGTGTTATTTAGTGCATGCATTATTGATAATATATTATGTTAGCTTAGATAGTGCCCACCCCGCTTCACAGTGACCTGAACTTCACCCATTCCGAGCACAGGTGTCTGACGTCCATCCTTGAATGGAGACACACTTGATTGATTTAAAAAATCAAAACAACCGTTGTTAAAATATATGTGGTGTTTTATTTTGTAGCTTATTTTGATGACACAAAAATAGAAAAGTTTACACATTGTACAGTTCAGGTTGCAGCACAGTGAGAGAAAATCCCCTGTACTGACCGCTGTCACTCGGGAAAGTTTCTCTTATGGCACGAACGGCACAGGCGGGTATCACTCTTCGAACGCGGTGTCCAAGCCTCCCGTGAAGCCACCATGTAAAGGAACGGTAGGCCACCAGCCTGTACCACCTGTGAAAAGAAATGAAACAAACTGTTTTTAAATGACCAAGATAAGTTTAATAAATGTTTGTTGTCAATGACAATTATTATAACTAATGGCATTCTGCTCGGACAAATGCTATCTAGACACTGCACACTATTGAAAGACTTTCGTGCGTTACAATGATATGTATATGTAATTTTGGATATAGTAGAAGACCATGAAATAGGAGTGGCATGACAAGCAGAGCATACTTATTCGTTACTCGGATTACGAGGACGAACAGTTGCGCAAAGTTCGTGCATAAGCACCATCATTATCCTCAACACAGACCGTGTGAGGCAGGCTGCCCTGAAGTCTCGAAGCTCGGTGATGCATTGGGGTCGTGGCTCGCCTTCCGAAATGTAGGCCACGCATCCCGAGTTTTCACAGCAGCAGCAGTTCTCCTCCACGGTCTGCATTAGCTCGCACCAATTGCATGTGCACCAGGTGGAAACACCGTCCATGCGACTAGGTCCAGTGTCTTCATCTGTTGATTCGTCCTGCCAACTGCTGTCCGAAGCCCCATCGTTTTCGCGTGTTTCCCTTTCCAGTAGTTCCTCCTTGGTATACTCGGGCTCGTACATGTAGGGCATTATTGTATCCATTGTGTGTTGCACAAACTAAAATAATTGATAGCGGTGGTACTGGTATCTGTCCACACGGGCTACAAGCAACGAAGGTAGCTGACCAGAGCACAGAAACAAGTCACAGAATACTCAAAGTAACACAGAGAGAGGAATGGAAACGAAAATCTTCTGCTGTGTGTTGTGAAACGGTCTGTTTGTACTTATTGAGGAAAGAGGCATCCTGCCATTTCCATGGCGACGCGTCATTAGCTGAAGTGCAGCGAATGTTGACACGAGACGTGCTTTGGCGTTGTGAAATGGGCGGTACGCGTCTGCTGATGACAGGCTCTGGGGCGGGGGATATGATTTAGTGCCGCAAAAGCAGGTCAGCCAGGGCGATGGGGGAAATGATAGGATTATCACAAAATGGCAGCTCCCTGGTGCATGTTTTCATGTGCGTTTAATGGACGAAAACTCGGGTAAGGTCCATAGGAAATTTGTCTAAAATCGAGCGACTTAGGCTTAAAAACACATGACCGACCCGTAGGGGCAATAAAAAATGTTGACCGAACCATTCCTTTAAATCTAGATACAAAAGTTTTTGTAAAGTTTGGTGGGATTTTCTCAAGAGGGGGCTAAATTAGAGGGGGCTCTCAACAGTTTTAGATGGCTTATAACTTTATTGCCATTTGACGAATGTGGACAAAAGTTTTCAGAAAGATTATGTACACGACCTTCAATGTTTGTGTAAAGACTGAATGGATTTTGTCAAGTGGGGGATATTTGTGATGCCATCTTTGATGTCCTTGGTGT
Source organism: Ambystoma mexicanum (assembly GCF_040938575.1). Taxonomy (NCBI): domain Eukaryota; kingdom Metazoa; phylum Chordata; class Amphibia; order Caudata; family Ambystomatidae; genus Ambystoma; species Ambystoma mexicanum. The sequence continues at coordinate 991,239,252 of NC_090929.1, read as the reverse complement.
TAGTCTTAGCAGTGCAGGGTGGTGGAGCGAGTTATGGTTGCTTAGCTTTCCAAAAACTGACACATTTCTGAGGTTTTTCGGTTTTACCTGTAACCATATCGTCCCTGTAACAACGTTTTTCCATTGAATTTCATAGTTTTTATTACTGCAACATAACCAGAACGTCCCCTTAACTAAGTTTTTTCATTGAATTTCATACGTTTTTACTAGTGCAACTTAACCATAACGTCCCTTTAAAAAAGTTTATTAATTGAATTTCGATGGTTTCTATTAATGCAACTTAACCATAACGTCCCTTTAACAACGTTTTTCATTGAATTGTATATGTTTTTATTGGTGCAACGTAACCATAACGTCGTCTTTCAGAGAATTCCATGGGTTTTTACCAGTGCATGCTATTTTCCTACAAATTACTAATATCACACTTACCCCAATATAGCAACGTTTGTGTCCTATTCACAACATTTTACCTTAAAACGCTGCCATTACCCACCTTCTAGCATCATTTTTAACACTTCTCTACTTTTTCCACTGTTTTTCCTTCCGTCGACATCCGCGAAAGTCTGACATCACTGTGGACCTTCCGGACAGTACCACGTGACCATACATAGAATCAATACATTTTTCCAAAATTTCCATTAGCATTTTGTGTTATGCTGATGGGAATAATGTGGCGTTCATCCCACGTTCCAAGAACTGGAACGGGGGATAAAGGCCCGGTAGCCCAAGTTATCGTCCGAAGTGTGTCTGTGTCCGCACTGATGCCTACGGGCTTCGCTGCATTATAAATAAATAAATAAAGAGGGCTCTCGACCATTATTCTCCACTGCAGTCCCTGTAAGGGTGGATAAAGGCCATCAGCACCTATGGTTCCCAAATCGAGAACCAGGGGTGCTAAAAAATTTATTTTTCGTGGCGTCCCGCTGTAGGAAGGAAAATTCTTTTCCAAGATGGCCATCATGCAAAGAGAAGGTGGGGCACAGTACAGAGCCCCTCTTCCCTTTCCATGGCAACCTGAAGAAGGTGAAGTCAGAACCCTATGACCATATTACCATAAGCACATTTTTTTTCCCTTTCAAACCTATCCTACCTTCAAATAACTTTATTACATAGCCGGTCCCAGGTGGACATGGCCACTGCAACACCATTTTTCATCCCTCGCGGTCAAGGCCAGTAGGCAGATTTCCGGGCCATGACCTTATACCATGACCCAGACAATACAGGCTATACCTCAGTCACCAAAGGTATATCACTATTTTTTGTACCTACATTATGACACTTGTCAAAAAATAAAACACAGGCATGTTTGCAAAACCATGCTTTCAGGTACTTACCAATGCTCCTTACACGAGTTTGCTTGAAATCTGCCATGTTTTGTTTTTTTCCAAAAGTGTGAAAATGTATGTACATACAATAGTCATATAACTTAGCCCCCAACGACAAAATCCCTTCAGACTTTACACAAACATTCATGGTTGGGTCTATAATCTTTCTGAAACCTTTGTCCACATTTGTCAAATGGCAACAAAGTTATAAGCCATCTAAAAAAGTTGAGACCACCTCTAATTTAGCTCCATCTTGAGAAAATCCCACCAAACTTTACAAAAACATTTATATCTAGATTTAAAATTGTTTTACAAACTTTTGTGTAGATTCGTCAAATGGCTGCACATTTATAAGCCTTTACATTATTTTGGGACCCCCCCCTCTAGTTTCACCCCCACTTTACAGAATCCCACCAAACTTTGCAAAGCCTTTCAGTACCAAATACAACTAAATAGAATTCCAAAATTTCATGCAGTTTCATTGAGTGGTGCCAAAGTTATAAGCCATTCAAGAACTACTCCCGAACATCTGAAGTGTCCCCGAACTTCACAGGACTGTTCGTGAACATCCGGAATATTCGCTGACTTTTACGGCGAAACACCTGTTTTTTTGGCTTCTTATGGCCATATCCCATCCAATCCTCATAAGCCATCACCTCCCCAGAGATTGTTTGTTGGGTTTGACAAGTGCAATGTCGTTTTATTTTTTTATTTTCTACCGCGGTGTCCGTGGACACCATCAAAAGTATGTGAATCCAACCTGACGGGCGTTTCAAGAAAGCTGACGCATTTCACGCTTTTCCTCATCCAACCAGCAAGCATGCCTGATGTCCCCGGACTTCACATCGCCCGATGGGCCAATCAGATAACTGCCCCGGACCCAACAGGGAAATGGGTCCGCGGAGCGGAGCCAGATATCACTAATTGTTTTGGACCTACATTGTACCTGTTTTTTTCCATCATTCAGTCTATGGAGAAAACAAATGTTGCACCTCCTATAACTTTGCCCCCCCTTGACGAAACCTCACCAAACTTGCCAAAAAGATTCAGAGTGGGCCATATACTTTTTTTGCAAAGTTTGGTGAGTATTCGTCCAGGGAGAGCGAAGCTATAAGCTGCCGAAAAAGGGCTCTTCCTATGAGTTGAGCAACTTAACCATGACTACACGCCCGCTAACGCAGGCCATGTAATATTCAATTAAAAAAACTTTGTTAAAGGGATGGTTACAAGTAAAACGGAAAACCCCCAGAAATGTCTCAGTTATGTTAAGCTAAGCAACCATAACTTGTGCCACCACTGTGCACTGGTGAGACTAACATCCAGGACATCAAAGATGACATCACAAATGTCACTGATGACATCACATATCTAGGCCACTTGTTTTTGTTCACTGACATATGTAGGCCAAGTGCTTTTGTTCACTGACAGTCAGAATATGAACATTGAAAATGTGCTATATATTTAGATGTTAACCTTCTTCCATATTTAAAAAACAAAAAAAGGTTCCTTTAGGAACCACCTTTCACAGTTCAAAAATAGAACTAGAACAAATAATCTTATAGACTCCATCTACTTTACATTTCTCAGTAAAGTAGTTAGACTCAATAAGATTCTCCAACATTTCCATCAGCATTTTATGTTATGCTAATGGTAATAATGGACAATTGTATACTCGAGAAAAACATAAAAGGACAGAAACAATTTTCTGTCCCAAATACTTTTCTCTAGCATACAATGAGGACCATTATCCATGCACTTTTATAACTATCCATGGACTCCGCAGTCCCCTCTCCAGGCCATGCATCGTTAAAACACCCAAATGGGATGTGCACACCATTGTACTGGACAGCCCTTCTACCCTTTTTACTTTTATAAACGTAACAGTCCCTCATTGCCTGCTTTTGAATAGTCACACATCCATCCACCAATCACTTCCCAAAACTCTACATATAACCATATCAACATATTAAACTTTCACACACCAACTGGCACTTAACAATGTTATAGAAATCTTTTGCATCTGCCTTGCCCTTACTTATACAAACAAATTGTACACAGTGCTCCTATAAATGTACATATGCATTATGCAGTGAGAGAAGTGCATACATAGAAGGGGCAGTACGGCTGGGCAAAAGCTCATGGGAGTCCAAGGTGGAAGTGCCAAGGGATGCCAAGGTGGGAGGCCACTGGCTAACTACTGGGGTGGAGGAGTCCCAAGGATGCAGTGCATCTTATCCGTAACATCCCTTTAACAAAGTGTTTTATGTCAATTTAATAGGTCACCCTAGTTTAGGGTGACTGCAGAATTAACACACACATTGCGTACTGTTGCACAAGTGTAAACATGTTGTTTGAAAATTATACTCAGTCCGCTTTGCTCTTTGTATTTCTAATATGATAAATTGTATAAAATGCCAAGCCCAATGCTAGCACACTACTGTTTTAAATCCCTCTGCTACTCTCGAGCTGGTTTTGCTCATTAAAGCAACACAATAAAATAAAAAATATATGAAATGATCGGCCCTAGCACCATTAACTGCTAGGAGAGTAGAGTAGGACAAAATCTTATCTAAGCAATCATAATGGAAATAAATAATGAAATCTTCACAGTCTCTGAATCATTGCATCCGTTTTCATTATTTAGCAGAATTAACCTTGCTTTTTTTGTATGAGAACGCACCCAAGAAGTCATACATGGTGCAGCATTAGCAAAAGCTCTTGTATGCTTGCACATGAGGAAGATGCCTCATCATGAACTGATGAGTCAGTGTTTCAGCCTGCTGAAGAAAGATTGACTACCATTCTTGCAAGCAAAGGGGACACTCTCTGCTCTTGAAAAACATACCAGTCACAAACTGCTTGCTGTAGCAGGTAGCCGATCACTGAAGTACCAAAAACGGCTGCTCATGAAGAAGTGGTATTGTACTCGGAAGAGACATTTGCGCATACCGCTTTTTTTTAATCAGCCAGATTGTCCGTCTCACCAAGCCATTTCACCACTATTATGCACCAAATGTATCTCCAATAAACGCCAGACAGACTCTTCCGGGACACCGTGTATCATTGTACAACTACTTGCAGGGGAGTTGCTAGGTCTGGAAAAGACCCGGGGCTATGCTGATGTCAGAACTGTTGGGACTGGGGGCTAGCTAGTCTTTTGGCTGTAGCTCCTGAGATTCTATCCGGGGCTATAACCAAAAGATCAGGGGCTATAGCCCCCTAAGCCCCCCCCTAGCGACGCCCCTGACTACTTGTTTCATTGTCACTCAACGCGGGTTGAAACACCCAAACCTGCTACACTGACCCCGGCCGCAAACAAGGTGTGAAGAAGAGGACAGTGACATAGACATCCTTTTAAGCACATAGGCATGCAGGCAACCATTGTTCTCTGTGGCATCAGCGGCTCTGATGTTGATCGCCTGCCTGGGGTACCTGTAATATGTTAGGGGGCAGGGCCAGGGCTTGAACCCTGCTGAGTGTCTCTTTAACTGGGTGGCCATCTCATCAACTGGGTGACCCCTCAATCAGCTGGATCTCAGGTATTCATCTGCTTCACCAATGGTATAATGAATGTGTTTATTAAACAGTGCATTTCATATCAGAGCTATGTATTTGTTATTTATTTTCTTTAATGTAGCCTCTGCTTTTTATTGGATGTGTTGTTATCTCTTCTGTTTTCTTGAGTGTGGGAAATGCATGCAGTTTGCTAGTGAATGCATTCAGTATTTTTGTTCATTGTTTATTGTTTTTTACATTATTCACTGCTGTTTTTCCAGCATATACTGTTATTAATATATATATTTTTATTGTGTTTCTGGGACACAGTAAAGCCGTTACTGTACTGTCGATGGGACAAAAAAACAGAGGCTGCTCCCAGAGACAGTCGTGCTGCCAGCAGGCCAGCACAGTCCATCGGTCAGTGGTCAGCATCACGTACCTTCAACAGTGCTGCAGCAGAGATTATCAGAACTCCATTTAATTTCTTTCATCCATTAGAAGACTACATGTCCCAAAATAGAAGGGACATATTTCCATGAAGTACACACAAAACGTGCATCCTGGAATTGGAAGGCTCCAAACTGTCTTCCAAGTCCAGTATGCACGAAATAATTGGAACCTCTCGATGAAACCTCCCATCTCTCCCCTTCCTTTCTCCCTCCTGTTCACACCTAACTGAGTGGTGAATGCTGGGCTGAGGGAGGACCTTAAATTCACTTCCCCTACATTACCAGCGGTCACCATCAAATGCTCAGCTATTCACCTCATTGGCCAAAATTGTGAAGTGAAGTTGGGCAGGGAAGTGAAAAATACATTTTTTTGTCACAGTACTCCCTCTGTACTTTAAAGGGCATACCATTCTCGCTTGCTCCATCAGAGATTTTGCCCTCCACAGTATACTTGCTTTTAATCATCTTTTCACATGGCTCTACTTTTATGCTGAAGGATGCACACAGAACAGAACATTTTGAATGCAGTACTTAGTCCAGTTAACTTCCTAATGTCTTTACCAGGAACATGACGACAGTTGGCCATTTGTGACTGCACCACCAATCAACCGAAAATAAAATAAAAAATCATTTTGATGCATGTTTACAGGGCCTGATATCGAACTGTAATGTAGCTTCTATTAGGAGTGCTGCAACACATAACTGATTAGCTGGGAGTTTTCAATCATATTCTAACAGCTCTTAAAATGGACAAGCTCTAATTAGGTGCAGCACAGAGCAAATGCAGAGAATATTAGGGAGCCTGCTACCACAAACATAGTTTGATATTACCAGCGAAATGAATGCTTTAATTCTTCACTTTCAAATTTTAAAAAACGTAGAACATATATGCCCAAATGCAGTGGCAGCTGGGGATTTTTTTCATAGGAGGGGCAAAAACATTCCCCATGCTTGTGTGGGGGTGGCCGAGTGTATCAAAGAGCCCCAACCAATCAATGACAGCTTTGGAGTGCTTTGGAGTGGTATCCCTGGGGATTTTAAACAAGAATAATCAGTTAAAATTATACCTTTTGCGGTACACTTGCCAGACCACCAGTAATGCACATGACAATTTTCTAAAATGTTTTCATGATGCTTTTGCCCGCAATACATTCCAGCAGTCTTCCAGAATAATAAAAACACTTTCATGCTGGCTGTGTCCAAACATGTCCATACTGACTGCACCAATGCAGGCAGTATCCCCACATAAGAACACTCATTATGTTAGAGTTTCCCATAACGCCAGTAAAAATGCTATGCTACTGTAAGAAGGCATGTCCATACTGGGTGCACTAATGTAGATGAGTATCCATGTGGGAACACTCATATTGGCTTTGCCTGTAATGCCAGCATAAATGCCATACCACAGTAAGAAAAAATGGCCATACAGATTGCGATAATGTAGACCTGTGTAAAAACACTTATCATGTTGTCTTTGCCAATAATTCCAATAAAAATGCCATGCCACAGTAAGAAAATATGCGCATAGTGGCTGCATCAATGTATGCCAGTATTTCTTCATAAGGACACTCATGTAAGCTTTGCCCATACTGCCAGCAAAAATGCTATGCACTGTAAGAAAACATATTCACACTGGCTGCACCATTGTAGGACAGAGACACCACAAATGAACACTCATCATGTTGTAGAATGTAAAGGAGCATCCCAATGTAAGAACACTCATCATGTTAGCCTTGCACATAATGCCAGTAAAAATGCCTTGTACTGAAAGAAAACATTGCTTTACTGTCTGGATCAGTTTAGTGCCAGAATCCCAATGGAGGGATGCATCCTGCAGACAGGAAATAGGTTGCAGGTTGAATTGTCAATAGCCAAACACCTCCCACTTCCTGCTTACTGGCATGCATGGTGGAGCTGAGGGTGTCTTCAATAGAAGTTCCTAGGCTTGCCTAGCACACAGGGACGAGCAGGCACACCCCGAACACACCTTTGGACCTGTGGTTCCCCAGCCTCCATGCTCAATGGGCCATGCAAGCAAGTGAAAGCAAAATGGACCCGGCCTTGCATATCCCGGTGGGCATGCATTTGCTGGGGTACTCTAAGCCAAGGGAAAAACACGATTCCCTAACAACAATGAAGCCAGGCCAGGAATGCCTGCTTGCTGCAGCTGAGGGAACACTCATTGTTGTCATTGGCCTGGCTTGGTGCCTTCATTAAAGGCGGAGGGTCAGCGCCCTGGCGCCCATTATGGATGAGCCACCACTGCCAAATGCAGATAATGCTACTGTTTCTGATGCTGTGGTTGGCCAGATCCAACAGAACATGCTCTTTATTGACCATCAGATCGGGGGCTGCAATTGGAAGCCTGCTGCTTCTTGTGAGGTCATAATTCTTCACCCGCCAACCAGGATCTGTCTCGGGCAGCTTTTGCTTGTGCCGTACAGCTCACCTTAGGGTAATCATTATGATATGGCAGGGTACCATACACCACTCTCCATGTAAAGCTTAGTGCTGTTAGACTACTACAGTGGTGACTACCGCAATACAACATAACATATCACAAAACACAGTCAGTGCACAAACATTGCCTAGGTAGTGTGTGCGCCAAAACAGTTTATTTACACGTATTCTACAAAGAAGGCCACCACAGATGCCGGAGTTGCTGCTCTGATGGAGCCTGCCCAAACAGCATCATTGAACATTGTACCGGGCACCATGATGGAATTATTGTCCTTTGTCCTTCTTAGAGACCCTCTCCTTTGGGTTGGGGTCTCTTACTTTGGTGGTGCAGACCATTGAGGGGCCATTCCAAGCCACCCTAAAGTTATTTTCTTCTTCCTGGCAGACAGGCGAAAACGAAAGACAAAAATGATTGGCCATGGCACACTGCTGCGTTACTCTCAGCGTCGTAGGGTGCTCTCAGTCCAACATACGCAAATGCTACCACTCAACCTATCATATCGCCAGGGGCTGGGTGAGTTTAGTCATGTGTTTTTGTTTTGGGCGAGTGACTGCTTATTGAAGTCTATTGCCTGGTTTGGGGCATGCCCTGAGTGTGACCTGAGTACACGGCAGGTGACACCGTAAACGGCGTGCACGTGACTGGAGAGGTATGGTGCGGAAGCCGTTCCGGTTCAGAAGTTATGATTAACATGAACACTGGCCAGTGACTCTTTCAGGTTTAGTCACTGCCATCTTTTTCCGGCCTTGACATTGTGTCTGAGAAGGTCAATGAACACAGTCAGAGCCTGCCCCTGCGCACAATGCCACATAATCGGCATTTTATTGGACGCCTTCACGAACAATGTGACTGGTGACGTCCTAATGATTTATCCAGTGCCTCCTTGGGCTTGCAGCAGGCCGGTCTGGGGAGTTTCTCTCTGGGGGCTCGGTTAATACATCACTGAGGCCCGCCCCCTCTTTATCATTTCAAAGGATGTCCGGCATTAGCAGGACAATACCTCATTTTAACCCTGCCAGGGGTCCTGGCAATTCTCTTCCCGCTCCCCAGTTTCCTGGCCTACCCAGCATGCTCCTTTGCTTCCCTCCCTTCATTATTTGCTGCCCCGCTGTCCTACCACATAAAGGCTCGTGTGACTGACGAAAACAACTGGAATAACGTGTATGGCACAAAAGCACATTCTTTAAAAGCCTGACCTTTCGAATGTCAGTAGTACACCTAGCTGTGCCCCGCCTGGGGCCACCCCTTGACCATGCCCTCTGTTCATAGTGTTTTTCGTGACGCCCGCCTCTGGAAGGTGCTTCCTCAATATCTGTCCGCCATCTCCAAATGCTATCAATTCCATTGCAGACTGAAGAACCAGCTTTTCTTTCCAGCTTTCTGGGACCCTCTCTCTTACCATGCTTCGCCAGGCACCATGAAGCTTAATTGTGATAAGTGCGCTCGACACATTACCAAATGAATGAATAAATAAACGAATGCACCATTTGTTCAGTTGGACGCTCGAAGCTTCATTAACAGGTGGTGTTGCTTGCGACTCAGCTTGATGTGTAAAAAGCAGAATTTTGTAGTTGGAACATTTTACATCATTCTCTTTGAGGAATTGATGAATGTTAATCTATAATAAATCAAATATGTTTTTCTGTTTACACCTTGCTGGGGTATCTATGCACTTTGAAAGCCACCGTTACCTTAACCCAAGTCTGTGGTTCTTACTTACCTTGCCTACACAGGTTATGAAAAGATCTCTTCAGCTGGTGCTCTACCCACTGAGCTTTCTTACTGGCTAATAATCTAAGAAATGTAAGTGCTGTGCCACTTAATCTTCATATGCAAAAAAATTCGTTTTCTCATTAATGACAACAATACATATTTTGTTCCAAACTCCAAGAAAACGAACGTGTTGAATAGTTAACATGTTAGTGTGCTGAGGTGTGTTTGGGGTACCTTTGTACAATTTTGAAGCACCCATTCTGAGATGTCAATATTTCATGACGTTTTTCATACATTTACTATTGGCTGGAAACTTTTACTGTTTGCTTTACTGATGAGCCCCGTTCCTTCTGTTACTCTAAATTTGATTTAGTTCAGAAACAGAAAATCTGTTGTCTTCTCCAAAAAGGGGGCCTTCTTCTATTATATAGCAGGACTTCGGGTCCTTGTGAGCAGAGGTGGACTAATGAATAGGGCATTTGGGAGATTTAACTTTGATAAGTAGATATGACCTGGGAAGATTTGGGGCCTGATTCGCCACGTGATTTTCAATGTAATTTCCCCATTGAAAAACGCTCTGTGATTCGGTGAATCAGGCCCTTAGTCACCAACCAGACCCTGCTTTACCTGACATTCACCTGATACTGCCCCACCCCTGTTGGCTCTTCAGAGGCTCTTCGTTGTCTCCAAAAATCTCCTGATTTTCCTGCAAGATCCTCTTCCTCTGTTTGTGAGTCTGCGTTCCACCGGATCTGAGCGATTTGCAGGATTTAGGAATTGCCCATTTAATCATTTCAAAATGACTTTTTTTCGCTGCTAGCCCTTCTGTTTATGGAGGGATCTCGCCATTAGTCTCTTTCTCTGACTGTTCCCACCTCTTCCCATTGGCCCTTGGCCATGTAACCGGTCTGTTGTTTTTTGGCAATTTCGAATTGGGTTACGAAATGCATTGCGCAATTAAGAGAGGTTTTGCTCCTTTTCGCAATGTTTTCCCTCTTCGTTTCACATAAACCTGTTCAATCCGTTCAGATTGTTTGCAGTGGGTCTGCAGCTAGACAGAGTCCAGGGTCAATGGGGCTCAGGCCTGATCATGGATAGCACTGATAAGCAATTTGTTGAAGGTCCAATCAGCAACTCCTCTCTTTGCTCTATGGCTGCTGCAGGAATAGCTCAGTTTGGGGTATATTTTCTCCTAAGTCAACAAGTGCTTTTGTGCCTAGCATTGCCGTTAAGGTTGGATTTGTACACAAAATAGTCCTGGGCACCAGTGAAAAAGGGCTCCTGTTCAGCATTAACAATTCATGACTTTTAACTAGAAACTGAGTAGTTCGAAGAGGAACATTGGGAGCACATTTGTAGGAAACTGTGCATTTCAAATCGCACTGGACCAGTAACATTCATTAAGGGCTAAGGGTGAGTATGCCCATCCGGAATTCCCAGAAGGAATCATTGCAGGCTCCACCCCCTCCTGCAGTTAAAGAAGTACACTTGCACACAAAACAGATGTACAGTATATATACTCTTTAAGGTGGCCCAGAAAACGGTGCCATTCTAGCATGTCAGGCCGGCCCTTCTGGCACAACCCCTATTTCCCTATGGGTCAGTGTAAGACTGAGCGACCGTGCCTCCTATGAAACTTTCAACGTGGGGTAATAAATACCATGCTCCGGGCAAGACAGCCAAAGTTTGTTTAAATGGCAGTCGCCACGGTTGATACATGCAGCATTGCATAGCCTACTTTGGAAATGCTGCCATTGGCTTATCTCTTGACCTGCTGAACTATGACGCCACTTGTGCTATGCATTTTCTGCTTTCTCCAGTATTTTCTGAAGGTACCGACATCCAAACGCTGTATCCTCCGAGTCTACCTGTTATTCTGAGGGAAGGGTAATGGGTACCCCACACAGTGTGAGATGCTTTGGGTTTGTGGCCTCTAGTTTAATGATTCATTGAATAGACTTTGCACCATTCAAGACTCTTTCTGTTCTTAAGGAGTGGGTGAGTTCTAGGATCATTCTGCGATGGAGCGATTTGTTGTTGTTCTTTCTGAAGTAGAGGTGCCCTGTTCAGTTGCTATATCTGCTCCACAGCCACTGCCCTAGAATTGCTCTCTGCCTGCCTCTGCTTGGATCGCAGCGCAAACAAGCCCTTCACCTGAGGACATTCTGACTGTAGGTCATCTTTTTAGAATCTTAGAACTGCGATTTACAAGCTATTTCCAGCAGCCACGCGAGACACCATGACCACTTGATGGCCCTTACCTGTGGACTGTAACTGAAGAGGCACACAGAGCTGAGAGCAGGAAATTCTTTCATCATCCTGAGGCCACCACCTGAATGTTATTTACCCAGGGCCTCCATCAGCTCATGATGTAATGCGCACAAACCATTTATAAACAAGATAGGTTTGCACACAATAGCACTCAAACACGAGCATCAAAACAAGTGTGAGTGACGACTCAGGACACCTCTGAAGATCACATAGCGTTGGAACCATCTATACTCCCTCTAGCTTGCTGTGGACCCCATGCGGCCTATACCCTCCTCCAAGGTGGATGTCACCATGCTACCCTTGGAGAAAACCTCAACCATGTTGGCCAGGTTGCCCATTGACGTCCTGGGCAGCTGGGAGAACCACCAACAGTTCTCAATCGGTCACCCCGGCCACAGTTAGGTCCTCCCGTTGGAGGCCGAGGTTGGAAGTTCAGACCTCTGGTTGGATATTATTTCTAAAAACCTTCAGCCACAGGAGAACCAAAATCGCTGACCCCTCGCAGCGATGGCTAATCTGACTCCCCCCAAACATCCCCCCCACAGCAAACGACCATGGAGAGCCAGCCCCGCACCTAAAACTCAGTTTTACTACTTTAAATGTCAGGGGCTTGAATCCCCCCCCCAAAGAGGAAATCCATTTTACACAGGCTGCAAAGCGACAGAACCTCAATCGCTCTCTTACAGGAAATACATCTAATCCCAGCGGACTTTTCCCTTCTGCGAAGCAGGCTCTTTCCCACACAATTCTTGGCATCCAATGGTACCAAAAAGGGAGGTACCGCCATGCTCTTCGCTGCAGGCCTGAAGCCCCAGATCCTCGAGGTGCTACGATGCTAAGAGGGTTGTTTTGTGGCAGTCAAATGCATCATCTTGGACCAACACTACACCCTCATCTCAGCCTACGTCCCGAATGAGCACCAAGAAGGGTTCTACCAAGATCTGGAGGATGTCCTCCTCCCATTCACTGAGGGTCAAGTCGTCATTGGAGGTGATTTCAACGGGGCCCCAGACCCTCACAAAGACAGATCCCACCCCCCAACTTCCAGGGATCAGAAGCTGGCAACGGGCCTGCTCCACCTGTTTCGCACACTTAACATTGTCGATACCTGGAGGGTACTGTACCCAGAAGAGAAAGATTTCACCTTCTTTTCATACGTACACCGCACCTTCTCCAGAATCGACCTGGTGCTGGCCTCCCCCCAGATCCTGGCCTTCACGGATGATGTCACGATTGGCCCCCGGTTCCTCTTGGACCATGACCCAGTCTCACTAACCCTCCGGACCCATGATCCGGACCCCCCTCCTCGCCGCCAGTGGAGTCTGTATGACCCTATTCTGGGGGACATGACAGTGAGAGATACAATTGCCAGGACAATTAAAAACTTCTTTGTCAAAAATTGCAACAAGGACACCTCCCCGACTAATACCTGGGATGCCATGAAAGCAGTGCTTAGAGGGGAACTGATCGCCCAAGGCACCGCGTTTCATAAACAGAAGAAGGCGACTCGAGCTGCCATGGAGGCCGAAGTCTGTGAAGCCGAAACCATCCACAAGCGGAAGGGCTGGTCCCTGAAATCTTACAAGGTCTTACAGATGGCGAGGAAGAGGCTCGAGGCGCACTACGCCGACGCCACTGCAAACCTGCTTACTAGAACCAAACAATGGTATTATGTCCACATTAATAAGGCTAACAAGCTGCTGGTCAGTAAGCTGGCTAGGGAGAAGACCCAAAACTACATTCTAGGGCTTCGTGACCCGCAGGGGACAGTCCAATACGCGGACCAAGAGAAAATACGGCTAGCGGTCACCCACCAGTTGGAAATTATGACGGCAGTCCCGAGGGACCTAGACAAGCAGCGCTCCTACATCCAAGATGCAGCTCTCCCGCGCCTGACCCCGGAGGTAAGACAAGAGCTTGAAGCGCCCATCACGAACGAGGAGGTGGAAGAAGCCATTAAAAGCCTGAAGCCTAGGGCGACCGGCCCGGACGGATTTACCACCGGTTCTATAAACTATTCCACCCCCAATTGGTGGCTCCCTTGGCCCGCCTCTTTAATTCGTTTGCGGCTACCGGAACGGTCACCCCAACAATGCAGGAATCCATCACGGTTCTCATCCTTAAGCCTGGAAAGGACCCCCAAGAAAACAGCTCGTACAGACCCATTTCTCTGTGAAACTTGGATGCTAATATTTCCTCCAAGATCTTGGCTTACCGCCTCGCACCTGTCCTTCCGAACATCATAGACCCGGACCAAATGGGCTTCATTAGCCACAAGTCGACAAAAGACAACGCAGGGCATTGGACCTTATAGAGGTCACCACGCAGAAGTCTCAACAGCTGGCCCTGCTCTCCCTGGACGCAACCAAAGCCTTCGACAAGGTGGACTGGCCCTACCTGCACCGCACCCTCGAAGCCTTTACCTTTGGCCCAACCTTCAGGAAGAAGATCCTAGCAAACTATCAAGCCCCTAAAACCCAGCTATGAATTAACGGCCGCCTTTTGGACCCAATCCCTCTCACATGCGGAACGAGACAGGGATGTCCACTATCCCCCCTGCTCTTCGCCTTTGCTATGGAGCCGTTGGCCCGACGAGTTCGAAAAAACCCGCAGATCAGCGGCCCGAGGATATGCGCCACGCAACACAAGATCGCCCTCTACGCGGATGATGTATTGCTAACCATCACAAACATCAAAGCCTCCTTGAGGGCGGCCCTGACGGAGTTCCGGAACTTCGGGGAGGTAGCTGGATTTGCCATCAATTTCCCAAAATCAATAGCCCTCGGAGTGGGCCTGAGCCCAGGCGAGAGGGACGCCCTGGAGAAGCAAAGCCCGTTCCAATGGAGCATTCAAGCGATTCCATACTTGGGGGTTCAGATCCCCGCTCACCTAACGAAAGTTTACCAAGCTAACTTTCCCCCACTCTTTGAGGAATTGGAAAGAGACCTTACCCGCTGGCGGTCACAGGAAATCTCCTTGTTGGGCCGCATAACGACATGCAAAATGAATCTTCTCCTCTGCTTTTTGTATGCCTGCACCTCCCTTCCCGTCTCAATCCCTCTTCCCCCATACAGAAGCTCCAAAGGAAAATGATCGACTCATATGGAAGGGTAAGAAAGCACAGATTCCTCGGAAAACGATGGTGGCCAGCACAAGATTGGGAGGGCTGGGTGTTCCGGACCTCCGTAAATACCATATAGCAGCACAGCTGGCCCACCTCCAAGCATGGGGACTGGCCTCAGGTCGCCCAAAATGGGCAGAGATAGAACAGTGCCGCCTCCCCCTGTTATGCTCACCTGGTGTCCACGGGGACGTTAATCTGGACCGGCCTGATGTTACTTCTTCCAGTGATACTCGGAGCGCCGAGATGACGGAGTGGACCGGGCCAACCAGCTTGGTCTGTGTGGCTCGTATGAATACTCTTCTGTAATGCAGAAAGGGGAATTAACCACCTGTGAGGTTTAAGCTTAACCCCACCTTCTCCCCTTGAATTACTTTGGGACTCCTTTAGATTCTGACCTGATAATCTGGAAAGATGAACTCTCCATCCTGCTTCAAGTGCAGGGGCGCGTAGATGACCAGTTGCCTCACTGGTGTGGGAAGTTGGCGAGTTGCAGACAGAGTTGACTCCGTAGAGGTAATAGTTATAAGAGTTCAAAATGTCTGGAATTCACTCAGTCCAATTCCCCTAGGTTGCCCTTATGGATCTGGAAAGAGTTCACGTGGCAACCAGAGATGCGCAGGTAAGTGTTTATAAAAGCTGTTCGGAATAAAGAGGGAAGCTTGCTCTAATCTGTGGTCTTTTTCCTTTCAGGCATCCATTCGGAGGAAGATCCGTGGATTGAAGCGTTTTTCGCAACCGGGTAAGTCTGCAGCGGAATGTTTCCCCATAGGGGCCGGGGTGCGGCGGATATGCGGAAAAGGTTGCGCCGACCCGAGATTAGGTGAGTATCCCCGGTGATCTCAAGTAAGTCTTAATATTTGCCTTTGTTGCCTTAGGTAACTCTCTGTTGCTCACCTTATTGTTTTTATGTCCATAGGTGATGAAGAGCGGCCGCGGACTGAAGATGAGCGTGATGGAATGCTGAAAATGGAAACAGGTGAGTTCAGCGCGGCGTTGCAGGAGGCGCGGCAAGAGTGACTAATGGATTCTTTCTTCCAGGTCCAAGTCGGGAAGATGCAGGATTCAGGTGAGTATGAATAAACTCTTGCTCTAACCTTTCCTTCTGTTTTCCTTGCAGGGTTCAGGAGCTCCGGAGTGTAGACGGGCGTGGCAGAAGACTGGAAGCTGCTGCAGGCACGGTGAGCGTTACGCTGCTACTGCAGAATAACGCGAAGCACGTGTGGCTGTCCGGGCGTGGCTTAAATAGCTTTGGAAGAAGTCCCAGGTAAGTATTCTTCCACTGCCCCACCCAGGTAAGAAAATAGTCCCTGCATTAAAATAGTCCCTCCTCAGCCTCATTTGGCTTAGGTCTTCATGCAGCATGGTCTGCATCAGGTGAGTAAGCAGCATGGTCTGCTTTAGGTAAGTTCTCATAAATGAGCCTGGCGCCTATGGCGCCAGGACTGACTTTGTTCTTATGAGCCTGGCGCCAAAGGCGCCAGGACTGCACCCAAACAGCCCCTAACTGGGGCTTTTGGGCATGCTCCAAATGGCGTGATGCCTGCTTCCGGGGCTGCTGAGCCTGGTCTGGTTTCCCGGGGGCAGGCATCATGACACCCTCCCTCTTCGCTTTCTGCCGTTTATCCCCAATGCCTTACGCCAGAGCTGGCCAGATGTTCTGACTGCCACGAAACAATCGATAAAGGCGTGGGAGTGGGTCCGGAGACATAGAGGTGTCCCAGGAGACTTGAGCGCACTCTCCCCAATTTTTCTCAACCCAGCCTTCTCCCCAGGAGCTCACCCAGCGAACTTCAGGAACTGGGTCGCAGGAGGCCCGAAACATTGGGGCAACTCTTCGCAGGAGACACCCCCCTCACCTTCGAACAATGTAAAACAACCTTGCGGCTAGCGGAGACAGACAGATTCACCTACGCCCAACTAAGGCACTGGTGTTCCAACCCCCAGACTCGAATGGCTGCAATCCGACCCCTCACCCCTCTAGAGCTCACAGCGAAAGACCTGCCTGCCCGGGGAAGGATTTCGGCCCTCCATAAACTGCTCCAAGAAGACCCATTTCACGCTAAGCCCTCCTACATGTCCCAATGGGAGGCGGACCTGGGTCATGCCATAGAGGACCACACTTGGGTGGACATCTGGACTAGGACACGCACAGCATCCCGCTGCATCACCAACCGGGAATGCACCCACAAACTGCTCTTTCGGTGGTACTACCCCCCGTGCCTCCATCATTTTCAACAGGCCCTGGACCTTCATTGCTGGCATCTTTGTGGCCATCCAGGATCTTACTTCCACATGTGGTGGACCTGCCCTAGGGTAAGGGAGTTCTGGATTCAATGCCTCGCCACCATAAAAGACATTACTCAAGTGGCTATCCCGCTGACACCCGAGCAAGTCCTCCTGGGGATCCCGCACCTAGACACTTACCCGAGAACAGGGAGTGGGGCCACATTAATAACGCAATTTTTGTTGGCCGCCAAAATCACGGTGCCCCTTGTTAGGCAGAAACCTGTGCAGTTCCCTCTGGGACCACTGCAAAAGATTTAGGACTACAGGCGTTTGGCAGTAAACCCACTTGGTAGCAGTCTGTACCACACAGATTCACTTGGTAGCTGTGGCTGAGCAGTCAGACTTCTCTCAAGAAGAGTTAGGCAGTATACAGAGTATTCACAATAGGTCAAAAGAACATAGTAGAACAAGTAAACACTGACCAGAGCTTGGTGTAAAAGAGATATAATTATTTATTTAAAACCACATCTAGAAAAACACACAGGCAATAATAGTAAGCAATTCAAAAACACGGTCACTAAAAGATATACACTCCCTTAGAAGAATATTAGACAAGTCTTAAGTAAAGCCCCACTTATTTTCAGACAGCGGTGAGCGCTTAACACAGATGGCACTCTAAAAATTTGTTTAAAAAAGGAAGAGAAAAGCAGAGAATAATATGAAACAGATCCCAACACTTTCGTAAGATCAAAGCAAGAGAGGAAGGCAAATAAAACCGTGAAGTTAGAGTTCAGTAGGCCGGATCCACTTTAAGAGGATCAGAACGAAAGGTGTCCAAGGTCACACGGTTGAAGTGCACAAGAGTCTTGCAAAGGTTGAAAAAGAGTTGGACCAAAAGAAAGGGACCAGTTAGAGGGTAAAGGCGGCCAGCCCAGTCCAGAGGTTAAGGGGTTATTATTACCTTGTAGCAATCTTTAGAAAGGGAGGCCTAGCGGACACAGTACCTTAAAGTGGTGAGAATACACCAGCGGGGGCAGTTGTTCCTGGCAGCGGATGCCATTCGGTGCTTCGTCCGGGGGAAGAGAAGATCTCGTCGGGGAGGAAGACAGGAGTCCGTTGCACTGCCAGGGAAGAAACCAGCCACGGAGTTCTCAGGTAAAAGGAGCGGTCCGTTGATTCGCGGTTCAGTGGTGAGTGGCTATCCGGCAGCCGGGGTGCTTGGCACGGGCAGTTCGACCACAAACCAGTCTGGGGAGCGTAGAAAAGAAGTTAAACTGGTTGTGCCCACCAGTCAGGGGAAGAAGCCTCTCCAGCCGGGAGATCTTCTCTGTCGTCAGGAAGTGGTGAGTCGGTTCCGCAGGGCTCCACCGGTGGTGTCGTCGTGGTAGATCGGCTCAGCTTCTCCCTCGTCGGATTCTCAGGTCCTGTGGCGACTTCTGAAGTTCCAGTCCCCAAAGCCCTGCTTTTATGCAGCGCACCCCCATTCACTCAGCCTAGTTGTCAATCAAACATGCTAAGTGGTGAGCCGGCCGGCTGACCACTCGGGCCAATCACACAAGAGTGCGACTTGAGTTACCAAGGTAACTCAGTCCAGGTTGCCTAAACCCCCTCTCGCACCCCCTGTTGTACCCAGACAGAGTGGCACCACTTTTGGAGGCTTCTGTGGAGAAGCCCGCCAAAAAAGTGGAACAAAGGGCTCAACTTGGGTTGGAGTCACAGAAGAGAACACAAACGCCATTTTAGAATCGAGTCCCGGCAAAAAATACCAACCGGCGAATGAATATTAATTAAATAAACCGGCGGTATGTTCGAGGCTATGAGAATAAAATAATTAAAGTTGGTAGCCTCGAACAATGGGAAAATCCCATAGGGATATTTTCGCGGTCGAATATAAAAAGTAGTATCCGCTGCCACCAGCCAAAACTCGATCAGGGGGGACGGAGACGTGCCCCCTCGACTAACAGACCCCGGGGCAATCGAATTGCCCCGACCAGTACATCCACAATATGATGGTTTGTACTGGTTTCTGTTAATAATTTGGGACTAGTAAAGCCAATGGTGACTTTACATGCCCTGGGAGACAGTAGTCAGTCCCAGGGTATGGAGTCTATGGTGGGGTGTCACTATGACACCCCTGTGTTACGGCACGGAGGGTGCTGTGTAACACACATAGGAAAAACACATGAGACCCTATGGAGTAAAGGACCCCATAGCCCATAAAACACATTAACAGTCAAAGGAACACCATAAATCATGTCCAAGAGTGGGAGAAAAAGAGTCTCACTCTTGGCAGGAGAAAAAAAACAAACTCCAGAAATCCAGCAAAGCTGCTGGGGGACTCACTGGATTAGGAAATTCAGCCTAAAGAGAGAATTCTCCCTAAGACTCGCCCCCCCAGACTAAGGGACAGGAGGATTTAATCCACTCCTGGATGAATCTCATACCTCTAGTCGATGACATACATCCTAGAGAGACCATCAGCATTTTGGTGGTGGCACCCTGACCTGTGCTCAATGGTGAAATCAAACCCTTGCAGGCAGATTGACCATCTCAATAGTTTTGGGTTTTCCCCTTTCATTTGCATTAACCATCTCAAGGGTTGGTGGTCAGTTTGAATGACAAAAGTAGAACCATACAAGTGCGGCCTAAACTTCTTCAGAGCCCACACAATAGCAAAACACTCTTGTTCAATGGTTGCCCACCTTGTTTCAGGATCCTTCAGTTTTCTACTGATGAAGCAAATGGGGGTGCTCCCTACCTTTCCCATCCAGTTGACTGAGGACTGCACCTATTCCTACATTTGAAGCATCTATTTGCACAATGAAAGTTTGGTGGTAGTCAGGAGCTCTGAGTACTGGGGCTTGGCAAAGAGCCTTTTTCAGGATTTCAAAGGTCTGATTGCATTCCTCAGTCCACCTAACTTTTTTAGGGAATTTAGGAGAGGAGATGACATTCAGTGGAGAAGCTATGGACCCATAGTTCTCAATGAAATTCCTGTAATACCCAGTGAGACCTAAGAAGGCTCTCACCTGGGTCTGAGTAGTAGGTGTTGTCCAATTTTGCACAGCTTCAATCTTACTGGGCAAAGGACTTATTTCTCCACCTCCTACCTCATGTCCAAGGTAGACCACTTTACTCTGACCAATCTGGCATTTACTTGCCTTTATGGTCAGATTGGCCTTTCCAAGAGCCTGCAAAACATATCCCAGGTGGTCCACATTTTCTTCCCAGGAATTGCTGAACACTGCTATGTCATCCAAGTATGTCATGCAGAAGTCCTCCATCCCATTCAGAACCTGGTCTACCATCCTTTTAAAAGTAGCAGGTGCATTTCTTAGTCCAAAAGGCATAACCTTAAACTGGTATAAGCCAACTGGGGTAGAAAATGCAGTTTTCTCCTTGGCATGGTCTGTCAGGGCTATTTTCCAATAGCCTGACGTCAAGTCAAATGTGCTGAGGAACTTGGCTTCACCAAGTCTATCCACCAACTCATCTGTCCTTGGAAAAGGGTGGGCATCAGTCTTAGTGACTGCATTAAGAGCTCTGTAATCCACACAGAATCTAAGTTCTTTAGATCCGTCCTTTGGTACTAACAGAACTGGGCTGGACCATGGACTAGTAGAGGGCTCTATTACCCCGAGATCAAGTATATTGTTGACCTCACCTTTGATGTGGGTTCTTACATTTTCTGACATTCGATATCCTCTGCTTTTGACTGGCAGACAGTCACCAGTGAGTATGTCATGCTGTCCCCAAGGGGTCAAGCCTGGTGAAAGTGAGAACAGAGAGGCAAATTGATTTAACATAGATTTGCACTCTTCCTGTTGCTCAGGTGTCAGATTTGAAGAGAGATTTACCCCTTCAATCTTTTTGTCTAAAGGTAAGCCTCTGAGGAGATCAGGAAGAGCTTCACTCTCTTCTTCGTCCTCTGATGAGGCTAGAAGCAAAGCTCCTACATCAGGTCTGGAGACATTCACTTTTAGTCTGTTGGTGTGGAAGACTGTTGGAGCCTCCTTGGGGTTGCCCAAGTCCACCAGATAGTTGATCTCTCCAAGTTTACCCACAACTTTGAAGGGTCCCATCCATTTGTCTTGCAAGGCCCTCTGACTTGTTGGAATCATAACGAGAACTAGCTGGTCCTGAGTAAACTCGACCATGTTAGCCTTTTGGTCATGCCAGTGCTTGACCAATGCTTGACCAGCTTTCAAGTTATCACTTGCTTCTGCCATCATTTGGGACATTCTCCTTCGGAGACCTATCACATAGTCAGTCACTCTGACTGACTTGGGGGAAGGAGCACTCTCCAACCCCTCCTTGATCAGGGCCAATGGACCCCTAACCGGATGGCCATAAAGAAGTTCAAAGGGAGAATAACCTACTCCCTCCTGAGGGACTTCTCTATAAGCAAAGAGAAGGCAGGGCAATAGAAGGTCCACTTTCTTTTAAGGGGGTCCTCTAAAGCACATATCATGCTCTTCATGGTTCTGTTGAACCTTTCAACCAGCCCATTGGTCTGAGGGTGGTATGGGTTGAGAACTTGTAAGTAACTCTGCAGGTTTTCCACATGGCTTTCATGTAGTGGGACATAAAATATGACCCCCTGTCAGAGATTACTTCCTTAGGAAACCCAACCCTGGTAAAAATACCAAGGAGGGCCTTAGGTACAGCCGGTGCCGCAACAGTCCTCATAGGAATTGCCTCAGGGTACCTAGTAGCATGGTCTACTACAACAAGTATAAACCTGTTGCCTGAGGAGGTTGGAGGATCAAGGGGACCAACAATGTCAATCCCTACTCTCTCAAATGGGACTCCCACTACAGGGAGAGGCACTAAAGGTGCCACATTATTGGAGCCAACCTTACCAGAAGTCTGGCTGGTGTGGCAACTCCTGCAGTATTTATCTACTTCAGCCCCCTTCTTTGGCCAATCAAAGTAGAGTGAGAGCCTTTCCTTAGTCTTCTTCAAACTCAAGTGACAAGCCAAAGGAATCTCATGGGCTAACTGCAAGAACTGTGGTCTGTTCTCTTGGGGTACTACAAGTCGTTTGTTGTCCCCAGGTGCAGACTCCGTTGGTTCACTGTAGAAGAGGCCATCTTCCCAGTGTAACCTATATTTCCCAGGCTCTTGCCCTTCAGCCTGAGCATCTGCCTGGTGGCGAAGTCCTTCCAGAGTTGGACATTCCCTCTGTCCCTTACTGAAGTCTGCTCTGTTGGGTCCACCTTCTGCCAGTAAAGACTGCAGCTCAGGATGGTCAGCAGGATCCAGATCTCCAATGAGTTCCTGGCCTTCCACTAGCTCTTCTTCAGAGTCTAGTTCAACCACACAGGGTTGTACCTCCCTCTCAGCGTCAGCTGGAGGGGGAGTTACTGGTGTAACTTTGGACAACCTAGGGGAAGTCCTTGTTGGCTGCACTGGAGTGCTGGCTGTGAGGTTCTTTTTAGAAGTTTTAGGTTTCCCTTTTTCTTCTAGTTTCTTAGAGACAGCAGCTGACACCTCCAGTGGAGTAGGAGTGATCTCTTTCTTCATCATCTCCTTGGCAGTACCTCTCATGGTTCTCTCCCTTGCAGGTCTGGTGAGCTCCTGTAACCTTTTACTAGGAGGTCTGGGGGTATGTGACACTACTCCAAGAGTTTTCAAGTCATTACCCAGCAGAACCCTTCCTGGCACCTCACTTTGAATGCTGACAGGTATCTTCAAAGTCATGTCATTACACTGGATGAGAACTGGTAATTGGGGAAGTATCTGCACAGGCCCTCCAGCTAACTTGGTGAGGTGTTTGGGTGCCTTAGCAACATCCTCAGTCTGAAAAAACGATTTGTCCATCACAGTTATGCTGGCCCCAGTGTCCCTAATGGCAGGAGTCTCCTGACCATTCACCTGGACACTGTCCTTATAATACTCTTTAGTATTATCTGGGATAGAATTATCGACATCTAAGTTCTGTTGTTCCCACAGACCCAGAGACACTAAAGAAACACTGTCTGAGACTCCAATGGGTTCATCAGCCAGTAATAGAAAGTTTCCACTTGCCATTTGTACTTCCTCCTCTGGAGCAAAGGCTAAGGAGACAAGCTGGACCCCTGAAGGTTTACCCTTACATCTGGGATCTCCTTTCACATGGTCAGTAGAGCCACAAATAAAGCATTTACCAAATGCTTTCTGGAATGGTGGCTTGTTCTCAGCTCCTTCGGGTTTGGCACCAAGAGGTACACTAGCCTGATTTGGTTTCCCTTGTGGCTTACCCTTTTGGTTTTGTTTGGGGCCCTCTCTGGAATTGGAATTATTAGAATTCTCTTTGGAGTCCTTTTTTGGCTGTTTTCCCTCATCCTTTTTCTGAGTAGCCCCAGAATCCTTGTGAGTGGCCCTGTTGGCAACCCACAAGTCAGCAGCCTTAGCTAACTTCCTGGAATCTAATTCCTTTGAATCAGCCAAGTGCTGTCTGAGCTCAGGAGAGCAGGCATCATAAATTGACTCCAACATTACAAGATTCTTCATTCCTTCATAAGTGGTAACTCTGTAACCCTTAATCCATCCCTCTAAGCTTTTCAAACTTTCACTCACCCAGGTAGCCCAAGGGGTACCATCATGCTTTTTGAGGGTCCTAAGCCTCTTAAGGTACTGGGAAGCGGTTTTCCCAAATCTAGCTATCAAAGCTAGTTTCACACATTCATAATCCTTCTTATCCACCTCCCCCCAACTCCATTACCACATCAGTTGCAACAGGGGGAAGCCCAGAGAACAACCAGGGAAGTAACTCATTTCCTGTGATGTCCTGGAGCCCATTATTATACTCAAACATTTTTAACCAATCCAACACATCCAATTTAGGTTCATACATACCCACTAATTCCTTAGGCATCCGGGGTCTTTTGGGACTGGAACTCCTAGAAGAACCAGAGGAGAGAGAAGCATTTTCCACAGACAACCTTTTCATTTCTAGCTCATGATTAAGCTCTATTTCTCTGAGTCTTAACTCAGCTTGCTTCTGCTCAGCTGGGCATTCATTCTTCTGAACTCTAGCTCTTGGTTTCTTTCAGATTGAGCAATAAAATGTTTGTACTCTAATTCAAGCTTCATTTTTTCAAGTTCAAAATAAGCAGGGTTACATGTGGGACCTGGTATAGGCCCCGTAGGTACAGTAGGTAAGGCAGACATAGGCTCAGAGTGGCTAACTTCATTAGGTTCACTTTCCTCTTCTGACTCATTATCAAGACTTTGATTCAGATCTATACCATCACTGTTTTCTACATTTGCTGGGGGAGTAGATTCCTCTGTACCACCCAGTCTTTGGTTTTCTAGCAATCTTTCTATAAGTTCCATTTTCTTGCCTTTCTCAGAGAGATTCTTATGTCTACACAATACTTTTGAGCAATCAGCAGTTTTGGCAGACAATGATTCTAGGGTATAACTCTACATAGCAGACATAGATAGAAAATCAGCTTTTTAGTGCTAAGCTCTGTGGTTAGTTGTCCTAAAGTGTTCACAAAGCACTCTAAAGCGTATACTCAATACAAATCCCACCTCTGCCACCAGTGTTAGGCAGAAACATGTGCAGTTCCCTCAGGGACCAGTGCAAAAGATTTAGGACTACAGGCGTTTGGCAGTAAACCCACTTGGTAGCAGTCTGTACCACACAGATTCACTTGGTAGCTGTGGCTGAGCAGTCAGACTTCTCTCAAGAAGAGTTAGGCAGTATACACAGTATTCACAATAGGTCAAAAGAACATAGTAGAACAAGTTAACGCTGACCAGAGCTTGGTGTAAAAGAGATATAATTATTTATTTAAAAACACATCTAGAAAAACACACAGGCACTAATAGTAAGCAATTAAAAAACATGGTCACTAAAAGATATACACTACGTTAGAAGAATATTAGACAAGTCTTAAGTAAAGCCCCACTTATTTTCAGACAGCAGTGAGCGCTTAACGCAGATGGCACTCTAATAATTTGTTTAAAAAAGGAAGAGAAAAGCAGAGAATAATATGAAACAGATCCCAACACTTTCGTAAGATCAAAGCAAGAGAGGAAGGCAAATAAAACCGTGAAGTTAGAGTTCAGTAGGCCGGATCCACTTTAAGAGGATCAGAACGAAAGGTGTCCAAGGTCACACGGTTGAAGTGCACAAGAGTCTTGCAAAGGTTGAAAAAGAGTTGGACCAAAAGAAAGGGACCAGTTAGAGGGTCAAGGCGGCCAGCCCAGTCCAGAAGGTTAAGGGGTTATTATTCCCTTGTAGCAATCTTTAGAAAGGGAGGCCTGGCGGACACGGTACCTTAAAGTGGTGAGAATACTCCAGTGGGGGCAGTTGCTCCTGGCAGCGGATGCAAGTCGGTGCTTTGTCCGGGGGAAGAGAAGATCTCGTCGGGGAGGAAGTCAGAAGTCTGTTGCACTGCCAGGGAAGAAACCAGCCGCGGAGTTCTCGGGTAAAAGGAGCAGTTCGTTGATTCACGGTTCAATGGTGAGTGGCTATCTGGCTGCCGGGGTGCTTGGCACGGGCAGTTCAGCCACAAACCGGTCTGGGGTGCAAAGAAAAGAAGGTAAACTGGTTGTGCCCACCAGTCAGGGGAAGAAGCCTCTCCAGCCGGGAGATCTTCTCTGTCGTCGGGAAGTGGTGAGTCGGTTCCGCAGGGCTCCACCGGTGGTGTCGTCGTGGTAGGTCGGCTCAGCTTCTCCCTCGTCGGATTCTCAGGTCCTGTGGCGACTTCTGAAGTTCCAGTCCCCAAAGCCTGCTTTTATGCAGCACACCCCCATTCACTCAGCCTAGCTGTCAATCAAACATGCTAAGTGGTGAGCCGGCCGGCTCACCACTCGGGCCAATCACACAAGAGTGCGACTTGTCCAGGGTGTCTAAACCCCCTCCCACACCCCCTGTGGCACCCAGACAGAGTGGCACCACTTTTGGAGGCTTCTGTGGAGAGGCCCGCCAAAAAGTGGAACAAAGGGCTCAACTTGGGTTGGAGTCACAGAAGAGGACACAAACGCCATTTTAGAATCGAGTCCTGGCAAAAAATACCAACCGGCGAATGAATATTAATTAAATAAACCAGCTGTATGTTCGAGGCTATGAGAATTAAATAATTAAAGTTGGTAGCCTCGAACAATGGGAAAATCCCATAGGGATATATTCGCGGTCGAATATAAAAAGTAGTATCCACTGCCACCAGCCAAACTCGATCAGGGGGGACGGAGACGTGCCCCCTCGACGAACATACACCGGGGCAATCGAATGTCCCTGACCAGCATGTCCACAATATGATGGTTTGTACTGGTTTCTGTTAATAATTTGGGACTAGTAAAGCCAATGGTGACTTTACATGCCCTGGGAGACAGTAGTCAGTCCCAGGGTATGGATTCTATGGTGGGGTGTCACTATGACACCCCTGTGTTACGGCACGGAGGGTGCTGTGCAACACACATAGTAAAAACACATGAGAGCCTATGGAGTAAAGGACCCCATAGCCCATAAAACACATTAACAGTCAAAGGAACACCATAAATCATGTCCAAGAGTGGGAGAAAAAGAGTCTCACTCTTGGCAGGAGAAAAAAAAAACTAACTCCAGAAATCCAGCAAAGCTGCTGGGGGACTCACTAGGTTAGGAAATTCAGCCTAAAGAGAGAATTCTCCTTAACAGCCCGCACCTGGAAGACTGCAGAAGGAACCCTAATGACCCTATGGTGGATTAATGTCTGGGACATACTGATAGCCGAAAAGGTCACGGCAGCCAAAGCAGGCCGACTCCACCGATTCACCAACATCTGGGCCCCAGTCCTAGACTATGACCAGAACTACCCAGCGCTAACCTTTAAGCAACGCTTGATCGCGAGAGCTCTCCACTATATGGGGGACTCCTTGCCGTCTGGCCAATCCGAATGAGGCTCAGGATCATTGACCTCTGGGGACGCACGGGGTGGGGGGATGGGATCTTACGTTTTACATGTACTCTGAAGTATATGTAATATTACCATGTATGTTCTCCTGTGTGCTGTTTAATAAATAAACAAGTTAAAAAAAGAAAACAAGTGTGAGGTAAAAAGAGTAACCCACGGTGCCTATGAACTACTTACGTCAGGATTCCAGGGGATATCTAGTGCCACTATTTAGCATATTTGTCCCATCACATCACCTCTTTCCAAAACATTTGTTTCTTTGAGCATTCTCACCAAATACGGATCAGCGAGTCTACATCCCCACAGTTCCTTCAGCAGGCACTGCACTTGAGTGCTTAGAGGAAATCTAAGGTAATTGGTGGGGGTTCATATTGTGGGATATATTTACTCACTCAGCAGTACTCCCATCCATAACAAAGCTGCACTTCAGCAGAAACAGCAAGATGGCTGCGCTGGCTCCTTTGAGCACCACCGCCTCACGGCAAAACTGAGTTTTGCAACTACAAAAAGAGGGCTGCACCCTCTTGCCAAGCACATATTGGGCAGGATGGAACAAGGGGGCACACTGAGAAAGCCTGTCAGTGTGTTCCTACATGTACAAAAGAAGGGGAGTGAAAAAGCAGCACTGCTTTACTGCAAGCCCAAAGTTCCCATTGAAAAAGGGAAATATTTATATTTAAAAATGATGCTGCTCTGATACTCTTTTTCCTCTGTACCTCATCACAATACTTTTATTAATGAGACACTGCCATGCCCATTCACATTCACATTGTGCTCCAGCAGACAAGAACAGTATCCCTGAACGACAGGCTGTTGTTGAGCTCTGAAGAGATCAAAAGAAGCTTTACTTCAGCTACACGGGAAACGCTTTACTTTTTGGCTACAAAATGTCAAAGATCAATGCGTCAGAAAGGCCCTAGCTCTCTGGGCCTATGTCAATTTCAGTGCATCTGTGTTTTAAACCCATTGCTGCATACAAGAAACTAACTATGGCTACAAAACAATGTGGAAATTCAGACGGAAGAGAAAAAACGGATTTGAAAGGAATATACCAGCAGTCACCACATGTTTAAATGTACTTTTGCAAATAAAGAAAAATACTTGTTTAAAGGTGTAAGCTGGATAAGGCCCTGCCCTTATCTAGAAATGTGAAGGGGTTTTGTGCTGTGGAACCTATATGGGAGATCTTATTCAACAGGCTTTATTCTGATTTATAACAAAAATAAATAAAATAAGGAATTAAATTGCTTTGGTTAAATTGGGGAAATCAGCCCCAACAGGTTTCTGCTTGGGGGTTGCCAGCAACAGAAGGCCCCTCACAGTAGATGCTAGAACACACAAGTGCTAATTGCTACCTTGGCAGACTTTTGTCTGGGCGGAGGCCTCTTACATTGGAAGTTCTGGGACACCAACCTGTGAAGTGGAAGCGGCCATAAAACCTTCAATCAAACTGGGAAACCCCCATCCCACAATGGGCTGAAGTGACAGCTGGTGGTAGCTGAAGAGAAATAAATTGTCCAGTGAAGGACAAAGGCCAGCCCATTTGTTTCAAAAGACTATTTTATTAAGAAACTTTGAAGACAGTTATTTTTGCAACAGAAATTCGCAGGAATGTAAAAAGTTAACAGTTTTAATGTAATTTTGTGGGTTTAAATTTAAGACATTGTAGCCTTCACTGACACATTGGGAACAGAAATAGTAGAGAATTGGGTATTCCAAGGAAAGTGTACATAATGCCAATGTGGAATTCAATACTGGCATGCCTAATGATAATCCATACACATGTATAAAGTTATAAACATTTTAGGCTGAATATTTCAGACTAAAAATGACTAAAAATTAAAAGAATGGTGAAACAATGTCTCACAAACTGGAGAGTTGGACTGGTATGTTCTGCATAAAATATGTAACCTGTTTATGTAATTTGTTAAATGGCCACAACTGTACAAATGCGCCATTTATGGGAAAACTGGATTTTAGCTAAAGTATCTGTGGGAGGTTCTGGAAATTGTAAAGCTCACATCATAAATCTGACATCATGCCCTTGAATCCCAACCAGCTGATAGGAAGGCGGTAACTATCACCCCTGATCAATCCAGTTGTTTTGAGGCATGCTTAGCTAAGCCTGCCCTACCATATAATTCTATGATGTCACCATGCTCTATAAAAAGGGCGGCTGACAGAACTCTGGACACACTCTTTCCTGAATTTCCTGAGCCTGGGTTCCTGATCTTCTACATTCGTCCTGCCAGATTCCAGATCCCACTGCAAGGCCAAAGCATAGATGATTCCACTGCAAGGCCAAAGCATAGCTGATTCCACTGCAAGGCCAAAGCATTGCTGATCCTATCCCCAGCAAGGCCTCAATCAAGAAAATCCCACAAAAAAGTCCCATAACCAAAGGGAAAAGCGCTGGTATTCTTTTGGGAAGCATCCTGAGACCACCCTGGCTTTTTGCCCACTAACTGCAGGCCCACTGCAACCCTGCCATCCCGCTGTCCTTGTGATCCAGTGACAGACAGGCCCAGCTGTTGTTCTGCTAGGAGAGTCACCGCTACCTGGTGACCTGAGCCCTGAAGTCCAGAACCCGGTTGACTGTGCCTAATCCCAAATTTAAGAGCGGATCTTGAGTATCCCACATCCCATAACACATAGTCTACCCATCTTGATTTTGTCTGTGTTTCCACTCTCTAAGCAACCCTATCCATACCCTGATAACTTGTCTAGACTGTTCTAATTCTCTGTGCACCTTGTTCTTGTTTTCTTGTGTTAGCGCCATTTTTTCATTTATTTCATCTAATAACTGCTTAGTCATATTTGGAATAATTTAAAGTAATTCCCACATAGATTCTATCACGGCGGGAAAGGTTGACGTCGCAAATCAATCTTTGAACATTCTGTGGCTTTCTTTAACGACATAGTCTAAATAAGTTAGTTTAAGTAAAATTTGTCTTTCATTTTTAAAACTGATTTTCTCTTTTTACCTGCTCTATTTTCCTAAAAATGAACCTCATTCTACCTTCCAAATCCCTCTCTGTTATTCACCTATAGCCCTCCTTTCACTTCTATATTGTCAATATGTTGTGCATCTTTCCCCCTGCCAAAAAACCACATTCCGATTCAGTGGTTTTCACCCATTTAAAAACAATGTTTTGGCATTTAACCCCTTAAGTGCCAAGGGCGAGGTATCTCGTCCTTGGGATTACCTTTTGGCACTTAGGGGGTTAATGAAGCAGAAAACGTTAGAAGGCATTGAATGCGAAATACCAAAATCACCAAAGAAGGCCTTGGCACTGGGGGGAAAACCCATGGCAGTTAAAAGGTTAAAACTGCAAACTAGAAAAAAATGCTACTTTTCCATGTTTGAATTCGGCTGCACTGGGTTTTCCATTTCAATCTGCTTTGTGAACTGTATTCTGTTGTGATACCTTACCTTATGGTTGATAGTAATACAACATCCCCAATACTGTGATAAAACATATGCATATCATTATTTAAACACACCTATAATTAATTATTTATCAAAATCTGAGTGCCATTTTAGGCCTCTGCAAAGGGTTTACATTTTTTTGCCTCTTGTATTGTGCGGGATTTTGATTCTGTTTGCTGCCTCTTATACTTGACTACCTGCTGCTTCTTTCTATCTGCTCAGAATACGATTATTTGTGGGTTGAGGGAACATTGCAGGGGGGAACCTTAACTGGGTGCTATCTATCCTAATTCAAAAAGTACTCCTATTCAATTGAGCTTTGGATATGTTCATGTAGAAGTTTACCATGTGTAGTTCAGTAGTTTTGTTTGTTTGTTTATTTATTTGCAATGCGCACCAGACCCCAGGGTATCAGGGCACAGCAATTACAAAAATATGCGAAGCTTAGTTACAGAGAATCAACACAGTGACATTACTTACAAAGGCATTATATACAGATATTTACATAGCTGCGGCCAGTTGGGCCTATATTTACAGATATTGTTGGCATTACTAATTACATTTTAGTTGTGAGGCAGGGAACTTCCATCATGCAGAGTAATGGTCTGTGGATTTTAACCACAGGATAGTATTCGTTCTAAAGTTCTCGTAGGATTGATCGACTCTTAGTGTAGGAGGCAGGGAGTTCCATAATTTGGCCGCTTTATCGGGGAAGCTGTTATCACCAATTGTGGATAATTTGAATCTGGGGATCGCCAGACAGTCCCGATATGTTGTTCTGGATGGTCTTAGGGATGTCCTTTTGTGGAATCTCTCAGCAAGGTAAATTGGTGCAGCATTATTGAGAGATTTGTGGGTAAGCAAGGCAGTTTTTAGTGAGATTTTGTCTTTTTTCCGGAGCCAATTGTTTTGTCATCTACTCTCAGAGATATGCTCTCTTCTGGAGATGCCTAGGGCAGCTCTAAGGGCATTATTTTGTAGCGTTTGAATTTTTGTAATGACGGATTTGTTGGCGCCTATGTACAAGGCGTTGCAGTAATTGAGCCGGCACAGAATAAGGGCTCTGGCTAGGATGGTGCAACTATTGTTGGATAGAAATGGCTTACCCGTTGTAATCAGTTTACACGTGTATGCTGTGGATAACGCTAGTGTATTGACCTCTTTAGAGAAGGATGTGGTGGAGTCGAGGTAAAAGCCTAATGTTTTACCTCATGGACTACCTTAATGGGGTTCCCATCGATTAAGAAGGAGGAATAGTGGGTTCCTAGTTTTTTTAGGCTAGTAGGGTTACCCAAGATGATGAGTTCTGTTTTATCATCATTCAGGCATAGACCATGCATGGCCATCCATGCCTGGATGATGATATACACTCTGTTTACCAAGGTCAAATCCTTGTCATAATCCCCTGTAAGTGGGAGGAGGATCTGAGTATCATCTGCATAGTTGGTGTAGGTGATACCAAGATGATCCAGATCATCGAAAAGGGGCATAGTGAAGTTGTTGTACAGTGTGGGCGAGACGCAGGACCCCTGTGGTATGCCGCAGGTGGTAGGTATGGGGTCTGCTGCTGCTGAAGGTGAGAAGACTCTCATTGTTCTGCCACTTAGGAAGGATCTAATCCAGGTTATGGCATTGGAGAAATGTGCTGCTGCGTCGAGATGGTTACATAAGATGGTATCATCCACCAGATCGAAGGCGGCCGAGAGGTCGAGGAGAAGTAGCAAAGCAGAATTATCGCTGTCTCTGAGCTCATCAACCTGGGTCTTGAGGGCGATGAGGGCTGTTTCCGTTCCATGTTGTGGACGGAGGCCTGATTGTCTAGCTCCTAACAGGTGGTGTAATTCCAGGTGTTTTTGAATTTGCATGTAAACCACCTTATCGAGAATTTTGAGAATGAAGGGGACTGTTGTAATGGGTCTATAATTAGTGGGTGTACAGGGATCTAGCATAGGTTTTAAAAAAAGTGGGAGTACCCATGATTCTTTAAGGTTGGTGGGGATGATGCCAGAGGCAAATGAGGCGTTGATGAGCTTGGCGATGAAGGGTGATAGGGCTCGCACTGCATCCTTGATGAGTTGTGCTGGGCAGAGATCACCCTGACAGTTGGAAGGTTTGAGAGACAGGATGATTCTTTCCACCTCGATTATAGATACTTTAGAGAAGCTGAATCGGGTGGGAAGGGATTCATCTGTGTTAGCAGGAGTTTTAGGAATGGGTGGCACGTTTAGAGCAGCTTTTTTTGGGGGTATTTTATTTTGGAGGGTCGAAACTTTGTTGGCTAATGCGTGTTGGATATCTGAGCACCATTATTTATCGTTGGTACAGGTGTCTGGTATTGCGATGGGAGTCTCAAGTTCTTTAAGAATAGTAAATAATTCTTTCATGTTGGAGTTGGCTTGGGAGATGCGGGTGTCGTATGATTCCCGTTTACCGAGGCAAATTTATTTTTTATAGCGGGAAGAGAGTTTGGCCAGCTTTAATTTATTAGCTTCTGAGGGCCGTAGTTTCCAAACTGCTTTGCTGTTTCTTTTTTCTAGTCTTATGTTTTTAAGGAATGGAGTGAACCATTTGTTTAGATGGTTTTTAGGCTTACTTGGTCTAAGTTTAAGTGGGGCAATCTGGTCTAAGGAGGAAGCCATGATTTTGTTATATTCATTGACAAAGCTTTCTGGGTCGGTAGTGTCAGGAAGTGAGTTGAGTTGAGTTGAGGGTGGGGAGAATAGCAGGGATAAGCCTATCCACTGTGATATTTTTTTTATTTCTAGTTAAGGTGGATGGAGCCTGGGAACAGGTATGGAAGGAGGTCTGTTGGTAGAGAGCATGAATGTGAGCAGGTAGTCATCGGTCCAGGCTACCGGTGAGGTAGAGATGATATTGGCGTAGCAGTTGTAGTCTGCTACCCAATTTAGTGTTCTCCCTTTGTTGTGGGTAGGGTCTTTGCTTCTTTGGGTCAGGCCTAGATCTGATAGGATATTTGCTATAGCCCGGGCAGGCTGATCCGAAGGAGCATTGAAACCCAAGTTAAGGTCACCCAATAGTAGTACTTGTGTCAAATTTGTGAGGTTGCTAGATAGAAGGGTGTGGATATCTTCCTCAAATCCCAATAGTACCCGGAGGGCATTATATTAGGTGGATGTTGAGGGTCTGGGAGTTGATCAAGGGTAGTTTGACTGAGAGGGCTTCACACGATTGAAAGTCATTGGAGGCAGCAAGTCTCAAAGAGAGGCTACATTTACAGATAATGGCTATGCCTCCGCCTCTAGACCCTTGTCTATCATGTTTTAAGATTGTATAGCCATCAGGGACAGCTAGCATCAGCATAGGGCCCGCTGCAGCATGCAGCCATGTCTCGGTGATGGCGAGGAAGTCTAAGTCATCACTCAGGATCACATCAGTGATCTCTGTGGCATGTGCTACTAGAGACCTGGTGTTTAATAGTGCTCCTTTAATAGGCGGGCTCGTCGGAATTATGGTTGTTGGCCTGGCAGTTTGAGAGACTTTACGTTTGAGGTGCTGGGCGTTGCACTTTTTAGACTTAGGACAACAGTTGTCTACTACGTTGGTACTTGTAAGGGCTGGGCCAGGCAGCGTTTTGGTGGTCCTCCTTCCTGAAGAAGTAGGTAGTGAACTAATTGGGGGCTCGTATATTTTGGCTAGCCTGGCTCTGAGGCAAGAGTTCCTGGACTCTGTTGTGCAAGGATTACTCGGGATTGGGCATTGAGGGTTATGCATAGCTAGGGGCCGTTTTGCAGAGTATGTTGTACTTGGTGTCTCCCCAGCGACTAGTGCCTTAGGTCTGGCAAGGCAAATTGTAACACCCAATATGTATGCAATCTGGTTGGTAATTGTAGAGAACATGCTAAGCCTGGCTGTGAGCTGACTACAGTAGTCAAATAGTGATGCAGGCATAGGCTAGATGCAGGCATAGGCTAGATGCAATAGACAGAGGTAGGGCAAACCTAGGCTAAATGCTAAATCAACTGCTAAGGCAGACATAGGCTAAATGCAAAGGTTAACGGTAGGGCAGACAAAGGCTAAATGCTACATCAACTGGTAAGGTACACATAGGCTAAATGCAAAAGTTAACGGTAAGGCAGACATAGGCTAGATGCAAAAGTCAACAGTAAGGCAGATATAGGCTAAATGCAAAAGTTAACAGTGAGGCAGATATAGGCTGAGTGCAATGGTCAAAGATAAGGCAGATATAGGCTGAGTGCAATGATCAAAGGTAAGGCAAACATAGACTGAGTATGGGTGCCAATGTGTCTGCCTGGTTACAATAGGCAAAATTACAGTAGATGTGCAACCTGAGTGCTGAGGTTGCTAAGGCTGACCTTCTGCATGGGGCAGGCAAGACAATGGGTAATGAATCTTCATAGGCTATAGGTATAACAGTGCATGAATATGGACTGAATACCGCTCACCTAGTGGGGGTAGGTTAGTCACTAAGGCGAATGGCTGCCAGTACAGTTATCTTAGTGTGCCTTTGCGAACGATGCCTGATGAGTAGACACCAGAGTATTTGTAAAGTTAATACTGGTCTAGAGGTTACAATAGTGGTAATAAACCATACCGTAGCGTGCCTAGAAGTTTGTAGGCATTGTTAGTGATGTTCGTAGTCTTGAGACTGGATACCAGGCATAGTTTATAATATAGTACTTAACCTCGCAGTCCGGTGCGCTAACAGGGGTGCCAATAGAGCCTTAGGTGTGGGCCTTTGGGGTTAGGGCTGGCTGCACCTGGCGGCTCGAGGATTGGCTGAATTAGGTGTGCTGATGGCCAATAGGGTCGCGGCAGCCACAGCAGCCAAGTCCTCAAGCTAGGGTGCCTTCGGTGCGCGTGGGGCAGCCATTTTGGAATGGCAAAAAGCAAATACAAGAATGAATGAATCGGCAATCACAAGGCCCGTGAATTAAGGCAGCAATTACCTCTGCAAGTTTCTCGTTGTTGCGCACTGGATCAGGGCAGCACAGCTGATATTGTGCTCAAATAAAGAGAAGGATGTGCAACGCGTGCATTGGACTGCAGGCGTTCCGGTGAAGGTCTGGTGCCCTTGTGGGCTTTCCCTTCACACGTTCAGCGTTGCATGTTCACACTGGCTCCTGCCTAGTGCTCCTGGCCACAGGAAGGCTTCTTCCTGGAGCAGTCTTCTTGATAGTGGCATGCCTCGGTGCAGGCCTTTGGGGTTAGGGCCGGCTTCGCCTGCTGGCTCGAGGTTTGGCTGAATTAGGTGTGCAGATGGCCAATAGGGTTGCGACAGCCACAGCAGCCAAGTCCTCAGGGTAGGGTGCGCTTTGGTGGGCGTGGGGCAGCCATTTTGAAATGGCAAAAAGCAAATACAAGAATTAATGCATTTTTAAAATGAGTGTGATTTTTGTGAATTTTAAAATAAATAAATATTGCATTTTCACCAACCGGCCTGGTTCACGGTCAATTGTGACTCGGGGTATTTGTAAAAGGGGGTGTGAAACGGGTCGGGTACCGGTTCAATTTGAATTCATTGAAATGAAAGAAAAAGCATTTCTATTGAGCGCCACATCCCAGAATAAGACCAAGTGTCCAGGTCCGGTGTGTAACGCCCGATTAGAATCCTTAACAATGTAGGTTCTGTGTTGGAGTTAGACATTTGTTTCTCTATATTGTAGGCCGGCTTTCCTGCAGTTCTTTTCCCATTCTTTTATTGGTACTTCTCTATGCAAGTCTCTCCCCTGTATCTCCAGTGTGGGCTGCCTCTAGCATCTTCTGGGATTTTGTCAATATTGGAGATGAGCGCTTTGGAGGGCCTGCATGTCGACATGAACTAACTTCTCGCAGGGTCTGAGCGGTCGTCTGCCTGTCCCATTCGGGTGTGCATGACCCAGTGTCACACTTGGAAATATTGAAATCTCTCTTCCTCACGTACCCCAAATTGCTTTCTGCAGTCTTGCAAGGTTTTTATTTTGCCTCATTTAAATAGGTCACTAATTCACTAGCTTCTGCTGTTCGGCTAACTCTGAAATGTGCCGGCACCCTTTGCAGGCGTGAGCTCGGTATTGTTATGTATAGGCTTAAACGGTGATGGGAAGGCTGTTAGATCTAGCGTTAAAAGTGACCTTGTCGCAAACCTCAAGAATTGAGTTACTGGGTTAATATTTACCAGGGGGTAGAGGGAGTTATCCTGTCTCCGGATCTATGTAACCCACCAGAGTTTTTCTCCAGCTACTGCGGTGTCCATGGCTCACCATTTCTTCTCTGATTCAACTGTACACCATTCACTGAGTATTCTTAACTGTGCTGCTTGAAACTATTTTAGGAGGTTGGGGAAACACCAGCACGTCCCCTGGATATTCAGGCCATTTCACAGTTTTGGCAATTTTGGCCCTACTTCCATGCCATACGTAGGGCAGTAGGTCTTTCTGTAATTTCAATAGATCATGCTTAGGTATGTACATGGGGGGTGCCTGAAACAGATAGATCAGACGATCTAACGCCATCATTTTAATGGCATTGATCCAACACAGCCACAATATGGACAGCTTACTCTACATTGCAATATCTTCTTTAATTACGGCGAAGATTCTCTGGTAGTTGGCATAGTATGTGTCTGAGGGGTTCTAGGTAATGTTTACACCCCCGATTTGATGTGCCTCTCACCCAATGGAAGGGAGAACATTCTTTTAGTAGCTCTCTCATCTGGCGACAAGGACAGGGGAAGGAGCTCAGGTTTCAAGGGATTGACCTGGAACCCCACCTCTGTTTCATATTTTTGCAGTTCCGCCAATAGGGGACAAATTGTGGTGAAGGGGTTAAAGAGGCTAAGCAGTACATCATCTGCAAACATTGCGATGTTGTGCTCCTCCTTGCCAAACTGTATGCCTGGCATGGAACTGTCTGCTCCAACTCCTTTCGTGAACGGTTCCGTTGTAATTGCGAAAAAAAGAAGGGGCGATAGAGGACCACCCTGTCTGGCACCCTATTTCACCAGCACCACTTTTGTCAAGCACCTGTTTATCCTTATTCTCAAGGAGCGGTGCTATCGATTTCCTGAAGGTTTGGCCTGTCCCCATGGCCTTTAATGTCTCATCTGCGAAAACCGAGTCCATCCTGTTAAAGGCTTTCTCCGCGTCTAAAGATAATCGGATGGTCAGGGTACCCCTGAACCTTTGCACCTCGCTGCACTGGTGGTATACCCTTCTTACATTGTCATAGGATTGCTTTTGTTTTATAAATCCAGCCTGATCCGGGTGTATCAAGGTGGGAAAATGGTTTTCCAAGCCAGATGCTAGTATCTTAGTTGATATCGTGCAGCCTAAGTTAAGCAAAGTAATGGGCCTATATGAGCTTCACTTCGCTGGGTCTTCCCTTTTTTTAAGGGTTATAGTAACCATCGTCTTGGACATGGTTTTAGTAATCTCCCTCAATCCACGAAACACATGCAGCAGCTCCTGTAAGGGCTCCAGCAAAATGTCTAGCAACCTTTTTATAGAATTGGGCTGTGTATCCATCTGGCTCTGGGGCCCTGCAGGGTTTAAGGGAGACTATTGCCTGTACAATCTCTTCTTTTTGGATTGGACTATACAAGATATCCCTCTCTTCCTCTGTGATAGTTTCCATGTTAGCATCCTCTGCATATTTCCTTTGGTCTTCTCGAATGTGCTCTCCAGCACTATAAAGCTTGCTCTAAAATGAGTGGCAAGCATCTAGTTCCTAATTTCTACTAAGCACAAGACCCTCTGTATCTCCACAATCTCATGGATATATGATTTGTTGTTTTTTGCCTACAGGTAGTGGGCCAGCAGTCTGTAGGTTTTGTTACTCTTCTCAAGTTATTTTGTTTAAGGCTCAGCAGTGTATTTTCTGCTTTATTGATGGGTATGATATGATAAGTAATTTATAACGCGCTTAATACCCAGATGTTTCTAAGCGCAGACCCGGGGATAGAACCTGTGGTGCTCCGTGTCGTCTTGTTTCCAAGGCGAGCAGCTCCTGAGCTATCCTCTCTATGGGGTTCAGTTTTCCCTCAACCATTGAAAGTCTTCTCTAATCCTATTTGTTTATGTTTTTCCTCTAGTTCTAATAAATGAAAAGTACATTTCTCTTATTCCTGTGTCTTAATACTGTACAGGGCTGCTCCTTCTGAGATGAAATTACCTTTCATCACTGCCTTCAATGCGTTCCAATTTTGTGCTGAACTTGGTGTCTGCCACAGGATTGAGACTACAATACTCTTTTAGTGGAGCCCATATTTTGGTGGCCACTGCTTGGGCTCTAAGTAGGTATCCCAGCAATGTCCAAGTGATTCAGTCTCTTTCTTACACTTAAACTTAAGGTCAAGCCTCCCCGGGGTATGGTCTGATATCAATAGAGTGGATAGCCCAACCTTCATCACCCACTCACGTAGTGACTTTGAGTTTAAGATATAGTCTATTCTGGTGTATGTCACGTGCACATGAGAACAAAAGGAGAAGTCTTTCTCCATCCCATACCACGCTCGCAAATCGACCTCCACCCCCAAGTCATCTACCGCCTATTAAATTTGTTTTGTTGCTTCCTTAGTTTGAGTCCCCTGTCCATTAGAGTGGTCTAATCCCATATTCATAATAATGTCCAGATTGCCCCCAAAATGTGTTCCCCTTTTTCAAAGTGGGATATCAATGGAAACGAAACAAGCATAAAAGGAATTCTTCCTACCAAGTGTTTGAAGCCAACGTGACCCAAGTCTCTCTTATCAGGTATCTGCCCCCTTTGTTCCTTTTAACATGTTGTAGCTTCAGTGGGAAGTCGTGTTTGCTAGGTATTGCAAATCCTGCTTTTCTAACCGATCTACAGTTGGATAATTGAGTTAGGTATCGTCTACATCGCAGTCTGCGTTCATCCTTTTTCAGTAAGCGTGTTTCCGAAATTAGGCCTATGTCTGCATTTGCCTGATCTAGAATGTGTATAAAAAGTTATCTCTTGTTTGGGGAGTTCAGCACTCTGATATGTACGGTTGTTATACTAAATATACTTGCAACATTCCGCCCATCGTCTAGCTGCTCCCTTCCGATGGTTCATACCTTTTCTTCCCTCAGAACATACTCCCAAAGACATCTTAGGGTCAGGTAACAAGGCCATTCACCCCAAATGTGAGCATCTGCTTCGTGCTCAGTCTACTTCTTTTCGTGCCTGGTCACATCTCCTCCTCGTATATCCAGTTTGTGTTCCTTTATCTCCCGTTCTGTACTTTGCAGATCTCTTGAACCCTCTGCCTCCTTCTTCCTCTGACAGGTAACACATGGGACACAGAATCTTACTCTAGGGATTCTCCGGCCCCACCCTGGCACATAAAGTCATGTATCTTCACAATTTCATGCCCACGAGCTATTAATCTCTGCGTCTCACCCTCTCAACTTCCAGTGATCTTTTATTTATAGGTTTGTGATGGCTTACATCCGAGGATGTAATATACATTTCAGCCATCTTTGAGAGCCCTTCTAGGCGCGTATCACTGCCTGGTTGGGGCCTCGTTTCTTTCTTCTTAAATTTTGCTGGTGTCCATAGCTGCAGCCCACTCGTTGTAGGTCTGGTCGCAGGAGCACATTGGTTTTCTGTTTGGATCTAGGCTATGTCCAGCAGCCTATATCCTTCCTCATGACTGAATATGCAATGTTGGTTGTCTTTGTACTCGAATGCCATGACTGCGGGTATAATCAACCAAATCGTATTCTGTCTTTCCTGAGTTTGCCTGCTGTTAGTTTGAGTATTCTTCTGTGCTGTAGAGTTGCTCCGGAAAACTCCCTGGAATAACTGTATCTGAGAATTACCAAAATCAAGAGGCTCCTGCTCTTGTACTGCGTTTAGGAGCCTCTTCTTAAAAGTGAAGGATGGTGGCTTAAAGAGTATGTCTGTTTGTCTTTTCTCTTCTCTTTCTTGGTGCAGCCCACAGAATGAACCCTGTTCAGCTCCATATTGCTCTCAAGCTCTCTGTGAAGTTGTGCTTTGAAAAGGCATCTCAGCAAGGATCGTAGGTAATTTTCTTTGCTTCATTCCTTTACAAATGTAAGCCGAATATTCCTGCATCGCCACCTATTTTTAAGGCCTTCGCACTTGAGTGCCAGATTCACTGTTAGATTGTGCCGGGAGTTCAGGTCAGCTTGTACTTTGGGAATCTCATCTGTAATCCCAGTAAGAGTTTGCCACCTAAGTTGACAACTTCAGCTTTATTTCTGCTATATTCTTGCCAACCTCCTCCCTCAGAGTGGAACTGTCAGGTGTTAGTGAGTTTTGTAGCTCTTTCATTGATGCCATCAAGTCCTCTTTGGTAAATAATGCTTGGGCATTCTCCTCCATATTCACGTGTTCTAGCTTCCCCCATCAAAGTGTGCTTTGGTGGGGCTCATGAAAAGCATCACTGCCCCTCTTCGCCACCTTCATAGCTTCCTGTCAGCTCAAGGGACCCTGCATGGTAGTTAGGACAGCAGGAAGCTCTCTTCAGGGTTTGCCTCTACTAAAGGCCAAAGAATACAAGTCTGCTGAAGATGGCGCGACCCTATACATAACTCCAGGCACATAGGGCCATTTTTGGCACCACTCAGGAGGTTACATTCACGGCTGGATCCTGTTTGACCAAGTCAGAGGGGCCTCTGAGCTTCTTCCCAGCCAACTGCTTGCTCAATTTTCATCCAAGTTCGGTATGGAGCAGCAGGGCCTCAGAGCCCACACAGCCAGATGTCGAACCACTTCAAAGTCTCTGTCTTCCACTTAGCTCTATTGCATCTGACAGGTTTTCCCTCTTCCCGGGGCATTTTACTAATATTTGCCAACTATTCCCTCGCTGTTCCGGGTGCTTCGTCAGGTGATCTCACCATTACTGTTTACTGGATGGTCAGCAGGGTATCTCCTCTCTCTTCGGCCCTTATCGATATCGGGACGGAAGCAACAGCTCTGCCCAGTGTCATCCATCTGAAAGGATGCACGGCTCTCACACGCAAAGGGAGGGTCTGGATTGGCGTTGCGGCCCCTACAGCTCTCCACTTTGGACACAGTCGTTTCCTCGCTTCTTGTTTCAAGGAAATTGACTCAGGCTGATCATCGCCTCCTCGGATCGTGCCGGTGGAAGGTGGAGCTGCAGGAGCTCTCTTAGTTAGCGACCATTTTCAACCAATGCCGGCCATGCCCCCATTGCAGCTTGTTTTTCAATCCTGGTAATAAAATGAAGCAGATTGACTTTCCATTTTTCTCTGTTTATGTAACAAGAAACAAAGCTAACGCAAACAGCTCTCTTTCTAAATGTGGAAGGTGGAGTGCGTATCAGGCAAAATCCTGTCTGTTCCATAGCAGCAAATGTAGTCCACAATCAGTCTGTTTCAAAAATCCTTCAGCGGGGGCTATCCCCCCAATTGGATTGGGTCATGACCATGCAAATCAGAGAGCCCAATTTCCTGTGTGCATGCTCTGTTCATTATCAAAGCATGTGCATGGGGATTTGGGCCATGTGTCTGTGCGCCAATCCAGCTGTGCACATTTCATAAAGCAAAGAGGATCCCAGTAATCATGCAGGGCTCC
The DNA here is from genome assembly GCF_040938575.1 of Ambystoma mexicanum. Classification (NCBI taxonomy): domain Eukaryota; kingdom Metazoa; phylum Chordata; class Amphibia; order Caudata; family Ambystomatidae; genus Ambystoma; species Ambystoma mexicanum. The sequence continues at coordinate 991,197,342 of NC_090929.1, read as the reverse complement.
GCAAATGAAGAATGCTTATACCCTGCATGCTCTTGGGGGCTGACCATCTTCAAGTGTTCATTTGATTTTTCATCCTTGCGTAGACTATCAGTGCAACAGCATTTTGGGGTAAAATGGACATAAGTGATCCTTGTTAGATGGAGAAAGCAAAAGTGCCATGATAGGTTACATGTGTTTGTACAGGAGCTCGAGCCAGGCTGGACATCTTTTGTTATGGTATGTAATATGGCATTTGTATACTGCCTACTGCCATTGCTAGGGCTTCAAAGCGCTGTGGGTTGAACGCCCTTGGAGGAATGAGGTCCGAGATGTGGGATGTGGAGGAGGATTCTAGAATGCGTGTGTGCATTATTAGCCAGCACGAATGTTGGAAGGGGTGGCTAAGTCCCAGAGAGCGACCCATCAGATCTGGATAGTGGCAGGGTGCTGTGATATACTATTAGGAGAGCAGGCGAGCCAAGGTGACTGATTATGTGTACAGCTGGACTGAATTGATTTGTGGGACTCAGCTGCATTCTATAAGCAGAGGTGATGTTTGTTGTGAAATCGATTAGTGATTGTTGGAGATGCATGCAGGTGGGTGGCTGGGCCCCGGAAGGGATACAGCTATGTTCCATTGTACTGGAGTGCTATACGTACTTGTGAATCAAGGCTGAGCTATTTACCATGAGGTTATGCAGCTGCTATCATAAGGTTGGACTGCAGTCCTTTCCGTGCGGTCTAGGTACCACCTTGTTGTCTCCTCGGTGACTCATTGTGTGCCCCCTCCCAGGGCTGGACTGGGAACTAAAAGTGCCCCTCGAATTTTGTTTCAAAGTGGCCCCATAGTTCGCTTAAGGAGTGAGCACAGTGTATGAGCCCAACCCTTCCATGAGGGCAGTGCTCCCGATAAGATTTTGAAGTGGGAGTATTTTACTCCCTATTTTTTAAAGTTGTGAGGAAAACGATTTTTTAGGGAGTAAAAAAGTAAGTCCAATTCACAGTGGGAGTATTTTATAATTGAGTAATTAAGTGAAAAACAAATGTTTTTGACATTATTTCTTTGCACCTAGTTATTCATACACATTAAAAGATACATGTTTATTTCTTCCAGTTAGGCCGTAATAATAGTCGCTTCTTCCTGTGTTACTACGTACACAACTGGTCCAAACATATCCATGGAGCTATGTGGGTGGAAGCAGGGGCACAAGGTACTAAGTGTCTGTTTCCTATTTTTTGTTGGGGGTATTTTTACTCACCGTTTTTATTTTTTTGGAGTATTTGCCTATTTTTAGGGAGTAAAAGTGGCCAACACACCCCTTATCTGTAGGGCTGTATGAGGGGATTGGGCGTATCCCCCAATAAAATGTTGAATACAATTAGTCAAAATGAGTGCATTTAAAGCATGTTTTAAACACATATGGATTTAAAAGCATGTTTTAAATAGGTTCATGATCTCACAAAGTAGATCTTCAATGAGTGAGGGACAAACCACCAGTGCAATACCAGTCTCAATAAAAGTAAGAAACATCAACTACAAAGCATGGATTGTAACAAATGTTTTTGTTAAGTACCCGGAATCTATGAATACTCTAAAACTGTAAAACAGCTAATAATAAATAATACATATTCAACCGAAATCTGTGAAAACTCTAGAACTGAAAAACAGCTAATAATAAGTAATACATATGAAATATTCAATATCTCTTATAATACTCTACCTTCTGTAAGGGATTTCAATCAGGCACAAACCCAAGTCTCGCCTAACATGTAGTGCGCAATAAAACCCTTGTTCAATATTCTGAATGATATACCACTCATATCACACCCGTCTCAAAATACCCCCCAGGTCACACTGAACCAGGAATCAGGCTAGTTTGTAAAGATAAAGATTTATTTATTTATTTAATATTCAAATCACACATACGTTTAATATATATATATATATATATATATATATATATATATATATATATATATGGGACAGCAATCACCAAGGGGTGACAATACACTTCAGAAAATAAGCAAAGCAATTGAATTCACTTATACTAATGCAGAATAGAAAACAGCAAAAAGAACAGTTTTGTTTTGTGAACAGATAGCGTTTAGGTTAATATTCCCCCTGCAAAGTTTTGTTTAAATACAAATGAGCAATCCTACACCAATGTAAGTAACCAGCAGGTTTTCAGGAATGAAAGACAAGTTCTAGAGTTTATAGGCAATCTTCCCTCCCCAAACAAGGGAGAAAACCTGTTTTGGCAAATTACACTTTTAAACTGACAGGTGAGAATGGCTTTGTAAAATAATGCAAAAGGGTGCAAAAATGCTTAAATGGATAGAATTTCTGAGGAAAGCTACACTAAACAGGTCCTAACACACATGAGCTATAATATAAACAACAGTACACACTTTAGATCAGAATGGGATGGAAGAAGCACTTTGAAATGGGAAAGAGACACGTGTAAACTTTTGAAGTTTGCAAATTCGCTGCAAACTTTTACTATGTGATATTGGAGAAAAACGGGTCAAATACACTGTTCCGCAATGTGGATGTAGCTGAGGGTCTTAGGTATCAGTGAGAGTTGAAATTTCGTTTCTATCTTTAAAACTGAAGAAGTTATAGAGATTTTAGTGAGAGGCGTTTTTGCAAAATAGGCGCGAAAATGGAAACAGAAATTCAGTTTTAAAAATGACAGATGGGTTTCATTCCACTATATCAATGACTATGAAAAAGAGGATGCCACACATGAAACTTCACAGCTACGTGGCCAGCGCAACCAGTCCGTGGTGAATACTCGATTTCTGGGATTTATTTTAGTTAATCAAAATCACTAGGGAGTTATGGTTTTGTAACACAGGTGAGACAATCAGCGCAAGAAGGATTCTAACAATACTAAGGTTCTGAATTTAAAGATGGTATGGGTTGAGACTGGGACAATGCAATACAGATATGCTATGGGTTCCTGTTCTTCCTGTTATACTTACAGTCCTTTATAGTTAAATTGGACCGTCAGCTCTGGTCATTGGGTGGATCAGGTCTACCAGCAGCAGGGCACCTCTGGAGGGATTTGGATCTGCGGCGCGCTTCTGGTTAATTTTGCATAGCGCCTCAGGCTGGATTAGGATGGGCCCCTCTGGTTACTGGACATGGTAGATGACAGGATGCAAGTTCCAGTGGGCAAGCCTTAATGGTAGCAAGCAAAGCTGAATCAGAATTATTCTTTTAAGTTCTGGAGGTTTGCAATTAGGTCAAGCTAGCAATAGTTCAGCAATGCTAAGTCTGGATTCAGCAAAGAAATCTGGATCTTCAAAGAATTCTGGAGTCAGCTACAAGATGAAGAATTTTGGACCAATGTGCTGCGCGTAAATCTGGATGAGTTCTGGAAGCAGTGTGTTTTGTGTAGTAAAGCTCCTATATTTATACATTACAAAGTTTATGGCGTGGGCAGGACTTCAAAAACACACCCCCATGTCTGTGAGTGGCTACAGGCATGTGCTTTGTCCTGGTTGGCTGTCTGAACAGAGCTGTTATTTTTATGACAGGATTTGGAATTCCCACCTTGATTTGTACCAAAACATACTTTTGCACAAATGTACATTTCTAACATTATGTACCCTAATAAAATTGGACACATATATTTTATATTCGATTGTCTAAATTCACATTCACTCCCCATCCTTGTGCGAGCTGTCTTGGTCATTCTACGGATTTTTATCAATTTCAACTACAACGGTTTGGATGAATCATTTCTAATTTGGTACATCTCTGAGCGCTGATCAGTGGATCATGTACATACAATTTTAGGTTTGCAACATTGATCGTTCTGCTACAATAAGACCTTTTTCTTAACTTTGGTTCCATAAATGGTACAAGTTTCATCAATGCCTTCAACTCACAAGGCTGAAGTTAGTTTAATGTCTACCAATTTTCAGATTTGTTCCTCTTAAGGTTGCTCAGTTAAAGAGTTCTAAACTTTAATCTAACATAAGGATTTAACATCACAGTCCTCCTTTGTAACCTCCCCTTCTCAGGTAGCAGTTGTCCAGTCTTTTGATCAGGGGGTTGTGTTCCCTTTCTGGAGGGGGAATTCCTGCCCCTCCCAGCAGAGGTCAATGCTCAGCCTGTCGAAAGTCTACTGAGGTCCCATTGTACTGCTTGTTGTCATTATGCGGGAACCATTAGCATCACTTAAGCCTTCCTGTAGCAAGGAAGTGTCAAGCTGAGATGTCAACTTTCCCAGGCCAGGCACTGCCAGATCAGAATTAAATAGTTGATTAGCTCCAGACAGGGTTCCTGTAAAATTTGCCTACAATCTTTTATTTAAAAGATATAAAATGAACAGAGTTTATAATGGATTTTGATATTTTAAAGGAATTAAGCCCTTCACAGAAAAATGCTTTAAACAGGCATATTTTTCACTTCCTCTGGAAAAAGAAAACACATTTAAACTGGGTTTGACAGCCAATTTCCTTAGGCAGCTGTCAGGCAGTGATGCCTGGATTCCTCTGACTGCCTGGAGAATCCATGATTTCAGCACACTTTCCTTTCCATAATTCTCTGGGAAAATGATTGCATTTTTAAGGGCATTTTCGGATTTTGCCCTTCTGTGGCCTTGTTTCAGGTGACAGGTGAGAGATGACAGATGACAGCAGTGATTCCTGTTTTTACACCAACTTTGCCTGTGTGTGTGGCAGGGTGTGCAGCTCTTTTGTGGTTTATGCACCGTGCACAATTTTGCAGATTTAGTGTGCACGGGGGTTATCGCCTCCATTTTTTGGCAGTTTTCTTTCCCCATTGGCAAAGGGGTGCAGTGTGGCGCATTGGTGTCGATAAAAATATTCCACACTTCAAAGTAAACAGATCAATGGTGACATCACCGCTTACTGACTAAAAGCATTGCTTCATCCTTGCCATGAGCATAAAGGCATTCCAACTGAGATATCAAAAGGGAATTCAATTTCACATATAATGCCTTGTATTATTAAATATCATATATTCATGAAAACTGTAGGACTGTGGAGCAGTTAATATTAAATAATACATATTAAATAACTACCATCTTTGTAACAAGCTGCATTTTGTAGGGCAAAACATCAAGCATAATTTTGCTTAAGCAATGTGCATAAAGGCTTCCCACTGAGGTACAGTAAGAAATTGCATCTAGCATATTATGCATACAGTATTAAATAATGTAAACCCTGGAAACTGTAGAACTGTCTCGAAGCCTATATTAAATAATTAATAATCTTTGCAACAAAGTACTTTTGGAGGCCAAATGATCAATTATTTCATAATTATTTAGTGTCATCAAAGCATCTTTTTCAACTGGCAATAGCATACAGGCTTCCAAATGAGGTTGAGTAAGGGAACTGCTAAGTTGGTTCAAGATGTACCTGAGCTTTGAAAATGACCATGCACATGCCACCTGTGAACAGGATAATGTCAGTGTACACTTGTATTTCACACAAAAAGTACACAAGCTGTAAGAAGTCAATTCAAAGAAAAGCTACTAAATTAGTTACCTTAGTATCCAACAAATGGATATCCTATCTTGAAACCTCCTGTACACTTGTAGGCAATAGAAAGCGATCTATAGGCTTGACTGTACATTATGAATCTCCATAGCACATTATTGCAGGATGCTATACAATTCTTGCAGATCTTGCATTTGTACTTTTGTCTCTGTCCTCAGAATGGTCACCTTGTTGAGTTTCAAAGATGCAATGAAAATACAAATCCTGTTCTTGTGCATACATTTCACATTCTTTATCAAGAGACATTTTTAGTCTGTTCCACTTTGATGCAAAATCAATCAGTTCACTTTGTAATGTTTCAGTGGATGCTTCTGAATCAAATCGGATCAGCAAGCTGCTTAGTAGAGCTAGGGCATTATTTGGAGGGTTCTGCAGGATCCCCTGAAGGTTTCTGGGGTCCAAACATGCCAAATCTGCAAAGAGCTGACCATATGTGGTGAATCAGCTCTGCAGACTTGTAATGATCTTGTCCAGCACAATTTTGTAAACTTCCACCCTGAATTTATCACTGGTTAAATCGATAGGTTCATCAGCTGCAGTTTCACCAGGCATCACCTTCTTTCATATACCTGAGGCACTGGGAAGTCTTCTTCGACTACAACTTTGCATATCCTTTCCTCAAGCTTGTCATTTGCCCAAATTATTAACTTCCTTGATACATCCATATCATCACTAAAATTACGACACAGTGTCTGTAGTCTTTCTATGGTTTAATTGACCATTCGATGTGCCTGTACTACATCCAAACCATGTTTTTGTAAATACAGAGATGATAGAGTGATATCTTTAAAAATAAATACATACATCCTAGCAGTCAAAACAGTACGGAATGAAATTAGTGACTTTGCATATGCTTCAGCCGTGTACCGAGTATCGTCATTGAAGCAATCAGATGTGGCTAGCTCCAGCATAGTTTCAACATCAACACACATTGTACAACATTTTAGTAAGTGCTGCATCTTTTGCCCACCATCTTGTTTTCCCCATTACTAGTTTTAGTACATGTTCATAGCACCACACATGAATTGGGCCTGGGACTTTGCAGCTCAGACATTTTGTAAAGTCATTGTACTGCCCTTGAAAATGTTGGAGGCTCCTTCTGTTGAATTACCAACACAGTTTGATACATCAATATCCATTGACCATCACAGACCGGATCACACATAGCTTTTCCAGGGGTTGATGCACAGTTTACTAGAGCTGAAAGACACTTGTGAACACCATCCGTAAAGTATCTAATTACAATAGAGCACTGATCCAAAGCATTTATGTCCTGTGTTGTATCCAGCTGCGTTGAGAACATTCTAGCTTCTCTGATTTCTTCAGCAATGCCTTTTTTCAATAATGATGAAATAATATCAATGATGTTGTTAACAGTAGTTTTTGAAATCAGTGCAGCCAGGCTGAGATTCCCTATACTACCCTTTACACAGCCATGTCCTTTTTTCTGAGTTTCCAAACTTCTTCAAGGTGACATTTTAGTAAGGGATCAAATTTGTTGAGAAGAAGAAGAATCTCGAGAAATTGCCACGATCCAAACTTGCACCCTCTAAGATTTGGGTTGCTTCAATTGTTGCCCGATAGCTGAGACCTCTTTTACCAATCAGTTAATTGTTTCAACTACACACTCCAGAATGGTCCGTTTCCTTTTCACTTCCTCTTGTTTTGTGTTTTTTTGTTTTTGAAAGAGACAGCTACAAATGTCAGCATTCTTTGATCTCATAAACAAAGAGGTTGAACTATTGTTTTGAAGGCTGCTTCGTTCATGCTCATCAAGTCTTTGGTACATATACTTTTTGTCAATGGATCCTTCAATGAAACCACTTCTGTCTGTGTTTCTGCTAAATGCAAGGCACACCATGCATAAAAAAGCTCTATCTTTTATGAATAAGTCAACCACTGCTGCCGTTCCCCATCTTTATGTTGATATCTATTTTTTTAATTGAAAGGAATTGGAAGGTCATCTGGTTGACATGGATGGAATTTCAAAAAGGCAAGTAGGGTTTCTGATGATGGCCTGACAAACCACTGTTGTTCCTCAACATTTTCATCTGACTCAGCTTCAGCCACTACATACACATTATCACACTCTACTTCCTCAGCTTGTACTTGGAGGAAACCTTCAAAAGTTGAAGCATCTGTTTCAGTTCTTTCATCACCCTGTCCTGTACCTCCAACTTCAGTTTCAGTGATCGTAATTCTGGCTGAACAGCTGCTTTCTGGTGTAGGATCTTCCTGACGATGAACATGTTTTTTTGACATAAACATGCCACTTACTTTTTGATATTGGCTTGCCTGTTTTTCGAATGTATTCTTCTTCTCATGTTTCTTCTCAGCCCCTCCTTTAAATTGTTTCCTCGTCCCGTCATCATCACCTTTTTTATCCATGATGAAATCAACAAATGTAAATTTACATTTGTGGGATCAATAAGCTTCCATCTTTAGGTTACTTATAACAAAACAAGTATTTAAATAAAGTCTGTTGGCGATCCGTCACTCGGGACAGCTGTCCGGGTTGGGCTTCATGCATATACAGAGAGTTTACTCACGTCCTGATTTTTTGGGGGGGAATTTACATAATGCTAAAGTCTACTCCAGTCCCTTCACAGCATTTATTGAGGGGAAGCATGGCATCTGATTGATTTATGCACATCAGCATACCGGGTGACACAGCTCATTTGCGGGCCGACAGTTACATATAAAGGTTTCAGTAGGCCTTGTTTTGCTGCAGAATTATTGCCCTCTGCTTAATCGCAATGTAAATTTGCCCAATTTGAAATGGGCAATGCATCAGTTTGATTTTTATCTAAAACCTGATGTTTTTATCATATGGCTGTATTACATATTTTCCCCAAAAATAAAATACTTCATATGCAAAACCATCACCGCTTGTATTCATTTATTGCAGTCTTATAATGTGCTTCTTGTTCAACCACTTCAGAGTGCAGTCTGTCCCCATAGTTATCCTCATTAAGTAAAGCTTCACATCCACTCTCACCAATTAATCCACTCACTGAGCCAATGATCCACCCACTGCAACGCTCACTCATTCATCTAACCACCACCTGCTCTTCCACTGTCATTCATCATGTCGCCCATTGATTCACTTGGTCACACATATGGCCTAGGTCTTAGCCGTGATGTCATCGGCTCTCTGCGCAGTCTCCGTCAGTCTACTTGCTCCATTGTCTGCAAGGCTATCTTCTCCACAACATCATCAGGATAGGGTCTGTATGGTTGTCTCAGTGAATAGCGTTTCTCACATCTATGGTACAGTGGTGATGGAGAGGAGGGGGCCAGGATCGATGTACACCTGTTATTTCTGTATCATCTGGATGAGGGAGGAACAGGAGCGATAAGGATAACATTCATCTGTTCCTCTTCAATCCCCCCTCTGACTGAGATATCGGCCACACTTCTGCAAAGGTCCTCCCTATTAACGTATTGCTTTGGAGTCTAAATCTTTGTCACCCCCCTCAGGCCACCATGCTACTTCACATGTGTGTCTACTCTCCAGGTCCTAAAGCAGCACTGTCCATCTGGTTTGCATTATACCCATCATCCCATGTAGTTGTGGGGGTCTGGAGGATAAAATAATTTTGTGCCTGAAAGAAACAGGGAATCCTGCTTCAGGTTTAACTGTAGCACTTCAAGAGTTTATGTGTGCTTGTTTGTTTTTGTTTCTACATCTAACAATATTTTCATACCTATTGTCTTCCTGGTAGTCTTGCACTGTGCTACAGCTACTCTGATGACACAGAATGTGAATAATACTAGCACTATGGCTGCTATTAGCACCTTCAGTCCATTGGCCATCCATGATGGAATCCTGGAAAAGATATACACCAGCCAGTCCTCATTTTACCCTGCTGGGATCCTGATCTCTTCCATCTTTGCATGCAGGTCTGACAGCTGCATTATGGCCTACAAAAGGGTCCCATTATCTTCATCATGGGCAGGTGCGAATGTGCAACAAGAAGGCCTGATCTTTGTGCAAACGCCACCCTCCACATCTGTGAGAGGATCCAGGACGTATCTGTTCTGTAGGGTCATGAGTCTGACGGTTCTAAGTTCTTCCTTTATAGCGTTGAACCCCTTCACTGTTGAATTGATGGTCTGCAACAGCTGCCATCTGGTAATCTGGAGCCATTTGACATTCATATTGGTCTCGACTCCTAGAATTACTGAGTCGAAGAACATCTCTATCCTGCTGAACAGCCTGTGCTCTTCCGGTATTGCATTGAGTGCTTCTTCCATCCTGGTCGAAATATAATTTCCTCTCTTCACTCTGGTCAGCTCCATAGATATTCTTTTCCTCTGGTGTGCACCCATTTTGGGGAATCCATCTAATTTTATGTCCTACTGAGGTACTACCAATGCGTGTGTATTCAACTGCACTGGAGAGCATATTCTTTCCCAGTTTGGTGGAGTTGCTTGTACGCTTTGGAAACACAGGCCCAGCACTGGTCCCTAAGTACTGTTGGGCCAACCTTCATACCCGGTATCTTCGATGTTCGTTTGCATCCTCTGTTCACTCCAACCTTTCCTGGACCATTATTCTAAAAAACAGACAAGCATTCTCGAGTTGTATTATGGGCAAAGGGCTTGCTTTGTTTTCGACCGATGTGAGCAGTTTAGCCCTTGCCGGCCATTCTTCGGGGCACTCGTCGTTCTCTTTCTGTACTATTCCCACTGGAACCATCAGGAGTGTGTGTGCTTTGCACCCCATCATCCCTTCTACCCACTCATTTCCTGTGAACACTTGTCCATACACCAAGAGCCTCAATAGTCTTCTATCATTGCTTGAGTTTTTATATTGCTGTCTTCATTGGGAAACATGTTTTGCAACATCCACTGCAGTGTGGCCCATTTCCCTTGAAACTGGTCTCTTGTGGTGCAGAGCGTTAAGTGCATAAGGCATTGTGCTCTGGCTGCTGGAATATCTTTTGCTATGAATGTCCTGGAAGTGCGCATGGCGTAGTGAATGAGAGAACAAAAGTAACAGCTCTCATTTGAGCTCTCTCTCCCCGCCTTGGTCATGTGCTGGTACCACATGTTATTCATAACGTGAGCCTAATCTGCCAGATAAACATTTACATGTTCGAAACCAGTGTCAGCACTTTGCTTAAGCCTTTTTACTACTTAAGTCATGCTGGTGACCAGCTCAGTTACATCTGTGGTTGCTAAGGGAATGGGTGTTATGTTGGTATATGCTTGAGTGTGTGTGTAGTATATAGCAGCTCTCGGTAGTGCAAAGAGGTCAAACATGTAGAGAGAGTAGAATGCAAAGAAAATCAATGCAATAGCTCTTGCAGCGGTGTCCATATGTTGCATATATGCACGCCCTTGTTGTTGATCATGATCTTGGAACAGATGCTTAGCAAAATTCACAACCTTTGGGACCAAGATTGTTATACCGGGTCAACCTCTTCTGTGGAAAAAGTATACTAATATGGCAGAAAAAAATCTCTCGAAAATTAATTGAACTTTAGGGTTACTGGGCAAGGCAGTAATAGGTATCTTACTTCTTTTAAGTATTGGATAGCTTTGTGCCATGTAGATTAGAAAATCATAAACAAAGAGTATTTCTGACAACATTGGTTCTGTGTCCCTGTTAATTCAAAACTTGCTTTTTCTTCTGTATTGTGCAGGTACAATGATATTCATAGAAAGTGAGTTAATACAGGTATGCTGGTTGATGAATGTAAAAAGAACAGTGTGCCTAAACTAGTTTTCTGTATGCTCCTGTCTAGCTCTGGTTCTGGAAAGTGTCTGAATCTGTCGCTCATCTTCTTCTTGCGCCACACCGTCTGCGTCTTGGGCAAAGGGGGTCTCACCTCTGCAGGACTTGACATCTACCAGGTAATTCCAAGATTTCTTCCCTACCAAATTTACAGCTTTATCAGTGGCTTACTCTACAGTAAAGGGACCATCAAATCAGGACGTGTGCAAGTTGCTGTTAAATTCCATAACAAAACCAGATCTCCTGGGTAAAGGGGTGGTGTTTTAAGCAGTTCTTGAGGATTCACTGATGTGCCGTCTTCATAATTGTTCTAAGACCTCTCCTGCCCCTCATTCAGCTGTTGAGAGATAAAAGAAGCACTAGCCATCATCAAAACGAGATGCTCATAAATCTTTTTTTTTTTTAAATAGTTTATTAATTTTATTCAAACCAAACAACAATACAAACAAACCCAACACGCAGTGTAATTTACAACAATTCCAATAAACACCATTTGTATTTCCAGTTTGCCACTGCTCCCCAAGTCCCTCCCTCCATTATGAGCCTATTTGTACTTCTCGTTCAGTATCTGCTACATGTGGCTGGGTCTCACTATCTTCGGATTCAATTGGGTCCGATATAGATCCGAACAGTTCCGCTATTAATAGTTTCCATGCCATCAGGGTACCCACTCCTTCCTCCCCACTCATGCTGCTCGCCTCCTGCCATACTACCGTTTCAGCCTCTGCCCATTTCTGTAACTCCCTCCACCACACCTCCACCCGTGGCTTGTGACACTTCTTCCATCCCATGGCGATCCTCCGTTTTGCTAACACATATGCCAAGTTTCTCAGTTTCTCAACATGTTTATGTTTCCGTGGTCTGGGGAACCCTCCCAGCAAGCAGGCCCAAGCCGTATCTATGACAAGCGTGACCCTTTTCGTTGCTAATTTTTGTGCCACTTCACCCCAGAAACCTTCGATTACTGGGCATGACCAAAACATGTGTGTCATGTCAGCATTTTCCGTATCGCACTTAGGGCACGCCTGTCGCCCTGCGTTCTGGATCTTGGATATCTTCAGAGGGGTCATGTATGCTATATGTACAACTGTATTTGTTTAAGTCTGGCGTTTCTTGACACTTTCTTGTGATATCCCAGGGCGCGTTCCCACATCCCATCTCCCATCGGGGCCCCCACCTCCTCCTCCCAATCAAGTCTCAGATGTGTCAATTCCTTCCCCACCTTGGTCATCACCATCTCATACAATCTAGAAATCTCATGCACCCCTTCCAATATGTCATATATTACCCCCACCGTAGCATCTGGTTCCTCTGCTAACACTGTTTCTGGCCACGTTTTCCGAATTTTCTGGACCATCCTATGATATGTAACATATTGGCCAGTATGTAATCCTGCCTCCTCCCCAAGTTCTTCAAAATCTCTAATGGTCCCCTCTTGCCAGATGTCCCCTAACGTCACCAGTCCCACCGATTCCCAGTAGGTTCTGATAATCACCCTCAGCTGCTTGTCCCCTCCTGCTAATGCGACCAGCGGCACTTGCGGGAAGCACGGGAATGGGTCCTCCATCACCCGACACGCTCGACGCCACATTTTCCACCCCAACACCATCATCTTAGGGCGCTCCTTCATGTCTGTTTCAGGCAACCATATCATTTCCCTTAAGTAAAATGGGGTACAAACCCACCCAAACAACCTATCTTCAGGGGTCGCTTCGTCCGAGAGCCAATTGACCACATATTGTAGTTGACTTGCTATGTAGTAGTCCTCAAAATTGGGCAGCCTGATACCTCCCTTTTCATAGAAGTTCTGCAACTTCCATAGCGCTACTCTATTCCGGGTACCATGCCATAGGAAGTCCCTACACACACTATTCAGTTTAGCGAATAACTTCCTGGTTATCATATGTGGGATATTGTTAAAATAATGTAAAAGTCTAGGTAGGACCACCATCTTAAGCATTGCCCCCCGTCCCATCATAGCTAGGGGCAACTTCTCCCAAAACTTCATGCATTTCTGGATTTTCTCAACAGCTACCACAGTGTTGTGCCTATGTTCCTTTTCTGCGGTGTGATACACATCTATGCCAAGGTAACGGAAAGAACCAAGCACCCACGGTATCTGTAACACCGGCAACGTTTCCTCCGGGGTCCCCTTGTAGCTACCTAGGGGGAATAAAATGGATTTTTGGGGATTTACCGCTATGCCGGACAACCCTGCGTATTTCTCCATCACTTCAAGGATATATTGGAGATTCTCTTCTGGGTATTTCAAGTATAATAATAAATCATCTGCATATAAGGATATTAGATGCCGCTCCTCCCCAACCTCAATACCTATCATATCGTATTGTTGCCTGGGGTATATTGCCAGGGGCTCCAGGGCTAGAATGTAAAGCATCGGGGACCAGGGGCACCTCTGCCTTGTACCTCTACTAAGCAGCCATCTCTTGGATATCACCGATCCCGTTCGAACTCTGGCTAACGGCTCACTGTATAGCATTTTCACCCACCTGATATAACACGGCCCTATTCCATAACCTCCCAGGGCTGCCAGCAGCCATGGCCACTTAACGGAGTCAAAAGCTTTGACTGCGTCTAGGGATACAATCGCCATTTCGCCTTAATTTCTGTATGCCCATTCGATCACACAGTAGAGTCTTCTATGATTATGGGTTATATTCCTGTTTGGGACATAGCCCGTTTGATCCGGGTGGAGTAATTTACTAATTACCCTCCGCAATCTGTTTGCCAGGACAGCCGTTAGTATCTTGCTGTCCTGGGTCAGCATCGACAAAGGCCTGTAGGAGCTACAGCTATGCCCCGGTTTGTTGGGCTTGGGAAGCGGTATTAGGATCGCCTCTCTGAGTGACTCCGGCAACCTTCCTATCTCAAACACTTCGTTAAGCATGTCTAGCAATGGGGGTAGCACTTCTTCTCTATATACTTGGTAAAATTCACTGGGGAACCCGTCTGCTCCTGGGGTCTTACTGGTGGGCAACTGCTTCACAACCTCCCTCAGCTCCTCCAGGTTAATTGGTGCATCAAGCTCTTCTCTCTCCTCATCACTTATCTTAGGTAATCCTATATCTTCTAGTGTTTCGGTTATCTCCTCTTGACTACTCCCCTCCTCGTCAACGTATAGTACTCTATAATAATCAGCAAATTCTCTGTTAACTCCTTCTTGAGTGTCCACTACATCGCCATCTTCTCTGACTATTGACCTGATCGGGGGTCAAGGGGTCTCACTCTTGTACAGCCACGCTAAAAGCCTACCCGTTTTATCTCCTCATGCGTGCTGTCTTTCTACATACTTTTTGTAATTGAGGTTACAGAGCCTTTCCCAATGTTCCGCACATTGCTGTTGTAGTTTAAGTGCTAGCTCAGTGTCCACACTGTCACATTCTAATATCCTCTCTAGCTTGTCTTCAACTCTTTGTAGGTCAGCCAGAACCCCACCTTGCAGGCCCTTTGACTTAGCTATGGCTGACCCCCGCATCACCACCTTAAAAGCTTCCCATAGTGTACCCGCTGAGTCAACACTTCCAGTATTTGTCTCAAAATAGTTAATGATCTCATCCCTTATGTCCTCACGAAAGACCGGATCTTTGAGTGCCTCCGCTCGGAGGCGCCACGTCGGGATCCGCGCCCTCGGGGGACAGTATAGCCCCCCAAGGATCAGGGGCGAGTGATCCGAGAGGACCCTTGCCTTGTATTCTATTTGAGTGCTCTCTGCCACCACATTCGGCGTGGCAAAGACATAGTCCAGTCTCGTGTGTAGCTGCTGCGGGGCAGAATAATGTGAGTATTGCCAGGGATGTTTTGTTCTCCATACATCTACCAAGCCGAAATCATCTAGGAACACCTGCAATGCTTTGGCCGCTGGGGTGGGCCTATCAATCCTGTTGTCAGATCTATCCACTTTGGGGTTCATTACGCAATTGAAATCCCCACCCCAAATAACCACGCTTCCCACGCACATACTAAGGTTAGTGCACAGAGTCCTGAAGTATGCCGCCGTATTATGGTTAGGGGCATACGTATTCACGATGCATACCTCTTCATTCTCCAGCAGCCCTCTCAAAATAACCATCCTCCCGTCAGTTTCCACCGTTTCCTGCAGTAGCTAAAACGGGACATGAGGTGCTACCCAGCCAAGCACTCCCCTGGCATAAGCAGAGTACGACGAACCCGCCACTGTCCCTTTCCATTTCTTCCCAACTAGCTCCAGTTTCTTCCACGTCAAATGCGTCTCGTGCAACAGTGCAACATCTATCTTTTGCCTTTTCAAATACAGCATGACTTTATTCCTCTTCATATAACTATTAAGTCCCCTGACATTCCACGTCACTATCCTAAGATCTCCCATAGCGCACTGATATCTTCCTCCCTCGTTCCCAACCAAACCCTCCCGGTCATGTTATGCAGGTACAACCCTTCAACTCTTCCATGTAGGCTCATATTTAAACTTGAACTCCCCAAAACTATGTACAATCCAAACTTCCCACCTCTCTTCCTTCCCCAAACTCAACCCTTCCCCAACAACGCCCCCCCCCACAACTGTTGCCTAGCTCCATCCCTGGATCTCAGGCACCCCCACATCTAGCCCCGTCCAGCACAAACTTATGCTCAGGGCTCAGTAGGGTAAAGTCGCCCTAATGGCCACTTAACTATTAGTATTTCAGGGGTGAGTTGCCTCTATCCTATTGCTCCTATTCCCAAATGTATTACGCATTGTGTTAACTTTATGCTTTATACAATTTACCTACTATATTCCAGTCCATGACGGGCACAAGGCCCGAATGCTATCCAGTGTTCAACTAATCTCATTTCCCGATATGATCCGGTACCTCCAATGTCCACGGCACCAGTGTTTTAATCGTCCTGTTCCTGCTGGTCATGGTCCACTTCTTGTTCCGGGCAACCCTGCAGATCCAGCCACGTTACCGCCTCCTCGGGAGTGTCAAAAAAGAGCACTCTGCCCTTATGTAGCACCTTCAGGTTTGCCGGGTACAGGAGCATGTATTTGATGCCTGCTGCTCGCAGCCTCCTCTTGACGGCCACGTAGCTGTATCTCAGTCTCTGCACCAGCATGGTATAGTCCGGGTATGCTGTAATGTTGGCGGATGCTCTCTGTATTGTCCCACCTTTGCGAAAATATTCTAGGATCTTCTCCCTATCTCTGTAATTCAAGATGCTCACGATGATAGGTCGCGGCGGAGCCCCAGGTCGCGGTTTCCTCATCAAGGCTCGGTGCGCCCGCTCCACCGTGAATCCCTGCGAAAGCTTGTCTGCTCCTATTTCTTGTAGGATCAAGTTTTCCACGTAGTTTGTAGGGTCTTGACCCTCCTCTCCCTCCGGCAGGCCGACCATCCGTATGTTATTTCTCTTCGCTCTTCCCTCAGCTTCTTCCACCCGATTTTCGAGGTTAGCAACCTGCTGTTTGAGCACATGAACTTCCTTCGCGTTAGTCGTGCTGACACCAGTATTGGTCTTTACGGCACTCTCCAGTCCACTTGTTCTCTCCGCCAGCGCCCTGATATCTTGTCGTAACAGGGTAAGTTCAGTCCCGACCGCATCAATTTTGCCTTCCAGGGCTGTCCGCAAGTCCGCCATTGCCGCACCCCACTTGGTGCTCAGCTCCGATATAGCCTCCAGAATTTGGTGCTTGTCTCCTTCTGGGGCTTCTTCAGCAGAATTCGTGGACGCGCCCCACTCCAATGTTGTGGGGGTCTTCTGCGCTTTCGTGAAGACCTCCATTGTTGGTTGTTTGGTCTTGACTCTCAAACTTTTTATCGACATGGTGCAACCTTGTCCACATGTTTGACTCTGGCCCGGTGCCGCTTAGTTGTTGTTCGAATCGTTGGAGTCTCTATATATCAGCCTACACCAAGTCTTACACACAAAATTGTTATTCAGGTGGATTGTAACTCTCCGCATCACAACCACCTCTTAGCGTCTGTGCCAGTCATCAGCAGGGTGCCGTCATCAGCATCTCTGGTGCTTCTTTATAATCTTTGCACCTATCAAAGGCCGATGGTACATACAAGATGCATATAACCATTTGCTGCGTCCCAGACCTTACAAGGCCGCTTCACGGTCCACCAGTACAATCTTTTGTTCAGGATCAGTCGCCATTTTGTTTCAGGCATACAGGTCTCGTCGCCACTTATTGTGTCTGTATTTGCTCATCCACTCCTCGGTGCGAATTTGGGATGTAATCCCTGCGTGCTCGACGCTTCTATCTTACTGCGGGAACGCTGTCAGTCTTCTTGTCCATTTCATGTATACATCGTCCCGGTCTAGCGGGAGCACCAAGGCCGTGCCGCCTAGCTCATGGCCCAGTGGCCCAACGCTGTGTAGATCCTCCCGGGCTATTTGTGGGCTTCTCTCCGGTAGTCGGCCACTCACTGTTTCATCCGCCGCTGCACGCCAGCGGTCCAGTCACTGTCCGCCTGGCACCCGATTTCAAGTGCCGTCGTGGGGTCTCTTTGTGTTGGCGAGCCGCCATCTTAGTTTCGATTGCACCGCTCCCGGATCAGGACACAAAGTGGCCTAATTCAATCTGTTGTGTCCCCTTTTTCACACCGATACGCTCATCTGCTGCCTGAAGTATTCACACAGATACCGTATCTTTTTTCCGCTGGAATCGGCTGGTCTTGACTCTCAAACTTTTTATCGACATGGTGCAACCTTGTCCACGTGTCTGACTCCGGCCTGGTGCCGCTTAGTTGTTGTTCGAATCATTGGAGTCTCTGTATATCAGCCTACACCAATTGTTAACACATGCGTTTTGCTTCTAATCAATAAGTCGGATCACAGAGGTGCAAGGAATCGCAGCCTACTCCATGGCTGCTTGGCCATGCCCCCCCATGCTCATAAATCTTGTTACCCAAAACAGTAGCAGTATTCTGGGCATCTGTCAGCACTCTAGTGGGAGGAACAATTGGGAGTCACATGCATCACCCTTTTACCACCTCATGAGGAGTTAAATGGTGGTAAGAGGCAGGCTGATTGCGCAATGGGAACAGGGCCATGGGTAGGCAATGACGCCATCCCTTTATCAGAGTTATTTTCACTATCTTGATTTTGACCACTCCTATCCCTTTCAACAACCCAATGGGCCTCATTACAACCCAGGCGTTAAGGGTTAACGGCGCCTTTGGCGCCGTTAACCCTTAACGCCTGATTACCATTTTAACGCCTGCTTTTAGCAGCCGTTAAAATGCAAGGCGCTTGGTGCTTATTACGGCACCGTAATTTACGGTGCCGTAATTAGCGCCTTCCCCACTCCCATTATGCCCTATGGGGCCAAAATGGGAATGGGGAAGGGTAAATTGGGAATGGGGATTTACCGCCCCACTCACCTTGGAATGGGGCGGTAAATACGCCATCCACCATGGTGTAAACAAAGTTTACACCATGGTGGTAAAGTAGGGAACTTACCGCCTGGGTTGTAATGAGGCCCAATGTCATACAGCTGTTGGTCCACAAAATTATTGGCACCTTTGCCAGATCATTTTAAAAAAAGAATGGTGCCTTTTTCACCAGGGTCATCCTTTGTCAGACTACCCTATACGTGATTCTCATCCAATAAGTAATGCGCATGAAAAACACTGTCTCAATATCTGAATAGTCATCCCGAAACAGCTCTTCATCTGTCAAGCCGGTCAGTCTGTGCCCTTCCCCTACTGCAATTGCTGTATCGTCAGTCCCATGAATCACTACTCTCTCTTCCCTTACTATAACTGTCTCCAATTCTAATGGGTAGACATGTCCTTCCTTCTCATCAAGAGGCATTTCTGGCCTGACGAAATCTCGTTTGGGAACCTAAGTAGTTTATCCTGTATTCCTGGAAAATATGCTAGCAATATATCCACCCAATACTGGAATACCTTGGGATCTAGGGGCACCTCGCTCTGCACGTTCTGGCTGCAGAATGCTTGAATAGATTCTCAAAATTCATGTAATGGATCCCTGGAGAAGAGCACACTATACCCTCATCAGTGAGCAGGATGGTTATGGTGAGTTTACTCATCATGTCCCTTCCCATTATCTTGACTGGTGTCTGCCAGGAATATAACAGTCCCATGGTGAGATCATGGTCTTCCACCGAGATTGACAACTTGTCGGTGACCAGAACCAAATTGTTGGCCCCAGAACAACCTTGAGCATTCATGGCAATGCCTAGCATGGGGTATCGCCCCTCCCTTACCCAGTACTGGGTGTCTCCCGTAACTACAAGAAAGGAGAACATTTTGTCACCTATGGTTACCCCCACTCGTAACAGATAGGACTGAACACATCAAGTCAGTCTGTGGGATGTCCTATTGTGGATATATAAGCTCATCCCTGCCCCTGTAAAGGGATTCCCTCCCACTACAACTACGTACCCTAGCCTTGGCATGGAAGTCTGTACTGAGGTGTCAACATTTCTTGTGGCTACAGTGTATTGCAATGCCAGTGCTTGTGGTGTTGTCTGTGGTTGCTGTGTGTACCCAGGTACTTGCTGTGTCTGCATCATAGGTTGTTGTGACGGTGCCAGTGCATGCTGTGCTGCTGCCATTTGTGGTGTGATCATGGCCATAATAGTCAGGTTGTTCTGTGGTGTATCCTGATAAATGTGTTTCCCCCTTCCCGGCTCTCACCAATTCTGTTGCATTCCACCCTTTCCCCTACATACTTGCGCTATGTGTCCCATCTTCCCGCATGACCATCGTTGAAGCAATTGTCCTAAGTGCTGGGTTTATCCCCTGCTGAGCCCTTCCCCTCCTTGTTGCGTGTAATGTCCTGCTCCTTTCCCCCTGGGCAAGCCTCCTCTTACCCGTGGCTAATGGTTATCGTCCCTTCATCCTGTGAAACGTCCCCCTGCCATTTGCTGCTTGTACTGCGTGTTCTATGTAACCACTACCTTTCTGCTTGTCAACATTGCACTCTAGTCAATTGGATTTCTGGCCATGCTTTGCCTCTATCCACACTAATTTCTTCAATTTCTTCTGTACTTGATCCGGTAGTCCCTGACTGAGTATGTGGTAAACCAAACCTATGGTTTTGTCCCACAGATCACGAGTCTCAAGAAGCTAGCGTTCTTCGATCTCTTGAATATATTGATTTGGGTCTTCGTCCTCAGGTATTTTGCGTGTCATAATTACGCTCATGTCAGATGTGTCTGGGTACTGTACTCTCAGGGCCTGCCATACTGATGCCCTACAGTTGTTGAAGGGTCCTCCATCATGCTCCATATTTTATGCCATCACTCCAGGATACCCTGCTCGCTTCCAAACGTCATTAGCTACCTCCCCAAGAATGGCAGAGAGCAAGCTCTTCATGTCGCCCACTGCTAATGTTGTTCCTGCTGTCAACCTTTCTAGCTCATAAATCAATTTTCCCACCCCTGCAGTCAACAATGGCAGTTTACATCTCAAATTATCCTTGTCCATTTGTTGCCATGATATATATTGTGATGTCCTCCTCCCTTTTTTTATAGCGGCAACTGTGCCAATCCCATATTGTTCTCCGGCTTCCTTATGTCCTTCATTACTGTAAATGCTGCCATCATGCCAGCCCTCGTTCGTCCTGGTAACACCCTCAACCTTTGCATGTATGGGGTAACCTTTTCTGCACTATGCAATTTGCTGAGGTTCTAGCCTCCCTTTTTCCGTTTCCTCCTCTTCGTTCCCTAGAAGTTGCCATTATGGGCTCCATCCCTTGGAGAGGCCATGCCAACTCGTTCTCCCTTCTTCATCATCACTGTCTGATTGTTCCTCATCTGTCCCCATTGTGCCTATACTGTCATCACTCTCTTCGTCCCCTTCGTCCATCGACGCTCAGTCATTTCAGTATATTTTCTCACTGGCGTCCCCTCATCATACTACCCTGTGAGTCACTTCCCTCTTTCGGCAGGGATCCTGCTGTGCTTCTGCTCACCTTAAAGGGATGGTCTAGTAAACATTTTTATTTAAAAAATAGATAGGCAACATAAATAAAAAATACTAGCATTCTCCGTTTTAAAACTTCCTATGTAACATTTTGAGCTATTCAAGCTTAAAATTCGCAAAAGCAAGCACAGGGGCGCAGCCATTTTGTGAAATGGAGGCCCTCCTGTGCTGGCTTTTGCTTTTGCGGCACTAATGAAGGAAAAGCCAGCCAGCTGTAGTAAACAAAGGCTACCGCTGGGTGGCTTTCCCTTCATTAGTGCTGTAGGCAGAGGACGGGGACCGAAGACCAGAGCAGGAAAGCTGCAGCTGAATCTCGGTAAGTGCTATTTATTTTCTTTTACAAAAAATAAGCACTAGCTGCGGTTTTTTTTCTAAGTTTTCCGGGCTGTAGCGTTTTCCAACACAACCGCATTGTTTCTGCCTGAATCTGCTTTACCATTTGGGGCTCTCGGGCTCCCGGGGAGCCCGAGAGCCCCAAATGGTAAAGCAGATTCAGGCAGAAACAACGCGGCATTGCGGAAAACAACCGCGTTGTTTCTGCCTGAATCTGCTTTTCCATTTGGGGCTCTCGGGCTCCCCACGGGGAGCCCGAGAGCCCAAATGGGAAATCAGCTGCAGGTAGAAACACTACGCGGCATGTAAACATAACCGCGTGTGTTTCTGCCTGCTGTGGCTTTCACTTTGGGTCTCCGGTGCTCGCACCGGAGACCCAAAGTGATAGCCACAGCAGGCAGAAACACACGCGGTTGTGTTGGAAAACGCTGCGGTTTTTCTTTCCAAGTTTCTCAGGCTCCTCCGAGCCAGAGGAGCCTGAGAAACTTGGAAAGAAAAACCGCAGCGTTTTCCAACACAATAACGTATTTATGTTTGCAGTCGCTTCAAAAGCGACCGCAAACATAAATACAACGTTTTTAAAGCTGCAGTTTTATTTCTAAGTTTTCTGGGCTCCTCCAGCCCGGAAAACGTAGAAAAAAAAACGCAGCTAGTGCTTATTTTTTGTAAAAAAAATAAATAGCACTTACCGAGATTCAGCTGCAGCTTTCCTGCTCTGGTCTCCGGTCCCCGTCCTCCGCCTACAGCACTAATGAAGGGAAAGCCACCCAACGGTAGCCTTTGCTTACTACAGCTGGCTGGCTTTTCCTTCATTAGTGCCGCAAAAGCAAAAGCCAGCACAGGAGGGCCTCCATTTCACAAAATGGCTGCGCCCCTGTGCTTGCTTTTGCGAATTTTGAGCTTGAATAGCTCAAAAATTTACATAGGAAGTTTTAAAACTGAGAATGCTAGTATTTTCTTTTTTTATGTTGCCTATCTATTTCTTAAATAAAATTTTTTACTAGACAAATCCCTTTAAGGGCTGCAGCATTATCCCTTCTGCTTCGATACAGTGTCCCAATCCTTCGTTTTCCCGATTCCTCATCTTTGTCCAGAAGTCTGGGAATCCTCATTATTTCTTCCCCTTCCTTAAGGTGTCTCTCCCTACTACTGTTTCCCTTTCATCTGCTTCCCTTAACTGTCTCCTTGGCTCCTTTTCCTCTCGCTCCTTCTCTGCCTTCATCACTTCCTCCATCATTTCTCCCCATTCTCTCTCCTCTTCTATTCGCTTTCCTTGGTGTTCTTCCTCTTTTTCTCTTTGCTTCCCAGCTCCCCCCTCTGGGTCTCTGTGCTCCACTGTACCCCTTCCATCTAGTTTACATAATTTTTGTCCTCCCACCCACTCATTCAGTGGGACTACTGTCCTGTCATCCCCTTTACATCGTTGGGTTGCCTCCTCACCCCTGTCAACTTTGCCTGCAGTGCGCTATGCTCTTTGTGCTCGTCATTCATGGTCCCTACTTTCTGAGCCGTAAGGTTATCTCTGTTAAGTGTGCCTTCACTACTATACACAGGATGGGCATACACAGGATTGGTGTAACCTGCTGCTGCTGCTTTTAATTCTTCCAAAGGGTAAAATCCCTGTCCTCCCGTCGGTGGGCCAGTTGTCTGAGGAGCAGGAGGAGGAGCCGTGGGCGCTCCGCCCCCCACATCATGCTAGCTGAGCAGCCATTCTCCCTTGGATGGGTCTGCCTCCTTGTCCTCAAACATCTTCCTGGCTCCAAAATATCACTAGCCGTTTGCTTAACTTCTTGCCTTTGTAGGAGGCATGCAAATATGTGGTCATGTGTTGCAGCACAGATTTCGAAAGCCTTCCTTCCCGGGGCCATGGCCTTGCCATTTTGTCCTCTGTATCGCAAGTCTATTCCGCTCAATGCTTGCATATCTTGCTCTGATATTGCGGAAGGGACCTGCACAAATGTCTGAGGGGTTGTGTCCCCCATGATGGCACGTCACTTTCTGACTGCCAATACTTACTTGACCTCAAATCGGGATTTCTGTGTCGTTTCAAACAATGCAACCTTATTTTCACAGTTCTTGTCAATAATAAATGAACTCTTCCAAAACACAACAATGTCAAATCTTTTCCACCAGCCTCTTCACCACCTTCAACGAGGGCGCATATCACAAGCCACCCACACTGTAACTTCTTCTCTTAAAGGCCAATCCAAACCTCTGAGTGCTCCCATAGCTGAACCCAATAGTACCATAATCTTTTCGGTTCCAGCATCCTTAGCCTCTCGAGTTAGCCATGCCTTCACTTTCCAACTGTCACCTTAATGCACCACAAAGCGAAACCCTTTCCCCTTTTCTCCACAGATATCCATGCCCCACTGTGGGCCGCTATGTCCTATTCACAACCTCCTTCTGACACCATCAACCACTGTGCATGCAAAACAAATTAGTACACTCTTAAACCAACACATAAGTCGACAATACCCTAACACAAACCCCCCATGGCTGTCATCCTGCTTTTATTTACAGGGGATCCATCAATTCAAGTGCCCACTCGGGGGGTGGGGCGCAGGGAGGTGGTCTTCTACTCCGCAGCATAGGATAACCTTTTCACTTCGTTTTTTTAGTCTTTTTATTTTTTGTGTAATATTGAACAAGGCACCACCTTCCGTAATCTAAGCTAATGCCTAGAAACGGATACTTTCTTCATTCATTAACTAAGCTAGCACCCAGAACACACATATCCTTTTTTAATCCATAAACTAAGCTAACACCAAGAAAACAGGTATCCTATTTTCATCCGTAAAACTAATCTAATGCCTAGTAACTGCGATCCTCTAAAAAATAACAAATATAACAAGTCACAACGACTGCCTTTTCACCCGAATTTGTCATGTTGCTGTACTCATACTTAGACTCTGTGGATTTGTCAAAACCCTCGGATACCGTCACTCCAACAGTCTGCCACTCCGCCTTCTGGTCTGCTGGGTGTCCCACAAGGAGCAGGCAGGAATTTCACTAATGGGGCTCCTGATGACAGTCTCATTAGTTCTTGCGTGATTGATAATCCTGTCCTCCCTGGCTGCGGGAAGCAACTGTATATTGCCAGGTGCATTCACAAACCAGCCTCTGCTACCACTTGAAGTGGAGCGCAATTATAATCCCCCAATAAAACAGCAAGAGGTTTGATTGGGGGGAAATCCCCACGCCCAAGAAACGGAAAAGTCAAAAAATGTGACAATACCAAGTGTTTATTAAGAGATCTCATAAACAGGGACAGAAAACAGATATCACAGGATTTCCAATATTCTCTCTCAACTGATTACAGGCTTGTCAGTGGGCCTCATTATAAGGTTGGAGGTAGCCCTCCAAACTTGCAAGAAAGTCCGGCACCCGCTCATGGGCAATTACCGGGGTATTCCGGCCCCGCCGGACCCTGAAATTGCCCTTTGGGGGGTGCTGGAATCGGGTCATCCCCATTCCCATTGAGCCCAATAGGGATCAATGGGAATGGGGATGCCTGTAGCACCGGCACTGTTCATAAAGGTGCCTGTGCTATAGGCATGCTGTGCTCGCGGGTGCCTTTCCTTCCGCCAGGTCAGACCTGGCGGAATGAAAGGCAGCCGCAAGCACAACTCGGAGTTTGCCGGCCCGGATACAACGGTACCGGCAAGCTTACTGGTACCGCTATATCTGGACCGCCAAGCTCGTAATGAGGCCTGTGTCTTTTAACAGGCTGTGATGTCACAAGTCATGCACTATTCTACAAAAAACGAATGTAGGCTGGTGTTGGTTAGTGGGTCAAACTACATATAGTATACATATGGGGTTATTGCTCTGCTTGGCTGTGCGTAATCTTGTGGCTTCACCTGTGAGCACCTCCTAAATGTTGCAAGTGAAGGCATGTCAGCGTTGTGCATTATAATTGGGCAGTGCAACAAAGTGTATACTGGCGCAAAGAAGGGTAGGGATTGGTTAGTTAAGGTTTTCTCAGCCGTGGCACATTGGACGGTTACCAGCCCATGATCAACAATTCAAGGTGATGAGAACAGCTTCAAAGTTGCTGTCTGTACTAATATGGTTACCATCTGTGATCCTGTAGGCCTTGAGCTTAGTAAATTTAGCTTTCATCCTGGTATTATTTTGTATTGTCTGTCCTGAGCTGGATGAGAATGACGTTCTCAGTATGGCTCAAATTAATAGGCTTTGTCTCTCAGTTTCAGATCACATGTGCAGAGACCCGTGGAATGGTTTTCCTGCTCCACATTTCTTTGGATTTTCTAGCATTTTTGCATGCAGGTGCCTAATCTAACAAGACTGTTTCTAATGTCTGCCTTTGTCTGTATCCTTGAGTGTCTATGTGACACTCTCCCTCCCTTGACAACCTTGGCTGGAACACGTACATCGGCTGCATGACTCATCTGGTCCGCGTCTCCCTGCTAAATCAGCAAGCCAGGCCCCTCAATGCGTTCTCTAGCCTTCTCTGTGCCTTTCCATTCATTTCAACGTGGTTGTACCTTCTATTTTGTTTTCTCAGGGCCACCTATGTTAACTGCATTCAGCATTAAGCAAGCTTCATGTCTTATTCTGCTATATCTTGCATTACGGCGTAGCAAAGAGTGTATGTGTTCTAAGTGGGTAAAAACATTTTCATTGTGTCTAAGAGAATTTTTAATCTTATTGTCTGTGTAGCTTCATGCAGGGATGCATGTGTTCTTCATGTCTAACGCATTCACGTCCTGGCCTTAGTCATGATGTCATCGGCTCTCTGCGCGGTCTCCGTCAGTCTACTTGCACCATTGTCTGCAAGGTTTTCTCCTCCACAACATCATCAGGATAGGGTCTGTATGGTTGTCTGAGTGAATAGCGTTTCTCACTTCTACGGTACAGCGGTGATGGAGAGGAGGGGGCCAGGATTGATGTACACCTGTCATTTCTGTATCATCTGGATGAGGGAGGAACAGGAGCGACAAGGATAACATTCATCTGTTCCTCTTCAATCCCCCCTAAGGCCGAGATATCGGCCACACTTCTGCAAAGGTCCTCCCTATTGACGTATTGCTTTGGAGTCCAAATCTTTGTCACCCCCTCAGGCCACCATGCTACTTCACATGTTCGTCTACTCTCCAGGTCATATAGCAGCACTCTCCATCTAGTTTGCACCATACCCATCATCCTATGTAGTTGTGGGGGTCTGGATAAAAGGGTTTTGTGCCTGAAGGAAACAGGGGGCCAGGAATGATGTACACCTGTCATTTCTGTATCATCTGGATGAGGGAGGGACTGGAGCGATGAAGGCCACGTTAATCTGTCTCTCTTCACAGGTTTCTGGTGGGCCTGTAGGGTGTGAGTTTGTGGTCCAGATATTCTGGACCTGTGTTGTGTAGTGCTCGTTAGGTGATACACATTGCCTTGAAGGTGGATCGTTGTCCAATCGGCAGCCAGTGAATGACATGGAGTGCGGGTGTGATGTGTTCTCTAAGGCCTCTGGCAAGAAGGAGCCTTGCTACAGTGTTTTGTACTCATTGGAGCCTTCGCAGCTGTGATGCATCTGCCCCCAGGTTTAGGGTGTTAATTTATTCTCAGCGTGAGAGGACGATAGCCGCAATCGCAGCGACTCTGTGTGGGAAGGACAGGAAGGGGAAGATCTGTCAGATAATGCGTAAGTGTAGGTAGCTGGATTTTGTCACTGAGTTGATGTGATGTGATAGTGACAGGTCTGAGGCCATAGTGCATCCAATGTTTTTGTTACAGTGTTGGAGGTGGAGGGGATGGGCCTAGTCAGTGTGGCCAAAGGGTAGGTTGGGGGGAAGATGGTAGTCTTCCCGCAGATCATGATCTCGGTTTTTCCCGGGGTTGAGAAGAACATGGTTAGCAGTCTATGTAGACTGGCATTAACTAGCAATCTACCTCTTTTGGTAGGAATTTGGCAGGGAACCTGACTCGTGATGATTGTTAGAATGAATATCTAAAGTCTGTCCTGGTGGACAAATGTTTAGGAGGTCACCCTTGTTAGATGAACAGGGGAACACTTCTGGGAAGATAGCCAGACCAATTCACAGTAACTTGGAGCGCAGTCAAGGCCAAATCTCAGGAGGGGTAAAGTGATCAGGGTTTTCCAATGAGCACACACAGGGAAACACCAAGAATTACAATTAGACAGTTGTATATTAAAACATATACTATTCATTACAGGCCCAATAACAACACAAATGAATAATGAAATGCACTAGCAAAATATCACACAAGCAACACACTATGTAACATATATACAATCACTGGAGTTAGTGAAAGTTAGTAACTCCACTAATACTTGTAAAGGAAAAGGGTGAACAACTTTTATAGCAGAGACAACCTTCAGAGATTGCAACCCTAACTTTATAAGTCCAGTCCTAATATGAATGGAGCCTTGTGCTCAATGTACGATGCGTGCATACAATCGTTCGGTCGTGCTTAAAGTTTGGAGGAAAAAGTTAGGGGAAGAATTCTGAAGCAGTGAAACGGGTTCCAAAAGTCAGGTGAGGATCTGCTACTGCGAACAAAGCTAGTCCAGACATTCAGACGACTCCAGGAAGGAGATACTACCCAAGCCAATAGGAAGACCAAATTATCCTTCCATGCGTAAATGCGTTTGGATGAACAAAAGGCGACTGATAAGTGGCTTTACTACTCACCGCCCTTAGGGCTGGTGGTGGTTATCAGATGTTTGATTTCCCACCCTCAGTTCGCTTCTCAGATGCACAGGAGCTGTGGGTGCTGACACAGGCCTGGTATGGGACAGGAACATCTACTCTCGATTTGGTTGAAGAATGAAGAAAACACAGATGCTGCAGGCCACAGGGCACTAGAAAGAACGCAGGAAAACCACCTTCAACAACCGTCCAACCAGAACCAAGGGAAAAGACCACAGTGAAACTGGTGCCTGTCAAGAAGCCTACAACGAATGTCAGAAAGGAGCACACTTCTGTTTGAAGCAGCATGAAAAAACACTAAGGGCCTCATTACGAGTATGGAGGTAGCCATGGTGCTATTAGCGCCATGGCTGCCTCCATATCGGGCTCCAATACCGGGTACCTGCAATGAGGATTTACCGGGTCATTCCGACATAGGAGGACCCGGTAATTCCTCCTTGCAGGAACCCATCCCCATTCCCATTTGAGCCCCCATAGGGCTCAATGGGAATGGGGAGCGAGGTAATAACGGGTAATAACTGGTTTTACCAGGCGTCCTTACAGGGTCCCGCAAAGGGATCCTCGTAATTGCGCATCCCATAATGAAGGGTGTCGGTCCCGTACCGGCACCCTTCATTACGGGAGCGCAGGCCTCGTAATGAGGCCCTAAAGGTTTCTACAGTTCATCATTTAATAGGATTAAATGCTGCAAAAGACTCAAAAAGAGTGGTCTTCAAGTCACATGGGTGAGACCGAAAATAGCTTGGGTCAGGCTGTGCCGAAACTAAAAGACACAGTGAAGCTATACTTCCTTTATTTCCCAGACGAAGTCAACAGTTACAAGGCCAAGTTCAAAAGCCTAATTGCCTTACGGACTGAAGGAGTGTTGATGGATAGTGGGTTAAATGGAGGGAGGCATGATCACGCCGAGCTTCCATGCACCTGGGATGTTAGCCTGCGTGTTGCTAGCGTGTGGAACATTCTAGAGGGGTGCAAGGGTGCCAAACCAATCATACTGGGCCGTGTAATTAATCTCGTGCTACCAAGTCAAGCGGACGGGTGTCGGGCTCAGAAGACAGATGGAGACCATTCAGCAACTAGAGTGCAAGAACCTTCTGTACCAAAGAGACCAGGTCCTGATTCGCGATTTCACCAGAAAGTGGCACAACCCTACATTTGGCAGCCTTTCATTGTGGAAATCAACTATAAAAATTGTAGGAAGAAGAGCGTGGATTCATCAAGGTGACGTGAAAGTCTATGCTGGAGAGGCACCTGCACCCCCACCCCATTAGGAAGCAAATCAAGAAGAAGCATTTTAGCATGTGCAGACATGATCTATAACGATGAAGAAGGGCGCAGAGACTATCCAAGGATAGACAAAGAGAACTTTGGACTGTGGCTTTCCTGGAAAGCATTCTTTGCATTTGCTACGGCAGAGAGTGGAAAAATCATTTTTCTTGAGCCACAGAGAAGTGTTGACATTTGACTTTGGACTGCAAAAGAGAGAGCAGAGCAATGCCAGACTTGGATTTCTTATTTGATGACTGGAAGAGAGAGTAGTTCCCGGATTGGTTTCAAACAGAGTTTCTTTTTGGACAGTTCTATGGTCCTCACTTATGTGGACATACAAAGATTACTCCTTGCTGTCTTTATCTTCATACTTAGAGTTTACCCAGCTCTTGTTGGCCATTGTGGTGATATTCGTACTTTCCTCCAAGATCCTAAGAATGGTCCAGCGATTAGACGGCTTTTGGCAGCAATTCTAGACCAAATCAGAATGTTGCCTGAACGTTTCTTTGAGCATACAGATGGTTCTGCTTGATAAAGATTTTCACAAACTACTTGGATTGATTCTTTACCTTTTGATTTGCAAGCATCCTCATCTTGTTGGATGACATACAATCACTTTTGTATTTCTGAGGAATCCCAGAAATCAGCCTGCAATAAATTGGCTGATACGTGAACTTTGCAAACAGGCTCATTCACCACCTGATGCATCTTTGTGAGCAAACTAATGATCTTATCCAATGACGACGCTCATAAACTATGTGGCATGGTCTTTTATTTCCTAATTGAAGAACGCCTGCATCTTTTCGGTAGGCAAATTGATGTTCGTATATTTCTGAGATATCCAAGGAATCAGCTTGCCCTTAATCAATTGCTGCATGTTATAATGGAACAGATCCATCGTTTGTACAAGTTTCTTCATGAACTAATGAATGGTGTTGACACAGGAAGATATCCATAACTTATTGGCGTTAATCTTCTGTTATCTACTCGAAGCACATCCCTACGTCTTGGCGAAAGAACGACACGTTTGTCTTTAGTAGGAACCCTATTAATCGTCCAGCAATCAGCCAGTTGCTTGTGGAACTTGTGGAAAAGATTCAGAAGCTACCAGGGTGGTTATGAGATTGCCTGAATAAAGCATTTTTCTTTCCTTTAAGTTAATTACAGGCAAATCATGTGGTCCATAAAGCACTTAGCTATTCCAGAAAGAGAGAGACAACGACAATCAGCATCTTCACGTTGTTGGGGCATCTTTTATTGGTGCATGATTTATGCCTGCTTAATGTTTTTTGTTGTCATTTTAATTCTGGTAATACATGCTGCATTATGTTATGGATCTGAAAAAAGGGAGAGTTCCTTTTAATCTCCCCACTCCTGAAGGTAAGGGAGAAGTCCAAGTTGCAAGATATCGTAGGCCTCATGTGATTGCTCCTAACTTCAGTAGCTTATGTATGTGAACGCACCCAGTTGTGTGGCAAATGTCACTAGACATCCTTATTTAGGAAAGGTCATCTGGGAAATGAAATTATTAATGGGCAACTGAATGGACAGATCCAGATGAAGATGACTATGTGCAAGACACAAAGACAAGAGCAAGAACCCACACTAAGAATCAAGCCAATTGGTATGGATAGCCTGGAGTGAAAGGAGCTGGAATCAGATGGGAAGTAAACAGAAGACTGGAGAGCCCAGGAAAAACTAAAGAGGAGATCCGAAGATGGAAGGAAAGAGGCCAAATGCAGATCTGGGGTTCAGTGCTCTCTCCAGATGGTTGGGAAGAAGGTGTGGTAATCTCTAGAGCATGGGTAGTAATGGGTAACTACAAGCCAACTGTTGACAATGTAGAAAGGCTGTGCAAACCAGTATGGTCAAAACCTGCTAAATTACTGACGTGGGTCGAAGACAAAAGAGGACCTTTGCAGATAGTGACCCTGGAAAGTGCAAGGTTGTGTTTCAGAAATAATGGCACAAGAAAAATGGGAGAAAATCAGAATTGTGGTCGAATCTTTGATGCACAAGGAATGAGTGTTGGGACAGCATTAATAATGGATCACTACTGGGCTCGTGGATCCAGAGCTTATATGAAGCTGCCCCAGGATTGGGGAGGACTGTGTTCTATAGTGAATGTCCATGTTCCAGCTTTCATGATTCCTGAAAACAGATGCACATCTAAGAAAGAAGAGGTCTGTAGAACATTTGTGCCAGTTGAAGAGGGAGAACTACATTTCAGCAAAATCAATAGAAGACCTTGTCGATATTCTCGATAATCTCCATGCCCAGGATCCAGACGGATGGAAATACTAAATGGCTGCAGATAACCAGATGGGAACTTCTGCAAACAATCAACACTACCATACAAGGATTCAATGCAATCAAGGAGGAGCCGAGAGCCATAAGACTGATGACTCTTCAGAACAGATACATCTTGGACATGATTACAGCTATGGATGGAGGTGTTTGTGTCAAAATTGGAGAATCATGTTGCACATTTATACCTTCTCATGATAATGAGAATGTCACCTTGACAGAGGCCATATCCTTGTTGACAGACCTGCACATCCAGATGATTGATGAAGTAGACGACATTGCTGATGACAGATGGTTTGGAGCAGTCTTCTCATGGGTTCCACAATGGATGGCAGATATGCTCAAGTTTCTTGGAGCCCTGTTGGTGATGATCATGCTTGGATTTTGTGTGATCAGAATAATAATCTCACAATGCAAGAAGACTGCAAAGAAAGCTGTAGGAATGAAGATCACAATTGATGTTGAATCCGGATGGAAGACTAAGGAACTAACAGATGAAGAAATCAGAGACTATGTGAAAGCCAGCATACACGCACCTGAAGGTACAAGGTTTCTGTATCCAGACACTGGAAGAAGTACGTGGGGAGATGGGTCTACTGTCGTCATACTGGACACTGCACACTTATGACCTGGAGCGTTGATGAGCATGTGAAATCAGCAGGAGGCCTGAAAAGAGTTGTGAAGATTTGTGTCCCGAAGAAACAGTTTTTCAGACGAGGATGTCTTGATGTAAAGATTAAAGATTAAGTAGTTGATGAATCGCCCAGAGGAGGGCGTGTAAAGGTACAGTCAGACATCCTCACTCAAAGCTTTGCCCCTATGTTGCCTATATGTTGGGAACCAGAGATGACAACATGTGCAGTTCCAGTCAGTGTATCAATACCGCAGAGAACTTTCGAGACAAGATATCCATTAAGGAAACCCTACCTAAATGCACAGAGACACAGTATTCTTTTGGATGAAGTACCAGAAGAAATGTGCATTTAAACAAAGAAAGGAGCCTGATGACGTCATATGAAATAAGAGTTGACGTATCTAGAGGTTGGATGGAGAGAAGGAATGTAACAGTATTCTCTAAAAGAGTTAAGAACAGATGGAACAGATGAGCAACATTTCAGGCTCGAGATGAAGATGCTCATTCTACAGAAACACTGAAGAATATGTAAATCAGTTTATACGTTTACATCGCTGAAACGCAAATAGGGGAAAGTATTCATAAGGCTTGCTACGTAGTGAATTAGATTGCGGCAATGCACCAATGTATATACATAGGAATGTATATAACCTGGATGATTCCACAACGCATTTTAGCAGGCCTTTAACCCGATGAACAAGAAAAAGACTTTCAAATGAGTGGCGCAGTTGGAAATTGCTGATGGCATGGCAAGTTTCAGAGAAGATGGCGCTGGCCCAGAACCAAGGGAAAAGACCACAGTGAAACGGATGCCTGTCAAGAAGGCTACAACGAATGTGAGAAAGGAACACGCTTCTGTTCGAAGCAGCATGAAAAAACACTAAAGGTTTCTACAGTTCATCATTTAATAGGATTAAACACTGCAAAAGACTTGAAAAGAGTTGTCTTCAAGTCACATGAGTGATACCAAAAATAGCTTGGGTCAGGGTGTGTTGAAACTAGAAGACACAGTGAAGCTATGCTCCCTTTATTTCCCAGACGAAGTCAACAGTTACAAGGCCAAGTTCAAAAGCCTAATTGTCTGACGGACTGAAGGAGTGTTGATAGATAGTGGGTTCATTGGAGGGGAGGCAGGATCACGCCGAGCTTCCATACACCTGAGATGGTAGTCTGTGTGCTGCTAGCGTGTGGAAAATTCTAGAGGCGTACAAGGGTGCCAAACTAAGCATAGTGGGCCGTGTAATTAACAGCCCTATAGTTTGAAGAACCAATTAATCGTCGTGTATTTAGTGACGACAATGATGACCATTATTTGGGGGTGGAGTTTTGATGCTCACCTGATTAAGGTACCCAATCATAACCAGTGGCTATATAGAACGTATACATAGATGTCCACCGAGAGCCAACCACAGGTACTCATAGGTTTTGTAGTTTGCCACATTGTATGACGTCAGCAGTGACACATTTTTGTCATAAAAGAACTGTTTTTTATTAAATGTTTCGAGCTGTGTGGTGTCGGATGATGCCCGTTGTACTCCCTGTTTTAGACAAATGATATTAAAACAGAAAGCACTTTGCCAAACCTCCTGAGTCGTCCTGATTATTGATGTTTGAGTAACTTCTGCATCCCCATCCGCCTCTGAGTATTGCTACCTCGTCTTAAAGGGCACTTAGAAGTAAGAGTTCAACCCCAAATCACCAGAGGCATAGCCAGGATTATGTAACAAGTGGGGCGCATATTAAGCACGAATCACAGATTACCACCCGACCCCCTCCTGTTCCTTATGACTTAAGGCCAAAATTTGCTCATATATGTTAATGCTCACATTCACGCACAATGAAGGGTCCCAAATCCTGGTGGGGCGTGCAACTAATGTAGTAGGGCTTATACTCTCCCCCGGGCCAAATGCACAGGTGTGACCGAGCATAGTAAGGGAGCCCAAACCAATCAAAGGAGTTCCGCTGGTTCTCCCCCCGAGAATATTTGAGAACTAATGGGTTAAAATGATGCATGTGTGATATATGAGGTAACAACCCCCACTGTTTTCGATCAGCTTTGTAGGGTAAGACATGAAAAAGGTTAATTAGATGCCAAGTCATGAACAATGCACAGGAGCATTTTCCAAGGCATTATTTGCAATGCCTTTGCCTGCTATATGCCAGTATTCTGCCAGTGAAAAAAAACATTTCCATATTTATTTTGCCCACACATGTCCATTCTGGTGCACCTACATATGCCAGTATTCCCACGTAAGAACATACTCATGTTTGTTTTCTCCTTAATGGTACTAATGAGGTGTCCAGTCAAAGTTTCTAATACATAGTTTCGAAATGCAATACTTTCGAAACAAAAGGATGGA
Organism: Ambystoma mexicanum; assembly: GCF_040938575.1. Lineage (NCBI taxonomy): Eukaryota > Metazoa > Chordata > Amphibia > Caudata > Ambystomatidae > Ambystoma > Ambystoma mexicanum. The sequence continues at coordinate 991,162,561 of NC_090929.1, read as the reverse complement.
AAAAAAAATTTGAATGCTTTTTTTTAAATTTTTTTTTGGGGGTTTCGTATAGGAAAATTAGTGGTTTTTCCCCAAACCCCAAAAAACAGGGGTTTGGGCCCCCCCGCACCTATCCAAAAAAAAAAAAACGTGCATTCAAATTTTTTTTTCTCGATCCTTTTGTTTCGAAAGTATTGCATTTCGAAACTATGTATTCGAAACTTTGACTATAAACCTACTAATGATTCTATAACAAAACATGTTTATGTTGGCTCTGCCAATATATGCCAGTATCCCTACATAAGAACATACTCTTGCTGGCTTTGCCTTATTGCCAGTAAAAAAAGAAACCATGTCACAGTAAGAAAACATGTCCTGGCCTTGCTAGCCGGTGAAATAGCTCAGCAGGTTGAGTGCTCGCTGTTGCGATCTGACTGTGATCTGCAGGTTACAGGTTCAAATCCTGGCAAGGCCAACTAAGCCTTTCATCCCACTGAGGTTGATAAATGAGTACCAACTTCGGTTCAGTGATAATTGCATGTGCGTACGTTCTCTGTACTGTGCTTTGGGGAACACGATATATAAATACATCATTATTCAAATTCCCCCATGTAAGAACACTCTTCATGTTGTATTTACCCCCTAAAGCCAGTAAAAATGTCATGCCCCTACCCCATCTAAGGACAGTTATGTTTGTCATTTGTCTTTGACTTTAATACCAGTACATAAAATGCCATGCCACAGTAAGGAAAAATGCCAACCCCCATGTAAATATACTCAACATGTTGGCTTTCTCATAATACGAGTAGAACATTTCCAACCAGCTCCATTGTTGCACCCTCCCCCGCTCCAACCCCTCCTTCACATAATAACACTCAAGTTGCCTTTGCTTTCCCCAAAAAACGCCAGTAAAACATGCCATGCTCCTGTCAAAAAATGTTCATGCTCCAATGCGCTTCTCCAGGCCCCATACACATATACACACATATGCAGATACATTCACACACCTATACACATGCAGATACACACACATAGATTCATATATATGCAGATGCACACACACACATATATACACACATTCACCCACCAGTCCCGCACCCATCCAGTTTATCTGCCAATCACACAAGCACCCAGAACCTTCACACTGCACTGTCATTCACACGCACACTAGCACCCATCTGCACCATTTCCACTGCATTCATTCATATGCATGCACTTCCAGACATCCCCGCCATATAAACATACACAACCTTACACACTCCCTCGCATGCATGCACACACACATATATGCACACAAACCTTGCATGCACACAAATAAAACCTTTTTTAGTTTCGGCTATTAGGTGGCAGAGACGCTTATAAGCCGAAACTATTGCATTACAGTACAGATAGGGAGAAATGGCATTTTAGATGGGGAACAAAGCCTGAAGGTGTTTGGTTGTTTGCCCACCTATTGACTGTCCATGGCCATGCTAATCCCTATGGCCACGCCCACCCATTTAACCCTCCCCGCCCAAAACAGCTCCTCATGGGAACTCTTGTGCTCGCTTTAATCAAGCCTTACCATCAAACTTTGCACTCAAAGTGCCTGCCAGTGTTTTTTACAAGCAGTCTTCTGATAGTTAATGACTTAATTGGAGCTGTAAACACAATTCTGGTGTAATAAAAAATGTCTTATCTGTATGAGCCTTCAGCTACTCAATGTATTAGTACTTTGCGTGTCCTTCACCGAAAACCTGTTAAAAACAAGCCTTGACAAAGCCAACAGTTTTGGCTTGTGTACAATTATTAGGAATTTGCCAGGCATTGCTATTAGATGCACAGGTACTCACACCATTTTGCACTGGCTACCATCAATGCCCAGTTAATACAACTACGTCAGTGCCTGGCAAGTGCTTTTTCTCATGCCTATTCAAAAACCCAAACTGTTGCCATTGCCATGCTTGTTTTCTTAACTGTTTCCCTCCGGACTGCTCACAACTCGCAGGCTATTTAGTTATTGCTAATTATTGGAGGCGTGAGCCATCTAAAACGTGCGCCCAGCAGGTAAGCCTTTAATTTCAAAATGTTGTTGGGAGGGACTCCCAGGTATGCCAGAGTATGGCTGGGGGCCCGTCTGACTTCAAGGGCCCAACACCCTCCCCAGAATAAACAGAGGACTCAGCCAACCGCAAGTTCAAACTGTGGTTTATTGCAAATAAAACCAACAGGGATCAATACAAAAACATGGGAATTCTCTGGTACATCTCAGCTCTTCATGGCGTGCGGCATAGTTTTGTACAAGGATGTCCTCATCACCTGGGCCCTTCACTGAAAAACCTATCATCACAAGGAATTGTGTATCGAGAGTACTATTACCTATAGGAGAGCCCTGTAGGGGTTATTCTACTGGTCCTTGCATATCAGGTGGCTGGCCTGCCCGTCCCCAAGAAAATATATATTACATTGTTGCAGAGTAATGGGCTTACCATTGGTTCGTACCCTCTGCCATCCACCCCCAGGGTCGGATTGGCCCCTCGGCCTTTCGGCCCGTGGCCGGGCCAAAATCGTCCCTGGGGAGGGGATTTTGGCCACGCCTGGGCCGGTTTGAAAAAAAATAAATAATAATTTATTTTCAAATTTCTTTTTTCAAATAAAATAAATAAATAACTTTCATCCTTCTTAGGTCGATAAATGAGTACCAACACAGTCTGGGTGATATTGTATGCATATTTGTTCTATGAAAAAGAGCTTAAGCGTAAGTGCTATACAATAACATATTATCATGTGGCCTTGGACGTCTGCTTGCATTCACAGTCATTTGACAATATGGATCTATACACGCAGATATTAATGATACATATTGTGATCCATTCTTGTATGAAATGTATATCACCTTAGTGAAATCATAACCATATTTTTCGTAGTGTAGTTTACTTAGGAACAATGCTATTTGATGCCACTTCCTGTTTTGTCAAGGGGTGAAAGGTCATGTTTCATCGTTTCCTGGGATGTCACTTTGGCATGGGGTCAAATGACATCACTTCTGGTGATGTCATCAGAGGTCAAGGGTCGTGAGGCAAAGAGTGTGCCACTTTTCTTTGGGGACTGGGCCAGTTTCTTGCCCCAGTCCAACCCTGTCCACCCCTGGCTTTCTAAGATGTGATTGGTTAGACCTGATCTCCCCGGGCCTGGAACTCGATTAAGTTCTCAGCCCTCTGTGCACCTCATCAAGGTGATGCGAACGATTATGTGTCTGTATTGTAACTTGTGTGTACCACCTTTGCCTATGAGAATGCGTCCCTCACATTGCAATACTTGTTGCTGTCTGCATCTGACTTGCTGGGATCGGCTCCGCTTTCCCACCATGGAAGACTGTCCTTTGTCTCGTTTGACCATACCATGTTCTTAGAGACCACAAATTGGGGCTACTAAGCTTACATTTATGAGGATTTATTCTGTTTCTCTGCAGCTGGTCCCCTTGTCGTCTGGAGAGTGGAATGTGTCTGCGTATCTCTGACCTTGGCTGTGAAACTGCTTGTGTGCAGCCTGAATCAGCTTTGCTCGTCTCATGCTCAGTGGCTTGAGGCCTGCTGTAGTTTTCCTAAACCTTATAATGCGGTTTCTACATTGTCAATGTTATGCTAGGTTTCCTATGGGTTAGTGATACTTTGTTCTATCAGGCTCCATATATACTCCTGCATGTCCACACCATCATTGTTATAAGCTTCTGCAAGCTTGCTCAGGATCTCCTGTGCCTTGCAGTTCTGCATTACTTCATTTGGCTATTGCAAAAAATAATAAAAGCATTGACAGTATCTATATGTATCTGTCCTCTAGATATAACACTGGGTGCATGTTCTTCATGTATGCGAATGTGTGTTTGTGTAATGCGGTGCAGGACTGCAGATGTGCTTCATGTCTAACCCTGCTACACCGTGGTGTCACTAATGACGTCAGCACTGTGGCTTCTCAGTACTTTAGTGTAGACTGTCCATCTAGGTATTTCCGTTCACAATCTACGTTTCTTCTCCTATACCTGTGAAGATGTGTACAGGATTTGGTCTATGTGGCTGGCTGAGAGCATACCTTTCTGTGTACTTGCCAATCATTGCTGCATTTGGGATTCGTTCAAAATAAGATGGGTGGCTACGAGCATTTCTGGCTCTTCATCGTGGCATGAATCTGGGGGTGGTGAGGGGCATCCTTGGGACCCTCTCTTCAATTTCAACAAAGGGGTCTGTTGATATTGCTTGGCATGTCTTTTGTCCTCTGCTTCTGTTCGTTTTCTCCTGCCACAGACACATTAATGACACTTTTCTCATCTCAGAGAGCAATGTATTTGCTTATTTTAAAGTTTGAAAGTGAGTAAATAAACGGCTCTGTGAGATGGGAAATGTGACAGGTTCTTGCTGTCTGAGCCCTGGGCTCGGCGTCAAAGCAGAATGATGCCTGATGCTTCAAATTGGGAGGGCTTTAGCCCTCCGAATTCCATGCCTGGCGCCGCCCATGGTGGCTGTTGCTGTATGACTATCTGCTGTCTTGGTCTGTACTTGTGTTGTTGGCGGTTTTATGGACTATCTGGCGGGTGGCTCACTCTATGTGTGCTTCCAAAAGCACAGAGATGGTGTGTGTGAACATGGAATTGATTCTTGGTGTGTTTATGTGTAGTGTGGCTAGCCCAGTGTCTAGAGTAGTAGCGTTGGTTACATTGGAGGAACAGGAAGGCAAAGTGGGCTAGTAAATTGGTCAGTTTGTTGGAGACTCTGGTGTGACTCTTTGGTTGCTGCTTGATGGTATCTACCCATGTTATTGGGTTTGTGTGATATTGCCCATAATACTGTTCTCTGTAATGATGAGAACACCCTTCCAGTCGACTGTGAGGACATGTTTGACCAGAACGTTGAGCAGCAGCCTGATAAGGTAGTAGAAAGTTCAAAGCGAATACTTGTAGATGATGTTGGTACATCAGCCATTGAAGGTTATTTTTCACACAGAGATTGGACACTAAGCTGCACTCCAGAAAATGTTGAACATTTGGACAAATCCACACAGGACAGGCTGGAACAGTTCATGCAAATCTTGTGTGTACTGTAGTGCAACAATGTCAGCTCAAGAGAAACGTGGAAAAAACGTGGGCGCACGTTCTATGCTTTCTCCAACGGAGCACACCCCATGGCATCTCAAGATTGTCACTCGGGCAGCAGTGGCAGCTGCAAACAACAGCCATTATGCCCTTGGCAACCTGACTCGCCAGTGCCACCGGGACATTACAAGTCCCGGTGGCGCGGGAAGACAGGCGCCGTATTTCGTAAGTCCCCATTACCATAGCGTCCCATACGACTTTATGGGAGTGGGGAGAAGTACACATCTTCCCTTGTTTCCAGTCCGCCACACTTGTAATGAGGCCCCATTTCTCTCAAAGAACATTTAATGGCTGATCACTGGTGCAGGGTAAAATACAACTTGAGATCCTTTAAGAATCTATTACATCTTTCTTGTAAAACCATTAATTGGTAATTTTACTGACCTTCACTATAAACTCTCAATTCCAGGATTTACAGAATGTACATCATACTGATATGAAGTATTCTGATTCTTGTTAATACTCTGTCTCCTGTTTTAATCTATTCAGTTTAAAGGACATACATTCTAGTACTAGATGGTGTTTTCCCATTTAAATCTTTTATGGACTAGGCATGCATTGAATACAATCATAAACGTTCAATAATTAGTAACACATTTGCTTAAAGAACATATATAGCAAAGCAAAGACAGGGAAGAATGGTAGAAATAAACCAGATAGAGTATAATGACACAAGAGACAATTCATAAATGAACAAATGTATCAAGACAAAGAATAAATAATGGGAGGGAGGTAGGAAAAGACAAGCCATGTCTTGATTTCCTAAAAAAGCAAATATAAAATGGCCAAGTAATGTAAAAATCCATACATAAATGTGCATATGAGCTACAATGATAATTTATGTCATCAATGTGCAGTATTTCATCAGCAAAATATGTTAACAGGTTAATAAATATGTAGCACTTATTGATGTAGCTCATAGAAACATACACACAGCATTAATTATTATGAATTATCTAAATGTTGACAAGTCAAATAGTTAAGTATGCTTTGAAAAAGCAACATTTAATGGTTACAAAACATTAATAGCACATTTATGCTTTTAAATATAGGATAGCATGGAAACCTTCCCTAGTAAAACTGGTCCATCGCCACTACAAATGCACAGAGAGCAAATTAGCAGACTTCCATTTAGAAGTAATTGACTTGATACCAACAGAAGTTAGTAAATGATATACGTAAGGAGACATTTAAGATCTTTAAGATTTGAAAAAGAACAGTTTTCCATGAGATAACATTGGTAATATCTATAATTTTAACAATGACTTTCCACATTTCAGCACAGTACTCATGAACATTAGGTCAATAATTGATTTCATAGAGTGCAGCTTAACAGAAGTCCAGAAAACCCTCTACTATAAGAAGAAAATGAACTTGAAGTGAAACCGGAGGCCCAGAATAAATACAGTTAATTTGCCAAATTTTCTTCATGTTCAAATCTCACGTATCTATTCCATCATGGAGGCATGAACCACATTTTGTACTCATTTTCTTCACATTTGGTTAATTCGAAAAATGACTTGTCACATTGAATTATGTAAGCTTTGGAATGGCCCATTGAGTTAGAATGTTTACTAAAGACATGCCTGTTGTGTGGGGGGACCAAAGAAACTGTTTTGCATTTCTAGTTGATATGTGACAAGTAATTGCGATTGAGGCATACATATTTGAGACCAATCCTAAATGAAGCTGGCATCTGCTCATCCAGAACCGCAATGTCCTTTTTAATCCATCGTCCACTCCCATGCGTGATATTTGCAACTGCACAATACATTCGCGGGGCTTGGCTACTTAGGAAAAAGGCTTTGCATATCTTTCCCATTTTCTAGGGCTGTGAGTATTGTTCTCCCTGATCTAGACCTTTAGATATTTTTATAACAGAGAATCGGTTGCAATTCATAATTTATTTACTATTGAATCGCCACACGGTTGCTCATAGTTTTGCACATTTATTGTAACTTCATAAACTGAATGATTGTTTTACTTACGCTATTTAATGAAATGTATTTATGCTTTTATGGTCTTTTTAAGTTATGTTGAAGAAGAAGTTTCCTAAACAAGAAGAAACCAAGTAAGATGAATTGTTCTTCATTAAAAAGCATTAAAAAAGCGAATACGTAAGAAGTGTGTAATTCATCACTTCATAATCAGGAAGCTTGTATTTAAATCTAAGTCCATTAATGTATCTACTTATTTTTATTAGTATACAAATAGAAATTATATACATATGAATACCCATATTAAAGCAAATAGTCACTCATAAAATATTGATAGAGCATCACACTTACCAAAAATAAAACTCCTAGACAGTATACAATATTGATATACAAGAACCAATAAAATAATTAGTATTTAACAAATCTGCTAAATTGTCAAATAAATAGCTACTCAATTTAGTCATATAGTAAATCAAATTACAATCATTGCCTTCCATAAATATCTCCCACAGATTCTGGGTATTAAGACCATTCATTTTATTCTCATATTGTATTAAAAAAACAATATTGTATATTGTCTAGACTTACACAATCGACAAGCAAATGTCTACTATATTCAATAGCAGCCTCTGCACATAGTTTGCATAGTTTTTCACTGCAAAGAATATCTCGTCTCACACCAATGATCTCCAAGGAGTTACCCATATTAAATTTAAGTAGCATATATGGTCTAACAATGTAACTATTAGGGAAAACAAAAAGATATTAAGAAATATATGATCTATTCATCCAATATTCTAAAAAATATCCCACTAAAGTTTTGGTGGACAGTTCAACCAATGTACATTCAACATCAAAATCAACCAATGTTTTCTCAAGTAGGTTTAAAAAAAAAACATAGCTGTATTTTGAGAGTTACGAGAACACAGAAAGCGATTCCACTTTAGCAGAATTTGCCAAATCCATCCGAGGCAGCTAGAGTGCAGTAAATCACAAACATTATCAAAAGACTTTAACACTTTATAAATAATAGTGTCTGGATTAATCTCCCATACCTTTTGTTTTTTTACAAATAACTTAAATCTAAGAAAAATATGGTATTAATGTATCTAAAAGTTAAATAAAATACCAAAAAGTAAATACGTTGTGCATAATCCATGTTTGGCATTGTACCAAGTTGCCTTTAAATGTAATATCCGGGTTACTCCATAAAGAGTTATCCACAGGAAACACAACATTTACTAGATTTACTTTGTCAAAATAAAACATAGCATAGCACTTTTAGTAACCTTTAATACTGGACAGTTTTCTAATATAGATAGAGAATTGACAGATAGTAAATCCGAAAATGTGTATGGCAATATCAGCTGTCTTTCCGAAAATGAACCCAGGATGGGAGTGGGGGAGAATAGAAATCCGGAAGCCATAGTCTATCTTTTCTAATCGGGCTGGAAAGCTAAAAGGGATCATTTGCACTAAGGAAGTTGTAAACTGCCATTAGCCCTAGACATTGTCAATTTAGTTAAAGCAAGTTTAGGAGGAATACCCTTCAACTTAAAGGTTCACAGTTGGTTATCAATTTGCTTAAAAAAGATGTTGGCAAGGACAAAGGCAAAAACGTAAGAGGATAAAATATATGAGGAGCAAAAACCATTTTTATAACATAATTTCTGCCACAGTTATTGAAATGTAATGGGGAACATCCCTGTGTATTATTTTCAGTTAATCTATAAGATTACATGATCATTTATATTCAATGAGGCAGTGTCAGTAAAGGATTAGTGAAAAGTACCCCAAATATTTGTTATGGGGTTTCCTCCATCTCAGCCAAAAGTTCCCTATCCTATCTGCATTACAGCAGATATTGAGTGGAAAGAGCTCAGTTTTTGACTTATTTATAAGATATCCTGATGCTAGGAAGAATTGGTTGATAGACTGTAATATGGTTCTAGGTGTTTTCACCTAATTTCAAGTTTTTGCATTTTTTACCTCACTTTGTTACTGTTCTTTTTCTGCCAAAATTGTGCAGAGACCCCCAGCACCTCTCCTCCCTCCCCCTCTCAACATTGCCTGACTGCAACACACCATCTACCATTTGGCAGTGAAAAAGCTGCAGAATAAGACGGTAAAATGAAATTCAACAAGAACACATTGACCCAATGATATAGCTGGGGCAGACTCGGAGGGATTATATACATAAAACAACACATCGACAGCATAATCTGAACATTGTAATATTGTCCCCTCATGTAAAATGCAGAGTATTTTATTGTTTAGTGTAATATAACACAACAGGGCTTCCAGGGACAAAAAAGCAAAAAGGAAATAGAAGGCAATCATGTTTAGTACCTCTACCTATGTTAAAAAAGAGGAGGCATTCCCATTTAGAAAATTTGAAGCCTTTGTGTCTGAATATAGAAATTGAACTAGATTATTAAATAAGATATGATACCTTGAGGCACAAGAGACTTTGAACCTACTGTATAGCATAACAGTCTAGCATTATCACGGAGCAATCACGCAGGAAGAAAACCAGACAGGTGAGGGTTTCAAATGAGGGACAACTTTCATAAACCTTTCTGCCAACATCATAGAACACAGATTACCATCATTATTGATTACAGATCTAGAACTACAACTATAGACCAAAGTCTGATCCTTATCCAGTTTGGTAATAACCAATATTAATGCTTCTTTTATAATATGGCTAATTCCAGAAGAGGTTGCACATTTGTTGAAAACATTCATGTAATTGGGGAAACAAAATATTTAAAAATGTTTTTTAAAATTCACAGGAATTCTTACCTTCTCACATTTGGCCCTTTTAATTGATCTTCTATTTTCAGGTCCCACAGCTTTCATATATATTGCTAGTTTCATGGCTCTTTTAATTTTCCAGAATTGGTAAATTACATTTAGAGAGAAACAGATCAAACTCTTTCAAATTAGGAATCCCATTTTCAGTGGTGTACAACGTACTGTAGAATGAAAACATCCAATTAGTAACTGCAATATCACAATATTTCTGGAGATGTTAATCACACATGTTTTGGAAGATTTCACCCTGCAGTCAGCATTCTTCTTGCAATGTTGGAACTTAACAACCACCTAGCTTTGGTATTAGCAATATATGCTCCCACTTTTTATTTAACTGAATATAGAATTATATTCATATCGTAAGTTTTAAAGTTGCAACTGTTACATCATTGACCTTTAAGTTTCAAAGATCAACTCAATGTACGTTATTTCTTTCTCTAGAAAGCACAATCTGGCATTAATCTGTTTATTATGATGTGCCATGATGGAAAAAGATGTATTTCTAAGAAACACTTCAAAAGCATCTCAAATATTATTGCAACTGCTATCCTGTGGATTGTTATTAACAAAGAAATCAGTAAAGTATTTTGAGAATCATGGAAGATTGTCTGGGCTAGGAAAAACATCTGCTTTCTATCGTTGTTATCATTAATTAGTCCATCACCTTATCCTAACTTTATAACCGCATGATCAGAAATGCAAATGTGTTGAACCGTAAGGTTTTCAACTTCATGATAAATATTGTGAGAAATCAAAAACATATTAGTTTTAGAACAAGAAGAATGTGGTGCAGAAAAATATGCAAATTGCATCAAAGTAGGATTATACATTGTTCCTAGATCAACTAACTTTGTCAATATAAGTCAAGACTGAAACATACTTTGAGATTTTGCACACTTATCTAAGTATATTGAGGCATTCTTTCAAATAAAGGGCCATAACTAAATGAAAATCGTCCCCAGTTGTACCATGTTCATTCCCTATATCTTGAATATTGCATGACAAAATACAGTATCATATTTTGTTGGGCCATACACATAGACAACAGTGAACATATCGCCATTAATCTGAACTTTAGCATCTAAATATCTCTCCATTGTATTATTCCAGGAATCAGTTATTTTAGCATTCAATTAGTTATTAAAAAGAATGACTACAATACCCCACTAAATGGCAGTGGAAACACAGGCTGATTAATAACACTGTATTTCATATCATGCCTCTTCAAGATAATCTTAGACATTTGTTTTCTAATGCATTTTAAAACATTTCCTCTCTTTACAGAATGACAGCCAATAAGTGGTAATAGTGGCTTAATATTTTTTGACTCCATAGTGAGACATGAAAGTTATAATAATTGAGGTAATGGTACAACAAATTATAAACAAGTTCAAGTTATAATTGAACCATTAAAATATGCATACTAGGAATTAAAACAGACACCACAAATACAAAAAACTATTTAACATAAAATAGTCTCCTGTGAAGGAGACAACACATATTAGGAACAGGAGACATTGAGGCAGGAACAGCGATAGCTGGAGGCCCATATCACATAAAATGATATACAAACTTTAGAAAGTAAATATACTCTATGATCATGAAATACTGTAACATTACAAATTACAAATTAAGAAATTGGATTAGAAAAAACATTTACTCATACATTGGTAGTTCAGCAGTTAGGTGACCAATTTACATTGATAATTCCAAAGCCTCTTCAAATTTGACATTAATGAATTATAAAAGAAAATGGTGGTCAGAGCAGGCTCTGCAAGCATTGCTAACACAGACATTCATAGTTGGTGGATCCTGAAAACAGTATTTCAGATTGTTATCTTTGAGTCTAGGGATGAGTACAAGAAATTTTTTGAGTTTAGCAACTGCTTATTTTGCACAGATTTGTTGGCTGAAAGTTTGGGTATCACCAATTACAAGCTTGCGAAAACCTTAAAGAATCTGTCATGTCCAGACCATGTGATTATGCAATAACACTTTGAAAATAATCGACAAGAATTAGGTTTATTTGAAATCCTTTGCAATTGGATTCTTTGACCTTTATCAACCTCAAATGTTGGAGGAAGTTAAAATTTTAGAAGATTGAGTGTAAATATTTCTATACAGCATCTACAGTCCTCATCTTCTAGTTCCTAAGGAAAATTAGACATTCTTAAATTATACTGCCTGTTGCAATTTTCAATCTGCACACAAGCATTTTTACGCCAGTGAAATTTGAGTCTACACAGGATTTAATGACTCAATATCCACCCGACAATCAATAACTTTAAGTTTGGTATCACTCATGCCATTGTAAGATTAGCAAGCTTTGCCTTTGAAGATCTGAGAATCAAATGAACCATTTTCTTTATCCAGCCATGTAGCAAAGAATGCCTTAACAAGAGCAGCAATTGTAGGGTGTCCTATATCTGCATGCTTTGCCTAAGCTAGAAAAGGCAGAGGGGAGCCAGCAACCTGTCTTTTATTCCCATGAACTTCTTTAGTGCCTTTCTGAGTTGTCATGGTAGGGTCAACACATAAAACAATCAATAGATCCCATTATTTGAAGACTCTTCCTAATCTGCATTTAAGGGCAACACTGCAATAAGCCAAAAAGGATAACACCAAAGTTGATCAGTACTAACAGCATCAAATCCAGGTAATAGTAATGGAGGGTGGAGTTGTATCCAAAAGGATGTGTTAATGAAGCATGTGGTGGGGATGGAGGGCTCCATATAATAGATATCTGTATGAATACCAATGTGACCCAAGGTTGTAGGATTTATATCAGTCGATTATCAGACTCAGAAAATCTTAGTCATTGAGTTAAATACACAACCAGAATCAGTAATAAGTTTGCATATATCCATGTTACCACAGATACCGAGGTAAATACAATGGCAGGTGGAGCACCATAAACAAAACAAAAGTGTATAAAACACCCTTAATATTGGAAAAGTGATTAACAGTGTGGTAATACTAAAATAGCCTTGCCGACTGAACTTTGAATTTGCTTGCCATTTGTATGAATCACCTCGTCAGAAGATCACCCAACCTTGAGCTAGAATGGAGGAATTAGCAGACTGAGCAGCTTAACATCTAACTGTAGCAGCACTCTTTCCCTGAGTAGCAACAAATCAATCTTTCATGCCAGTTTGCATATGTTAGTTTCCAACACCTCTACACTTCCTTCCTATGCAAAAGCAGCCATTGATAGTGGAGAAAAAGAAACCGCTGTTGAGGCAGGGATCTGATCTCAATGTGAGAGGTACCATCTTATCTGCGGTCGGTAGCCCCCCATATGCATATGTTTCAATGTAAGTCTGCCTGGCAGCAAGACTTCTTCAGCATCAGACTCTGACTCCTATGTGATAATAGCACTCAGAGCAGTATCCTATGTGGTCAGCACTGCTACCAACATTTGATGAATTCTTATGTGGCCAACCTTCGAAGTCAACTACCATAAGACACTGTTCATAGACTGGTAGTCTCCAAAGTCAGCTGATTGTTTTTAGAGGAAAGAGCATAATGATTTGTGGGCCTCTTGACTGAAATTACATTTTCTTGGACTTTAAAACAGAAGGTGCTATCCTTACTGTGACAGGAAATGATGTTGCATTGTGACATTGTTCAATTGCCTTCTGCCATGTTGTCTCTCTCGTTGAGTCATATTGTAGTGTTTGTTTCATCTTTGACGTTCCATGGAACATCTTTTCCTCAGGTCTTGGTAATCTAGTTATAGAAATGAAATTGCTGTTCTCACCGGGTGGACCTTCTATGAGTACTTGCAAAGGCCTCACAGCAGTAATAGGGATGGACATCAGCAACCACATATAAACTTCTGAGTATGGCAAAGGAAGATGGTGCATCAAAGAAAGGAGACATCTCTGGAAAGTCAGTGGAGATGTAATTATGACCATGCTGCTAAATCAATAACCTCATCAACCTTTGTTTCTATCAGCCTCAGATACATGCTGAAATAATAATTATTTGGATGAATGGTGAATTACTTAGTCAATAATCCCCGAGCCAGGGGGGGGGGTCATTACCACATCAGGTAATGCCCCCGGGCCCATAGTTAGAGGCTCGAGCATAGCAGGGTCATAAACGAAGGCCTGGGGCATTACCTGATGTGGTAATGCCCCCCCTGGTGAGGAGCTTATTTCTATTAGTACCCCAGCCCATTAGACCGGGGTACTAATAGTGGAAATGGATGCTGCAGATTGGGAAACGTAGTCCGTTCTCCCTTTCCGTGGCAACCATAGTAAACAAAGAAGATGGCCGCCATGGAACGGGAGAAGGGACTACACATAGTGCATCTTTATGGGAGCTTCTAATTCATGTCCATTAACTATGCCATTGTATGTGCCCCTTTCTCGTTGCTTCCGATCTGTCTGCCAGCTATATAGCACCTTTACATTCTGCAAGCCTGCTAATGTGAGCCCTCTGTCTATGCTCGGTTGCATGTATCTTTTTCAAATGGCTATTGATCTGTGTCCTGCATCTATACTACACCTTCCTCATGGATGCTACTGTTAAAATGTGTTCTTTACCTATGCTTGAACACAAGTACACTTCCTGTGGACTGCTAAACCTGCCCTTGAACTGTCACTTGCATATTATTCTGATTCCAGCAAGTCTGGAGAGGGTAAGAGGACTGGAAGGAACTGCCCATGCATATTCTGATTGCTGCAGGCAGTTTTTATAGCAACGTTTGAAACAAAACAAAGTGCTTAGCTTTTCTGAAAGCAATTAGAAGCATTGGCATCAGAAGTGTATTTTTATAGTTCTGCTGATTTAAATCTAAAACGTTGGACGTTATCTATGACAGACAAGAAGCTCTTAGCTTAAGCCTATACTGTGTTTGATTTCACCTTGGATGATGTTGTACAGATTGCAAATAATTGTGAAGGATTGGGTTTCCCAGAGCTTCTGTTTCTTTTGGAATGCTGAGACAGTGGGGCCCAACTCATTCACTATTTTCAAGGAACCAGGTTCACCACACAACAACCCAGTGCCCTGTGTCTATTTTGAGGAATACGTTTCAATTACTTTATTGACTATGGCAGATAACAACCAAAAGACTTGTCATTGTACACTTCAATTTAGGATGTCCAAGGCCCTCAGAGATCTAAAATTGCAGGAAAAAAAGCCCCATTGCAATGCTACTACCTAGGGATTCAACTTTAATTATAAACCACAGTGCACATACACCTTGCACCACATTCCCCTTTTCAGTAATCCGCAAAATACTTTTAAATGCTATCTGGGATTTAATTAAGTATTGGGAAAATTGTCTAAATAATCTGGGGTCATGGTAATCACTTTTTGTTTGTCTTTCAAAGGCCTGGGTCATGTAGAGACGACTGGCCTCAGGCAATCCCGGCTGGTAAGCTCTTCCTTTCAATCTCTGCACCTGATCCAAATTCTCTCTCAGGTAACGTGGTCCTACCTTGGGAAGGCCTCTCCATTAAGTCCAATGTGGTATAAGTAGGAATGGACTGGAAACCAGATGAGGCCCTGGAAATAATTTTCAAAGTGGCCATATATTACACATATTCAGCAAGCCCAACCCTTTTCCCCTGAGAGCATTTGGAAATAAAATAGGTTACCACACAAAAGAGGCCAGGATGCAGAGGCCTACTGGTAAATCTCCTGAGTTCCTTATAGTCCAGTCCACCCGTGGGTAAAATCCCTTGTTAACCAGCTGGCAGCCAATCTTCTCTTCTGTTGGATGGGCTCTCTTGCTTTTCTGTTTTCCCCAAAAAACTCTCAATTCTTTGTGTTTGAGCTTAAACACTCAGAAAGCTCCACACACACAGCATCATTTGACACAGCATTGTGGATTGGAAAGAGCCTGTTATGTTCCTTTCACTTTCTCACACCTTCCAGGGCCCTCCTTCTTTCTTCTATTGGTGCACTGAATTCTACATGTCACAAGAGGGGAAAATACAGAGATGTCTTGCTTTGCTTTTCTGAAAATAAATATGTTGGCACTGCAACCTACAAATCATAGAGTTGTGCCAATTTAACTTTGTAATGTTTTTGTACCTAGAAATGTACTTCGCCTTGTAGACTGGAATCTGGATTCAGTGGCGTGCAGTTTTCGCAATGAGGCTCGCAGTAGATGAATTAACGGGCCCCCTCGGGCAATCTCAGCGTCAGTAGAACCTGTGTCTGCTGGTATCAGGGTGCCTGCCATCCTTCCTTTTCTCTAGTCTTCACTGTCCGTCCACATCCACTTCCTTGCCTTTTCAAGTGGCATCCTATGACCACTGCTTGGACCCATCTGCTGGGTCCTTGATTATTGGCAGTCTAAGGCTATGGCTGCTGCACTCATATCTCTACAAAGTGTTACTGAAATCACACAATATTCTTATCCATACGTAATCTTCCATTCACTAATTACATACCACAGCTTCACAGTTTCGCTTGTTTTATCGTGATGCTTAGTCTA
The DNA here is from genome assembly GCF_040938575.1 of Ambystoma mexicanum. Taxonomy (NCBI): domain Eukaryota; kingdom Metazoa; phylum Chordata; class Amphibia; order Caudata; family Ambystomatidae; genus Ambystoma; species Ambystoma mexicanum. Next base: position 991,146,249 of record NC_090929.1, on the reverse strand, counting down.
TATCCCTTAGCACTTTTTTTGTTTCACTTAATACACTGTGTTTTGATACCAAAGAGGATGGGATTTTTTTTATTTTTTTGTTTTCATATTTTGATGTGGCATCTTTCCTGTGAAGTCTTTAGTGGGCCTTTAGAAAGGTAAGAAGCATAGGGAAAGGAATCTGTTCCTATACTTGCAATGGAACTTCTCTAAAATCTCGCCACCGCCCTACCCCCTTAACGCCCCCTACGATATTAAAAAGTTGTCCCCTCTGGTACGAAGGCGGAATCGTGTTTGCGTCGACGTGGAAGTAAGGAGATGCAGGAGGGGGAACAACAGAACTTCTATTTGTTTTGCGTCTACTATGCAGGGCACTGCAACTGTCAGCTCTGCGGTTGCCATGTTTAAGGCAACTACAGCCAGGGAGGTCCGAAGGCACTTCAGCTGGTAAAATCCACCACCAATCCACTGGTTTTGTAGGGCTAAGGGACCTATAGTTGGTCCGTTTTAGGCTATTCAATTAAATTATATCAGTCACAGCAAGTATTTCATGCTATGGTTGTTTTAATAATGTTATGTTTTGTAAATGGTTGTTTAGTTTTTTTTATGGCTCTAGGGCTTCCATAAAAAGGTCATGTGATTTTACCGACCACAATTACATAGTGGTACATTTCATCGCGGACAAAACGTTTTTATTCTGTTATTAGGGGGCCGCCACAAACCCCCCATTTGTTTACCCTTACAACGCCACCCTAACCCCACCCCGACCCATTTTAAGCCCTGTGCCCCACTACGCTTTATTTATTTAATTAATGTTTGCTGTGTTTTTCAGTGTTATTGTCCGCTCTGTTCTGTACCACTCTGTAATGTTTGCGATAAAATGAGATAAAATATGATATGAGAAGGTAAATGTACCGAGCACCCTGAAATCTTGGTGTAAGTGGTTACATGTATGTCATTGTTGTGTTCTCCGGAGGCCCAGCACGAAGGGGCTGGCTCCGGTCCAGGAGGCCGCGTGGGCTGGAGCGCGGCCTGGGCAGGAGCGCTGAAAAGGAACACACGCACACGCTGGTTTCGCTTTGCCCGGAACTGCTCCCCACTCGAGGGGGCGGGGCTTTTATTAAGCTGCCCTACGTCACCGCGCTGCGGGACGTAGGGCGGATATAACATTCCTCCTTTATTTCAAAATAACCTAACAAAACAAACATAAGCAATATGCTCAACTATAAACTCCTGCCATTGCTGTTGGCTTAGCATACATAGTCATTCAGCCTCGTAGGCGGTCTCGTGGTCTTTCTCAGACTGTACCGCTTCGCGTGGGGGCTGTCCCCGCTCGGTTCGTAAGTCTGCTCACCTTCGCTGCATGTGTCCTCACTGCCGGGCAGTCTCGGTGATTGCCAGCTGCAATCCCCTGTGTGTTCCTCCTCGGGGTCTGGCGCCGGCACGTCGCTGCCTTGTTGCTCGTTGTCGTCGTGAGGCCCCTCGCAGTCCGTCCAGAGGTGCTGGGGCACGGGCTTGAACCAGGAGGCGTTCCTTGTTACTTCCCGACCTCCCCGTGTGACAGTTATCATGGTCCCACGCCGGTTGCTGATACTCCATGGCAGTTCCTCATACCTGGTGTCTAACTTGGATTTCGTGGGATTTCGCAACATGATGACTTGGTCGCCCACTCTGTGGTTTGAGGGCCTTGCTCTTCTCTTGGTGCTCATGTGAGCATTGGCACGTGTTCTCCTCGTTTCCACGCGTGCATGGTCGACGTCGTCAGGGGTTCTGCTTGGATGATGGGGGATCGACGAGTTGATGATAGTTCCGAACATAAGGTCAGCAGGTGGTATGCCCGTGGTACACATCCAAAGAGTTAAAGATGCGCAGCACCTCGTCGCCCACACTGAGGAGTAGATGAGCTTTCATTTTTCTGGATGACGTGACGTCCTTACATTCCATGGCCATCTCAAACTTCTGTAGCCATAGCTGCCATCTGGGCCCACTGGACGATGGGTCTGTGAATGGGTCGAATGGTTGGATCAACGTCGACGAACTCCCCTGCGTGCGAGGCGGTGGTGACGCCATAGACAGGTTTGCCGCCATCCTGGAAGGTGTGGAGGGTCCAGGGGTCGATGACCCAGTCGCCATGGTGTGGCGTTCGCCTGATCACCGATTCACTGCCTTCTGGGTTCGTGCGCGCCCTGTGTTAGGGCAGTGTCCTACCGGCACTTGTACTCCGATGGATTGACGCTTCGTGGCCTGTGTTCCATGCAGGAGACGTTTTGCAGGTAATGACTGGGATGACACGAGAAGAGCAGAAAAAAAAATTTTTTTTTTTCACCCCCTGAGGATGAGGTGTTGGGAGGGGAATGAAGAAATTTTTTTTTTTTTTTTTTTTTTTTTTTTTTTTGGGGGTGGGGGTCACGTGACCGTGGGGACCCCCACCGGGTGTCCAAAAATTCACACGGAGCGTCCGTGTGGCTTCCGCGTGCAAAGTCGTGGTGGAGCGCGTGGATGCTCGCTCACCTCGTCGCCATTGTTGTGTTCTCCGGAGGCCCAGCACGAAGGGGCTGGCTCCGGTCCAGGAGACCGCGTGGGCTGGAGCGCGGCCTGGGCAGGAGCGCTGAAAAGGAACACACGCACACGCTGGTTTCGCTTTGCCCGGAACTGCTCCCCACTCGAGGGGGCGGGGCTTTTATTAAGCTGCCCTACGTCACCGCGCTGCGGGACGTAGGGCGGATATAACAGTCATTTCAATGTAAGTGGCTTACATGTATGTGATTTCGTTGTCTGAGGCGAGCATGGTGAAGACCACATGCTTGCAACACATCTTTGTGGGTAGCTGTGTCCATGCATTTGATTTCCATGCAGCTTTCCGAGTTAGTTGAAACTGAACAAATTATCCGTTTAAAAAAATGCTACCCAGAACGACATAAGCTTTTTTTTAAAAACAAATTGGCAACATAAGGCTTAACCGGCATACGCTTCCAACTTCATGAAATGTAAAAAAGGAAGAGAAAAAAACGGAACAGAGCTGCTTCTGTTCTCGCTCAAAGAGAAGGGAAACAGTTCATTACCGTTTTTTTAAATGCAGAAATTCGGATCCTGTCACTGAAGACAAGTTAGATTCTTAAACCGCAGCTGGCAAATTCAAATTGTGTAAGATTAGAGCTCGTGCTCCGACTCGGACTCGTGTCTTCCCTCCTCTCTTAGGGCGTTCTTACAGAAACCTTGCCGTGGTGCAAGTGCAGTTAGCCCTATGCCCTAGTGCAAAAAACATACTCTTGCAATGCATTTTTGCACCATGTAGTCGTAGCCCGTTACCTTGGTGCCAAAATGCACAGAATCAGTATGTTATTTGCACTAGTGCTAATTGCCCTTGCACCACTGCAAACTTCCTCTAATTTTGCCTTTAATCTCAGAACCGGCTGAATGCCTCACCAAGTGCATTACTTAAAATCACTTATTAGTTCAAGGCTTGTTTCCCCAGAATTCATATCTTCAGCAACACACACCATGTGATGCCAACGAATACAGAATGTGACTTCCCTCTGGGCTATTTATAGCTGCCGGCCATGAGGCTGTCCCTGCTCACTGTCCCTGTCGACAATTACAGGCCGATTTGTGGAATTAATGTGCGCCGAAAATCTCTGCGCAAGCGTGCGAATCGCAGCGCAAGCGCGAAAATCGCAGTGCAAGCGTGCGAAAGCCGCGCACATCGATTCATGGAAGTCTGTGCGCGTGTAAATACTGGGATGTGCGCTAAAATCCTGCGTGGTGCACGCGGGTGCACACATCATCAAACGGCGTGCGCTACGCGCACAGCAAAAGCGCACATAGCGCGGCGCACACAACAAAAGTAGGCGTAACACGGGGCATAACATGCGGAATGGGGAACAACGCGTGAAAATGTGGGCGTTACGGGGAAGTACAGGAGGCAAATGCGCAGAACGCCCACACGCTTGCCTAGAACACGTATTCATGGAATCGAACAGGGGAAACGCGTGCGCCAAAAAGACGCGCTAATCCGGAAACACGTACGCAGGCGTACGTGGACCCGCGCAGCATAAAAGTGCGCCAAACAACAAACAAGCTCAGACGCTACGATGAATATACCGTTCCTCTCAGCAGTGGTCGTGGGACACCGCAGGAGGAGGAGGATAGTCAGGGCCAGAATTTTTACACCCAGGGCCAGCCTTTTTGGGATGCCTGATGACCAGGTGTATGAGAGGTACAGGTTTCCACCTCACATTATACTCGACCTGGTGAGTGAGTGGGAGGATGACCTAACATCACCCACCCTGTGCTCCCAAGCACTGAGCCCCTTGGAAAAGGTGCTCAATGTACTGCACTTCTTGGCCACTGGTTCATTTCAGCGGACAAGTGCCATAGTGGGAGGGGTGTCACAGGCTACGCAGTCACGCTGCCTACACCAGGTGTTGGCCATCATGACTGCACGCCCATCAGTCCACAGGCACATATACCTGCCCAGAACACCTGCAGAAAGGCAGGCTGCCATCCAGGATTTTTACAGGGTGGCACACTTCCCCAAAGTGCTAGGTGCCATTGATTGCACCCATGTGGCTCTACGTCCTCCCAGGGCAACTGAGCACATCTATAGAAACCGCAAGCACTGCCATTCCATCAACGTGCAGGTAGTATGTGATGCCAAGGGAATCATCACCTCAGTATATGCCAACTATCCAGGGTCCACCCATGACAGTTTCATTTACAGAATGTCAACCCTAAACCGGGACCTAGAAGCTGGGCGGCATGGCGATACATGGCTGCTTGGTGAGTATAAATGCCTCTGCACATGCATGCATGTCAGATACTGAGTAATGTCACAACCCCACTAATGATACCCATCATCACCTCCACAGGGGACAGTGCCTACCCTCTGAGCACCCACATGATGACGCCAATTCGGAACCCCACCACCCGAGGTAAGATACAACACAGCCCATATTGCAACCCGGGGCATAGTGGAGCGTAAATTCGGAGTGCTCAAGTCACGCTTTCGCTCCCTTGACCTATACGCGCCCCCTGTAGTGTGCAGGATCATAGTGGCAGCATGTGTCCTGCACAACCCCAACCACATGCACGGCCGCTGCGCATGGGAGGGAAAAGGGCATGTGGTGAGGGAGCCCGTACGCAGCTGGTGGCTAATTACTTCACCTAAAATCACACCCCTGTGGAGTGCACACAGCCCTGGTACATACCATCTGACAATCAATGATGATGACATAAGGGACAGTCAACTGTCACAACCATACCAGCCTGAGATTGGTCACCTGGAAGTGTTACATTGTGTACATCCCTACCTACCCAAAGACAACCAATGCTGTGTCACAAAAAGACACACATTTATGCTGCATGAATGACTACCCCCTTGCAAAATATGACATGAAAACAGCGCCATGTCCCCCAACCCCTCCCCATCTCCGCTACCCAACACACCATGGCATGTCATGCAATGTGAAAGCAAACAAAGGAATGCACAACACATGACACAAGTGTCACAAAGTGCACTGTCCCAAATGGAAACAGGCCACAGACAATATGCTCCCAGTAATCAATAACAAACAGCACACATGACCAAATACTTACCAGCAACACAATACAGCAACACAGGATGAAACATTGCCAAAATATGACAGTACCAAATGAAAGTAGTGCAAGTTTTACAGCCTGAATAAGCCAGCACATACACCCCTTCCAACTGCAGAGTGTTGACGTCAGGCAAATGTGTCAGTGTACTACATACAACATGAACTGCATCCGCAAAGGAGACGGCCTTGTGAAGACATGAAGAAGGTACCTGTGAATAAGGAGGAAGACATGGATTCACAAACACATATCAATACACCATGCAGTGTTCAATACAACAACAATCCCCACTAGGGATGTACCCACAGTTTTGACTACAGACTGCCCACACAGCTCATGGGAGCCCAATGTCACTGTGTAAGTCACTGTCACTTGGTCACACCCTTTGCAAGCCCATGGAAAGGGAACCAGGAGGGGTGAGTGTGTCAGAAACCCAAACATCTAACCCAAACACAGGACAAGCCTGCATGTGCCCAGCTGGAATACACAGTGGATACCCACGGGAGCCACGCAAGGCAACACACTGTTAAAAAAATTAAAAAAATAAATCAAAAATGGCCATGTGGGGGGCAGGGGTGGAGGCCACCCAGGAGGTTCGAGGACAGGGTGCACAACAACACCCACCTGTGTGGATGTTGCGGAAAAAAAATACCTCCATGGGCTCATGGCCTGCACGGCTACGCTATTGTGGGAGAACTGCTGCTGTCGCTCTCTTCACCCTCTGCTTCTGCATCAGAAGGTGGTGGTGCTATGGGAGGCAGCCCACACAAAGCCCTAGCATGGTCCTCCATGGCAGCAAGCATGCAGGTGTTGAAGGTCTGATTCTGGAGGATGATAGTGCGGAGATCCCCATGCAGCACCTCACGGGTTGCCTGCATTTCTGCACGCATGGCCTCGCGTGATGCCCGGATCTCCTCCCGAGTTGCCTGCAGCTCAGCTAAGAGCAAACGTGTGAGCTGCTCCAGCTGCTGTTCTGACCTTAAATTTCGGGAAGCCTCAAGTTCACTTAGAGTCTGCCTGAGGAACTGGAGTTCTAACCTCAGGGCTTCCCTGTGGCCCTGTGACTCCACAGAAATGGCTTCCTGCAGAGTCTCGAGTGCTGCCCGTCGGTCCCTGTTGGACGCCAACATGTCTTCCCTGTGTGGTTGGCAAATGGAGTCTTTTGCCTGCTGTTGTTGCTCCATCTGCCTTTCAGGGGGAGAATGGAAGTGGCCACCCTCTCCATTGCCTGAGCCATCATTTCAACTTATGCTCCCTGTTGTGCTGCAATACCGTAAATTGAGTTTTTCCATACAGTATTTCCTGGTGGCGCACGCCCACCGCGTCGGCGGGCACCACACCTGTTTGGGGCAAGGCGATCTGCACCTTGCTGTGCCGGCACTGCCTGAGGCTGCAGGACTGCATTCCCCCTCTGATCTGCTGGCCTAGGAACAGGATCAGATATTGTGGAGTGTGACCCTGCATCCATAACCACCAAAGGCGGAGTTACCAACACTGACATCCCCATAGAGGGTTCTACCCCTGGTGCAGGTGGGTTGGACAGAACAGAATCCCTGCCAGAAACACTCACCTGCGACAGCACATTAGTCTCATCATCCGATTCAGCACCTGAATCATTGAGGTCTGGGGAGGTGCAACCATAGACACCCCTGGACAGTATGGTCTGCAATAAGATTGGGTTTTCACCCACCACCACACCACGGCCTCCACTGGTGCCCGGTCATGCCTGAGATTCCTCCTGGGTCTGCACCATCTCCTCCACCTCAACAGCATCAAGTGCGTCATCACCTGCAAAAACATGAAAGACAACAAATGGAAACAGGCATGAGCACCATAGCACACACATAGGCCTTACAAGCCAGAGATCCAGTACATGATTTACACATGTTCCACATGACAATAACCCTGGCATGCATGCACTGTCAATGAGTTGGAAGGGGAGGCAAAAAGCAGACACTGAGGACACCACGATGGAAAAGCAACACATTTGCTGCATGCTGGGTAGCAATGGCATCACACATTTGCCTGTGAGTGGCATGTCCAATACACATACATGACACATGCCAACACACAGATGGCATGTAGCCTAGCCATGGTACATTTGACAAGTACAGCCATATGTCAGTGAATGAGTACTGTCACCCATCCATGTGAGATGGACATGATGAGATGAGAAATGCTAAATAGTGTGACAAAATACGCATGTGCCACACACTGCAACACATCCAGTGCACAATAATACAGTGATCGCAGGCAGATGTACACATCAATGGTTGGTCACTTAAACATGACAGGAAACAACTATATTGTTCCACATTCAAACAGGCCCCACAAATTAATGTGAGCAGGCCAATACTCAATCAGCCTGAATGGTCTAATCATTCACATAACAAGGCAACAAATGTGGGCCAATGTGGGGTGTAATCAATGACAGAAGCATGTCACATATGCGGCATTAGGGCCGAAAAATGTGTTGCAAAAATGGGAGAATCGAAACAATCAGCCTGAATGAACACTGGAAAATTCAGTACAATGTTGTCCTCTGGTGGAGACCCACCGCCAGTCACCAGAGTAGAGGTATGATTTGAGGCCAGCTTGTTATTTGCTCTGCGTTTCAGGTCATTCCACCGCTTGTAGCATTCATCAGCTGTGCGCCTCACAAATCCAAGGGCACTAATCTGGTCCATGATGGTCTGCCAGTGTGCCCTACGTTGACCAGATGTGGTCTTGCACCCTGCAGTCACCACTATTTCGCGGTTATGTGCAGACACATAGGCCACAAGTGCATCAAGTTCGGCGTCATTAAAGCTAGGCTTCCTTGACATGCCGGAGTGTGTAGCCGTGTCTGGGGTCTCAGCCTGTAGTGCCAGAGCACCCTTCGTCTTCTGTTTCAAAGGTGGTGCAGATCCTGAGTGGCTTACGCCGCTCTGGTCAGTAGGGGCAGAAGCGCAGGTGGACTGGGTACTAGAAGTGTGCGAATGCACAATGACCATATGTCTTGGTGCAGGCATTGGCTGCAGGGTGACGTTGGCAGGGCCAACGTCGGTTTGATGGACCTGGACCGACACTGTCCCGGCTGGGAGACTCAGAGCTGGGGTGGATAGAGCTGCAGCTGCCCCTGCAGCCTCCCCACCCTGCCTACTTGGGGCAGCAGATGACATTGCTGCCCCAGATCCACGTGGGCTGGTGACAGCAACTTGCACCGCCAAACGTGGCTTAGACTTGCTGACCTGGAAGTCAGCCTGGGAGTCATCCTGTGCTGGTTCAGGTGCCAAAATGGGCCGGTCCAACAAGGGCTGAGATGGGATGGTGTCAGCTACGTTACCCACAACCATGGGGGGGAGCATGGGTGTCCCTGATTGGTCCTCCACACACGGGGGTCTAGGGGCACCCTGTAAATCCTGGCCACATCCCCTGCCGCGCCCACCATGCCCACCTTTTGGAGGTCGGCCACCTTTGCCTCCCTTACTGCTTGGTCGCCTTCCAACCATGGCACTGATGTTGTTGTGCATATGGGATTTGCAGTAAACAATTGTCCTGGGCAATTGGGGTGAAAGGGGTAGGGTACTAGATGGAATTCATACCCTAGTGCTCTAGCAAGGCTGTATGTGACCCCTGGGGGAAGATGACGGGTCACGCAACGCACAGTCACCCCAAAAATCAAAAGCACACGTGCACGCAACCCCTGGTAGACCACGTGCGTGGAAAAATAAACCCGCACTAGGCTGTGGCACCCAGAAACACAAAAATAAGCGTATACGTGTTACACGCTGCCTACAATGACCTCTGAAGGGGTACGTGACACACGGGGGCAACCACAGTTGGAAAATACATGCGCGACTCACCGTCTGCCTTGTAAAAGAACGTGAAAAAGACACGCGTGTGCGCGTAGGCAACACCGCCGCCAAAAGAAGAAAAGAACGCAGTCTGAGGAAACAGGGAGTACGAACTGGAAACGTTGTGAAGTAATCGCGTGTGAACCGACAAGAAGTACAAGATACACCCGCTCGCTCTCCACTATAAGCAGGTACAAGGAAATAGCGTGATACTCGTACCTTTTAAGCCAGCCCACACGTGAAACGTCACTTACGCGCTTACGCGCTAAGGCCCTTTCCTCCAATAGCACAGTGACATGCAGTTTTCTCACGTGCTGATTCACTATGCACCCGTGTTGTGGGCAACGCCTGCGCGCCTAACGTCACTGACGTGCTTGCGCGCTAAGGGCCTTTCCTCGAATTACACGCTGACGTGCAATTTTTTCACGTGCCAAATCACTCCGTATCAAGCTGGTCACGCGCGCGAATACACACGGAAGACCACGCTACTGCCCAAAAGGCCATTTTCCTGTCCCCCATAGCCCTGAGCACGCTCCCACCTGCCATCTGCTGCTGCCTGACTGCCTGCTGCGCATGTGCCCTGCTATTTGCTGCCTGCACTTCAGCCAGGGGTGCAGTTGCTGTGACCACCCCTGCTGGAACTGAAGACTCCCGACTGGGATACCATCGCTCCACAGCCCAGCCCCAGGACCCAGTTACCCACCCACCCCTGCCTCTGGGGTTGCCAGGTCAGGCACAACACCATCTGACACCACTGGCAACCCCCAGCCAGAGAGGCAGAGGGCCACCAGCTTCAGTGCCAGGAAAGTTGGTGTCCTGGTGGAGCAAGTCCTGGGGCAGTATGATGCCCTCTTTGGAAGTTTGCGCGCCGACAATGAAGGACGGACCAGGATCTGGATGGACATCATGACTGCCATCAACGAGGAGGGGGTGGCAGTCCATGACATCAAACATGTCTGGAAGCGCTGGGAGGACTTCAGGTCCAGGACCCTCGACAAGGCCCAGCGCCTCTTGATGCATGTGACACTGACATGTAGAAGGCTGAATGGCAGATGTGACATGGATGGCGATCTCATCACTGCAACAGTTGGTGGAGATGTACACATGCATGTAAGTGTGGTGGCCTATGTGCATGTGTTGTGCACTCCCCGTGTTTCATGTGACATCAGGCTCACCTTCGGCTGCTCATGCTGTTTTTTGTGTATGGATGGTGCTGCCTGGTTGAATAATGCTGTTGAATTGCTCATGTGTGTGAGTTGAAATGACATGTGTGTTGGGGAGTGTGATGCCATGTCTGAAGTTTGACACTGACACTCATGTACAACTGTCATGTGTGTATCAGTCCATTGCCCAGTTGCCATCTTGTCGGGGAGTGAGGAGTGTGGTGCTGCGTCCCAGGCCGCAGCTGCCGAGGGTAGGTCCAAGAGGTGGAGGTTGGAGGTGGACTCCTCGGCAGCAGAAGGGGCAGCTGAGACCCCACAGGGTCCGACGGAGGAAGATGATACGCAGTCATCCAGGTTGGTGGGGGGTTTGGTGGAGGAGGAGGCCGTGGAAGGGACACACACGGGGTCTGGAGGTGGGGGTTCCACTGGTGCTAGTGGTGCAGTGCAGGGGCAGGGACAGGAGGCAGCACAGGCCACCGCAGAGGTGCCTGTGTGTAATCCTGTCCCCGATCCTGTGACTGCATCATCCCGCACCAGCAGGGATGCCTGCGCCCAGACCCGTTTTCAAGGAGGGGATCCACTTACAACAACTGGCCTTCCTCTCCCTGCGGACGTGGCTACCTGGGACCGGGTTGAGCCTGTCCTGTGTGGGATGGCGTTGCGTCAACGGGGCATGCAAGGTGACCTGCAGTGTTTTCGTGAAGACACTGCACGTCATCCCGAACGCCTTGTTGACCGCGTTGACCTACTGGGACTGGTCACCAGGGCTGGTTTCCTCTGTTTGCTAGACCTTGTTCCGACCCCCTCCTCACCTGAACACCCTACGCACCAGTCGTCCTCCATGCCATCTTCCCACCCATGTATCACCTGGGTACCCTGTGGAGCTGCCTCTGACCCAGCGGCCAGGCTGGTGGGGGACACATCCCTGCCACAGTCGGGAGTCGGATGTCCAGCAGGGGTGGCCACCACGACAACTGCACCCCAGCCAGATGAGGACGTGCAGGCAGCAAGAGCAGGGGCACAGGCACAGCAGCAGCAACAACAAGGTGGGAGCCATGATGGCTCGGGGTCATCGACATCGGAGGGGCAGGCATCGGCCAGAGGGCAGGAGGACCCAGGATTACAAGTGTCTTCCATGTGGCAGCGGTTGGGCCATGCCATAGATGCGGAGCAGCAGCGGGTGGAAGAGGCACGGCTCACAATGGTCAGGGCGGAGAACTCCATGCGGAGGGCACTGAGGCGGGCCAAGTGCCTCGAGGCAATTCACAGGGAGTTGGAGGTCAACATGTCATCGTCCCTGCGAACCCCCGGGGCCATGGAAGAGGACCTCCTCCAGGACATTGAGCGGGAGTTCGATGATGCCCTGGCCCGGGACATCGAAAAGTGAGCCATCGGACTAGCCCGCTGCCATTGTAAATAGTTTTTAGTGTTAGGTTTTATTTTCATTTTCCTTTGATTTGGGGTGATTGGACTATGCCCCACACATTTGTATATAGTTTTTTTCTTAGGTAGTTTGTTAGGTAGGTTTCATTTCTTTTGTTGGGCTCATGGACCCTTGACAATGGATTGTACATAGTTGGACAATGGATTTATTTGAACTTTTCATTTGATCTGAACATGGATTGATGGATTTTTCTTTTTGACAATGCATTGTACATAGTTGGACAATGGATTCATTTGTACTTTTTCTTTGGATTTCACCATGGATTAATGGATTTTTCTTTTTACGTTTCCTTTGGATTTGCTTTGGTGGAGGGAGAGTTTGGACTATTTTTCTTTTGGATTTCTTTGGATTGGTTATACATTTCATTTACTCATCTTTTGGACATGCTTTTCATTTCATGTTTGCTATTTCTTTATGCTTTCATTTCATTGCTTTATTTCTGTCCATAATACATTTTGATATTTTACTTCCATGTGTGTGATTGGCTCATTGGTTTCATGCATGTGAAAATGTGGGTTTACGCAATCAATGCCAACCAGTCTGTGTGTGTGACGGACATGTGTTGATGTACATAGTTGACTTTTGGTTTGTGTCTTGAGATAGGCATGTCAGTGTGGGGTGGATTGGGAAATCATTGCGTCTCAAGACTGGGGTGGCGTGCTGTGGTATTTTGGTGTAGAGGTGGGCTATGATTGTGCATCTTTATGTCATGTAGGGCGGGACATGAGTGGGGGCCTGCTGGCAGGTGCCCCTCACTGCTGGGGGGTGGGGGTGCAGGGGGACTTGAGGGGGGGGCCTGTTGGCAGGTGCCACTAAATGCTGGGGGGGTGGGGATGCAGGGGGACATGAGTGGGGGCCTGCTGGCAGGTGCCCCTCAATGCTGGGGGGTGGGGGTGCAAGGGGACATGAGTGGGACATGAGTGGGGGCCTGCTGGCAGGTGCCCCTCAATGCTGGGGGTGGGGGTGCAGGGAGACATGATTGGGACATGAGTGGGGGCCTGCTGGCAGGTGTCCCTCACTGCTGGGGGTGGGGGTGCAGGGGGACATGAGTGGGGGCCTGCTGGCAGGTGCACCTCAATGCTGGGGGCTGGGGGTGCAGGGGGACATGAGTGGGACATGAGTGGGGGCCTGCTGGCAGGTGCCCCTCAATGCTGGGGGGTGGGGGTGCAGGGAGACATGAGTGGGACATGAGTGGGGGCCTGCTGGCAGGTGCACCTCAATGCTGGGGGGTAGGGGTGCAGGGGGACATGAGTGGGGGCCTGCTGGTAGGTGCCCCTCACTGCTGGGGTGTGGGGGGGGCAGGGGGACATGAGTGGGGGCCTTCTGGCAGGTGCCCCTCAATGCTGGGGGATGGGGGTGCAGGGGGACATGAATGGGACATTAGTGGGGACCTGCTGGTAGGTGCCCCTCAAGGCTGGGTGGGTGGGGGTGCAGGGGGACATGAGTGGGACATGAGTGGGGGCCTGCTGGCAGGTGCCCCTCAATGCTGGGTGGGTGGGGGTCTAGGGGGACATGAGTTGGTGATCACTAGTGCAAGGTGACATGTGGCCTGGCTGGGGGGCATGCCCATGGTGGATGGGCTGCCTGCGGGACATGACCAGGGGTGTAGGGTAGTCCCCTGTGGTGTGGGTTGCCTGCAGGGCCCATGGAGGGGGTTGAGGGCACACCTGGGAGGACCCACACTGCCAATTCACGTGTGGGACTCCCAGCACACCCCACTGGATACACGTACCCTGCTCTGACTGCGAAATTGCGTGTGAAACATCCCGCACACCCCCGTAATACACGTACTCCGCTCGCACAGGTCCTACCGCGTGTGAAACTCCCCGCGTAGCACCCAAATACACATACCCTGCTCGCACAGGCCCAATCGCGTGTGAAACTCCCCGCGAACCCCAGTAATACACGTACCCTGCTCGCACAGGGCCAATCGCGTGTGAAATTCCCACGCACCCTCAAAATACACGTACCATGCTCGCACAGGGCCTACCACGTGTGAAACTCCCCGCGTACCACCCAAATACACATACCCTGCTCGCACAGGGCCAATCGCGTGTGAAACTCCCCGCAAACTCCAGTAATACACGTACCCCGCTCGCACAGGGCCAATCGCGTGTGAAACTTCCCGCGCACCCCCGAAATCTACGTACCCTGCTCGCACAGGGCCTACCGCGTGTGAAACTTCCCACGCACCCCTGAAATACACATACCCCGCTTGCACAGGGCCTACCGCGTGTGAAACTCCCCACGTACCATGCTCACAAAGGGCCAAGCGCGTGTGAAACTCCCCGCGAACCCCAGTAATACAAGTACCCCACTCGCACAGGCCCTACCACGTGTGAAACTCCCCGCGAACCCCAGTAATACACGTACCCCGCTCGCACAGGCCCTACCTCGTGTGATAATTCCAGTGCACCCCAGGAATACACGTTCCCCGCACAGAGTTTGCTGTGTAGCGGCCCTGTAAGCTGGTCCAGGGTTAGCGCAGCCCTTTGCGCTGGATTGGGGATTTTGATGGCTTTTCCTTGCGTGAGGGGCGTTCTTGGGGGCGTAACTGGCGCTGCGGGATGTTCTCTGCGCCAGGGCTCTTTTTGCCTTGGAAATTCCATGAATACGCGGTGCGCCAGAATGCTGTTTAGCGCACACGGCTGGCGCACGCTGGCGCACAATACCTCTCTGCGCTGCTCGCGTGCACTGCCTCTGCACTGAAATCTATGAGTTACCTCCTTAGTATCTAAGGTATGTTGACGGGTCCTTAAACATAGAATTGGCAAAAATGGCAAAAGTTGAAAAATCTGACACAATAATATAAAAGGTGCCATTCAACATTAGAAAGCCAAGGACCTCGGACAGGGAAGCAGGGGCTCACTAAACCTTACAAAAAGGTTTCAAGGTACTCATTTGTTAATTTTGATGGATAATGCATTTGGTCAAATTGTAATGCTATTATCTGGAAGACATAATGGGCCTCATTACAAGTATGGTGGTGCAGTAAAAATTGGGGTAAAGTGGTGGTTATTCTATTACCACCAGTTTACTCTTGTATTACCGCACCACCTTACAGGTTTTGAGGGAAAGTAGCAGATGTCCCAGCATTTTCCTGAAGGCACATACTCCACTTTACCTCTAAAACTCTGCAGATTTACCATGTGGTATTACCGCACACGGTAAATCCATTGAAAATCCCCATGGAGTCCAAAAATGCCATAAAAATGTGGATCTTCTTTTTAATGGCATCAATATTTGGAGTTCCTCGGTGCTCTTGGATGAGGTTTCATGAGCTGATGCTCCCAGCGTAGCCTCAGGTCAGTGCAGTCTTAGTCTTCCATCACTCCCGGGGTGTTGTCAGTTCTCCACAGCTCCAAACCGCAGGAGTTTGTTTAGCTTACCCAATTCAAGGTAACACTGACACTACCCATATGGTGGGAAGGACGGTCTTAGAATGCCTCCCTTGTCTCATTGTGCGGTTTCCACATGCAGGTATCTCTGGGCCTTACACAGGCATTCTACTTGCTGTTTATCTTCCGGAAACTAGGATCTCCGACTTAAAAATTCCTGTGTACACTGACCTCAAAGATTTCTTCTGTGAACCAAAGATCTTGGCTAAAAAAGTGACTAGCGACCAACCCTTGAAAGATTTTGAGAGATTTCTACAGATAATTCAGAAGCAAGGCCATCAGGTTTCCTGGGTGTTCAGTGGTGACCATGGCACAAGTTACTATGGGGTAAGGTATGAATCTGGATCCCAATGATGACGGAATCCCATGGCAGCTAGATAGCAGGTCCACAGGCACATTGATTTCTGCAAAGGTTTTCTCCCTTCTCATGCTATATAAAAAATGTGTACGTGGAACTTGATAGCCATCTAAACTTTGGAAGACGGGCTGGTAAGGTGTAACTCTGAAATCCGTTAGTTCATGTCTC
Organism: Ambystoma mexicanum; assembly: GCF_040938575.1. Lineage (NCBI taxonomy): Eukaryota > Metazoa > Chordata > Amphibia > Caudata > Ambystomatidae > Ambystoma > Ambystoma mexicanum. The sequence continues at coordinate 991,130,308 of NC_090929.1, read as the reverse complement.
TTGAATCACAGGACTTGTTCCACTTGCGTCATCTTTGCATTCTTTGTCAGCACACGAAGAACCTGGAACAGGGGTCACTTGATCTTAGAGTGAAGTGGATTACAGAAGGGCTTCTTGTTTGCTTTCCCTTTTTCCAGCCTCTTTTCAAGCACATACATTCCTTCATATTGTCTGGATGAGATATGGTGATGTGAATTCAAATCCCACTACTGACACCAAATGCTATGTGGTTGACATGGATTGAGTCATAAAGGCCAGATAAAAGGATATGCCATTATGGAGTGTGTACAAATTGGGGCACATTAACAAACGGGTGGGGACTGAACTGAAGGTTGTCAAGATGGTTATTCTCGAGGAAGTGGGTAGTGCTTTGTAACAGCTTAACAAAATATAATGGCTTGCAGGAAAGGGAAGACTGTTCAAACAAAAAGTTGCCCAAGTTCTCAATATAATTGGGGCTGGCTCTCTCCCGGCAGATTAACATAAATGCCAGTACTCTTATAGTCTTGGGTTTAAGGTTTTCCAACACACATCTAGTCTCTTCCTCTTGGGTTAGTCTTGTGTTCTTAATATTGGGTTCAAGGACCTTCTGCCCTCTCTTTCTAACTTATTCGCGAGTCCTCTCCTATGTTGTCATCTCAGGCTTAAGGGGTTCCTGCACCCTTTTTCTTTATTCCACTCAAGGCCTACCTCTATGTAATTAATCTCAGTTTTATGGGGCTCCCATGCCCCTTTCCTCTCTTCCTCTTGGGATTTCTACAATTTTCCTAATCTTGGCTCTAATGGGATCCCACACCTTCTTACAACTTTCAGGAGGGGGACACTGTTATGGTGTTTATCACGAGAAACTCGAGTACCTGTTGATTTGATTGTAGGTCTTGATGTGGCAGCCAGACTGACAACTGTATCCAGACGAACGTATGACGCGAGGAACCGACCCTTCCACCACCCTAAATGGTACTGGGTGATAGATGGACCGACTCCCAATGTCACGAGATGCTCTCTCCTGATTAGCGTGACGTCAGGATAGTGCAAGCACTGACAGGAGAGGCAGATGTTCTGTGTAGTTGAATGTCCGAAGAGGTTGATTGCCGGAGTGGGATATTCAGCAGAGCAAGTCCAGGAAACAACGGAACTGATGCTGGGAATGGTCGTAGTTCCAACGAAGACCAAGGCTACGTAACTGAAGAGGTAAGGTCAGGCCAAGGAAGGCAGCGAGAGGAGATTCCAAGTGGTACAGGCAGACAAGCAAGAGGGCGAGGAACTGACACAGGAAGAGGGAACCTGGCAGGAGGGGAAGGCCACAGGAGAGGAGAACCCTAGGAGAGCCCAAGAGCGAGACCCAAAGGGAACGGAGGAAGGGGAACCCCTGAGGGAAAGGCCACGGAGGGAGACCAGGGAACCCCACAAGGAAGCAGCAAGGAAGACAACCAGGACAACAACCAGGACCCAAGCAAGGAACAAGGCAAGGAACAGGAAACAGAGCAGAACGCTCGGGAGACGAGCGAGCAACGCGATAAACAAACCGCGTTGAGACGCAACTAACCCCCGCTCTCGATTCCTCTTATGGGCCGCCAGTAACTGAGAGGCTTGAGGCGCAAGCCGTCTCGTTGCCTGGTACTAACGAGCCCAAAACGAGGCCTGGAACGCAAGCTGCAGCAGTAGCGAGGGCCCAGTCTACTGCGCATGCTCGGAGCCGGGAGCATGGTCGTCCGCGCATGCGCAGAGACACACCAGCTCGGACCCCCGATACTCTCCCGGCAGCAGACCCCCAGGTGCTAAAGCGTGGATAGAGCCGCCAAGAGGGAGCAGAGCGGACTGGCATAGAGGATCCCGGTCTCCAGGTAAGTGGCGTGACACTATGACCCCCCCAGAAAGACCCGGGGCCCCAGGTTTTCAAGGAAAGCGACCATAGAATTCACGCACAAGGCGGGGAGCGTGCACATGACGGTACGGTCCCCAGGTGCGATCACAAGCTGGGTACCCCTTCCAGTCCACCAAAAAATGCAGTACCCCCTGCGGAAACGGGCATCACAGATCTCCTGGACCTCAAATTCGGGGACACCCTGCACTAGGACTGAAGTTGGGCGAGGACAGGAACGACCATGGGAATCGTGAACATAGGGCTTCAAAAGGGAGACATGAAAAACCGGGTGCACCCGCCAAGAGGGAGGCAGCTGGAGGCGGTAAGCCACAGAGGACAGGCGCTTGGTTAACCTAAATGGGCCAAAATATTGAGGAGCCAACTTCACGGGTAAATTGTTAAGTGGTAGGTTCTTAGAAGACAACCAAACTCTGTCACCAACCTGAAAGTCAGGTTCCACACTCCTCCTCCTGTCAGCCTGCAATTTCATACGTTCCTTAGCTTCCATCAAGGACTTGCGTGCCATCTCATGTTGCTTCCGAATGGTTGATATAAGTGAATCGGCGGAAGGAACCGAACTGGGAGGCACAGGACGGAAAGGCATCAATTTAGGGTGCTGACCTGCGGAACAGTAGAACGGGCTGTATCCTGTAGAAGCATGGACGGAGTTGTTGTATGAAACTTCAGCAAGATCCAGACAAGTCTTCCAGTTGGACTGAGTAGCGTTGGCAAAACAACGGAGATAACACTCTAAAGTCTGATTAGTCCTTTCCGTAAGACCGTTGGATTGCGGGTGGTAACCAGAGCTTAATGCCCTGCGGATGCCAAGATGATCACACACTTTACCCCAAAAATGTGAGAGGAACTGAGATCCCCGATCCGAAATTATCTTTTCAGGTAGGCCATGCAACCGGTACACTTCATGCAAAAAGGCGACAGCCATCTGGGCAGCCGTGGGTATCTTGACGAAAGGAATGAAGTGGGCATACTTAGTAAAGCAATCAACCACCACCATTATGCAGGTATATCCATCAGAGGGAGGCAGTTCAACAATGAAATCGGTGGCAATGGTGTGCCATGGATAAGGAGCTAATTCCGTAGGTACAAGTAATCCCAAAGGCTGCATCCTGGGAACCTTGGACTGGGCGCAGACGGGACAACTTCCCACGTACTTCTCGACCTCTCCAGCCAAACCAGGCCACCAAAACTGTCGGGATACCAGTTCTCGAGTAGCGCTAATTCCACGATGTCCTCCAATCGGTGAATCATGAAAGCCGTTCAGAATGTCGTTGCGAATAGACCCCTCGGGAATGTACAACCTCTTCTTGAAGAACAGGTGACCCTCATGTTCAGATACTGATTTCCGCTGAAGAAGACCCGTCCGTTCCAGATCCCGATGGGTGGCATCGGAAATGGACTGTAAATGCGGAGAGAGTGTCAACAAGAAATGGTGTGGGGAAATCAACGGCTGATCCAGACTGGGGTTTCCATCCTCCTTCTCCAAGGATCGAGACAAGGCATCCGCCTTCAAATTAGAGGCACCAGGGATGTATGTAACATGGAAATCATATGGAGAGAAAAAAAAGGCCCATCTGGTTTGGCGAGGCGTACGGCATTGTAGAGAACGCAAGTACTGCAGATTACGATGATCGGTACGGACCTCTACAGAGAAGCGACCTCCAAGTAAAAGATGTCTCCACTCCTCGAATGCAGTCTTTATGGCCAACAATTCCCTTTCAATTACCGCATAATTCCTCTGGCTGGGGGACAGTTTGTGTGAAAAGTAGGCCACCGGATGTTCAATGGAAGTTCCGGGATCACATTGTAAAAGAACAGCCCCTACAGCAAAATCCGAAGCGTCTGACTCCACTATGTAGGGTAATTCGTCTTGAGGGTGACGCAAAATAGGGGCAGTAATGAAAGCCGTCTTCAGGGAATTGAATGCCTTAGTAGTAATAGAATCCCACACGTAAATAACCTTGCTGCTGGTCAACCTGGTGAGTGGCGCTGAAATTTGGGAAAAGTGTGGAATAAATCGCCTATAAAAATTGACGAAACCCAAAAAGCGCTGCAACGACTTGACGTCATTAGGCTGTTTCCAATCTTGAATCGCTTGGACCTTCTTGGGATCCATTTGTATGCCAGTATGGTTAATCACAAATCCCAAGAATTCCATACTGGGTTGGTGAAAAGAACATTTTTCTGCTTTGGCAAACAATTGGTTACAAGATAAGCGACAAAGAACCTCACGTACATGTCCTACGTGTTCCTCCTCCGTACAAGAAAAGATCAGGATGTCGTCCAAATAAACCCAGACCGAAACACCTATCAGGTCACAGAAAATGTTATCCATGAACCGCTGGAAAACGGCCAGGGCGTTGCACAATCCAAAAGGCATAACTCGGTACTCATAATGCCCAAAAGGTGTTTTAAATGCAGTTTTCCATTCATCCCCGGCCTTGATTCTAACCAGATGATAGGCTCCACGTAAATCAAGCTTGGTGAAAATCCGGGCAGTGTGGAGGGTCTCCAGGATACTGCGAATCAACGGCAATGGATATCGATCCTTAGTAGTAATTTCGTTCAATTGCCGGTAGTCGACACAAGGTCTCAAGGTTCCTTCCTTCTTCTTAACAAAAAACAAAGGGAATCCTGCGCGTGACTTTGAAGGTGCTATGTATCCTTTACTTAAGCATTCTGACAGATAGTCCTGTAATACTTGTCTCTCGTTCAGAGTCAGAGAATACAGCTTTCCGTGTGGAATCTCAAAGCCTGGCAACAATTCAATGGCACAATCAAAAGAACGATGTTGAAGCCAGGGTAATCCCAAAATCACTCTGTATGTAGGTGACTTAATGACATCCAAGGCAATATTCTCCAGGTGTTCGGCAATCCGAAGCGCAAGACCCACTGTGTGCAGACGGACGGGTCCGGAAGACAAAGGAGTCCCATCGATGACTTCCACAGGTAGGGCAGCCTCTCTGGAAAGGAGTGGTATCTTGTTGATGGTAGCGAAAGCTTCATCGATGTAATTACCTGAGGCTCCACTATCCAGCAACCCGTATACTTCCAGGACCCTGTCTGGCAATTGTAGTTGAATCTTCAAGGTCAGTAAAACGGCTGGTTGCATGGGATGAAGCACTGAACAAGATGAGGAAAGGACTGAAAAAGGAATGAGACCTGTTGTTGCCCTTCCATTACACAACAGGTCCTCTAGTTTTCCGCCTTCTTCTTCTGGGGGCGCAAAGGACATGTGCCCAGATAATGCCCAGAGGCCCCACAATAAAGGCACAGACGTAACGTCCTTCTCCTCTCCTCCTCCGACAAAGGACCTCTCATAGCCCCTAATTGCATCGGCTCTGTTCCAGAATCTGTGGAACCCAACGATCCGGCAGGAGCACTGGTCATTCTGGAGGTAAACCTCTCGGAACAACGTCTTTCCATTCTTCGTTCCGCTAACCTTTGGTCGATCCGGAGCCCCTGTTCAATAAGGCGTTGAAGGGTCTCTGGCTCAGGGATATGAAGCAACTCATCCTTATATTCTTCTCTCAGGCCTCGGTGTAACAGAGTCTTCTGTGTGATATCTGGCCATTGTGAATCGGTTGCCAATTGACGGAAACGACTGAAGTATGTTATCAAATCGGCGTTTCATTGTTTCAAATCCATCAATTGATTCTGCGCTGCAGATGCCAGATTGGGCGTCTGAAAAACTTCCAGGAAAGCTTTCTCAAAGGATGCAAAATCGTTCAAAATGGGACTATTGGTAGCTACCAAAGGTGTTGCCCAGGCCAGAGCATTCCCAGTTCAATTTCCCAGAATGTACCCGATCTTGGACTTGTCGTTGTTGAAATAAGTTGATCTGAAGAGAAAATGGATTCGACAATGATTACAAAATTCCGCCACTCGTCGCGGATCACCGTCAAATTTAATTGGAGATGTATGTGCTAATGAACCTTCCAATTGCGGAGCACTCATTTCCCCCTGTGTTACCATTTGGCGTAACGCTTGATTCTCCTGGTGTAGTGCTGACATCTCGGCTCTGAGACTCTGTAACTCGGTTCGTATTGCTTGATCGTCCTCCATCTCCAAATCTGAATGCAGGCGTCTCAATCTGTTATGGTGTTTATCACGAGAAACTCGAGTACCTGTTGATTTGATTGTAGATCTTGATGTGGCACAGGAGAGGAGAACCCTAGGAGAGCCCAAGAGCGAGACCCAAAGGGAACTGAGGAAGGAGAACCCCCGAGGGAAAGGCCACGGAGGGAGACCAGGGAACCCAACAAGGAAGTAGCAAGGAAGACAACCAGGACAACAACCAGGACCCAAGCAAGGAACAAGGCAAGGAACAGGAAACAGAGCAGAAAGCTCGGGAGACGCTCGGGAGACGAGCAAGCAACGCGATAAACGAACCGCGTTGAGACGCAACTAACCCTCGCTCTCGACTCCTCTTATGGGCCGCCAGTAACTGGGAGGCTTGAGGCGCAAGCCGTCTCGTTGCCTGGTACTGACGAGCCCAAAACGAAGCCTGGAACGCAAGCTGCAGCAGTAGCGAGGGCCCAGTCTACTGCACATGTTCGGAGCCGGGAGCATGGTCGTCCGCGCATGCGCAAAGACACACCAGCTCGGACCCCCGATACTCTCCCGGCAGCAGACCCCCAGGTGCGAAAGCGCGGATAGAGCCGCCAAGAGGGAGCGGAGCGGACTGGCATAGAGGATCCCGGTCTCCAGGTAAGTGGCGTGACAGACTCCTCCTTCTCGGTCTCAGCTCTGAGTGAGAGCTTCTTGGCAAGCTGTGTTGTTAGAATCGCAAACATGCTAAGTGTGCTCTGAGACCCCCAACCAGCCCATAGAGTCGGGGTTTGCTCAGAAGCACTTTAAGACAAGATAGCAGCATAGCAGCACCCGTGAGATGGATGGGGGTGCAGATTAATACTCCAACACCAAATCAATAATGACAACTCACGGTTTGGCAGAGGGAGTCCGTTTAATGACAAGTACAAAAAACGGGAGTCTCATGAATATCAGCGGATGCGTGATCTTCCTTCTCGCTTCACAACTCCAACGAACTTCATAAAAACAACATCATTTATACTAAAATCTCATCATCATTGACGTGTAACACTTAAAAGTTGGCATGCACTTCTATTGGTTCAGGAAAGGTAACTTTAATATAGGTACTATATCTGTATATGGTAACAGAGAAAAGGGATTGGATAAATATGGTCAGGTGGGCCATCTAAGCCCTACCTTCAAAATGGCTACTGTAGACGTCACTAAAAGTACCAAGTCCCATTGGTTCTACTTAACTATAGAACCCCAGATTACTTGGTCCACTGTGATTGGGTTGGCACCAAACCGCACTCATACTTTTCCACTTTGCTTAGCAGCACGCAGAATGGTCGGCCAGGTGCAGGGTGCCCCTTAGTTCCCAGGCCTTCCTCCAATTATTGTTAAAATTAATCATCATTTTAGTGACCATGTGTCAATTACTACACTGTGGATGGCCTTGAGACTGCATCTCCTGTCTGGAAAAGTTCTGATATCTTCTCCTGGCCTGTTGCCATGCGTAGGTGTGAAGGTCTTGCTTCTGCTTGCTCTGCTGGTCACGGGATTCAGACACCGTGAATTTGCCTCTTCTTCATCAATACATGTATTTGATTTTCGTTTCACACACCACATGCCTTCTTCTTCTTATCTTGACCTTTCAGAGTAGTATATTCTGTTCTTTGCTTCAATTAATTGTAGCTACTGTTCGTCCATCTTGACAGATACGACCTTGGTTCTCCTGGCATAGGTTGCCTCTGCTGAGTTTCGTTTCTGCCGCTTTATTCTTGATTTTGCTAAATATGAAACTCTTCTCGTGTGGCCTTTAGTAACCCTTTGGTTGATTCTGTTTTTTGTGCAAAGTGGAAGTATACTTATATAATATACTTCTTTTGAGGTAGATATGTATAGGTGGCTCTTGCTGCACTATCTTTCTACTAAGCATAGCAAGCCGCACGATTTTCTTAGCTTTCTTGCAGTTTCAAACATATGTACATGTGTAAACTGGTTGAATATATTCATCATGCTCATGGCTTAAGCTTCTTACATTTGACATCGCCCTTTCATTTTGGGTGCATGATGTCCTTTATTCATGGCGTTGCGTCACTTTTGATCGTTCTCAGGTTGTTATATCTTCTATATGTGAGTCAGTCCAGGTTCTTATGATGTCACCATTCGTCTTCCATTAAGACCTTTTGGTTTCTTCAGGGACTGTACTCAGACGATCTCCATTTCGTTTCATTTGTTGATATGGTTTTTTCAATGGGTAACTTACTGTCCATGGTTTCCTTGGTATCGGTACTTCAATAGGTGCTGTTCTTCTGATAGGTATTGGACAGAGCCCCACTGTGGCTCTCTGTTGGTTTATTTTCTCATCATATGTCACATATTTTGGCGTGAACGTTCCTGGTACTTCAAAATGGATGGTTGGAGTGCGGGCTGCATTTGGGACCTTCTCTACACTCATCCCTCTAGGCGATTCATTGACCACTTTCACCTCTTTCTTCAGTTCTTTCCGTTTCTCTTTTTCTTCATTGTTTGAGTCCATTCGTTCTTCATCTTCTGGGTCTAAACATGATGGTCTGAAGAAATGTCTCTTTGGGGTCCATATCTTTATTACTCCTTTCAAGCTTCGTGCTGTTCTTACGTGTTCGTCCTTGTTATCATCAGTTGACACTGTCCATTTGGGCTGCAGTAAACGCATCTTCCCACATAATTTCTATGTTTCTTGGGATGTAGGAACTTTGTTCCTTTTGGTGCATGAATGCTGGTCTTCACAAAGTCTATTATTTCTTCGTCAGTCAGGTCTTTGGGCTTCCATCCCGGCTCGACATCAATCATGATCTTCACCCCTATGGCTTTTTTCGCAGTCTTCTGGCACTGAGATATTATTATCTTGATAACACAGAATCCTAGCAATATCATCACTAGCAGGGCTCCTAGGAATTTGAATGCATCTGCCATCCATTGGGGAACCCACGAGAATAGTGATCCAAACCAGCTGTCATCATGAACTTCGTCAGTTTCATTGATCATTTGATTCTGTAGTTTTGTCAGCATACCTTTGGCTTCTGTTAGAGTTCCATTTTCTTCATCGTGAGAAGGTATAAATGTGCAACATGATTCTCTGATTTTTGCTCAAACACCTCCATCCATAGCTGTGATCATGTCAAGGACATATCTGTTTTGGAGAGTCATCAATCGAACTGCCCTTAACTCTTCCTTTCATGGTTGTGTTGATAGTCTGTAGTAACTCCCATCTGGTTATATGCAACCATTTAGTATTTGCTCCAACTTGAAATCTTGGCATGAAGATTGTCGTGAACACTGAAGAGGTGAGGCTAAACAACCTGTGTTTGTATGGGATTGCATTAAAAGCTTCTTCTGATTTGGTAGAAAGGTAATTCTCTCTCTTCATTCGATTCAGCAGTTCCACAGTTCTCTTCTTCCTCAGGTGAGCATCTGCATTCGGGAAACTGTCAATGTTCAAGTCACTTTTCGGAATCACCAACGTTGGGACGTGGACATTCACTATTGTGCATATACCTCCCCAGTTTCTCGGCAGTCTGATGTATGCATTAGATCCCCATGCCCAATAATGATCCATAATTACTGCAGTTCCATGCACCATTCCTGTAGTATCAAAAATTAGTCCACAGTTCTGATTCTCTCCCATCTTTCTTGTGCCATTAGTCCTGAAGCACAGTTTTGAGCTTTCCAATGGCACTATGTTTGTTTGTTTATTTATTTATAATGCGCTCCAGACCCATAGGTTACCGGGCGCAGCAGCAAGTATATGCAAGACTTACAATGTTGCATGAATAAGTTTAAAATATTACAATATTACATGAATGTACAATTACAATATTACAATAAGTTTACAATATTGCAATATTACATGAATGTACAATTACATATTTACAGTCTATTTAGAGAGATTACCAGGAGAAACTGTATAATGTACAGGAGTATGCATACAGTGTAGTATGCATACAGTGTTAGCAGTTATAAACATAAGGGGTAGCTAACAACTATGTACATTGGGTAGGGCTGCGCGTGGAAGGGGTCATAGCAGATGTCTAAGCATTGTTAGCGTTAATGTGTTTAATGAAGTTCCTTCTGAAGTGTGGGAAAGGTTGGTCTACTCTTAGGTTGGGTGGCAGAGCGTTCCACAAGTTGGCAGCTCTCACAGGGAAGCTGGCGCCACCGATTTTGGCAAGTCTGAATCTGGGTACTACCAGGCAGTTGGAGTTGGCAAGTCTCAAAGGTCTATTGGATGTTTTTCTTTTTATTTTGGCTGTCAGATAATTAGGAGCAGCATTATTAAGAGCCTTATGGGTCAAGGAGATCATTTTTAGGTGGATTTTGTTATCAGCGGAGAGCCATTTGTGTTGCCGCCTAATAGAGGAGATATGCTCCCTCTTCTTTATGCCTAGTGCAGCTCTGAGAGCATTGTTTTGTAAAGTTTGGAGTCTTTGGGTGGTGGCTTTTTTGGCACGACTATAGAGGGCATTACAATAGTCGAGTCGGGAGAGTATTAAGGCTCTCGCCAAGATCAGACAACTATTATTGGATAGGAAGGGCTTGCCTGCTCTTATCAATTTGTAAGTGTAGGCAGTGGTGGAGGCTAGGGAGTTGACCTGTTTGGTGAAAGACATGGTAGAATCAAGGTAAAAACCAAGTGTTTTTACTTCCCTCGAGACTTTGATAACATTTCCATCTATGTTGAAAGCTGAGTAGTCCGGGCCCAATTTGTTAATGTTGACTTGTGTACCCAGAATGATCAACTCTGTCTTATCATCATTCAGGCAGAGACCATGGGTAGCCATCCATGCCTGAATGATAAGATACACTCTATTCACCAACTCCCTGTCCCTACTATGATCCCCAAAAAGCGGGAAGAGAATCTGTGTATCATCTGCATAGTTAGTGTAGGTGATACCAAGATTGTCCAGATCATCGAACAGAGGTTTGGTGAAAATATTGTATAGAGTCGGGGAGACGCAGGATCCCTGAGGGACTCCACATGTGATAGGTATGGGGTCTGCTGTTGCCGATGGGGAAAAAACTCTCATAGTTCTCTCACTCAGAAAGGATTCTATCCATCTGATGGCTTGGGTGGAGAAGTGAGCGGCAGAGTCCAAAGTTCTGCAGAGGACCTTGTGGTCCACAAGGTCGAATGCGGCTGAGACATCTAGTAGGAGGAGGAGAGCTGTCTTACCTTGATCTCTCAGTTCGTCTATTTGGGTCTTTAAATCGATGAGGGCTGTTTCCGTTCCATGTAGTGGGCGGATGCCAGATTGTCTAGATCCTAGTAGCTTATGCAATTCAAGGTGTTTTTGAATCTGTATATAGGCCACTTTGTCCAGGATCTTTAAAAGAAATGGAACTGTAGTGATTGGACGGTAATTAGTGGGGATAAGAGGGTCTAGTGTTTGCTTTTTGAGCAATGGGAGCACCCAAGATTGTTTTAAATTAGCTGGGATGATGCCTGTGGAGAAGGATGCGTTGACAAGTTTGGAGATAAAAGGTGATAAATCTCTGGCAGCGTCTTTTATTAGCTGTGCTGGGCAGATGTCACCTTTGCAGTTAGATGGTTTGAGGGTAAGGATGATTTTCTCTACCTCTAGTGTGGTGCAAGGGTCCTCATCTGTCTTTGACCCATGTTAGCATTTTTGCAAGATTTGGCCATAATGGTTTGCATATCCTTTGTGAATTTTCAATTGCTTCTTTGCAGGCTCCAAGGACCATCCATGCCATGCAAATCACTACTCCTTTCTCCCATTCGTCTGGTGAAAGCACTGTTCCCAAAATCTGCATTTGGCCTCTGTTTTTCCAACTTCGAGCCTCTTCTGGAGTTTTTCCTTGGACATTCATTTTTTGATATGCTTCTCTCTGTCATGGTGCGTGCTTCAAAACCCCTGGAACTGATGGGCCCACCCCAGTCATTGGCACCCATAAGGGCTTGTCAAGCCCTAAAGGAGTGTCCTAGAACCTCCTGGACTCAGTCCTGGCGCCGTTGGTGCCAAGCTTATAATACGAGTTGAACTGCTTGAGACTACTTACTCAGTCTAGTGAGGCTGAGCCTTTCTGCATAACCAGGGTGTGGCTGTGGGACTACTTTACCTGAAGGGCAGGGTGTGGTAAAGTGACTACTTTACCTGGAACTACTTGCAAGGCGACTTAAGCCACACCCTGCAGGCAGAACACGTTTCGCGTTATTCTGCACTCCTGCAGCGTAACGCTCACCGTGTCTGCTCAGTCCTTGAACTTCTACAGCCACGCCTGTTCTGAGATTCCAATCCATCGGTAACTGAGAGAATAAAGAGAAGAGAATAGAAGTTAGTACAGCAACGAAGGCCTTACCTGCAGTACTTCATCCAATCAGTCGCGCCTTCAGCTGATCTCTGAAACCGCCGCCCTTGCAGAGAAGAAGGTATCCGCACAAGCATCCAATACTCACCCGGGGTCGGCATTCTTCCGGAATATGTTTGAGCGGTTCTTCTCATCACCGTCCTGGAGTCACGCTGTGCCTGCAAAGAAGGAAAAGAAACAGCAGGTTAGTCACGCACGAAAAAGAACAGTTATTCAGACATTCAGCGCCACTCACTCGCGCTAATACTCACCTGAAGGAAATCTGCTCAGCATCTTAGGAAGAATCAATCTTCATCCGAAATCCACATGAGACCGCGCCTGAAAGAAAAGACAAAACACGTTTAAAACTTGGGCAACAAGGACTTTAAGCACCTATACCAAGCATCCATTGGCATAGAGACTTACCGGCTTAATCCAGCTATTCCAGACTCAGCAACAGCCACTCTGGATCAGTGAAGTAACTAGGTCCAGGCAAAGACTGTGCTTACTGCGCCCCTGCTAGAGATTGCAGGACGGAGAGCCTACCGCACAAAACTCCAAGGTGAGATAGAAGAGGAGCAGGGCATCAGGAGGTGAAAGGAGGTGGGATCAATCCAGCCCCACTCAGTAGCTAATATCTTGTTTAGACCTTGCAGACAAACGCCTTCTGGGGTGATATCAAGGGAGAAGACGCGAGCAGCTTCATCTTTCAAGCAGTGCCACGCCAGTGCAGACATCATTCTTGCAGCTACGTGCTATGCCCCCGTGGAGACCAGGTGAGTGTGACACTCTCCTAATCTCCGCTCCTTTAACTCCAGGCTTCTCATATCTGATCACAATGTGTTTTGTCTTTCCATTGTTTTTTGTCTTTATGTCCTGGACATAATCGTCTTCATTTGGGTTGGTTGCTCCAGTTGCCCATTTCAGTGAGGCGTCACTACCCATGAACTGGCCTCTGGTTTTGCACATTGCTACGTGTGAAAGACAGTGCGCTGTCTGGACATCAATTTCTACGGCTACGAAGATCTTGGACTTTCCCATGCTGTATGGTAGGAGTGCATAAACAAAACATTCCCCCTCTGAACTTCGTCTTCCAACTTCTTTCATATGCTGGTACCAAATGTTGTTTCCCAAATGTGCTGTGCTGTCCAAGTAATCGTTTAGTTCACTGTCGTCTCTGTGTATGCTTCCCTTAATCTTTAGGGTTTTCATGTAGTTCGCTGTCACTACATCCCCGAATGCATCTGTATGGCTCCTTCTTGCTGGAGGATTCTTAGGTATCCTGGTCCATGATGCAAGTATCTTCATCTGTGCAAGTCGAGTGGTGGAAAGTCTGGCAATCCTTTCTATTTCCTCTTGCCTTTTCCTGGCTCTGGCTAATGATGGCCAAATCGATTCTTCTATCAGCTGTGCTCGTGAAACTTTCTTTGAGCTTGTTTTTTCCTCCATCGGTGTCGCATCAGTGGTGTTCATTAATTTTATTTTGGTTGGTTTCTTCTCCAACCCCTCTTGCATTCCTTCTTTTTTGGTCAAAAGTGTCCATATCCACTCTGTCATTGGGCTAGTATATGGCTGCATTGTAGAACTTGTACTTGTCCCCTTCACTGGAACCTATGTACTTGGCCATGTTGTCTCTGTTTCTTTTCTAGCTCCTTTCGTCGTGTCAGGAGTTCAGCTTTTTCTGTTTGGCTTTTCACTTCACTTGTGGTGGAACTTCTCATAGTAGGCAGTCTCTTCTTCTTCCATGCTTTGGATTGTGGTTCTGCAGTTATTGACACCTGGTGTGTGTGCATTCAATGTTTGCATGATATAGGATGTCAGTAACCTTTTTACATTCACACTCTGCCGACCCTGTCTCCGGCTTTTCACTTTGCTTGTTACCATAAGTGTGTGTGTGTGTCATTGCTAATCACATTCATCTCACGTTCACTCACTCCACCATCAGGTCCCCTAGGGACGGGAATGACTATGTAAGGTCTGGGTGCCTTTGTTGGCTTCATGTGTGCACCATTAGGTGGGTGCACTGGGATTGGGACGCTTTGTATTCCAATAAAAAATGCTGTTCTGATTGTAAGTGACAGTACAATGATGAATATAATGCAAAAATACATAATGTCCCTATAGGTCAATCTACAGCATTTCCTCCAGAAAAATACGGACGCCTTTCCTCCCGAGGGAGGACGAGATTGCTGCTCTGGATCCCCATCTCGATCATCCGTTGAAATATGCTAACGTTTAATACAACTTCTAAACAATATTATCTCTGGATTCTGTTGGTTCTGGTTGTGAGCTGCAGGTACTAAAACAGTTGTTCCCCTTTGTCTGAACAATGGATTGTCTATTACATCCGGACACAGTTCTCTTGCTGGGCTATGGGAAGTGTCCAACTCAGGCAATAATTCAGCAGGTCTCTTAACTGTGCATGTTCAAAATATACTAGATCCCAGGCCTCTGATCTGCTTCATTCCCGAAGACATGTTGTATCCTTGTCAGTATAAAATAAAAAATGAAAGTTTCTGGCACTTATCTCTCGATCTGTCCCTCGGCGGAAAGTTTTAAAATCTTCTCAAATAGTTCTGTTGATGATTAGAAAAATCCACTTGCATCACGATACCATGTAAGAGCATGTCCGTCCGTCTGCGTAGAGTTAGCTTGGTCTCTGAAGAATGTGAGGACGTCAACATCTATAGGTCTCCCCACAAGCTCTGGAAAATCCTTAATTAGGCGAAAGAAAACATTACTCGCCAATATGCTGTCTTCTGGTGACAGGGACATTTGTCCTGCCTTTTCTGAAGTTTGGGACTTTTGGCTCTCACTTATTGTGAACAATCTCTGCAATTTCGGTGTGTGTGAAGAGCTACTTGCATAACAATTCCATTTAGGATTATACTTAGAGGTTCTGTATTTGCTGGATCTCAAAGAAATGTCAATACGTCTGTAGTTCTTCCGACAAGTTCTGGACAGTTTTCAATTAGGCGAAAGAACAGTACATTAATAAGCCTATTTGCTTCTTCCTCTGCTTGGGACATTTGGTTTTACCTCGCTGTATTCCGGAAGTATGAGGAACTGTTCAGCAATCACAGTGATCAGCCTCCTTATAGTTTTTTCGTTTTCAGGATCTTGAAGAAAGTTAGTTACACTGGTGAGCCTCCCCACCAATGACGGGTATGATCTCAGTACTAGCTCAAAGTATATTAATACATCTTTGGTGATGTCATTACTGTGGGACACCATATGTGAGTCCAAACAAAGTGTCTGTGTTGAAAGAGTCTGGATACTGTATTTTCTTCCAATGAATGTGTCCTCGATTGAAATTTGGCATATTTTTTTTTTCTTAATCCAGGCGTCAGTGTGCCTCAGTTCAAGGTTCAAAGTCAACAGACTATGTTGTGGCTTCCACAACATTTTCACAAAGGTTCTTTGTCTTTGCTTTGCTGCTGCTCATGCGTCCTTCTTCCTTGTCATGGATCTCGTCTGCATGTGCTGTGGTTCTTCCCCGTCGTCCATAGTCTCTTCGAGCTGGGGTGCAGGCAGGGAGCCTTCTCCGATGTATGGCTTAATGTCACCTAAAAAGATCCAAGCTCTTCTTCCTTGTAGCTTTACTGCAGAGGGAGTGCAGACTTCCACTGTATGGGACCGTTAAACCTTGGCTCATCCCACTTTTTTCTCGTGTGGTTCTTTACCAGGACAGTGTCTCCAGGGAAGATGGATGGTACTCGTAATCCTTGAGCTGTGTTGGCAGTAGTATCTCCTTCCGTGTTCCGTGCTGCCCTGCACCCTTTTCGTCGTCGCTGCACCTGGCCTGAAATTACAGTAAGGCAAGATGACATGCAATTCAAGTAATTTTGCATTTCAGACCCTAAGATTTCTCCTGTCGACTGGGCATCACATCTAGCTCTGTCTCAGGGTGTCAGGGGAATATGCATTCTTCTTCCTGTGGCTATTTCGTGCGGCGTAAAATGGTGGCCAGAACCAGGCTGGTTTCTGAGTGCATACAGTGCCAAAGGAAGGCAGTGTAACCATCCATTTCTTAGAGTAAGCTTCAACTTGGCTATCCTCTCCTTTAATAAGCCATTGAGCTTCTCACATATCCTATTACCTTGCGGATGATACGCCGATGAGAACTTGTGCTTTATACCAAGCAACAAGCTAATCTGCTCAAAAACTTCATTTACAAAGTGAGTCCCGTTATCTGATCTCATGCCTTTGCATACTCCCCACCTGGGAAATACCTCTCTCACTAGAAATTTGGCTGCACAGGTAGAGTCTGGGTGTGTACATGGACCTGCTTCTATCCATCTAGAGAATGGACACACCACAACAATTAGATACCTGTACCCGTTACATACTTGAATCATATCAACGTAATCGACATGCAAGTGCCGAAAAGGTCCATTGGGCCTTGGCATGACTCCTCTAATTACTTTTAGCATGTGCCCAGCTGTGAACTGTTGGCAAATTATACAGTTCACCAGAAAAAATGCAACGTGCTCTGCTAAGTTCGGTATGAACCAGTCTTCAGCGAGTGTTGCAGCTAGATTCTCTTTTGGCATGTGTGCTGGATAGTGTAACTGCTCCAGCGCTATTTTTAACAGGGCTATAGGCATTACTGGTATAGGCATTATGGTTTACCAGTGCTGTCTTGTCGCCACACGCTTTCAGAGGGGTTTAAAGAACACCATTGTCGCTTCCATAAGTTCTTCTCTTCCTGTGGTGCCTCCCCTTGGAGTTCCATTAACTGTGTTTGTCCCATGTTATTGTAGCTCTCAGATACCTCCGTGCGACAATCATTTTCTCATTCATGTTTGCGACTTCTACATCCATGATCGTCTCGCTCTTGGATGCCATACACTTGGCTTCCGTGTCTGCTGCTTGATTTCCTTGTGAGATAAAATCTGTCCCTTTCGTGTGGGCGGTGCATTTCACGACCGCTATGCCCACTGGGAGCTGTAGTACCTTAATCAGCCTGTCCAATAAGCTTGCATGCTGCACTGGCATACTTTCCGCTCGGAGGTAGCCCCTCCTTTTCCAGCGCCCTAGGCCTGCGTGCACTGTGGACGTCACATAGGCGGAGTCACTGTACACCATTACTTCCTGGTCTGCATGATTCTCAATTGCGAGTATCAATGGCAATAATTCCGCAGCTTGTGTTGAATAGTGAGATGGTATTCGTGCACTAAGAAGCACTCGAAATTCTCCATTTGCTGTGTGCTTTATCACAGCAAAGCCTGTATATGTTTGCCCATCGTCTTGATCGATTCTCGAAGAACCGTCAATGAAGACAATTTCTCCTTCTGTCAATGCATTTTCCTTTACTCTGGGAATTTCATGATAGATTCTTTGTAATTTGCACAGTCATCTATTGGCTCTCCTTCAGTGACTGGCTCTGCTATAAACATAGCTGGGTTCACTATCTTGCATCGAACAATCTTAATCGATGGATTCCATGTGATCACTTTATAAGCAGAAGCTCTCTGAGATGTCAGTGTGCCTTTTGGTTTCTCTAGGATAGCAAATAGCGAGTGCTCGACATACAATGTCATTGAGCAGCCCATTACAATGGCTGTAGCCTTCTGGATGGCGAACACTGCGGCAGCTAAACTTTGTTCGCAAGGGAAATTACCTCTCATCACTGGGTCTAAATTTCCACTATAATATGCCAGGGGCTTGTACTCCAGTGTGGTTCTCTGTGTGAGTACTGCCGTCATAACGCTGCCATTCGTGTGTGAGAACAGGTAGAATTCCTCTGCATAATTGGGAATCCCTAAAACTGGTGCTGTGCAAATGGCTCTTTTGAGTTCAGCAAATCCTTCCTCCATGGTCTCAGACCATTCAATCCTTTCTTTCGTCACTTGTGCCTTCTTTAGGGCCTGAAGCAAAGTCTTGGTGTATGAGCTGTAGTCGAAGACCCATGCCCTGACATAATTACAAAGGCCTAAGAAGCTCTGCATCTGCTTTACCGTGTGGGGCTTGGCTGTGTTCAGTATGGCTTCAGTTCTTTCTGGGGTAACTCTTTTCCTCTCATGTGAGATCAGCTGACCTATGTATAGCACTTCTTGTTGACAATATTGTAACTTCTCCTTATCAACCTTATATCCTTTTTCAGCCAATATAGTCAATAGCTGAACAGAATCGTGTCTGCATTTCTCCTCTGTCGTGCTGCAAATTAAGATGCCATCCACATATTGTAAGACAACACTTTGTAATGCAATATTGCTTAGGTCCATCTACAGGACTCTGTTAAAGATAGAAGGAGACTCACAGGACCCCTGGGATAACCTTGTGCTTTTCAGATGCATTTGTCTGAACGTAAATGATGTCAGATCTTGTGAGTCTTTGTGTAATGGGATTGAGAGAAATGCATTTTTCAAGTCAATCACTGTGAAATATTTCGCCTCAACAGGTATATTACTTAGGATTGTAGCCGGGTTAGGGACTAAAGGGAACTCGCCTCCACAATATCATTTATCAGCCTCAAATCTTGTACTAACCTCCAAGACCCCCCTTTACTTTTTTTCACGGGGTACACTGACGTGTTACATGGTGCCCTGATCCATCATGGCAGAAATTGTCTTAAAAATTCCTTCATCGGCCTACCTGGACATGGGGTATTGTCGTGCTTTTGGAAGAATTGCTCCTGGTTTCATTTTAATTTTCACCTCTCTGACTCCTTTCAATAATCCTATGTCATAGAGGCCTGTGATCCACACTGAGGCAGGCACCTGGGCCATGTCTTCCTCGAAATATTCAGGACGGTTCTGTGCTAACATCATTCTCTGAGGCACTTCTCTTTTGATCATTTTCACCCAAAAGGTGAGGTTCACCTCATCTGCTGTTTCTCCCAGTCTGCGTGCTCATCAAACAGATTGTCGTCCGTGATGTCAGTCAATCTGTAGACTTCTTCAATGGCGATTACGTGCACCATTGTCGGCCTTTATCATCATAAACATCTATCAAAGCCATTTTCCCTCGTATCGCGGCTTTGTGTATCACTAAGGGGAATACTTGTCCCTTTTCCTCGTGCATAGGTATCCTTGGCCTGAACAGAAATTCATCTGGGGTCCTCATGGTTTTCTCAGCAAGGCCTGGCAGCCCTGCCATTAACACACATACTCCATATGCAAATATTTCTGGCTCTAATTGCATACCCGTCATAGATGTGTGCCCTGCGTATGCTCTAATCATTTCGCATACGTTCAGATAGTGCATTCCTGGAGTTGAACCTACTATGCCCTCCTCCGTGAACGAGATTGTCATGTTTAATTTTGTCATTAAATCTCGACCCAAGGTGTTTACTGGTGTTTGTCCTGAATATAACAGTGGTACATTCATATCATATTCTCCTATAGAGACTGGAAGTGCGTTTGTAAAAGGAACACGACTTGTAGCTCCTGTGAAACTCTGAGTATTTATAGCATCGCCGGACAAGTAAACTTTGCCTTCACGTATACACAAATGTGTTGCACCCATGTCAACTAAGAAGGAATATTCTTTATCCCCTATAACGACATCACCCTTCGTTCCTGGTGAGGGTCTGGTGTCACTGATAGGATAGAACACATCAGGGTTCCCAGTGAGCTGTCCTAGTCCATATATAATTTTATCCCAACCTGTGTGAATGGACTTCCCCCATCACCAGTGTTATTCCTTATTCCAGAGTTCACGGCCTGTCCTGTACTTACTGTCTGTGACAGTTGCACCGGTGACTGTTGAGACTGTCCCTGTGGAAAATTCATTGAATTCTGAGGTTGCAAGCCTTGCTTTGTTCCTGGCGTTTGTTGTTGCACTGTGTGATTCTGTGCAACTCCATTTCCTCCCTGCTGTAAAAACACAGGTGGATTCACCATACCTGCTCCTGTTCCTTGGACGTGTTGCATCATGCCTTGATTTCTGCATGTGCGTGCTAGATGCCCTGTCATCCCACACAACCGACATACTGGTGATCATTTGCCCATTTGACATATCTTGATTGCCATTTTGCATGTTTTGAAAGCCTCCTTGATTATTCTGGAAACCTCCATGATTACTGTGCCATCCCCTTCCTTTGAATCCTCTTCCCCTGGGGTAAAACCCTGTATTGCCCTGAATATTCTGCTGTGCATTATTGACTTGTTGCATGCTCGATCCATCTGCGCTAGTTATCATTGCCCCTTCAAGGGTGTATTTTGACAATATGTTCTGTACTAATTTTGCCTCTTCACCCTTTCGTGCAGCTTCTTTTTTGCTATTCTTTTCTTGCAGTAGCCTGCAATAGTGTGCGATGGTCAGCTGTATTTCTGACCATGGTTTGGCCTCGATTCCTACCAATTTCTTGAGCAGTGTCTGTACCAGCTCTGGCAGCCCTTGGCATAATATATGGTAGAACATGGGTATAGATTTCCCCCCAAGATTCCCACGTCTCGAGTACCCACGCGTCTTGGAAATTCTGGATGTAAATCAAAGGGTCTTCTGACTCCTTCATCTTACGTGTCATTATAGCTCCCATGTCGGAAGTGTCAGGATATAGCACTCGTAATGCTTTCCATACCGCGGCTGTGCAATTGTTAAATGGAGCTCCATCAAGCACGGTATTAACTGTGGTCACACCAGGGTAACCTGCCCATGTCCACACATCATCTGCTCTATCACCAAGTATGGCGATTAAGAGACCTTTAATATCCCCTATAGCTAACGTGTTCCCTCCTGTCATTTTTTCTAGCTCATGTATCCATTTTACGGCTCCCGAGGTCAACATTGGAAGCTTATTTTTCAGGTTTTCTCAATCCATGTGTGGCCATGGAATATACTGTGGTCTCGCTCCACCTTTCTCGAGCAACGGAAATTGGCATGCATAGTCCTCTCTCATTGTTCTTCTGTCTATTGCAGGAGTAATATTCCTGCATCGCTGCCTGCCGGGCAATGTCCTTAACCGGCTCACATAGGGTGGTGGAGACACCCCCCTCTGACCGTAAGATACTTCTTACCGTCGGTCAGACTGTGTAGCTGACTCTGATGCCCTCGGTGCAGACCCACTAGAGTCCGGTCATCTTATCCCTGTCCCTCCTGAGAATCGTTTTTTGGGTCTCCTCTCTTCCTCCTTTTCCTCATGCTCCTCTCTTTCAGCCTCAGACATTGCCTATCCCCAACTTGTGCAACGTCTTGCATCATCTTTGTTCCTACTAATTTCCAACCTATCTAGGGACAGTTCTCTATTTCCACTACTTAGGTAGACGTCCTCAGTGTCGTAAAGCTGAGTGCACTCATCTTCCTCCTCCCCTTGGGGTACTTGTTCTAGCCCCATTTCATCATATATTCAATCGATCGTTTCTCTGATGCTTCTGGTGTCGAAGTCATCCTTGATATTCGCCCTAGACGTGCCTGGTAGTGAATCGGACTTAGGAAAGTATTCTTCAATATCTTCCCAGTCTACTACCTGCTCGGGTTTTTTAACCTCCCTTTCCAGCTATTCAAGATCGCGTGCTCTCTGTATTTGCTTGTGTTATATATCATCATCGAATTCTCTGCACTTCCTCGCTTCTTCTCCGACCCTATCTTCTTCCTCTTTCTTTGCAACTCTACGTTCATTTGCCCTTTGGATTTCCTCATCCCTTTGTCTCTTTATTCTTTTCTCCCGTATACTTTGTTCTTCTTCTATCCTTCGCTGCTCCTGTCTGTCTTGATCATTGGCTACTCTCTGTTTATGATCGTGTTGCCTTTCTTGCTCTTCGTGATATAACTGTTCTCCTCTCTGCCTATCTTTTTTCCTTATTCTTTCGTCTCTCAATCCTTTTTCCTTTTCCTTCTCCTTTCTCTGTCCATCGTCTAACTTCTCTTTTTGTTTCGTGTCATCAATGCCTTTGCCATCGAGTTTCAATAGGATCTGCCCTCCCATCCATTTGTTCTGTGTGAATACTATCTCATCAGTTTTATCATCGCTTCCTTTCCATCTTTTGCCTTCTCTCTCTGTATCGAGAGATGTACTTGCTTGTATCTGTCCTTTTCTCTCATTCTCGTGTCTCTCCTTGTCCCTCGGGACCTTGGAGGTGATATCTCTATCTCTATCTTTGTCTGGATTTTCGTCACTACTTTGCATAAGTGACTCATACGCTGGGTTGCTTTACCCTGTGGCTGCTTTAAGTTCTCTTAGCGGGTATAAACCTTCACCCTTACTGTTTTCAATGTTTGTTTCAGATGGGCCCGGCTGGCACTGAGGGCGTCTCACCCCCCACTGTGCATACATTAAGTATCCAGTCTAATGGCGGCTCCTCCTCTTTATCCTGTTGGTATATTTTCCACAACGCTAGACTAGCTAGGCGTTTGTGTAGCTTTTTGCCCTGTGTATGTGGCGTGCAAGTATGTCGTCATGTGTTGCAAAAACGGTTTAGATAACGATCCACCCTGTGGCCATGGCATAAACCTTCTGCATGGTATATTTTCAGCTTAGGTGCATGTTTTGGTAACTGTTTGCACAGGTGTACTAATGGAGTTATGTCTTCCATATTTAAATGTGTTCACTTTCTCTTTATACAACACTTGTTATGTCTTTCGTTATTTAAACAATTCCAACAATATGAGCGAGCACCAATCGTCGCAAACTCCAATCCCGTTTTTCTACAAAATTCTATCTCTTCTATTTTACTCAATAAACATAAGGTTATATCCTACAATATTCAAGTATGCAATCACGTAATTTTCATGCTAGTTCCTCAAAGGAAAAACTTTCTTCCTATGACATCACAACAAATAACACGTAAGACAGACGTTCACAGACTAGACAAATTCCAGCTGGTTACACAGACCTCTGCCTCTAATATTTTACCCCGAAATGGAGTTTTAACTCATCCCTTTCACAGGCGTCTTTAACCGCTGTGGTGACCTATTTGTTCCTCTTCATTCAGGACTCTGGATGCAAGTTTCTTCTAGCCGCTATATTAAGGTGTAGGAATAAGGCGAATCCTCTCTCTTCTCGGGTGTCTCCCCCCCCCCCGGTATCCTCTCTCTTCTCGGGTGTCCTCCCCGGTATCCTCTTTTACTACTTTTAATCACCCTTTAAGTCACTATTTCCTTCCCATATATATATACATATATATACATCCTACTCTACTTTTCACTATATTTTGCTTTCCCGCCTCTCCTGCCGTTCACCCGCTTAGCTGCCGTAGGAGTGGGAAGGGGTTATTTGGGGAAGCACAGGTCCCTTCAGACTTTGTCTGCAGATTCTATTATTACTCTAACCACTGTCTACAGGGAGCTTCAAGGTCTACTCAGCCGTATGGCAAAGGACTCATGATGTTGCAGAGGACCTAAACTTACTTTATGTCGATGGTCAATGGGTGTCTTATCTATTTGATAATCCATAACCATCCGATCTCTGCTACCAAGTGTGCTCTGAGACCCCCAACCAGCCCATAGAGTCAGGGTTTGCTCAGAAGCACTTTAAGACAAGATAGCAGCACCCGTGAGATGGATGCGGGTGCAGATTAATACTCCAACACCAAATCAATAATGACAACTCAACGGTTTGGCAAAGGGAGTCCGTTTAATGACAAGTACAAAAAACGAGGAGTCTCATGAATATCAGCGGATGCTCGATCTTCCTTCTCGCTTCACAACTCCAACGAATTTCATAAAAACAACATCATTTATACTAAAATCTTGTCATCGTTTTTGTGTAACACTTAAAAGTTAGCATGCACTTCTATTGGTTCAGGAAAGGTAACTTTAATATAGGTACTATATCTGTATATGTTAACAGAGTAAAGGGATTGGATGAATACTGTCAGGTGGGGCATCTAAGCCCAACCTTCAAAATGGCTACTGTAGACGCCACTAAAAGTACGACGTCCCATTGGTTCTACTTAACTATAGGACCCTAGATTACTTGGTCCACTGTGATTGGGTTGGCACCAAACCGCACTCATACTTCTCCACTTTGCTTAGCAGCACGCAGAATGGTCGGCCAATGCAGGGTGCCCCTTAGTTCCCCGGCCTTCCTCCAATTATTGTTACAATCAATCATCACTTTAGTGGCCATGTATCAATTAATTCACTGTGGTTGGCCTCGAGACTGCATCTCCTGTCTGGAAAAGTTCTGATATCTTCTCCTGGCCTGTTGCCATACATAGGTGTGAAGGTCTTTTTTCTGCTTGCTCGGCTGGTCACGGGATTCAGACACCATGAATTTGCCTCTTCTTCATGAATTCATGTATTTGATTTTCGTTTCACCCACCACCTGCCTTCTTCTTCTTATCTTGACCTTTCAGAGTAGTATAGTCTGTTCTTTGCTTCAATTAATTGTAGCTACTATTCATCCAACTTGACAGATACGACCTTGGTTTTCCTGGCACGGGTTGCCTCTGCTGAGTTTCGTTTCTGCCGCTTTATTCTTGATTTTGCTAAATATGAAACTCTTCTCGTGTGGCCTTTAGTAACCCTTTGATTGATTCTGCTTTTTGTGCAAAGTGGAAGTATACTTATATAATGTACTTCTTTTGAGGTAGATATATATAGGTGTCGCTTGCCGCACTATCTTTCTACTAAGCATAGCAAGCCGCGTGATTTTCTTAGCTTTCTTGCGGTTTGAAGCATGTGTAAACTGGTTGAATATCTTCATCATGCTCATGGCTTAAGCTTCTTACATTTGACATCTCCCTTTCACTTTGGGTTCGTGATGTCCTTTATTCATGGCATTGCGTCTCTTTTTATCGTTCTCAGGTCGTTATATCTTCTATAAGTGAGTCAGTCCAGGTCCTTCTGATATCACCATTCGTCTTCCATTAAGACCTTTTTGGTTTCTTCAGGGACTGTACTCAGACGATCTCCATTTCGTTTAATTTGTTGATATGGTTTTCTCAATGGGCACCTTACTGTCCATGGTTTCCTTGGTATTGGTACTTCAATAGGTGCTGTTCTTCTGATAGGTACTGGACAGAGCCCCACTGCGGCTCTCTGTTGGTTTATTTGCTCACCATGCGTCAAATATTTCAGTGTGAACGTTCCTCGTACTTCAAAATGGACGGTTGGAGTGCGGGCAGCATTTGGGACCTTCTCTACATCACATAAATCCAAGGGCTGTAGTTGCAGCGAGACTGCAGGCCACCCTAAAGTCTTGACACGGTACTTACTGGGACTCTCACTAACTCCCTTTCCTTCAAAGTCCTGGTTTGCCACCCACCTATTCCAGTCCTAATCTCATCCTCTGCTGTTTGCCTTAGTCTTTTTACTTCAGGGCTCTATGCAGAACCTTCCTTTCTCTCTTTCTCTGTTCTGAGCTTCTTTTCACTCACCTGAATGTCTTGCCACCCCCTCCTAGACCCTGTGGTGTCTTTGGGTCCACCACCTTTGCTTCCTCTCTTCTGTTATTCTTCTGCTCTACTGTTGTGAAGTCTCCCCCCTCCTCAGAGCAATATTTCACCCCTTCACCACACTTCACTCTATCAACTCTTCGTCCACCTCCTTAATGTTCCACCCCATCTGTTTACTTCTTTGTACTACCCCGTCTTTCCCCCTTAATGTTCCAACACTCATCCTTTTCACATTATTATACTACTGCTTCCCTCACCTCTTTGGTGCTCGACCATGCTTTTTACTTCTCTCTATAACCTGCTCCTGCTTCTGGGGGTTTCTCCAATCCACCTCTTCCAATAACTCTTACCCTGACCCCACATCATTTTCCTCTACCTTCTTCTCTTTTCATGTCCAACATTTGTTGTTTGATAACTCTTCCCAACCATTTTAACAGCCCTTTCAGCCTTTCTCGCCTCACCCCCCTGGGTAGTTCTCTCCGCAGGTCTTTGGATCTTTCTCCTCCCATCCCTATAGGCCTTTCTGCTGAAAGCCTCCTTGGGTTTTCTACTCCCAGCCCTCTGAATCTGCCAGCCCTCTGGGTTGTTCTCCTTGGAGACTTCTGGGGCTTCATTCTACCATCCTTATAGAATTGTCTGCTCCTCGCCCTCTTTGTTACTCTCATATCAACCCTCTAGGCCTTCCTCTCTCCAGTCCCTTGGGTATTTGTTTTCCAGGCTCTTGGGCCTCTACAACCACCCCCAGTTTCCTTCTTAACCTAGCCTTTTCTTTGGGCCTCTTCTGCTGTCTCCTGCTCTTGCTCCTTCTGTTCACCTCGCTAGTTGACGCTGAAAGAGCTCTCCCTTATCTCCCTATCCCTCAGCCTTCTGCCACAAGCCCTGCCTTTAATAGGGCATTGGACCTGCTTTCTTGTTTTTCTATGGTGTAAGGGTACTCAGATGTGTTTCTCAAGGTAGCTGGACTGGGCATTGGCTGATGGGCCCTGCCTGTGGCTTGCAGCTGCGATGTGTAAGGTCACGCACAGCTTTGATGTGGGACTTGAGGTAGGCTTGTACCTTTCCTTGGGTGGTCCTCACTTGCTGCCTGACATACCCTAGCCCTGCCCATGGTGTAGACTTCCTTAGCCTAACCTGTCTTGTCTGCATGAGTGTGTAGCCATTGGTAGTGGTCTGATGGATAGCTTGCATTCCATCTCTTGGATCTAGTCCGGCTACCAACCACTTGGTATTATATTGGATTTCTTTACCCAGACAAGGAGAGCAGAGTATGCAGGAGTGTCTGTCTCTGTGGGGTTGCCCTCTCCCAGTTGATTGCCTCAAAGGGCCAGGAGCGTCTAAGGTGACAATGTGATGAGTCCCTTTGTCCTGCGTGTGGCATTGTGGGGCCATCCAGGGGGTTCTCTTCACTCCATTCCTGCACCCAGCATTACCTGGCTTGTGAGGGCACCTGCACCCCCTGGGAATCCCCACCATTCACCAGCAAGAGGCAGATGCAGAGAACTTCATCACACTCTGTTTAGAGCTCTTCCTATTTTTTAGACGAAGACTCGACCGGCCAAGTTAAAGTTTGTTATATCTGGTTTTATTTGGAAGAAGAAAACTCTGAAAAGGAGTCTGAAAAAATTGCAATAGCCTTGATTGAACAGGGCTTATCGCTACCTAAATCTCAATATTATAATTGAGCCTCGATAGTGATACTGTTAAAAAGCCCTTATTTTCATTGAATATATATTCTAAGGCAATTCTCCCCTCACCTAATCTTGGAGAAATATGGAGGTAATTAAGCAACTAGAACTATGTGCGAAATTAGGAAAAAATGTATCAAGCTTTTCATATTTCCCAATTGTATTCCCATTTCTTATACATTGGTTTAATAAAGGTCTTCCAAGGATTTTATTCCTAAGGGACATCTAAAGTTATGGTGGCTGTCCCTTTGCAAACTCTAGAAGAACTTTATGATTCTGAGGGTCTAATATGCTGTTTGGAGCAATTGGCAAGGAGGTTTCAGCTTGGCAAAGATTGTTTTTTAAAAATATTTACAAGTGAGGTATTATCTGATTAATAAAGCTATTTCTCTTTCCTCATTCATATTAGACATGAATTAGGCAAAGTCATTACTGGACGCGGTACAATGTCATTGTATTATTCTGGGATCTTGGGATATGCATTTCACGGTCAAGGTATGGAAGCAAGAATCTAGCCAGTTATATTGCCTGGCACATAATTAAATTAGGGTGAGTTTACATCTCTGTCCTGAAGCTTGTATTTTAACCAGGCACATAATAGTGCATGGCAAGTTATTGCTTCAGTAATATTATACTGCTTACTGGCTTCATCGACTTTAATTGAACCCCTTGCACTACTGCCAATGATTTCAGGTTCTTATGTATCTTTTCCATCCATTTTTGAACTGCAGTACATATATCGGCCATAAATGTAAGAGAAATTAAGCCTTTTTATGGTGCATGTGCCCTTCAAATAGCACAGCGCTCATACGATATAGCTGTTGTCTAAGCCCTCTCCTGCAACACTCCCTAGAACATGACCTAGACTACTCTACAATCGGGCAATGGATGACTCCACCGTAATTAGGGATCCACTATTTTGCTGCAAGATGCCCCTCTAAAGCATCACAGGCTACCACATTGCAAGTCCACACCATGACCAGGGGTTGGAAAGATAGCAGGATACGAGTTGAAGAGAGGGACAGAAAAGCTAGCATGTCTTCTTTGAGTACAACAATATATCAATCAATGAGAAACATGAGCCTTAGTACTAACAACCAACCTACATGATCTTTGACCATCTTTATTTGAAGCTACCTACTTAGATACCTTCTTGAGCCAGGAACAGATGACTCACTCAGCTCCAGCAATCAACACAACATATGCAATACTGCTCCAAAACAAGAGAAGCAATTCCATTCTTCAAAGACATTAATTTATGTCCACGCCAAGTTTCTTACCCGGACCCATACTACGAAACAAACCATTAGAAACATTTCAGTGAAGGAATCATCACAGAACACACACCTTTTATCACTAAACATTAGTGTATCACTAATTGTCTATGGAACCAAGATGACTACCCCAAATGCAGGAAGCACTTGCTCAGTCTCTTTGAAAAGAATGCAACTCTCCTGAGAGTTTTGAAGCTGCAACTTCTAAAGAATGAACAACCTGTGTAAACCAGACAACACTGGGCAGATGCAAAGAAAAACTTGGAACCAGGGGCATTCTCAACAATGCCGTTCTATAGCTAAACACTCTATGACTGTCTTATGACCGTCTTAGCAAGGACAAAACAGTTCACATCACTGTGCCTGACTCCCAGATAACTACTCTGTGGTTATACATGAGGCCATCCCCTTAGGGTACAAGATGAAACTACAAGATAGCCAAATCCTCTTCCTTCAATTCCAGAATAGCCAACGCTAAATTGGAATCAAAGGAACGGTTTGCCATTTATAAAGAGCTGGCGGCCCCGCCAACCAACACCCAAGAAACAGTAAAGGATGAAGCATAGTGCAACAACATTAAAAAAGCTATGATAAATAAAATAAACACCCTCCAAGGAAAAATAAAAGCCCACCTCAATGCCTTAACGAAAACTACCCACACACTCTGCTGCAAACGGTCACCATGTCAAAAAGGATAGCCAACCTTTCTCTTTCAGAGAAGTCACTGAAAAAGAAGTCATAGGCTCATGGAAGGAACCAAACCCGCCTCCTGCAGAGAGGACACCTGCCCTGCAGGGTGTTTTTTGAAACAACAACCTCACCACTGTTTCTTCACCAGTGCTCTTACTTTGGAGGACCGCCTCTCCTTCTCATTCAGCATCTTCATCTAAGCAGCCCGCTACCAAAATTGATCAAAGAACCCCTAACATCATTCAGGCCCAGGGGCGTCTTGTGGGGGTCATCAGGGGTCCCAACTGCTACCCCCTGTGTTCTCCATTGCTACTCTGCAAAGAAATCCACCCCAAAAATGTTTTTTTTGTTCTTTTAAACTGAAGCTCCTGGTCTAGCGGGGTCCCCCGCAGCTGTGGCAGTGGCACTGCCAGACCAAGTCTGGGGGTGCCCCAGCGCAGTGTTCACCCATCAGGGTCAACGCTAGACTGGGGCTTGCAGCGTGAGAAGGAAGCTCTTAGTAGGGGTTGGAGCTGCCCGTGACATGTGGCTAGAATGGCATTTTGTTACAGCCAATTTAGTCATTGCTTACTGTGGCATGACATGTATTTCTAGTCATCTTTGATAAAGCAAGCATGATAAGTAGCATTACCTCTCTAGACTGATGTTTTGGTGTAGCGGCCTGTATATGTCTTACTGTTGCATGACTTTTTATTAAATGGGCATCTATGATGAAGCAAGGATGATAAGTGTTCTTATGGATCTAGACTGGCTTACATTGGAACCAGTTTGGACATGTTTTCTTTTTGTGACATGTCACTCTTAATGGCCAAACCAACCACATTATGTTCTTACATAGGAGTACAGGCATATATCGGCAGAGCCAGCTTTGTGCATAGTACCAGTAATGAAACTTTAAAAAAAATCTCAAAGCAAACATGAGTATGTTCTTATATGGGAACACCAGCATATTTTGGTGGAGCCGGCAAGGAAATGTATGGGCACATCCAGCATGAAAATATTTTTTACACTGCCATATATTGAAGGAACCGGCATGCCAATGCATTGAGAGATGCACTTGTGCCATTTTGGTGACTTGCATCTATTGTACTTTTTTCATGAGTTACAATATACCCTACAAAACCGATTGCAAACCGTCTGACCTTCTGCCCACATTTTCACAGAAAGTGTGCTGTGTAATGCACCATTTTAACCCATTATTGAAAACATTTTCTCATAGGAGGGGGAAGAATCCACCTGACCCCCACCACCACCCCAAACCCATTTTCGTTAGTTCGGGCCCCCTCATTATGCTCGGTTGCAATCGTATATTTGTGGCAAATATTTACAGCCCCCGTATAAAACAACTTACCAGCCACCACTGCTGATTTACTTCTTTCACTTGGAGTAGTGCATGCCCCTGCAGCAGCATATTCATCATGGACATTGCCACATGTCGTGGTCCGGAACAGCCTGTGGTGTGGCGTACCCGGTGCTTTGTTAAGGAGCTTGGGTTGGGTGGGGGGCTCAGCATGGCTCATAGGTGGGCCCCCACATGTTGTGCTATGCCACTGATTGGGCTCTGCTCAGCATGAACACATTAAAGTGTGATGTGAATGGTTGAGAGGGGCCACAAACTCGACCAGCACCCTGTTCTGGTGCAACACTGTTTAAATAAGCGTTGGACACCGAGACTCAGAAGTGAGAGAGCCATGGAGTGAGCCACCCCTCCTCACTCAAACTCCTTATTGGAAAGGGCTTTGTGGAAGCTTCATTCACAGGCCGGTCCTGGGGCATCATTGAATAACGCACATAGAGCTCTGAAAATCGTAGATGCATTCAGCTCCACTCTTGAGGGCAGTGCACCCACCCCTCCCTACACCTCACCCCATTACAAAAGATTAAAGAAGAGTCATGTATCAAAGCCTAGGACATTAAGATGTTATGTTCTGTTCTGGGTTGTGCGGGACAACATGCGGTTGCTTGACACATAAGAAAGATAAATGCACATGGAGACAGATGACCTTAGCTAACACCCGCACAATAGGTTTCTTCTATCGTAGTCGTACCTGACTCATAGATGAATTTATAACCAGGGAATTCTGTTGATATTAAATCCTAGTCAATGATTTAATTTTCAGGCCTTGCTCATTCAGCATTCTGCTCCTGGGTAAACAGACAGTGCGTGCCTCCCCAGGTCATTGCTTTTATTGGCTTTTTTAACACATCAATGCCACAGATAACAAGTACTTCTGTGTCCATTGATCTATAGATGTTTCATGAACTAGCTGTAGCCTGTCTTAGAGATTTCAGTTACCCTGTTACAAGTGCTGCATTATGTATGTTTTATATATAGGCTCCACGTTGAATCTGGAAAATGACATTCTCCAAATTTGTTATTGTGAACAAAACGCCTCCCTCTGTGCCTCCGTACATATATCTGGCTGAAATGCGAGTGCCTGGAAACATGGGTATTAGATGCATCTGAAGGTTGTGTGCCATCACTTCCTGTGATGTCATTTAGGGGTGGGGGTCAAATGTCACCACTTCCGGTGATGTCATCGGAGGTCAAGGGCCGTGTGATGTCGCTTCTACTACCCCAGGCATTTTGGCGAAATGACGTCGCTGTTCAGGCCTTGGAAGTAGATTAAGCTGGACATTCTCCTTAAATCATATGAAGCATCTGCATGTCTATACCCGATCAGAAACTAGGCATCAAGACCAGACACACAACTTAACATACTTTATATATGGATATCATGGACCCTCAACATTATGGCTCCAAAGAAGCTCTTCAAATGTTCACCAAAGAAGCATGTGGCCATAGGGTTCACTACCAAGCTCGATCCTCACAATAGGAAATTGGACACTGTGGAGAAACTGCAGAAAAAAGACCTACCTGTGAAAATCCAGTAGGTGTTTCACTGCCCAGACTCTGGGGATCCTTTGCCTCAGGTGTCCAGGGCACTGTCATCGCCTTTGGATCAAACCCTTGGGGTGGACAAGTGTGTGAGGATCATCTGAGTGGGAGGTCCTCAGGGAGTAGGGCAGAGACACCTAATGGCGAGAACACTGAGGCATACTTGGGGCAAGGCCGTGCAGAGGAAGGAGCAGCTCTTCCAGAGAGGTGGTGAGCCAGGCAAATGAGAGCAACAGACCAGATGACTAAGAGAAAGAAGCTAAAGGCCAGAAACCCATTTTACCAGCAATCGTTGAATCCTGAAAGCTACGAGGGCTATGCCAGCTAAGCAGGCTGGGAAGAAAGAGCAATTGTATCCAGTGCAACAAGGTGAACAGCTGTCCTCCCGGGTGAACGGCAGAGTTGGGTAGGCACCAGTAACGGCCTTGACTTCAAATTAAAAGGCACGGCAAGCAGGCAAGCCTCTCAACGCAACTGGTGAGTCAATTGTCTGGTCTGTGATTAGGAGTGCCTGCAACTGTTGCTAAGGGGAAATGAAGGTTACGCATGAGAAGATATGCCATGAGAGAAAAGTGAGCCCATGGTTCGGAATATTGACTCACAAGTACTAAGTAGCAGAGTGGTCAGGCAAAAAGGAAGTAGTCCATTCGAAAGCCTCTGTGAAAGGTTGTGAAGTAACAAAGACCGAAAGAAGTGAAATAAGTGAACGCGTAAAGGCAGGCACATTTGAAAGGCCTAAATCAGCCAGTTTGATCCTGGCAGAGGGAAACTGGGAGTGTAAAATTAACTTTGGTGAAACTAAGAAATGCAAGTACCAAGATGCATTGCAAGGGAAAAGGAATGATTTTGAGAATCCTATGGTAAAAAGTGGAAGTGGTCATGTCAAGGTAAAGCAAAAGTTCTCACAGTTGCGAAAGTCTTCGACAAGTAGGAAAAGACTCGAGCCCGACGGAGGGAAGTCTTGAGAAAGATATGATGAAAGCATGGGGAAGGGAACCCAGGAAAGCAAATAAGTAAGAAAAGCTTAAGCCCGATTTGAGGGGAGCTTAAATGGGACTATAACCAAATTGAGAGACATTTTGTTGAACTGTAACCAGATTGAAAGACACTTGTTGAGCTGTGCAGAAAAGAAGGGGGCTAACCTGGACTTGGGGAGCTGGGAAACCCTAGTGGTTGAACCCTCCAGTTTTTGTGACTGACAATTCCAGAACCTAAGGCGGCTCTGGGAGACAGAACAGATTGCCAAGGTGTCCGCAAGCCAGAGTGTGCCTGAGTGCAAAGACTTCCTCCTAAAACCTGCGTGCCATATAACGTGGGGAGGAGGAGCCATAGTGATACATATTTCTGCCATTCTGACATTTTTGTTTCACACTGATTATTCCTTTGAGAATACATTTCCCTGTACACATTTATAGTAATAGAGTAAGGGCAGGCATCAGGTTTTCTAGTTTAAATATTATGATTTGGACCAGACTGACCAGGACTGTTTATCTTTTATTTTGATGTTCGAGCACGCTCCCATCTTAGTGTTAGGGCAAGATAGGAGTTTTACAACCCCCTTCAAAGTAAATAAAGGTTTTCAAACTTGTGAATATTGTGACAGTGCCTACTTGTGATACCATGCCTTCCTCACATACCAGAGACAAACTAGTTAACCAACAGCTTTGGATCTAGGTAGCAGAAACAATCAAAGCAGAATAAGCTCATTAAACACTCTGCGTTTTAGCACAACATGACCAAAAACAAATGTTCACAGTGATCCACAGATTCAACAACCTTCTGATGAAATTACTACTGCTCTGTGGGAATACAGGGATGACTAGTGGTTTCTAAACTCCTGCTCTGCCCCACAATTCTACTAAACTGGCAGTGATCTCAATCATAAAGATGAAACCGTCACAACATGAATGTTCGCTTGCTAAGGTAGCATGGGCCAAGGTCAGGCTATACTATTTGAGCGTGTGAACCAGTATGAAATCTTCCAAACAATAATACTAAAGTAAGCCCCAAAATAAAATTAATATCCAATCAAGGTTCTATGAAAATAAGACTTTCATTAAACGAAAAGTATAAACAAACTATTAAAAACTGTAACGATCCCTCCCCTACCCGCCGTAAGGAAATACAGACTTTGTGAGAAAGAGGCACTCTGGAAATTGAAAAACAGGGGTCTGTAGGTTACGAGAATGGGAGAACAGTCAAACAAGTTGAAGAATATGACTTTAAGGTTATAAGTGGGTTCTTAAATGTCACTAGGGCTGATAGAACAAGACCAAGGGGGACAAAACCACTGTTAGATACCACATTGATTTGTTTCAGCAGTTTAACAGCGGTGAGCCTCACTCAAAGCTGTGTTTCCAGCATCTCCTGACTCTGCAGCCCTGGACTGCCTCTGAGGTAGCTTGATTAGTTTCAATATGAGTCTGGCGTCCATCTTTCCATCATGGCCACCTTAACCACATTATGTTTTCTTCTGCAGCAAGCTTCTATGTCACTCATCTACCTGGCCTTTCTGCGTGTATACACTTATTGGTCAACAGGTTACTTTATCTTCTTTGCATATATGATTTCTTCATATTCGATTCTGTTTCGTTTCATACAACTTTATTTCGATCTATAAACAGATCATAAAAGTCACATACAAAATTTAGAACATTAAGAGTCACGCTGAATGATAAATATCATGACTAAAAGTACAGCATAAAACTGACACTTAAGATACACAGATAATATTGATAAAAAAGATAAGAAACAATTAATTAACCATCCAGAACTAACACATTTTACGTCTATGAGGTAATATATTTTGACCTCTTTCTCCAGGCCTGGAGTACATTGTTCCCCATGCAATTGGTTGCTACTTAACTTTCCTCTGCCAAACAAAGATAGAGGATGCTTCTTACACAAGACTGTTTAAAAATCAGCATCAGATATTTTCTTCTAATCGAAAGATACTCTGGACAAAAGAAGATAAAGTGCACTGTGCTTTCAACTGCATTTGGGCAAAATGGGAAGGCTGCTGTGTTGCTCGTATACCACTTGTCCTTTAAGCTAGCACGGGGCAAAATACTAATACGCAGCTTCATATAAAGAATTCTCATTAATTTCGGCTGCATTCTGTCTAAATAATATTCAAAACCAAGATGTTCCTTCCTTAACAGGTAAGGGGCTAAACTAATTAAACGTACACGTTTCACTCGGGTTTCACTCTACCACCTGCTTTCATAGGCCTTTTTTAATTGCATTTCAAAATGTCTTGGAATTGTTTCGGGTTGCAGCCAATAGCTCTCACTCCCCAAAACAGTCAACTCATTTCTTATGGACGTTAGCCGGGGTAATTTTGATCTTCCCAGCTGGGTTAAGACATTCTTTACAGCTTTACAGCTTTTCTGTAATTACCCAGGTTACAGTTTGTCCAGAGTCGAGCCCAGAGAAACAATGGCCTCATTTCACATATGAGGCTAATGCTCATAATCGATTACATGTTTCTCTTGTTACTTCAGTTACATCTTTATTCTTTAAGTATTCGCATATCGTTTTAGTATGTCTTAGTATATTTTCTTCATGATGCCATTCTGCCCTTACTTATAGCTCTATTATGTCCAATGGTGTGTGCCGACGTCCTTTCACCCTTTCAGTGCAAGGGTACATTTGATATGGTTGTTTGAGTGCATATCGCGTCTCATACACTCTCTGTGGTATTTGGATGATACCTGGTGTCCCACATAATGCTCTTCTCCTGATATCGCAGTATGGCAGAGGTGAGGGTGCGGGAGCTAAGGATGGCATGTCCACTTTCTCCTTTACAAGGCCATTTCACATGTTCCCCTGAAGCAGAGGTCTGTACCCTACTTGGAACTCCTTATTTTCACCCCACTGGCTGTGAATATTGGGCAGTTGTTATCCCAGAATGTTTCCAGTGACATCTTGTAAGAGGTTTTAAGACGATGGGTGGTGAAGATTCAAGAAGATTCAATTAAGTGAGGCCCTCACCCCCTTGTATAATAATTTTGTCACAGTGAATTAATTCATTCCAAGCCTTCTGTAAAGGGCCCATCCTTGGGTTATTCCTTGTGAGGATAGTACCAAGAGTGCCTTGTCTGTAGTAGGTTAGGGGGTATCAGGAAGGAAGTGTAGCCTGGTGTTCAAGATGGCTGGACCCTTTGCCCGTGTATATGTCATCTGCTTAGCTGCACTATATTTACCACCTCTCCTGCCTGCATGAGATCAAAATGACTGCAGTATTTATGTCACTAGTGTGACTTGTAAAATGTAATGTAGAGGTCCCTTTGAAGCTCCCATCCCTCACCCTAGCCCTGGAGGAGGTATGTACTGCTGTGCCAGGGAGGTGTCAAATGTATAGGGGACAGGTCCACCATCCGGTGTGGGTGAAACATTAAAGCCATATGCTAATTCACAAATGGCCCTGAGGTGGCAGATCAGTGGAAATAAAGTGAAATTTATATACTGACATCACTTCGCGGTTTGGCAGTTTTAACTATATCCTCATATGCCATCAAACTAAATGTAATTATATATTTATATTTAAACAAAGTTCTGCCAACAGCCCATGGCAATTAAATATAGTTTGAATTATTTGGGTACCCACTTTAAAGTCAAAGAATTAATTTGATTCCAGCCGGCGGTTTCTGGAATGTACATGCCACTCTGTAGCCGCCTTGTTTCCGAATCAAATTGCAGGTGCTGGTGTGTCAGTAGGCAGAGCCCAGCAAACTACTTGTTTGAAATATATTTTTTAGCATGAAGGAAAACAAGACCTGTTCAGCAGGGTCCACTTTCTAGAGTGAAAATCAGCATAATTTTACACAGCAAAAAGAATACAGACGCATGATTGCACACCCTCCCAGATGGCATTCTGTCACGTTATGCTGGGGGCACCACCTCTTAATCTCTTCAGATAAGTAGTGACACTACAAATAATGATCAAAGAACCTCTAACATCAGTCAGGCCCTGGGAAGAGAATAATCTGTAGCTGCTCCTTGAAAAATGAAAGTGCCTAAACCTCAACCGCTGATCAGAAACGAGACAGGAAGACAGACAAAGAACGTAACATTCCTTAGATCGGAATATCAAGCACCCTCAACATTATGGCCTCAAAGATGCCTTCCAAGATGTTTGGGAAATAGGCATGTCACCAAATGGTTCACTCCCAAACTCAGCCACCTCAAAAAAGAAACCTTGACACTCTGGAAATGATCTACCACAGACAAAACAGTTTAACATGAACACCTCTTGATCTACAGAGTGGAAACAATCAAAGCAGAAGAAGCTCACTACACAAACCATAGAGTTGGCACAACATGGTCAAAAGGATTCAATATCCACATATTCAATAACCCTTGTGCCTGTAACAAGCATCAACACCATACCAAATGTTTTGCAACTCAATTGCAACAAGCTTTAACAACAACATTCCACCAATCCAGGAGGACCAAGGTAGGAAAGTTCCAACACCACTGATCCCAGCCAAAACGAATCTTAGGAAATAGCACTGAATGGACCACCCATTCATCCCATCTCAGTACAGGATTTCCTAACCCAGGTCATTGATGGCAATCCAGCAGGTTTGCTTGAAGACCATGCACTACCAACATCTACAAAGCAATAAAGCAGCAACCTAGACTTTACCCTTTCTTTCATGTCCTCCTCAATAAAGGCATTGAACAAGACATCAACCCTCGTGTTTCCACAATAGCCTTTGACAAAGCCTAATTTAAAATCTCCCAACCGCAGATTCCAATTAGAAAACTCCTGACCAATCTCCGGACAAAGAGACTCAAAGTTCATATACCAACAGTTCCGGGAACACAAGGAAAGCTACTATATCCTCCACGCGTCACCACATGGATTCAGACCAATAAGATTAACATAATCTACACTGTGCTCTGTATGGGACATGCTAAAAAAACAATGTTAACACCAACTCAACTACTGCATTCACTCTATTCGATATCTCTGGCAGATACCATTTTATCGGTCAGGTAATCCTGCTTAAAGGTTTAGTAGGAATGGCTTTATGTTGGATCAGTTTATTCCTCCATCCTGCCATGTTCCTCGAGCCTCACCTTGGCATACCCCAATGATTCAGCCTCTTGTCCCGCCTTTTAAATATGAACATGAGCCCTGCAGAGTGAAGAGATCAAGAGACCACTTGAAACAAACCAAGGTGGTCTTAAGATTCAGAAGTCTTTTTTAAACAATTGAAATGCGAAGAGATTAAGTAGAAATGTGATAATGTGATGGAAAACCTAAAACAGTATAAACAAGCCAGCTGTCTGGAGGAACAAAATCCATCAGTCCTTCCCCCTCTCACTTGATCCTTTTGGGGTTTGAGTGTGCCCACACTTCTTTTTTGACTTTTGTGCTTGCATGCTTGGCTTTTGTAGAATGTCTTGAGGATATCGCTCCTCCCAGGGTGTTCAATCGGGACCACCAGCACAGATGATCCAGGTCATCTGGTTGTGGGCCCGATGTTAGGGCCAGGAGTGGTCAGACTTAGTTCCCTGGTTCACAGGTAGCAGACTCTGCCACAGTCTCCTCTCAAACACCCTAATAGCTCCTTGCCTTTTCACTTGGGCACTACACAGTATCTCTTGCCTGCGTCTCCCTTGAAAGTCTCACCACAGTCTGCTTTTTTCCTCCCCCTGTTTGCTTTTCTCTTCTCCCCCTCTACTTAACTCTCTTAGTCACTCCAACTGGTTCACCTCATCTCATTTTCTTTAGGTTGCTTGTCACTACCGCCTCTTTATCCTTTGTTGTTTCTTCCTCCTCCCTGTATATCATTTCACTGTATTTTAGCTCAGAGCCACCCATCTTATTTTCCTCCAGTTCCTTTCCCTGAGTTGCTCTCACCTCAACCCCTGGATAGTCTCTCTCTCCCTCCTTCACCTCGCCTATTTTCCTCATCTTCCCCACCTCCTTTACTTCAGTTATTCTCGCCTCTTCCTGACAGTCTCATTTCCCTCCTTCGTCTCTGCTCCCTTTACTGTACTTCATTCCCTTCTTTGCCACAATCTTATTCTTGACATCTCTTCTCCCTCTATAACCTTCTCACTGCACTGATGTGCCCAACTCCCACATCCCACACACCACCAAAACCTCTGGGTCTTTTTATAGTCTAGCACATCCGTCCGCTGGCGACATGATGGTGGCCTTACCTTTGGATAGAGTTTCAAGGTATAGTAAGCCTTATCATTGGGTTACATACATATTACAGAACCCACCAGCTGCTGCTTTGCAGGGGAGGAGTGCTTCTCCTGTTGCGATCACTCTCACTGTCATCTCTGTCCACGTTGCCTTCCATGAACTATCAGAGTCCGTATCAGACGAGTCCTCACAATTCGTTGATTCATCTCTCTCATGAGTCAGGTCACCTTCAAATGATCGGAAGAATGAATAGTCCTGGATTGGCCATGAATCTCTCTACTGTTCCGTTGGCTTGGGGCCAGAAAGGTGTGATTTTGCGGTGCTGGAAACCAAGGTGTTCTGCAAACATAGCGAAGTCATGCCCGCCAAACGGGGGTCCATTATCTGACTTCACAATGGTGGTGATCCCATAGTCAGCAAACGTTTTGTCCGGTGCTGGAATGACCGACTGAGCACTCATTGAATGGATCAGGCGAATTTCCAGAAATCTGGACATCTCGTTCAATATAACCAGTATGTATATGCTGTTAGCTAGTGGACTAAACATATCGACGGCAACCTCGTCCCACACTTCCTGTGGCATGGTTGTCATTTTAAGTGGTTCAGGAAATGTGCACGGAGTGACTACCTTGCACTCTATACATTTCCCTAGTGTCTGTTCAACTTTGTCATCCATCTGCTGTCTCTTCG
The DNA here is from genome assembly GCF_040938575.1 of Ambystoma mexicanum. Classification (NCBI taxonomy): domain Eukaryota; kingdom Metazoa; phylum Chordata; class Amphibia; order Caudata; family Ambystomatidae; genus Ambystoma; species Ambystoma mexicanum. The sequence goes on along the minus strand of NC_090929.1, from coordinate 991,090,357 downwards.
TGGACACAATGCCACAGTGTCCTGTGTGTGCCATGTCAAGTGCCTGGTCTTTTTTAAGCTTACAGGGATGACCATCCTGTTTTCCTTTAATATTGGTCCTTGCGGGGAGAAAGACAGAGTGTGCCTTGTGAGGCAGAATGTCTGGAATTGTTTCTCTTCTGCTGCTGACAGGGGCTTTTTGTGCTTGTTTTTGTGATGCCACTTGCCAGATGTTAAGCATTGTCTTACTGTTGTGAGTAGCTGATCTTTCTTCGTACCTTCCAATAGTTGCACAAACGTGATTGATTTTGGTTGTTTATGAGGTAATTTAAGTATTGGTTGGCCTTGATGAACTGTCTCTTATCTTTGGTGGGTAAAGGATATCTGGACAGGAAATCAGTGGGATTTCTCTCTTTGCCCCGGCGATGTATGATGGTGAACGAATATTCTTGTAAACGAAGTACCCATCGTGCGATGTGAGGTGGCTTCTTTTCGCCGTTGGCTTCCCGTATATGGTTGTGAGGGCTTGATGGTCTGTAATGATGGTGAATGGTCTACTATATAAGAACAAAAGATAATGTTTGCACGCCCATACAACAGGGAGGCACTCTTTCTCTTGTTGCAAATATGCACACTCGGCTGGAGATAGGCTGTGACTTGCACAGGCCACTACGTGTCTTGCCGATGCTGGTGACGTGCCTGGTTTTATTTGTGCTAGGATTCCCCTAAGACCAACAGGGTTAGCGTCAACTGTCAGTTCGGTTTCTAGTTCTGGGTCGTAGTAGGCCATGCACGAGACAGAAGCAATACTTTTTTTCTATTCCTTGAAATGCCTCCTCAGTCAGTCGACCAGGAGAATTCTTGCCCTTTGCCAGTGAGTAACCGGAGCAGTGTGCTGACTGAGGCGAAGTCCTGAATGTACCTAGTGCAGTAACTTGCCATGCCTAGGAATGATCTGACGGCAGACTCCGAGGTTGGTGTGGGAGCTTATACTAGCGCTTGTACCTTGTCCGGGGCTGGTTGTAGACCTTGGTGCGAGAAGATGTGCCCAAAGACTTGAGCATTGATTTGCTGAGCTCACACTTAACGCCATTTAAGGTTAGGTTGTATCTTTGAGTGCCATACACACCTTCCGGAGCGTGTCATCATGTGCTTCTTGTGTTGCTCCGAAAATTAGAATATCATCTCTATATTTCAGGCAATGGGGAATATGTTTGATGACCTGGTGTATCTTGTTTTGAAAAATCTCTGCAATGTAGGATGCCCCAAAAGTAAGATTTTTATACCTGAAGTGCCCTAAATGTGTAGAAAAAGTGGTTATGTAACGATAGTCCGGATGTAGCTCGAGCTCATGATAGCCTTTATTTAAGTCTTGCTTGGAAAAGACTTTCGCCCAATGCAACGCATCATATCAGTCATCCGAGGCGCTAAATGCCGCTCTCTTTCTAATGCAACATTGGGTGCCCTCATGTCCACTCAGATGCAAATGCTTGCATTGTTTTCCTTTTTTGGTACGGGCACAATGGGGGTACCGATGCCGGTTCAATAATGTCCAGGTCTAATAGAGACTGTATCTCGTCCTCAATGTGTTTCTGAATGTTGAGGGGTATTCCCTGGTAATGTGCTATCGGTTGAACGTGTTAGTATGCAGCTTGATTTGCTTCCCTTTTAACTTTCGGAGACCTTTGAATAGAGCCGGGAACATTTTTGTCATCATCTCTTTTGGGCTGGTCATGTATGCTGACATGATCTGATACATCACATGCACCAGGTCCATCTGGATGGCCAAACAGAAGCTAAGGATGCTTCCACCTGGGACTTCACAATTGATTACACATATTGTGACCTTCAGGCTCTTGTCTTTGTATGTACACGTGGCCTTGAACATTCCCTTGCAGTCAAGCAGTGTGTTTGTGCCATACGGATACATGTCAATGTCTGCCTTCTTTAGTTCTTTCTTGTAGTTGAGAGACTTGTAGGTCTCTTTGTTGATGACATTAACTGTGGCTCTGAGGAATTCACAACTGAGTCCATTTATTTGCAACAGAAGAGTTGGGCTGTATTGGGTTGCTGTGGCATTTCCTATGGCATGTACATAGCCTCTTTTCCGGTCACTGCTCGATGATGATGAATCAGACTCATGCCGCCGTCTTGGCGAAGCTTCCAGATATCTTATTTTCAGTCGTGGTGCTCTTCTCTGTGATTTACTCTTGTATCTTGACTGCCCACCGTCTCTTCTTCTGTCTTCATGTTACCTGTCCCTGTGAGCCGAATCCCTGGTTCTACTGTGCGAGCTGTGTCTGCTGGGCGCTGGAGATCGTCATGTTCTTGGTCTAGGGCATGGGTGTATAACTTACGGGCCGCGGGACAGCTGCGGCCCACCATGCTGTTTTGTTCGGCTCGCCAGCAACAAAGACTTTCCTAATGGAGGGCAGCCTGCAAGCAGCATCGGCCGCCCTCCATTAGGAAAAGTCTTTGTTGTCTTCCGGGCCAGATAAAACACTGGCCCTCATTGGCTCAGAGCACACACACCACGTAGCTCCTACAAGCCACATAGTGCGTGTATGCTGCACCAATGGAGTGCCAGCACTACGGCTGGCGTGGGCAGTAAGACTTGATGCCGGAAGGCATTTCAGCCTTGCTACGCCAGTCGTATTAGCAGACCTCGCCAGCGTTCCAGCTAGCCTGCCTTCCAACACGTCCGGTAAGTACAGATTTTTGGGGGGAGGTGTTTGTGTGTGTGTGAGGTCTTTGTTCTGCTTGTATGTTAAGATGCAGGGGGGAGATGTGTCGGGTCTGCTTGAATGTTTGTTTTTGTGTGCAAGTGCGGTGCATGTTGCGATGCTGGGTTGGTGGGGGTGTCGGGTCTGCCTGAATGTTTGTTGTTGTGTGCACATTCAGTGTATGTTGAGATGCGGGGGTGGGGTGTGTGTCGGGTCTGCCTGAATGTGTTTGTGTGCAAGCGCAGTGCATGTTGAGATGCGAAGGGGGGGGTTTGTGTCGGGTCTCCCTGAATGTGTTTGTGTGCAAGTGCAGTGTATGTTGAGATGCTGGCGGGGCGGGGGGTGGGTTTGTGTCGGGTCTGCTTAAATGTTTGTTGTTGTGTGCACGTTCAGTGTATGTTGAGATGCGGGCCCGGGGTGAGTGTCGGGTCTGCCCGAATGTTTGTTGTTGTGTGCACGTTCAGTGTATGTTGAAATGCGGAGGTGGGGATTGTGTCGGGTCTGCCTAAATGTGTTTGTGTACAAGTGCAGTGTATGTTGAGATGCAGAGGGGGGGGGTGTGTCGGGTCTGCCTGAATGTGTTTGTGTGCACGTTCAGTGTATGTTGAGATGCAGGGGTGGGTGGTCCGGGTCTGTATGGGTGCATGCTTGTGAGTTTGTTTGGTGAATTTGGGGGTGGAGGGTTCGGGTCTGTATGGGTGCATGGTGTATGCTTGTGAGTTTGTGTGCTGAGTTGAGGAGTTCGGGTCTGTATTGGTGCATAGTGTATTGGTGTATGCTTGTGAGTTTGTGTGCTGAGTTGGGGGTTCGGGTCTATATGGGTGCATCGTAAGATAGGTCAGTGACAACGTGCTCGCCTTGGAAGCAAGACGACACAAAGCAACACAGGTTCGAACCCCGGGTCCGTGCTTAGAAACCTCTGGGTATTTAAGCACGTTATAAATATGCAACTAAGACAAAAACAATTATGCAACTAAAAAAATAAAAACATAATTCCTGTAACAGCGCCTCAATGCCTGCGGGCTGTGTGAGGACTTTAAAAATGGAAAAATAAATAAATAAAAAATAAATAAATGGTGTATTGGTATATGCTTGTGAGTTTGTGTGCTGAGTTGGGGGTTAGGGGCTCGGGTTTGTATGGGTGCATGGTGTATGCTTGTTAGTCTGTATTCAGGGGTGGGGGTTTTGGGATCTGTATGGGTATGTATGCATTGTGCATGCTTAGGGCCATGGGGCATAGTGTTTGGTTGAGGGGTGGGAGTCATGGGGTATAGTGTTTGGTTGGGGAGTCGGGGCCATGGGGCATAGTGTTTGGTTGAGGGGTGGGGGCCATGGGGCATAGTGTTTGGTTGAGGGGTGGGTATCATGGAGCATAGTGTTTGTTTGAGGGGTGGGGGCCATGGGGCATAGTGTTTGGTTGAGGGGTGAGGGCCATGGGGCATAGTGTTTGGTTGAGGGGTGGGAGCCATGGGGCATAGTGTTTGGTTGGGGAGTGGGAGCCATGGGGCATAGTGTTTGGTTGGGGAGTGGGAGCCATGGGGCATAGTGTTTGGTTGAGGGGTGGGTGCCATGGGGCATAGTGTTTGGTTGAGGGGTGGGGGCCATGGGGCATAGTGTTTGGTTGAGGGGTAGGATATATGGGGCATAGTGTTTGGTAGGGAGGTGGCGGCCATGGGGCATAGTGTTTGGTTGAGGGGTGGGGGCCATGGGGCATAGTGTTTGGTTGGGGGTGGGGGCCATGGGGCATAGTGTTTGGTTGAGGAGTGGGGGGCCATGGGACATAGTGTTTGGTTGAGGGGTGGGTGTCATGGGGCATAGTGTTTGGTTGAGGGGTGGGTGCCATGGGGCATAATGGTTGGTTGAGGGGTAGGAGCCATGGGGCATAGTGTTTGGTTGGAGGGTGGGGGCCATTGGGCATAGTGTTTGGTTGAGGGGTGGGGGCCATGGGGCATAGTGTTTGGTTGGGGATGGGTGCCATGGGGCAAAGTGTTTGCTTGAGGGTTGTGTGTCATGGGGCATAGTGTTTGGTTGAGGGGTGAGTATCATGGGGCATAGTGTTTGGTTGGGGGTGGGTGTCATTGGGCATAGTGTTTGGTTGGGGTGGGGGTCATGGGGCATAGTGTTTGCTTGAGGGGTGGGTGTCATGGGGCATAGTGTTTGGTTGAGGGGTGGGAGCCATGGGGCATCATGTTTGGTTGGGGTGGGGGTCATGGGGCATAGTGTTTGGTTGGGGTGGGGGTCATGGGTGGTGTTTGGTTGAGGGGTGGATGCCAAGGGGCATAGTGTTTGGTTGAGGTGGGGGTCATGGGGGGTTTATAGTGATATTACCGAATTACATTATGTTGAAAGTCATGATGTCGAGAAAAAAAAAGTCGAAAAAAATGTTTTCGAATGGCGTTTCTTGTTTATTTTTTGTTCGAAATGGTGGGTTTCCCCCCAGCCCCCCTTTTTTCTAATTTGTTTTTGTTTGACCCCTTTTTTTTAGTTGCAGAACCCCAAAAAAACATATAAATAAAAAAATAAAACATTAAAAAAAGAAAATGTCGAAATCATTTTTTTTCGACATAATGTTTTCGACTTTTTCACTGCACACCGTCATGGGGCATAGTGTTTGGTTGGGAAGTGGGGGCCATGGGGCATAGTGTTTGGTTGAGGGGTATGAGCCATGGGGCATAGTGTTTGGTTGAGGGGTGGGGGCCATGGGGCATAGTGTTTGGTTGGGGGCCATGGGTCATAGTGTTTGGTTGGGGTGTGGGGGCCATGGGGCATAGTGTTGCACTCCAAGAGTGAACCCAATAATAAAGCTAAAACAGGCACAGTAAGGAGATGTACATCCTTTGCTTTTTGTGGAAACCTGACTCAACGAAGGTCATACTCCTCTTGGGCAACCCAAACATCAAAGTATAGCAGTCCAAAATAACGGAATGTCCAATCAAGGGTCAATAAAATATATATAATTGAATTAAACATACAATATGCAATAACTAAATAGAAATAAATTATAACAATGGAAAATGTGTAGTACAAAAGGTAAGTTTGAAAAACAAATAAAAATCGTTAAACCTCAAAAACGTATTCTTTTTCATGTGTTTAATAAAAATTGGGGGTTGAAAAAGCCTCCTGCCACGCCACGCCGTGCCTACCGCCCCACCCACATTTACTTTGCGGCCCACTATAGCCATCATTTAAAGTACTTTCTGCCCTCTGTCAAAATCAGTTGTGCACCCCTGGTCTAGGGCTCGCCTGCCTCGGGCGATGACTTTACCACCGTCTAGTGTCTCTGTTGTTCTCGGCTGTCTGAAAAAACTTGATGTTTTTGCACACCGATTGAAAATGGTTTTCACCTCCACATTTGTCGCAGTTGTGTTCTACGGCTGGGCATGGGGCGATGTGTGGGAAATTGTTGCCACACCTATAGCATTTCTTCTGTTCTTGGTTGCGTTCTGATGTGCACCCAGGGCCCAGGGATGCTGTTGAAGTGGTCTGTGTGATTTTGATGTTTATCAATGATTCCATCTTAATATTTCATTTCACTTAAGTTCTGGGATTCTCTGTCATTGCCTAACTTCGTTCTATGCTTATGCTGCTTCCACCACCTTTGTTTTTCTTCTTTCCACATTGTGGGTTTTCCTGCCTGAAAGACACCCTTGCACTGGATGCTCGAGAGCAGGAATGTCTTGGAGCCCTTAGAAGTGTTTGGAACTTTGATTCTGAGTAAACCTATCCTCAGAGCTTCTTGACCCATGTTAGCAATCCTTTATTTTCCTGATAACCATTGTCAAAGGATGGTGATCCGCTGCAAACTGCTCGCCAGCATGTTGTACGATGCAATATGTAAGGATGGTTAGCTCCTGCTCAGTGATGTGTGGCTTCTGCTGTCGTCTCTCAGGGATTTGAGATGCCATGCCTCCTAGTGCAATGCTGGTGTCTGCGTGTCCAGGTGGCAACAGGAACTGTGTGATTTTAAGTGGATTGTGTTTTCCAAAATGGCCGGTTCCGGTGATGACGTTTCCAGTGCCGGTGTTTCCGTTACTGTTGTTTCCAGCAATGGCATGCCGTAAACGGTCCCACAAGCATTGTTGCAGGCGGTGCCACCGATTTTACACTAGTTTGACGCTAAGGTACCTTCGGTGTCTAAATGGAATGAGGGCATGGATCATTATAGAGCCTTGGAAGAGATTGTGTATAGACACAATGGGTGCCCTGGGAATTTCAAAGTATATGGGGGAAATGGGACTTGGAGGGGCAATGGGGGTACAGACACGATAATTCGGGGAGGTTATATGGAAGGGAGGGTGTTTTTTGACAAACGGGAGGTTAGCAGGGGGAGTAGGAGTGACGAGAGGGTGGGAAGTGGGAGGCTGAGAGGGGGAAAAAGAGTTGTGGGATTTTGCCATTGTTATAGTTGGTGCTGTGTTAACCAACTGGAGTTTTTCGATTCAATGTTATGTGCTTGCTCATAAAAAACAAACAAAAATTGAGTATATAAAAAACAAACAACATGCCTAAGCCGGTGGCACTGGAGCGTTTCTTGTTCACTCATCATCCTTAATATTTAATTGCACGTAAACTCCTGGATTCTCTGTCATTGCCTAACTTTGTTCTACTCTTATGCTGCTTCCACCACCTTTGTTTTTCTTCTTTCCACATTGTGGGTTTTCCTGCCTGAAAGGTCTCCCTGCACTGGATGCTGAGAGCAGGAATGTCTTGGAGCCCTTAGAAGAGTCTGAAGTTTGATTCTGAGCAAACCTATCCTCAGAGCTTCTGCCGCTTGACCCCCTGTTAGCAATCCTTTATTTTCCTGATAACCAAGACTAAAGAGGGCTCCATATGAATCTTAACAAATAAGTTCTGGGTCATTCTTGACAATGCTCGTGATCAAGAGATTCTCTTGTTGGCGGGAGTCTCTTTGGGTCTGTTGCACTTCTGCAGGGTTACAACTGTGGCTTATTCCAGATAGCCTGTATACCCAGGTGCCAATATCTAAAGACTTGAGGTCAGGAGCCACACACCAATAGCCCATAGCAAAAGGATGATGCATGCTCTTACACAACGAACCCAAATGGATGCAGGAGGTGCATCTACCGACACATTATAAAAGGTATAGCATTCTTTATAAGCCTTACTAGAGAGTACTCTCCTTTGAAGAAAGTAATACTAAAGCAAGTGTTTTTATATTTTTTATTTAGGGAAGAAAAGCTTCAAATAAAACTGATGAAGACACGAGCACCCAGAGAAGTTTGTTCTAGAAAATGAAATCTGTTTATTTCATGGTTTTGAATGTATTCTCAACCCCCACCCCCATTTATTTTTGGGTATGATCTTGTGAAACAGATCAAATCAAACACATGTCACTACACTGGCCCCCGTTGACCCTTCTATCTCTGCATGTCTTCCAGATTGACACTCCTCTTTTGTCACATCCATTGCACACATTTCCATAGTCTGATACTATCAGCCTTTTAAAAGGGACAACATATTCACAAAAATAGGATATTTCGTTTCTTAATATTCATGTCTTAGCTTCTGCTGATTTGCCAACCAAAGTAATAAAAATGCTTATACAACTGGTGGGCGGGTGGGATGGAACCCTAGAGCAACGATCGATTGCAAAATACTTTTATGAGTGGTTTTCTCAGAATGGTATTTTTGGGGTCTCAGACTTTGCCAATGGGCAATAGAGCAATACCCGCAGGGTCGACCTAACAGATTACTATTAACCATTTTTCTGAGTCAATGGGGGCCACTGTATTGATTCACTACACTGTGTGCATGAGAGTTTCGACCAACTTTACTGTGTACCTTAAAATGCACCAGTTCTCTCACTATCGCCCTTCTCTTCACCTTCACTCATCTAACCATCTTCTTCTCAACAGTCCATGCTTCTGTCTCTGCTGGAAAGGCGGACTCTCTTTCTCATTTTTAGCTGACTTAGCTTGGAACGAGCACCCACTCTCTCTCCGCTCTATCTCCTGCCACCACTCTTTCCGCCGTCATCTCAAAACCTGGCTCTTCTTCCAGCTCACATAATCTCCTTAGTACAGGGGTCTCCAACCTTTAGGTTAGCAAGAGCTACTTGGAGTTAATGGCCAATAGGCGGGAGCTCCTGGTGAGAGTTACTGGGGTGTTGATGTCCATGAGTATGAGAACTTGTACCAAGATTTATTTGGTACGTTAATTTGTTCTTCATATAAAAAAGGAGTAACTTCAAAAACATCTTTATTTCACTATTATTTATTCGTAGCTACCTCTTAAAAATTGTCAAGCATATCAGAATGTCGGAAACCAATCGAAACATTCAAATTCAAGAAGGACACTGCATAATATCTAACAGTGCTCAGTAATCTGATATGCAGCTTGAAACAGCAACAGCACTCAGATTCTAATAGATGGGATCAAAGTTTTGATTTCAGGAAATTAATGTCTGAAAAGGGTAGATTTGCAGAGATAGGCAATCACATTGGCTGATAGTGCAGATACGCTCCTTGCCAAAGTGTTTGCACCTAACCGCACACCTGACATGGCAGGCATACATTCAGGACAGTTGTTAAAATCTTTTAAACAGACTCAACGCAGGAGTCAGGTCACCCTTTACAATTTGACCATCTGCGAAAGTACATTTATTTTTCATTAAATAATTAACAACTTTGAAGGATGTCTTTGCAACAGCATTCGCATTACAGCATTTAGTTTACCCACTTTTCAGGATCGCAGACTGCTTCCTTTGGGAAAAAGTTTTTCATAATATGTGTGTATATTGCAAAATGCCTCTCAACGTGACTCTTTTTTTTCTCACTATAACTTGGCCACCATATATTAAAAAAGCACATTTCATTTTTTACACTGGAAGAAAAATAATCAGTTTCCCACTCGAATGGTACATCTTTTGCTTGTTGGATGGTGCATCTTGCTAGCTTTGATCCAGGATTTCAACAAGGGTAGTTTGTTTCTTTTGGGGCTGCATGTGCAAAAACAATCTCAGTATTTCAATCTATGTGTCAAACGGTTTAAAATAAAATTCAGCATATCCCCCGTCCTGCTTTGTCAAAAAATAAAATCCTCGGCCAGTGTAGCATATCCCCAATTCATCCAAATTGCTCACATGCAAGGTCACATATTTCAACTGAGGAAAAGTAAGCCAAAGCCTATTTTATTGACTACAGTTAAAAGTGTTTATGTCAAAATAATAGGCACAATTGAAATTATGAACATGTGTAAACCATGTGATCAAGTTATATGCAACAAAAGTGTAGATCACAGAGCAAAGATAACATTCAGTTTTATAGTGATAACCTGAAAAGTGCCTGAATCATATAGAAATCCAACCAGGCAATATATAGATCATTATATTAAAGGGATGGTCTAGTAAAAATGTTTATTTAAAAAATAGATAGGCCACATAAAAAAAAAAAATACTAGCATCCTCCGTTTTAAAACTTCCTATGTAAAATTTTGAGCTATTCAAGCTCAAAATTCGAAAAAGCAAGCACAGGGGCGCAGCCATTTTGTGAAATGGAGGCCCTCCTGTGCTGGCTTTTGCTTTTGCGGCACTAATGAAGGAAAAGCCAGCCAGCTGTAGTAAACAAAGTCTACCGCTGGGTGGCTTTCCCTTCATTAGTGCCGGGACTCGAAAGCACATAAGCTAGTGCTTATTTTTTGTAAAATAAATAAATAGCACTTACCGAGATTCAGCTGCAGCTTTCCTGCTCTGGTCTCCGGTCCGCGTCCTCCGAGTCCCGGCACTAATGAAGGGAAAGCCACCCAGCGGTAGACTTTGTTTACTACAGCTGGCTGGCTTTTCCTTCATTAGTGCCGCAAAAGCCAGCACAGGAGGGTCTCCATTTCACAAAATGGCTGCGCCCCTGTGCTTGCTTTTTCTAATTTTGAGCTTGAATAGCTCAAAATTTTACATAGGAAGTTTTAAAACGGAGGATGCTAGTATTTTTTTTTTTATGTGGCCTATCTATTTTTTAAATAAAAATTTTTACTAGACCATCCATTTAACTTTATAAGCAAAAACATTATGGTTGTAGCGAGGAATGACTTATTCATAAAGGTTGGTGACCTGCCACCCGCCTGCCCTTTGTCAGGTCCCAGCAATCACGCAGAGGTAGCACGCACTCCTGCCTCCCCCCAAGGGTGTATTTGTGTCTGAACTGGTAACTACACAGATAAGCCGCAACCCCCGTGGGGAAAGAGGTTTAGGGTCCACAGATTGGCTATGTTAATGCCCCATGCAGTTAGTTAGAATACCCACAGGGTGTTAGAGCAGCTAAGCTGCAGTACTTAGGTTTTGTCTTGTGGGGCCTAAATTGATGGTCAGGCAGGGCACGGCCTGTAGCTGGTTTTGCCTTAATCGGAACGGAGGCTCTCCGGAATGCGTCCACTCCCTTGCAAGTCTTAAGCATGAGCGGCTTTCGTGGCGTGCACATGTGCGTTGGTGCAGGTGTGCTCCGGGGAGTTCCCTGATGCTATGCTTGCTTCGTAGAGGCTGCTGGGAAGCATAGTCCTTCCTCCAGGTTCCTGCTACACACGTGTGTTGTGTGTTTGCTGTCTTTTGCCTCTTTTGGGGATTGGTCCCAATTGACTCCTGCAGCCTCCTGCTCATTAATAAGGAACGCCTGCAAGAAGGGCAAATGTGGCACCTGCTGTGATTCCCATGCCTTTTCCTAGGTTTCCAGGCATACATACTCGCCTGGCCCCACGCCTCCTGACAACTCCTGACATTCAGCAAGGAGGCATTATCAGAGGATTGCTGCCTCCACCTGCCTCTACCTGCAGGAATCATGCATGTCATTCTGGTGCATGACCAAAGGTCCATGCCTAGATTGCACATGCAGCTCTCAGACATACCTGGAACTAGCACAACATCAGAGGCGGCCATGCTAGGCGGTGCGGCCGACGTTGGCCCTATTGCTGTAGGGTGCTTTACCCGGAATGCTGAGATCTTCTCTCGCAGTGACAGAGCTCAGGCACGGCAAGCTGAGCCTGCTGGCGAGGGGTGCATGGCCACGTCACCAGCGTATATCAGCGATGTTAGTGTGGCGTCATACAGTGGTTGGGGTCCGGGGACCCCCTTAGTTTGTGATCTACTGCTGTTTTTCGCGTCTTGTCCCCTCAGCTACTCACTGCCGGCAGCATGCGGTAACACACGGTAACAAGCTGGTGGATGCAGTTTGTAGCACGCACAAAGCCCTTCGTCTCAGGATTTGGACGGGCCTGGGAGCATTATAGTCGGGTAAGTTCCTGTTTGCTCCCTCGCTCTCTTTCCTCTGGTGCTGGTTTAGTGCCCCCGCATTTTCACTGCAGCTCCATTGTCAGTATGTCAGGTCTGACGCCAAAGAGCATTGCAAGTGGGGATAAAGTCACGGTCCTGCACAAAGTCCAAAAGAACATGGAGACTTTTAGTCCTCAACATGCTGTGGAGGGTGTTCCTTCCCCCTGCTCACCTTCCTTGGCTCCCCAGGGGAGAGGCAGTCGATTCTCCAAGGTTCTTGCTCTAAGTGCAAAAAGGAGATTAAAGCTCCAGAAAGACCAGCTCCTCCTTAACAATCTTCTGTCCAGCAAAAAAACCGAAATTGGCACATCTGGGAAGAGTGGGAATACTATACTATAAAACTATGTACGCAGTCCCCTATACCACCTGCACTTAAGCTGTTTGATTACCTTGATGCAGAGAAAAGGGGGCACGCTAAGATTGAGGCACCTGATAAATCAGAAGCCTATATCAGATGAGTGCCTATTCGGCATCAAATTACCTATCTTCAAAAACAGGGCAGTCAGGATTAATTATTTCAAACATCTCTGAGAGGGGGTTGGACAGATCAAAGGTTCCTGACACTTGGCTGTTCCACAAGAACCAGCTACTGCTGGACCTAGCAGCCTGTTCAAACCTCGCAGAATTTCAGTCTTGGGTGGCATTGGTGGGCTCAAAACCTTACGAGCAGGATATACCAACCCCCCACAAGTCACTACAACCTGCAGATAATACAATGGATAAATACTCGCAAACAACAGCTATTCAGCAGGGGTTACATCAGAGCTGTCACACCGACACCTCTGAGTGTCCGCCATTGAGGTCTATGCAGCAAGTGAAACCTGCAGTCCCTACTGCATGCCCCAAGATCAATAAGTCTGCTGAGATCATGGACTTTTCAATGAACAAGGATGTACGGTTTACGAACTCTACTATGGTGAAAATGACAGACTATATAAGCTTAGGAGCTTTGTTTTCGGATCCCAGAAATGTTGTTATTACAAATGTTAAGAAACCAGCTCAATCTGAATCCAGGGAGGCCCTTAAGAACAAAATCTTAGCTTGGCTTAATCGAAAAGTGATACCAAACTGTGTTAGACCTCAGGACCTCAAGGTCCTTAGGAGAATACAGATCGAGAACTGGTGCAGTTCAGAAAACACGGACTGCATTGTAGTGGGATGCGGATCTAGTAGCCTACCCTTGTTTTTCCATAAAATCATCAAGTTGAATTATCTCTCACTGACTTCTAATTTAAATATTGTATTGAACTGATCTCCCCTAGCTTTGGACTCATTGATTTTTACCGTTTGGCCTCATTTTATGTTCTTTGTTGTATATTTGTATGTGGTTTCTGTCTGTATGCGCCATCATGCCTCCGGGTCCGTTGAGCGCGTTATAAATAAATGAATGTAAATGTATACCGAGGACCCCAGCATCACAAAAATGGTTTAAAATGACTATTTCTGCATAATGTTTGCAATGGCATCAACATGTATTTTACAGTGGTATTGCTGGCATATCCCGTGTACTGTTGGTGACCAGGCATCTATTGTAATATTCCATGTCTGAGCGAATTACTTGTAAATTGTATGGTGTTTTGCCCCATTTTTAGCAAAAACAGTGCTCAGAAATTGCACCATTTCAACCCAGTATTGAAAGGCTGAAAATCCCCTACCAGAATTTGGTCATATGCGTACAGGTTCACCACAGATCTCTGTATATCATCCGGATTGTGTACATAGCCAAAGTGTATCAACCCTATTAATTGTTCTCCCATCCCATTTCTCTCCTCAATGTTCTCTACCTGTAATCACCACTATATTTTGTACAATGTTCTGTTACTTAGTAACTTATTTTAAGCTAGATTTATCCTATACATATAAAAGAAATATACGTACTGCTCACTTTTCTCGCCCAATTACTTCATTCAAACTTTGCTTTGTAAAACACAGGCTGAAACAGAGCTCTCAAACCATGTTTTTTTTAAGTCCTGGCATTGATAGCACGTGCCATTGTACATTCCTGTTTAGTTTTATATACATGTAAGTGGACATGCACCAGAATGCAGTGCAGCTAGTAGTTTTCCACATTGACTTAAATGTGAAAGTGCTGTTAGCACTTGAATTCCTGTACTGGGACAGTCATAGAGGTGGGCTCCTCTATATCGAAAATTCCATCTTAGCCTTTGTTTCAATTGAGGTAATGCTGCTTTAAAACAGAGAACTAAGTATCTTCAAATAAAAAAAAATATTCACAGATTTACCATAAACTGCAACACATATATTTAAATGTACCTTTTTTCTTGTGAGCTGGGACTCGCACATATTTAATTTTTTCTTCACGCACGCACATATGCACCCGCACACGCACAGGCGCTGAGAAAAAACAATTACAGCTGTAGCTTTATTTTCCCCATTCTGATTGAAAGCCTACACTTAACAGCATGCTAAATAATTCATGCTAACTGAAATAAGTCTAAGGAAACACAGTGAGGCTGAAACAATCACAGCCCTAGCTTTGTTTCAAATGGCATGCCCATTTGTGCACTTCTTGGTGACAATGGACACAACGACAATCCCCATTTACTTTTGTTAGTGATGGAGTTAACCCCTTGTTGGGACACTGGCCCGAGCAGATGCAGCCAATCCTCGCACCATGCAAACAGCTTTTGACTATTTGCTTTGCAGGAAGAGTAGAGGAAGGCGGCAGATGAAGAGGCCCAGGGACTTCAGACATCAAAATAAGCAAACAGTGCTCATTTTGTTGTCTGGTGCAAGTAGCTACTGGGAAGCCCCAGGCGACATACCAGTGGCTCCCGATCTACTGGTTGGAGACCCCTCGCCCTAGTAATAATCAAACAATTTGTTATGAAAAGCCAAACTTGTTACTCGAGAATGCGGGCCACATTGTTTTGTGCCCTGGACTATATTTTCTCTCAGTCGGACCTTTGATGGTCTGATACAAAAATTGGAAGAGTTTCCCATTTTGACAAATTCTTCCTCTGAATGTTATGACTCTGTAGAATAGAATTCCCAAGTTGTGTGGATGAAGGGTTCTATGTGAAATCCTTTCAATTTTTCCTATAAGTGTAGATCTTGTACTGGGACACTAGGCTCGATGTGAGTGCCCAATTTGAGCACTGAATCATCCATCAATGAATTACTCTTGACAATTTAAGACAAAACATTCATCGCCCTCGAGGCTAATGACACATCTGAGGTTTGATTGAAGCCACATTATTATTTCCAAATAGATGCATCCATGCACTTGCAGCCAGGGGAACACAGAGCTATGCAGGTGGTACTTATTTCCTTTTCATGTTTTCTTCAAAGGCCCAGAATTACTTGGAAAGACACACAGTCTGCACTGTGCTCACTCCTCTGATTGCAGCCATAAACAGATCATAATTCTTCATGGCACCATAACATGAGCAGGATTAAAGCATTGTGTATACTATGCACATTTCGAGTGCTTTTTGTGTAATGCACTTTCGATCCACTTCCAAATACATTATTCATGTACACTTTTTCCGTATTGAATTGCAAGAAGCAATTATTTCAAGGCTATGCTGCCATTTGTCATGATTTGAAGTAAATCATGTGACTGCATTATTAGAAAACGTATTCACGTTCGTGTTTCCTGTATAGGCTCTGCTCTGCTATTTCGACGAAGGCGGTGCATTTCTAATAGCCAGAAATCGAGTTTGTTCTCGCTGATCGATATAGACATTCTCACTAAGTGTAAGCTTATTTATTTTCTATATTTGCATGTGGTTTGCACATTGATATATTTTGTGGCTCTGCTTCAGACAGCTCGTAGCACAACATACAAAACATATACAAAGGCGATTTAATAACAGTGGGTGACAAAGGCATGGATACGCTGCCTGGGAAAATAGGCCAATAAATGAGAGTTCCTGGAGAGCTGTGGTCATTGGTTGCAGGGCATGAGCGCTGAGGAAATGCCTATGAATATATAACCAAAAGTTGCCGTCGCAAAACTTCATTAAGTGCATATACATTTGAACCATAGAGGAGATCAGATTTTTGCTCAGAGATAGCTATGTTGCTCTGATGACCGATGGGCTCATTCGGTGACAGGACCTGGTGGCAGAACTTGCCAGGTTGTTTGAGAAGGCTTGAAGCCATCTGATGATACTGATGTTGCTGCTGTGCCCCCGGAGACGACAGATCAAGCACTGAAAGAACATGCTAGAGAAAGGACAGATGGCAGGCAAGGTTTGCACACAGCAACTTCCATAGGGCTGTAGAGAAAGTGAGGCGGGAGGCTTCTGTTGAGATCGAATCAAGACCAGAGTAGAAACTGATTGCACTGTCTGTGGTATTCCGACCAGGAAATTGGTCTCTCTGTACCGATCGAAGGTTTATAATTTGATCCATCTTGTACATGGTCAATGGCTGCTGTTTTTTTTATTGGAAGGGTGTAAATATTTGGCACAAATA
This sequence comes from Ambystoma mexicanum, assembly GCF_040938575.1. Classification (NCBI taxonomy): domain Eukaryota; kingdom Metazoa; phylum Chordata; class Amphibia; order Caudata; family Ambystomatidae; genus Ambystoma; species Ambystoma mexicanum. The sequence continues at coordinate 991,073,935 of NC_090929.1, read as the reverse complement.
TGTGAGAGTGACCGAGCATAGCGAAAGAGCTGGATCAGGCAAGGGGAGCTTCGGGGGGTTCTTTCCGCAAGAAATGCTTTTGAAAAATGGGTTAATATAGTGTGATACAGCTGTAAGGCTCACCTGATTCCCGTAGAGGCGCCGGTCTTGACTGGGCGTATACCGTATCTTCAAAGGTGATGTGTAACACACGGCTGGCTCTTTGGGCTGGACCTCTGTGCACTGTATGTCTGACTCGAAGGGTAAGATGTCTTAGGTAAGTGAACGCCGTGCTCTCCATCTGCCTCGGGGCAGGGTGCTGTAACCAGTTTCTTCACTGGATAAGGGGAGCAGGCCTCTTGACTTCAGAGGACTGCTGTCCGTCGTTTACTGCACGAACGGTAAGTTTCGAGTAATTCTAATGTCTTTAAAGTCTTTAGTAATGATGTTTCTTGTTTTGCAGGGTTCCGGCGATGGCGGATGACGGGCTGAAGTGAGTTGAAGATGGAGCCCGTGTGATGAATAGAAGCGCCTGGAAGCACGTAAGTAAGCGCTTGTTGCCTGCTTCACGATGCGCTCTAACTGTCTTTTTATTTTGCAGGTACAAGTTCGGAGCGGCTGCAGGGTGCCGGAATACCCACTGGGTTAGATGTGGAAAGGAGTAATGGCACGTGATTATTAAAGTTCCCCAATGTCTTTAAACGCACCTTGTTTTGTCTTTCAGATGCGGGATGCAGCGCCGAAGGCCTCCGGAGCGTGCGAAGAGTTGGTAAGCTTTTGTCTTTCAGATGCCGGAATGCAGTGTGAAGACCTCCGGAGCGCACGAAGAGTAGGTAAGCCTTTGTCTTTCAGATGCCGGAATGCAGCGCGAGGCGTTGGTGACAGCCGATGGACCAGGTAAGTGAAGAGCTGTCACTGAAGACCGTAATGCTAACCTGTTCTTTCTTGTCTTTATAGGTGTTGCTGAAGACTGGATTCAGGATGGTAAGCCTTTTTCCTTAGGCCCAGGATCAGATGCAGAAGACACGATGAGCGTTCTGCTGCAGAGGATGCAGAATAACGCAAAGCAAGATTCATCCAGCGGGTGTGGTTTAAATAGCCTCCTGTAGTGCTTAGGTGTCTCCTTCCACAGCCACGCCTAGGTAAGAAAAGAGTTCCTGCTTTCCAGAAGAGTTCCAGTGTTCTGAATCTAGGGAGTGGCTCCTGCCCCACCCAACAGGAAAAATAGTTCCAAACAGAAGAGGATCAGAGGCTCAACTGGCAGGCAAGTAAGCGGCATAGTCTGCTGCAGGTAAGTCCACCCAAGCAATATGAGCCCGGCGCTTCCAGCGCTGGGACTGGGTATATTTATGAGCCTGGTGCCACTGGCGCCAGGACTGGGTCCAAAAGGTCCCAATTGGGACTGGTTGGCACTCGGAACCTGGGTTATGGATCTGCTTCCAAGGGAGTTGGGAAAACCTGACCTTTTGGAAGCAGAGATCATGACACTACCCCCCCTCAAGGCCCCTCCCAAACCGGGCTTCTCCGGGGGTTTTGACTTGTCAGGAAATGTTCGGTGAAATCTTTTGATTAGGCGAGGAGCGTGGACATATTCAGCAGGTTCCCAGGATCTCTCTTGGGGGCCGTAGCCTTTCCAATCAATTAGGTAAAATAGTTTAGATTTGGAGATCTTGGAGTCCAGAATGCTTTTGACTTCAAACTCGAGTTCTCCATCAACTAGGATAGGTTTTGGAGATTTAGTTAGTCGGGTTTGAGGTTGCACGGGTTTTAATAGAGAGACGTGGAAGACCGGATGTATCTTCATGTGCGGGGGCAAGTGCAACTTGACCGCTACTGGGTTTACTATGGTAGTGATGGAATAGGGACCAAAGTATCTTGGGTTGAATGTGCGTGGCCCTTTTAGAGGTAGATATTTGGTGGATAACCAGACTTGATCCCCTACTTGATATTGAGGGGCTTCCTTCCGATGTTGATCTGCTCCTTTCTTGTATTGTTCTTTAGCCCTTTGAAGGTGAGAAACAGCTTCCTTAAAGGCTTGGGTGATTGTAGAATGCAGGTGGTCTACTGCTGGTGTTTCAAGATCTTGGAGGGGATCCAACTCCGAGGTTCGAGGGTGACTGCCGTACAAAAGAAAAAACGGGGTTTTCCCAGTTCCCGAATGGACAGAGTTATTGTAGGCATATTCGGCTATCCAAAGGATGTCTTTCCAAGTTTTTTCAGTTTGTTGCAGCATGCAGCGTAAATACTGTTCCAGAGTTTGATTGGTCCTCTCGGATTGTCCGTCGGTCTGAGGGTGGTGACTGGTCGATAGTCTCACATCAATTTGAGCCGACCGACAGCAACTTCGCCAAAAATGAGAAATAAATTGACTACCTCGATCCGAAATTAGAACCGAAGGAAAACCGTGCAGTCGGACGATGTTTTCGAGAAATTCTCGGGCCAGAGTTGCTGCTGTTGGCAAGCCTTTGAGCGGAATTAAATGCGCCATCTTGGAGAATAAGTCCACGATTACTAGAATCGTATTGTATCCGGAGCATGGAGGTAGATCGGTGATGAAGTCCATAGAAAGCGTATGCCAAGGGCGAGGTGGGATGTCAATAGGGCGTAAGAGGCCTGCTGGTCTTTCCTTTTGACTCTTGTTTTGGGCGCATACTCCACAGGACATTATAAAGTCTCTGATATTCTTTTTTCCAAGACGGCCGACAGAAGTAGCGCTTGATCTTTTCTGAGGTCTTGGCCATACCGGGATGTCCTTCCATTAAAGAATCGTGATAACAAGAGATCACTTTTTTCTGTAAATCTGTGCTGGGTAGGTATAATCGTTCTTGGAAATACAATAAGTTGTCCTTTACTGCAAAGTCCTTTCCCTGCAGATGCCAATTCTGTATGTCTGCTGGAGTTACAAGTTGCCTGGCTTTATCCTTAACTTCCTCTATGGATTCTGTGGCGATTACACCCAGAATTCTTTGGTCGGGAATGATTGGTACAGGTTTAGGGTTGATCAAGTGTTCTTCCACTCCCATCCGAGAAAGGGCATCAGCTTTACCGTTCTTTGTACCAGGTCGATAGGTAATTATGAAGTCAAACTCGGCAAAGAATAATGCCCAACGGAGTTGTCTAGAGGATTGGGCTTTTGCGGTTTTCAAATATTGCAGGTTTCGGTGATCCGTAATCACAGTAACGGTGTGTTGGGCCCCCAGCAGATAATGCCGCCAAGCCTTAAAGGCAGACTTGATAGCCAGAAGTTCCTTGTCAGTAATCGTTTAATTGATTTCAGGAGGCGAGAATTTGCGGGACCAAAATGCCACGGGATGCAACTGATTGGTTACCGGGTCCTTTTGTGATAGAACTGCCCCCATGGCAAGGCTTGAAGCATCAGTTTCCACGATGTAGGGGAGTTCGGGGCGAGGGTGTTTTAAGATTGGTGCAGAGATAAATTTAGTCTTCAAATCCTGGAAAGCTTGTTCCGCCTCGGTAGACCATTCAAAACGTTTGTTTTTCTTTAACAAGGCAGTGATGGGCTGGACTATTCGAGAGAATTCGGGGATAAACCTGCGGTAAAAGTTAGCGAAGCCTAACATGCTTTGCACACCTTTTACGGAGGATGGTGATGGCCATTTGAGAACTGCATCGACCTTCTTTGAATCCATACGCACTCCGCCAGGTGATAATATGAATCCCAAGAATTCAACTTCAGTCACGTTGAAAACACATTTTTCCAACTTAGCGAAAAGTTTGTGTTGACGCAATCTTTCGAGGACCATTTTCACGTGTTTCCGATGTTCAGATTCCGATGAAGAATAAACGAGGATGTCGTCAATGTAAACAACAACACACACATCTATGAGCTCTCTGAGGACATCGTTCATAAAATATTGAAAGGCGGCCGGGGCATTGCAAAGTCCGAAGGGCATGACCTGATATTCAAATAGCCCATACTTGGTGCGGAAGGCCGTCTTCCATTCATCGCCCTCTTTTACTCGTACCAAGTGGTAAGCTCCTCTAAGATCCAGCTTTGTATATATGCATGCTTTTCTGACTTGGTCCAGGAGTTCAGGGATCAAAGGTAATGGATATCTATTCTTAACGGTGATCTGGTTCAGGGAGCGATAATCTATACAAGTTCTAAGGTCTCCTTCCTTTTTTGGAACGAAGAACAAAGCTGAAGAAGCAGGGGACTTGGAAGGACGAATAAACCCATTTGCCAGGTATTGATCCAGGTATTGTCGAAGGTGAAGGTTCTCAGGCTCGGTGAGGGCATAAATTCTACTACAAGGAGGAGTAGATCCAGGTATCAGGTCTATCTGGCAGTCATAAGACCTATGAGGAGGTAGAGAGTTAGCCTGATCCTTCCGGAAAACATCTTGGTATTCTAGGTATTCGGGAGGTAACTGGGGAGTCTCTGAAGAAATTGCTGCCAGTGCAACACCAGGTGGAGGGTGACAAGTAGAGACACATTCTGGAAACTGGACCGTTCTTGCTCGCCAATCGATCAGAGGATTGTGTTTCTCTAACCAAGGTATTCCTAGAATAATCTGAAACTGAGGGGCCTTGATCACATCGAACACGATCTTCTCATGGTGTCCATCTTGACTTACTAGCGTCACCTCTTGAGTGGTATGCGTTACTGGCCCGGAGGCTATCTCCGTACCATCCACCGTAGTAATGACGTCCTTTACAGCCTTGGGACAAAGAGTTAGATTCATCCTCAAAACCATTTCATGATCCACATAATTGCCGATGGCACCGCTGTCGACGTAAGCTTAAATTGCATGTAATCGATCCGGATTATCAGGGCTAATGAGGACCATAGGTATCACGAAATGCGAGGTCACGGAACTGGTTTTCACGCTCGGCAAGAGGACCTCTATTCTTGTCGGGCGAGGTCGTTTCCCTGCTCAGAGTTTGTAACTTTGGTAACTGCAGCTCCTACTGCCTTCTTGGCAGGTTTCACCGGACAGTCTCGAAGAAAGTGCCCTGAGTTTCCGCAATAGAGGCATAATTGCAACTGTTTTCTCCTTTCCCGCTCCTTTTGTGTTAGAGGACCTTTCAGACCCCCTATTTGCATGGGTTCCCCGGAGTCTACTCCTTTGGAAGGAGTTGGCGGTTTGGAAAATACTCGAGCATCAAACTTGGAACGATCGGCCTTCCTGTTCTGCAGTCTGTGATCTATTTGAACGACTAAGTCTATATAGTCCGAACAATCTTGTGGGGGATTCACTACCTGGGCTAACACATCTTTGAGCTCTCAACGTAGACCTCTATAAAACAGCGTAATCCTTTTGTCCTCAGGCCATTGAGTTTCCACTATCAGTCTGTTGAAAGACGCAATATAAGCCAAAAGGTCTTGATTACCTTGTCGCAACGAAAGAAGCTCATTGTCCAAGGCCTGCCCTTGTGAATGTCTTGCGAACAGTTTTTCCATACTGAGCTGAAAAGCTTGAAAATCATGGAGGACCGGATCATCTTGATTTACTAGAGGGATCGACCAGTCTGCCGCATTGCCACTAAGGTACGAAAGCACGAAAGATACTTTAGCTTGATCAGTTGGAAAGGCTGCTGGCCGGCATAAGAAATGCAACCGGCACTGATTGATAAATACTGCAAACCTCTTTGGGTCACCAGAAAATCGTTCGGGCGGAGCCAGAGGTACATTCCCAGGTAGGTTGATCTGCACTGGATTCATAGAGGATGTAGAAGGAAGATTTCCCCCAGATTCGGGTAACGGGGTCTGTCCGGCTTGTGACTGTAGCAATTGTCTAGCGAGATCATCTGTTCGCTCCTTGGAAATAATCAGTTCCCTTCTTAGAGCGTTCGTTTCCTGACGGGCTGCATGCACTTCTGCCCTTAGTTCCCCAAGTAACTGGGCTAGCTGGTCGGTATCCAAGGTTTCCATAGCGCCTGGACGGGAGTTTTGTGGGAGGCTTTGCGTTCTGTAACGCTCACCTGATTCCCGTAGAGGCGCCGGTCTTGACTGGGCGTATACCGTATCTTCAAAGGTGATGTGTAACACACGGCTGGCTCTTTGGGCTGGACCTCTGTGCACTGTATGTCTGACTCGAAGGGTAAGATGTCTTAGGTAAGTGAATGCCGTGCTCTCCATCTGCCTCGGGGCAGGGTGCTGTAACCAGTTTCTTCACTGGATAAGGGGAGCAGGCCTCTTGACTTCAGAGGACTGCTGTCCGTCGTTTACTGCACGAACGGTAAGTTTCGAGTAATTCTAATGTCTTTAAAGTCTTTAGTAATGATGTTTCTTGTTTTGCAGGGTTCCGGCGATGGCGGATGATGGCCTGAAGTGAGTTGAAGATGGAGCCCGTGTGATGAATAGAAGCGCCTGGAAGCACGTAAGTAAGCGCTTGTTGCCTGCTTCACGATGCGCTCTAACTGTCTTTTTATTTTGCAGGTACAAGTTCGGAGCGGCTGCAGGGTGCCGGAATACCCAGTGGGTTAGATGTGGAAAGGAGTAATGGCACGTGAGTATTAAAGTTCTGCAATGTCTTTAAACGCACCTTGTTTTGTCTTTCAGATGCGGGATGCAGCGCCGAAGGCCTCCGGAGCGTGCGAAGAGTTGGTAAGCTTTTGTCTTTCAGATGCCGGAATGCAGTGTGAAGACCTCCGGAGCGCACGAAGAGTAGGTAAGCCTTTGTCTTTCAGATGCCGGAATGCAGCGCGAGGTGTTGGTGACAGCCGATGGACCAGGTAAGTGAAGAGCTGTCACTGAAGACCGTAATGTTAACCTGTTCTTTCTTGTCTTTATAGGTGTTGCTGAAGACTGGATTCAGGATGGTAAGCCTTTTTCCTTAGGCCCAGGATCAGATGCAGAAGACACGATGAGCGTTCTGCTGCAGAGGATGCAGAATAACGCAAAGCAAGATTCATCCATCGGGTGTGGTTTAAATAGCCTCCTATAGTGCTTAGGTGTCTCCTTCCACAGCCACGCCTAGGTAAGAAAAGAGTTCCTGCTTTCCAGAAGAGTTCCAGTGTTCTGAATCTAGGGAGTGGCTCCTGCCCCACCCAACAGGAAAAGTAGTTCCAAACAGAAGAGGATCAGAGGCTCAACTGGCAGGCAATTAAGCGGCATGGTCTGCTGTAGGTAAGTCCACCCAAGCATTATGAGCCCGGCGCTTCCAGCGCTGGGACTGGGACGGTGCCATTGGCGCCAGGTCTGGGTCCAAAAGGTCCCAATTGGGACTGGTTGGCACTCGGAACCTGGGTTATGGATCTGCTTCCAAGGGAGTTGGGAAAACCCTGACCTTTTGGAAGCAGAGATCATGACAACAGCACACCTTCCGTGAAAACGTGGGTGAAATGCCAGACACTTCACAGTCGTTTTTGTAGGGTAATGTTTGAAATAATCCAATAGATGCAAGCCACCAATGCATTTTCATGTTGCCTTTCCCCACAATATATACCAGTATAAAAACCATTTTCATGCTGGCTGTGCCCATACATTTCCGTGTTGGATGCACTTATATATGCAAGTATTCCCATATAAGAACATACTCATGTTTGCTTTGAGAATAATGCCAAAAAAGAAAACAAGTTCAAGCTGACTCTACCAATATATGCCAGTACTCTTATGTAAGGACATACTCCTGTTGGCTTTGCCATTATAAATGCTATGTCAAAACAACAAAAACATGTTCAAACTGGTTGCTCAAATGCAGGTGTCATGGTCATGAAGTCAGGAGCACAGGCATGCAGGGGCCCCATGCACTGGAGACCTGGGTGGACAATGTCCTTGCGCCTTTGGCGCCAGGCTCATGAACAAAAGTAAACAAGAACATCTATTTAACACCAAAGAGCTTTTATTATGGACATAGCACTTCAGATGCATTAACCTTGAACATTCCATCCATTAAGCAGGATGCATTAACCTTGAACATTCTATCCATTCAGCAGCCCCAAGTGTATTCTTGGGTGTGGCTGCTAATGGATTGCCTTCACACGTGCTCACTATTTAGGAGTGGCAGGGTGTGGCTGGTAAGCCGGCCCTAATGGGCGTGCCCACGATCTCAGCTATATAAACGGCCCCGATCCTCAAGATAGACGCTTCGCATTATTCTGCACTTGCATGCAGCGTAATGTTCACCGTCGCCTGAGGTCAGACTTACCTTTGAAGATCCTGCTTCCTGGACATCCTGCTTCCTGCCAGCATACTTACCAACTGGGGGAAGCTGTTCTTATCTGTACATCTCTTCAGCGAACCACGTATTCATATTTACACTTTCCAGAACGCCGAAATCTTCATCTTGGCACCACAGCACGGCACGCTCCATCATCGACAGCAGTGCCTGCAAGGAAAAACAGAAGTCAAGGTTAGACATCGAAAAAAAACCAGTCAGTTTAAGGTTGCGCTTCGCCACACTTTGCGCTTTTCCTTAAACCATCACTTACATTCTGTCGAACATTGCGGTAGCATCTATCTTCCATCCGGACGCGTCTCGCATCTCACAGCTGCAATGAGGCCGCATTTCCATCTAAGGGAAGAAAACAGAAGAGAGACATTATTGCGGGCATAAATAGGAGCAACATATAAAGACATTAAACAGAACGAACAGCATCACAAGAGCTCAAGAAAGATTTACCAGTCATAAGGAGAAGCATAGTCGCAGCTGGATGGGACTAATCCTTATCAGGGATCAGTGAAGGAACTAGATCCCATTCAACGCACCCCTGTCAAAGTAGCAGGACGGAGAGCTTATCTTCCATAATTCACAGGAGCAGTAGCACCACGTACCACCGCTCACAGCTTTTCTACTGAGGGAGAGGCCTGAAGGGGGTGATTCAAGTTCAGGGAGGGCTGGAACAGTGCTAGTTCAGACACATAATAACATGTATTGTGTTTGCTTCATCAGAGATGCCCAGTACAAAATGTAATTTCAAAGTAATAAACTATGAGACTGGCTACACCAAAATGCCATCCTAGCCACATAATAACACTCGTCATGTTTGCTGTATTAATGATACAGCAAGCATGATGAGTGTTATTACATGGCTAGACTGGCATTTTTGTGCAACCAGTCTAGCCATTTCTTACTGTGGCATGAACCTTTTTTTCAAGGGCATCCATTATACAGTATCAGAGATGCCCAGTAACAAAATATCAGCAAAAGTAAGAAATGGCTAGACTGGCTAGCTACACCAAAATGCCAGTTTAATCACGTGATACCACTTAATATATTTGCTGTATCATAGATGCCTAGGACAAAATGTCACACCACAGTAAGAATGGGTGAGACTGGCTACATAAAAATGCTAATCTAGCCAAGTAAGAACACTTACCATGCTTGCTGCAAGCATGATATAATCATGTAGAAATATTTCAGTTTCCCAAGATGTGGGGCACTGACGACTGCAAGCTCTCCTAAACTCCATTTGAATTGACAAATAGACATGCTCCAGTTTTCTTTTTGAGTGCATCCATTATTGTATTGTGCGCGTTCCTACCAATGGGAAAATATATCCAGGTGGAGTAGGGGGACAAAGCTCAAACTCTGACCTCATGAGCGCAATAGCTGCCCTGTAGTTAAGGTGAGTCAGTTTCCCACAGGAACCCCTCAAACGTCTATTGTTAATAACTTTTGATTTGAGTAACGTATTTACCCAGAATTTTGAAAGTGTTTAAGGACGTGTGCCCCCTGCCCCCCGACTGTAAAGTTTCGTAAAGATTTGTTAAAAAATAAAAAATGTATTAAGACGACATAACATTTTATTTTCTCCAAAAGTGCGGCCTTCTTCCCATTCATTTTCCCATAGACAAACATGGTCAATTCTTGCCAAAGCGCACAGCCCAAACCGCTGGATGGATTTGGACCAGGTCCCAAACACTTGGGAATGAAGCGTTGACCCGCAGTCCATGTGTGATTTGGAGTTATTCCGTGCAGTAGTTTTTTTAAATATTTGGTGGAGAAGGGGGTGCCCCCTTCTCAAAAATAGATGGCTATATCTCTGGGATTTACCCCAAACCTGGATTTGTTTTAGAAATTAAACAGCCACCATCTTGTTTGTTTCTTGATGCGAGAGATAACCGTGGTATAGCCGAGGAAATGGGAACATGAAATGCAGGAATAAAGCTATTTGAGGTAAAAAAACATGCAAATGCCATCAGGCTAGGGGTGGGGGTGGCTAGAGGGCACCAAGTGAAATGTGGGAGTTCGAGGGGTCTATACACTTTCTGTAGCCTCGGATAGCTGACATCTCAAAGCAAACTGTGTCCCAGAAACAGTGTGTTATGGGGGGAAAGGGAGAGGGCAGGGAAGGTGAGGAGGCCAGCTGGGTAGTGGGAGGAGCTGGCACAGATGAGGGGGGGTCACTTGGTGAGGGCCTGAAAGCATTTTTGTTTTCGGCCGTTTTGCTAATATTCGCGGCTATAAAGGACTACGGATAGCAGAGGGTATGTGTAGTTCAGTACCCATGGTTACAGGTTTTTTTTCTAAGATATCTTTACAGCTATAGCAACATCGGGGTGAAAAAACGCACCATTGCCATCCAGGTCTCCCATCCATGCAGTAACCAGGAGAGACCCTGCTTAGCTTCAAAGTTAGGAAGGGGCCAGCCTCCTAAGTCCATGTTTCCCGATAAATACACCAAAGTTACAAGACCACTTAGAGAAACAGCCCAGCCCTTTCCTTGCTTTGAAGCTAAGCTGGGTCAGTCCCAATTACTTCATGGATGGGCGACCGAACGGGCATCCACATTTTCTTTTTTTTAAACCGTGCTTCTGTCAGTCCTTGAAAGTTGTGCACTCAGAGACCATTGTGTGCCTTTTGCTGATATTGCATTCTGGTATTTGTAGTCTCCCAGCCAATAATAACAAAAAATAGATATTTGTACAGCAACAGTGGGTTTCCCAACCCAGCAGTAACTGCGACGAACCATGCTTAGCTTCAAAGGGAGGAAGGGGTCAGGCCCCTTAGGCCTGAAGAAATGAATGTTGGGGGAATGGGAGAGGGCTGCAGAGTTGTGTAAGCCTTGAGTGGAGTGTGGGAAGCAGGCACAGAGGAGGGGGGCACTTGGTGAGTGCCTGGGAGGGCAGAGAAGCATTTTTTCCTTGTTGTTTTTTCTGATAACCACGGGTATCAAATAACTACAGATAACTAAAGTTATCTGTAGCATATAGTTATTATTCCTGCAGTGATGGGGAAAAACATTTTAAGAATGTATATATTTTACAGTCACAGTCAGGTAGCGGTAAAAAAAAATATGGCTAGTGGCCTTGGTAGTGTTTTAAACAACAGTTGGGATACGTGCAAAGTCTGGTACTGTTGTAAAATATGCAGTGGGCACGGCCGAAGCTTGTGACCTAGTAGTGCTGCAAAAAGTACAGCGGGCACAGCCGTGGCCAGTGGCCTCGTAGTATTGTAAATATACAGTGGGCCGGATACACAAATATAGCAGCCACGGCCAAAGGCCATGGCTGTGGCTTGGTAGTGCTGGAAAATATACAGTTTGCACGGTTGAAGGCCCTGGCTAGTGGGCTCGATACACATGTATAGTGGCTACATGGCCAAAGCCCATGGCTAGTGGCCTTTTACTGTTGTAAAATGTACAGTGGGCACAGCCAAACACTGTGGCCACTGGCTGGCTAATGTTGTAAAATATACAGTGGACACTGCTAAAGGCCAGTGGCACGGGAAAAAAACGATGGTATAACAAAACCCTTCAAATTCACGGAACATGATTTGTAAAATATACAGTGGACACAGCCAAATGTTGTGGCCACTGGCCAAATGCCATGGCTAGTGGCCTGACATTATTGTTATGTTGATAATGTTGTAAAATATATTCATCATGCACATAGACAATGCTTGATCCGCATTCATGGTGTATGTATGCCAGGGAGAATACTTGTTGATTGACTCGGCTCCCGGATGTGGAAGCGATTGGTCAGTTCCCTAGTGTGACTCCTTGCTAACAGAATTCGTGTGTCAATGTTGACATCTTTGGATTCTGCAACCCCCAACTTTATGGGTAGCTGTTTGATGCAAAAACGTTGTAATTGTGAATACCATGTGGAAATGAGTAGGACATGCTCCTTTGTGTCTCTAAAAGATATTTTAGGGAGATTTTTCCACAGCTCTCTGGTGAAGGATGTCAAACCAACAAACCTGAAGGTAGAACAGGGTTTCCGGACAAACTGAAGATCAAACTCTCGAATTGGGCAAATATGGCAAATAAATCAGGCTTAACTTAAGGGAGAATGGTTGGCTGATATTAAAGTGCAATTAATCCCCAAAGTTAACCCCAAATAATACACAACACTGATATACTGAATAAACCTGGTGGTAGGCACTATACGTATAGACCTATAGGATGCCAAGAACTGGGACCGATACACAACAAAAAACATTTATAGAGTCATGATAAGGACCCACAATGCCACACAGAATACAGTCACAATATTCCCATACCACTAGGATAATGTAACATAAATCACATAACTGCACACCATACATTAAATACAGTTCCTAGAGAGCGAAAAAGGGGTAAATAGTTTATCAGCCACCCCCAGAGGGCCACCACAAGTTAGGATTAGTGAAGGCCAGGGGTCTGCAACCTGTGGCTCTCCAGATATGATATAATAGGTTATTTTTAACATGCATAATACACAGAGGTTTCTAAGCACGGTCCCAGGAATCGAACCTGTGATTTTTCGTGTTGTCTTGCTTCCAAGGTGAGCACGTTGCTCCTGAGATATCCTCCCAAGACAGATGTATTTGACTACTACACCCATGATTCCTCACCATTGACTATGCTGGCAAAGGCTGATGGGAGTTGTATTCCAGAGCATCTGGAGAGCCTAAGGTTGCAGATCCCTGGATTATACACTTGGTACTAGAGCTATAAGGTCTTATTACACTCCTAAGAATACAACGATACACAAGTAGCCAGAAGTTCATTTCAGTAGCAATTAATTTGCAATACCGTAGGGTAATAGCAAGAACTTCAAAATATAGATACAATCAGGAGTACGTGTTAAAATTCTAGTCTTTTGTAAGATGGTAAATGTTCACAGTATGGCATAAAGGGGAAAGTCTGTAGGCACGGCAGTGTTTATGTCAAAAGGTAAGGTAAGCCTAAATTCTACTCTACAGGTGCCAACAAGGAAGCACAATACCTCAGGAGACCCAAGGCGGGACCCTCACCAAGAGTCCCAGTTCCAGGTTAGAGACCCAGAAGCCCAAGAAGTAAAGAATAAAATTAGGATTCATGCAAATGGAAGTCTTTGGCAAACTGACAGCAATGGCGAAACAATTCAGTGAGTAGCAATCTTCTGTTTCAGGTTGAGTTATAGGATCTAGTCCCCCATGGACATAAACCCCAGTTCAACGACTACCCTGTTAACCCAAAAGAAGAACAATCAGACTTCCCATGAGAGTGACCCAGCATCCAGGAGTGAAATCGATGGGGAGGAAGAGCTCAGGAAGGCGAGGAAACCAAACAAACGGATCCAGGTGCAAAATGGTGCAGCCAGCCAGCAGCAATCGTTGCCATGAAGAATAAAATGGTGAAGGTGACCCATGATGGCCCAGACGATTAGTAGAGATGGGTTACCAGTGTCCCACCACCCTCTGGAAAATGATGTGCATGACCTGAAGGATAATTCTGGAACACAGTGGTAATATGGCCTAAATGTGATCCTATCATGGGACACAAGCCCATCTACTGAGGAGGATCAGGGTAGGATTAAGGATGGTCTCAGCAAGGACACACAGCAACTAAAAATGAAAACCACAGATAAGGGTAAGAGACATGGTCAAGTGAATCTGAAAAACATCTAGATGAAATTTCACAGAATTGAGGCAGAGTCTCGCCTACATATATGCATTCACTCAGAGGCTGGCCTAATCCAGCCCTCCAATCACACACAAGGGCACTCACACAAACGGTTTGGTGGCCAGCCAATCAGGATGGCCCTAGAACCCACCAAACACCCAGGTCCACCCACATAGAATGTATATTGGCCTGTCTAGGGCTAGGGACCAGCCCAAACCACACTAGAGGGTGCAACGGTGAGCTCAGAGTGAGACAATGTTTGCACAACACCCATTTTAGGCCTGCCTTGTGGTCTCCCCAAACAAAGAAATGTCCCAAAAACAACATTATAGTGGCCAGGACATAAAAAATACAAAGGTACATTGGGATACAAATTAAAATCATCTGTGCCCCTGGAGAAACCAAAACTAAATTACAGCTACCATCAGCCTACTCTCTGAAACTAATGCAGGGTGTTAAAATCATCCAAAGGCCAACATGGGGTGCTGTCCTAGGAACCAGATGGGTTTCCAGAGGACCATATACTCAAAAAGAGGAACAAGTTAGAGGTTCTCATCACTTATAACTTGCAGGTACATTTGCATATCATCTGCTTAGAAGTGGAATCCTGTGTGGCGCTTGTGGAGTCAATCCATAAATTGCTTCCTGTAGATGTTAAATAATGGTGGTGGTAGGGGTGAGCTCCAGAGAATGCCAAATGGAATGGGGGTACACCTTGCCTACTGACTACTGCACTGGAATCTAGCTCGGATTTCATTAATCCAAAATCTGCAGGCTCCAGATCGACTTAAGTTCAGCGGGCCATCTTACCTTTGGAATAAAAAGCCAAGGCCGTATCTCACTAGATTTAAGAGCCGTCCACTGGCTTCCATTCAACAGAGAGAATAATTATGCAGTGCTGTGCATCTTTCTTCTCATGTTACACAGCAAATGTCCCAGTTACCTTCCTGAAAACTCTGCAAACACCAAAGAGTTCATTAATGTCTGCAAACAAATGACTCCGAGTACTAGACACAGTCTGTCTCACAGTGAGCGGTGATGTGCTTTCTACGTCCAGGCATGAGGATCGGTGGAGTATCGTGCATGAGTTTAAAGATGACAGTGAGGAGGAAGCGTAACAGGCACCTGAGATAACACCTCAGGTGGGATGAAAGGGTAAGGAGGTTCGGCAGGAAGAAAAAGGGAAGTGCTGGAAGGAAAGAAGGGAGGAGAGCAGGCTTACAGATGCCTTTGATACACAAGGGTGTGGGTAGAGCACAGTATGTACCATGGGTGCAGATGGACAAGAGCAATTTGATCAAAGCGCTCCCGCCATTAACAACGGGGGGGAAGTAGATATATGTGTTTGAAAAACAGACTGCATGTGTACCCCTTGCCGTGGGAGGATATGAAAAGTTTATTAGTGGCAACGCTGGGTGAGCAGGTCGGAGATGTGTGTATTAAAGCAGGATACCAAGGAGTAAGATTAGACGACGATGCGCACAACAGTGCACCATTCAACAACATCAGAGCACAGGTGGGGGGAGCACTTCGATGCACCGACGCCAACACGCCAGACATACAGTCGATCATGCAATATGCTATGGGGAATGATTAAGACCTGTTCAGTACATTAGTAAGGTTCAGGAGCTGTGGAGAGCGGAGACGGGGGACCAGTGGGACCGTTCAGTTCCTCTTTTTTACTTTATCAAAAGGGGTTTGCTGAAGGTAGTGCAGAAGGCACTAGACACGATTGTTGGCATTGAAGCCAAGGGGTGGGCGGAGATCCAAAGTGTAATAATGCACCACCGCAAACGTATAAAGGAACGTGAAAGGGAAACGGCACACTGATTGCAGGCAAATGAGGTGAAGCTTGTACAGAGGGAGTTGGCTAAAATAGCTGTAGAGGGAGCGGTGTCGACACCTGCACAGGCAGAGCCGACAGGGAGCACACAGGGGTCCACAGATATCTGCATAATGGCATTTTGGCCAGAAGGAGAACAAGAACAGTGTGGAGGAAAACAGCACTACCTCACCCAGGAGTGGCAGCAAGGAAGGAATGGGTCTGAGAGGGGCGGGTTTAGGTTCGTCACTGTGCTGGAACTGCGGGAAGTGGGACACTTTTCAAGTGAATGAAGAAGCAGGCCAGGACTTGGGTACAACGCATACAACAATTACCACCCGCCACCGCAGAATACACAACAGATGCCACCGCCAAGAATGACACCCATACCCTATAAAAATATACCCACCTCGTCCCCGGTGCCGCAAGCACAGCAACAGCAACAGCAGCCCGGCCAGCAGCAATACCCAAATACCCACAGCAGGCGATGCCCTAGCACGGATATGTCAACATGCACACACCCAACAAGGTACCGAATGGCATCATAGCGCCGTATCGAGTTGTAAGCGTGATGGGAAATAACCTGTTCATCATCCCCGGGTCGAACACACACCCAGATTAGGACAGCCCACAGAGAGCGCTTGCGTGCCCAGTACTATCTATGACAGTTCACCCTGATAAGGAATCCTTTCTGGGCACAAAGATAGGAAACAAATACTTCATTTTTATGGTCGGCACGGGTGCCATAAAATCATGCATCAGTGAGGGAGATTTCCCATTATCAGGCCACACTCTTGACATGCAGGAATTCTCTTGGGCTGTCTCCATGATACCTTACACTGAAGAGGTTGACATCAAAATAGGGGGGAAGGTGGTGCAGGCCCCCCTCCTCCATTCTGAAAGCTTGCCAGTGAACTTGCTGGGCAGGCATCTGCTCAGCAAGTTCAACATGATGATCTCATTCACAGACAGTGGTATAGTGTGGGCCAGAGCAGGGATGTGCGCCATAAGGGCAATGCTAATAATACATGCGATGGGAGGAGAGACAGTGGTTCGTGCAATTCCCATTGATCCAGAAATGTTTGTGTGTGGAATCACTGTGCTCGTGGAGGTGTTGTGCGAGTGCCCACAGATTTCATTTTTTGCCCTGTTGTGTCCCCTGAGTTGGAAACAGGTACAATACTGTCCCTAGATTTTCAAGGATTAGTGGTTTTGGCAAAAAGGATTGTTGTGATAGGTACCAACCAAGACGGGTGCGGGAGGCACGCAGTACTATGCATTGACCCCACAATACCTCTAAAGCTGGTGACTGACACAGAATTGTTTGAGGACAGGCCTGATGACAGAAACATTGTACTCGCAATATGTATCCCCTTTGAAATAATGGTACAGTACAGGAAGGTCCAGTGCCCCATGATGGTCCGTGCAGCTCCACACCAGTTCACTGACGTATATTTAGAACAGGTGCCCAAGAGACTTTGGACAGCTAACCCCCATGATGTGGGGCTCCTACTGGGAGTGACCCCAGTTCACATAACATTAAAACCAGGAGCAGTATTACCCCGAGTATACAATATCCACTTTCCAGGGAAGCAGAAGAGGAATTGAAGACACCATCATGGCCCTACTGAACCAGGAGATAATTGTATCTTCTACATCCCCTTGCAACATGGCCATATAACCCATAGAAAAGGCAACAGGGGCATTTGGAGGATGATTCAGGATTTGCTCCGCCTAAATGATGTTGTACAGCAAGAGTTTCCCATGGTTCCTAACCCTACCACAATTTTGTGTAGCATCCCCAAAGAGGCAACACCCTTCACAGTGGTGGACCTCAAAAACGCCTTTTTCTCTATACCAATGCACCCAGACTCATGTTACCTTACCGCCTTTACTCATGGGGTATGAGGTTCGAACACACAAGATTAGCTCAGGGGTAGAACCCCAGCATTTTCTGCAGGATACTCCATTCAGATTTAGGGAACATCCAACTGTCCAGCGGAAATCATCCAGTGCGTGAAAGACTGGCTGGTATGCAGCAACTCTGAACAACAGTGCAGACACGACTCAATCACACTCCTCCAGCTCCTGGCCAATAAAGGGTACAAGATTGACAAGGCAAAGCTACAATACTGCCTACAAGAGTTTTATACTTAGTCTGTTAATATCAGCCCATGGCAAAAGAATACTACCTGACTGCGCTGCCTATGTGCGTGTCACTCCCCAGCCCACGACAGTGAAAGAAAAGCAAATGTTCTTAGGATTGTGCAATTACTGTAGAGCATGGATTCTTGATTATGCAGCAAGCACGAGGCCGCTCCTACAAGGCCCCAAGGATGCACAAAAGAGGGACAGTAAAATTGCATGAACAGAAGAAATGTTAGAGAATTTCAATAACATAAAAGAGGTGATCTCGACTCCTCCCGTGTTAGCAATACCAGACTATACACAGGAATTCTACTTATTCTCGCTCTCTAACTCCCTGCTTATGACTGCCATGCTAACACAGAAAAGCACAATGCACATCAAGCCAGTGGCCTATTACAGCGGCACATTAGACTCCGTGATGCAAGGACAGTTTGCTAGCGAACAGGCATTTTCAGCTGCCACTCTTGCTATTGAGAAGAGCTCCATAATAGTCATAGGCTGTTCAGTTACGCTCTACATGGAACATGCTGTTCTTGCTAGTTTAGAAAGATCGAAATCTACCCTGACTACCCAAAGAGCATCAGCATGTGAGATAATTCTCTCCAGTCCAAACATTCATATTGTCTGATGCAAAACAGTGAACCCCACAACATTCATAACAGAAATATGTACTGATGAGGATTTATCCAGACACTACTGTGTAATGTACCGGGGGGAGGAGGATGACATCCTCAAGGCAAAGGACAGGCCGCTCGAGGGGGGAAAGGTCCTCTTTGTTGATGGGTCAGAGACAATTGACCAGGACACTGGTCTCAGACATACTGTGGCAGCTGTGGTGCGCTTAGTAGATGGTGAATATGAGACACTAATTCTGAAAAGACTACCCATGCATTATTCTGCATAGGTGGTAGAACAGATTGCACTCATTGAAGCGCCGCAAGCATCACAAGGGTGTGATGTGACCATTTATTCAGACTCGGCGTACGTCACTATCAGAGTGCATGCCGGTCTTTTGCGGTGGAAGAGGAGGGGTTTCAGAAGGGCAGATGGGTCTCCGGTACCACATGCCACGTTATTAGACAAACATATTTTCGCACTCTCCCATCCCTCTGTAGTGGCAGTTGTTAAATGCGCCACCCATACTAATAATACTGATGAAGTGTCAGTCGGTAACGCTGCCACAGACTCTGCAGCCGAAGTAGTGGCATATCTAGTTGTGCCTGCTAAAGCTGAATATGTTCTCACAACACCCACCAGTGACCAGCCCACTGGCTCTTACATTGCCTTGCCCCTCAGGCAAATTATTGAACAAGTAAGGGTCCCGGAAGGGGAAAAACTGTTGTGGATCAAGAGGGGGTGCCGACAATACCCCACTGATTAATTGTGGCAGCATGAATGCACAGGAAAAGCAGTTATGCCACACGAAATGTTCTCTGCGGTTCTCGGATACTGGTTGGGCTTTCTTCACTCCTTCAGTCCTGGACTCTGGTCAGGGCACTCGAGCTCTGGTCGTCCTGATTCTGGAGTGTCCTTAAGAGACTCCTCGAGCTTCTGACCTGATTGCAGAATTTTTACTCGACTACGGATTTCTCCACCCCTGGCACTCATTTCTTGCAGCACTGAAGAAGTACAGCCAATCAGGGAAGATGGTCCTGTGGAGTTAATCTCTGGGTTAGTTGGTTCCACTACCCGTCCGGAGCTTCTCCTGTCGATCAGAAAAAGGAGTTTCAGCACAGCAGCAGGGCTTCACCGGGCAATTCAAAGGTCCAGGAGGATGCAGCAAGCTTCATTCACTGTGTCTTCATTGGGTGTTTCTCCCAGTGGTCAACACTGGCTCTATAATTTAAGCAGATTTCTCCCATTCATGCACAGCCTAGTCTGTCACTCAAACAGCAGGGTGGCACCCAATCAGGACTGGTTGTATTCTTGCACTCCTAGAGACAAAGGACAGGGGAGTTTCGGGAACTTCCCTCACTTCCTGCCTTTCCAGACACACTGGAGCCAGAGGCGAGTTTCAGGACTGAAGCCCGCCAAAGGCAAAATGAACAAAGGGCTCAAATCTGGCTTGCCGTGCAGAGTAAAACCCAAGCAAGGCCTCACAAACAGAAAATGGTGAAAAAAGAAGACCAGGGTCATTTTGCCAAAATGGTCACCCGTGAGTGTTATACTGCTGCTTAGGATTCAGCCTGCGGTAGAAATGCACAATAGTAGGAAAATAAAACCACTGCCACCATCCATTTAAAGTAGTGAGGATAACATGAAAATGTTACATGACAATATAGGATAAGGGGCTACTAGGTAACCCCCCAGCACTCCACATAAGATGGTGTGTGCTGGACCCACAAAGAGAAAAGGTAAGTAAGGTCAATTTCACTTTACTATTCTTGGGAACAGTAGTTCACACAAGAAAAGGTATTTAAACCTTCTGAGAAATCTAAAGGATTTTTCTGTGACACTGCACTGAAGGTGCTGTGTGTCAGCATACAAAAAGTAGATGCCTATGGAGTTTGGCAGACTCCAAAAACCAAGAAAACACAAAATCAAAATCAGGTCAAAACACATGAGAGACTGAGAAAACAAGGTCTCACTCACTCCAGGGTTAAAATTAAAAAGTCCTTAAATCCAGCAAAAGAGCTGGGGGTCTCTAAGGTTGAAGGGAATTAGCACAGAAAGGAGAATTCAGAGATGCTAGTGATTGGTTAAGAGGACCTGAGCTACTGTGAGGATTTGGTAAAGGCAGAGTGGAGGTCTATTGGTGTATCCAGGAGCCAGGCCTACTGCTGAGGCATAGTTTAATGGCAAGTGTATGAAATGGATACTGGAAAGCACCAAAGGGCTCACCAAAGTACAGGATTGGACAGCGGCTGGGAATTATAGTTTAAAGGGAGGAAGTGAAATTCGCTCACGGAAGAGTGAATGCCAGTGCGGTTGCATACCATGGTGTTGGAGCTGTGTGACATGTTACGAATTGGGCTAAGAATGGGACATAAAAACGTTGTTTCTGTTGAACTCAGTGGGGATTCTGTGGTGCGCATTGTTATGGTCTCAAACACAGCGGGAGAACTATGAGATTCAATGGAACGCAGTTTGGGGGCTGTGAATTACAGTACAAAATGCACATGGGTCATCAAGTATGGACCAGAATGAATGCATGAGGTGCACGATGCAACACATGCCTTTTGAGTCTTTAATCAAGCGTTACGTTGTGTCATCAGTCTCAGGCAATCTGTGGACGATCTGCATGTACATTTGAGATACAACATCATGTATTTTTTCCCACAAGCACTGGTGGGTAAGGGCAGTGGAATGTTGGAGAATGAATGACAGAGAAGGCAGAAGTAGTTCGATGTTGTGCCTATAGTCGTTCCCCCTGCCATCTGTCTGTGTCAGGAATGTGCAGAGGTATTTACGTTGATTTGACTTGTTGAAAGTTACCTTGCCCATGATATGTTGGATGCGAGAAGCAAGATATTATGCTCATCATGCCTAGTTTGCAGTGCTGTGGTGGAATGGAAATGAGGAATTAGTTCAATATTATTCAACGCTAGACTGAAGATGCGCAATAGTTGAACAGTGTATCTTGAACATTTTATTACATTTTGTTCAAATTATAATTGATGGCATCTGTGATACAAACTGTTGGTTGATTAACACCTTGTTTTACTTTCCAAATGACAAACATCTGTATGCTAGGAACAGAATCGAAATCACGCACCAACAGTAACTCCTTAGAGCACGTGCTAATGTTTCGCCCATAAGGCTTTATCCAGGTCCCTTGTCTCAACATAAAAATCAAAATTTAACAGAAAATGCAAGATTGGCATACATTCACAAACCACAATATCTGTGCAACAGTTTGTATCACAGAAGAAATTAATTATAATTTGAACAAAATTCAATAAAATGTTTAATATTTACTGTTAAGCTATTGCGCATCTTCTGTCTGGTCATTGTTACATAGTTTATCCAAATCGGTTGCTTTATACCGCCAGACAATCGATGCTGCAGGTTCTATGTTTGTTTTTTTAAAAAACAGTTTTTATTGATTTTACAACCCAAACAACATACAACAGGCTGACCATATTTAACATTTTGTTACCTAAAGGAAAAAGCAAAAATCAAATGACATTTATGATCTTATGTCTGTTGCCTTCCCCTCGCCCTCCCTCGCCCTCCCTCCCATCTGAGCCTACTCTGCTTCTTCATTTGTCTCTGTCCTTACTTCGGGGGTACTTATACCAGTTTCCTCCTCTGAATCCTGGTCAATCGACCAGTCGTGGTTGGGCCCGTACAACGTGGCTACTAACTGCTTCAAGGCTGTCAGGGATTCCGCTTCTTCCTCCCCTCCCTTGCTTCCCACTTCTTGCCACACTGCAGTTTCGGCTTTGGCCCATTTTTGGAGATCTTTCCACCACACTTCTACTTGAGGTCTATTACATTCCTTCCATCCCATGGCGATTCTATGCTTGGCAAGTATATACGCCAGATCTTTTAATTTGCTTACATGCTTTAGGTGCCTAGGCCTAGGGAATCCTCCCACTAAACATGCCCACACTGATCCAATGTTTATTGTAATCCCCTTTTCATCTAACCGGTGGGCTACCTCTTCCCAGAATTTCCCAATTTCTGGGCATGCCCAGAACATATGTGTTAACCACACGTTCTCTTCCATGCACTTGGGACATGTCTGCTTGTTTGCGTTCTTGAATCTGGCTATATTTTGGGGAGTCATATATGCCCTGTGAGTTATATATAACTGTATCTGTTGGAGTCAAGCGTTTCTTGAAACTTTCTTATGGTATCTTTGGGCCCGCACCCATATCCCATCACTCATGGGCTCACGACTTCTTCTTCCCAGTTATGTCTTAATTATGTCACCTCTTTTCCCTCTCTAGACATCAATAGTTCGTATAATCTGGATATCTCATGCCCCCCTTCTGCTATATCGTGTATCGTTTCTATGGTGGAGTCGGGCTGCTCATCTATCATTACTTCCGACCGTGTATCTTTAATTCGCTGTATCAATCTATTGTATGTAATATATTGCCCTTCATGCAACCTTGTTTCTCCCGTTAACGCCCTGAATGCCTTTATTTCGCCTTCTTGCAGTATGTCTCCCACTGTTACAATACTCGCCGGTTCCCAGTGCCTCCTTATTATCTTTATGAGCTGTTTGTCTCCTCTTGCCAGTGCCACCAGCGGTATCTGTGGCGAGCACAGAGTTGGGTTCTCCATTACCTGACACGTTGTGCCATACTTCCCAACCCAGCACCAGCATCCCAGACCGCCCTTTCAGCTCTGATTTGGGCAGCCATATCATCTCTTTCAGGAAGAACAGGGCACATTCCAATCTTAGCAATCTCGATTCTGAGGTGTGGTCATCTAATAGCCATTTGGCCACATATTGCAGTTGACTCGCTATATAATAGTTCTCGTAGTTTGGCAGTTTTATCCCCCGTTTATCATGCGTATTCTGCAACTTCCAGAGAGCGATTCTATTCCTCATACCGTGCCACGGGAATCCCCTACATATGCTCTGTAGTTTCGTGAAGAATCACCCCGGTATCAAGTATGGTATATTCCCAAAATAGTGCAATAGTCTCAGCAATACCACCATTTTCAGTAGTGCCCCTCTACCCATCATTGCCAAGGGGAGCTTGGACCAGAGATGCTGCAGGTTATATGTTAACCAGATCTTATACTAAACACAGAGCCCAAGAGTGTCCATTTCATATACTTCTTTAGGAGAGCGCAGCGTCCCATTATTAAACACTGTCTTCCCCCACCCTTTTTTTGATTATTTAAACATTATGCCATGGATGTTCTCACTATGCTTCCTTGATATGAGGGTTTGCAGTTAATTTGATACATCAGGATTTATTATTCCTCTTCTGGTGTTATAAAGGGGTAGGTTGCTATGCTATGATTGGGTTTATGTTTCACTTTTCCCTGTGGTAGTTATAGGGACAGAGGGATGATAATATCACATATCCCTGTATTAGTTGAGCATTAGGATGCTGGATATTTACTTTGAAGGACATTTATTATATTGTTGTTAGGGGAATAGGTTGTTTCCTTAGTTATGAGCATGCATAATTATAATTATAATTGGTTATTTACAACACGCTTAATACCCAGAGGTTTATAAGCGCAGACTTGGGGATCGAACCTATCTTGCTCTGCGTCGTCTTGCTTCCAAGGCGAACACGCTGCCCCTGCGCTATCCATATCTATGTTTATAGTGTGTAATTGGTTATCAATTCCTGAGCAGTCGCAAAGTTGAGTTGTGTTTTCGTGTACCTGTGGGTATGGTGTCTGAGTGATTGCTAGTCCCTGGGCAGTTGTGAACCTGGCTTGTTTTTCCGTACCTGTGTTGTCAGTGTTTGGGTTGATTCTAGTCCTGGGGGGTTGACCGGCTGCCTGCAGGGCAAAGAATTGGGAGGGTTGCCCCTTCACGGGCTGTTGTGAAGTTGAGCTACTTTTGTGCTCCAGTGGGGATGGTGGCAGTGTTTGGTTGTATGTTGGGTTTTGGTTATGGGTAGTGGTTATTGGAACGTTTCTGCTGTAGATTGATGTTGGTTGTGGAATAAGTAAATGCATGCCTAATTATGTGGTACAATGCGTGATTGGTGATTTTTGGATTATACTTGTTGTGATTGGGTTATTTTATTCTTACTTATGTTTGCCCCTTTTGGTGTTTTCCTGTTGTTCTGTTTGTCACTTGTATTTCCTTATGGAGGGATTTGTTTGTTATATTTATCCTAGTTTCCTTTCTGCTCCTTAAGGAGTGAGATAGTGTGGTGACTTGTATCCGAATGTTGGTGAATGCTAGTGAGAGAGGTGCTGATGATGTCATGTATGTTGTTATGGAATGTGTGTTATAATCTCAATCATAGCTTCCTTTGCGTCGGGTAACGGGCGCAACAGCGCAGTGATTTATATCTGAGTGTATGTGAAAGCAATAGAGAACATTCTGATGATCACTTCGTGTTTGGATGGCTTGCATTTTATGTACTGTTTTGTCATCCATTTTTAGGATCTTGCCCAAGAGAGATCTAAACCGAAATGCAACTTCATCCTGGTCTCCGTCCACCTCACCACACTTGGGTGTTGCTGATATACATGGTAAATCGGAACCTGACACTTACCATCTCGCCCAGTTGTCTCATGTATACATTGAAGAACACTGTGAAATGAGATGGTCGTCAGAAGCATCCCATGTTAATGTTTTACTTGGGGATGGTAGGGTGGTGACTGTGTGATATCTGTCATTCAGTTTTTTTAAATAGTGTATCCAGTATTGAGTTTAGGGGCGCTGGATAAGGTGTGGAAAGGCCCTGGACCTTTGCTAATATCGGGCCTATCAGCACACAGGGCTAGCTAGCCTTTTGGTTGTCACCCCTGAGCTTCTATCTGGGGCTATAACCAAAAGACCCGGCGATGTAGCCCCGTCAGGCCCCACCTAGCAACACCTCAGATTGAGCTCCAACATGGATTCCTGTGTGTTTGTGAATGATAGAGGAGCCTGCAGTGTTCAGACAGCCCCTGACACTTCCCACCCAACACTCCCCGACCCCCTACTGCCACCATAAATCAGCATTGTAAGATTTTGACACCTGTACACATCTGTGCCCCTGCCTGGGTGGACAACGTACTGAAAAGTAGGAAAATAAATCATTAGTCTGCATATTTTGCAGGAGGTATCAAGCATATTACATAATCGTATGACAATATTGTGAAAGGGTTCCTCAGTTAAAATGGGAAACTATGCAGCACGCAAGGGGTTAAAGCAGTTGAAGTTCGAGTGCAACCTGGACGCAATGCCTCTGGGTACTGGAGCTGGTTGGAAGCAAACTGTAGCAGGTTCAAATTAGAGCCACGGCAATTCCTGCATCTCAATCTGAAACCACAGTTTAGCTGTTCCAAGCAATCAGAGTAATTGTATGTTTGCTGACTCTGTGCTCCCTCCAGAGGAAAGGAGTCTCAGAATACATGTCTAGATAACTGTGGTTTCTTGGAGAATTTGCCATGTGGCCCAGTCTTTCCCTGACCTTTGCATGCCCTCATATTTCAGTCGCTTGCCAGCGAGAGCAGGCAGTAATATATAGATTCGAGAACAAACGCAGCATAGTTCTCAATGGAGCGGCCTGTGAAAAACCAGGGAGCTGAAGCTCAGGGGCGCCAACTTTTACATTCCTCGCGAGTTGGGAAGGTAGTGGTGCGGGTGTTGGGTTTTGGCACAATCCTCGACGGAGTGACATCACAGGAAGTGGAGTTGTGGCGAGCAGTGTGATTGTGTTGTTTTTTTTTTTTTTTTAAAGAACCCAGTGAAGCATAAATAACAGAAACGAACGACGATGTTTTAAATTTTTAAAGCAGATTTTTAAGGTTAACATTTTGAAAAAGGCCCTCGATTTGGCCAATGGATTAAATCCGATAGCTGGGTCATTGAAGTATGGCACATGACCCAGCTCTGGAGGGGCCAGTGATAAATGGGGTAAAAAGCAATGACATTTTTATGTGCTTCTGTTGCTTAACACATGAAAAAATCCAGTAAGTGACATGTCACCAACAGTACACAGGAGCATTTCAGAACATGTTCATGAGACTGCAGCCACAATCTATCTATGCCAGTAACAGCTGTTGCGAATCCCTTATAGAAGCTGTGCTCACATTCTCTTTATGCCAGTAATGGTCACTGTAAATCATCACTTTTATGAAGCACAAACTAGACGCTGTCAGCAACACTGTAAATTCAAGCTGCAGCCACAATCTGCACAAACTAGTCCTCCGCAATTTCTATTTGCAGCGCAAAGAAACGTGGACACAATCCGTTCATTGCATTCACTCTACCGACGCATACCCAGGCGGACAGATAATCCACACACTCATTCAGCTGACTGAGACACACACATATACACTGTTTGCACACACACTGGCAGTAACATACATAGTACATGCACCACGCACACAGAAACACTGAAAACTCTTGAGCGCATGCACACAAACACACACACATATTACATGTATTATTTCAAAAACGCATGCACGCATCCAGCAAGAACACTTTTTTTCTTACCTGTTACCCCTTTTTTCTGTCTCGGTTATGGGAGCATGGATTGAAATAGGCTGCAGGTGCCCCCGAACCCAAACCAAGCAGCACCAGCATGCCCCAGAAAGACCTTAAAACACAAGACAGAGGGCCAGTGATGTAATTTCACCAAAATGCCAGGGATAGTGGAATTGACACCACACAACCCTTGACCTCTGATGACATCACCGGAAGTGATATCATTTGACTCTGCCCCCAAGTGACATCACGGGAAGTGATGGCAAACAACCTTTCGCCCATTGACGAAACAGGAAGTGGCATAACATTACACAGCATTGTTCCTCACTACACTAAGAAAGAAATATGGTTACAATATCACTGTAATATGATATATATTCACACAAGAATGGATCTCCATATGTAGCGTTGATATCAGTGGTTATAGGCCCATATTACCAAACTACTGTGAATGTAAGCAGACGTCCAACACAACAGCCTGGACCATTATACATCACTTGGGCTAAACTGTAAACAGACTGAGCATCTCAGAGAGGCCTAAACCCCAAAGACCAGATACTCGGTGCCTGCCAGGTGTCTGGCCACAGACTTGAAACAGCAACTGACCAACACAAGGCCAACCAGAAGACAATGAGAGGCTGTACCACTTCATGCTTTTACACTTGGACAATACAGGCGGTATATTCGTGTCAATAGAGCACTTCCAACCATTGCACAGCAAGCCCCTCCAACCACCCAGAGCCTGAATATCTCCCAACCATTTTCACCAGGGGCACCCCACCATCCATTGTGAGCAGCTAAGGGCCCTCCGTCAACAGCTTTAAATGTCTGGCTCAACTCCTGCCCTCCAACAGCTTACACCTCCAATGCCTTGCTCCAACACCTTTATGTTTACACAGTGCAACCCTCCAGCAACTTAAGTCTCCAGCATTATCCAACACCATCAACCTCAAGCAAACTGGCAACTTAAGTCTCAAGTACCCTTCTTGAACAGCCCAACAGTGTGAGTCTCCTCACAATCTTATAACTGCATTCAATGCATTTCAACTCTCCTATAACACATTACGTCTCAAACATTCTCTCTCAACATCTGTACGTCACTAGTACAACATCTTAAGTCTCTACTACCAGCCTCCATAACATTGAATAAAGGGGAACGATGTGTTGCAGGTCACAGTAATTGCAGGGTTTTTTTATTTTAAAATGTAAATAGCAGCTGCAGCTCCATATGACCCCTAGAAAAAGTCAATTTTATTATTTTCTCTGGTCCTTTATATCTTGTTTATGCCAGCCTCCTCATGCTTCTAAGCACTGGAACAGGAACTGAAACCATGCTGCACTACCTCCTCTTGTTCCAAAAGCAAGTGTGTTTCCCCTGAGCCATCTTTCCAAATATGCATATGTGTTGCCAGTGATGCAGGTCTGGCAGATCTTAGTCAGGTCACACAGTGCACAGGCAGGATTGGTGGCAGAAGCCACTGGGGTACACCCCTCTCATCACAGGCCCACTGGATGTGCAAAGCAGACAACGAGAATCACTGATGAGATTTGCATTGATGTTGGGATGTCACTCAGTGCTGCAGGTTGCTCTTAACCATTCCCAGCTAGCTAGACCTAGCCCCCATGCCCTTCCTGTTGCTACAGTACTGGGTATGAGCTGTACAGACGACCCTGCCTCTGAACCCAACCATTCGGCTTCATGGTTTTTCCTGTATCCCTGTTATTTCTCCAGGTGAAAACAGATGTGCCATATTTAGCGCATTTACAACTGCTTATTTCAGGGGCAACACAGATATCTGCTCTTGGCACTGTCTCTTTGTCCAGTGGCCAAGAGGTCACAAGGACAGGTCTAGGGGTAACAGAGGGGGAGCCAGGGGTAGCACTCACTACCCTTGGCAACCTCTAAATTACATGCCTGCTATTTTAGTGCAGCTTCAATATTACAAGCCGTTAACTCTCTCCTTTATGAGAATAAGCTGTATCCTGTCCCCCCTATGCTTCCAATTTCTCCCCTGGAACCCCACATCACGATTTCAGTTGCCTAAAAATGTATACAAGTAAGAAACCTAAAGCAGGGATGAACTGTGTCCTATTGCTCTGGGGAGAAAAAAGTATTGTGTGCCAGCTGCGTGGTGAGTAGTATGTGGTTAACGCTGATACCACTATGTATACTAGTCTAAGGTGAAAAACCACTCGCACAGATATATGGACTATTATCGCAAATTGTGTTGGTCAAGAGCGGAGCGCAAGTGGTTTTTCACCTTAGACCAAAAATGTACGCCTATGAATGCAGGTGCTGTAATGAAATGCTTTACATTAGTAATTGCAGAGCCTTTGTTAATAGCAAAGCCCAGGCACCGTTTAATGTCTGTGTCCTGTTTTATCTGGTCATGGCTCTGTAGGTCAGCCAGGTGGAGTCAACATAGGCTGACATTTCGGGGGGTGGGGCTGATGCCCAGTGAGCTCAATGGTCTTGCGTCACTGCTTCCAACACATTTGGGACAGTGCGTTATTAACGGTGACATGGACAGCATTAGGACAATGGCAGGAAAGTCCACAGACCTGCAGCACTGGAATAATGCGTGGGAAGCCCAAAGACCTCCAGCATGCGGCCTGGATGCGGAAAGAGCAGAAATCTGTGGGAACCCCAGTGACCTAAAGCACTGGGACAATGCAAGGGAGGCCCACATCGCTAGGGAGTAGTGTGGGAAGCACAGACGTCTGTGGCACAAGGACGGCAAGCAAGAAGTCCAAACCCATGCTGTAGCATCAATGCACCAATCCTGTGTTTGTGGGAAATTGATACCTTTAGTATTAAGAGTCCCAGGGAAGCATAGCCCTGTGAAAGCGAGGGACACGTGTAGAGATCCGTAGCACTGGGGCAACCTGTGTGTGGAAATAGACACAAAAGCACTCGGGCCGCCTTTGATCAAATCAGAAACCTGAGCTCATAGGCCTTGTGTGAGAATGTGCAGAACTGGGCCAGTGTTTGTGAACACCAGTCCTACATCATTTAAGTATGCGGGATACCCAGATAAATGACACACAGAGACTTAGGGCCTGTTTCAAACAGCATTTTATAATGGCGCAATCCCATAGGAAAACGCTCTGTGAATCAGGCCCTGTGTGTGGCGAGCCAAGGAACCAGCTGTTACGGAGACTTAGAGTTTGGCAGAAATGGGGGAGCGCACTGGTAAACATGGTAAACATTTGGAAGGTGTTATCTTTTGAAGATAGGATCAACCTGACATTGCAGGCGCAGCAGGGTAGCAGAACATCAGCGGGCTTAGGCTCAGAGTACACTCCCATGGACTTTGATTGTTTTCTAGCTAAATTCGTGAAAGGCACTTGACTTAAACTGTTCTCGGGCACCTATGCCGTTAACCACTCCAGACAGAACACAATCTATGATCCTCATCCTGGAAGCCTGGCATGGATGGTGGCTTCCACACACATACAGGGCTGCCATCATTACAACGACACCCCAAGGATTCTGCCTAAAGCAGGCACTAAATAATCCTGAATTGGGTGCAGATAGAGACGCTGTTTGAGCTTCCTAGTCTGTAAAGGCGTTGAGCAGATTTCCCACTCCGCCACCACTCTGTCTGCAGATTGCAGAGGACAAATGGCAAGGATTTTTGCAAAGCTGCCGGTGGGATGTGCGTGGCTGCATTGTGGTGTGTGGGTTGGCTATCGCAGGTGCTAGTGCATGGTGCGTGTATGATAATCCGCAGGTTCTGCATTGGTGCATGCCCCCGCCCAAACCCAGCAACCCTCCAAGTGCGTGAAAAGTTTATGTCAATCCAGAAACACGCATTCTATAGGCAGTACATGAAATACGCTGTAAATGGTGTACTTACTTTTTTTCCTTATTGTGCTCGTGGTCCATATTCTGCTCATGAAGCTCATGTCCATCACTGCCGAGCGGCCCTTCCTTTTCACTGAGTCCTGTCTGGACAAGGAAACTCCACCAGCATTCAGCTGGCTGACAGGCCTCAAAGCCAATTGGAATCTAATATGGCCGCAAAGCTATTTGGAAAGGGAAGCTTGCTTTGATGGGTGAATATTTCACGGCCATCTTGAAATGGAATGGATGATTGCGCCATAAAACGGCCATTTAAGATGCACTGTCATCATAAAATTTTAAATAACACAGGGTCGCAAGCGAGACCACAGGAGTTGCTGCCAGGGCCACATAGGTTGTGGCTGCGACACCTGCTGACCCCTTAATTACGTCCCTGAGCAGGAGTCCTGCATGTGACCCCTCACACTATTCAACTTCCTTTGTATTCTTTTTAAATGTTTCTATGGTCTTGCACCTGCATATCTCTCTTCTTTTGTCTCTTTCTACTCACCAGCCCAGCCACTGCATTCCCAATCCCTCTTTCTCTTAGTTGTTCCCCATGCTCCATGAGCTTCATCCTGGTTGTTTTCCGCTCATTTGCACTTCTGGTCCCTAAGAATTGAAACTCTCTTCCTCTCTGTTTTCGTTCCACATCCTCCTTTCCCCTCTTCAAATCTCACCTAAAAACACACCTTCTATCTCATTGATCTATTGCTTTTCTGATTTATCTGCTCATTCTGTTGTATCCGCCTTGCGTCCCGCTACGCGGTGACGCAAGCCGTCTAATAAAAGCCCTGCCCCCGCGGATTGGAGGCAGTTTCGGGGAAGAGAACCCAGCTACATGTGTCCGTGTCTTATTAGCTCCCGTTGGAGCTCCGACACTGAGGCCTACTGACGCGGCCTCACACAACCTGTCTCCGGCCGCTTCAGAGCCGAGACAGAATATCACACTGGCGACGAGGGACGCGAGAACCTCGGTATGTGTGCTGGGCACCATCAGCTGATTGCTGTATTCGGCGAAACGAACAATTTTTGGAAACCCGGTGGAGGGGGGGACGCAAACCCCACCCAACCCAAGGTGCCCTCTCCAGCACGTGGCCACAAGAACTGTTAATGGATCCCCTGACAATTTTGGGTCACTGGAGACACACTGCACGACGCTGGAAAGGCCCCGACACGTGGCAATCACAACTGGCCTCAGCAACCCTGCGCCTCAAGCACCTGAGAAGGGGAAGCAAATCCATCTACGCCCATCACATGAACACACACGAAAGGGAGAATACAGACCCCCGCTGGAACACACCAAGGAGATGTAGCAGACCCCGCTAGTGGCAAAGTGAGGCTCTGTCACGGCCACCGGCACATCTACCCCAAGGCCCGGTACGCGATCTAGACTTGCCGCAAACCTATCTGTGTCCACACTGCAAGCGCGCCCACAAGGTGGTTCGTCATTGATGATACATCCCTTTGACCCATACACTGATCCATCGTCGGTTGGCCCCAGATGGCAACTATGGATTGGCGATGGAATGTAAGAACATCACCACGGCTAGAAAAATTAGATCGCACCTTTTGTTAAATGTGGGGGATGAAGTGCTACGGATCTTCAACTCGTTAACCATTGATGATGGCCAGGACATTTACCAGCAAGCAAAGGATGCCCAAACGGCCCACTTTCTCCCACAACTCAACCCTGATTACGAGACATTCATATTCTGTACTACCATTCAAGTGAAAGAGGAGACCTTAGAAGCCTACCACACCCGGCTGAGAAAACTAGCAATATCATGCGAGTTCACTGACATTGAGAAGGAAATTCAGAGACAGCTCATCAACGGCATCCAATCAGAGAAACTGAGAAGGATGGTACTGAGTGAAAAAGGTATCTCATTAACACAGATTCTCGAATTGGGTCATCAGAGGGAACTAGCACACGCCAGGGCAGCTCACATGGGCACCACACTTCAAAAACTACAGCCAACCCTCACGACAGCCACAATAGCCCATGTCACCAATCGACAATCAACAAGGGATGAGACTGGTGGAAACTACACGCAGGCCAGATGGCAGCCTCGAATCCCGGGGCCCACGGAGTGTGGATGGTGCGGGGGACCGCGACATGGATGGCGGAGCTGCCCAGCATAGGGGACCACATGCAGCGCATGTGGTAGGTAGGACCATTATGCCAAAGTGTGCCGGTCGTCAGGTGCCCAACAACAAACACCGCAAATAGCCCAAGAAAAGAGTGGGGGTAAGAAAAAGAACCAGGCTAGCGCCCGACGAGTGAAGACCACGACATCCTCAATGGAGGAGGGAGGTGATGACACATCCGGGGCCCAACGTGAGTCTGTAAATGACCAACGGAAGAAAGGGAGGAAAGTTTACCTTGTGTCAGCCCTCAATCACGGACATGCCAGGCCAAGGAAAAGACTCAGGAGATGAAAATGCCAGGTCACAATCCAAAACCAGAAAATATTGATGACCATAGACATGGGGGCATCTGTGAATGTCATGCCCATGACCACGTTTCAGACACTTCAGCCACAACCTGATCTGAAAAAGACGGACACACTGTTGTTCGAATACGAATGCAAGAAACCACTACCCGTGGTTGGTAGATTCCGCACCACCCTCAGTCATGGCGGAACCGCGTTACCATCCAAAATCCATGTGGTAAACGCGGGTACTGAATGCCTCCTGAGTGGAGATGCGGCAGAAGACTTGGGGCTGGTGAGTTTTATCTGCGAAGTGAAGGACTCACAAGTAGTCGAAAGGGTCCTAGAGAAATACCCCAGCCTGCAAAAGGGGATAGGATGCCTAAAGGGGAAGTCGATCAGACTCCACATTGACGAGTCGGTCCAACCAAGAGCGGTACGACACAGGAGAACCCCATTCCACATGCGCGAACAAGTAGAAAAGGAGCTCAGAGCGTTAGAGAAGGCAGGCATAATAGAAGAAGTAACAGGACCCACGCCTTGGGTCTCCCCGATGGTGGTCACCAAAAAGCCTAAACAACCTGGCAAAGTCCGGATCGGCATAGACATGCGTCTACCAAATGCCGCCATCATGCGGGAGCGCCACATTACTCCGACACTGGACGAAATTGTGGCTGACCTCACGGGGTCGAAGATATTTTCAAAAGTGGATCTGAAAGCAGGCTATCATCAGCTGAAGCTACACAGGGACTCCCGATACATAACCACTTTTTTACACATATTGGTCTACGACGGTACAAGCACCTACGTTTTGGGATCTCCTCAGCTGCCGAGGTGTTTCAACAGACAATACAAGAAGTAATTTGAGGCATACCAGGTGTCCTAAATGTCAGTGTTGACATCCTAATCCATGCCAATAACAGAGAAGAACATATGAAAAGGCTTCACATGCTCCTCACCAGACTAGAAGGGGCAGGACTAACCATTCACAAAGACAAATGCGAATTTCTAAAAACCGAGATATCTTTTTTGGTTACACTTTCAGCAGTACAGGCATCTCACGGGACCAGAAGGTCGCAGACATCCAATCCGCCGTTCCTCCCACCACGCCAACATAAGTGCTCAGTTTTTTGGGGATGGCCACGTACTGTGGTAGGTTTATCCCAAATCTGGCCACACTGTCCAAACCCCTCCAAGAACTTACCAAGGCCAACACAAAGTGGGAGTGGGGGCAGGTTTGCCAGGAAGCTTTTGAATGCATCAAAGCATCACTGTCAGCAGACACCACAATGGCGTACTATGACACCATGCACCTAAAGGAACTGTATGTGGATGCTAGCCCCGTGGGCCTAGGGGCCATTCTCACACAGGTGACAAAAGCGGGTGAGCAAAGGCCAATCGCGTACACGTCCAGAGCATTCATGCTGACAGAGCAACGATATTCTCACATTGAAAAGGAGGTGATAGCCGTACCATGGGGATGTCACCATTTCCATCTCTACCTGTATGGAAGAAAATTCACAACATACACGGATCACAAGCCATTGCTGCCCATCTTTATGGGCACATCCGCCCACCCGCCAGCTAGTATCGCCAAATTACTATTACACCTCCAACAATACAATTTTGAACTGGCATATCAGCCGGGGAGTGGAAATCCGGCAGACTTTCTGTTGAGGCATCCCCGAGCGGCGACACCACAGGAAATTCAGGTAGCAGAAGAGACGGAGGAGCATATCTGCCAGGTAGTACAAACCATGAGACCGAGGGCCATCAGCATGGACGAAATCGTGGAAGAAACACAAAAAGACCTGTGCTGCAACCTGGTAAAGGACACCATTATATCAGGGGAATGGAGGTAATTCCGGAGGAACACCCACAAAAGGACAGCAGAGGCAAAGGACTTCCTCAGAGGGATGTTCACCATACGACAGGACCTCTCCATCATTGAACAGGGGCTACTACTCAGGGGTAGTCGAATCATCATCCCACCAATCCTCCAAGACAGAATAGTGGCATTAGAACATGGGGGCCACCAAGGAATGGTACGGTCAAAAGCTCGCATCAGGCACCGAGTGTGGTTCCCGAAGATAGATGAGAAAGTTGAAAGACTGATCAACACCTGTCTACCATGTCAAATAACTGGAGCTCCACCTGACCCAGAACCGATCCAATCGGCTGTACGAGGACTTGGCAGATGGAACGCAATAAGCATCGACTTTTGTAAGCTACAAGAAGGCCTCTACCTCCTATTGGCCATAGACAACCATTCACGATACCCAGAGGTCGAGATTGTAAACTCCACACCAGCGGAGGTGGTCATTCCTGCGGTTGAGAAGATGTTTGCGACACATGGACTACCTACAAGAATCAAGAGCGACAATGGCCCACCATTCCAAGGGGAGGAATTCAAGCAATACCTGCAAGAGCTAAACATACGCTACCACCACATCATGCCAAGGTGGCCACAGGCAAACGGGGATGTGGAACGATTCATGAGGACACTCAATAAGGTCCTGCGGCTATCAAGGGCCAATGCTAGTGCCTTGCAAGTCGATCTCTATCGTTTTCTGCGAAACTATAGGGTCACACCTCACAGCACGACTGGCGTCCCGCCGGCAGACCTCAGGTTCGGCACAGTCATAAAGTCATCAATACCACACCACCCCAGCAGAAGCCCTGACAGAATTGACAATGAGCGAACAGAAGAAAAGAGAACTGGAGCCAACGCACACATGAGTGCTAAGAGAAGGGAGAAACAATCCAACCACCGTGTGGGTGACCAGGTGGTCATGCTACGAAATCCGTCAAACTCTAAGTTGGACTCTCGCTATGAGGCCGTCCCATGGACTGTCAGCAAGAGACAAGGAACCATGATAACAGTACAATGAGGACACCGACAAGTGACACGAAATGCGTCGTGGTCCAAGGCCGTGCCAAGAAACCTGTGGACTGACAGGGACTGTCCTCAAGAAGACGACGACCGCCTGCCAAGTGATGTAGAATCTGAGCACCCGCAAGGCACAGACGAAGCAGATGACAGAACCCTGGAGCTGTGGAATGAACCAGAGATGGGTGAGCCGGACACTGAAGGTGAGACACCCAAAGAGACAGTGGGGCCCAGTTCCAGGGGTGGGGGATATGAGTTGAGAAATGCCACCAAGCCGCCAGCCCGGCTCAAAGACTATGTGTGGCACTTAGCCCCACAGTGACTCTAAGAGAATGGGGGCACCCTGTTTGTAGTTTTAAGAATTGTAAATGTATGCCATATGTTCTGT
Organism: Ambystoma mexicanum; assembly: GCF_040938575.1. Taxonomy (NCBI): domain Eukaryota; kingdom Metazoa; phylum Chordata; class Amphibia; order Caudata; family Ambystomatidae; genus Ambystoma; species Ambystoma mexicanum. The sequence continues at coordinate 991,037,580 of NC_090929.1, read as the reverse complement.
TTTGGTTCAAGTTAAAATAAAGGAGGAATGTTGTATCCGCCTTGCGTCCCGCTACGCGGTGACGCAAGGCGTCTAATAAAAGCCCCGCCTCTGCGGATTGGAGGCAGTTCCGGGGCAGAGAACCCAGCTACGTGTGTCCGTGTCTTATTAGCTCCCGTTGGAGCTCCAACACTGAGGCCTACTGATGCGGCCTCACACAACCTGTCTCCGGCCGCTACAGAGCCGAGACAGAATATCACACATGCGTCTGTACTGTTGGTTACTATGACAACAAACGAAATAAAATTCTATACAAATATAAAAATAAAATGCAAATGCTTGGAAACCCCATGGCAGCGCGTGCACAGTTTTAACAAAAATAATGTAATTACATCACTGGTAAGACATACCAGCCTCAACCTATTGGGTGCGTTGCCACCAGTGTGGGTATAGCTCCCTCAACATTTTGGGGGGAGGATGAAAACTTCAGGCCCCCACGTAGTTTGCGCCACTGCTGAAGCTGCAGATGAACGAATGCTCTAAGCTTTCAACACACAGTCTGGTGAGCAAGTGTGACATAGGGCCTCATTACACGGATGGCGCTAAGGGATTACCGGCACCGGTAAGGACACCGGTGCCAGTAATCCCTTAGCGCCATACTACGATGTCCCTCAGTGGGTCCCGTCCTTAACGTGTGGCCAGACCACACGTTAAGGAAGGGACCCGCTGAGGGACTTCAGGGCAAATAACGGCACCGCTAATAGTGGTACCGTTTTTTCCTCCTTCCCCATTCCCATTGAGCCCTATGGGGGCTATGGGGGCTCAATGGGAATGGGGAAGGGCCTTGGTGAATGGGGAATTACCGCCCCGCCAACCTTGGAATGGGGCGGTAATTCCTCCATTCACCAAGGCGGAATCAGTAAAATACCGGCGGCAACCATGGCGCTAATAGTGCCATGGTTACCGCCGTCCGTGTAATGAGGCCCATAGTCTACCAAAAGGAATTATGTTCCATTTACTTTTGGTAAAGTCTACAAAAATGTTTTTTGAAATCATTTTTTCCAAATCAGTAAAATCCTTCCAAGAAAATTAGCAAAGGGACGGCTGCTGGAGATTCTCTGAGAGTAACAGAGGAAATCTGCAGCAATATTTATTTGTGCAATTTTATTTCCTAAAACGTGGAAAAATTAAATAAATACTATTAAACTATGACTTTAAATTTCACTTTGCTGGAGTAAAATACCTGATGGCAGTCCTAGAGATAAGAGGTATACCAGCCACTCTACCCCCTAAAAATAGGCAAACAGACCAACAAAAGTGTACCAGAAAATTGAAAATAACTGACACATAGGAGACTGCCCCCTGCCTACAGTTACATGGAAATGTTCAGATCAGAGATACCAGTAGACGAAGGCCACTGGAAGGAGCTCCAATATTGTTACCCACTTTGGGAATAGAAATTATATTTTGGATCCATGGTGTCTTGTTGCAGGCAGGTTTGCCAAAGCCCATCTTTCCCAGCCTGGCTTTTCTGCTGCTGCAATATAGCACTATTTCTCCCACTCCCCTTCCACTCCCTCCACTAATGGGGATACAGCTAGCAATTCCTATTCTCTACCCCGCCCATCGCCAGCCCCCGATCTCCCTTGTCTTGTGTGGGAGATACCCCAACATTCCCCAGTCTTCCACCATCCCCGCTCCGTTTCCTGCTATGACTCCCTCTGCCTCTTCTCCCTGCCTTCGAACCCCCGCAGCCAACCTTTGCCCCAATCCCTGACCTCACTCCCTGTCCCGCTCCTTACGACCTTAGTAGCCGTCACTTCATGGTCCCTCGGAGGCATGTGAGAATTTGTGCCTCTGTTGGTTCCTGACAGGCATTGGCAGGCATTTCCTGACATTCGGAAAAGGCGGCCTGCTGGGATTCAATATCCAGAAAAAGTGGGCAAATTCTATTTTATATTCCTGAAAAAAACATTTTACTGCCAACTTTGCACACGCATTAGCAATGGCAACAGTTTGGACTTTTGTGTAGGCATGTGAAAGGCACTTGCCAGGTAGAGCCATAGTGGTATTAAATGCTCATTGATGGAAGCAGCTGCAAAATGGTGTTGGTACCTGGGCATCTAATAACAGTGCTTGGCAAAAGCCTAATATTATATTTAAACACAGGCCAAAGCTGTTGGTTTTACGAGTTCAGTAAAGGACAGGCATAGTGCTTATAAATCGAGTGGCTGAAGGCAGACCTGGTTAAGACATTTTTATTACACTAGTAGCCATTTACAGCTGCAATTAAGTCGTTAACTCAGAAGACTGCTTTGGAAAAACACTGGAAGGCATTTCAAGCGCAACATTTGATGGTAAGTCTTGATTAAAGCAAGCTCAAAGAGTTCCCATGAGGAGGTGTTTTGGGCAGGGAGGGGCAGGAACTGCGTGGGAATGGCCATAGGGATTACCATGGCCAGTCAATGGGTGGACAAATAACCAAACAACACCTACAAGCGTGTGTGCATCCTCATATGTAATTTCTCCCTATCTGTACTTCAATGCAATAGTTTTAGCTTATAGATATCGCAAACGACATCTAATAGCCCAAACTAAATATAGGCTGTTTAAAGTGCCCCCACCTCTCAACTTCAAAATCCTATCTGGAACCAAGCCTGGAGATAAACGTTTGCTGCAGATTTAGAGAAGAATATTTTCAAGAGATGTCCACTTTCTTTGTGATAAAGAAATCAAATGTTGCTATGTTAGTGAACTCTATTAGCCAGAGCTTTCCACTTGTTTCTTAGGTAAAAATGCAGAAAATTAGCTGTGAAATGAAAGCAACAAAATCATGTTTTTTCAATTTCACAAAGTGAAACATTTATGAATTTCTCCTACTTATTTAAAGTGAGTTTAAATTTCACACACACTTGATATATAGTGAGTACTACCAGCTTCTTTTTATTTCATTATTTAAGAAGTGCTAGCTAAGAACTCGGATAAGTCAGTCAAAGATACATTATTTCGGCTGACCACCATAAAAGTCAAACATAGACAAGTAATATGCACAGTGCTTCACATCATAATCAACACAAAGATACAAAACAGTAAAATGTTCAATTAAATTCGCTAACCAAGATACAATTTGACCATAATGGCCTCAGCATATAAAGTTCAAGTGCACAATAAACTGTAAATGCATGTACGTTTACTTTTTTTTACCATAAATACTAAAAGCACAATTTATCAGGTAATACCCAAAAAACATTCATCAATTCATTATGAAGTGAAACTTGCTTCAGGCCTCTCATTATGTGAGCTGCAATAGGACAGATCTTTTCAGCCAGGATCTGTGTACATACTTGGCTACTGCAAACACATTATCAGCATCATCCGTCCTTCTACAAAGTGCCATAGCTTCGCTTGTTGTATTCATTCTAAAAAAGAAGAAATCTTGGCCTCAAATAGATTCTTCTAAAATACCCATATAATGGGCATCCTAGGAGAAAGTGCTCTATAGTCTCCATCCGATCTATGCAATGTGGACATTTATTTGACTCAGCAGTGTCCCATTTGTTCCTTATCTGCGCCACTGGCAAGATGCAAATCTCAATGTAAGATATAAGGAGCGTAGTAGATTTGGCTTCATAACGTCTAAAAAAGGTTTGTTGCCCGTTAGTCTTATTTTCCCAGTATGTAGTTAATGCGGAAGAAGCCGGATTAGACATCAGAACATCCGTTTTCGCCAACAGTCTACCTTGATCATTTCTTTTACACTACCCACTATTTGTACGGGTGCATCCAGAGCTCACCATGTCATATTTCATACGAAGTTATTTTAATGTGTGAAAACTACAACAAGGTCATACCACCTGTCTGCCCTAGCACATCCCTGGCAGCCTCTCTATACATTTGGAGTTCAGGTCTGCTCCTTAACCTTATCCAATAGATGATTGTCATGAGGGCTGCAATGTCCCCTACAAGAGGCAATCCTGTTTCCTCGTGACTCAGGATTGTCGATGTACCAGTTGTGGCACCTGCGTTTTTCTTTAAGAAACCATTCTCAATTGTACCAAGGTTATCACGGTTGGGGTGCCCCCAGAGCTCAGCCGCTTGAAAGCACTGTATTCTTTATGTTCTTGGGAAATCAAAGATTGTATCCTCCTAATGTTTATTGCCAATCCGCTTTTATTACAGAACTCTCGGAATAGCTGTAATATGGCGTTAAACCTCTGTTCCAAGGACTGTAACCGAGGTTAACGGCCCGGCAGCCGGGGTGCTAAACAAAAAGTATTTTCCTTCATTCAACGGGACGCCGCGCGTGTCCCGTTAAATGAAGGAAAATCCTTTACAGTGTTACAGTTGATTGAAAGGAAGATTGGGATTGGACTACATGTATATCCAACCATAACCTCTTCCATATTCTTGCAGCCTGGTCTTCAAAGCAGCATCCCGAAATGAAGAAAGCAGAATGAGGTGTCATAAGGAAGTATCTAGTTAGCACTACTAAGCATTCTGCTGAATTGGAATCTGGAGAGTGTATTCGATAGATAGCTGGTGGCCAGACCATTGAGGCATTTCAATGCCAGACAGGTGTGCATAAAGTGGATTCTGGAGACCACACTCGCTGTACCAATCAAAGATTGTCTGGCATGTGGAATCAAAGAATGACAATATATTTTATATATTTTTACATATGTGCCCTGGAGTTAACAATATCATCATTAGCCAATTCATATTAATGCACTGCACTGCAATGGCAATAACATTTATCGGGATGAGTGGCTACCCACAGTCACCACCCTTTTCAATTTCTGACACAATAGTGCAAGACCCACACAGTTCAATCCACTAATGCAGCGAAGGTGGTTTTGTGGGACCAACATCTGCATTTCTCATGTGCCGAAAAGGTAGATCCAGGCGGCATTACACCCTTGGTTACTCTCTGCACGATCCTACTACATGCATTCTACTTAAAGATTCCCGATGAGGTGACGGCACAGCCACATTGAGCTAGCTTCATTGCTTTGATGGGAAGACTCCACACTGATGCATGAAGGATGCTTGGAAGCCAGAGAAAGATGGTCTAGTGTACTTGCTGCATCTGCTGCAAAGCGATGCAGCAAGCATTGTTTCAAACACACCTAGATGAGCCCATAAATCGGCCATATTGAAATATTTGCTTTTGTTACCTGTGAAAGCTAGAACAACTTTCAAACTCTTTAGAATGGCCCACAAAGATCTATATGTTCACACACTACTTTAAATGACACACCATCTCATGGCCTCTAAGAGTAGTTCTGAGATGTGCAATACTTATAAATAATTTCAGACTTCCCAGAGTGCTTGGAAGGTCTGGTTCTGCCCAGGCTGCTAAATAGTGGAATGCGCTCCCGGGTGATCTGTGAAGCCCAAAAGAGCTGCATGCTTATAGGAAAAAAATGACGACATGGCTTTTCTAACTTTGTCTTTGTACCGTCATTTCGGGCTCTATCCTGGCGTGCAGGCGGCGTGCTTACAAATCCCTCAAGGTCATAGTGCCAGCTCCGAACAATAAAAGTAATAAAGTATTCATCCTAGCCAGGCTCTTCTCGTATCTTATTATCAGATAATGCAACCATTACTTGATGGAAAAATGTGGTGCTGTAATAAAACTCTCAATTTCTAATTATAGGAAAATCCTTACTTAATGAATGTTGTTTTATAGCATGGTAAATGCCAGAAAACTCCAAGTGAAAAAAGGAGGGCAGGAGAGGGCTGACAGCTGGTAGAAGTCAGAACACTTGCTGCAAATTCTATCCTTCCATGTGTAGCTATATAATTTACCCTATTGTTGTAACCCCGTATTGTACAGAACACCATTGTTCCACAGGTAGGTTTGTGCTATATTTAAAACCCATCACATATATACAACAACAGCCTTTTCCATTTTCATAACTCTATTCCCCCTCTAGGAATTACTGCTCTTGGAATTTGTGCTAAAGTCCAAATTCTTCTTATCTGCACACTAGCAAGAAGTATTAAATAAGGTAGCTGTGTCGACTTTGTCAACCTCTTCCTGGCCCACAAGGGTCACCTTTCATTGTCAGCTAATAGCTCTTACTAGAGTTTGTTTTAGGTTTATTCAAATGTTTTCCCAATGTGTTGTGATTTTAATGCACTGATACATTCTGTGCGTTGTTGTTCTACTTTGTCCTAATCTTGGGCAGCACTTATGGAGGTCTCTCTTTTGCCCTTTGTTCTCCACATTTAAATACCATAGCTGATGAGTAGGAAGTTGATATAGTTGGCAGTATGGTATATGTGTAGTTGTCGGGTTTAATTATAATATGCCACACAACTCCTCAAACATATCGAAGCAAATAACCTCCTTCGTTTGTACCAATCTGGCTTCAGACCCAGATGCAGCACAGAAATGGTTACCATCAAGGTGATCGGCGATGCCCTTAAACTCCTCGATGATGGCCATCCTTGCCTCCTGGTTGTCCTTGACCTCTCACCAGCATTTGACACAGCAGACCACCAGACACTCACCGAAAATCTACATTGCTGCATGGGAATCAGTGAGATTGTCATCAGCTGGTTCAAATCCTACCTTGCGAGCCACCAACAGTTTGTATAAATGGATTCTTCCTAATCACCAACTCAACCATCACCTATGAAGTACAGCAAGGATCCATCCTGTCCCCCTTGATCTTCAGTCTTTTCATGGAACCGCTCGGAACCCTCCTCTCTCCACACAACATCCACATTCACCAGTACGCAGATGCCACGCAGATCTACCTCAAGGTATCCTCCTTCAAAGACATCCAGAGGCTGAAGGCCAGCCTCACATTGATCCATTTCTGGATGTCCAGTTCTTAACTAAAGCTCAACCCCTCCAAGACTGAATTCCCACTGAACACCCTGACATCCAGACCTGGCTCTCTGCTATGAACCTCAAGGGATTCATGATTTTCCTCCTCAAGGAATGGCACCTCCTTCACACCTAGGTCCAAACACCCTGCACTCCCCACCCTTTCTGACCTCAGTGATCTGCTCCCCACTGTCTTCCCCCATTGCTGCCAATTACCCACCCTCTCCTGTTAGCTCCCCGCTCCTTTTTTCTCTGCTTCCCTCACTGTGTTCTTCCTCCTATGATTTCAAAAAGCTCTATTACTTCCCAAAGCTACATCCACACTCAATAAATACCAGAATAATAAAGTAACAATGTATGAATCTGTTTCATATTTCTTCCTTTTGATAGAAGACCAGCTCATTTTTCCATTTCTCCCTCAACTCTTTATCTTTCTCAGTTTGTGTATTGAATAGCCAACTATACCATGTTGATATTTGACCAATCTTCATCTTAGTTCGGTTATACTGTGAGTCTCTCAATCTAATATTTATATTTCCTTTTCCAACTGCATATGTTGAAGTAATGCAAAACTACATAAATTATGCCTGCACTTGTCTGCTAAGTGCTCTGTATTTAGTAATTCCTTTGAGGATGAATATAACCTAAAAGGACCCTAACTGTTCCACACAGTGGTTCAGAGGGTTTGACATCTAATATTTATTTGATCCCACGGAGGGAAGAATTCTGAATATGACAGTACCTTCAATTCTCTCTTTATTTCCTACAAAATCTGGCACCAGTCGCTCATGTTCTTTACACCAGATATTGTTAAAGAAGAGAGGATTTGCGTCTTCGTAGGTATGTCCTGTGAATGGCTCCTGATGGATCACTGCCTCCTTTTGGTAGCTGATTGTGTCACACTGTTGCTTATACTAAACAGGGTCTGAGTCATCATAATTGGATTTCTGAGTAAGAAAGCTGTGAATCCAGTAGTGCTCATCGTCCTTGTTCCAACTTTCTCCATGAAATCAGTGGAGTTTCATGTTAACAGCTGAATACATTTATCAAACCCTTAAGTTCATTAATGGTTGCACTTGTCCATTCTTGTCATGTCAAAAATAAAGATAAACTTTGGGAGAATCATTATTTTAACTACATTGATCCATCCTTTTACCGATAAGGGTAAGGTGTGAAGCTTCTGATATTTCTTTTGTATTTTCTGGTAAATTGCCACAATGGGCCTCATTATGACCCAGGCGTTAAGGGGTTAACGGTGCCGTAAAAGATTGCGGCGCCGTTAACCCCTTAACGCCTTACTACGAGGTCCCTTTGCGGCTCCCGACCTTAACGGCTGGTCTATACCAGCCATTAAGGTAGGGACCCGCAAAGGGACCTTGAAGGTAATTACGGTATTGAGCCCTATGGGGCAAAAATAGGAATGGGGAAGGGCCAATGGTAAATGGGGAATTACCTCACCGCCAACCTTGGAATGGGGTGGTAATTCCCCATTTCACCATGGCAGATTTGGTAAGTTACCGGCGTTAACCAATGGCGCTAATAGTGCCATTGGTTAATGCCAGGGTCGTAATGAGGCCCAATGTATTTGTGTCAAAGATAATCTATTTGTTTTGTCACCTCGGTACCTGGGTAGCCTTTTTATATTTTTTCCATGATTAATAACTGTTGAATATTCCACTGCATGACTCTGTTTTCTCCTCATTTATTTTATAACCTAATATCACCCCATAAGAAATGAAAGTCGGAGTTTAATAATCAACTAACAATTTAAATGATGAGCTGTATATCATCAGACACTCTGCAAATAGCTTGCATTTGAAACCCCATCCTTTACTTGGGACGTGGGATTTGTGGATAAATCTCAAATACAATTGCAAGATCTTGGTCATGATTTTAATGGTGTAGTTAGCAATTCCCTTTTTACACTACTGTAGTCCTTCTCTGCATCTCAAATTAAAATTGTGAGTGGCCTATTCGTGCTTGGTGCTTTTTTTTAGCTTGAGTCAAAGGGCCTCATTACTGTTTTGCCAGTGTGGTAAAAGTGCTGGTAAAAGTGCTGCTAATTCCGTCACTGGCCCTTTTACCACACCAGCAAAACACAAGTTTGCCAGTGGAGCAGTGATTTACCTCCAGCCAATAGCTGGAGGTAAATCTTGCCCCCACCGGAAAAAAAAGGCCAGAATTACCAGCACCGGTAATTCTGGTGCCAGTAATTCCAGCAAACCCCTCCAAGGGGTCTAATGGGACTCCATGGAATGGGGATTTACTGGCATTTCCAACACTTGGAATATGCCTGTAATTCCGGCATTCCAATTGGTGGAAACAGTATTACCGTTTTGGTGGCATTCAACTGAAATTCCCGGTGGGATACCACCAAAACTTTAATGAACTCCAAAGTGTGTATACGTGATGCCATATGTCTTTCTGGAATAAAGCCTTGTTGGTCCTCATGAATCAGGGTATTTGTTTGTTCAGTTTTTGATAATATCTTAGTTAAGATCTTGGAATCAACATGCTGCATCAATATTGTCTTTTATGAGCTGCATTCCATATGAATTTCCCCTTCCTTGTGAACTACTGTACTATAAGCAAACACCCATGAATTGGGTGGATTTCCAGAGTCTATTGTTTTAATGAAAAGATGTAATATCAGATTTAACCAACTCATATGCATCTAATAACATTCTCTTTGGATTCCATCTGTGCCTGGCAATTTACATTTGTGTGGTCTTTTATATTTTCCTCTATTTCTTGTTTCAAAATAGGGAAAACCAAATACTTTTTGAGCTCTTCCTTCTAATTCTGCAAATCAAATGATTCCATATATTCATCTGTGTATGTTCTGGGTCTCTCTATTCCTGATGCTTTTATAACATTTTTCAAAGGCTGCTAAAATTCCTTCTGTAGCTGTTCTTTTTTGCCAAATCTTTGGGTCCAATATGGAGTTGAATTTGATTGTTGTTTGTTACCCCATTTAACTGCCAAGCTAACAAAGATACTGATCTATCGCCTGCCTTAAAATGTTTAATCTCTGTTATTTCACTTAATGTTGTCTAAGACATAGACCCCAGTTCTGCTCCCATATTTCTCTTTTCATGTCGTGTAGCGTACATTACTTTACTCTTGAACTATTTGATCTGTTGTTCCTCATATATACGTACATCTTTTTGTATTCATTCTAATTTTAGTCTGTCACTTTCTCCTACGGATAAAGGCTTTTCAAAGCCCTCTCAATGAGTGCTTCAATGTGTCCCAAGCCATTTAAATAATTATTGGTCCATCTGCCATCTTTTAATATTGTGATTCATTTTATTTTTTCCTCTTCACCTATTGATGGGTTTTGTGACAAATCCCAGGGTATTGTCACTTCTCCCATGGGGAGAGTCCCTACCCGTTAGTCCCCCTGGGGGTGGTACTCAGCGGGAGGATCCCTTGGGAGGGCACCCCCTCCACGGGAGTGGGGAAGACTGTCGAGGGAGAACATGGTATGTTGACCACCAAACCGCCATGCATTGCTCACCCAACAACATATATGCGGCCCAAGCACCCCCAACCTCTGTGTCTCCTATTTTCTCTGCCAGTTACATCATGCATTGCAATCCTGTTTATCAGATAACCAATACTGCGATGAGGAAGAGTGGGGAAAGAATGAATATGAATAGCTACGAAAATACTGAGATGAAGAAGAGCAGGGCAATGTAGAGCCCTATGCAGAACGAAGACCAACATACTAGCTATTACAAACCTGAAAGTCAATCAACTATAAAAACTGACAAAGGATTCTCCTTAATGTCAGTCCTGGCCCAAAGGAGCATAGAGCTGGGAAGCGAAGCCACGCTGAGAGGACGCGCTGTAGACCAGACGCCCGGAGAAACACATGCCAGTGTCTGACAAGGCATAGAAGAGCCAAGACTTACCTAAAGGCTGGAGAACCCGGCGTCTTGTGGCAAGAAAACAGCCATCTGAGTGGTCTGGACGGGACCCGACGTGCAGGAAGAAACCAGCGTGGCAGAGCCCCCAAAAGTTCTGAGCAGACAGCAAGTGCCCAGGGGAAGCCAAAGAAGCTTACCAATGTTGCCGAGGAACGGAACCCTCATGGACCAATTTGGAAGGTACGCACAGGGGGACCGGAAGGCACAGGGAGACCCAGGATGCTGTTGTTGGGAAAAAGTGTGAAACCATCTTCCTCGTCCCATTGAGAGCAAGCAGAGAGTTAATACAATGAGACAGTCGGTGAGAAAACACCCCAGAGAGACTAGAAGAGAGGCCTCACAGGTTAGTGAACTGGGCCTATTTGGGAACTACTATAAATCTTAGAAGGTGGGTCTGGTGCCCGAATATTAAGAAACTTGGAAAGGTATTCATACGGGATAACGCCTGGCAGGATAGCAAACTTGGCTTAAGCGAGAGACCTTACCAACTTGAGAAGGTAGTCTGGGACCCACATAACGAGAAAACCAGGGGGGGGAGAGAGGCACTGTTTGGTAGGAGACAGAAGAAGATCAAACATAGAGCAAGATATTCTTCAAACCAAATCAAGAGAAGACCAGGAGGAGAAATAGATCCTTTGACAGAAGTTAAGAAAAGACAAGAGGAAGGAGGACATATCCTCTGGTTAAAATCCAAACATCATTGAAAGAGAGCCTACGGAAGGCCTGCATTTTTCCCCATCTTGCTTTTTGACCTATTAGCAAAAAACCTGTGAAGATCTGGGGAAGAGAGACCTCTTTCCCATCTGTGTGAAACAATACAGAAGAGTCCAGTCACGACCAGGGGAAGAAGGATATCCCCCTCCCCTGCTATTCATGAACTACCTTAAATCATCCCGAAGGAGAGAACCACCAGTTAGGGTGTAGCCTAGTTTATAGTCTTTCTTTTGAAGTGTAGGGGACGGAAATAGGTTTGGGATACAGGATTGTGGACTCGTTGGTTTTGACAGACATTCTGAGACCATCCTTAGTTTTGTTTGAGGTCGGAAAACCCCTCTTATGTACAGGCACCGGTAAGGTTCTTCCTTATTTTCTGTTAAATAAAGGTTTGTACCCACAAACTTGCCACCTTTGTGTTCCAGGTCTACTTGTGCACCCTTACAGGAGACATCCACCTAACATCGTGAACTGGGGCCAGAGGGGAGGAAGTCTTCCCACTGGTCAAGAAAACTAAAGAAAGTTACATTCAAATTAAAACAACTATGGCCTACAATGAACATTTCTTTTGAACTGTACTTTAAGAGACCTGGTGAACAAGTAAGTTTTGGTTGCTTCAGAACGAAACTGTAGCCTTGGGAAGGAAGGCATTCCCTCAAAACACTCAATTTGGAACTGTTTAAAAACCACTCTGTATTTAGTTTCATTAATAGTATAAGGGAAGGAAATAGGTTATTGATAGAGTATGATGGACCCTTTACTTTGGACATCCTGACAGATTATGTAGTACTTTTAGTTGAGGCAGGGAGACCCCTCTTAGATATAGGGCGACATATGCTTTCCTTTCCTTTACTTTCAGACCACAAGAAAAGTCTTTGCCAATAACCATGCCACCATTGTGTCAGACTCATAATTCTGCATCCTTACAGTGTGAATGAATTGACATATGTCTTGGGAAATATCCGGAATACCCAATTATTTTGCGTGGGTCTTTTGATATTTAAGTATGATCTATTCTAGGTGATAGAGAATATTTGTGGGAGTAAAATGATCGCCCTTTTCATCTAAATGTTTTTTCCCCCAATATCTATTAAAACTAGGTCTTTCACTTTTAGGTTCATAATACTATTTAGGTTGTCTTTTAAAGTGTTGTATAATTTAGGATTCAGAGGAATGTTGAAGACACCTGATGTTCCTAAAGCTTGTTGCTTTCATACTAAAAAGATGCTGTAACGTTCAAGATGGGTAGAGACTTTAGGCATACTAATCTGTCTGCTACGTCAATCTTAATTCTTTAAGCATTCTTCCCTGGTTTCCTTTTCAAGGAGATGTGTCTTGGAGACATATAAATCTGTCTTTGTCTTGTGTTTGTTGTGTTTCTTTCTTCCCATTTCATATAAATGTATATAGTCAGCTATATACATTTTATATTTCCTCTTTTCCTTTATTGTTACATGTTGATTTCTCTTTTGTTTTCTGATTTTCCTCATTTTTTTATTTCTCTATTCACATCTGTGATCATTGTCCACTGTTGTTTTGTTGTTTTCTTTATTTTCACCCTGGGCTTCGTCCATCCCCTTCCAAGAGTAAACACCTACTTGCATCCACTGACTCTGGATGTATAGTATGCAATCCACTCTTTTTCTGCCCTTCTCACCACCCAAGTTAAGTTGTATTTGCAAGGTTTGTTTCTTTCATTTTCTTTAACTTGCTCAACTGAAAAGTTAATATTCGTGTGCCCACTTCCCATACTGGGGTACAAATGTATGTTTCTCTTAATGGATTGATTTTAATTGTGGACATACTGCTACAACACATTCCTGGAACTTTGGAAATTAAGTATTTATGTAATTGCCATCTCATTTGTGACAAGTGTTTAATAATATTCAAACTTGCTAAGATTGTCATATTTTCCACCCTCTTGCGTGTATTTGTCCACAATCCATTCATGTTTTTCTCTTTTAGTAAATAGATTCCACTATATACAATTACTGATCAGTCGTTTTTTTATTTGAATATTCTCTAAGCAGCAATCTATGTGCCCAGTGAATTTTATCTGGAGGTCCCAGTTCTTTACCTCGTGAAGAAACGTTTTGGATGAAGGCTGCAAAGTATGTTCGTGTCTGCTCTGATTTACCTTCTGGAATGGCAACATGTTATAATCTGATATTCTAGACTTGTTTGAGGCCATTTACTTTGGATCTAAGTAACAAAATCTCTTTCTCCTGCCTTTTAATAATACAATTTTCACTTTCAAATTCGACCTCATTTGCTCGTCTCACTGTCCCATCATTTCTTGTTTGGGTTCTTTGCCAGGCTGCTATTGTTTCAACTAACTTTTTTGTCAGAATCCTTTATTATAATTGATACATCTCTTCTCTTAATCCCCAAAAGACAATACAAATGCATAGTGCCCACCAAAAAGCATCAATTGTAAATTTACATGGTTCAGTGTCCAAAGGAAATGGTGCCTCGGCAAGAGCCTCCCTCTGGAATGGCCTCCCTGCCCCTCTCTGGCTGGAGCTGGATCCTTAAGTTCCGGAAGCTCCTCAAGACCCTCCTTTTCTCTTTTCCTTCCATCTCCACCTCCCCTGCTAATGTCTGCCTCTGCAGCATTCTGACTGCCTGCCTGGTTCCCTCAGAGTCTTACAGGGCACCAGGCCTTCCTCGCCCAGTCTAGCCCAGCATCTCGGTTTCCTTTGACCCCCACCCCTTAACTGCACGTGTCCTACTGGACTCCCTCCCCATGTACTAGCCTGACAGGGCCTACCCATACTGAGCCGGGTCCAGGCCCGTCCTCGCACTTAGCATATGGACCTTCATTCCCTGCACTCCCTGCTTTCCCCTGGCACTTGTCCAGCTGCCTCCTCTTAGCACTCACCTAGCCCAGGGGCCTTTTCTCCCCACCCCCTGCACTTCCTGCTCTCCGCTCCGACCCGCACTTACATTCCCACCTTGCATTATCACATTCCTCTCTTTCTGCCATTCCCCAACCCCTATCCACTCCCCTGCACTTCTTGTTACGGCACTTGCATAATCCGAATGACACAAGGCCTAGTAGGACCGTTCTCTGTTATGCTTCATCCCTGCCCCCCACCATGCCCTTTTTTGTCTTGTGGCGCCTTCTTCCACCATTTGCTGTATAGGCGTATTATAAATACCCAATAAATAAATAAGTAAACACAATAGGATAATGCAACTCAATATCCGATCTTGGATATTAAACTTGAGGTTTCAGGGACAATCAAAAAACACATTCAATCTCTCGGTTCTGACTTATTTTTCATGCTCCTACAGTCTTACATAATATTAACATGTCTCCATGAACTGCTTTCATACTACTCTTTGCTTCCACCCAAGCATGGCCCAAATGGATCATCTATCTATGTTCAAAAAGCCATTATTTTATATTATCAACGTATCACACAAAATGTCCAGTTGCGCATCCCATAAAGGATTGCTCTAACTCATCTATGATCTTCAAATGAAATGGTCATATAAAGTGCATATAAGAACTTAAGAGTATTTGCTAGGAGCCATTTAGACAAGTCATTGATCTTAGGCAAACATAGCAGTGATAGCTGTGTGAGCTATTTCCTAATTGTAGGGCCACATTCTGATTCCCATGCCACAAATTTATGTTCTACAGCCAGCAGATTCATTCAAGAGAGGGCTACTATTCCCAAAAGGCCAGAAAGCCAGTGGAGATATTGATAGTCCAAATATAAAGGCAGCTTCCAGTTTCCTCAGAACCACAAACCATAGTCTGCACACCTGAGGGCACATCAATAATATAGGCCCCGTTTGTCCCAGTGATGAACTTACGCACAATCACATAGGCGAATCTCTCATACCCGGGCGGTGTAAGCATTGTTGTGTGTAATAAACTCAGGGTGGAATCTTAAACTGTATATCACGGTTTCTGATATTAATAGAAACAACTGAAATTAAGTTGCGATAGAAAACAAAGTCAGAATCATCTATCTGAGTCTCTCAAATCTTCTGTCAAAATACATGTTAGAGTCAAGGGCCTGGCTGAGGTGTCACAGATCAGGAGGGTGTATGTGTAGGCTTTACTCTTAGGTATTCCTCTAGCGTATCTTCCCAATATGTCATCTTATAACAAGGAGTCATTGGATCAAGCTTCCTCTTGAATGTAACCAGTGACTCTCTGTTGTAACCGAACTAGCGTCTGCAAGTTACAGAGGGTGTTAAATGAAATCAGATTGTCATACAACTAGTTAATCATCCAGCTGGCTAATTTGTCGGGTAATAGGATGGCATACTCATTCATCCACCCTCACATCTATGCCACTGTTTAAGGGTAAGACGTTTTTTCATATATTTATATTTCTTCTGCCATGGATGTATAAGAATGTATAAGAATCTATGTTAGAGTAGGTGGCACAACTGCCGCTTCTCCTTTTATCCTCCAGTTGGGACAATCTGCTGGATTGGCCCAGCGCTTAACCATTGTACAGCCGGTAAAATAGCTCAGCGGTTTGAGCGCTCGCTGCTTCGATCTATGTGCGATCTGCAGGTTGCAGGTTCGAATCCCCGCAAGGCCAACTCAGCCTTTCATCCTTCCAAGGTCGATAAGTAAGTACCAACTTCGGTTTGGATGATAAATGTAACTAAATACGATCTCTGTAAAGTGCTTTGGTTTAAGGCGCTATATAAATAACAAATCATTATCATTGTAACTATCTGTGTGGCTCTGTAATACAGCCCCCAGTCTGGGCATTCCAAATCTCCCACAAGGTTGCTTGCTTTGAGCACATGTAAATTCAGTATGGCCCTTTTGCATCTCCCTATACACCTATTAAAATGAGATTACAAATCACTCTTCATCCTGGTGAGAATATGGATGGAGAGTATCTGAGAAAGATAATATTTTTGGCCATCAAGCTCATTGTTAGTGCACTGATATGCCCCATGAGCTTTGGGGTGCACATCCTATCTTCCTAGGTCTACTTTTTTCAATAAGTGGCACATTAATAAAACAAAGAAGATTTTTCAAATCATTCGGATCTACCACCTAAGTATTTCAATTTCCTAAGTAACCTTCTGGTTCTTTCAGATCTTCATCAATTCCAAATTTGCACAACTAATTTTGTATCTGGCCACATGCATAAAACAATACAATACTCAAAATAATAGGGGCAGGTTGTTCAGGCTATGATATATAGGTAAGAGTTTAATCCATCTAAAACACATTTTATTTTCTATCTCTCCCATGGGAATTCCTCCTAGCCATCTAGTTTGCCTGATCATTTCTGCTAGAGGTTCTATGCTCAGGGCATACAGTAGGGGTGATAAAAGATACCCTGGATATGTACCAGTGAAATGTGTTACGAGACACAGTCATCGGTGTGTACTGAAGCCATCAGGGATTTATGTTGTTCAGAGTGATGAATTTGAAACTTCCCACAAGTAAAACTCTATTAAGAACCTCAAAGAGGTTGAAATGCTGAATCTGAGAGTTTCGGATAAAATCCTTCTAGGAGCATATCATTGAGCCATTGTTGGGCAAGTTGATGTTTTTATTTGGGGACCAATGAGGACTAACTCGATGTTGGATTGGGTTAGGTTTGTGGTAGGCAGTCGACATCCAGGACTGTTTGATGGCTAGGTAATCACAGAGACGACTGATGCACTGTGGGATTTTGACTGTCACGTACAACTCAGTGCCATCAGTGTATTGCTGTATGGCTATATTGGGATCTTTGAGGAGTGCACCTAGAAAAGGTTAAATAGGGTTGGTTAGAGAATGGAGCCTTGGGGGACTCCACAAGAGACTCGGAATCTGTTTGAAGGCAGCTCATGACAGGGAACACTCGAGGCCACAGGCATATTATCAGCAACATAGAAAGTGCCATGTAAACATAATATATCTATGGTACAAGAATGATGGCTTACTGTCTCAATTGTAATACAATTATATTTAAACCTGCTATAAACCTGCTATAAAGAGGAAATGTGGGTGCCCCTTAGGTATGTCAAAGATTAGCGTAAGTATACATACCATGTCATTGAGATAAAATGAAGGAGGATTGGCCTTATTTACTTATGGCTAAAATCATCCCAGAATCTGATAGCCAATGATTCCAATGTTGCTGATGAATGCTTATGCTCCTCCGGGTGGAGCAGTAGCTGACAGGATACTGCCTCTGATGGCAGAGGTCCTAATGGAAAACAGGAAAGACATTATAATAATAAGAGAGAACTTCAATGCACATTGTGGCGAGAAGGATGATAAAAGGGGAGTAAAAGGACCTGACTTTCCCACAAGTCTGTCCTGTTAACACAGACTTGGGGTCATGTTTTTAATAAATAATTGATATATTTTGCTAAAACTTTCGCCAGACTCTTTGAACTGTTGCAGTATCTCCCTACCTTCATATTGTGCTTACAAATAAACAAGGTAAAACATGGTTAGAATTAATGGTTGAAATGGAAATGATGATGTTGAATGGAAGAAGTTGGGGAAATTCCAGGACATTTTCTCTGGACGATGGGAGTAAAGATAGCCATTATAAATTACTTTTTCCTCAATCGCAGGGATCCTGTTAAAGTAGACCATTTAGTGATTAAGTTAAATGATCTGAGTGCTAATGCCATATCAGTTTTATTTTTCAATTTAGATCTAAGAATAAATCCTCAGCCTATGCTAGCTGAAACATTCATTAATCACTCAGACAATAGGATAAGGTGGACTGCAGTAAACATATGGGCCATTAAAAAACATATAGAACATTAATTTGATATTGGTTATTGTTTAGATAATATCAAGACACTTGAATGGTTTGTTGATTGGATTATGGATTAATATACTTTTATGGCCCACATGGAACTCTGTCCTGTTCTTTTTTTAAAAAAAAAATGTTTTATTTGTAACATCTAGTTTCTTACAAACTTTTATTACAACTCATTTCATCACTTCAATAATGTCACAATTTCCAGATATCATTAATTAATTTTTATCTCCTCGGTTTATAGCTTTATCAAGGAAGTTTATATCTGAGCAAGTTAGATGTACAGAACTTCCACTCAATATCCGGTGTCAGAAATCGTCCCTCATTCCATTTTCAGGCTGGAATTTACTCAGATGGACAGATCTCAGCTCACTAAGTGCAGTACATTCAGTTAGAAGATGTTTTGTTGATTCGGAGTGTAGTAAACAATGCTTCATCTGTGACATTCCACATATGTCTCATCACCATCATTTGATTTGTTATATAAACGTTCGTTCTTAATCTAAAGAAACTGTCTCAATGGCATCTCAAGGGGAATTGTCAAAGATACTTTGGCATGTTATCGACTTTGTTCATTGTCGGACCCAGGTCCAAAGCTGTCGACAACTTTCCATATTTGTCGAGATTTTCAATCCATAGCCACTCTTTCAACTTCTTTCTTGCAATTTGAGGATGGTCTAACAGTGTGTCCATCGAAATATTTGCGGTTTGCATTATTACTTTCACCCTTTCTGTCCATGTTAAGAGCAGACCTTTATGCAAATACTTTCCTCTTGACACTAATATTCTAAATGCTGGTTCAGGCTTTGGTATTTCCATCTTTCTCAACAAAGTCATAGATTTCCATAACACAGTTCCGTATAAACTTTCCAGAGCAAGCTCATGGCGTATTATAATCATCGATAAATATTTTGGTAATTTCAGGACTCGCCGCCAGAATATGCCCTCCAATTGAGTCCATATCTTCTGGTCAATGTTCCAGCCTGCTTCCCCCCCGTAGGTTATTGTGGGAACTACTTTCTGTATATAAAACATGCGGAGTGGTTAACGAAAATGTTCCATACAGCGTCTGGATTCTCGCTCCTTGTAAGGCAAGTTTTCGGGTCCGATAAAATAATTCTTGCACCCAGCTCCATTCTCGTATCGAAGTATTCACCAGTATTCCTAAATAACGGATTTCAGTGACTTCCTCGATATTTTCATTGTAAATTCTCCATTTAAAGTTATTGTTTTTGGCGGCTGTTACATAATCAAACTTCATGATTTTTGTTTTTCCACATTTATTGCCAGGTCATTATCGATCATATAAGTTTCAAGCTTTGAAAGAAGCTGCTGTAGACCTATCTGGGGGTCAAACAGGACCAGGTCATCTGCGTAAATTGCGTAAATTGTATGTTGTCCATTGATTTTTGGTGGGAAACAGTCAACACTCTCTAAGGCAATCGGGATATCAGCGATGTATAGCTTAAACAGGGCAGCTGCCAACGGGCATCCCTGTTTCACTCCTTTATTGGTAGCAATAGGCTTGGACAGATCTCCTCTTTCATTTAACCTCACTCTGATGGTTGTTTTGGAATGCAACGCCTTTATTGGCAGCAGTATGGCGTTCGGGCATTGTCTATTTTCCAGTTTCTGCCATCATTTATCCCTGTTTATAATGTAAACGCCTGCTGCATGAAAGCCATGAATAAGTTATCCTTCTTCTGTAGTGCTTCAAACGATTGCCTTTCATCAGGTATATCTCTTTTCTTCGCCCACAAGGAAAGTTTTTTTTTTGAGAAATGTTGCAAACACTTTACCAATGGTATCTAGGAGGGCAATCGGGCGATAGTTGGCAGGATCGTCCCGACTGCCTTTTTTGAAAACTGGAACTATTATTGCCTTAGTCCATGAGTTTGGAATTTTCCTTCTGTTAGCCATCGCCACAAACAAATTTTCAATGAATATCGACCAAGCATGTTTGTGTTCCTTAAGTATCACATTACTGATGCCGTCCGGGCCTGCCGCTTTTGAAGTCTTTAACTTAGTGATGGCTATACAAATATCTTCGCTGGTCTCTATTATATCCCAGGTTGTAACTTATTTTCTACTTTCATTCAAAGACAACCTCTCGGTTTCTGCGAACACCTTCTGAAAATGTAATATCCAGACATTTTCAGCCACTCCATTTGTCATTAAGGCAACTTGGTTAACTGACCCTTTATTCAGGATGTTCCATATTTCTCTTGTGTTATTTCTTATAATTAGGGCCAACATTTCTTCCCCACGCTCTTGGTCCCTCTGGTAAGAAAATGTTTTTAACCAGTTTCGGTATTGTTGTTTTCTCCGTCTTAACTGTATGGAAGCGTTCATTCCGAACCGTGTTTTTATTTTAGTTAGGTCTTTCTTAAGCTGTTTCTTTTCATTTATTACAGTCATACTCCATTCATGCCTGTGATCTTTGTTGGTGTAATATTGTTTGGAGAAGCCCAGTTTCAAGCATGGAAGTAGTGGAACATAGTCTATCAGGTCCGGTGTTTCTTTATTTGCCTCTTGTATTTCATTTGTCATTTTAAGAATTTGTTTTTCTTTTATTCTAAGTCTATTTCGCCCTTGATTCACTTCCAGAGCTTGGTATTCAGTGTCTGATTCCCTTTTACACTTTAGTGGTCATGACATTACTAATGCGTTATGATCACTATTTGCCGTTGGTACAATTTGTAGTTTGTCGATTTTTATGAACACATTTCGTGATGTCCAAAAGTAATCTAGAATCTTTTCATGGCCCATGTTATGCCAGGTGCAATTTGGTGGTATATCACCTCTCACGTTTCCATTTACCATAAGACAGTCCCGGGCTTTCATTTCATTGCTCCACTGTGATTTTCTTGCACTTCCAAGCCGACCTTCTGTCGATTTGATCTCTATTAACTTCTTATTTCTGTCGAACCAAGAGATGTTCAAGTCTCCGCACACATTGATTGATAGTTCTTGATGAGTCCTTTGATTATTATCTATTATTTTCGTCACGGCAGTTATGAATGCGCCAGCAGAGATCTTCAATGGATTCCAATATACGTTCAACAACAGCAAGGTGTGTGATTTATATTTTTGACCATCTGAATATTGAAGTAACGTTCCTTGGACATAGATATTGGGATTAATTTCTTTAATTACTTCCCAGTTTGTTCCTCACTTTAACATAGTTAACTCGGAAAATGGGCATCCTTTTTGATTTTTCTCTGCAGGATTTATAAATGTGAGATAACCATCCTTTGCTGGTGGTGAACGCATGCAAGTTTCCTGCAAACAAATTGCAAAGTTGTCAGTTAAGTCCACTGGGAAGTCGTTGTAAAGATGGCTAAACCCCCTTGTGTTCCACGAGATCACTGTCTCAGGGGCGTCAAGTTCCTTTTCCACCAGCTAGTGCTTCCTCATCTCAGCTGTAGAATTCCCATTCTTTGACTGTGAAAAAGACTCAGTGTTTAGGTGTCTCCTTAAATCATCTTGTCGCTGCTCCATGGATACTTTCGTACTCATGAACTCTTTTCCCTCTGCAATTTCTTGTCTTCCAGCTGTTTCATGGACTGATATCTCGAACCCTAAACACATGAGTTCTTCTTTTGCCGTCATTAACATGTTGCGTACAGCTTCAGAGTTAATATGTAGTAATGCACTATCAACACGATCTTCCGATGGATATTCTACTATGCGAATGTCTTCGGACCTAATTGTCCGTAACACTAGCACTGCGTGTAATAGACACATTATGTTTGCGCGATTCAGGTTGACGTCAATTTCGTCATTGACAATGTTTTCAATCTTAATTTTTTGTGCAAGCATTTTTTGCTCACCTCGACGTGCTTCTTGCCCTGAATAGATGGTTTTTTGAGTTTGAGCTGTTGTTTGTTTCGGGTTCAAGAATGTTTGTATGTTGTTTAGGGACTTTGAACTCTGATTTACTTTCTTTGTTCCCTTCAATAGGTTGCTCAGCCGAGGGTCTTTCTTTGTCTCTGGGCGCACCTTTTGCAGACTTGCTGGAGCATGTTTTCTTTGATGATTGTTTCTCATGTTTGCTCTGTGTTGCTGATTCAAGACTGCTTATGGTCGTGTTCAACAACTCCACATCAACCCCTCGGGGACAGACCTCGATGTCGTCATCTGAATAAGTGGACAAATTACATAGCTCCTCCATTTGGTCCACTGAGGCAGACGCGCTCTGATCAGAGTCGATTCTCATCCGCTTTTTAGGGTTTGTGACCCTTTTACTAACTTGTTCCACACTTTTGTCAACGTTTCTTTCCATATTTTTTCACTTCAATCTATCTGATTTTTCTCTTTCAAATAACTTTGGTTTCATAGGAGTGGTAAGGTTTCTAATAAATTGCCTTGTGTTGGTAATGTGTTTTGTTGGTACCTGAATGTTCTTTTTTTTTCTAACTTTTTCCTGGCGTGACCTTGAAACTGTGCCTGCGATTTAACTTTGTCCGCAGTGCTCGCTAGATTTTTTGCGGGACCACTAAATATTCCATATGATGATTTTGCCATGGAACAAGATGGAATCTCTGCACACTTCTCTTGTACGATAGTTTGTGCGTTACCTGCCGTGGGCGGGTGGGACGTCCGTTGTGAACTCTCGTCCATGGCAAGGGAATTGACACTAGTCATCGCAGTGGTCGTAGTTTTTTCACTTTTCTCTGTTAAGTCAATGAGCCCATTTACATTGGACTCTTTGCTGATGTCACTTTTATTGTTCAGCTTGGCCACATTGTCCACAGCCATGTGGCATTGTGTCACTACATCTATTCCACCCTGCTCCCTGTTTGCAGATAGGGCTGGGGTCTCGATTGACTGTACTGCCATCTGCTTCAGGCTGGTAAGTACTTCTTCCAATCGACTGTTTTTGTTGTTACTTTCCTTCAAGAACAGCTCAAATTGCTTATTCATTCGAGTTGGGCTTCTATTTTGCTTATTTTACCAGTCAAATGCCCCAATACAGCTCCATTGTTTTGTATGGATTCATTTAAGCTTTCATACAGTTTTATAAATGGAATTAAGGCCAATGATGTAGCAGCCAGAACATTATTATGAATCTGAATGGCAGCGGAGACTGACAGGTTCGATTTTGCATCTGTATCTTTGCCGACCGGACTGCAAGTGCTGTCATTACTTGTATTTCTTTGCTCACTCCTTCCATGGAGTGGAGTGCTTTTCTGCCATTGTCGAACTGGCTGGTCCGGGCCTTTTCCCCTCCTATGTGTAGCTGTAGAACACATTAGGGAGCCTTTTTCTTTGTGGAGAGTGTCTACTATTTTAAGGGGTTGTTTTCCATGGGTATCTGAGGTTGATGCTATTTCATTCTCGTGATTTGTATCCAATGTGTCAATAATTCTCATCCGATCGGGCAGGATATTTAAAGATTTTTGCATCAGTTCTCTCGCTCTGTCGCTCGGCCGGCAGACATTCTCACTTGAAGTGACCTGTCCAGAGCTTGTTTCAGAGCTACTTATATTCGTGGATTTGCTGTTTGCAAAACGTTCCGCAAGTCTTTCTTTCATTTCCTCAAAATCAGCTTGGAGTCTCAACGTCAAGCGAGCCTCGCGCCCAGCTTGATCGATCTCCTTTTGAGGTAAACCAATACCGGAGCCCAATAGGAAATCGCAGACGTGTTCTCCTGTCACAACACCGGTTGCCAGTTCAATATCGTTGTTTGTATTTATTTCATAATCCTCTCTTGTGTTATAATCGTTATTAATCCTCTTAGTAGTGACACCAACTCTCTTACTGCTTGCGGTTTTTGTTATTGGAGTGCTCTCATTACATAGGTTTGAATGTAATACAGATATTTGAGGAAAAGTGAATTTCAGCATGTTAGTGTCTAAAGCCACATGCAGCACTTCTAGAGCGAGCAATTCCTTGTCAGTTACATCGAAAGGTGATTGAAACGCTCCTGCGTTTATTTCAATCCCCTCCAATATTCAACGATGGGTCTGTTCGAATCATTTTCATTGTTATTTGCGCCTTCGCTCATGTTAGCGCCGAGATTAGATCTGCCATTTTTTCTGTTGACTTTAGTATTGGGAAGGGGAACGTTCATTAATTCAATACAATGTGCATTGATGTCATTTTTCGTTCATTCATTCTCGTTCGAGGATTCGGCTGTGCAGTCATACTCCCGTCCTGAGCACGCACCAGCCGCCACATCTCGCATATACAATTGTTGAGGTATTGACAGAAATTCCTGGTTCTGAATTTCTTTTAACTTCGGTAACAAAATCGAAGCCGAGATTATAGCTGCTCCCAATAAGTCCGCGCAAGCAGCTGAGTCGGACTCCGGTTCTAGACATGTGTGCAGCGCCGCTGAAGTTCCTGGCACTGTCCCAGCCAGTGAATCGCACAAAGCTGCCTCTCGTTCATCAAGTGTTGTGCATTTCAAACGTGCGTCGGTCTTGCTAGCAATATCAGGCGGCGGCGCCCACCTACGGTCCCGTTCACATATTGCAACGTTAGGACTTGCACATTGTGTTGTTTCACTCTCAACTTCAATTTCAATTTCAATTTCGGTATTGTTTTCACCGTCAATGTCTGTGCGCCTTTTACAATCAACCATGCTACCGGTCAAAGAGGGAAGAGTTTTTTGGGCCTGTTTTGAATTGATACGAGTCAATGGCCTGTTATCCGCCATAAATTGCTCTTACCTCTTCCTTCTTGCCTCCGGTCACTCCAGTCTCTGCTGTCAGCTGCGGACTGCTGCAGACTGAACTCTACACAAACTCTGCACGCGCTCTGCGCTCTTCTGGAGTTTTTAACGGCAATTGAGCTTCTTTTCCTTAAAGACACACCACCATGCACTGGAAACAGAGTTCATGCACTGTAGCTGCAGCTCCTCTCTCCTGCTCACACTGCTGCAGACTGAACTCTACACGAACTCTGTCCTGTTATAGTGAGCATAAGAAAAAGTAAGATATAGTCAGGCAGTCAAATCAACTTTATTCGGCCATAGCCATAAAAGTATACAAAGCACATTCCGCATACAACATCACAAAACATTGTAGCATGAATATATTAAAAACAAGTTATATATCATTCAACATACAATATCACAAGACATCGAAAGAACAGAATGTTAAGAGCAAATTGTAGATAAAACATAACAATTAGAATTTGAATCGCTAAAAGGCAACTTAATCCTATATAAAATACAAACTGGATAAACATCCTATTTTATTAATATGACCATAAAGGTAATAAAAGGATGGTCATGCTTAAGAAAAAAGAAATCACATCATGTTAATGAAGAGGACCCTAATTTTAAGTGTTCAGCGCCATATTATTAATCTCCATGCTTGCTTTATATATGACAAGACAGCCCATGCTACCAATGGAATATAGGATTTTAACATGCAATAATATAAAGCTGTGCGATATTGTTTAAATCCCAACCCGGTTAAAACAGGAATTAAGATTCTTGCTCCAATGTGCCCATGCAATGGACAAAAGAACATTAAATGGGCAAGGTCTTCATTATCTGCATTATACAATGTGCATCTTTGTTCATCCTTATTTCCAGGTCTAGTTGCCAACACATTCCCTAAATGTAAACAGTTGAAGTGGGCTCGAGTAATCGAGCTTCTGTCAGTGAAACGCTTGAACCAGAGAAGATAGTCTTGGACTTTGGGTTGGACATTTATTGTATGTTTTCTATTAATTAAAGCAGAGGTTTAACTCAGTAGATTCTCTATGATTGAAGACATAGGTCCTCATTACTGGTGTTTTTTGGTGGTGGGGTCACGGAATGACCTGCAGCTCGGATCCGCTGGTAATTCCTGCCACCCCACCACCAAACTTGTAGTTTGATGGTGCGGGAAAAGTAGCAGTAACAGAATTCCCGCCACTTTTTTCCTGCACCCAAACTTGTAATGAGGCATATGTGCATGTTCACACACACTTGAACAAGGTGTACTGCAGCACAGCTGGATTTCAGTACCTAAACTTATACCTAAAAAAATAAAGACATGTATTTTGTTCAAACAGTTCCTACTGCTCTCATGTTAATGCCTGCCAGCTGTTACCTGGTAGAACATCATTGCTATTCTGGGTTGGCTTGTAAACCGCACTACTATTAAAGCTCTGGACATCTACACTACACTTATGTGCCTTACAGTCATCCCTGGAGTTTCATATGCATAGCCCATTAAACGAGTAAATCAAAATAGCTGTACATTCAACACATGTAGTGTTGAATTGCTAATCTGAAACTATTGTAAATTCATGGATGTACTGTTGTATGGATCTCTCCTACATGTTGTTACTTTACAGCGCCCACATGGGCATATGGTGAAGACTCTAATGTGGTAATAATCTGACTGCTTATTGATAATATTATTTACTGGTAGTCTTACTCTTCCTCATCACAGTACTTAGTTTAAGGTACCAACCTCCATAACAGGAACCTTGATTCTGATTTTTTTTGGGCCCTCCTGCACCCAGAGATATTTTACCCCGAGTCTCCTACATTCTGCCAGGTACATAGCCAACAGTAGACTGGACTCCTCTATTAACAGATGGGAAGGTGAGGCAGATCATGAATGCTGTGACAAGGAAGAGTCGCAATGTAGATTATCAGTACGTAATTATATAATTAACTCTAGAACCTTTTCCTTGTCCCATTACTTATTTTTAAGGAATACCAAAGATAGTGAAGAGGGAGGAGTGGCCAATGAGATAAAACCACACAGACGTCAAGTCCCCCCCCAACACCATTTATTAAAGAAAACAAATCCTGAACCCCTCAGTTTGAGACTGAATTCTGAGGATCTATAGGAACTTGTCGACTAGCTGTTCACATTTCGACGGTAATGCACAATAAAAGTTAAATGCTCTACCTATGTTGCCTCTCTGAATATCGTCCATAGAGGAACTCCAATTTTCTCAGCTGAGGAAGCGGCCATTCGCCTGCTGGGTCTCCCCAGAATTTCTTCCTGCGTGCAGGAATCCCTTGACCTTGTAGGCTTGAGCATTGGCTGACCTGGCCCATCTACTGATAGAAGGCAGAATCCCCTTTCCCTTTTGCTGCAAGACCAAATGTCATGAAAAGGCCATCAGATTGTCTGACCATGGATGCAATATCCAAGCTAGTGAGAACAGCCCTTTTATCGCCCAGACAATGCAGTCACTTTTCCTCTACAAAAATTGTTTCAATGATGAAAAACGGTCAGCTATTTCCCGAGAATGAAGAAACTTTGTCAGAAATAGGGATAGAAGGCCAGTCCAGTCCTAAGAATCAACGCATATGACTGTACTATCAGGAATGGTTCTTTGAATAAAAGAGCCACTATCTCCCTTCAATTTACAGGCAAAATTCATAGCAACCAGGAAGACTTCAATGTCAAGAGCTTCATGTTGATGGACTATAGAAGTCCATAGAGATGCTTATGGAGGGCTCTAATCATCATCATAGTGTCTACAAGAGGAACCCGGATTGAGGCATCTGTGTAGATAGTGAGAGAGTCTTAATTAACCTGCCCACGAGCTGCTCCCCTTCGGAGGAGTTTACCTAGGAGTTGACCTAGGATGCCCTGCATGGACATACAGTCGCCCACTGAGCCTGTACGTTAGAGACAGCCGAACCTAGGGAGGTTCTCTAACTTCCATCCTGGAGGAACTGGATAGTAGAAAGGTGTTCCCAATGTGGTAATCGTATGACTAATTATTGATAATATTAATTACCCCTAGTCTTCCTCTCCCTTATCACAGTACTTACTTTAAGGTACCAAACTCCATTACAGGAATCTTAATTCCCATTGTATTTGGGCCCTCCCTCCACCTGGATATAGTTTACCCTGAGTATCCTACGTTCCGCCAGGCATGTAACCAACAGTATAGTGGGCCCCTCCATTAACAGTTGGGCAGGTGAGATAGTTCATAAGTACTGTGACAAGGAAGAGTAGGAATAGGAGTAATGTAGAATACCGGTAGGTAATCATATTATTACTTCCACATATCTTTTCCTCGTCCCAGTACTTACTTCTAAGGAATACCAAAGAAATTAACAATAATCAGAACAATAAATATTCAAACAATTGGATGAATGTAGCTTCTTTATCTCTTAGATCTCCACCTCCATACCCGCTTTACTTCTTCAGCATCAAATCCCTCACTGCTTCCTCCATAGCTGCACAAATGCGAAAGGAATGTGTCTCAATCTCATTCGCAACCAGTCCGGGGTGTTCTCATTAGTGCCAGTGTCTGCCTATCATCCTGGCCCTATTGTGGTCGAACTATTTCCTGTTGAAAATCACTTGGCATCGTATTCCTTCCTGGCCACTACTCGACACACAACTCTTTCTCAAGATGACTACAATACATCTTTCGATCTCTGATCCGACTTGGACTGCTTAGTAGCAAAGAATTATTTCTCCGGGCGTGCATACGTCCCCCAACTACAAATCCGGCAGCAGTGTACCTCCTATCATCTCTGACACCCTGAATTCCCAATTAAACATGGTAATAGATAATGCTTTGAACAACACTCTTTGCCACTCATCTTTCGTCACTGTTTCCAATTATTCTACCAATTCTTCTCAGCACTGCTATTGCTCCCTTCATCCTGGTGTATCCTTCTACCATCCTTTTAACCATCTTTCCCCTGATGGCTCATAATCCCACCACCATTTTCTCCAAAATGGCATCCCTTTAATTTCACAGAGATTGTCACCGGCAATACAGCCTTCTGAATTAGGCCCAGTATAACTAATACTGCATCATCTGTCTTGACATTCAGCCAATTATTGTACAATTGTTCAGCTAGTTTCCATGGTGACCTTGGTAGCAGCGTTGAACATTCTTCTGGCTCTCTGGCCATCCCATGAAATATGACCCACTGCGAATGAGACAAAGCATCGCCCAAATAATTCTACAAAACTAGTATGTGTCTCACCTTAAGCACCATGTTCATCTTCAAGCACTCAAATAGCACCCTTCTCAACAATCGAAGATATGCACACATCCTTGGTAAACTCTAAATTCTAAAACCCTCCTCATATCACTCCTCCAACGATTTAGCTCTGACTCCACCTGGGTATTCGTCCAACACCAGCTACATCTTTCCAGTATAAATGGAGTCTAACTGGAGCACAAACCTTTTAGCAAGAGCCCTCTCCTCCATTCCCTTCTTGCATTGAAACAGTTCATCCAATCTATCTACATTGCCCATAACATTGTACCGACGGGTGGCGTCCTCCACATTTCGAGCGCTCATTTGTATATCTACCGACGACCTGGTACACAGAGCTTTGTTAAAAATCCAGCAAGGGTCCCCACCTTGGACATCTGCTCGCCCTTTACCTCCCGCTCCTCGTGCAGAAATGGCACATCAGGCACCAAAAGACCACTTGCCATGGGCACCCTCGCAACTGGCCCAACCGGGGTCATCCATTGTAACCACAAGACAGCATACAATTCCCGAATGCCAAGGCCCGGTCCACTCTCATCCTTGATCATTAACTATTCATCGTATAATGTAATGAAATCTCAGAAGTCCATCTGTGAATTTCTGAGCACTCCACATACTTTAGCAAAGACACTCCGTGGTCAGGGAACTTCACACAGTAAATGCTAGCATATATTAGGAGGCGGACATCCATTTATCCACCATTGGGGGCTGTGTGGGTCTCCAAGCTAATTCTCTCCCCTCTTCTTTTGATCAGACATTACATTACACCTTTTTTCCCTGTGTAAAAGCTTGAAGAACCTTACAAATTCTCCCACCCATCTCCTCTCTTCTGTAAGCACTGATGAATGCACAACAAGGGTTTTGCTACCCCACATACGCCCACCCTATGTTTCTTTCCAACTTCACCACTTTTTAACTTCTCAGCCCCACCTGCTCCTGCTCCTTCTACCCTTTGCACCTGTTTTCCTCCTGTCTGCTTTTCCATCAATGCCACTACTACCTCCACCCTTGCCCTTTCTTCTGCACTACCTGCCCCCTTTTCCTTTTTTGTTCCCGGGTCCTCTCATTCCTTTACTATTTCCTCTGCACTGTACTCTCCATTCATCGTCCTCCTTCTTTTTCCCATTGTTTCAACAATCTGTGTTCTTCATTCGTGATCTGTGTCTTCCCTCTCTCCCCTTCTCATCACTGGTTGCAGTCCCCATACTTCATAATAGGTGAAGTCATTGCAATCTAGCAGCATCCCTATCTCTGCTCATCGTCCACTCTGCAAAGCCAGATCGCTGGGTCCTGGCGTGTTTGCCAGTGAATGCCTGTGATGAAGCCCCTGCATCACCTACTCATCTCGTCCCCGTGTGTGCCATGCTCTGCACTGTACTCCTGGACTTGTCACCAGTCCCTTTCCTTTCCAACGTCCCCCTTGCCCTGCATCAGGGACTATTCCAAACATTGTCCTGCTGTGTCCCAACCCCTGAATTTCCCGTCTTTTTCCCCTTCCAAGGTGCATCCCCCAATGTCATCAGAGCTGCTCTCAGGGTCTCTTGATTGCTCCACCCTTTTGAGTACATTCTTTTCTAGTATCAGACCACCCAAAGTCCTTTTCCTTCCTACGCCCCTTGCATCCCTCTAAAGCAACCAACCTGGCCATTGCCTGGCCTATGGTGGCAATGACTTCAGCCTTCCTTTTCCTTGGCCCTCCTGCTGCTCCCCTGGATACCTTGTTGCTATCACAAACCTCTGTCTATGTCTTCTACCCTCTTCCCCCACTATTCTTTGGTCCTATCCTGTCCCAAGACCTGGGGCAATTGCTCCTCACCCTCAACACATCTCACTACCACATCTCCATTGACCCTTTCACTTACGTATTGTGCCATGAATCACTACCACTACTTTCTTTTTTTACCATAACGCTTCCAACGCCCCCCCTCACCCATTTCCTTATTTTCCCTTTTTTGTCTCTCACTATTCAATCCGTCCACTTGCTTCTCCTCAAGTTGCACCAACTATTCTCCTTCCCTTACTCCTGCCTAGTTCCCTGGCTCTTCCCCACCAGTGCACTGCACCTAGTCCCAGCTCGTGCGCTTGCTCTGTTGTGTCTCTCCCACTTTCGCCATCGTTCCTGCATCTCCCCTCTACACCCACGGAACTCTGTGCAGTGGTGCAGGCCAATACTGCCAATGCCACCCCCAAGCAGGCCTCCCGTTTCATCATTTTGTTCACCCCCTTTTCTTCTTCCTTTCCATCTTCTTCCAAAAAACCCGCCCTGCTGCTCTGAGCACCGGTAGAGCAACCGCCACTTCAGCACTGTAGGAGCTCCTTGTTGGCTTCCTGAAGCCGCTTCTTTGTGCAGTGCCCCTTTCTCAGTGTTGAACTGTACTAAAGCTTGGAGCTGTGATGTACCACTGGCCCCCCACTGACTTATGTTCATGATAGTAATCTGGGGAGGCGTCCAGTTACCCATTGCACACTATCATTAGGAATCAGTCCCTTGCGAACCCATCCCCAACCCCCTCCAGCCTCCCCCCTGCCCCCCATCCAAACGTGCAGGGTCAAAAGAAGGCAAATACTCGCCGAAAATATTTTTCTGTTAAAAAAAAATATATATATTTTCTCTGGCATAAGAGGTCCTCTGTGCTGCAGTCAGGATCGTGCACGTCGTTAAATTACTCAGCTCACTTGAACCACCAAAGACCACCAGCAAACTAATGAGACTGCAACAAGAATTAGAAAAACATGTTATGTGAAATGGCGTTTGCTTGTCATCAAAGGGGAATGCGTAGTAACAGGAGCCAGAACTAGATCAATCGAAAACGAAACGGCTGACGTTTCACGAAAAGATTTAAGCGCAATGTTCCCATTAAAAGAGTATTATTCACGGAGCTCACTGTTCTGCGACGTTTAATGAGATTAGGCGTCGTTATGTACCAGTGGTATGGAATAATGGCAGGATTGTGCGCCCTAAGACTCGATCAAGAGGTTTACTATTGAGGTCGGAAAGCATATGAGGCTTTCGGTCTCCGTAGGAATAATCCCTCCGAAAAGGCCTCGGGTTTAAAGAAGTGCCAGGAGCCTCCAGCATGCCCTGCCTTTTGTATGCACAGGCGGGTGAATGTAGCTGGCAACACCCGCGTCATAGCCGAGTTTGTTTTTATTTGAGTCGAATAGAAGTATACTTGTTTAGACATAAACCCTTGAACTTTGTACCCAGTGAAAGCGTCTTTCACAATTTAGCCCGGAGGGGAATGCGTTCAGACACGGCGTTCTCGTTACCTTGCTGCGCAGTCGTAGCAGAGAACAGCTGTAATTATACGGCCACCATAAAACTGCGAGGAAAGAAGCGAAATAAAGTCTAAAGCGCTTTTGAAAAAGTAATTACGGTTGCAATGTGCGTATTACTAAACCAGCTGGGACCATTTACTTCAGCCTTGAAAAACGTTAACCTCAAACTAACGTTTGAACGCTGCAGCGCATCAGGTGGGCAGCTATACAAGAGTAGGGTGGGTGGCACCCCTTCTACCAGCGCTATTGCGAAATTAGACTATTTACTGCCATCCAATGTTGCATTAACGTGTGTGAGGAATTCGACCATCCGCAGGGTAGGTGTGCGCTCACCCAGGCTTTTTAACATTTTTATATGAAATTGAATGATGGTAGATCAACCCCTGGAAAATGTGTGGGGCTAATCTGCATACATTTTCCTATGCTCACCGCACGACGACATACACATAGACCTGTGTACTCTGGGTTGACACAGCCTGCAGGCGCAGTCCTCCCTGTCATATTTAGTTGGGATCTGACAGGTTAGTACATGATGCATCTCAGAAGGGGGAGGGCCGAAAACCTTCCTCCTGCCCAGACTAATTAACTATCAAAGGCTCCATGGATCTGCCCTGTCCGTTTGTTTGCCGTCTGCAGATGGTGGCAGCAATTAACATATTTAACTTACTAAAAGAGAATACTTCAAACAGGCGCTCATGGGGCCTGGCTGCAGAGGCTAAAACAAAGGAGACAGGAAACCCCAACACACCTTTGATATGCACTGGGTCTACCAGAAGCCAGCTGCCGCCTCTCGGTATCAAGGGCAGTGACCAGTCATGCCTGGGACAGCTGTTTACAGTAGTCATCCATGCAGGGGGACCCCATTCAGAAGGTATGAGAATGTGGTTTGCAGAAGACAGAAAGTCTGTTCTCGCTGCAGCTTCAAGGGAGACCTGCCACTTTAATCAGGAACCACAGACAGCGCAACTAAGTAGAGAGACCCTTTGATCCACAACAGATAGGAAGATTGGTAGGACTTAGTATTACATGTTTTCAACCCTTTACCTTTTCTTTTGAAAGCACTCTGGTTATGACCTCATGCATACAGATTGTTGGTGGGGACCCATGATTGGTTCATTATGGTAGGCTTAGCCTACACCAATCCCTGTGGCCCATTTGGCTTAAAAAGAGGGTTGAGCCCCTCTTTTGGCAGATCATCTGAAGACTTTGCAAGGAGTAATAAGAAGAACTCATCTGGACCCTGGTTGAAGGTACAGTCTGCCTTACAGCTTCCGCCAGGGAAGGAAGACCAGGATTTCCAAAGAGGAAAGCAAGATCCCTCCCCTAAATATCTCTCGGGGAACAGAGGGAAATACTGAATCCAGAAGACCTTCCAGCAGCTCCAGAACTGGTACCCAGCCAGCACACAGCCCTGTAGCATGCTTCCTAGGTTGGAAGTGCCAGAGAGTCTCTGATCCAAACCAAGGACAAGTCTGTTGCATGCAACACTCTCCTCAGCTTTGGGCCGTCCGCCAAACAGCACTGATACAATGATTCCTGACACTGAGCTGCCATGTAGGCCAGCCAGCAGCCATCCGTCTGTCCAGCCTTGCTCGCCCAACTGCCTGCCGCTTGATACCCGCAGCTGTCTCCCGTCTTGAACTCTGTCGCAGAAGCTGCAAAGTGCCCACAAACCGACTCCAGACTGTCGAGCACCAAGAACTTCTACAATCCCAAGGTATATTGTGGTTCTGTCCACCTGTCCTTCTCCAAAGGCCCCTAGTGAAATTTCACAAAGCATTGCTCCCTTTGTGCTGAAACCAAGTATCCTTGAACTTTTGCGATTAATTACTTTACCCACTACCAGTGTGCATCCATTTTCCTTCTTGAAACTGCCTGTCCTCTGCAATCCTTTACAGGGTGGGTTGTGTTTTGGAGTGTTGCTAGAACTCTCTGTTGTGATAATAATAAAGTAGATACAACCTTGACTGGACAGTCCCTTTTATCATTGGGTAATAATAGTATTTTTGCTGTGTTGCAACTAACCAACGATCCACGACCTTGCAAAGATAAGCCTGCTATTCTGTCAACGTTACCAAATTTGGAAAAGGTGGTTTTTAATTTGCTTGTGCTTCCAATCTGTTCGGGTCCCTTCTGGTGTACTAGAGGTGTGGGACTGATTGATGGTTTAGAAACCGATATTCATCCCTGGATCATTGGTGCCCCGGAAGTTGATTCGTCACAACGTTTAATGATTTTTTGTGTTTTATTTGGGGGCAGGGGGCTAACCTTTCAAAAGTTGGGAGAGGGGGCAACTTCAGAGACTGTGGGGGGAGGGGCAAACTTACTTGTGTTGGAACATCTAACTTGTTTACACATTCTAAAGAGACTCTTCTTGTGAAGCTTCATTGTTAAAAGCAGTAAACTCTGCTTCAAACCGAGCACCTAAGGACTGCTATATGAATTAGTTGTCTTCTGTCCCCTCCTACCCTTCCAATCGCTAGCCTGAAATGCAAGTGCTAACATTATATCACCATTTCAATTGCCTAAAAATGTATGCGTATGTACGCTGGTGCTAACAATTAAATGCTTTGCATTAGTAATTGCGGGCCTTTGTTAACAGTGCAGCTCCAAGCACCGTTTACTGTCTGTGTCCTGTCCTGCCGGCCGACAGTCCTGTTGGTGAGCCAGGGCAAGTCAACATAACCCAACCTTTCCGGCGGGGGGCCTAGTGGGAGGGGCAGCTGGGCTAAAGCCCCTTTTGCCCAATAGTTGTTGCTCCACTGGTGGGAACTGAAACAGATGAGGACATCATCATTTCTGACACGCTAAAGTGGACAAATGACTGCCCGCGTCCTCACAAAATGTTGAACCCGCCTTCCTATGATATGGGAAAGCTGATAGAAACAGAGGGGACTACCTTCGGAGTATCACACCCAAGATGCCTGGCCTCTGATATGTGCGATGGACAAAGTCAGGCTTAGATTAACCTCAGGTAGAGGAAAAATAACCTTCTAAACATGCTAATCTTTTCTGGCAACTGGATCGAGATAAATACCTCTCTTTTGGAGTGGCAGCACAGAGCTTAAGTTTAGTTCAGCTCAAACTGTCAACAGAAAAACATAGAACTTCAGATCCTTTAAACTGAACAGAAGACAAATCATGCATTTCTGGGAAACATCCTACATTATGCAGACAGATGAGTCTGGCAAGTGGGGCCAGGTAGGCGATAGCAATGAAACGAAAGAAAAGGCACAATCACAAATAATATTACAGAAAATCAATAAAAGCTAAAAGTATCAATTCCTTCTGCAGCAATGTTATTTGCTCAGAAGTGAGGTCTCCTGAAAGAGTTAAAGGCATGGTCTAGTAAAAAATGTTATTGTCCCTACGGGTCGGCCATGTTTTTTTAAGCCTAAGTGGCTCGATTTTAGAAACCTTTCCTATGGACCTTACCCGAGTTTTTGTCCATTAAACGCACGCGAAAACAAGCACCAGGGAGCCGCCATTTTCTGATAATCCTATCTTTTCCTCGATCGCCCTGGCTGACCTGCTTTTGCGGCACTAAATCAATTCCCCCGCCCCTGAGCCTGTCATCAGCAGACTCGTACCACCCATTTCCCAACGCCAAAGCACGTCTCGTGTCAACATTCGCTGCGCTTCAGCTAATGACGTGTCGCCATGGAAATGGCAGGACGCCTCTTTCCTCAATAAGTATAAACAGACAGTTTCACAACACACAGCAGCAGATTTTCGATTCCATTCCTCTCTCTGTGTTACTTTGAGTATTCTGTGACTCGTTTCAGTGCTCTGGTCAGCTACCTTCGCCGCTTGTAGCCCGTGTGAACAGATACCAGTACCACCGCTATAAATTATTTTAGTTTGTTTAACACACAATGGCTACAATAATGCCCTACATGTACGAGCCCGAGTATACCGAGGAGGAACTACTGGAAAGGGAAGCACGCGAAAACGATGGGGATTCGGACGGCAGTTCGCAGGACGAATCAACAGATGAAGAGCCTGGGCCTAGTCGAATGGACGGCGTCTCCACCTGGTGCACATGCAATCGGTGCAAGCTAATGCCAACTAAGGACGAGAACTGCTGCTGCCGAGAAAACTCGGGATGCCTGGCCTACATTTCGGAAGGCGAGCCACGACCGCAATGCATCACCGAGCTGCCAGACTTCAGGGCAGCCTGCCTCACACGGGCCGTGTTGAGAATAATGATGGTGCTTATGCACAAACTTCGAGCAACTGTTCGTCCTCGTAATCCGAGTAACGAGTAAGTATAATCTGCTTGTCATGCCACTCCTATTTCATGTTCTTCTACTATATCCAAAATTACATCTACATATCATTGTAACGCATGTAAGTCGTTCAATAGTGTGCATTGTCTAGATAGCATTTGTCCGTGTAAAATGTCATTAGTTACAAGAATTGTCATTGACAACAAACGTTTATTAAACTTATCTTGGTCATTTAAAAACAGTTTGTTTCATTCCTTTTCACAGGTGGTACAGGCTGGTGGCCTATCGTTCCTTTACATGGTGGCTTCACGGGAGGCTTGGACACTGCGTTCGAAGAGTGATACCCGCCTGTGCCGTTCGTGCCATTAGAGAAACGTTCCCGAGTGACAGCGGTCAGTACAGGGGATTTTCTCTCGCTGTGCTGCAACCTGACCTGTATAATCTTTAAAGTCTTGTATTTTTGTGTCATGAAAAAAAGATACAAAATAAAACACCACATATATTTTAACAACGGTTGTCTCGATTTCTTTAAATGAATCAAGTGTGTCTCCATTCAAGGATGGACGTCAGACATCTGTGCTCGGAATGGGTGAAGGTCAGGTCGCTGTGAAGCGGGGTGGTCACTATCTAAGCTAACATAATATATTATCAATAATGCATGCACTAAATAACACTTGTTCAAAGTCTTTCAGTCAGTTATGTCTCTATAAAAGTCACACATATATCTATACTATCAATTACCATTGGATTATACAGGCCTTAGGGTCTTGACCACTATAATACACCGGTTGAAGTGTGGGTCTGTGCTCACAAGAATCTCCGGTATGTGGCATTTGTTATTGATAAGCAACGATATACTATCATTGATATAAAGGCGATATACTGTATATTGATATAAAGGCGGTTCGCGCCGGTGGATGCGCGCTGGCATGGGGGGCTGTCAGGGGCGCGAAAGGCCAAGGTGCCAAACTACATGTACACTTCAAAAGGTGTCCCACGCCAAGGGGCCATCGGTCACATGGCCTCCTCAGACCCCGTGTCTCCAGCCAGGCCTCCCCTTGAAGCAGGCCGCCCCCCTGCTATCCACATAAGTGTGTCTCTATTCAGCAGTCCTCCTGTGCCTTATCTGCACGCCCCAGGGCCATCCATCCCACCCCCCTGTATCAAAGGCGGTTCACGCGGTGGATGCGCGCTGGCATGGGGGGCTGCCAGGGGCGCGAAAGGCCAAGGTGCCAAACTACATGTACACTTCAAAAGGTGTCCCACGCCAAGGGGCCATTGGTCACATGGCCTCCTCAGACCCCGTGTCTCCAGCCAGGCCTCCCTTGAAGCAGGCCGCCCCCCTAAAACCACGACATACATACGTCATTCATTCACAAACACACCCCTGTTTCTAATACTTTATAAACCACTTGATATGTCTCATGAGAACATCTTTGTGCTTTGCAAGTCAACTTCTGAACGTGTTACCTGGCAACCACTGAGATCTACGCTAATCTGCTCGTCGTCGTGCTATCCGTGAACTTCTGTGACCGCTTAGAGCAAACCCATCAGTGTGCTACCCGTGGCCACCCACCTATTCTCCTGCAACATACTGCTCTGCTTGCCGAATCCAACTGTTTGTTGGTCAAGGTAAGGCCATGTATCCTAGTCATATTTCGCAGATTTTTAAATTTCTATCTATTTACGAGTTGAGTACACAATAGTGCTAGGTTCATTGGTCTCATTGCTATTGACTTGAGTTTCCATTGCTATGCTATCAATAGATCTATTTATTTTCATCTGTGTCTATTGTCATCGAATTGCACCCTTCGGGGGTCCAGTCTATAATGTAAGCATGTTTCCTTCTCGTGCAATACAGAACATCCAAGGGATGAGTCACATGTTCAGTTTTTAGTCACATCATTTATACATTTCTGCAACTTATGCAAATACTAAGCCGCACATAATGAACTGGTAGAGTTCCTGCGACCAAAACAAACCTTGCATTGATCATTGTATGATTCATTTACTTTTGTATCAAATCTTTATTCTTGAAGATTGTATAATAATGTCGATATTTACTTTTCAGATTTATCAACAATGCCTACCTGTTCGATTAGCGGTTGCCCTTCGAAGACCCATGCTAAATCTGAAGGCACTACAATGCATGTATTCCCGAAAACTATTGATCGAATAAGAGAATGGGTCAGACATTGCGGATATCCATGGGATGAGCTAGAAAGTAGAGTCCAACAAGTCTTACAGGACAAGAGGGGTGATCGATACCGCATCTGCAGCCGGCACTTTTCCTTGGACATGTACACAACTTCTTGGGTAACAAAGAAGAATAAACGGCAAACGACACGGAAATTGCGCGAAAACGCTATTCCCACTCTATTCGTCCACATTCCGCCACCGGTCAGTCAAGTGTCCGGATTTAGCTTTAGGCCTTGCGGTAGTGTGTAGGTAGCCGAATGGATTAATTGATATTGTAGGTGTTCTATCCCTTGTAATAATTTCGATATTGATATGAGTGTATAGTTTTTTGAATAATGACATTTATCAATATATTCTTTTTCGATTTCATAACCCACAAACGCAATTTATATATATATGGGGACAGGGAACTGTGCTGTATTGAGCATTTTTCAAGTATTCTGTTGGCTTACATGGCTATTTTTAATATTGGCATTTCATTATCAATCATTAATTGACCTTTACAACTTCTTGACCATCCCTTCAATCTGAAGCAAGAACATTCTACATCCTTGACGTGGTCGCAGTTATCAGCGCGTATCAGATAATCTTACTAGGCTAATCCGCTACATACTTGTTTTATGCATGTCAAGTAATAGTTTTATTCTATCGTGTAATTACTTTAGCGAATGTTTGGTTACTGCTTTCCAATTGATATACACCTTAGTTATCGTCCACTGGTGTTTGTTTTCAGTTCTAATTAGTGTTATCCATACTAATGCAAGTACTGTCTTTCAGGGAGATGCTGATGCGTCCTCCACATCTACAACGTTTCTAGATGTTCTTCAACAGCAGGAGGTACGGATACTGACAGCTCCATCGAGCGTCATCATCAGAGCTGGAATTCTTGTCGTTTGATTGTTCTACACAATGTTTCATTCATGGTTAGCCGTTGATATGTACCTGTGCTGTCGACCCAAGGTGTGCGTTCTGTTTTCACAATTGTAATCCTCACTAATGCAAGTACTATGTTTCAGGCAGTTGATGGAGCGTCAACCCCTGCACTTGATGCAGAGCCTGACATTCAAGTATACGAATCGGCGCAACAGCTTTCGGAAGTGCGCACTACATTTGCAACATCCATAGATATTCTTCAGCAGCACGAGGTATGGATAATGACAGCTCCATCATGCGTGATCATATAACGTGATTCCATTTGCTATACTTTCTTCCCTATTAACGCAAGTGCTGTGTTTCAGGGAGACGACGAAGCTTCCACCACAATCACAACATCTCATTTAGATGATGCAGATTTAAAGGAATCGTTGAAAAAAGTCGATGAAATGTGATCATATTTAGATTTTCCTTGATTCTTTTGGACAATGCATCATTTGCGGTTATCTCTTTATATGTACCTGTGCGTTCGACCCCAAGTGTGTGTTATGTTTCCAATATTGAAAACCATACTAATCCAAGTACTGTGTTTCAGGGAGACGAAGGAGCTTCCACCACAATCACAACATCTCAATTAGATGATGCAGATGTAAAGGAATCGTTGAAATAAGTCGATGAAATGTGATCATATTTGGATTTTCCTTGATTCTTTTGGACAATGCATCATTTGTGGTTATCTCTTTATATGTACCTGTGCCGTCGACCCCAAGTGTGTGTTGTGTTTCCAATATTGAAAAGCATACTAATGCAGGTACTGTGTTTCAGGGAGATGCGGATGCCTCCTCTCCAATACAACCATTCATGGCAGTCCATGCAGAGCCAGTGGTATGGATACTGACAGTTCCATCGAAATAGATCATCACTGGTCGAATACTTGTCGTTTGATTGTTGCACACAATGTTTAAATCGTGTTTGGCTATTGAGATGTACCTGTGTGTTCGTCCTCATGTGTGTTTTATGCTAACAATATTTTGATACATAGTAATGAAAGTACTATGTTTCAGGGAGACGATGGAGCCTCATTCCGTGTGTCTATGCGGATACAGAAAATATAGTCGTTGCAGCGCAAGAGGAAGGGAGGACATGCGGAAACGAATCGGAGCTACAGCGTGCAGCTGTTGAAGGTCGAGTCAAAAAAGTTGCAAAGAAAAAAAACAAAAAAAAGGTTAGTTACAAACAGTTCATAACTTTAAAAAAATGTTTGTGCTGGGGACTATTTTATGTTTTTTTTCCAGTCAATTCTACTACACTCCATCTTGTGTTTAAACTGAACATCCCTTTTCCAATCTCTCCTCCAGTTACCCGTGGGTGTCAGAACTATACACACACAGACAGTGAAGCGAATGAGAGATGTGGCTTGCCAGACCGTGTACACTATGAAGGAACTATTAATTGAGGCGAGTCGTGTTCAGGCTCGAGATGCTCATGTCCAATGGCCAGAACATGAATTAACTGTGTTTGGAGACTACAGCAAAGTTTGCTTGGACCATAGCTACAGTGCGACCGCACCACCACAAGAAGATGCTATTGAATGTATTGAAGATAGCTCTGAAGTGGTTGCAGATCAATTTACATAATCTACACCCGCCAAAAATTTGCCACCAAAAAACCTGTCGACATTGTTGTGTTCTCCCATCAATGTTGAAGTAATAGATGTTGAAATGACAGAGAATGAACCAGCCGCAGCATCCATAGACGCATCAGAACTTGATATCAGCGATATTACTTTCCAATGTGTTGAAATCTCCACAACGTCAAAGGCCGAAACAACGTTGACGCAGAATGACAGTCTAATGAAAGAGAGCAAATACATTGTATTCAACAGTTGTTTGATGGAAATTATAAGTATGCTGAAATGTGTGCATTCCATTAGAGGGAAAGTATGTGGGAAGCCATTGATTAATGTGACTCGTCAAATAAAAGGCAGTAACGTCAAAATAAATGCCGCCTGTAGATTAAATCATAGGTTCTCATGGTCTGCACAACCGATGCTGGGGAAACTGCCAGCAGGCAATGTACTGTGTGCAGCTGCATCACTTTTTAGTGGCTCCAGTTTTAGAAAGTTAGAGGCTTTCTTTCAGTTTGTGGGACTCCATTTCATTTCTAAAGCGCAGTACTACATATACCAACGTGATTATCTGTTTCCGGCCATTAGTGATGCTTGGAAAATTGTCTCTAGCAAGTACATTCGAAGGCAAACGATTCAGGCTAGCCGGCGATGGACAGTGCAACAGCCCTGTATTTTCTGCCAAGTACTGCACTTACCACTTTCAGGACATGGATAGCAAGAAAATTGTGAGTTTGGTGGTCGTGCAGGTAACACAATGTACATCCTCAGTGGCCATGGAGAAACTAGGTTTTATAAAATCAGTGGAATATCTACAATTGAGGGGAATGCACATCGACCTCATAGCCACGGATAGACACGTTTCAATTGCCAAGACAATGAGAAAGCAGTTCCCACATATTAAACATCAATTTGACATATGGCATCTTGCTAAATCAATCAATAAGAAAATCTCGGCTGCAGGGAAAAAAAAAGGTTTTGAAAGTATTTTGCAGTGGTCACATTCTATCACCAACCATCTTTGGTGGAGCTCAAAAACTTGTGAGGGGTCAGTGGAAATACTACTTGAAAAATGGCGGTCACTGTACCAACGTTCACCGCTGGACAGCAAATGAACATTTCCACCAATGTGAACATGGCCCTTTGTCCCCAGAGGAGGCACGGAAGAAGAAGTGGTTGATTCCATCTTCACCGACACACAAAGCCATTGAGAAGATTGTTTTCGACAAAACTCTATCAAGAGATTTGAGAGGACTGACAGAATTCTGTCACACAGGAGATTTGGAGGTGTTCCACAATATGTGCCTAAAGTACAGGCCAAAGCGCTTGCATTTTAGCTTTCGGGGCATGAAACATCGCACTCTACTTGCGGTCTTGGCTCATAAAAGCAAATGTCGGACGTGAACAATCTAGGAGTAGGGGTAAAGTAAGGATGCCTCGCTACACTAAGGTGTTTTCAAAACGAAGTAAGCAATGGGTGATCAAACCAGTCTATGATGAAATGCAGTTCGACTTTGTGAAAGGCCTTATTGTTGCTGTGTTAGAGAAGCACAGATATGGAATTTTGGACGTTTCTGTGCAGAGCAGTGATCCATTGCCACCAAACATTGCGACTGTGCCATGCCCACCCGAAGCACAGCTGATTGTGAAGTACAAATCCCGGTTTAAATAATTGCAATACGATTGTCTTTTTGTAAATAAATGTTATTGTACAGTGTACCTGTAAACCTAACCCCTACCTTCACCATCATGGGTGGCGAACAAGCTGGGTGTCATCTTTGAATTCTCTCTATTCACCTCACATAGGTGTATGTATATATTTTTCTCATGTCTCATCTCATGTAAATGTAAAAGCTGCACAGTTAACGGAGGGGAGGCTTGCGTATTGCAAATAATAAAACAAACAAACAAACAATAAATCTCACTTTTAACTCAACTCCTGTGGTACTTTATACTTTCCCTGACCTTCCGCCAAAAATTAAATGTCTCAATTTGGGTTGCAAAGCTCGCAGACAACAGGGTCAAAATTGGGGCACTTAGAACGAGCCAGCCAAGCGGGCCGTGGCATTTGGGACAGAAGCCAGTTCGCATTTGCACATTGAGGCGCACTACATAGATGGATTCTAAACTTCAAGTTCTCACAGATGCCTATACTACGTGATGTTCCAAATAAAGAATGCGAAGGACAGGGCCCAGATGAGGCCCACAAGTCGCACTGGAAGTATAAGGGTCTATTGTTTTTTGACCTTGAGACAGGGACCATGCCGAAAGAACTACATTTGAAGGGAGTGCGCAATAACGTAAGAGACGATAAGGCAGAAAATTCAGAAACTAGACCGAGTTTCATTTTAGGTCAGTATACGAAAAATCGTTGTCAAGAGCACGGTCCGTTTTACAGACTGCATTACGAAGAGACACAATGGAAATTTCAAATATAATGTAAGTAAATCTTTACACGCTTTTATACCGGAATGAAGATTTAATGAATGGATGCATGAATAAATGAATGAATGAAGAGCTAGGAAAAGCAAGTAAAACTGTTCGTAGTGGGCACATGGGCATGCAGGTCCACTGGTCTCACCGATCTCGGTCCTTGGCCCAGCCACTTTTCCCTGCACTGCCTACCTGCACTACGGGACTGTCTCTCTATCCTTCAGCCCCTTCTCCCGGCATTTACCTTGCACTTGCCACCAGCTGGCCCTATTATTTAATTTGTATTCAACTAACCATGTATAGCCCTTCCCCATGCGCGATCAGAAAGACACCTGGCCTAGTTGTCTGTCTGCCCTTGTTCCCCACCTGCCTCGTCACGCCTAGAAACACTTGAGTATAGGCGAGTTACAAATGCCATATCATATATCATATCATTCCTCACGCATGTAGACTAACTGTCGTTTATCATTGTGTGTTGGACTCGATTTATCTCGTTACTTTTCGCATTGATTTTAGAGACAAACATACTCCATTGAACTATCCTTGCAAGCAAATAGTTGCTGATCGGCCGTAATAAATAAAATGAGTAATATTAATGAAGTTCGGCTAGCGAGACTAATTATCATTTTTTTTGTTTTCATAACAGGTATTTGATCCCATTCTGCCACTGCCATCTGTTTGAGACACCGGTGGATGGATTCTTCAGCAGACACCTGCAGCTTCGTGTCAACAACTGGAGCACGATCACCATATTATGGGACGATCGCCAAGGGCCCACATGCCCTTACGCTGTACTAGTGGCTAGAAGCAACATAACAACCTTTAGGCTGGACTAGTGCCTAGTTGATGGAACAGCCTTGCGGTTCACCGTGCTTCCAAAGTGATTCTTTTTACGAAAATGAACACCCTGTGTACCATAAAGGAACAGCGCGCGACTCAAGTTGAAACGGAACAGTAATTGCGGATACAGATAAAAGAAAATAAATGGCTTCCTGAGTTCATATGGCAATTGCTGAATATTCTCTAAACATTTAATGTCAAATAAATTT
Organism: Ambystoma mexicanum; assembly: GCF_040938575.1. Lineage (NCBI taxonomy): Eukaryota > Metazoa > Chordata > Amphibia > Caudata > Ambystomatidae > Ambystoma > Ambystoma mexicanum. Next base: position 990,992,740 of record NC_090929.1, on the reverse strand, counting down.
ACTTTACCAAATGTACCGTGTTGCTGTTTCATTTTAAAGTACAGTTTCATATTCCGAATTGTGGCGCGCTGTGTTGTGAGTTGATCTGTGTTGGTTTCCGGGTTCTGTGTGGAGTCGCGCAGAAGACGACGGGGCGCGTTTGCCTATGCAGCACAGTAACGTCACGGGGAGAGGCGGGGAATATGAATGTTTTGATAATGTCAGGCTCAGGGGCGGGGGAATTGATTTAGTGCCGCAAAAGCAGGTCAGCCAGGGCGATCGGGGAAACGATAGGATTATCAGAAAATGGCGGCTCCCTGGTGCTTGTTTTCGGGTGCGTTTAATGGACGAAAACTCGGCTAAGGTCCATAGGAAAGTTTTCTAAAATCGAGCCACTTAGGCTTAAAAAAACATGGCCGACCCGTAGGGACAATAAAAATGTTTACTAGACCATGCCTTTAAATCTGTAGAATTCTATGAAAATTCTATGAAAATAGAGGACAGATACAGAATCCCTTGACAGGAGGAGTCCCCAGACACAGAAAGCACAAGAACTGCAAGAAGGAACAAAGCATCAAACAGTCCTTTTTCTGCAATGCACCCTGTCTCTGGAACAAGTTACAAACGCTGAATAAACTGTCTCACTCAATCCCACACTTCAGGAAGGACCTAAATACACTACTCGTCAAACAACATATCGCCAATTGCTGATCTCTCCACTCACCCCTAATTCTCCCACTCTAGATCACCTCAATTCTCCTTCTCACCTATTCATCCCAGCTCTGCTGCTACCCCTTCATCCTCACTTGTAACACCCTGGGTGCTTCCCAAGTACAGCGCTGCATAGCTATGTTTGCACTTTATAAATCTCATACAGCCATACATCCAACCACCAATGATCTGCACACTGCTAATATGTAGCTTGACAATTATGATCTGGCTGTACCTGGTGGATTGGCACCTTTGGGAACATCCTTGAGGGGCACCAGCCAGGATCATGAGAGAGTGTGGAATGCTGGGGGGCGGGGGTGAGAGATTTCTAACGTTGACAGTTGCTGGACAGATGTTGGCAGAGCCGTTCATTTCATGTATAACTGTGTGCTTTACAATAAAGTAGCTTATCTGTGCACCTTCTTGAGTAAAGGTTCTTACTTACATTTTGGACTCTATGCCACCCTCTTAGGTAGGCCATAAGGTCCAGGTGCCCCTTTTGGTGCCCCTAGCCAAGACGCAATACTGAGTGGGACGCTGCCCTGGATTTGGTGCTGGATCTGGACTGCTCGCTCCAATCCCTAACTGAATTAGATAATGAGCTGTAGGGCTCGAGGATAAATGTAGAAAGGAACAATCTAAAATTCCCCATAAACACATTTGTTATGGGCGTTAAAAGGATCTCTGGATCTCTCTCTGGATAGTCAATCCCCTGGGCATTCAGGTCCCTCTTACCATCTATCTGGACAGTTAGAGTACCATGCCCAGCAATTCCATAAACGGTTAATAGCAACCCAGGCCATGTATATTAAAACATATGTTATGATTCTTCAATCTGATATCATCATCCACGTCACCTACTCTGGCCTCCTTGCCAACTGCTAAATCCTCCTTCACAAACCTTATCTCCTCCCTTCACAATCAACCCCACAACTTCCATCTATCCTCCAAGCTTTGCTAATATCGCCCAAGCCGAAATCCATAGCCTCCCCCTTTCTGCTAAGGACTTTGCTCGCTACTTTTCCTCTAAAATCTCTAAACTTCGTGACACACTCACAGCCCTCCTCTCTTTCTGTCCTGAACCCTCCTTCTGTCAACCACCTCTCCCTCTATCTCTTCTACTGTTGACTTCTTTTTCCCTAACTTTCCTATGAAATTAGTACCCAACCTTCGCAGTGCAAACCCATCAACACTTTCTGCTCTCCAAATGGTCAAAGACTTACTCTCAGTCACTTGCCCTTCTCCCTATGAGCTCTTAAACCTTTCCTCTCTCAGCTGGACTCTTCACAGCCATCTTCAAATCTACAACTGTCTTACCTCAATTGAAGAAACCATCTGCTGATCCCAATGAGCGAGTAAACTATTTGCTGATTTCCCTCCATTCTTCACAGGTCCTTCAGAGGGTGGTCTTCAACCGGATAACTAAGTACCTTGACGATAAGGGCTTTGAAGATCCACATATCTGTGGTGAAATCGTCCAGAAGGGTCCCTAATAGCATCTGTGGACTAGTCTTGCCTGCGGTTTAAATACACTTAGAAAGTGTCTTCTAGCATTTAGCATATCTGTGGTGTAGTTGCACTTAGAAAGAGTGCTGAAAAGCATATTTGTGGTCTAGCCGATCTTAGAAAGTCCGCCAAGTAGCATACCTGTGGAATAGGTGCAATTACAAAGTCTGCCTAATAGCATATGAAAATCCACCTGCAAACATATCTGTAGTGTTGTTACATTTAAAAATCTACCTAATATCATTGCTGTATCCTAGTTGGCTAGAAAAACCTAACTCATAACATATCAGCGCAGTAGCTACAACTAGATAGTCTGCCTAAAACATAATTGTGGTCTAGTTGCATTGAGAAAAGCTTTGATAGCCTAATAGCGTGCCGTGGTTGAACTTAGAAGTGTCCCTAACATCCACCCTGTGCAAAGCTGAATAATTTAGAAGTGCGCCTGATAGTGTGCCTTGCTTGAATTTAGAAGTGTGCATAATTCCCTCTCTGTGCAAAGTTGAATTTAGAAGTGTGCCTGATACCCCCTCTGTGCAAAGTTTAATTTAGAAGTGTGCCTGATAGAGTGCCTTGCTTGAATTTAGAAGTGTGCCTAACAGCGTGCAGTGGTTGAATTTAGAAGTGCGCCTAATAGCATACCCTGGTTGACTTTAGAAGTGTGCCTATAAGCATGCCATGCTTGAATTTAGAAGTGTGCCTAAAACCCTCTCTGTGCAAAATTTAATTTAGAAGTGGGCCTAATAGCGTGCCCTAGTTGACTTTAGACGTGTGCCTAATAGCGTGCCTTGCTTGAATATCAAAGTGTGCCTAATAGCATGCCTTGGTTGAATTTAGAAGTGTGCCTAATATCCTCTCTGTGCAAAACTTGACTTTAGAAGTGTGCCTAATAGCGTGCCCTGGTTGATTTTAGAAGTGTGCCTATTAGCGTGTGTTGGTTGAATTTAGAAGCGTCCCTAACAACCTTGCTGTACACAGTTGAATTTGGTTGCCTAATATCCACTCTATGCAAAGTTGAATTTGGTTGCCTAATATACTCTCTGCGCAAAGTTGAATTTAGAAGTGTGCCTATTAGCGTGCCTTGGTTGAATTTAGAAGCGTCCTCTAATATCCTCTCTGTGCAAAATTGAATTTAGAAGTGTGCCAGATAGCGTGACCTAGTTGACTATAGAAGTGTACCTAATAGCGTGCCGTGGTTGAATTTGAAGTGTGCCTCCTCGCAGTGCAACATTGAATTTGGTTGCCTAATATCATCCCTGTGCAAAGTTGAATCTGGTTGCCTAATATCCTGTCTCTGCAGAGTTGAATTTGGTTGCCTAATATCCTCGCTGTGTAAAGTTAGTAACCTCGCCTCAGTTACTAACCATGAGCGCACCCAATCCGCCAAGTTCTGCCAGAAATGACCCCTGTGCACGGCCCCCCCACCTGCCAGCCCTGCCTCCCGTCTCCCTCCCCAAATCATCCCACTCTCCACCACATCCCCTACCCATCCCCATTCCAAACACCAAGCCAGAGAGGCACGATGGCGAGCCAACCACCCTAAGACCACTGCTCCTCCGAACCCCTCCACCGATCAGCCTACTATGATCATACCTGCTCCCCTCACTTGCCTCCCAGGCACACTCTGCCCAGCAATCATGCACCCCCCACTCTTAACATCAACCCCCACCATCAAGCCACCCTGACCACACTCCTTCCCCTCCCTTTAAACTGCACACCTATCCCTAGTAAGAACAGAAGCCTCATCCCTCTCCCTCTCCCCCTCTGGCCCCCCTTCCCTCACACACACACCAATTGCAACAAAGACACTAAAGATGAAACATACCTGGTCCCTCTCAATCTCTCAGCACTCATCACCTCCCCTGTCTCGACCCACCACCACATCCCCCCGATCACCACCCACCCCCATGCCTCACTCTGCCTGAAACCCCTCTCCGATGATTTCTCACCGACCACAACTGAATCTCCTAACCCCCCACACCCCACCTTCAAATCCCCCGTGCCAAACCCAAGCAACCCAACACACGCGTCCATCCACCCCCACCCATAACCCACCAACATTTCTGCTCGCCCACTCTTCCCTTCGACCATCAACCACCCCACCCCTCTCCAGTTTCCACCCTCTCCCCCTTCATCCCCCATCCCTGCAGCTCCGACAACAACCTCATCTACCGAAGTGAATTGCATCCTATTTAATGCCCGATCCGTAGCAAAAAACAGACACAGCATCTTTGACCTCCTCACCTCTGACAAACCAGACCTGGTCTTCATCACCGAAACCTGGTTCTCAGACGACTTCGTCCCTATCGCCAATGAAGCCTTCCCCCCTGACTGCTCCCTCATCCCACTGAACAGTCCCTCTATAGGAGGAGGAATAGCATTCGCCTTCAAGTTTCACTTCCACTCCTCAATCATCAACAACTAACCTTCCATTCCTTCCTGCGAATCACTCCTCGTTAAACTATCTCTTTCCCCATCATTCTCCCACAGCTTCCTAATAATCTACAGACCCCCTGGCTATGATAGACAATTCTTAAACAACCTTTACGCATCTATTGCCACCCACCAACTAAACCATCCTAACCTCACCCTTCTAGGAGATCTCAACATATGGCTGTACATTCCCACCTACCCTATTACACACTTTCTGGTTGACGGCGTAGGCGCAATTAACCTCCAAACCCACATAAATGGCCCGACTCACTATAAAGGACACACTCTTGATGCCATCTTCAGCTCCCACAAACGGATACATCTAAACCCCCCCACCCCTATCATCTGGTCTGATCATTTCATTGTTTCTTTTGCCATTCGCTCACCCTACCCGCTTCCCGTACCCGAACCTGAACCTCCAAATCTATGCAAATGCTGGAGGAAACTAATAATCCTTCCTGACCTAGCCGATGCACTCCTCCAGTCTCCTCAACCTACCTGCCTACTCAATAATCAACTAACCCGTGACGCCTTTGATCATGGCTTAGCACCTCACTAATGAGGCTCACACCCTCTTGCAAACCATCAGCCCGCCGTGGACTTTTCCCTAGATGGTTCACACCTGAATTGAAGACCAGTAAACAACTTTATAAATACCAAGAACGCAAATGGCGGAAAGACCAAACTCCTCTGAGCAGATCCACCTTGGTCCGGCACCTTCATCAGTACAAGGCCGAAATCCAGAAAGCAAAAAAAGCCCATTACAACTCCCGAATCCTAAACTGCAAAAACCCCAGCAAAGAACTTCACAAAATCATCACCGAATTCACCAAACCATCATGCACCACCACAGTCCCGACCCCCTCACAATCGCTGTGCAACTCACTCTCTCTCCACTTTTACACCACAGCTCTCGAAAGAACAAACGCTCTAACCAACAAACTAGCTCTCCTACACCTACCAGGAAACCCACGCCACATACCGGCCAACCCCCCGCCTGCGACCACTACCCAACTAACGTTCGACTCCTTTAGTCCAATATCACCCGACCAATTTCTCAAACTTCTCTCTGCCCGCAAACCCTCTGGCTCTCCCCTAGACCCTTGCCTGGCCACAACCCTCAAAGAAATGTTTGCTTCCACCTGCGCAGGAGAACACGCAAGAACCATCATAAATGACTCCCTTTCCTCGTGAATTTTTCCCGACGCATTCAAAACGGTTCATGCCAAACCTCTGATAAAAAAAACCTTCCCTCGACCCTCTCGAGCCCAAAAACTACCGTCCCATCTCAAACACCAGGTTCCTTGCCAAACTCATCGACCGAACCGCCTACTCCCAACTAATGCCTTTGTTGAAGCCAACAATCTGTTAGACCCCCCTCAATCAGTTTTCAGAGCCCGACACAGAACTGAAACCACCCTAACCTCAATCTGGTATGACCGTAAAAACACGGCAGACTCCGCGGGATGCGCCGCATAAATCCTTCTTGACCTATCCGCCGCCTTTGTCACAATCAATCACTCCATCCTCCTTGACCACCTCCACTCCCTAGGAATCCGTGGAACCGATCTCAAATGGATAGCATCCTTCCTCAAATATAGGAACCAAATAACCCTACTCTCCACCTATTCCTCCCAAGCCTGACCAGTCGACACAGGAGTTCCACAAGGAGCATGCCTAGCAGCCCTCCTGTTCAATCTCTACATGGCCACCCTCCCACGAATAATTCATTCACACAACATCCTGTGCTACAACTACGCTGATAACACTCAACTAATTCTAAAACTCCTGAACTCAGAACCCAACTGCCGACCTCACCTTGCTTCCTGCCTCCTCGACATAGAGCTCTGGATGACCACAAACCACCTCTTGCTAAACCCATCCAAAACCGAAATCATGGTATGTGGCAACACCGAACTTCTTCCACACCCACTACCCTGGCCATCTTCCATGGGAAACTCTCTGACTCCCTCTAATTCAGTAAAAAACCTTGGATGCACCCTAGACTCTGACCTAACACTCTCACGCCAAGTCAACAACATCTCAAAGTCCTGCCACTACCACCTTAAAACTCTTAGGAGTATTTTTCCATACCTCTCCTTTCCCAACAGACTCTCTGCGGTCCAATCAATTGTTATATCAAGACTCGACTACGCTAACCCCCTCTACCTCGGAGTTCATGCATACCAACTGACTAAATTACAAGAGCACAAAATGCCGCAGCCAAACTGCTACTAGCGCTCGGCCCGAGAGACCACATTCCCCAGCCCTCAAAACTCTTGCCTGGCTTCCGGTTGCCCAAAGGGTGACCTTCAAAACCTTATGCATTTCTCACCGAGCACTGCATAAAACCGGACCTCAATATCTTCAAGACAAACTAAAACCCTATCACCCTGCACGTACTCTAAGATCAAGCTCAGCCGGCCTCCTAGTCATACCAAAAACAAACTCAGTCAGGTTAGGCGGATCATCATTCTCAGCCTTGGCCCCCACGCTGTGGAACGCACTCACTCCCCACATCCGATTCACTGAAGACCTCATGTCTTTCCGCAAATTACTGAAAACTTGGCTCTTCCCCTAAAACCGACCCGAACTCAAACTTACTCAAACTGGATAACAGCATCTCAATGACTTTACCAAATGCTAGATCATAAATAGCAATGCAGCATCAGTATCCGAGCGAGAAATCGGAAACTAATAACCTCTATTGGCTAGCAAAAAGGATCAAACCTGCGAAGTAGGTAAAAAGAATAAGTTGTACAAGAGCAGTAAAGTGGCTGAAATTAAGGAAATGGACAAAATAAATCTAATGAACAATAGGATCAATTTGGACGCGAGGAATAAAGTGGACAACAACAATTCAACTAACCCAAACTACTAGATCTTCAATACAATAAAACAAATAACAATACAACATCAAGATCCAAGCGAGAAATCGAGAACTAATAACCTCTAATGTAAACTAAAAGGACAAACTGTCACAACCTCTATTGCACTTGCTTCCATCCATCCGAAGACACAACCCAATACACATGCTCTTAGAGCCCCTCATTCAGCTATTGGGTTTCCCCGACACATCCCCAGCACCAGGGAACCCAGTTGGACAATAGCATGGCACTCGAGGATGCAATCACAACAGAACATGGAGGGGAAATGACCGAACAGGTTATTAGAAGCTGCGGTCTAGTTTATGCATAATCCTGGGTGTGGCTGGCTATATAAGCCACACCCAGGCATTGATCACACTTTGCGTTTTTCTGCCCACTGGCAGCAGAACGCTCACCGTGCTTTCTTGATAAGGATTCCCGCTCCGTGGACTCCAGCCGCCCTGCCCGCTCTCCCGGAATAAAGCAGCCCCTCACTGAGCAGCGTTGCTCCGGACCCACCTACCTGCTTCTTGACCCGCGGCTTCCGTGTCGGGCCCGGCTCCTCCTCCGCAATCAGCTGCTGAAGTCTTTCGGCTCCGCGGCCCCTCCGCACTCGACAGCTGCTTCAGCCACTCCGGATCCGCCTACCTGCTTCTTGTCCCACGGCTTCCATGTCGGCCCGGCTCCTCCTCTGCAATCAGCTGCTGAAGTCTTTCGGCTATGCGGCCCCTCCGCATTCGACAGTTGCTTCAGCCACCAGGTACGTAGCCTACTCCACGGCATACAGCTCAGCCAGTTACGCTCGCCCTGGAGCCCTGCTCCTCTCGAAACCTGCAGAGGGGAAGAAAAGTAACGGACATTAGCAGAGCATATAAACACGTGAAGAGTGTGTGCAAGACAAAAGCATGCATATGGCCAGCAAAGCAAGTAGCTAATACTGCGCGCACAATAAGGCGAGACAATAAAGACATTATAGCAGGAAGCTTGCCAGCAAACACAACAGGCACCAGCAAACTAGAAGAGGAAACAAGCTAGCAATATAGATAGCAAGATAAGGACATTAATCAGCAGACAGCAAGCGCAGCAGAACTTCCAAGCCACAGCAGGTCTGGGCTGGACCACACACCAGTGAAGTAACTGGTGATTGAACAATTTGCGCCCCTGCTAAGGACTGATAGCAGGACGGAGAGCCAACCTTCTTATTACATAAGGTGAGCACACACACACACAGGGAAGGGGGTGCGCAGAAGGGACTTGGAGGAAGGGAGGGGCTTGCAGCTACCGCAAGTCCTTATACTTACCACCCCTTGCCTTCTTGATTCCTCTCACAGATGCAGTCGTCCTAGTGAGCAAGAAGGGTACCAAACGGAACTCCAGATACTCCCGCAGAGCTAAGGTGAGCGTGACACAAACAGAATAGAATGAGTAAAGTAGATCAAAGCTGTGAAGTGGATAAAAAAAAAGAAATGTACGAAAGCAGTAAAGCGGTTGAAATTAATGAGATGTGAAATGACTGCAATGGACGAAAGGAATAAAATGGATGAAAGGAATAAAGTGAAGAGGTGAATACAAGAGACGGATGAGTGCACAGACAGTTGGCATGGAATGTATGAGTGCATGGTATAATGGAAAGTACAGAATAGGCGATTTGAGTTCATGAGACGGGTGTAGTGCATGGGACAGATGGAGAGCACGGAACGGATTGAGTGCGTACGACAAGTGACATGGGCTGAACCGATAATGCAGGATGAATGAACGAAGCGAGTGGAGCGGATGAAGCCGGTGGTGTGGATGAAGCGCGTAGAGCGGTGAGTGCATTGAGCGGATGAGTGTGTAGAGCAGATGAGTCTGTAGAGCGGATGAGTGCAAGGAGCGGATGTGTGCGTAGAGCGGATGAGTGTGTAGACCCGATGAGTGTATAGAGTGGATGAGTACGTAGCCGGATGAGTGCGTAGAGTGGATGAGTGCGTAGAATGAATGAGGGCATGGTGCGGATGTAGGTTGTGATACAGATATAGGGTGTGAGTGGATAATAGAGTGAAGTGGATGTAGGGTGTTGAGCAGATGTAGGGTGTGATGTTGTTGAGCAGATGTAGGGTGTGATGGTGTTGAGCAGATGTAGGGTGTTGAGCGGATGTAGAATATGGTGCGGGTGCAGAGCGGGTGTAGAGTGTGGAGTGGGTGTAGAGTGCGGAGCGGGTGTAGAATGCGGAGCGAGGAGCAGGTGCTCAGTGCAGAGCGAGGAGCGGGTGTAGAGTGCAGAGCGGGTGTAGAGTGCGGAGCAAAACAGGTCATGTATGTGGATGGAACTGGTGATGTATGTAGATGGAACGGGTGGTGTATGTGGATGGAACGGGTAAAGTGGTAGGAAGGAACAGGTGAAGTAAGGGGAAGAAACAGGTCAAGTGGGTGTTAGGAACAGAGGATGGATCTGGAAGAGCGGTGATGTATATAGACGAGACAGGTAAAGTATGTGGATGGAACGGGTGACGTGGCTTGATCAAGTGAAAAATGTGGTTCGAACGGAGGAAATGTGGGGTTGGAACGGGCAAAGTATGTGAGTGGAAAGGATGAACTGGGTGGAACAGATGAACTGGGTGGAACGGATGAGTTGGGTGGAACGGATGAACTGGGTGGAACAGATGAACTGGGTCGAACGGATGAAGTATGTGGATGGAACGGATGAAGTATATGGATGGAACGGATGAAGTATGTGGGTGGAACGGATGAAGTATGTGGATGGAACGGATGAAGTATATGGATGGAACGGATGAAGTATGTGGATGGAACGGGTGAAGTATGTGGATGGAACAGGTGAAATATGTTGATGGAACGGATGAACGTGTGTAGAATGAGTGAAGTGGGTGAAACGGGTGAAATGGTAGAACGGATGAAGTAGGTGGATGAACAGGTGATGTGTTGGAACCAGTGAAGTGGGTGGAACCGGTGAAGTGGATAGAACGTGTGAAATGGGTGGAGCCAGTGAAGTGGATGGAACGTGTGAAGATGACGTATGTGAATGATGATGCATGGAGAAAGGATAACGTGGGTAGAACGAATGAAAGGAGCAGTGCATAACATGGTTGGAGTGCATAAAATGGTTGGATTGTATAAATTAGCTTGGAGTGCATGGAACAGATTGGAATGCATGGAACGGATTGGAGTGCATGGAACGGATTGGAGCGCATGGAACGGATTGGAATGCATGGAATGGATTGGAGTGCATGGAACAGATTGGAGTGAATGGAACAGATTGGAGTGCATGGAACGGATTGAAGTGCATGGAACGGATTGGAGTGCATTGAACGGATTGGAGTGCATGAAAAGAGTGGAGTTCATGGAACGTAGTGGAGTGCATGGAACGGAGTGACTTACATGGAACGGGTTGGAGTACATTGAAAGGAAGGGTTTTGAGTGCTTGAAACGGTCATAATGCATGGAACAGTCGGAGTACATGAAACGGATGGAGTACATGGAACTATTGGAGTGGGCTCGATCTGAAGCACCTAAGGTAAACCACCATATCACATATCCACGCTTATTCTCTTCTTTACACCACCACTCATCTAGAACACAGCGATACTATGACACCATTCGGTATAGCTGTTCTCATACCATCATTTGCCTCATACTACCCATGACCCTAACTAAACACTGCTGGTTTCACACCCTCCAGCCTAGGCGTTCTCCTCAGGCCTAACGCAGCCAGAATCGGTCCGGATAAAACCTGCCAGAACGAACACATACTCTTGATCTCTCAACCGCCACAACTCCTGCTAAGAAGCAGCTATCACACGAATGCCACACCAGCTGCACACATTTCCGGTGCTCACACGCACCTTTGACTCTCTCTATTCTCTTTACTGACTTGAACTTCGGTTCCCGAGGGCGTTCAACCTACCAGCCCTGGAGACCATACCAATGGTACATAAGGCGCTATATGAATGCAAAGTAACATAACATAACACAACACAACATACCTACCCTAATAAACTTGAAGAACAAACTACCGAAAAGACTCTTTGGGACCTTCCACCGTTGGAATGCCCCTATAAATGTGGTATGTGCTTCGTATGTCTGCTAACCAAGAACATAAAAATCATCTATCTGAACGGCCGAATGTGGAAATTCAAGATTTTTTCAAATTGCAACACCCAGTGGGCCATATACGGCTTCAAGTGTCCCTGTAACCTCGTATACATAGGGAAGACCAAACGCCCTGTGAAACAGAAAATCTGCGAACAAAGATCCTGTATAAAGAACAAAGTGGACAGCAAGCCCCTTGTTGCCCACTTTGTTCAAAAACAACACTCCCCTTCGGACCTGTTTTGGTTTATCAAACAAACATACCACTGCCACATAGGGGAGCGAATAGGGACCAGCTCCTAATGAAATGCGAACAAAACTGGACTTTCAATTTGAATACCATTAAACAAGGCTTAAACTCAGCAATAGAATGGGGATTGTTTTTCTAACTACATCATTAGATGTGCTAAAACCTTTGATCAGGTTTTTTTCCAGTAAATAGTCTCTGATGCCCTCCCTTTAGTATCTGTTGGGCCACATTATTTCTTTACAATCACCCGTCTTCTGCTGACAGACAATTAGATTATTTTTAAGACATGCATGTACAATCTGGGCCATTCACAACTATGCCCCGCGGCCTTTGTTACATATACTAAACAAGTGACACCTGCTCTTTTGACTATACCATCATGCACGAGATTAGCTCGCGACATGCATTGTCTATGATTTTCTCAGTGGACCAAAAATATATAGTTCAAACACATTTCACGACAATATAAATTGCAATCAGGAACCATTTAGAGGTTTGTGTAAATGGTTTATTCAATATTCTCCTGTTAATTTTGCACACCAAACATGGCGGCTATAACAACACTGCTTTGCATCAAAGCATCGTGTCGTTTTATTCACCCAACATGGTGGCAAAATGACACGACTGCTGCATCAAAGCATCTGCACACAGCCGAGAGTCCATGAAATACAAACACTGACGCTTGGGCTCCAACTTACAAGCTGATATTCAGACGCAGCTGACACTACGCGACACACAGCAGCGTTCTATGACCGCTGATACAGCATAACAACTCATGTTTCCTGTACAGCAGTAACCGGTAAGATAAATACTGGTAAACCCTGAAGCAGAAGGGCTGTGTGTTTCTGTTTTGCGTGGCGGCTGATCGGCAAACTGCTCTCACGTGGATTGGAAAGCTGAACTTTCTTTCATCATTTCTCCTCCGCATCCAGCCGACTAGCTGAAGGAGAAAAGCGAAAGCAAAACGGTGAAAAGGACACTGTTGTGCGTATACGCTTGGATACGCTGTGAACTACGAGGATTCCCCCTCTTGTGACGCGTGAGTCACGTGACCCTCTGCCGGGCTTAAGAGCGAACCCGCTCTGCCCTTGCGGCGTAAGCCCTGAGCCAGAAGGGCTGTGTGTTTCTGTTTTGCTGTTTGGCGGCTTGGCGCGTGGTGAGTCGCCTAAACCTTTGACAGCGCAACTGTGCAGCAGGTAAGAAAAATGGCTATGGTGGAGTCTGGCCCCCTAACTCGTTCTAAACTGAAGTCCTGCGCGCATGCATTAGACAACACCATTTCAAATGAGGGAAATTTGCAGACCGAAAAGTGCCAGCTTGAGGGGTATAATTGGTCGAGTCACAAGCAAACAATCTTGACAGAAGATGCGAGACAAATCGACATCATGACGCAATCATTGCAACCAGTTGCAAATGAGCTAATAACCTTTCCTTCCTTGTCATCACTCGCAAGTAAACATCTTGAGGGATCAACAGCAGCGATTGCTCCAATGTTTCACACTGGAGCACAAGAAAAAAGTGTATTAGCAAAAGTTCCAACAGGGGAAAAACAAATCCTTGCCAGTGGCAAGAGAGAATTAGACAAAGCTGTGACTGAGACTGAGGGAGAGCCTAATAATGCACCATGCAAAGAACGGACTACAATAATCAATGCTCGCTGTTTACTCCTAAATTCAAACGATAACACTCACGAAGAAACACGAGGCAAAGTAATTGAAATAAACACTGCAGTCTTTGACTCGCCTTTTGACGTTACAGACACAGAGCTGTTGCAAGTAGAAGTGCCTACTTTATTGTGTGAAGAAAATTCGTTGAGATTTACATTTCCACCTGAAATACGGAAAACATCAGAAGTCGATATGAGAAAGAAATGGAACAATAAAAACGGAAACCCTGGACAAAAAAGTAAGAAAAGCTCTGACACATCTACTAGCAAAGACCAGAGAGATGAAACAAATAAAAATATCGAAATTACTGGATCAAAGTCAGTGAACAAATGTCAAAGCTCGAGGAAAAGTCATGTTAGTCAAAATAACAGGGCATGCCTAGTAACGACAATTGGCACACCAACCAGCGGTTTTGATTTTGCAGGCCGCGAGGCACGTCTAACGGAACGCTTAAAAGCTGACTTTAAAGCTATGAAGAGCAAATTAGCCGAAAGTTTCACAACTTCTAACAAGTCAAATAACAGACTTCCACGGGACGATCTCGTGAGAAACAACATAAAGAGTAATGTTCCGCAAAACTCGCACACAAGTCCAGAATTAAATGGAAGATTAGGGAATCACGCACCTAATAGGGAGAACCTTGTGCCTAGAAACCCAGGTCAGGTAACTCCAAATAACATGCTAAAAGACCAAATGTCCGATTTCCCAGTAGAAAGACACAGATCAAGAAAAATAACGCAGCCTATGGTAAGCTGTTCAACGCCGACCCCTGAGATTTATTCAGTTGACGTTAGTCCACCGCGGCAGAAAGCAAAAGGAGCTACCGTGCTAGACGGAAAAGACTCAGCGACAGATATCTGCGACATAAAACACAATGACTTGGAAAACGAGCAATCCTTTAAATCCAATCTGTCTACGGCGGCTGCAATACAGATCCATAATAATGTATTGGCCGCTACGTCCCTAGCACTGATCCCATTTGTTAAACTGTATGAATCACTTCACGAGGAATTGCAAAACAACAGTGCACAAATCAGTCACTTAAATGAAAAAATCAACAAAATGGAAAACGCAAATATACTACAAAAACAACAATATGAAAACGAAGTCTCCAAAACCAAGTCCTGGCAAACTGAGCCAAGAGAATACATCAGTAAATATCTTCTTGATAAAAACACCCTTTTCGAATTTCTAAAAGGAATTTCGATGCCAGGCGAACGGAGCAAAATGGTATATCAATTAACGGTCTGTGCCTGCAGGGTTATAACAAAAATGCATATACAAAGGTTGAAGAAGGAAACAAAGGTGAAGATACAGCACAATCGAGCTACCTCCCTGAGACTCAAGGAAACAGTTCAAATGAGAATGATACGCAGTCTATTGGGAAAAAAGTGAGGGGGCAGGCAGCGGACAAGGCCATGCCCCAAGCCGACATAATCTTTCCTGACATGGCACCTAACCCAAGTCTACCAAAAAATGTGCCAAGTGGCGAAGAAAACGCTGAAAAATCAGTGGAAAAGCCACATTGCTCAACCGACAAATTGACCTATGGAACTTTGGAGGAGCAGCAAAAAACATTGTAAGTGAGTCCAAAATGGGTCAAGCAAAATCAAACAAGCTGGGCACAGTGGGAAAAAAGAAGGAAAAAAGAAAAATCTGGCAGTAGTAAAAAAACACTCATGCGGTTCGCGAAAATGTATACGAAACCTGCCAACTCCTCTTAAACAAAGTCTATTTATAAGAGACAGTCAAGATCAACACAAAAGCCTGGAAAAAGACAAAGCCCTCATAAAAATTGCTGGAGTAACAGTTAAAACAGGCATACAAAATCAAAAAAAAAGAATGAGATTGGATTCGGATGACAACTCCATCCAAACAGGTATATCTTCGGTCGATCTTTGTGATCTGTCAACATACTCCGATGACTTTGGAGAAGAAAAGTCTTCCGAATCCCTAGAGATGGACGAAACGAGTCAGATGACCGAGATAGTTTCAAATGAAAGGGTTGTGAAACAAAATCATGCACAACCAGTGAAAAGATCCGGAAAAAGACACGACTCCGTAAGACAACTGGAATTCGCAAGAAAGCAGCGTTGTCCACCTGTCATCAAAGAAAGTCCCAAGAGAGAAACAGCTATGAAATCACATGGGATATTAAATCCGAAACTTACTCGAGCACAATTCGAGAAAAAAAGTTCTGCGGCGGAAAAAAGCAATTAAATCATCACAAAATCACAGCAAGGAAAAATACGGATTGAAAACATATTCCACGAAGAACATGATGTAAATTTAAATAGAGCCAATTTAATGTGATTATTGCATTCAGTGCCTATACTAAGAACAGTGTCAACACGTGACATTGGAATAGTGGAATATGTCTCAGAAGAACGTGCAGACAAAGTATTACTGCATATAAACTCAAATGCAGTCCGTAAAACCATCATGGTCGCAAAAGAAGAACTTCTGTTCTTGGGTTTTGAGATCTCTGAAGAAGAACAACCGATCACAAAATGTTCGAGAGACCTAAACAAAAATCTAGAAGACAATACATCCCCTGCACAGCGTCAAGAGACTTTAAGGAATCAGCTAAAAGCTAGCAGGTCCATTCCTTTCGAAACAAGCAACATGGAAATAAAAAAGAGAAAACATTAGCTAGGCAATCTGAACCACGAAGGCCTCGTCACTCTAATATCCTGGAATACCAGAGGGTTTCAACATCTATTTGACGACTTCCCAGTAGACTTGACTGAATTTTTTTTAATTTGCTTACAAGAAACATGGCTCCGTACACCACCTGTAAAAGACGGGTACCTCACACTGCTCAACCCAGCAGAGAAAAATGTCCGAGGCCGTCCTTACTCAGGTCTAATTACCATGGTGTAAAATGGAACCACGTGGGAAGTATGTGCAAATGAAAATCCAAATAGCTTTGTTCAAGCAACCTTAATCCAAAAATCAAATGGAAAACTGGGCAAATGCCAATACTTGTTATTAATTAACGTGTACTGGAATCCGGCAAAGATCACAACTGAGAAATTTGTTCAAGCAATAACAAACATAATTGATAAAAACAAAAAAAAACATAAAGAGCTATCAATAATCATATGTGGAGACATGAATTTAACAAGGTTCGACAACAAGATGAATCTCACATTATCAACATCAAAGGAAACACAGATCGCCAATGATAGGAGTGTTCGATGGGCAAATGAAATGGACCCAAGGGATTGTGACATGGTTAAAGGTCATGTAACTGGGGACATACCACCAAAGTTTACCTGGCGAAACTTTGGCCATGCAAAGATCCTCGACTACATCTGGACATCAAAAAATGTATGGAATAAGATCCAGAATTTACAAATTGTCCAGACAGAACGAAGCGATCATGATGTTTTGGAAATGTCATGGCCATTAAGCCAAAAGCCAGTGGTACTGACTTGCAACCAAGCAATTGAAGTAAATCAAGGCACAAATAACAGGCCTAACAGAATACTATCGATTCTTATCTGACAAAACACTGAGTCTGATAAATTATGTCACCTTATTGCCTTACCAAAAAATGTGTGATCCAAGGACAGCAAATAACAGGAAAATACACCGACATGGATGGAGCCGATTAGTAAAAGATCAAAAGAAACAGCTCAATAAAGAAATAAGAGAGATAAAAGAAATATGGGAGAAAACGCTGCATTATGTATCAAACAACGGCGACAAAAATATCGTAATTGGCATAAATCATTTTCATGCTTAAGAGATCAAGAGCACGGAGAGATGATGCTAGCTTTAATAAAAACCAATCATACAAGGGAGATATTGCGCATTCTAAATAACAATACTGCAAATCAAACAGATATGTTAGCAAACGGAGTGTCAGAGGGAGCCTGGGAAAAGCACTTTGAATTCAAACAAACTTACTCCGAGTTAACTGATGAACAAAACATCGAAACAAAGCGATGGGATGTGTCGGAAACCGAGGACGACATTCAAAAAGTAATTTCAAAATTAAAAAATTCCAGGGCCGCAGGGCCTGATGGAATAACAAATGTGATGTTAAAAACACATAAAAGTGAAAGGTCAACGTTCATAGCTTTACTATTCGATAGAATCGCCAAACAAAAATCACTACCTAAATCCTGGACTGAGGCAATCGTTGTGCCAGTTTTCAAGAAGGGCGATCGTGCCGATCCTGCCAACTATAGGCCGATCGCCCTTCTTGACACTATTGGAAAGATAATGGCGACCTTCCTTCAACAAAAGTTAACAAAGTGGGCAATCAATAAAAGTGGGCAATCAATAAAGGAATTCCTGATTGCCGGCAGACAGGCTTCACGAAAGGTGTGGGGACAGAAATCAACCTGACCATAATGGATTTGTTGAAATTGGATGCCCTAATGAAGCGCTCAAACTTATTCTTTGCCTTTGTAGACAAGCAACAGGCATTTGACACAGTAAATCGAGAACTACTATGGAGGAAACTTAGAAATTGGCATTGCCCAGAAAACATCCTACATCCTATAATGGCGTTCCACAGTAAAACATCGATTTGCGTAAGGATAAATGGAAACGGAGATTTAACAAATCCAATAGTTACAAACAAGGGAGTAAAACAAGGCTCCCCCCTTGCTGCAGTTCTGTTTAAGATATACATCGCTGATATTCGACTTAATCAATATAAAACGCTTCCCTCCATCAAATTTAGTGCGTAACCTATGCTGACGATCTAGTCTTGATCGACAAAACTCAAATAGGTTTACAGCGACTTCTTTCAGGACTACAAAAGTACATGGTGAAAAATGAAGTGACAATTAATGTAAAAAAGACCAAAATCATGAAATTTGGCCCGAATAAAGGAAAATTAAATCATGGAAGATCGATAATGAAGAGATTGAAGCAGTGGCTGAAATACGTTATTTGGGAATTCCGATTAACAGGTCCATCAGTGAAAGAAACTGGATCACCAATTTGTTCTCACGAATGGAAACATTCTCCTTACAAGGTGGCGCATCCACTCTCTGTTTGGAAAGTTTAGCCTAATCCCAGTTCGACAGTTTTATGTACAAAAAGTAGTTACGGGAATCACATTTGGAGCAGAAACAGGCTGGAACTTGGATCACAAAATTTGGGCACAACTAGAGGGAAACTTTTGACAGCGCGTACTAAGACTCCCGAAATATATATCCATCATTATAATTCGACATGAACTTGCACTCGAAGAACTATATGGCTCTATAGTCTGGAAATCGCTGGTGATCCTACGCAAAATGTCAGACACTAAACCAGAACCAGCATATCAAATTCTGGCACCAAGGGACAAAACAGGATATACTGGACTTCTTAAGGTCTGGACACAAATGTTGGAGGCAGTTCTGAATGCATCCGACATTGACATGGCAATGTTGCTAGATCAGCCTCAAATTGCAAAGAAAAAAATTAAACAATGGTTCCGGATTCAAAACTTGCTAAAATATTAAAATCTTTCAACAGCACTCGACTTTGGCCCAGTAATGAACCAGTTAGATATCATGCCAAAATACTTGCAGCGATTTCCATCTCGTCACCATCGCAATGGATTCCTTAGACTGTGAGTAAATGCGATAAAAACGAAGAAAATGCTAGTGGCACGCCACATAGTAACATCTGACGACAACAAATGTAGATTTGGCAAGACTGAAATAGAATCAGTAAAACACCTAACAACAGAATGCATAGCGCTGAAGATCCAAAGATCAACTCACCGAAAACAGTTTGCACCAATTGATGGAAACCAGGATGAATGGTGGCTTAGGATCCTGGGAGGAAGCTCTGTACACTTAACATGTTCTGTTATAAATTTCCTGGATATTATTTTAGAACAACAAACAAATAACAAGAAATAAGAATCACACACCGGGAGAGAGACATTTGAAAATTGAGATAAGCCATTTGCAATTATGAGCTGTAAATTGTGACGGATGATGGCTGTTTGTTTGTTTTCTAATGAAATGTGAAGGAAAAAATGTTGTGAAAAAAGTTTGATTTAAACTAAAAGTCACAATAAAAAAAAACAAAAAAAAAACACTGGAAGTCCTGACGCAAGACCTACCATGGCAACATGGTTTTGCTGCCCCCCTAGACGCTGTTACTAAAAACAGTTTTTTCCCCCCTTTCATGTCTCCTCTTCAAATAGCATCCATCAAATTCCGGACATGGTGTGGCGATTAAATTAACAACTCTGAAATAATCGCACACCTAAAAGACGTGCAATTGAATGTTTCCATCAAAGCAAAACAAAAATACCTTTTAAATATCCATCCGGGTCGTTGTTGAGACAAGCACGCCTTGCAACAGTTGGTAGGTAGTCTCTTCCCTCCAATCATGACACTAAACTTCTCAGCTAAATTGGGATGTTATAACATACAACTCACACTTGCTTGTTTGCTGAACAAAGCATACTAAGTATAAAAACTAAAATGCAACTCAGGCTTTCCTCCCCTATTTTTATCTTTATTAGAAAGTTGATGCACCACTATCGCGGCAACTTCTTTCCTTTTCCCGTGTGTATGCATCGAATCGAATAAAGAAGGATATCTTATCCAATTCTGTTCTATCTCACACGTGAGGCCTTTTTTTGCACTAACATAACAATAAATGTGTGCAATAAACACAGAGTAAAGCCTGCAATCTCTTTACCATATATTCAAAATAGTCTATTATGTTTGTAGGACAACTCTTAGAGTCATTCAGACACTCTTCAACGTAGAATTCAAGTAACCTGAAACCTTGTTGGCTCCCCTCTATGATCACCACAAAGGGTTTTCTCCATGTCGTCTTTTCAAAAAAGTTTTAATTAAGGTTTGTGTACAACATTGGCTATTGTGTATTTTCTTCTGTAAAACCCAACCAAGTCCTGTTTTAATGTTTATAAAAAGAAAGCAGTCTTCGCATTTGCTTGATTTGCTTAGAATGTTTTTTTAAGGAATTTGGTCTGATTAGATTTTCATTTAATTTATTTGTAGAGTGGGTTTCAAAGATTTTGAACAAAAAAACCTTGATGAAAGAAAAGGGTACCATTGTCTTCAAAACTATATGTTCAAACGTCCTGAAGACGGCTACACCTGCTAAGACCGACACTAGTGATAGTGTCTGATCTAGTGCCATACGCCAAAACATATGTCGACTATCAGATTGGCTAAGAAACCTCTATAAGCCTATTTCGTTGACAGATTCTTGATAAATATAATAGCTCTGCTTCTACCCTATCATACGTTTGTGCAATTAACACTGCACTAAAAATCCATGTACTAACCCCACTTCTGTTTTTGACTATGAAATTGTATTACAATGATTTTGTCTTGTGTAACCTAAGTTTTTTCTGTATTTGACTTTTAGATACCCCCCTTCAGGGGATCCTTTTATGACACTTTAATACATTTAAAAAAATGTTCATAGCCTTGTGTGGGTATACTCTTTTTAAATAGCGTACTGTCCCATTTATCTGTCCCTGGTATCCTTTCACAAGTCCAATGCATGTACATCATTCCATTTAATCTCGTGATGAGATTTGGGGTAATCACCTTGCATAGTAAACACTCCACCGAGACTGCACTCATGTGTGCCTCCAAATTTTCTCTGATAGACACCACTCAAAACTCTCTTCTTTACTCATCCTTTGGACTGTTCTGCTGCTTTCGACACTGTCAACCACTCCTCTCGCCTCTCCACTCTCTAGGACCCTCACCTGGAACACCCCCTACCTGGAAGGTCTATCCTTTAAAATGTCCTGAAGCTCACAAACCTCTGACCCCAACCCTCTCTGTGTCAGCTTCTCCCATTGATCAGTCCTTGGACCTTTGCTCTTCACCTGCCAAGCCTCTGCCCTAGGAAGACTTATCTCGTCCTTTGGTATTCACTATCACCTTTTTACTGATGACATCTCCGGCGGATTATGAACTGTCTTACTGCAATTTTCCACTGGATGGCTCTCAGCTGCATCATCCGGAACTCTTCATAAATGGAAGTAATCTTTCTCCCGGCTTCCCATGCCATGTCTACCCTCCACTCTCTTATCTTGTTCTTGCCTGACCTTCATGCTCCCTTGTGCAAGGCTCGCAATATTGACGTCCTCTTTGATAGTGATCTCAAACTACAAACATTCATCAGTACCACTGCCTCTGCTGCTTGTATTAACCTCCTAAACATTCCAAAAATGTGTTCTTTTCTTAGTAAGCACTCTACAAAAACTATAATCTCTATGCTTGTGCTCAGGAAACTTGACTGCTGCTCAAGCCTAATTTTCAACCTTCCTCTCTACCCTTTCCTCCCTCTGGACAAAGTCCCCAGCTTTGATACCTGCACCCTTTTCAACCTACCAAGATCCTACCCACTTCTACTTACCGTTAACTTGTTGTTTGCCTCCCCATGAACACCTGCTCCTTTTCAAGTTCCTTCTCCTAGTGTAAAAAGCCATCAATGTTCTTGCTCCTCAGTACCTGTCTGATTGTATCTGCTTACTCACGATCTTGCTTCATCCAATCCTCCTGTGCACTCAACCTCACCATGCCCATGCCCTCCTGGGGACTCATCTCGCTTCTGCTCTTTCTCACTACTCATCCTGCTCCACTGGAACCCTCTGCCCATAACAATCAAAACTAGCCCAAATGTGTATCTCTTCAAAGCTCTGCTTAAACCTCACTTATAATTATTATTAAAAT
The DNA here is from genome assembly GCF_040938575.1 of Ambystoma mexicanum. Lineage (NCBI taxonomy): Eukaryota > Metazoa > Chordata > Amphibia > Caudata > Ambystomatidae > Ambystoma > Ambystoma mexicanum. Next base: position 990,970,554 of record NC_090929.1, on the reverse strand, counting down.
TAAATATAATTGTTTTTTTTATAACGCACTTAATACCCTAGAGGTTTCTAAGCGCGGACCCAGGATTCGAACCTGTGTTGTTCTGCGTCGTCTTGCTTAAAGAGGGAACTCCCACTGCCCTTTTCCAATCCTCTCTGCCTGACCACACCACTCCCTACTTAAGAATGCTTAAGAATGAAATTGTGTATATTTATATCAATGAAAAAACTTTGTTAAGGGGACGTTATGGTTAAGTTTCCCTAATGAAAACCTATGAAATTTACTGAAAAAACTTTGTTAAAGGGATGTTATGGTTAATTTTGACTAATAAAAACCTATGGAATTCAAGGAAAAAACGTTGTTAAAGAGACGCTATGGTTAAGTTGCGCTACTAAAAACCTATGAAATTCAGTAAAAAAACTATTTTAAAAGGACGTCATGGTTACAAGTAAAATCGAGAAACCCCTGAAATTCGCCAGTTATGGTAAGCTAAGCAACCATAACTCGCACCACCACCGTGCACTGCTAAGACTAACACCCAGGACATCATAGATGACATCACAAGTGTTTCCCATGACAGCGAGTGGAAAGACAATGGTTCACAGTACTTGTAATAATGATTAGCCCTTCTGCTCTTCAGGGTTCATTTTTGACAGACAAGTCCAGTCTGCGTCATTACCACCTTTTAACTGTAGGGCGTTTGCTTTTGCATGTGGAGTCCCAGAGAGGTCCATTCTGTTTCCCCTCATTTTCAATATGTACACCCACCTGTAATATCTTTTCATCCTTTCATCACGAGACTCTGCGCAAGCCCCTCGTGATGGAAGGATGAATAGAATGTAGAGACGTATGATTGGAACGCGAGTTTCAAACCCGTTTTATTTCAGTTGCTTTCTGTGGTCGGTGGGGCCGATTCACTTTCAGTAAGCACTTCAAGTCAATAAATAACGTGTGAATTAACCACGTCATTTGCGTGTATTTGACCACTTCAAGTGGCGACGAGGATCTCCAGGCCCCACCGCCCCCCCCGTGTGTCCCAGGCTTTCATTTTACCTCACTCTGTTGACCGTTTTCAACTCAGAGTCTGCGAGAGCGCAGCAGGCCGTGCAGCTGTGACAAAAGCTGTGGCCGCTCCGTTCGTCTCGTCAGCTGCGATTTATGTGCGTGAGCAGGCCTTGCAGCTGTCCTAAAAGCTGTGGCCGCTCCGCTCCGCTTACAAGCAACTCGACTTCCAGCGACGCCGAGTGAGGGTCAATTAAGTGAGTGCCTTTTTCATCCTGCTTGTGTTTACTTCCAATGTATGCTGTCCGGACAAGCCTCTTGGCCTGTTCTGTTATTTTTGCCGTATTTCACAGAGTACAGGTGCTTTCTGCCTGCTTCAAGCCTACCCATCTACCGTAATTCTCAGTGTATGGGCGCAAATACACGGGAAGTGACTGTACACAAGAAATTGAACCGACAAGTGTTTATACTGCAGAAAGTCATATGTTTGGCTGTGCATACCTTATTGTATTGGGACACATAATCTACTACATTTGAATTGCAAGGAAAGGACGATAATTGCCTGCTTCAAGCCTCTGACCACTATTCTCAGCACATATGTGCAAGTGCATGGGAAAAAAAAAATACAGAATATTAAAGTGACAAGTATTTGTACTGCAGCAAGTCATATGCTTGACTAGCATCTCTTATTATATTGGAATTTTCATTCACTGCATTTAAATTTAAAAGAGACAATAAGAGAACTGCATTTGCATTTTTGGTCATTCCTTTTCAATTTTGTGACACATACCCATTTCGATCAGCATGTCTTTCAATAGTGTACCGCCGCCCATGTTCTTCCTCTCTGATGTTGGTGAGCCAGCTATTCCATGGAAAAGATGGATTAAATCATTTGAACATTACGCTGGCGTTGTGTGTGGTCAGAATTGCAGCATGGAGAGGAGGAAGTCCCTTTTAATGCATTGTTTGGGCCCGGCAGGGCAGGAAAAGTTTGAAGATCTACCAGATCTGCTTCCTGATGAAGATAATGACCTAAATGAATATGAGCGGTCAGCGAAGAAGATGGGCAAACATTATGAAAAGAAATTGAGCACCATTTTGGAACGTTATAAGTTTGGGAAAAGAACTCAAGGAGAGGGTGAGAGCATAGAACAATACATCACTAATTTGAGGAAGCTAGCCAAAACATGCAATTTCAATACTCAATTGGACGAGAGATTGAGAGATCAATTTATGTTGGAGTGTAGGAGTAGTAAAGTAAGAGAAAGATTATGGGCTGAGGATGACCCCAACCTGGACACTGTCTTACGTGTGGCCAAGGAAGTGGAACACACTGAGAAATGTGTTAAAGAATTAGAAAGCAGGATACAAACTACTGATATTAAACATGAAATTTCCAAAGAGAAGTATGCAACACTTACCGCAAGCAAAGAGAATGAATCCATTGCTCAAATATCAGGAAATCCCAATAGGAGATACAAATCAGAAAGGACCGGGAGATTGCCTTGGAATGATGATAAAAGGAAAAAACCAAGCTCCAGAGTTAATAACAGTGACGGGAGAAAGAAAAGTCCGCACAGGCGAGGAGACGACCCTAGAAGGAAAAGTACAGGGAGATGTTTTAGATGTGATAGCATGGATCATTGGGCGGATAACCCGGAATGTCCTGCCTTGAAAATTATATGTGGGAAATGCAAAGGCAAGGGGCATTACGCCCGATGTTGCAGAATGCAGAACACTTCCACTAACTGGATAGGAAACAATGATAATAATGATGAAGATGGAGAAGAATGTGTGTTTGTCGTAACTGACGAAGAAAATGAACAAGAAATGGAAAGTCCCAAGGCCGTAGTTTGTGTTGATGGAACTAACATGCACATGATGATTGATTCAGGTGCAAAATATACTTTGATACCACAGACCCTCTGGGACAGGAAGAAACATGAATACCTGCATGAACCAGACATAAAACCCAGGGCATATGGCGAAGTTAAAATAGATGTCATTGGATGGTTTTGGGGAGCACTCAAATTCAAGGAGAGGAAAGCCAATGGGAAAATATACATAACAAGAAAGGGGAGAACGCCTTTGTTAAGCTGGACTCACCAAAGCAAACTCAAAGTGAAGTTAGATGCTGCATCGGACGAGTCTGTATATTCGGTTGAAAGCAACGCTGGAGGAATTCAAGAGACTAAAGAAATCACCAGAGAGGCTGATATGATGAAAGAAATTTTCAGGAAAGAAATTGGATGTCTGCGTGGGTTTGTTCATGAGATCAAAATGAAACCAGGACATGTTCCTGTTGCATAGAAGTTGCGCAACGTCCCGCTCTCAATGAGGGAAGAAGTAAGAAAGGAGATTAAATTATTAGAAGATCAGAAGATCATCGAGAGAATAGATGCCAGTGAATGGGTTTCACCATTAGATGTATTAAGAAAAAAGTCTGGAAAACTGAGAATATGTGTGGACATGAGAGAATTAAATAAGAGCGTGATCCCGGACAGACATCCACTCCCCAATATTCAAGAGATTGTATCCACTATTGGGCCCTCGAAGTATTTTTCTACTCTGGATCTAACGTCAGCGTACCATCAAGTTAGACTTCATAAAGAATCCAAGAAAATTACAGCCTTTATCACACCAGATGGACTGTATCAATACAGAAGATTACCATTTGGGTTGGTGTCAGCTGCTTCAGTATTTCAGAGAATCATGCACAAGCTATTTGAGGGTGATGAAGGGATTATTTGTTTTCAAGATGACATATTGGTACACGCCATCAACCAGAAAGTGCATAATGAAAGATTACAACATGTCTACAAGAAGTTATATGAAGCAGGAATGACCCTCAGTAGAGACAAATGTAACATAAATCGCAGCGAAATCGAATATTTAGGACATACCATATCTGCTAGCGGCATAAAGCCAAAGAAGCAACTTGTTGATGCCATAATGAACATGCCGAGACCAGAGTCAAAGGAAGGTGTGCGTACGTTCATTGGAATGGGGCAGTATTATTCAAAATTTATAAAGGATTTCGCTATACATACTGTTCCGCTCCGTGAACTTTTAAAGAAGAAGTCATTCGAATGGAACAGGGAGTGCGAAGAAGAATTTGAAAATATCGAATCAGAATTAAACAGAGCACCATCATTGAAGAATTTCAAGAGTGGGAGGAAGACTATAATAACAACAGATGCAAGCAACCTAGGGTTAGGAGCTGTTGTCACACAAGAAGTCGAAGGAAAAGAAGTTCTTATTGCATTTGCATCAAGACTGTTAAAAGGTGCAGAAAGATCGTACGCTGCAATAGAAAAGGAAATATTGGCCATCAAGTGGGCAACAGAAAAGTTCAGGAATTTCATCTGGGGAGTGGAGGTGGAGATTCGCACTGACCACAAACCATTGATACATGTTATTATGAATAAAGGTTTGGACAATGTATCTAACAGGATCAAAAGATGGGTTGTACTTCTGCAAGAATACAACTGTACCGTACGATATGTACCAGGAGTGAAAAATCGTGCTGCTGATTGTCTGTCGCGGCTTACCAATAATTCTGAGGCAGATAATGAAAGTGAAAATAATCCAGAAGTTGTTTTGAACATTGAAGCGCTATCCATATCCAAAACTGAGTGGGAAGAAGCGGAGAGACAAGATGGTAATATAAGTCAGTAGAAGCAAATTATACAAAGCAATGGAAGTCTAAAGAAAGTTATGTTTGAAGAGTCCGGTCTCATCGAATACTGGAGAGTTGCAGATGAACTCAATATAGCAAGTGACAGAATTATGAGAGGAGATCGAATAATTCCGCCTACAAGTCTAAGACAAAGAATCATCGATCTGGGCCGTGAAGGCCATCAAGGGATTGTGAAGACTAAGCAGAGAATACGTGATGATTTCTGGTGGCCAGGACGTGACCTGCAAATCGAGAGAACCATCAGAGAATGTATCCTTTGTAATCAGAGTGACAGGGCGTGTGTGAGTGTGAAATACCCGATGGTAATAACGAATATTCCAGGAAAAGAATGGGATGAAGTAAGCATGGATATACTAGGACCTATTCATTGTGATGGTAAGCAACAATTTTGCTTGGTGGTCATTGACCTTCTGACCAGATGGGTAGAAGTCTTAATCAAACCTCATATGAATGCTAAAATAGTGGTAGATTTTTTGTCAGAGATATGCACCAGGGAGGGTTTCCCAAGAAGCATATTAACAGACAATGGTGTCCAATTCAGGTTAAAAGAGATGGAAAGGTTCTGTACCGGTAATTCCATTGTACACAAAACTAGCGCAATATACCACCCACAAACTAATGGAGTGGTTGAGAGATTCAACAAAGCACTCAAGGATGCCATTCGGTGGGCTTGGTCAAATGGGTTTAACTGGGAAGAAGCGGTAAAAAGGAAGATAATTGCTCACGGCTTTACTCCCCATAGTACAACTGGTCTATCACCTTTTGAGTTAAGTAGAGGGCGCAGAGCAAACACCAAATTGACACCATCTTGGTTGGAGAGAGAGACTATTGTGAGAAAAGATTTTGGAGAGGCAGTAGAGAGTATCAGGAAAATCCAGCTGAGGAATAAGGCAGCTCACGATAGTCAAATGAGCGAAGGGAAAAGAAACAAGGTTCCCAGAGTGGGGGGTCTGGTGAGAATTAAATTACCCCCTGTGCTAAGAGATGGACCCTGCAAATGGTCCAAACCAGTGGGTGTGATTGAGGTCTTTAGACATGCGGTGAGAGTGCAAGATGGTAGAGTCTGTAATATGGAGAGAGTATGTGTGATGAAGTCAAGTAAAGATGTGAGAACTGGTGAAATGGAACACAAAGAGCAATCTAGTAGGATTGGTAATGAAAGCATGGAGAGGAATGGTGAGCATGTGAGATCTATGTTGAATAGAAATGTGATATCGAAAATTTCCTTGCCAAAACCTAAACCAGATCCTTTGCATGTGTCAAGAACAGGAAGAGTAATCCGCAAACCAGACCACATGAAGGATTTTGTCTAATACCGAATATACAGAAGAAGGATACTAGACTGTGTTCCATAAACAGCAAGAGACTAAGGAGGGGAGATGTGTAATATCTTTTCATCCTTTCATCACGAGACTCTGCGCGAGCCCCTCGTGATGGAAGGATGAATAGAATGTAGAGACGTATGATTAGAACGCGAGTTTCAAACCCGTTTTATTTCAGTTGCTTTCCGTGGTCGGTGGGGCCGATTCACTTTCACTAAGCACTTCAAGTCAATAAATAACGTGTGAATTAACCACGTCATCTTGCATGTATTTGACCACTTCACCACCCTTACAGGCAGAATTTATTCCATTATACAGATGAAACACAACTTCTGCGTAGGTTTCAGGGAAACAAAATAAGCTGCACTGATAAGCCATCTTTCAAATTGATAACTTGATGACCACTAACCAAGCGCAAATGAACATAACCTTTCTATGTTCTCTACATACAGGGCTTGGTAGTATTGGCGTACATGTAATTGGATGCAGCACATGATTCCAATTCTTTCTGCTATTTATTGGGAGTGTTATTGAGACCATTTAAATCAACTCCCATGCCGTACAAACTTATCTGATTAAATGAAACTCCATAAATACTGATATTGTCATTTTTGACCCCCAACCAATAACTCTGCGATCCAGATTTCTGGGCTCCTGGATTGCCATTCTTTCTCAGCTAGTGACACTGTTAGCAGATTGAATTGTCTTTTTGACAGTAAATTGTTGCTGCTACTACATATTACGAAAGTTTTGCAATGCTGCTGGCTTTAATTTGAGGATCCTACAACGCTTACTCAAATACCTAGACATCGCTCAACATATTACCATCATGTGGACACCTATTATGTCATGTCTTGACTAGGGAAATGGGGCCTATTTAGGGCTCCAGAAATATGCAGTCAATCACCAGAAGCAAACATAATATTCATACTGCTTTGCAATTTTTCTGCAAGAGCAGCCTCAGCAACGCTTCGCTGCCTGCCGAGTGTTGAGGAGTATGAAAATATGGGGGACTACAACAGCACCGGAGAGTACACCAAGCGCCCTAAACGTGCATGAAAATACAATCTGCAAAGGTCCTTGTAAAAATTAGCAAACAGCATGGAAGCCAGCAGCCTCACACACACACACACACTCAAAAGAGATTACCTTATGAAGGCCCAATAAAGCACGAGCAACCATGCTTTAGTGAACTATAGCATATTCACCCTATAGCTGAACATAACCCGTGCAATAGTGAACACGGCTGCATTTAACATCAATTAGGGAAATATAAAATGTATTAACAATAATAATGAATGACAGTAGCCCTTTACAGTAAACTGATCATGCAGTACATGTAGGCCTCAAAATCTAGTTAGCCACGTCACAAGGATGAACATCCTCACCCCCCACAGCAGAAACTACCAACGGAACCTTTGCAAGGAAGCATATACACATCTTAACTGTAACTTTCCAGAGCAGGCAGTTAAATGCCGTAGAGTGATTGGCTAAGACTAGGGAGGCACACCAGTTCTGAGGCTCGAGATGCAATAGTGAGGTCATGAGAGAGCAACAAAGAAATAGCAGACCCCAGTGCTAAAAGGACAGAACACTGTATACTGATTGGTCAAAATATATTGGTCTAGATGAGATCCTAGGAAAGCATTTGAAAGACATATTAAAAAACATGTGTCAAAATGTAATACAATGTAATACAATGAAGGTCATAAGCATGTAAGGGCAGACCAATACCTGGTGGAAGATAGGTCTGAGTGAACAAGGCACAACACTGTCCTCTGCAGGATAAGGCACCATTAAGGCTCCATTTGTTAAGAAAGAAGTCATGCAGGAAGCTAGTACACATGAAGTAGGATTGATAAGGAGCAGTTGTTTTGTTTCCAGAAGCTCGCACATAGCCCTCACTGTTTGTACATAATAGAAATAAAGACACCTTTATGAAGTCACAAATCTTATAGATACATGCATGTATATGCATGTAAATAGATGCACCTATCCTTGTCATAGTAAAAGAATTAAGTATGCAAGCAGCTAAGCTCCCACGTGAAAGGTCGAAGACAGGATAGATGAAATCATGAGAAACGGAAGCCAGGCCAGTAAGGTTTCCAATGACAAGTTTCAAAGAGTATCAGGGATAAATGGTTCACAATGATAACGGTCAGATGATGCCAAACCGCTTAGGTCAACGGGAGAGGATGTCAGGTTACAATCTCAATGCCACACTGTCACACCTCACACAGGGATTGGTTGAAATGTACGGAACCATTCACTCCACTCATACTTCTTGTTAAGCAACCAATTACAAGTTGTGTTTAGTGGACACATGTTTAAAAGTGATCCATCCAATTAGAAAGCGTGTGAACAGAGATGAGCTCAATGCAAATGAGTTCATCTTTTTAATCTAATTTAGCCATGTGGTTAGATCAAACCAATAGAGTTAGGAAATGTATGGAAACGCTTAAAGTGCAAATGATGCAGGCGAATCAGAAGCCTGGAAAATGTAAGTGATTTGTAACATTGGTAGTCTTTTCCTTTCTGTAATACACTATAAAACTGGCCATTTTTCAGATTACAAACGCGTGTCTTTTTAGATGTTTCCCTGCCTAGGCAGTTATAATACATTTTTGTTCTTCTCATATCTCGTGCATTTATTTTTTTGGCTCTTTTGAATTGATTTTTTATCCTTAGATCAGGAATTGTCTAACACAAGGAGCCATAGTATGTTGTTCAAAGTCTTATTTGTGTTCCACAAATGAATCTTTGCCTCATCTCCACCTTTCGTTTAAGAAAGATTTTAAATGTTTAAGCTGTTGCCTTGTGTTCTTCTCATACTTACCAGCTACTTGCTCCCAAAGTTCTAAGATTCAGAGGAGGAGGAGGTCAAAAATGTAATATGCGTCATCCCGATTTAAGATGTATTCCAGATTACCTGCTTTTTAGGAAAAAATGAAAGACATTTAATTTAATCTTTCATCAGTTGCGTATTTAGCACCATGGAGTCTGTATGGATTGACAGCGTTGCTCTATAAATAACCAAACATACATCTTCACGATTGAAAATGGTAGTGTGATGAATTGCCATCTGGCAAGAGTTTGAAAGTCCTGGCTTTATTGATTTGTATTAAATAATAAAATCATGTGTTGTAATTCCATCTCTGAAAGGGAAATCTGCTCATACACTCCATGCCAAATGCATATTGTGTACTTGTGCCTTGCTGAATCAGTATCCTGATTCACAACACCTCCTCTACCATTGGCACAGAGCAGGTTTAGAGGTCACATGTGCCATCTTGACAGTTGCAGTGACACCCAAGTCTCTGCAATGCAGTGACTGCATTTAATAAATAAGCATCTCTGTTCCAAAATCTACACAGCTCTGAAGATGTTGTCCTGGTGGCACATAAAAATGTAAATATAAGCCATACCTGAGTTAGGGTATGATGGCCAGCAGCCTTCAGGGTTTTCCCAGCCACATTAAATTGATATTGCACGTGTGTCAGCCCTGTGGGCCCAGTTCAACTGTGGAAGGATTATGTGTATTCCCCCAGAGAGGCTGGACCCTGCCCTACTGGAAGAAATGTAGCCTGCTAGGGTGGCTCTCGTTGTTCCTTTGTAAGGGCTGGTAACATCCTTATCCCTGGGAAAGCCACTTCACAGGATTCTGGCCTGGGAGCAGGAATCTAAGGGCACTCCCATTCACTAGGAGGCTGCATTGCTAAAGGCCTTTGTTTTTATTGAGAAGGAAAGAGGTGGAGTTAGTACACCCAGGGATAGATCTGTACAGTTTGGGGTGGATTTACCATTTTATTTCTCTCTGCCTCCCTTTCTCTTTCCTGTACCCTCCACTACCTGTAGCACAAAACACTTTGGTTGTGATGTTAGAAGGGCAAAGTCCACTCGTTTCAAGAGCAGGGATTGGACCCCTAAAATGGGATAGCTTTAGCCCAATCACTTTGCCTATAAAAGAATGGGTCTCCCACCACTTCTTTGAATCATCTCGTGATCATCTTGAATCATCTTTAGAACATCACTTGAGAAGATTTCACTGAACCCTACTGAGAGAGCAGTCCTTTCCAAAGTCCTTCAGTTGTGAGGTGAAGGCCGTTGTTCCAAGGCAGAGACCAGCTCTATTCTCTAACCAACCCCAAGGACCATTGGGGGTGATCTGCTGCTGGATCAGCATCTGCCTCTGTGTCAGTGACAGCGGTACACAGGACCTCACTGTGTTGGGGGACCCCATCAGTTGTGTGCCCACCTGCTTGTGTTTAGGAGCCAAATAACAATTAACCATCTTGTCCCTGAGTCCCTGGAGTGGGATTCACAGCAACCTAAGAAGTGACCTTCTGCTGCAACAAGACCACCTTTCTGCCAGCCACAGCTGTACCTAAGACTTCAGTGTATTTAAAGACCTCTGCAGTTGTGTGCTAGCGTTCCCCATGTTTGAGAGCACAAGAAAAGGACTCATCTTGTCCCTGAGCCCCTGGATTGGGACTCACAGCACCCTAAGCACCAAGACTGCCGGAATCCTAATGTTTTTTGCTGTTGAACTGCATGGAGCATGTTTCATGAACTGGTCAACACATTTGAGCCAGTAGGACCCACCGTTGCTGCCTTTTACTCTATCCCAAACTTGGCAGAGCGCCAAGAAGTCTGGTTTTGGTGCTGCGGAACCACCAAGAATGTCAAAGAAGGTAATGCTAACTGCTTACTGCCCCCATGGTCCATTTCTGGGCCCTCGAGATTGGTTAGGTCACTTCAAACCATTTTTCCTCACAAGTGCATATCCTTTTTCAAGACCATTTTTGCTTTTTCTTGCCTTTCACCCTTGATTCATTACCCAAAGTGTTGCATGTACTATCCTTGCTTATTCTGTGTTCTTTCCTCTGGGGTGTTTTTTTTTGTATTTTGTTTCTACTTAGCATGGTGTATTTAATTTAATTTAATTAAAGTGTACATATTTCTATAGAACCTTGATTGGACATTCCATTATTTTGCACTTTTATACTTCGCTATTTGGGTTGCTACTGAACCACATTCACACCCCGCACATGTTACAACGTACAGGCCGATTCATGGAATTAATGTGCGATGAAATTTTCGGCGCAAGCGTGCGAAAGCGTACGAATCGCAGTGCAAGTGCGAAAATCGCAGCGAAAATCGCAGCGAAACCCGCGCACAGCGATTCATGGAAGTCCATGTGCGTGTAAATCCCTGGATGTGCGTTAAAATTCTGTGTGGCGCACGCTGGCACACACGTCTCCCAACAGCGTGCGCTAAGCGCAGCACAGCAAAAGCACACATAGCGCAGAGCACACAACAAAAGTTTGCGGAACAGGGAGGGTAACACGCAGAATGGGGATCAACGCGTGAAAAAGTAGGCGTCACTTGGGAAGTACAGGAAGCAAATGTGCGGAACGCCCACACGCGCGTCTACAACACGTATTCATGGATTCGAACGGGGCTAATGCATGCGCCAAAAAAGACGCGCTAATCCAGAAACACGTACGCCAGCAGGAAGCTGGCGTAGGTGGACCCGCGCAGCAAAAAATTCCACACAAACAACATACAAGCACAGACGCCAAGATGAATATACCATTCCTAGCAGCAGTGGTCGTGGGATACCGCAGGAGGAGGAGGAGGATAGACAGGCCCAGAATTTCTACACCCAGAACCAGCCTTTTTGGGATGCCTGATGACCAGGTGTATGGGAGGTACAGGTTTCCACCTCACATAATACTCGACCTGGTGAGTGAGTGGGAGGATGACCTTACATCACCCACCCTGTGCTCCCAAGCACTCAGCCCCCTGGAGAAGGTCCTCAATGTACTGCACTTCTTGGCCACTGGATCATTTCAGCAGACAAGTGCTATAGTGGGGGGGGGGGGGGGTGTCACAGGCCACACAGTCACGTTGCCTACACCAGGTGTTGGCCATCATGACTGCATGCCCATCAGTCCGCAGGCACATATACTTGCCCAGAACACCTGCAGAAAGGCAGGCTGCTGTCCAGGATTTCTATGGGGTGGCACAATTCCCCAAAGTGCTAGGTGCCATTGACTGCACCCATGTGGCTCTACGTCCCCCCCCAAGGCATCACAGCACATCTATATAAACCGCAAGCACTGGCATTCCATCAACATACAGGCAGTATGTGATGCCAAGGGAATCATCACCCTAAACCGGGACCTAGAAGCTGGGCAGCATGGCGATACATGGCTGCTTGGTGAGTATAAATGCCACTGCACATGCATGCATGTCAGATACCTAGTAATGTCACAACCCCACTAATGATACCCATCACCACCTCCCCAGGGGACAGTGCCTACCCTCTGAGCACCCACATGATGACGCCAATTCGGAACCCCACCACGCCACCCGAGGTAAGATACAACACAGCCCATATTGCAACCCAGGGCATAGTGGAGTGCACATTCGGAGTGCTCAAGTCATGCTTTCACTCCCTTGACCCCCAGTAGTGTGCAGGATCATAGTGGCAGCATGTGTCCTGCACAACGTTGCAACACGCCGGGGCCTGCCGGTGGACATGGTGGTGCCCTCACATCCCCAACCACATGCACGGCCGCTGTGCATGGGAGGGGAAAGGGCACGTGGTGAGGCAGCTCGTACACAGCTAGTGGCTAATTACTTCACCTAAAATCACACCCCTGTGGAGTGCACACAGCCCTGGCACATACCAGCAGACAATCAATGATGATGACATAAGGGACAATCAACTGTCACAACCATACCATCCTGAGATTGGTGACCTGGAAGTGTTACATTGTGTGCATCCCTACCTACCCAAACACCACCAATGCTGTGTCATCAAAAGACATACATCTATGCTGCGAAATTCATTACCCCCTTGCTAAATACAACATGAGAACAGCGCCATGTCACTCAAACCCTCCCCAGCTCCACCACCAAACACACCATGGCATGTCATGCAATGTGAAAGCAAACAAAGCAATGCACAAGACCTGACACAAGTGTCACAAAGTACACTGTCCCTAATGGAAACTGCCCACACACAATATGCTCCCAGTAATGTATAACTAACAGCACACATTACCAAATACTTACCACCAACACAATGCTGCAGCACACCATGGAAAAATGCAAAAACATGACAGTATTAAGTTCAAGTAGTGGTAGTCTTACAACCTGAACACGCCAGCACATCGACCCCTTATAACTGTAGAGTGTTGCTGCCACGCAAATGTCTCAGTGTACTGCATACAACATGAACTGCATCTGAAAAGTAGATGGCCTTGTGAAGACATGAGGAAGGAACCTGCAGATTAGGAGGAAGACATGGATGCACAAGCACATATCAATACACCATGCAGTGTACAATACAACAACAATATCCACTAGGGATGTCTACACAGTATTGACTACAGACTGCCCACACAGCTCATGGGAGCCCAACGTCACTGTGTAATTCACTGTCACTTGGTCACACCCTTTGCAAGCCCATGGAAACTGGAAGCAGGAGGGGTGTGTGTCTCACGAACCCAAGCATCTAACCCAAACTCAGGACAAGCGTGCATGTGCCCAGCCGGAATACAATGGATGCCCACGGGAGCCACACAAGGCAACACACTGTAAAAAAAAAATAAAAAATGGCCATTTGGGGGCTAGGGGCTGTGGGGGAGGCCACCCAGGAGGTTCGAGGACAGGGTGCACACCAACACCCACCTGCGTGGATGTTGCGAGAAAAAAAAACCTCCTTGGGCTCATGGCCTGCACAGCTATGCCATTGTGGGAGAACTGCTGTCACTCTGCTCATCCTCTGCTGCTGCATCAGGAGGCGGTGGCACTATGGGAGGCAGCCCACGCAAAGCCCTGGTATGGTCATCCATGGCAGCAAGCATGCAGGTCTGTAAGGTCTGATTCTGGAGGATTAAAGTCCGGAGATCCCCATGCAGCACATCACTGGTTGCCTGCATTTCTGCACGCTTGGCCTCGTGTAATGCCCAGATCTCCTCACGTGTTGTATGCAGCTCAGCTGAGAGCGAACGTGTGAGCTGCTCCAGCTGCTGTTCTGCCCTAACATTTCGGGAAGCCTCAAGTTCAAGCAGACTCTGCCTGAGGTTATGGAGTTTTACCCTCAGGGCTTCCCTGTGGCCCTGGGACTCTATTGATATGGATTTGCGCAGAGTCTCCAGTGCCGCCTGTCGGTCCCTGTTGGACGCCAACATGTCTTCCCTGTGTGATTGGCAAATGGAGTCTGTTGCCTGCTGTTGTTGCTCCATCTGCCTTTCAGGGGGGATAATGGAAGTGGCCACCCTCTCCATTGCCTGAGCCATCATTTCTACTGATACTGCCTGTTGGGTTGCCATACCGTACATGGAGTTTTCACATACAGTATTGCCTGGTGGCGCACGGCCACCGTGTCGACGGGCACCACACCTGTTTGGGGCAAGACAATCTGCACCTTGCTGTGCTGGCACTGCCTGAGGCTGCAGGACTGCATTCCCCCTCTGATCTGCTGGCCCAGGAACAGGATCAGATGCTGTGGAGTGTGACCCTGCATCCGAAACAGCCAAAGGCGGACCTACCAACACTGACATGCCCATAGAGGGTTCTACCCCTGGTCCTGATGGGTTGGACAGAACAGAATCCCTGCCAGAAACACTTACCTGCACTGCACATAAGGCTCATCATCTGACTCAGCACCTGAATAGAGGTCTGGGGAGGTGACCCCAGAGGCAACCCTGGACAGTATGGTCTGCAGTAACATTGGGTTTTGACCCACCATCACATCACGTCCCCCACTGGTGCCCGTTCGTGCCTGAGATTCCTCCTGGGTCTGCACCATCTCCTCAACCTCAACAGCACCAAGTGTGTCATCACCTGCAAAAACATGAAAGACAACAAATGTAAACAGGCATGAGCACCATAGCACACACATAGGCCGTGACAAGCCAGAGATCCAGTACATGAATTACACATGTCCCACATGACTATAACCCTGCCATGCATGCACTGTCAAAGAGTTGGAAGTGGAGTCAAAAAGGCAGACACTGGGGAGAGCAACATGGATATGCAACACATTTTCAGCATGTTGGGTAGCACTGGCATCACACATCAGGCTGTGAGTGGCATGTCCAATACACATACATGACACATGCCACCACACAGATGTCATGTAGCATAGCCACGGTAAATTATAAAACTACAGCAATATGTCAGTGAATGAGTACTGTCAAACATTCATGTCACATCGACATGATGCGAAGATTGATGCTGAATAGTGTTGCAAAATATGCATGTGCCACACACTGAAACACATCCAGTGTCCAATAACACAGTCATTGTGGGCTGATCAATGGTTGGTCACTTTAACATTACAGGAAACACCTGTCATCTTCCACATGCAAACAGGCCGTAATAAAACATTTCTGCAGCCCAATACTCCATCGGCCTGAATGGTGTAATCATTAACATAACCAGGTAAAAGTAGTGGCCCAGTGTGGGCTGTAAACAATGACCGAAGCATATCACATATGTTGCAATAGGGCAGAATTTGTACTAAAAATGGGAGAGTGGAAACAATCAGCCTGAATGGACACTTACAAAATCTGACCAATGTAGTTGCAAGATGTCAGTTCAAGGTAAAGTGCACTAATCTGGGCGTAATTGGCAACTGTGGGCAGAAGGGATACAGTCATACCCAAATCCAAGGCACGTGAATGTATGGGAGGAAGCAAATGGGTGACCCATAACACTCAGGAGTACACACCCTCACCTGGCACTCAATCAGAACCCGTCACCCAAACAACATACACATGGATTACACACACAGGCATGGGCACTCACCGGATAATGCCTCGTAATCAGGTAGTTCTCCCAAACCTTGGATTTGTTCCTCTGTGAAGGTCCCAGCAACAGACTCATGTTCAGTGAGTTTGTTGTCCTCTTGTGGAGACCCTCCGCCAGTCACCAGAGTAGCGGCATGATTTGAGGCCAGCTTGTTCTTTGCTCTGCGTTTCAGGTCATTCGACCGCTTGTAGCAATCATCAGCTGTGCGCCTCACAAATCCAAGGGCACTTATGCGGTCCGTGATGGTCTGCCAGTGTGCCCTACGTTGACCAGGTGTGGTCTTGCACCCTGCAGTCACCAACATTTCGTGGCTATGTGCCGACACATAGGTCACAAGTGCATCAAGTTCCGGGTCATTAAAGCTAGGCTTCCTTGACGTGCCAGAGTGTGTAGCCGTGTCTGGGGTCTCAGCCTGTTGTGCCAGAGCACCCTTCTTCCTCTTTTTCAAATGTGGAGCGGAGCCTGAGTGGCTTACGCCACTCTGGTCAGTAGGGGCAGAAGCACCGGTGGACTGGGTAGTAGGAGTGTGCGAATGCACAATGACCATAGGCCTTAGTAAAGGCATTGGCAGAAGTGTGATGTTGGCAGGGGGAACGTCAGTTTGATGGTCCTAGACCGACACTGTCCCGGCTGGGAGACTCAGAGCTGGGTTGGATGGAGCTGCAGCTGCCCCTGCAGCCTACCCACCCTGCCTACTTGGGGCAGCAGATGACCTAACTGCCCCAGATCCACGTGGCTTGGTGACACCAACTTGCACCGCCACACCTGGCCTAGATTTGCTGACCTGGAAGTCAGCCTGGGAGTCATCCTGTGCCAGGTCAGGTGCCACAATGGGCTGGTCCAACAAGGGCTGAGCTGGGATGCTGTCAGCCACGTTTCCCTCAACCATGGGGGGGGGCATGGGTGTCCCTGATTGGTCCTCCACACATGGGGGTCTAGGGGCACCCTGCAAATCTTGGCCACGTCCCCTACCGCGCCCACCACGCCCACCTTTTGAAGGTCGGCCACCTTTGCCTCCCTTACCACTTGGTCGTCTCCCAACCATGGCACTGATGTTGTTGTGCATATGGGAGTAGCAGTAAACTATTGTCCTGGGCAATTGGGGGCGAAAGGGGAAGGGTACTAGATGGAATTCGTACCCTAGTGCTCTAACAAGGGAAGATGACGGGTCACGCAATGCACAGGCAGCTCAAAATCAAAAAATAACATGCACACAACCCGTCGTAGACCACATGCGTGAAAAAAATGAAACCGCACTACGCTGTGTCACCCAGAAACACAAAAATAAGCGTACGCGTAATACATGCAGCCTACAATGACCTCTGAAGGGGTACGCGACACACGGGGCAAGCACAGTTGGTAAATACGTGCGCGACTCACCGTCTGCCTGGAAAAAGAACGTGAAAAAGATGCGCATGTGCGCGTTGGCAACACCCCCGCCAAAAGAAGAATGTACGCTGTCTGAGGAGACAGGACAAAAGAAGAAGTGAACGCTGTTTGAGGAAACAGGCCCAAAAAGGATAAAGAACGCTGTCAGAGGTAACAAGGAGTACAAACTTGAAACGCTGTGAAGTAATCGCGTGTGAACCAGCAAGAAGTACAGAATTCACCTACTCGCTCTCCACGAAAAGCACGTACAAGGCAATGGGGTCCTACACGTACCTTTTAAAGCGGCCCACATGTACAGCGCCACTTATGCGTGTACGCGCTAAGGCCCTTTCCTCCCATTACACGAGCTGACACTCGGACGTGCAGTTTTTGGACGTGTACGATGAACATGCACCCGTGTTGATGGAAACGCCCGCGCGTGCCACGTCACTTATGCGCGTAGGCCCCTTCCTTGGATTACACGCATCCACACGCGGAAGTGCAGTTTTTTCACGCGCGCTGAACCACTATGCCCACGTCACGAGGGAAACGCCCGCGCGAGTCACGTCACAGAAGCGCTAACGCGCTAAGGGCCTTTGGTCCAATGAAACCGCGTACGTGTGCTGATGCGCTTATGCGCATAGGGCCTTTCCTTGAATTACACGCTGACGTGCAAGATTTTCACGTGCCAAATCACTCCGTATCAAGCTGGCCACGCAACAACACACGGAAGACCACGCTCCTGCCCAGAAGGCCGAATTACTGCCCCCCACAGCCCCGAGCAGGCTCCCACCTGCCATTTGCTGCTGCCTGCCTGCCTGCTGCCCACGTGCCCTGCTATTTGGTGCCTGCACGTCAGCCAGGGTTCCAGTTGCTGTGTCCACCCCTGCTGGAACAGAAGACTCCCGACTGGGATACCATCGCTCCACAGGCCAGCCCCAGTTGCCCACCCACGCCTGCCTTGGGGGTCGGCATGTCAGAGCAAACACCATCTGAGACCACTGGCGACCCCCAGCCAGAGAGGCCGAGGGCCACCAGCTTCAGTGTGAAGGAAGTTGGTGTCCTGGTGGAGCATGTTCTGGGGCATTTTGATGCCCTCTTCGGAACATCACGTGCCAACAAGGAAGGACGGGAGAGGATCTGGGACGGCGTAGTGGTTGCCATCAACACGGAGGGGGTGGCAACCCGCGACATCAAGCATGTCAAGAAGCACTGGGAGGACTTGAGGTCCAGGACCCTCTACAAGGCCCGGCGCCTCGCGGAGGGGGGCCGGGTCAGTATGAGTGACATCCAGATGAGGGTCCTGGAACGCGTAGGCCCAGCGCTCCACGCCCAGATCCTGCAGAGGAAGACCCGTCTGGAGTTGAGCAGTAAGTGGCCAAGCATTGGTGTGAGAGACAGGGCATGTTGCAGTGTGCTGGTAGTCTGATACTTGCCTGTATGTGTGACATAGGCCGTGTATGGATGTGTGTGTGCAGGGACATCATGGTCATGCATGTGAGACCAGTAATGTGTGAACCACATGGTTGGTGCGTGAGTTACAATGCAACATGGGTAGCTGTATGGCAAATGCACACATGCAAGCATGCCAGTGTCTGTTCTTGCACATGGTGGGGGTGTGAGGGATGGGTGGTGCTGTCATGTACATGTATGGTGCACATGTGTGTGTGTCTGAGAAGTGTGTGTGTGACTTAGGTACGCCATGTATTCATAACACATGTATGTGATGATGTGTACATTCACTCATGCAGTGCGGTCACCGTTGTATGCACTGTGTCTAGCCACTGTGTCTGTGGTGTGCAAGGCATGATGCATGACCCTCCGGTGATGTGCGTGCATGGGATCAGTGTGAGCCATGATGCATGTGAGTTTGAAGGCAAGATTTTGGTTAATAGAGGCCCTTGTACATGGATGCTGGTGTTGATTGCAGGCGCCGTGCCTGTTCATGAATGTGTGTTGCGTGCATTCACCCATGTGTTGTGGAGGGACAGGATGGAAGTGACGTTAGAAACTGCAACTCATGTGTTATTGCTTCCTGTCTAGGGGAATGTTGTACTGTACCCTGATGCTTGTGTGCTATGTCTCCCTCTACGCAGCGTCAAGTGAAGAAGAGGGCGGAGACGGCGCTGTGGAGCCAAGCGGCGGGGATGCCTCCACCGGGCGGCGACGCAAGGCCCAGCTACCCTCCCAGGACTTGCCATCATCCGGGAGCAAGGGGGCTGGTGCCGCGTCTGACACTACGGCTGTGGCGGAAGGGCCGGGTGAGCCCCCACAGGGGCTTGCAATGGCGGAAGATGGTACGGAGATATCCAGGTTGGTGGTCTCCACAGAGGAGGAGGAGCCCGCTACTGAGCCACACATGGGGCCTGGTGGGGGAAGTACCACTGGTGCAAGTGGTGCAGTCCAGGGTCAGGAGGCAGCACAGGTCACCGCGGAGGGGCCTGTGCATGTCCCTGTCCTTGTCCCTGTGACTGCACCACCATGCACCAGCAGGGATGCCCCGTCCCAGGCCCGTCCGCAGGTAGGGGAGAGTGCCATGTCATCTGCCTCTCCACTACCTGTGGACGAGTGGTCCCATGACCGTATGGGCTCCGTCCTGATTGGTGTCGCGTTGCGCACACGTGACATTCGTGATGATGTCCATTCATCCTGGTTGGAGAACGCACGCCATCACGAACAGCAGCATCGCGACATGGCACTATTGGGAGGGGCCCTGGTCGGTGGGTTCCTACATGTGTTGCGCACTCTGGTGGACCTCTCTTCCTCTGTGGAGACTATGCGCCAGTCGTTCACCCTGCCGTCTTCCGGCCCAGATTACACCAGGGCCCCCTGTGGACCTGGCCTGACCAACGCAGCCAGCTTGGTGGAGCTCACATCCCTGCCACAGTCGGTAGTCGGCCGTCCAGCAGGGGTGGACACCACAACTGAAGACCAGTTGATGGAGGATGTGCAGGCACCATCGGACAGGGCATATGGACAGCGGCAGCAGCAGGAGCAGGCTGTAGGTGGGAGCAATGATGGCTCGGGGCCATCAACATTGGAGGGGCAGGCATCGGCCAGAGGGCAGGAGGACCCAGGAATGGGAGTGTCTTCCCTGTGGCAGCGGTTGGGCCAGCGGATAGATGCGGAGCGGCGGCGGGCGGAAGAGGCGCAGCTCACCATGGTCAGGGCGGAGTTCTCCATGCGTCGGGCATTGAGGCGGGCAGAGTGCCTCAAGGCAACTCGCAGGGAGTTGGAACACGCCATGAGTGCCTCCCTGCGAGACCTCGGGGCCAGGGCAGAGGCCCGCCTCCGGGACATCGACGTGGAGTTCGATGATGCCCTGGCCCATGACAGCACAGAGTGAGCTGCAGGACTTGCCCGCCGCCATTTTATATAGTTAGATAGTGTTAGGTTTCCTTTCTGTTTTAGTTTATTTTGGGGCGATTGGACAATGCACCACATTTTTGTATATAGTTCTTTATTAGGTAGTCTTTTTTGTATGGTTTCATTTCATTTGTTGGGCTCATGGACCCTGGATTGGTGATTTGTATATATTTGAACAGTGGATTAAATATTATTTTTTTTCATTTCACCATGGAGCAATGGATTTTTTCCCTTGGTTTTGCTTTGTTGGACTGAGACTTTGGACACATTTTCATTTGGATTTCTTTGAATTCTGATTTCATATTTTTGATTATTTTCTGGACATGCTGAGTTTTATTTCTTCTTCAAATTATTGTGTGTTTTCTTTTCATTACATTCATTTTGGGTTCAATACATTTTTGTTTCATACTTCGATGTGTGGTATTCTCTCGTTGATTTCATGCATGTCATGATGTGGGTTTTCACATTCACTTGCACTCATTGTGTGTGTGTGACGGACATGTGTTCATTTACATACTTGCCATTCGGGTTGTATCATGTAATGGGCATTTCTATGTGGGTGGATGCAATACTTGGTTGGGTCTTTGGGCTGGGGTGGCGTGGCGTGTGATGTGGCTGGCCATTAGGCCCATGATTGGGGGCAGGGGGACATGTGTGGGACATGAGTGGGGACCTGCTGGCAGGTGCCCCTGACTGCTGGGGGGTGGGGGTGCTGGGGGACATGTGTGGGACATGAGTGGAGGCCTGCTGGCAGGTGCCCCTGACTGCTGGGGGTGCTGGGGGACATGTGTGGGACATGAGTGGGCGCCTGCTGGCAGGTGCCCTTGACTGCTTGGGGGTGGGGGCGCTGGGGGACATGTGTGGGACATGAGTGGGGGCCTGCTGGCAGGTGCCCCTGACTGCTTGGGGGTGGGGGTGCTGGGGGACATGAGTGGGGGCCTGCTGGCAGGTGCCCCTGACTGCTGGGGGGTGGGGGTGCTGTGGGACATGTGTGGGATATGAGAGGGGGGCTGCTGGCAGGTGCCCCTGACTGCTTGGGGGTGGGGGTGCTGGGGGACATGAGTGGGGGCCTGCTGGCAGGTGCCCCTGACTTCTGGGGGGTGGGGGTGCTGTGGGACATGTGTGGGATATGAGAGGGGGGCTGCTGGCAGGTGCCCCTGACTGCTGGGGGGTGGAGGGGGCTGGGGGAAATGAGTGGGGGCCTGCTGGCAGGTGCCTCTGACTGCTGGGGGGTGGGGCTGCTGGGAGACATGAGTGGGGGCCTGCCGGCAGGTGCCCCTGACTGCTGGGGGGTGGGGGTGCTGGGGGACATGTGTGGGACATGAGTGGAGGCCTGCTGGCAGGTTCCCCTGACTGCTTGGGGGTGGGGGTGCTGGGGGACATGAGTGGGGGCCTGCTGGCAGGTGCCCCTGACTGCTGGGGGGTGGGGGTGCTGGGGGACATGAGTGGGGGCCTGCTGGCAGGTGCCCCTGACTGCTGGGGGTGCTGGGGGACATGTGTGGGACATGAGTGGGGGCCTGCTGGCAGGTGCCCCTGACTGCTGGGGGGTGGGGGTGCTGGGGGACATGTGTGGGACATGAGTGGGGGCCTGCTGGCAGGTGCCCCTGACTGCTGGGGGGTGGGGGTGCTGGGGACATGAGTGGGGGCCTGCTGGCAGGTGCCCCTGACTGCTGGGGGGTGGGGTGCTGGGGGACATGTGTGGGACATGAGTGGGGGCCTGCTGGCAGGTGCCCCTGATTGCTTGGGGATGGGGATGCTGGGGACATGAGTGGGGGGCCTGCTGGCAGGTGCCATGACTGCTGGGGGGTGGGGGTGCTGGGGAACATGTGTGGGACATGAGTGGGGGTCTGCTGGCAGGTGCCCCTGACTGCTGGGGGGTGGGGGTGCTGGGGACATGAGTGGGGGCCTGCTGGCAGGTGCCCCTGACTGCTGGAGGGTGGGGGTGCTGGGGGACATGTGTGGGACATGAGTGGGGGCCTGCTGGCAGGTGCCCCTGATTGCTTGGGGGTGGGGGTTCTGGGGGACATGAGTGGGGGCCTGCTGGCAGGTGCCCTGACTGCTGGGGGGTGGGGGTGCTGCGGGACATGTGTGGGACATGAGTGGGGGCCTGCTGGCAGGTGTCCTGACTGCTGGGGGGTGGGGGTGCTGGGGGACATGTGTGGGACATGAGTGGGGGCCTGCTGGCAGGTGCCCCTGACTGCTGGGGGGTGGGGGTGCTGGGGGACATGTGTGGGACATGAGTGGGGGCCTGCTGGCAGGTGCCCCTGACTGCTGGGTGGTGGGGGTACTAGGGCACATGAGTTGGTGATCAGTAGTGCAATTTGACATGTGGCTTGGCTGGGGGGCATGCCCATGGTGGATGGGCTGCCTGCGGGATATGACCAGGGGTGCAGGGTAGTCCCCTGTGGTGTGGGCTGTCTGCAGGGGCCGTGGAGGGTGTTGAGGGAACACCTGGGAGGACCCACACTGCCAATTCACGTGTAGGACTCCCCGCGCACCCCCGAAAATCACGTACCCCGCTCTGACAGCAAAATCGCGTGTGAAACTTCCCGCGCACCCCAGGAATACATGTACCCCACTTGCACAGGGCCTATCGCATGTGAAACTTCCCGTGAACCCCCGAAATACACGTTCCCCTCTCCAATCACGTGTGAAACTTCCCGCGCACCCCAGTTATACACGTACCCCACTCGGACAGGGCCTATCGCGTGTGAAACTTCCCGCGCACCCCAGTTATACACGTACCCCACTCGCACAGGGCCAATCGCGTGTGAAACTTCCCGCGCACCCGAGTTATACACGTACCCCACTCGCACAGGGCCAATTACGTGTGTAACTTCCCGCCAACCCCAGTAATCCACGTACCCCACTCGCACAGGGCCAATCGTGTGTGAAACTTCCCGCTCACCCCCGATTTACACGTACCCCAATCCGATCGCGTGTGAAACCTCCCGCGCACCCCAGGAATACACGTATCCCACTCGCACAGGGCCAATCGCGTGTGTAACTTCCTGCGAACCCCCGAAATACACGTTCCCCTTTCCAATCGCGTGTGAAACTTCCCGCACACCCTAGTTATACATGTACCCCACTCGCACATGGCCTATCATGTGTGAAACTTCCCGCACACCCCAGTTATACACGTACCCCACTCGCACAGGGCCAATTGCGTGTGTAACTTCCTGCGAACCCCAGTAATCCACGTACCCCACTCACACAGGGCCAATCGCGTGTGAAACTTCCCGCGCACCCCAGGAATACACATACCCCACTCGCACAGGGCCAATAGCGTGTGAAACTTCCCGCGCTCTCCTGATTTACACGTACCCCACTCCGATCACATATGAAACCTCCTACGCACCCCAGGAATACACGTACCCCACTCGCACAGGGCCAATCGCGTGTGAAAGTTCCCACGCACCCCCGAATTACACGTACCCCGCTCTGATCGCGTGTGAAACTTCCCGCCCACACCCGAAATACACGTACCAAACTCCGATCGCGTGTGAAACTTCCCGCGAACTCCAGTAATACACGTTCCCCGCTTGCCGTGTGCTGTGTGGCGGCCCTGTATACTAGTACAGGGTTAGCGCAGCCCTTTGCGCTGGATTGGGGATTTTGATGGCTTTTCCTTGCGCGAGGGGCGTTCTTGGGGGCGTAACTGGCGCTGCTGCAGGGTCGCTGCGCCACTGTGCGCCCAGCTGGTTTTGGTAGCTAAAATCCATGAATACGCTGTGCGCGGAAATGGATTTTAGCGCACGCAGCTGGCGCAGAAAGTCGCACGCGCACACTGTGCGCCAGCCGCGTGCGCCACTTGTGCGCTGAATTCTATGAATTACCCTCAAAATGTGAAGAAGGTATATCCCTTGACGGTGCCTGTTTTACCTTTATGATAGTGTTGGCCTTTGGTTTGTGGAAGTGTGAGGGATGAGTGGGAGTTTTAGTATCCTTGTACTTCTGCAGAGCAGAAGTCAATTTATCACATTGGGGGGCAGTGGTTGGGATTTGGAACAGACTGTGCCTACAGCCTAGTCAGCCAAAATAAGAGTGTACATTTAGCGTTAGTTTAACTGCCAAGGGATATTTTTTAATTCGATCAATGTGGCTTATAATGGACATTGGGTAGCTCCTGAGTATTGTGTGCCTGGGCAAGCTTTGTGAGAGGTTGGATCTCCCACATGGCTGTGAGATCAGTAGGACTGAACTGCTGATAAACCTTAGAACAGTGTAAGGTGAGGGGGGAATTTCCCTGAGCGCCACATCCGAAGGACGTAGTCCAACCATCTTAGGTGGGGAGTAAACCTTTTGAGGGGTTTTACGCATCAACCCTTAGAGTCACAACGTGGATGGGCCGCAGGTAACAATAATTACACATCTCAGGGATCTCAAACTTTGACTCATATGAGAATACCCTTGAAAGGTGTGAGATGGAGTTACACCAGCGTTTAGTCCATATGAATGACACCAAACCGTCTGAAGCCTGAGAAGGCTGCAGGCAGGTACGGAACACTCGAGTCCACAAAAAGGCAATGGCGAATGCCACCAAATCTGAGGCAACTGATTATGATAAACACAAGGAGGGAAAGGACAAAGGTTCTGACCCTCCAACCAAGAAAGGTCTCCAAAAATCCAAACGGAAATCCCAGCCCGTGGTAGGTCAACTCCCACCAGAAAGCAGAGCGTGGGCACTTCCAGCACTGAGGCCCCCGTTCCCTACAAAGTCAAGGGTTGTTTCCAGTGTGGAGATTTGACAAGGTTCCATGTAATAATGTCACCACAAAAATCTCGGCATGCAAAAATATCGCCGAAAAATTGCCGTTTTTTGTGGCGACATTATTGCATGGAACATGCGGGGGACATCCCGCAACCCCCAATTATTTTTATTTTTTTGACTTTTTTTTTGCCCCTGTCCCCATATATATGGTCACCCATATAATATCACCACAACCTTTTCCCGGCGATGATATTTACGGCGACCATATATATGGGGATAATATTACCTGATACCTTTGACACATAGGGAAGGTTTCCTGCCTGCAATGGTAAACCCAAGTACACCCTGATGATTGTGGATCACCTGGAAGGGGCGACCACAGTCAGAGTGGGCATCGTTACAGATGTAGTGCCACTGGGCCAGTGAGTGGCTGAAAGTTCCCTCACTCTGAGTAGGAACGGTACTGGGCCCTTTGAGTGGCCCTAGTTCCCACCAAGACTCAGATATTTCTGCACCATGTCTCCAGAAATGGGGAAAAGTCTCCCACCTTGAGTGACACTGCTGCTAGAGTCACAGCTGTCAGGTGACTGGTAAAGGTAGGGCAGTACACCCAAATGTAACCCCTGTAATGAGAGGATCCCGAAAATGAAGAAAAAGAAATCGGATCCCTGGCGTGGCTTGACGCACTGGGGATTGTGGAGTGTTTTGTTATGTTATGTTACTTTGCATTTATATAGCGCCTTATGTACCATTGGTATGATCCCAAGGTGCTGGTAGGTTGAACGCCCTCGAGAACCGTAGTTCAAGTCAGTCGAGAGAGAGAGAGTCATAAGGTGCGTGTGAGCACCGGATATGTGTGCAGCAGGTGTAGCACTCGAGTGATAGCTGCTTCTTAGCGGTAGGTGTGGTGGTTGGGAGATCAGGAGTATGTGTTCGTTCTGGCAGGGTGATATCAGACCGATTCTGGCTGCGTTAGGCCTGAGAAGAACGCCTATGCTGGCGGGGTGCAGCCAGCAGTGTTTAGTTAGGATGATGGGCAGTATGCGGCTGATGTTGGTATGAGAACAGCTATACCGAATGTGTCATAATATCGCTGTGTTCTAGTTGAGTGGTGGTGTATACAAGGAGTACCGTGCAGAGTACCAGTCTGCACCGGAGGAGAAGGACGTGTTTCTCTGAGCTGCTGCTTCTGCTTTTGTTTACCTGTTTCTTTAAGAAAAACAGGCTCTACTGGCTATAAAAACTCTTCCTCAGTGCGGAGCGCGCGCGGAGTACCGTGCAGAGTACCAGTCTGCACCGGAGGAGAAGGACGTGTTTCTCTGAGCTGCTGCTTCTGCTTTTTTACCTGTTTCTTTAAGAAAAACAGGCTCTACTGGCTATAAAAACTCTTCCTCAGCGCGGAGCGCGCGCGGAGTACCGTGCAGAGTACCAGTCTGCACCAGTCCGTACTGGTCTCTGGTCGCTGGTCCACGAGCTCAACATCGTCAACTTGCTGTCAACCTGCTGGCCACTGTCCCATTCAGGGAGCAACCTGATTACGAGGTGAGAGAGGCGGCGCTAGCGCTATAACTTGCGTTTATTATGGAGGACGATCTTGACTCACGCAAACTACGCAGCCATGTGAAAAGAAATCCCCTGGTCACACTCAACTCTCCCTCTGCACTGAGCCTTTGCCTCACACTTAGGACAGTGAGTCCGCCAGTGAGTCCGCCTGATGCCTTTTTGAACTGTGAACTCCTCAACTCATCCGAAGACTCCCGGGCTCTCTCCTCCCTTGCCCGGGCGCCCAGGCGGCATGACTCGGAGGATGGGGGACGCATACCGTCACAACCAGCCCAGTTGGCGCCTCCTGCCAATGCCCCCCGCCCCGGTACCGCCTCGGCGAGTGACCATACCGTCGAGCGGATCGGAGGATCCCTCGCGGCAGGTCTGAGGGCGGGGTCCGTGGCAGAAGACGCCGACTTGATATCCCCAGCGGAACTGCTCAGCACAGCTGGGGCCACATCGGCGTGACACTCCACCTGCAGTCCGCCTCCACCAACCGGCTCTTACTTCAAGCGAATGCACAGGCACAGTTAGAAGTGGATTCCACACTGACAACCAAGACCTGTAACCAGGACCAGGAAAACTGCCCCAAACACGCCTTCGCAACCGAACTACAGGAAGGCCAAACGAGATCAGTGTCACAACAAACCACATTGGCTTTGGTGCATAACGACTTGCAGGAGGGAGCGGCTGCTCAAGTGGTCAAAGTAGCGTTTCTAGCTCTATCCACTCCCCTTCCAATTCCATCGAAGACATCTGTTAAGCCAAACTTGCCTCCGTCTGCTGCACCGGTGTCCCGGGCCCTGATCCGGTACAAGAGGAGACCGAGGACCTGGACCTAGATCGAGATGCCCACATTCACAACGTCAGTTCCACATCAAACTCGGACCATGACGGCGATCATCAGCCTAAGGCATCTACCCTGAACATCAAAGTGAACACAGGGAATTGTAAGAAAAGAACCCAATATTCCAAAAGAGGGAAGTCCAAATCCAAACTTCACCCAGCCCATTGTTCTGCGGATAAAACCACTGTTCAAAAAAAAAAAGAGCCGAAAATAAAAGAAATCAAATTAGGCAAAGGTTCGGCCTCACTATCGCCTCTCAAAAAACGGTCTATTGGGAAACGCCTGCTTCCCAACCCGCTCCTCTCCAACGCTCTCATGAACTTCTTTAAATTCCAAGGAAAGCGTAAACTATCTAACGATTCTGAACTTTCAGACGCTGAAATTCTAGAGGCACTGGATGAGACTCCACCCTCGGCCAAATTCAGGAAAACATTACTGTCTCAATCACCAAACAAGAATGCGATGTCCCCAGAACTCCCTCACCGGCAGCCAGCTGAGGAAATCACCACACCTTCACTTCCTGAGAATCAATCTGTCCCCAATATGTCCCCAGAACTCCCTTATCGGCAGCCTGTTGAGGAAATCAGCACACCAAGCAACATATTTTTCACTGCTCAACCTGAACTTCCAATAATGACCACTGCGGAGCAATTACAGCCTAATGGGAGCGGGACCAACTCACAAGTCAACGAGACTCGTAGTCAACACCAAACAGCCCAAGTTTTGACATCGTCAAACCCAGAGGCTCTGGCAACTAGAACAACAAGGGATTCTTCGCTAACAGAAGCACAAACGCACCAGCAGGGAATGCTGGATATGCTGGACTTACTACAGCCCAAAGCATACCCGGCCAACAAAAGTTTGAGCCCTCAACCTTGGACTAAAGCCCACATGGCCACACCTAACGCCCGGCCTTCCCTTCAACTCTATCCAACTGCTCCAGTACTACAATCAGTCACAAGCCACGAACCATGGAACTCTTCGCCAAGGACCTTCAATCTCCCAGAGGCAGGGTGCTCTCTACCTGAACGGTGGCATTCAATTTCAAGCTTCCTACAATCAGACAGTAGAGACTCTCCAACAAAAAAGGGAAGTCAAACTGTGTTTAAAAAATCATCACTAAAGGACTCGCCGAACCATAAGCGAGACATGACTACGATAATGTCAGCCATTACAATTGCTATGGCCCCATTTTGCAAACTCTACGAGGCCATAGGCGACGCCTCGAGAGATAACACAGCAACTTTGGCAATTATTCAATCAAAGCTGTCATATCTGGAAGGCTTCATCACGGCCATCGACTTGAAATTTGATATTGCAGAAACACATAAATTCAGATCCAATCTCGAGCCAGTTTATGGTACGGCTGCCACAAGCCCAGACCCTGTGCCATCGGGGCGGCAAGAATCCAAATAAACACAGACGGCGAGTGCAAAAGGGAACGAGGAGCTTGCTTCCATTTTCCAGAACAAAATGAATCTTGTACCAACCTTAAATAGACCATGCACGAAGAGCACTACCACGATCGCCAATAACGCTGGCCATTCGCAAAAGCCGGAGCCAGAGAAAAAAGCTCTTAAACTAGCTGAAAAAGAGCGACCAAATCCTTCAAATAGACATTACTGCAATGCAGACGACACTCCGTCCACACTGAAAACTACCTCAAGGAAGGACACTGCCACTTCAGCCCCAGCGTCCATGTCTGCTGCCCACCCGATAGATCTAACCCTTTCCCCCAAAAGCACAAACGATCCTAGCCTCGATACCAACGCTCCTCAGCATTTGGACCGAGTCAGCCACACGGATCTGAGGCACAGGCAGGATAGCGCAAACACAGAACCACGGCTGAACATAACTTCTCTGGGGAAGCCAGCACCTCAACATCTCGCAAAAACTCGAAAAGGAGAAGGGCTCTCACATCAGCAACCCACACTGGACGATGATTCTTCGTCGCCAACAAGATCTTCACTAGCACCCAAACGACAAACGACTTCTCCAATTGAATCTGCCCATGGAAACCGGCCGGCACAATATCTGCCACTCTCCCGAGCTCCAGGAAAAATAAAAGCTCCTGGCAGAATTGGGGAAAACACTCAAATATTCAAAATTGAACAGATCTCAAATAGAGATAAATATATGGTGCTCAATCGAAGAACGGTGCTACAAATTACAGCATCCACCTCTGAGCCAAAGACCTTGAGAACAGATGACTTTGAACTAATCGAACCTTATCATAAAGATAATAAGGCGAAAGCATATCTGCTCATTAAACCAGACGCAATCCAACACCTAACTCGGAGAGCTGAATCCGAACTAAAATCAGCCGGTTTTCTCCTATCGGAGATAAAAAGCTCAGCTTCATCAACAAATAAAGGCACTCAGGGCGATCACTCATGCACTATTACAAAAGATAAACGAACTTCACCAGATCACCAATACACTCGCAGAGCGGAGCTAAAAGCCCATTTCAGGGTGAGTCCTGACAGGGGAAGGGCACGTCGTGAGGAAGTACGAAGAATACCGAGCCAAACGGAGTCGCAGTCCCACAAGAGGAGACCAGACACGAACGATTGTTGCAAATACTCGGCTGACGAACCAGAGGTCTTTTTACCGCGAGGTCCTCATAATAGATCCAGGTATAGCCCGTCGGTCCACTCTACCTCAAGAAACTACGGGCAGCAAAGAAGCGAAAGGAAACGAGACAACTCCCACCCACGAAGAAGACTTAACAGCTACACAAATAGCATGAATCAACTGCCAGCTACCGGATCTCTGGGTGATCCGGTTAATCTCTTCAACTGGCCCATGGCACTGGCTAAAAGGAGCCCTTTCCACGAGCAGGAGTAAATAGCAATCATCTAACGGAGCCAGACCTCCATCTCTCAAAAAGTCGTTGTCACTAGCCTCATGGACCACCAGAGGGCATGCCCACTTAACGGATCCCAACAGTGAGGACTTGGGCTGCTTTGATATTCTATGTCTGCAAGAGACGTGGCTCCTAGAGAAACCATCCATGGATGGATTTGAGATTGAGACTGCCCCGGCGGTTAGGGGCCTTCTAGGGCGCCCCTCGGCAGGCCTACTCATCGCCGTGAAAACAGGCCACAATTTAAGGATTGTCAGTACCATTGTGAGATCCTACGGGCTACTGGCATCTGTCATCGAATGGACACACCTTATGGAACCATCAAACCAATGGTCGGTGACCAACTTGGCAATCGTAACTGTATACTGGAACCCGCAAAGGACGTCACCTACAGCCTTCTGCCAATCCATGGTTGAAACTATCGACACAATTGTTATCGAGTGGAAAATTGACCATTTCATAATTTGTGGAGACTTGAACGCCAATTGTCCCCATCCAAAAGGAGCTTTGCCGAAACCAGCAGCTGCTGTATCAACAGATATGAGAGGAGAGGCCTGGATGAAACTGATGTCGGCCAGGAACATACATAACGCGGCATGGATCAAAGACTGGCTCCCGCAAATTCCAACCTGGGAAAGAGGTTCTTCAACAGCTACGTTGGACTATATCTTTATTTCCGAACTTATGTCCACAGAGATCGAAAGCTTCGAGGTGATCAAAACGTTCCCTAGTGACCATAACATGCTCACCCTTACCTGGTCCTCCATTTCTCAAGAAAACCCCTCCTATACATTGTCAGTGGAAGCAAATCCCCAGCATACGCGCCTTCGCCTGACGGCTGCCAGCGTCAGAGCGATGACTCGACAATATATCACCAGTGAGGACGATATTACACCGGACGACCTACTCCGGAGACCCAACTACATCCCCCTTCTAACTAAATACAAGTCTAGCCAGAAGAAGGGTCAGAAGCCTAACGGTACCTTCAACCACTCCTATGACAAAGTCATAGCAGAAAAGAAGAAGGATCTGAGAAAAATGAAGCGTACTGCCAAAGCCGAGAACACCATTCTGGGCTGGGAAATGTGGGCAAAAGAAAAGAAAAGCTATAAATCATGGATAAGACTACGGAGGGCCACATTATACCAAATCGACGCAGAAAACATGATGAGAACGCTGGCGTCGAAAAAATCTGCTGACTTCTGGGCCCTGATCAACACCTCGCAAGGCGACACAAGAGCCAACATGATCAATGCCGTTCCGGCAGCCACCTGGGTTGATTTCTTCACTAAGCTCTTCGCTACTCCACATACAACTGCAACCCCAGACCCAGAACCGAAGCAAAGCCCATGGGTTCATGTCTCGAAAAAAGCTGACATCTTTGACTGTATTCAAAAGCTCAAAACATCGAGAGCTCCGGGACCTGATGGGCTTACGAATACGGACTTAAAAAAACATACTGCTGAGTGGACAGATTTCATCAGTCTCCTGTTCGCGCATTGCAGAGCAACCAGACTGATACCATCGTCATGGACGGAAGTCGTTGTGATCCCGATCTTCAAAAAGGGAAGCAGAGAAGATCCTGCCAACTATAGGCCGATAGCCCTACTAGATATCATGGGCAAACTGTTCGCTACGCTTCTTCTCGACCACTTTCGGCGCTGGGCCAAAACCGTACCTTGTGAAGACCGATTCCAGACAGGCTTCAAGAAGAACGGCGGGACGGGAGTGAACATCCTCATTCTCAGCATTCTTAAGGCCAAGATAAAGCGGGGGGCACCAACTACCTACGTAGCCTTTATAGACCTGTCGCAGGCTTTCGACAGAGTCGACAGAACGCGTCTATGGAAAAAGCTACAGGGATGGAGCTGCCCAGATAACATCCTTCAACCGATCATAGCTCTCCATTCTAAGACCACTCTACGTGTCCGCTTGAACAAACAAGGCTCTCTTACAAACGAAATTCCTGCAGAAAGAGGAGTGAAACAGGGCTGCCCGTTGGCGCCTGCACTCTTCGTAGCTTTTCTGGGAGACTTCCAAGAATCCGAAACAACGGTTCGCAGCTTTCCGCCAAAGCTGGGCAGCACCGCGCTGTCCCGGATCCTCTACGCTGACGACATGATCCTCTTGGACCAGACGCACATAGGCCTTCAACGCCAACTCGACAACTTGGCAGTCTACATGGCCGTCAACAACCTTGCGATAAACAACGCTAAGACAAAAATTATGATCTTTGCCAAGAATCCAAGAGCAAAAAAAACACTGTATTCTTGGTCAGTGAACAATTGCCGTATTGAAGTTGTTCCCCATTTTAAATACTTGGGAACTTACATCGATGGGTCATCCAAGGAAACTAAAATGCAACTGCATCTTTGGGAGAAAGCGAAAAATCTAACCTCGCAAATGAAGATGATCGATCGCAAGTTCGGCAAATTTTCCTGGAATCCCACTATCAACTTCTATAAGGGGAAAGTAGTCCCGGCACTCACATATGGTATGGAGGCCACGATCAACATGCCCAGCTCAATTTGCCCTAAGCTAGAGGGCTACATTTGGAAAACAACTTTGGGTCTCCTGAACTCTATTCCTATCGCAGCCATCAGAAGAGAGTTGGGATTACTCTCGCTGGAAGCAACAGTCGCCGTCGCCTCTCTGGCTATCTTCAGAAAGACTCTCATTCAAAACGGACTCCCAATTTTCAATATTTTCAATAAGAAGCTTGAATCGACAAAATGCCCGGAGATCAAGAAGTGGATCTCCTGTCAAGAAAAAAATCTACATGAAGTGGCTTGCTCTACAGAGGACCTGAAAAACAACCCACAAAGAGTGTCACAAAAATTGAAAAACCAAGACTGGATCTCTACAGGTGAGCAAGTCAGAGCGATCAAATTTTTAAATCACCTGCCACCGACATACAACAGGCTCAAATCGCCTCTGACCTACCGTGAAAAATTTCCAAACAAAAAGCTACGAACTTTCTTCCTAAGAGCAAGACTGAACCTGCTCCATACAAGAGAAATCATGAGGCTAAGAAACCAGGCCGCGGTAACCACGTGCAGGTTGTGTCAGGTTGAGGGTGTTACGGAGTCAATTCGTCATCTCCTACTAAACTGTCACATTCTCAAAGCTGAACGCCTGGCTTACTTGGAACCCCTATGGGGCAACTCTGTTCTGGTGGAAGAAGACATATGGTGGTGCCGCCTCATCTCGGGTGAAAAAACACGCTGGGCTGTAGCTACCTCCAAACTCTTGGAAGTGGCCTTTACAAAAATAAATGCTAAAGAGCATGCTTATCCAGCGGATCACATCTCAGCCCTCCCGACTATGCAAGAAATATCCGAGATGTAACGCACCAGAGCGGCTAAAGATGACAAGTCACACACCTAGACCCTGTGGACCTCAACAGTACGACTTAAACGCAATCAACTTCGAACACTCTGTTAATGATTGCACAAACTACCTTACTTGCAAGATAGTAGCAGTATACGTGGTGAGCTCTGCGTTGACTCATCCTTGTAAAAATCATTTCCTTTGATTATACACAAGTAATAAAATAAATAAATAAATAAATTTTAAAAAAAGAAGAGAGTAAGCGTGGTGATGTGATATGGTGGTTTTCAGTAGGTGCTTGAGATCGAGTGCAAATCTGAACCCTTTATTCTATCTGTTTTATTCACTCAGTCTGTTCCGGCAGCTTTGTCTGTTGAACTCCATCTGTTGAGTCCGAGCCATCCGTAGTGACTACTCCATGCATTCCATGCACACCAGCCGTTCCATGCACACCAACCATTCCATCCATCCCCGCCGCTCCATGCACTCCAACCGTTCCATTCACTCCAACCGTTCCGTGCAATCTATGCACTCCAACCGACTCCATGCAATCCAACCGACTCCATGCACTCAAACCGACTCCATGCACTCCAACTGTTCCATGCACTCCAACCGTTCCATGCACTCCAACCGTTCCATATCCTCCAACCGTTCCATGCACTCCAACTATAGCTGTTCCATGCACTCCAGCCGTTCCATGCACTCCAAACGTTCCATGCACTCCAACCGTTCTGTGCAATCTAACTGTTCCATGCACTCCAACCGACTCCATGCACTCCAGTTGATTCTATGCACTCCAGCTGATTCCATGCACTCCAGCTGATTCCATGCACTCGACCAGTTCCATGCACTCCAACCAATTCCATGCACTCCAACCTTTCCATGCATTCTGACGGTTCCATGTACTACAACCATTCTTGTATAATGTCCATTTCATGCTCTCTATTTGTTCCATGCCTTCCTTCCGTCGCATGTACTCCCTCAGTTCTATGCACTCCATCTGTTGAATTGGTGTTTCATGAACCAACCTTGTTCTCCTGAAAAGCAGAAGACAATTAGTCACAGGTAGACCCAGGGACCATTAGCAGGCTTGCACTAGTTGCCTATCCTCAGGTCAGATCGCCCTTTGAGGTGTGTCGCTGCCTCTGTTCTAATGGTGTCACTGTCTTCAAAGGGATTGTCTGGATCACTTGAATGACCATCAACTGCTGCTGCTCTTCCTCCACTGCATACTGCACCCTGGTGCCAAATCAAGGCTACCGAAGTAACATTGTGGGCCTATCTGTGCTGATGATGCATATGAGGATGCTATCTACCCAGTGGAGTATTCAGAATCAGGCTGTGGGTTGTGCTGCTGGAGACACCGCTGTTTTTAACTTTCTAGAGACAAGCTGGAGATTTTCTCTGATGTGCCCAGCCAGAAACCAGCACATTCTCTATTGGTCAAATAGAAAACAAATCTGGGTTGAATGGAAGGTGCGAGGTTGCCCTAATTTATATAGACAGAGCTCTGCAGCAGCACCTTTAGGACTCAGTATATTTAGTACCCGACGAGGGTCAATGAGCTTGTAAAAAGCAAGCTCATTGGCCCTTGCCCGAGCCTTACCTGCCTGAGAAGGTTTGGAGCACAGCAAATAGCCACCATAGACAGAGAGAAGGTACTACATGTCGTCCCTTCGCCCTTTCCGTGGTGGCCATTTTGTTTGTTTACTTTTTTAACATTTGTTTGAATGGCCGCCATGGAAAGGGAGAAGGGACTATGTGTAGTCCCTTTTCCCTGATCCCTGGTGGACATTTTGTATCTCAAGTCGTGAAACGGTTGCAGCGCCATTTCTCAACTTGAAACAAATTGCTCTTAGTACCCCGGTACGATGTGCCCGGCTACTAATGGCAATTCAACCCCCTGAGGCAGGGCATTACCAGTAGGGAAATGCCCCTGGGGCATCCTTAAAGCCCTGGCTTTGCTCTGGCTTTTAACTGTGGCTCCAGGGGCATTACCCTATCGGTAATGCCCCCTCCTCGGGTTTTATAGCCTAAGTCATGCATATTTTCTCTGATTTTTTGCCTTTACCAACCTTACACTAAAATGCACAATATGAACTAGGAATTCTACTTCTTTGCTTCATATTTATGTCAACATGATGTGATGTCTTGTCGGCTGCTTCATATCACAGGCGTGGATGTTGCTCTGTTGTGTACTCAAACTGTGAAATAAGCAGATTTTCCAGGATTTTCCTACACTGTGCTTATTTCACAGGGAACTCTCGCTCATCGTGCTTCTTATTGATCAGATACAGACCTATTTCATAGGGTCAAATGGGAGCCTACGTCAACTTGGAGCAGTGACATCATGCTTCTGATGACATCACAGCGCTGATGGAAGTATGCTTTATCTCTGAGCATGGTCCAACGAAAATGAGAAAAAACCTTCCTGATTCCAAAACGGAATACGGAATCCCATTTCTACAGTGCTCAGAAATGATATTGTCCAATTTGACCTAATGACAATTTGACATACTCCCATTTGACAGCATCTTTTTGACCTAATTCTGTAAGTCAAATGGTACACTTTAATCAGAAAATAGTTGTGGCGTGGGGTAAGGGAATAGGTTGAGGTGGGGGAAGTCGGGGGGTGTTGCGGGAGGTCTCCCCCGTTATTAGGTGGGTTTGCGGGTGGGGTCTCCCACTGCAGTAGGTCAAAAAGAAATAGGTCAAAAAAGTTAGGTCAATTGGGCAGTAGGTCAAGTTTTTTAGGTCAAACAACCCATATATCCCTCAAAAAAAGAAAATATACATATGGGTTGGCGGAATGGTATAAAGGTTGGAGTGGGGAGTGCAAGGTTGCCATGGGGGAACACATCCATAAATGCAAGAGGAAGGAGGCCAAAGAACAAATACAAATTTAAAGAACAGACATCCTAGGAATCTGGATTCATTGAAAAAACAGAGGTACTAATGTACTAATACAAATAGTACTGATAGCATTTTAAAGAGACACCTTCACACCTCCATTCCCACTAACCACGTCCAACAAATCTCACTGCCAGCGGACTGCGCTGTGAGCTGCAAGAGAAGCTGCTCCTGCTATTGCGGCATCTTGCATATGCATAGACCTAGTTGCCAGAGCAGCTTTAGGGGCTAACCCCGTGGGGCATCTTGCATACTCTGCTCGTACTTGGCAGAGCCACTTGGGAAGTGTCTCCTGTAAGGCATCTTGTATATACCCACTCCTAGTTGCCGGAACAGCTTGATGTGCTTCTCATGTGTAGCGTCTTGCACATCTCCCTACCTAGTTGCATCAGCAGCTTCTGGAGGTTCTAATGTGTTGTGTCTTGCATACCCCTCTCCTACTTACCATAAAAGAAGCATCCCAGGCAAGTCACTATAGAAGAAATAAGGGCTGAAAGACTTCCCTGTGAACCCTTTGCACATGATAATAAGAAATGCTCGATATGATACCAATGCCAATGAGAAACCAGTGAGACAATGACCACTCAGCGTCAGTTAAATTTCCAAGATTTACTATAGACAGGTAGCATCTGGAAATTACCTATTTACAGAAAATAAGCTTGTTATTGTCGCCTTAACTCAATAGAGAATTTAAAAACTCTGTGGTGCCATTAGCCCTCATATACTACTGTACAGGGCCATATTCTCAAAATCGTTTTGGGTGCTAGGGCTGTGATGTGCTAGTATCTCATCATTTGTGGTGATGCCCTTTTACCCCTTTGCACATTTGCGTAGGTCCGGGGGTGTTTCTGTCATTTTAATGCACAATCTGTATTCACAAAGGGGATGTCCTTTAAACTGCACACCGTTGAAAGACATTCGTCTGTGTCTGTTTGGTACCGGTGCAGAAAGTTGCTCATTGCATGACAGGGTCATTCCTGACCCTGGGATGCATTTTCTGCACGTGCAACAGCTGCAGTATGAACTGCTGCTGCCTACTTGCATTTCTATTGCTCAAACAGGGATAGAAATATTGGTTTCAAGCATGTGACAGTGACACTGTGTAATGCCCTTGCGTCAATCACATGGGTGCTGGAACCTGTCAAACATTAGAGTCGGGAGCAGACGTCCATCATCAATGTGCAAGGTGGCTGGCCAGTGTTGGGAGTGACTAGCGCCCCCCGTGCGCATCACCGCAAGCCCCGGCACCAAGAACTGAGGCGCACACGTCCGTCTTGGTTCGGGCTTCCCGGTCGCTCTAACGCGGCCGGGAAATGCCCCGTTTATTTGTACTGCACGCGATGGCGTGCAACGTCACGCCGCCGCGTGCGCGCGGGCAGCGCCACAGCCAGCACATTTTTCGCACTGCTGCACCACCTCCTTGAAATGTACAGGCCACCCTTGTGAATGAAGGGAGCTGCACATTTCTCAAACTGGAGCAAATGAAAAAGTGCACCCTCTGTGTATTTATTTGCAATAGACTTTGAGAATGTGTTCCATGGTATTTTTGACTTTACTCTGTAGCACGTGATAAAAATGAGGTTTCCCACAATTTGCTCAGACAAGAAACTGCTTTGTGTGATTCTAAAACTGATAATAAAAGATGCTTCTTCATTCCACATTCGTGCAGGATCTTTGACCTATAAATAAGAGGTGTTTCTCTGAGTCAACAAACAGTGCTCAAGTCACACCCATCCACCTTCCTTTCAGTGTTTCCTGTTTAACCTGCTCTCTAATTAAATCCAACCTCAGCTCTCTTTGAAATTCTTACTTCAATATAGAGAGAAAATGTTCCTTCCGTCTCCTTAATTTCTGGCCCCAGCTCCACTTTTATCTCTACGAAGATCCTGGTGATGTAAACAAATAACACCTTGCCTCAAACATTGAATGCATCAGAATTGAGTCTGCCTAAATATATCAAAACCTTTGATCCTGCACTTTGGCCCCGTGGTGCTCACTCACCTTTTGGACTAGCCTAACTCACTGAAGCACCCTGGAAGGAAGGCACTCTGCCTCAGTGTTCCGGCCCACTACCTGGGAACTTCCTTTAATGGCACAAGGGAATTTGATTCCCTGACAGTTTTGCCACCTGCTCTTCCCGCTAGCATTCCACCCTATCCCGTAACCACCATAGAAAGCCAACCAAAGTATTGTTGTGCTAATGCAGGGACGTCATTTCACCAAAATGCCTGGGGAAGTGGAAGTGGCATCACATGTCCCGTGACCTCTGATGACATCACAGGAAGTCATGGCACTGAAGCGCACCCCCAAGTGACACCACAGCACTTGACCCCTTGACCAAACCGGAAGTGGCATCACATTGCATTGTTCCTTAGTACACTAAGAATATGGTTATGATATCACTGTAATATGATGTATATTTCATACAAGAATGGATCTCCATATGTAGCGTTAATATCAGTGTGTAAAGGTCCATATTACCAAATTACTTTGACTGTAAGCAGACATCCAACACAATCACCTGGACTATTGTACATCACTCGAGCTAAACTGTAAACGGACGGAACATTTCGAAGAGGTCTAAACCACAAAGTGCAGACATCCAGTGACTGCCAACTGTCTGGCCACAGACTGGAAACAGCAATCGACCAACACAAGTCCAACCAGAAAACCGATGGGCTAGAGGGTTGCCCAGAGCTGTGCCATTGGTTATGAATGATTTCACACCTTCTGGCCATCACCTTTCTGTTTTGATTATTTGGTAAGTAACCCACAGTTTTATTTGTTAGATGGGAGATAGAGGGGAAGGATGTGTTGCAGGTCACAGTAATTGCAGTTTATTTTACTTTTAAAATGTAGACAGAGGCAGCAGCTCCATGACATCAACCCTAGGAAAGTGGAGAACGAAAAGGGCTCCAACCACAGATATACTTCTAGACACTATCCTAATGTCGGGGTGTCTGCATGATTCTTTTATGAAAACTTCAGGGTAGTGCTTCAAGTAGTAAGCTAAATATCTTTTACATGCATAATCAGGTCATCAAATATGGCAGTAGAAGGCGCAAATCACTCATTCTTAATTATAATTAAATTCAATTTATTGAATGTTCATGTTAACCAAAAAAATCATGAACCATAGCTGGCTAGTTTGTAAACAGAGAAATAAGAAATAAATACAATATTTGGAAAAATGATTTCACAATGGATACTCTTGCTGTTCAATAATCACACAGTGAGTGGGTTAGTATCATCTAGGGGTGCAAAAAACATTTGTGCACAATGAAAGAAAAAAATGAAGAAAGAAACAAGGTCTTTGTAGTTGTATCAACAAGATGTTCAATATTTATACAACACAATTAGAAAGAATATACTGGCCAATTGTTTGGTCCCCATGTTGTAGCAAAGGCTGACTAGTAACCCTGCTTAAAGTTGGATGCCCAACAGGTTAAGTTTCACCGGTTAATCTGAATTTAGTCAGGGCAGATCCAAATTGGTTTATCCAAAAGATGTATATTAATAATACACAGAAAACAGGGGAAAGTAATAGAAAGGAAAACCCGATTTGTTGGTCCACAAGTAAGGCAAAGTGCACAAGTAGCCCAGCTATACTTAGAGGGACGGAAGTATCAAATCAGGGTGTCAATTGAATTGCATAAACAGAGGACCAAAACCATCGGTCTACGCCAGGGGGAGGGGGTGCCTATCTAGTTGTAAAGGTCAATGGGGCATGTAAAGTGCTCAGCCTTGGGGCGTTTCGGCTGGAAAATGGAACACCTTCGTCTGTGCCTACGGTATGGGGATCTCTGTAAGATGAAAGGAGAGAGGAAGAAAGAAAAGAAAAAGCGAGGATTGAGATCTTGAGTAAATTCTAAGTACCTGATAAAAGCAGAAAGGGCTAAAAAGGTAAAGTATTTCTGCCTGGCATGCAATCTGGGTAAAAGATATTTATACTATAATAACAACAAAGTCAGTCATTGTCTGATATGTTAAAATAATGGGGCTGCGAAGAGGCCAACCTGTGGGTGGGAACCGCTGGACTTCGCTGTGACGGGGCGGGATCCTGTATATCACTAGAACCCAGGCATCCACATGCAGGGTAAGTCCGGCTGCCACGTTGTGGATGCAGCTACAGGAGGGTATTGGTTGTCCCGTGTGTGGTAAAAAGGGTCACCTCAAGGGGTGAGAATCTAAAATACAAGTGGTGAAATAACGCTGTTGTAGCATTATATTGGTAAATCAGGCCAGACAAAAAGCTAAGGGTGCACCACATAATATATAATTGAAAGCAAAAGTCGCTATACCTTTGTGGAAAATCATAATGGGTTGATTCCCAGTCAGGTGGCGAATTGTGAGCTTGCTGGAGTACTTCTGGCTGGCGATATCTGTCAGCACGTCTTGTACACCACAGTGAAAAGCTGCAAGGAGTAAGCAGACAAGTGCCGAAGTTTACACAAAAGGGTTTGTTTTTTTTTAAGTAGGGAACAGCCTACTTGGAGAGGGGCTTGTGGTAAGTGCCTCTTAAGCACTCGACTACTAACCTATGGTAGAATCAAGCCTCAGTGGTTAAAAGATGGTCCGTGGGTCTCCGTTGTGACTGGTACACGGAGCTCTCCTGCAGCCACGAGGGAGCTTTACCAACGAATGGTATGGTGTGCATGCGCTCGGGACTAGTGTAAAGTAGTCTCGCGCATGCGTAAGGCACAGGGTAGCTACTACGTTGTTATGACTGCGCTCATGGAGTCGCGGCCGCAGTGATTAGAGCCGTGGAAGAGCAGAAACGAGAACGGAGACTGCTAATGTATCCCTCACTCGCACAAACCTAGGATTGTAAATCGAGGGAAACATGTTATTAGTATGGAGGCTGTGCCTTAGGAACAAAAGCCAGTAATATATGTGGAGTAGCCATAGGTAACTACGGACATGTCACCACAATGGTGGGTGGAAAAATGTCGACCTATCTGATATTGTCACGGTGTAAAATGATCTCAACGAGCCGCGCAGCAAGTGCTGGTGTGTCAAGGCAAAGGTAATCAAAACGAGTGGCAAATCCACACAGCCTAAGAATATGGAGCTAGACACGGCTCATTAAGTGTGGCACAGTTCCTCTATAGGTTAGTGGAGCTATCCACAATGGTCTCAGTGTCAAGGATGTACAGTGGGACCCAAGAGGGTTAAAGGGGTCACAAGTTGGTAGAGGTACGGCCTGCTACTCAGAGGACGGCATCTACCTTGACCATGATGCCGAACGGTTGGCTAATAAGGGGTGATAGGGTGTAGGTGCAAGGGTGCACTGTACAGTTCTGAGATGTAGAAACGCTAGAGCAAAATGTGCTCCGCAAGGCAGATACCACACCAGTAGTCCAGGGTCCTCTTTATTCCCAAGTAACCTTGGCCTCATTCAGGCCATGGGTTAAAGTCTGGAGCTTGAAAATCCACCACGCTTCCTTATGTTTGAGAGCATTTCTGATGTTGGTATTGCTCTCCAACTTGTCGATCACCCACCAAGTAAAGTCATCAGGACTATGACGGAATTCAAGAAAGTGGGAGACCAATGGGGCATTATGTGTTTTGCATCAACCCTAGAAAAGGCCAATTTTA
This sequence comes from Ambystoma mexicanum, assembly GCF_040938575.1. Lineage (NCBI taxonomy): Eukaryota > Metazoa > Chordata > Amphibia > Caudata > Ambystomatidae > Ambystoma > Ambystoma mexicanum. The sequence goes on along the minus strand of NC_090929.1, from coordinate 990,928,179 downwards.
TTATTTTCTTTGGCCATTATATCTTGCTTAGTGCCAGCCTTCTCCAGCTTCAAAGGCAACGGGCAACTTAATGCAAATTAATTATTTCACCTAGCTTTTATCTATAGTGTGCCTGTGATGCAGGTTTGGAAGATCTGGGTCAGGTGACACAGTGCCCAAGCAGGATTGGTGGCAGAAGCCACTGAGGCACACCCCTCGCATCACACACCCAGTGGCTCACTGGACGTACAAAGCAGACAATGAGAAACACTGATGAGGTTTGCGTGCTGCCACTGGGTACTGCAGGCTGCTTTTACCCATTCCCAGCTAGCTAGACCTAGCCCCCATAACCTTCCTGTTGCTACAGTACTGGGTACGAGCTGCACATACAGCCCGGCATCTGAACCAAACCATTCAGGCATGCTTGGCTAATGGACTGCATCCTGTTAGTGATTGTGGCTTCATAGTTTTTCCTGCATCGCTGTTTTTCTCGAGCTAATGATATCTATATTCCAGGTGAAAAAAAGCTGTGGCATATTTCGCTGCTTTTACAACTGCCTTTTTCAGGTGCAACACAGATATCTGCTCTTGGCACTGCCTCTTTGTTCAGTTGTCCAGAGGTTGCAAGGACAAGTCTAGGGGTATCAGAGGGGGAGCCAGGATACCCCTGCCCCCCCAAATGATGTCCCTGTGCTAATGTCATGACATGATTATTGAAAAACCATTTACAAAGGCCTGTATTCCTCAAAACACAGGTGCCGTCAAAGAATATAGAACAATGCTGCCAGGCTCACAACTGTACATAAGACACTGAGTTGGATGTGGATCAATGAGAGAACGTATTTTAAGACTGTGGGCCTGATCACAAGCTCAGCGATATTTCCTGCAGAACTACCACTAAATTGTATTACAGTTACCATATGCTGTAAGCATGCAGTAACTTAAAGGATCTGCATGATTAGGATTCATGCAGAGCCTTCAGGTATTCTGATTATGGAGTCACAAAGGACTCTATGGGAATTCCATATTACCACATGCAGTAATGATTGTGTGGAGTAAGTCACTAACTAATACAAAAAGAGACTAGGGGCAAATTAACGACACAGGGATTCGACCCCACAACAAGCAAAGGACAATCTGAAACTTGAGAACGCAAGTGTCTTTTCAATCTCTCTTCGTATGTTTGGACTACTCAGTCCATGTACCAAATTGGTGCTGAGTAAAAACTAATTGTAATGAATATTAATACATACAATTTTATTAAACAAAATAGATCATACAATACATCCTAAAACAGTATCCAAAACATCATCATAAAACATACACAGTGCATTTCATAAATATGACATTTCCCTCACATCACACATACTCTAAACCCAAAACATCCCTTGTGTAAACATTACAATGTTAAAAAAAACTTGCTATAAAAACTAACTATAAAGTGCAACATACAAAGTTGAAACAAACAGTAAAGTGCAAAAAAACATTGGTTGCAGAATAAGGGGCCACTATTAGTATAGGTCACCTTTTTCAACCCAATGAATTATCCTATGTAGATAGAGCCTTTCACTGTCGAAAGGTAACGAGTCCAACTGAATATGTAATTGTGGACACTGCTACCCTATCCAGTGTCATAAGACCCAAAATGTTTAGTTCTTCTTTCTCTTGAAAACAAATTAACAGAGAACTTCTTCAGGGGACCAACGCATTCACAAAAAAATACACATCATCGTGTGACATCAATAGAAGAAAGGGGGGAAGGGGAGAAGCAATTCCATAATTGATGCATTACGTCCAAATGTGTGTATTAAATTGCCAGGTATTCTTAACACGGTCAAGTTCGAGCATCTTCAAAGTCGACACCGATCTTGCATTTCTTTGACGTAAGCGCCTTTAGTGTACTACAGCATTCTGTCATTGTAGAGGTGGCATCAAGGGCAGCGTTATACATTCAAAAATTGCTATGACAGTTGCGTTGTAGTGCGAATGAGCATAGTAGTATGCGGTGTAGGTATAATATTGCTCCTTTTTGGTGTCACTTCTGCTCTATGGGACCAGTGACCCGCTACCTACTCAAATATGTCACCTCCACACAAAAGCAGGCGTAAATCAAGAATTTCAGAAACTGACTCCCACAGTACTAAAAGTAACAATTCTCATTATGCTCTTACTCACACGCACCGAGAAGTGGCAGGAAGTGCATGTTTGGCCTGGAGTGCTGTTCCTGCTATTGGAACAGCACTTGCTATTGCTTCACTGCTCTAACTTGTTACGATAAGGCAAGCTCCGCCCACCAGCCTCGTACCACTGTTCAAATAGGCACGGGCACGCGCACCAGCGTGCGCGCCCCGAGAAGTGCCAGGAAGTGCCTATTTGGCCTGAAGTGCTGTTCTCACTATTGGAGTCTTGCCTATTGTAATCGGTGTGACTCCTTAGCTGGTAGCACCCCACAGCATATTGGACTTTTATGGTCATATAAAAGTACACTTAGGTATATGCATGCAGTTAATCCATCTGTATTTCTTTATCTCTTCATCATTTAGGGCAAGCTCTGTCCACCAGCCTCGCACGACTGTTCAAATAGACAAAGGCGCACGCAGTAGCGCGCGCACTGAGAAGTGCCAGGAAGGGCCTGTATGGCAGTTTGGCAATGGTAGTTGGCGGCGCAAGCATCGCTGTTGTTATTTATCAAATTCCAAGCTTGCTAGCGCTGCTGGACGTCTTTATTCTGCATTTTTCACTGTGGTAAGACTTTCAACCTGCAAGAGTAAATGTAATTGTCACCGCTTGCAATAATCTTTTGGTACCCCTGGAGATAATTACCGGGGAGTTGTGTCGAGCATGCTACGCAAAAGAAGTACCTCCAGTAAAAGTGTTTCGCTGAGTAACAACTGCATGCTCCCGCTTGCAAACCGTTTACTGTCTTTGCGCTTATTCACTCAGCAAAGAGTGTTCAGTAGATATTGCTGCACGTGGTGGGCGTTGTACACATCGGTCAGCGGTCATACTGTTGTATATACCCTGCATGTCTATACTCTCAACTATTGAACGATTTTGGTAATTCTATGCTGCTTCATAGATGAGACTGAGATTCTACTCATCAGCACACCAACTCCCTCATTCCCTGCAGCTCTCTGGCCGGCCTCTCTTGGCCCTCTTCCTGCTCCTACCTGCAAGGCAAAAAACCTCGGTGTCATCTTCAACTCCACACTCTCCTTCTCTCCTCACATATCTGACGTCTCCAAGAAGTCACACTACCAGTTGCACCTCCTCAGAGGTATTCTTCCTTTCCTCTCCTTCCCCCAGAAGCTCACTGTCTCCCGAGCCCTGGTTCTTTCAAAGCTGGACTACTGTAACAGCCTCTATCTCAATCTGCCTGCCTCTACTCTTCGCCCTCTGCAACTTATCCAGAACAGGACTGCAAGACTTGTCCTTGGCCTCAAGCCCAGAGACCGTATCTCTCCAGGACTGAAACCTCTACACTGGCTCCCAGTGGCTGCGAGGATTGAGTTCAAAACCCTCTGCATTGTCCACAAGGCCTTCTGTGGTCTGGGGCCTAAATACCTTCAACTCTCTCTTCCTAAATATCTTCCTTCTCGAGCTCTTCGCTCACCCGCCTCCAACTCCCTCAAGGTCAGCCGCTTCTCCAAGCAACAAGTTGGGGGTAGATCTCTCTCCGCGGCAGGGTCCTCCCTCTGGAACAGCTTCCTGCCTCACTGAAACTTGAGGAGAACCATCTCCGGTTCCGGAAGGACCTCAAAACCTTCCTCTTTGCTTCTGCTTTCTCTCCCCCTCCCCCCTGCTAAATTCTTCACTGAAACTGCACTGAATCTGCAACTGGGCCACTCTCACCGATCTCAGTCCTTGGCCCAGCCACTCTCCACTTGCACTGCCTCCCTGGCAACCCCTGCACTGCGAGACTGTCTATGTATCCCTTCAGCCCCCCTTCCCAGCACTTGTCTGCACTTACCTTGCACTTGCCACCAGCTGGCCCTAGTATTTATTTGTTGCTCTACTTACCCTGTACTGCACTTCCCCCCTTCCCCTTGCACTTTTCCCTTCCCTCCACCCATGCATTTGCGCAATCTGAATGACACCCTGCCTAGTAGGATCGTTGTCTGTCTTCCCTTTGTTCCCCCCTCCCTGCCTCGTCGCGCCTTGAAACACTTGTGTATAGGCGCGTTACAAATGCCATATCATATCATATCATATCATGAATAACATGTTCATGTCCCGTAACTTACGACTTGTTTGTGCAGTAATAACTGCTGTAACTGGATACAACATTGCTGTTTTTTTCTCTTGTGGCATTTGACCCTATCCATCGACAGTGACACAAGCTGCCATCTGTAAGCATGGACACGCTATATGCACGGTCACAAAATCTCATCTTGTATGGCTTGTTTTTTTCTTGGTACAACCACTTAGATTGAAATCAATATTGTTCCATCGGTTACATCCTTTAAAATAGCAACTTTATATTATCGCACCAATTGATCTGACAAAACCTCCAACGTAATAAATATAAACATGTTTTTTTTTTAAAGTGGTTGTACTTTTGCATGATGGTTGGTGGGCTCAGAAGTGGAAGATGTCTCATTGCGTCATCCATAGTGAACTCCTCGGCAAGGAATACCCCTTCTCAGTCTCTGGGCCTTCTCACTGAAACATTAGCAATAAAAGAACAATCCCAAGATGAACCATTACATATGCTTACTAATGAACTCCCATTGCCGAACAAAGAAAGTGGCTCCCCTTCACACCTGTCAAGACTCAATTCCCATTCATGCTCGTGCTCAAGTCCATCATTCCCCTTCTGCCAAACGTGAGCCTTTATAATACTCTCTACATGATGTTTATGAAATGGACATTCCAGCATACCAGAGGCATTTGAATAGACTGGGTAATCCTTCTAACACTTCCCTGATGTCAAACACGGTAGAATGTTTCAACAATTCTGTTTCTGATGTTTCCATGCTGGCTCCTGCCGTTATGGCTGAATTGGAGAAATGAGTCAGACTTCCTCTTGGCCCCTCTACACCCTCACTTTTTCTACCAAGTGCCGTTGACGAAATTCGTCTTTACAACAACTTCACTCTCATTGGAACATCCCTTGTCCCCTGCTACGTCCATCACTAAGGACTCCCATATTCTCATGGCTAACTCTCCATCCCTCTCGTCAATCAATCTATCACATGACGCGAAAGTGCTAGCTCTCGACCATGATGAGCACCAACAAATCTCGAGCAAAGAGTACTCATTACACACTAGGGGAACTTCCAGTCCAAAAGCTTCTCCCTCAAATATTAACTTATCCCAAGATCTAAATACCCCGGATATGTATTAATTTCCAGTTTTGACTCACATCCTTAACTTACTAGATAAAGGTCATGAGATCACTCATTATGAGATTCGTGAAATTAAGTCTTCTTTGTCAGACATTTTGGCAAAGATGAATAAGCCGAAGGCTTCATCTTTGCACAAGAAACCTTTACGTCCTTGAAATCTTCAACTAATCTTGACACTAAACAAGTATCTTTAACTTTGTGTACATTGTCAAACTGTTGACGTATGTAGTTACGACAAGTCAACTCAATAGAAAGACGGCAACACGTTGCCTGCTCCCGAAAAGAGGTCATATGCGACTATAGCAGATGACTCTAATCAAATGTATGATGTCACTTGTGAAGTTAACACCAAAGACACATGGCAAAATGTTAACACAAACTTAGCAAAAATTACTGAACTTGAGACTCATATAAAAGCCCTTCAGGTGACCAACTGCACAAAAATAGGAACTGTTGTGAGATTCCTCAGATGGAAGGAATAGCCTTAGAATCTGTATTTGAGGATCCCAATAGTCCGACCCCGTTGACGGACTTAATAGAACAAATTGATAATACCTCCGACCCCGCACAAAATCTCTGGAGCAATTGAAGTGCCAGCAGAGTCTGTGGCATCCAATCAATATCTCTCTCACAGAGCCAAACGATTAGAACTCAGAGCTCTGAAATAGCTAATAGAAAGAATCCCAAAGATATTTCAGGTAAAAAAACCTAAAAATCAATCATCGTCCAAAACAAATGGACACAACTCACACATAAAAAACCTATGTAACATCCTAATTTATTTAAGCTCTTTAACTAGCCCTGCCTCCCATGTAAGTAATAATGGACAGCTTCCCATGTAACCTTGGAACCTGTCCTGCCGTTACCCTTATTTCTGTAACTGTATGTACTGCTGCCTGAATGTATTACTGCTTGAATAATGCCATGTGTTATAAGCAAAGCCTTCTGTAACAGCGCCACGATGCCTCAGGGCCATTAGGTGCTTTATAAATTAAAATAAATACAACATAAATAAAATGTCAAATGAGGACGAGATATTGGACTTGCATCAGGTAAACGAGGAAAGCAAGCCCCTCTTACAGGTAAATGAGGACGGTTCTCCTCTAAATTCTAAACCTGAACCTCTACTCAAAGGTAAAAAAATAAGAAAGATGGGACGAAAAATTCCACTGCTGTCGCAGCCGCTGCGTCAGAGGATCTAACGAGTTTCAAGTCAATTGACTCAATTAAGGTTCCGTTTCATCTTCTGACTGAGAACAATGGTGTCGAACAAACACGGCTGTCCAGCTTTTTTTCAATTGCAAGTAATAAAAAATGTCGTGGTTCCCTGCCGTCAGAAGTGTCACCAGGGAAAAATAATACAAACTCACCTCTGCTACAGGCCTTCTGCCAGAGTCAAATGTAATGCCAATAAATGAAATTGTTCCAATCACTAAGGAAAGTTCCACCGTTCCTGCGAAAGTCTAAAAAAATGCTACCTCTAGCATTGACCAGAACAGTTCCAAAAATTATGCATTAAATGATTCCGGACTCTATGATCTCACTCCCGAGACCTCAAACATCATTGGATGGATGAGTGACTCGAAAATTAATGGAAGAACCAGAATAAATCGATCATACGTTCATAACTCATTCAATCAGATTCCCTACCTTAGAAGCTTAAACCCGGACGATATTGATTGGGTGACTCTATCGCTTAGAACTAACAATCGAATGATATGCCAATTCCACTTTTTTATCATTATGAAACTGATCTCGGAATATCGATTTGATTTGATACAATTGGTACTCCATCCGTATTTATTCAAATCTAAGGAAGAAGCTCTTCTATTCATAGAGACACACAAGAGTGTAATCGTAGAAGGCAAAAGTGCACCATCTAATAATGACAACCACAGTTGCCCAATGTCAAGTTGAAGACCCAGTACTCTTCCTTAGCTAGTGCAGTTAAGGATGGAGGTGGAGCCTCTTATGAAAAGCTTTTTCTTAATCAAAAATGCTAATAAGCTAAGTAATGACATTCAACTCTTGGAATTCATGTGGTTACAAGAACTTGTATTCCTGGTTTAACTTGAGTCCAAATTATAACAAATCATTGGTAATTTTGATTCAAGAAACCATGAAGTTACAAAATGTTCATTTGAATGGCTATATGACCTATACTGCACCGGCAAATATAGGTTCAACAGGCAGACCATTTGGAGGTCTAGCAGTTCTTGTTAACAATATTATGAAAGCCCACACCAAGATGATCTCATATTCTGATGTTGGCTATAGAACTAACTACATATGGTGATGAACACATTGCTTTTCTAATAATATGTCTAAATTAGAATCCAGCAAAGATGTCTCAAGCGATGATCTTCAGACATTTAGACATAATCCTAGAAGATGCTTTTATCTGCAATCCCCAGTATGTGGTGGTTCTAGGTGGTGATTTTGACTCTAGCTGTATTAACCCCCTTAACAACAAGCACTGTAAAGCAGGTATGAATGGCGAGTCCACGTCCACGCTTAGCGGGAATAAATGGTTGACCCATCTATTGGATTTGGACATCCAAATTGTGGAGATAGAAGTATAAGAACTCAACTTCACTTGGCAAAGAAGCTTCAACAAATCTTACATAGATTACTTTTGTGGGTCTACAAATTTGGTTAGCTCTTGTGATTTTGTGACAACGAATAACCCTAGTCTAGATTATCATACGATCATTAATCTGAATGTGAATTTAGAATACAACGTACATGAAATTGCCCCTTTATTAGCCCTTTTAGAATTTGAGCATCCAGCGTCATCTGTTCATTGGAACACAAAATGATGTCGACAATTGACAGATAAGGTTAGAAAAGAAACTATCCTGGAGGCAGATGCGTTCTCGCAAGGAAGTCTATCCAACAAGTAGAGGAACGCAACAATGCTATTATAAAATCTTTGCTCAAAAACTTGGCTAAAAAAGATACGACAAATTGCCAATGTCACAATCACATACTTAACACAGAGGTTGCAAACCTAAAACGGAAAAAAATAAATAGTTGAGGGATCTTGGTGTATTGGCGCTGACAACTGCACAACACATAAGCTCTAAAAAGCAGATCATTCAGCCATACAAGAACAAAGTTAAATTAAGCAAACTCAAGTTACACATTCCTGATAATCAAAAAAATATTAAACACTTGTGTAAGCATAATCCAAAATCTATCTGGGCAATCATAAGAAGTGTGACAAATACTTCTACTGTTACAATGAACTCGTCTATCTCGGCAGACGTTTGGAAAAAAACATCTGATGCAAATGTATCAAATTCCACTTGCTTACACTGATGTCTCATATCAAAATGTTGATTGACACTTCGATAATAGGGCACTGTCCATGGTCCCCAGAGGATGTTCAGTGGGAAATATCCAAACTGAAGTACACAAAAGCTGCAGGGCCCGATGGGATTCCATCCTGTGTGCTTAAATCCGATTCGTACCTTTGGGATTCCATTCTTACAGTTAAGTATGACCATATCTTTAAATCCAAGCGAATTCCGGAGTCTTGGCTTTTATCTATAATCATACCTGTATTTAAAAAGGGCAATCCATCAGATCCCTCCAACTGCAGGCCAATTGCCATTATGGATGCTTCTTCAAAAGTGTTTTCCATCTTCATCTTCAATAAACTTGAAAGGCGTATTCAAGATCACAATATCCTATCACGTATTCAAATAGGATTTCAAAAAAATATTGGCACTGCTCTTAATGTCACCATTCTTTCCCATATTCCTGAGTCAACAAAGCAAGCAGATAGTGGCCCAGTTTACATGGCATCCCTTGACTTCAGCTTTTGACTGTGTCATACATAATCATCTTTGGACCAAAATGACAAAGTTTGGCATTCCTCTGCATATTATTTTCATTATTTCTATGTTACATCACAACATGTGTTAAAGGGTGTGAATCAACCAGGAACGAGCGCTAAGCGATGCAATTCCTACCTTCATAGGAGTTAAACAAGGGTGCAACCTGACTTCGACCCTTTTCAATCTTTACCTGTGAGACCTCAATGATATCTGGCAACATGACAACATCTTTCCTGTCAGACTTGGCAAATTCTGTATCCACTGGATGGCATTTGCCGATGATTTGATCTTCTTTGATAAAACTCAGTTTGGATTGCAAAACAAACTCCAAATGTTTTCGATCTATGCACATAAATAAAACTTACATTTGAATGCTAGCAAATTTCAGATTGTCATTTTTACTGGTAGGAAAAAAGTTAGCTCTTTCAAATGATCAATAGAAGGTATCACTATTGAACATACACTTGAATTACAGTACTTGGGTAATAATCTCTGTAACACTTCATCGATAGCCATGTGGAGGAATTCTGTTAATCAAAAACTAATACCATTACTCTCACATATGAAAATCTTTATTAGAAAGTACTGTACATTTTCTGTTATGCCGGCGATAGAATTCTACATCCTTAAGGTTGAGTCAATCCTATTATACGGCCTCAATATGTGTTAAGTCGACATAGACAAAATCTTGGATCAACTTCAGGGTTGCATCTGGAAACAAACTCTGGGATTGGCCAACTCACTGCCCAATTCTATTCTTAGACATGAACTCGGGCGTTAGTTCACTATCCTCAAAATACCAATGGAAAATGTTGAACAATTACTTAAAAATGAACAATCCTTCCCGAAATCCACTGTATGTAGACTTATCCCAGATTCTTAAGGATGCCCATCCTTTATCTTTACTATGGTTGGATGTGAAAATGCAAAAACTGTAAAATAAAATAGATGTAAATAAACAAGACCTCATTGAACATCCAGACTATGTTAAAAAACACATTATGGTTACAACTGGGCATGCACTATCGCATCATGTGACAAACATTGCAAACCGTAAAACCTGAATGTGACCATTGGGAGTCCATTTTGTAAATGCCGGCCATTTTGTTTTTATAACGCATTGAAAATATATTCCATGCTTCAAATCCACACACAGTGCGAGGCCACAGCTTGAACTCTGAAATGCTAATCTAGACAGGAATGTAGAGCCGTACAGAAATACATTGTTTTCCTCTCATTGAGGCCTTGAGGCTGTGCACAGAGCCACGCCTAATCAGTAGCCCAGGTGCCGGTTTATCTTGCAAGCGCAGTTGTAAAAGGCAGTTAAATGTGAATTATATGCAACTAACAGTGCTTTTTCACAGAGGATGGTATTTTCTCTGCCTCAGAACTGACTGACCCTTAGCTCATGAGCCACAGCGACCAGATAACGTTGGTTGGAATGTCTCCCTGCCAAGAACATGATATCCTGCCCTGCGCCAGTGCCCCGTGTTCCCCATAACCGAAAACTGTCTCTGCAGCCTCTGCTAGAATACTAATGTTTAGACTGAATGAAGACTTGTCATAACTGTCAATTACTGAACCCTAGCTTGTTTGTCATGTGTAAGAGCGGGCCGAAGGGTTTTGTAAAGGATGATGTATTATGTATATTTATGACTTCTTTTGCGCTGCTCGCTCTCTCTCTCTTCTCATGGTGTCTGGGAACACACGTCTTGAGGCGTTGAGACCTAGTCGGCCGACTGAGATACTTTGACTAATAAACCAGACCTGTTTGGAAATCGAACCTCACGATTGGCGTGTCATTTAGTATATGGTTATTGTGCCTTTATTCCATTCATAGACTAACAAAGATGGCCCCCGAATAGAGACCCTCCCTGTGATGTTCCATCGCACACGTTGAAGGTAAGGATGAGTCGAGGACGAGGCTGTCGGACCGGGATCGGAAGGGGTTCTTGGCACCCCTGCAGAAGTGATTAGAGACTCCTCTGCAGATCTGTAAACAGCAGATCCCTGATCGACGAGCAGTGCCCAGAGAGCATCGAGGTGAGGGTCCTGGAAGCGAGGCAAATCGCGCCAGAAACATGGTTGTGACGATTCTTGGTTGCGCCTGTATATGGGCGAATTGCGTCCTGAGAGACGGATTGATTGATCAGGTGAGTCGTGCCCCAATTCTTAAACGTCCTGATATTGGTTGAGTGTTGCACTTGCAAGTACAAACACCAAGGGTAAGAAGAGGTAAGAGTTAACCATGCCTGGGAAATTATCTTCCTGTCTAGTGAGATTTTTTCACTGCAGTACACAGTCTTTGGAAACTGGTCAGGCCGCGCCACCTAAGGGGTCGCCAGCACATGATACGTACATTAAATACGGAATAGGGGCAATAGTGTTTAATGTGGTTTGGCATAGGCAGACCAGACATGTATCAGGCCTTCAGTGGCCGAATAATGGGAGCTTCGAACTAGCACATATAGAACATTTAGAATCAGTTCTGCTACACAAAAAGGGCAGACCTGCAGCATTTGACGTTGTAAGGGACTGGAGGAAGGAAGCGAATCAACGCTTGAAAAGTAGAGAGAAACAATGCACATAGACATAAATCAACTGTAGAGAAAGCGCTAGAGCAAGATCAACAGAAACAGACAGAAGCCATTAGGAACATGGATAGGGCCTTTCAGTTAGACATACAGAAAATGTATCTTTCACAAGATTTGCATACATGAGACGAATTGATAAATACGATATTAAATGAGCGAAGAAATGATCATCCAAGTACTGACCCAGTTGCACCACCTCCCTGTGTACCTCCTCCTGTTGCTATTCTCACGACTCCATCTGCACCTGCATTAGCCGTCCCATCTGCACGATATCATTCCCTCCACCTCCTACAGAGCATGAGTTATACGCTTTAGCTGGCAGCTCTGCACCAGTAGAGACCAAAAGAGGAAGTATTAGACTGACTCGTAGTACAATTAGTAAGGCACAGAAAGACGAACTGATACAGTGGGCTGAGACGTATATTGATGATTGCAATGAAGTGGCTGTGCAAAGTTCCATATCCGATCATGGAGGCCTTGGTGAATAGCAGGTATTGAAAGAGTTTATGGGAGATTATCTTGTTAAAATATGGAGTGATTTGACTAGATCAGTGGTACCGCAAGAGTTGCGTGATTTGATTGTCCTTTCCAATTTACGAGATAATACGGCAAAAATACAAGAACTTGTAGGGCGAATATTTGTGTTCAAGCGAGAACTTGATCGATTGCATAAAGATTTGATGAGTACACGTTAACCGCATATGTCATATGTCCAGAAACTATTTCTTCCGCCGTTGAAACCTGTTAGTGAAGAAATGCAAATTTGTACGCGAGATGCGCTAAAATGGATTACGGATGCCGCCATTTCTCCGATTGAAGTGCATGATATGTTTAGTCAGTATACACCAGAAATGCAGAGAAAGGTATTACAGGTTATGGTTGAGTATTTACAGGATGAATGCATGAAAAGGTTTGTTGTCCTGCTGATTTGATGACAATTTATAAAAGAGCATTTTCATCTGACACAGGAACAAATGCTTTTTCCCTTGATTTGGCTCTGTTGCTTAATAAACGTATAGATGTAGAGTCCCCTACGTTGCAATTAACTATGAGGGAGGTGCCTCCCACGTTTGTCCCGAAAGGAGAGGTTGCCGCTGATGGAGCGACTCCAGCGTGAATGATAGAAGCCCTTTATATTGCACAATTTGTACATGTTCTCTTTCTAGGCAAGAAGTGAACACTATAAAGAAGACGGTCCCTGAAATTAGGAAAACTCCTGTGGGTTTCTACAAGGAAATTGAATGTGTTTTGAATTCATCTGTTTTTACACTGAGTGACATTGATTTATTGTTCCCTGTGATACTTACTGTGGACATATGGAAACAGATCAAAAGTATAAATGATGTGCCGTTGTAAGGCGATACCCAGGAAACTTTGATCAGAGTTTATAGTGAGAGAAAGTCGGGGGAGAAACCTCTGCAAGTCATCTTAACTCTGCCTTCACGAATAGTGGAGAAATTGAAAACTTTAGTTCCTGAGAAGAGAATAGTTTGGGACAAATTGACTGCTTGTCTACAAGGCAAATCGGAAGGAGCTATGGATTTATCTAACCGGTTTGAAGACGTATTTGCAGATTTTAGTGGTCAAGATCTAATTACCGAACCTGGAAAGAGATTGTTTGTTGATAAGTTTGTGTGAGGATTGTCACCAGAAATTCAGACATTGATAATGACATCTGAAAGTGCATGGCAAGCAAAATCATAAAGTGAAGTATTACATTTGGCCCAATATTATGAGAACCAAGTAAATTCAGAAAAGGATAAGGAAATAAGAAAGAAAGGAGATTTGAAAACCAGAGTGTTACTGCAGCAGGTAGACAAAAATAATAGAGGTGGCGGAAATGCACTGCCTAGAGTCCAATTTGCATTATCATCCAACATGCAAGGGGGTCCAATAGGTATACACCAATGTGCCTATTGTAGACAAGAAGGCCATTGGCGAGCGCAATGCCCACAATTACAGAATAGGAATGGGACTATGTCAAGAAGACCGTTTAGAGGTCGGCCAGAATAGAAACCAGATACAGCCACAATTTCAGGATAATCAGGTTAATCAGAATCAACAACAAAACGCCATGAATGGTGGAAATGTTTTTGATAATCCCTCCAATGCATATTACTCTGGAGACTTTACATCTGATGATGTACTGTTCCCCTAGGACAGCCCGAAACAGGGTTTGGAACCAGTGCCTATTCCCGTTGACCAGAATGGGCCCTACGTAGAAATGAAGGTTGGGAATAGGGAGCACATTTTTCTAGTGAACACAGATGCACAGAAATGTTCAATCAATCATCAGCGGGTTTCAAATATACCACTGTCAGGGCATAGAAATGTCTCAGTAGGGTTCTCCGGTACGCCAGTAATTAGTCCAGTTTCACAACCAGTGGCAATCAAACTGGGTCCATTTAATGAATCTTGTCCGTTCCTTTTGACTACAAATTGCAGCGAAAATTTGTTGGGATTGAATCTATTGAAGACATTTAATGCGGCAATTTATTGTTCTTCTGATGGAGTATATTTGACAATTTTGTCACAACAAACTCCTGTATCGCAATTTGTATCTATGTCATTGCCGACTGAATTGAGGGAAGTGCCGGCTTGTATATGGGCAGTGAACGATAATGATGTAGGATGCTTGAAAGTAGAACCAGTAAAAATTATTTTGAAGGAAGGAATTAATTTTCCGCATATTCCGCAATACAAAATTTCAAGTGAAGGAGAAAGAGCGCTGAAATACATTGTATCAGATTTAATTGCTAGAAATGTAATGGAAGAGATTTCTGGTAGTAGTTGCAATAGCCCGATTCTTCCAATTTACAAGAAAGGTGGGAATGAAATCCCTTACCATTTTATAATTGATTTGCGTGCAGTGAACAAAGTAGTAGATCCCCAATTCCCATTAGTCCCCGATGTGAACACGATTTTAACTATGATTCCAGCTTCTGCATCACACTTCAGCGTCATTGACTTGAAAAATGCGTTCTTTAGTATTCCCGTTCATCCAGACAGCAGATATCTATTTGCATTTACATTAGGAGGGCGCTCATTTACATTTACACATATTCCACAAGGTTACTCTGAAAGTCCAAGTATTTACAGTAGAGCATTAAAGGAACAGCTAGATATGATTGAATTACCAGCAGGGTGCATATTATTGCAGTATATTGACGATCTGCTTATAGCAGCAGATTCAGAGGACATTTGCAAAGAAGGAACTGTTGCGTTAGTGACACATTTAGCGGCACACAGTCATAAGACATCATTGAAGAAATTCCAGTATTGTCAAGAGGAGGTGGCCTATTTGGGCTACCTCCTAGCGAAGGAGGGAAAAAGGTTGACACCAGACCACATAGAAAGCATCTCTGATATGCCTATTCCAAAAACGCAAAAGGAAGACAGGGCTTTAATTGGCATGGCTTCATATTGTAGGCAGTCTGTTGCTAATTTTGAAAAAAAAGTCAACATTTCTTTTCCGAATGTTTTATTTTTTTATTTATATGTTATTTTTGGGTTCCACAACTAAATAAAATGGGTAAAACAAAAGAAAATTAGAAAAAGGGGGTTGGGTGGGAACCCCCCATTTCAAACAATTTTTTTTTTAAAATGACATTCGAAATCTTTTTTTTTTACTTTTTTTTTGACATTATGACTTTTGACGTAATGTAATTCCGTAATATCACTATAAACCCTAATTTTTCTATGATTGTGAAACCCATAGTGGCATTGACAAAGAAGGATGTTACTTTACCTTTGCCATGGAGTATGGAGTGTCAAGAAGCTTTTGACCTGCTCAAAGCTGCGTTATGCTCAACTCCAGTTTTGGGCACGCCAAATTATGAGAAGTGTTTTATGTTATTTGTACATGAAAATGATGGATGTGCTTTGGCTGTTTTGACTCAGGAACACGGGGCAGAAATAGACCATGCGGTTATTTCTCTTCCACACTGGATCATGTTGCATGTTCTTTGCCATGTTGCTTGTGAGCTGTTGCTGCAGCTGCAGCGTCAGTAAAACAAACCGAGGGGATGGTTTTAGGTCACTCTTTAACTGTGATGTTACCCCACTCAGTAGACATTCTTATAAACAGAACGCATATCCAACATTTTACATCTGCACGATTAACGAGATATGAAATAATTCTATTTGCACCGCATATTCAAATTAAGAGATGTTGTGCTTTAAATCTGGCTGAGTTATTGCCCCCTCCCAGTAAAAAAGGGAGTGAGAAACGATTATCACATGATTGCTTAATTATTACTTAGCAAGAGACAAAAGGAAGAATTGATTTAACTGATATACCCCTGAAAGAGCTAGATGGAGAACTGTTCTGGGTTGGCTCTTGTTTTAAATTGCCGAATGTCACATCAACTGCTGCTTACTCCATTCCTACACTGAAAACCATTGTAGAGAGCAAACAAATCCCACATAACTCAGCACAAGCTGTGGAAATAATAGCGTTAACCAGAGCATGTGAAATTTCTGAATACCTTAGTGTGAACATTTACACTGATAGTCAATATTCTTTTGGTGTGGTCCACAATTTTGGTCGATTATGGGCTAAAAGGGGCTTTCTGACATCACATGGAACTAAGATTTAACATTGCACTTTGATAGTGAGATTGTTGTCAGCACTTTCCCTTCCCAAGCAGTTAGCAATAATGAAATGCAACGCACATCAGAAAATAACGTGTAATGTAGAAAAGGGAAACGCATTTGCAGACCGAATTGCAAAACAAACTGCCACTGATTTTCACACAAAAACGTATGTTGAGACACCACAGAGAGTGTCCTGCATGATAGAGGATGGAATTGAGACAGTCAAAGAGATACAAGCAGAAGCCACTCCTGAGGAAATAAAACAATGGTCTGAGGGTCCAGCAGAATTAGATCACGAGGGTTGTTGGGTGGACAAAGAAAATAATAAATGGATGTTGCCAAATGCATATGTTATGGCAATGGTTACCATGGCCCATAGTCCAACACATATATGTGCGAAAAAGATGTCTCAGCACCTAGATTCTGTATGGTACAACGGCAACATTAGGAAGACTGCCGAGATATTTGTTCAGAATTGCATGACTTGCTTACAGCATAACATTGGAAAAGGGACAGTAACACCAGTAGGAAGTTTTGGTCCTCCCTCTATGCCATTTGAGGTCATCCATTTTGACTTCATAGAAATCGAAAGATGCCACAACTATAAATATGTCCTTGTAGTGGTCTGTGCATTTAGTAAATGGGTGGAGGCCTACCCCCTGAAAGATTGTTCAGCTATGTCAACAGCGAAATCCATGTGAAAGGAATACTTTCCCAGATTCAGGGTGCCCCGTGTCATATGGACAGATAATGGCCCACATTTTATAGCAGCCGTGATATTACAAATTTGTGCAGGTCTCCGAATCGATAAACGATTCCATTCAGCTAGAGACCCAATGAGCGGCGATTTGGTAGAACGCCAAAACGGTATCTTGAAAAATAAATTGGCCAAGATATGTGGCGAAAGTTATTTGAAATGGCCCGATGCATTGCCACTGGCTTTATTGTGTATGTGCACGTCTGTGCAGGCGAGCGAGGACTGGTCTCTCACCATACGAAATAGTTATGGCGAGACCAGCCAATGTCTGGAATATGCCATGTCCGAGAAAATTGAAGGATGTTGAATATCTGTTACTCGCTGACTATTGTAGACAGTTGACTCAAAACTTGCATTTGATTCATCAGCAGGTGCAGGAGGCTCCTCCTGTCAGATATACGGGCCTAGGACATTGTCTGCAACCTGGCGAGTGGGCTCTCGTGAAAAACTCTGAAATAAAATCTTCGCTTGCACCGCGTTTGAAGGGACCGTACCAGGTGCTTCTGGCCACGCAGACTGCAGTCCGAGTGAATGGTCGAAAGCACTGGATCCACGCAACACACACAAAGAGAATGCTGTTTCCTTTGCCACATGAGAAAGAGCCCGATAATCCTGACGTGCAGAGAAAACCAGCCCTAAGGGACCACACAGACATCGCTGAAATTCAGCCGGAATGCTTCCTAAGCCCGAGAAGGGGCCTGGGGAGATTGCAACAAAGATTGAAACATCAGCTTTACCTCAACTTTGCTCATCCACTGAATCATCATCACTAATTGCTTCGTCGGTTGGCACTGTTTTTGCATCTGCTGGAAACAACGACAGTGAATTGTTCATCGATCACACTGTACCTGGCGCTTTAAGGTACAATCTGCGTCCACGAAATCAGAAGTAATCAGCAGCCTATGTTTCTAGCTCACGGATGAAGCTGGAAACGGAGGCCTCGGGAAAGGGAGTGTATGAGCTGTATCGAATGAGAGCTCTGACACGCGATTTCCCAGTGCTATCTATGAAAGTGAAGGGCTTTGCAACCTAGCATGAACAAGCAGGGGCAAAAGGTACCGACACTATGAAAAATTGAAATTGATACTTGCTTCTGCCTTTTTGGAGCTGTTGAGGTAAACACCAGCTTGCTGCCATCTTAAGCAGGCTGAACCTGAACCGACAATACTTGTTTGGACCTTTGCTGACGACACGTGTGTTGCCGTGCAGAACTTTTCTGACGGACACTGAGAAACTTTTCTTGAAATAACCTTTATATATTATGCCTGTATTCGCTCCTGCTGCCGCCTGCACCGATGCTGCCATTGATAGAACAATAGACATTAACATTGAACCTGCTCCAAAAAAAACTTGGTCTACAAAGACTATCCTGCTCCTAATCGTTATATCTATCTGTATCGTATCTGTACAAATCCCAATGTTTTGGTACTTGGAAAACATGCATCCCATGAACTCGATATTGCCAACTGTCAATGCTCCCACTATGAATACCCCAGCATATGTGCTTTCTTACACTCTCCTGTCACGAGATGTGAAACACAGAAAAGGTTATGATAACAATACACTATTGTTAATTATGAAAATGACCTATGCTATCTTGGATAGATCAACTTGCTGGGTGTGCTCACATTTACCACAGCACGGGGAAAGAGGAATGGGTTGGTATATACATCCTCTACCCCTTAGTACTGCCTGTTATGCCTCATTAACAGCACTATTTTTTGGAAGATGGAATGATAGTGTCACTAAAAACTTTGATGGAATGAACATAAATTAATTAGAACGATTGGTATTAGCACCGCTGGGTTGTTCCGTATTTACAAGTAAGAGTAAAATGAACATTGTATCGACCAGTCCCATTGATAGACTATCTAGGCCTTACCAGTCCCTAATTACTTTCAAAATGGCGCCAGTTGGTAACAAGGATGCCATGTCCCCCTCCTATACTATTAATCATAGTCCACATTCTGTTCCATTTTGTTTACAGAAAAAGGGTACCGACCCGGTGGGAACATTTACCAGATGCATGAATACTGCTGTACTTGAGCACGAAGAAAAACCATTATATATAGGAGGTGCTGTCTATTGTGTGTGTGGAAATCAAACTTATCCATGCTTACCTAGAAATTGGGAAGGTGCTTGTTACTTGGGGATATTATTACTTGCTGTATTCCTCACCAAAACTTCTAAAATAGCAAAAATATTCAGATCTCGGCCACAACGAGATGACACTGCTGGGCAACTTTTTGGAGACATAGCAACATCTTTTATACCTTTCTGGGCACAAGCAATGATCTCATGGAATATTATAAAACTGTCCCAGGTGTTAGAAAAGACAATTAATGGAACCACTGACATAATTTACAACATGAAACTGGAACAAAAAGCAATCAGGCTAGTTGCACTTCAAAATAGAATGGTTCTTGAGATTATTTTGGCTGACTGTGGGGGTGTATGCAAACGCTGCATATTTGTAAGTGACTCCTCCCCTACAATATTTGAAGCAATTTAGAAATTGCAAGTCCTAACTTCTGAAATTCATATTCCCACAGGTGGTTGGAGTCTAAATTTAAGTTCATGGTTCTGGGAACTGTTACGATCCTGGGGATGGAAACTAACTGCAATCTTTGTTATGACATTTGGTATCCTCATATTCTGCTGTTGCTGCATACAATGTTTGCCAGCCATTTGCTTCACCATTACAAGTGAATGTGTACAGACAATTAGTGAAAGAATGGTGAAGCCTACTCCTCATATGATAAATGGGGGTCTCAAACATGAAGATGAAATAATCAAATAGTTTATGTCAATCAATATTTCTGATGATGATGGTGATAGTGACATGGGTAGTTCGGAAAGCGACACATGGTCTGATGAAGACGCAATGTATGGATGATGATGCTATTGGCTTAAGGCCAAAAGGAGGCTTTGTTATACTGTAAATGAAATTGCATAGCCCGAATGGGATGAATAGTATGTTGGCCAGAACCAAATCGCATCATATGACAAACATTGCAAACTGTGACCATTGGGAGTCCATTTTGTAAATGCTGGCTATTTTGTTTTTATAGCGCTTTGCAAATATATTACATGTTTCAAATCCACACACGGTGCGAGGCCACAGTTTGATCTCTGAAATGCTAACGTAGACAGGAATGTAGAGCCGTACAGAAATACATTGTTTTCCTCTCACCGAGGCCTTGAAGCTGTGCTCAGAGCCGCACCTAATCAGTAGCCCAGGTACTGGTTTGTCTGGCAAGCGCTGTTGTAAAAGGCAGTTAAAGGTGAATTATATACAACTAACGGTGCTCCTTCACGGAGGATGGTATTTTCTCTGCCTCAGAACTGACTGACCCTTAGCTCATGAGCCACAACGACCAGATAACGTTGGTTGGAATGTCTCCCTGCCAAGAACATGATATCCTCTCCTGCGCCAGTGCCCCGTGTTCCCTTTAATAGAAAACTGTCTCTGCAGCCTCTGCTAGAATACTAATGTTTAGACTGAATGAAGACTTGTCATAACTGTCAATTACTGAACCCTAGCTTGTTCGTCATGTATAAGGGTGGGCCGAATGGTATTGTAAAGGATGATGCATTATGTATATATAGATGACTGCTTTAACGCTGCTCGCTCTCTCTCTTCTCACGGTGTCTGGGAACACACGTGGTGGGGCGTTGAGACCCGGTCGGCCGACTGAGATACTTTGACTAATAAACCAGACCTGTTTGGAATTCGAGCCTCACGACTGGCGTGTCATTTATTACATGGTTATTCTGCCTTTATTCCGTATATGGACTAACATTGAGGTTCTCAGTAAATATAGTATGTACAAAGAATATGCTTGCTTTATTGAAATGAGAACCCCGCGATCCTCCTATCGACTCTCCTTTCTCTGCGAGAAGGCTCATTCACTGTTTATCAGATTTAAACTTAATCAATTCCATAGCAACAAACAAATGAAATATTGGGATTCTAAACCTACTATAAAGTCTTCTGGCACCTGTCGTTTTGTTTGTGTATTAGTCAACCTGAAACTTTGAAACATCTTGTTACTGTGTGTTCACATTTTGAATCTGCCAGAATGTTAGCCTTTGGCAAATTTAACATTGGGAGACCAATTTCTCTAGGGGCTTTCTTTTGATACGATGTATGTGAGGTGAGAACACTTTGCTAGTCCTTTCACTCACATGTCTCTTGAGTGTAATTAATGATTAATATCTCCCATTGGTGAGTGTTTAGCACCGTGGCCACTGACTGGTTCAGATTGCTGCTTTTGCTACTATTGTAGTGAAGCCATAGATGTGCTATAAACTGGGCACCTAATGGATCTTAAATCTAGATCTTCACGTAAGACCAATGGAGGAGTTTGTTTCTCACAAAGTTTATCTGTATGACATATTTTAATTTTGTATATACTTATAGGTACCCATGCTCGAAAGTTTGATTTTATCGCTCACTATTTTGAATTGCACATTTGCTATTTTGCACAAGTACTGGAGGAGATTGTGACCTATATGTGCGTTTTAAGATTCCAATTGTTAGAATTGACTGTAATGTACGTAATAACATATTGATTTTATACAACGTTTATAAAGATTTTTATATAAACCAGGCACAATTTTTTTTTTTAAATGCTCTTTAGGAACCTTCGGCCGGAGTTGTGTGCTCAAAACTAAACTGCTAACACCTCTTAATTCAAGATGACCAAAAGCAGATCCTTCTGTATATGCTTGCTCTGCCTCTGTCGCTGTCCAGCTTGCAAATACATATATATGTGTATGTTTGTATTCAGTGTCATATGGTATGGTATGCCATGGTATGGTAGGGTAATGTTGGGGAGGCTTGTAAATCACTCATCCCTCAATGGCATCTTGGCACTGCTGCTGACCAGAATAAAGAGGGAAGGGCAGAGTGGGTCTCCAAGATAGCGACATCAGGGGTTAACGGATTATGTAGACAAGGGATACAGGGGGACACAAGCAGGACATGCAGGTCAGGGAGAGAAAGGTGGTCCTGCTCTTTTTCGGGGAAGCTCCATAGACTATCTGTCTATGAATTGTTCTTTAAAAGTGCTGAGCCACCAGCCATTTTCGCAACTGCAGGGCAGGGAAGGTGGATCTTTTGGTTTCCTTCCAGTTGTGCTGCTCTTCAGCCTTTCTCTGATGCAGCACATGGCAGTTCCAAAGGTTCTTTTGGATTGTAACACATAATTAGGTACTTTATTGATGCACATCCTGCCCTTAATCTGCTTAGATGTCCCATGCCCAATCCCATAACACATGCTTCTATATCAGATGACAGAGTGCTTCACTTCATTCTGAGAGATTCCTTTAACTTCTCGCAAGGCTACAAGGCACAGCCAGAAACCACTGAACCTTCTTGGCATTTTTTGGTGTTGTCACTCCCTAATTGCTTCAGACTGTAAATGGGTCTGCCCTGAAACCAGTAGGTAGTCGATGTTTGGCACTTCCTTTGCCTTATGTACCCATGACGACTTACACATCTCTAATTGGTTTCTAACTAAAAGGTTTCCCTTATTCAGAATAAGCAGCAGCCGGAGATCAGATCACCGGGGAAATGGAGAATGAAAGTCAGATGATGGTGCTATCAAAAAAATCCAATGGAAGTATGTTACTTTAAGGGGCAGTTCACTCAAACATTTTATTGTTTAAAAAGATGGACCATAATCAAACATATATATAAAAAATATATTTTTTTAAAAGTTACTATGTAAACTTTTTGGGAAATGAGGCTCAAAGTTTTGATATTGGGGCATCCATTTTGTGAAATGAAGCAGGCTCCTCTTGTCATGTTAAATTCTGCTCTCGCTGCACTAATCAAGCAAAAGCCCCTTACTGGGAGATTTTGCTTACTGCTGCCAGAGAGCAGAACTTAACGCAAAGAGAGGAGGCTGTCACAGTGTTCATAATTGCCTTTACTTTCTTTTTATGTTTACTGTGCTCCTTTGGTCCAGGGGAGCACAGAACACGTAAAATGAAAGGCACAGCCATTATAAATACTTTGCCAGCTGTCGACGGAGTCTTCATAATTGCTGTGACTTAAGTTTCACGAGCACAGGAAACTTAAAAAAAAAGTCATTGTAATTATGAATACTGTGCTGACAGCCAGCAAAGTATTCATAATTGCTGTGACTTTCGTTTTAAGTTTCCAGAGCCCGGAAAACTTAAAATGAAAGTTCCACCTATTACCAGCCCCTGTCCCAGGGGCCAACACTGTCACCGAGCCCCACTGTGTCTGGCTCAGCTCAACTTCACTCAGTCCTGCCGAGTTGACAGTTCAGTACACGCACACAGCAAGTTTCCACCCTCATCCCACCCCTCTGCCCACCCTCTTGTCCCCCTCTCTCCCGCGCCCCCTGTTTGGTTTTACCCAGTGGGTTACTAGGCTGACAAAGTGTGTCCAGCAATACACTGTTTGTAGCAGCTGACGGCCCCCCTGGTGACTCCACCATCCACTTCCAGGTTCAGGCAGGGGACTTCCCCACAGCAACCATAGAAAGAGTTCTTACGAGTGAGGACTTGCTAAAGTTCTGATCGAGGTGTAATGCACGCTATTTCGACATGGGTAGCAAAGGATCCAGGAGCACCAAATGACGTGGAATGCAGAGGCATGTGGCCTAGAAACTGATGAAGATGGCAGGACCTAGTGTCCTAAGGATGGATCTTTGGGAACAAATAACAATAGGGGTAGTGGATAGTCCCTAGCACAAAGACTGATGCTGGGACAACCATATCACCACACAAATAAGTGCTGCAAGAGGGTGTTACAAAAAGAGGGGAACAGTATGCCTTGTAGGCAGCTCAGTATAACATTCGAATGGGCAATGGTCCAAGGCTTAAAGCCCAGAGGATTTGGTGAACCATGAAGGCTTAATTCAATTACAATATATGGAAAGGAGTATCAAAAGCAAGCTTAGAAACCAGGCAGAGTCCTCATTACATGATGCAGTGATGTGTCCAAGATATGTGATAAGAAGAAATAGGAGGCACGCAAGAAGTACTCTGCCAGTAATGCCTCAATGGAGTGCATGAATGGGGCCCAAGGAACCAAACACAAGGAATGATCTCCAACCTGAAACTAAATCACAATCTGTAGCTGAGATCAACCAATGCCATGAACAAGAAGAAACCCTGCCATCAGTAGAGACAGATAGACAACAGCATATGTTGGCAGTGAACCCTGATAGCACAGCCACTAGTAACATCCAGACAAGTGTGAGCCTACCCCCATCAACCCAGTGGTTAATATCAAGCTCACATGGAGGCTAAGGTATTGGGGAGCTCTGGCCCAAGCATTGCAGCAGTGCTAACTCAATTCAATGTCATCAAAATGGGAAACTATGTATAAATAAATGTGGTAACAGAAGGCAGGGTGAGTATGCTTCAGGTGAAGCTCCTTCGGTGCATTATAGGAGTTGGGAAGATGCTGCGGCTGCTGGCGCGAGGTGGAGCCACTAAGTCGAACTGGTTGCTTGAGATTGGCTCTCAAGGACGTCATTTCACCAAAATGCCAGGGGTAGTGGAAGTGACATCACACGGCCCTTGACCTCTGATGACATCACAAGACGTGACTGACAGAGAATGGGGTCGCTTAATTTGCGCTACTTTTAGAAATGCTCAGGCCACCTTATTCTCAAAGGCGATCTGTGCATTTCAGGATGAGTTGGACAGGAGTGCAAAGATACGCTGTCCAGCCCCCTTGAATACATTATTGTTAGGAGTGTGCTACCTGCACTAATGTATGACAGCCTCCCAGCAAACAAGTGGTTGCTGGCAGGGCATTTCCCTGCTAAAGAGCTCATCTCAGTGAAATGCTCGACAATAAAAAAGAAAGTGTTTCAAACCCTGTTGGCTGGATGGAAATGCAATTGTGACACCTGCGGTTTAAACCGTGGCTGTCACACTTAAAGAGAAGATTCTTACAGGGTCAGAAGGTACCCTTCCATGAGTAGCGCCTCTTCCTAACAGACACAGGTAGATAGATGTTCCTTATTTCTGCTCATCTAAAAGCGCATCCCTTTTGTGAATCGGATACGTTTTCAAATGCGCGGACGTGGCCCCTGATCTGCGCACATTAGCAAAGGGATGTAAAAAGCCATCAGAATGAGAGGTGCTTCCCCGATTGGGCTGCTCCTTTTTGTGGCTCAAGCGTTAAAATGCGCTACTGCATTTCATCACTTAACAGCAACGGCTCTGCATAATTTTCTTTTCCTTTCAGTTAACTCCCTTATAAATCCCGTCTTCTCCTGAATCAGAGTTTAGAGTTTCACTCTCATTGTTCAGGGTCATAAGCGAATAACTATGTATAAACTATATTTTAACAACTCCCAATTTCTGGGAATCAGGCGTTATTTGATGAAGTGTGGGTACATTTGAAATCACAGGCGTGTACATGTATATTTCACGCATCTGGACTCCCTCAGTCATGTAAACTCGTTGAGGTATTAATAAGTAACACTCTGAGATTAGCAGATCTGTAAAGCGATAGGCGCGGTTTTACAGCACAAATACGCAGGAAGTATATTGGACTTGACATCAGAAGCAGAACCTGTCAGCACATTTTAACAAGGTATATTTATATCTGCCCTTCACTTGAAACCTTGCCCTGTAATTAGTTGCGGGTGACGGATGTCTTCTGGAGGACCTCTGAAGACTTAATCGGCATATTATCAAGACATGTGAATCACCCAGGCCAAGTGTACGTCATGTCACTCGCAAAGCAGCAGTAGAAGCAGGAAGCACTCGGTCCCGCTTTCAGAACTTCCCTTTTAATGTGTGTTTTTAAAAAGAGGATATCTGACTTGAATGATTAAAGAAGCACATCTATCAGGTTGTCCTGTGCCAGGCTTGACAGTTCATTCAGCCCCATATTTAGTTTCTTTGCATTCTGGGAAGTGTAGTTTTGCATTTCCTATTCTGAATGCAGACCTACTTTGAGAAGTAGAGGCTGAAAATCCAGACGTTTGCATAAGCTAATTGCAGGGCTATCTCTGGCGCTAAAAGCAATAATGTTGGTTTTGCAGAAATCATCACTTTGTTATTATCTAATCACTTTTGTTAATCATAGATGTAGTTGGGGCAGCTGGGCATCCTTTCTCTGCCCCCTAAAAAAGCCCATTCCGAAGTAAGGTGCCCCTATAAATCCATGCAACTGGGATAATGTTTTTCTAATCCTGGACCTTTATATCACAAACTAAAACATCATTCTGGGATTTAAACTTTTGATTAAGCCCGGTTACACAAATTGGACTGCGGTTTTCTTTCCATGCACTACTGTTTCCTTCTTTAAATGTCTTCTTCTGGTCTTCAAATCCACCCACAGGTTCGCTGGGGCCACAACCCCTGCTTGACAGACTCCATCTTGCATTACTCTCGCACCCAGACACTTTAAAAAGGGAGCTCCTGTCTTAAAGGACCCTTGACAACATGGAATGGCATATCCACCCCCACTGATACCGGTCCAATTCTAACTTACAATTTTTATTCATATTTTCGGTTACTTACTAGTGTTTGGCTGTGCAGCCCCCTTTTCATGTGACTAGTCCTCACCTCGATTCCGGGTACAAGTAACTTATTCATTAGCAATGCTCAATGATTACAAAACAGCCATCAAATGGACTGTGATATGTTCTCTGACTCATAAATAAAAATGAAAATAAAATAAATAAACACATGGCCAGCGACCAGGTGCACATTTACGCTTTCTGCGGCCTTAGGCCCAAATAAGTGCATGCACCCCCCATCTTTACTCCACCTCTGCCAGACTCTGCACCTTCCCCAGATACCCCCTTCAACAAACTGTCAGCTTTGTCCAAACTACGCTCCTTCACACCCATTTTGGCTCCATAACATTATAAAGACATTTTTAAGGTTGCTGGGATCAGAAAGTTATTGCTTCCTCTCTATTAATTCAAGCCTGTCATCTTCTATGTTATGTTAGTTGAAAGAGTTTTTTCAGACCTCTGCTGTCCAAGATTTGGAGAAGGCAGTGTGTTCTTCAATTGAATGCACTAGAGGTCATTGTTGCGGCTAATTGTCTTCTTTCGGTTAAGTTTGAAAACAATGTGTTAGAGGAAGTGATAAGTGTGTGCCAAACGGACACAAGTGAGAGAAGGTTGGAATGAGGAATTTTGCTTCAATGCTAATATCTGGTTTCTCTCACAAATTGCCTGCTGTCACTGTATGATAATTACTAAACTGGACTGTAATATTAATGCAACATAACTACATTTCTACATCTGGTCATGTCAAATGCTAAAGTTTACATAGGAAATATATACCAGTGGTACAGGCACATCTTAGAAAAATGTTGATTAAATATAACTCAACCCCCTTCTCATAGTTACAGCTATGGTATTAGCAGGGGGTAAAATGGGAATAAGGCAAGTTACGTGCTGCAGCCGATGTACCTCCAATCCCTTGGGCTGGAATGCCATTAAAATATGGCAAAATCACAAGTGAAATTTATAAACTCTACCTGGGCATAAATACCTCAACCGAGTAAAGACAGTTGGAGACGGTTCTTGGAATCTTTGGCTGTGCATTCTCACTGTGTAGTTATGGATAAGGGTGACCCTGAACATTCTTGTGTGGGAAGCAACAGCATTCCTCGTAGATGCACAATGCAGGCACATTTTGTTGCAAATGAAATGGTACATATTGTTTACATCATTGCCGTTTGTACAATTGCTCAAAATACTGTGAAGGCATCATGAAGTACGACACAGACAACAGACTTAAAATTCAAACAAGAGATCATTATTAACTTAAATGTCAGGATGGAGTAACGCCTAACTTGCCCTATGCTAGGGTGGGATTTATCTACTTAAAGAAACTAAGGAAATTCTGAGTCAAAGAGTTCAACTTAAAAGTCTGTCTGTGTCCAAATCCTATCCTAGCCCTCACAACTACAATTAACCAATGTGTAGGGATGTCAAGGTCAAAGAAAATAGTGTTCGACTTAAAGTTCTTCTGAGCTTCTTCCAGCTCACAACTTACTTTCAGCTCCCCTTCCCCAAGTACAAGAGAGTTCAGAGAAAAAGTTGTACCTTCTCCCAGTTCAGGTCAGCACAGTTCCGAACCAATTCTTGGGGTTCCCTTCCCCAAGGTTCAAGTAACACAATCCAAAAAGCAAAAGGGGTATTGAGACTCCTCTCTTCAGATAACAAAGGTGGTTCTTGTAAGACTCAGGGTTCCCTTTCACAAGACTTCAATTCTGCTGCCTATACTTGTTATAGTCTTTTCAATGGAAAAAGTCTTAGCAAAACACTGGGTCAACCTGGCCTTCTTTCTGGCCCACTTTGCCATCTTGGATGCAGTGGTTTCCTTATGCTGTGCTTCAGAGTTCTTATGCTCTACCATGCAGGGGTCTGTGGTCTAGGCGCAGTGGTTGTACCACATGGTCCACCCATTGCAGGTCATACAACCAGGGGCCCAGGAATGCTTGGAACACACACAAAGGTTTACTTGGCACTGGCTCCTGTGCACCAAGTCACTTTCACGTGGCTCCTTTTGTTGGCCTCTTGGCTTTGGGGCTAATCTGACACTTCCTTGACTTCTCCTTATTAGCATTGTGGCTCTGCCACCATGTGTTCCTCACCCCCTTGTCAAGTTATGGCTTTGCCCCTTTTATGGGCCTCTTGGTTTTAGGGATTTTCTGACGCTTCCTTGGCTTCTCCTTATGAGCCTTTTGGCCTTGGCACCATGTGTTCCTCACACCCTGTCAGAAAAAGGGGGATACCAGGTCTCGCCCAGCTTACCCTTAGTCCTCTTCCTCCTCCTTCTAACATGTTTAGACTTCCAATATTTCCTGTCATTTTCTTGGTCAATGGAACATGGGGAACAATATTCTATAATCACTTCTGGAATAGGGTTTTCTTCCTGACCGGATAATATGGGATACTGCGTCTCACCTGAGTATGTCTCACTCCCAATACCCAAGGGCCCTCCACCCAGGTAATCCTCCCTCATTTTTCTGCTTTCAGGGTTGGGATCCAAAAGCGACGGCCTTTCCCTGGCCACCTGTGTAGAAGGTCTCAAGAGAATGGAAGTGAGAATACCCTCAGGTTTCTCACAATACCCAAAACTCCAAGAGTAAAATTGAGCAATGGAGCAGGGCGTTCCAGCACAATATTTCCTTTGTGGTGTGGTTTAGGCTATGGGTCTTGCCAGCTTGCGTTTAAGGTCCTTTAAAATGTTTGTTAACTACGTAGAGTTGGTTGAACTGTACAATACATAGGAACATTTTGAGATGTGTGGGTGTAGATTATCGATGTCCTGCTATCGTTTGAAGTACTGTTTCTCAGTAAAAGTCCTAACCCGTCTATTGCTTTTGGGTATCCTCTTTAGAGTACAAAATCTGCACGTACAGAGAGGCGCTTTCCAATTGAATGTCTTTCGATCGTAAACTGCAAGGTTCAGAAACTGGTGACATAGCCTCGAAGACTGCAACTTAGAATTGTATTGAAGCAGCCCCTACACTACGCTACCCACGGACCAATAATAGGCCGTTTGTGAGATTGGAGACAATATAAATGGCACTGAACAGTGTGAGGCTGTCCCATTTTGGTTAACATGGATGCTAATTACAGACAGTAGAAAACGACTATAAAAACAAAACCAGGTCATTATCGTCTGCCTACAGTAATTGGTTGTGAACAGGAGGATTTATCTATATGCTTAACTAAAGCGGTTGTGTTCTTGGTCCTGAAGAGTGTAACACATGAAATGCCACTGAAACCAGTTGACCCTTACCACGGATATCCTTTTGAGTAATCTCCATAAGGACACCTATCAGGAAATCAAATACATTCCTTTCTTTTTAACGTGTCGCTTTTTACTTTTATTTTTACTTTTGAAAGAACGTAAAAGCTGAATTATTTGAAATCACATGCTAGTCATACTGGGGTGGGGTGGATTAAAACTTAAAATCCCCTCCGCAAATGCTGATGTGACTCTTTTAGGGAAATTGATTTGTATCTTTTACCTTTGTACTATGCTCTGACACTTTATGTGCATCTCAGAAGTGATTGCCTTCCGGCTAGTAATTGGTTCCTGTAAGCAAAAACAGTGAGTTTGATTCTTGGTGAATTAATAGTGGTAGTTTAGTGGAGTTGTAAGTCACAAAATTAGTTACTGCAAGTAAATTAAGAACACCAGTCACGAAACAAATATATAACAAGAGTTTATTATCGCTTCAAGCAGTCTCAGGTTCAGCTATGTCTGCACACAGTCATAGAGAAACTGGGCAATTTACATGGCTGCCAATTAGCCTCTTTATATAGTTTACATTTACAATTACAGATAGTTTATGACCTGCGTAATGTGGGCATTATCTATGGCAACACATAGATCCTCGCTCTACGTCATGTCTATACAATTTATTGTCTCAGAGCAGCAAGGTTCACCCTATTCCCAACACAAGCCGACATTCCTGCCCTATCTTTATCTGTTGCTGTCTTTGACCAAAAGGTCGTTTTGCATTTCGGCTCAGTAACTCAATTATCTCTCCCTTCCTAGAATGTGCATGGTATATCATGTTTTCTAAAGATTAAGAGCTTTAGAAAGCAGGAGACAGGAAGACACATAAACTACCTTTTATCTCATTCCGTACCTGCATGTTCAAGGCTTGTGGCTAGTAAATTCCATTAGCTAAGCATTCCTTGCAGAAACACATTCACCACCCTTTAAGGCTGCAATCATTTTCTGCATCCAACACGAAAACCCAGAAAGTGAGCAAAGAAATCAAAATGGAGTCTGAAGAGCGCACTTCAATGTGTGTGCTTAGGCTAACACAGAATAACACAGAATTGGTGCATTTTTACAAACCCTACTTAGCCTAAGCTAACACATTGAAATCATACATCCTCATCATCACGTATATCGATAGCCATACATTGTCTAATCTCTACATCCTGCATGATCAAGACATTAGTCACACCAATAGAAGGGTAAGGTACAGGCTTCAACTTCGCCAGAGCTCCAGAGCAGCAGTTACCTAGTATAGAACCTAAAACTGGTAAACACTGTCTATAGCAGCAACAAAACAAAATACCTCCAACGAAAATGGCAAGTGTAGAGAATATCTTCCAACCCCATGTTCTAAACAGATTCCAAGCCCATGTCCCAATGTCCCAATCCCCTTCATCAACATGGATTTCAGAACCCAATGTATGCAATCTTTTGATAGCTTGAAATACAGTAAGGGAGGAGTCAGTAATATACACGCAACATGCTGACCCAACCATTTTGCAAACTCCTCCACGTTCAGCTAACATGACATCTAAGACCATTCTATTCTGAAGAGCAACTAGTCTAATAGCACTTAGTTCTAACGTCATATTAAACATTATGTCAGTAGTTTCATTAATGGTATGATAATTTAGGGGTGTGGCTAAGCAGCCATGTAGTGAGGACGTAGCTCCCGGTGCTCCTGCTAATCCGAAACGATCCGGTGCCTGATAATGTATGCCACTACGAGTGCAGCTGCCTGCAAGTAGAACAGCAGAAGCATAAAGGAAGCGGGGATAATTTGGTGCAACCAATAGCAAAGAGCAGTAAGGATTGCGGAGAACAAGCCAAATGAAGAAAGCGATTGAGCGAGGGACGGAGGAAACAAAATGGCGGATGCCCTGCAGAGAAGACGAGACAGTGATGCGGGCTTTGGAACGTACTGAATAAGAGTGCAGCAGCTATAGATCACTGTGAAGAGGCGGGATCCAGAGTGCAGTCCGATACGTGTTGGGACTGGACTTGGGAAGTGCCAGTGCGAAGTCAGCTCTATGCCACTGCGAATGGCTGAACAATGAAGGAGGTCGGGATCACCCGATGAGCAGTAAGAGGAGCAGCCGCACACTTGGATGAAATACCTAGGGGGTGCCACCGACGCACTATCGGTCCCGAGAGCGACAGCAGAGCAATAAGCGGAGTCGGTGCACACACCGCATTTACATACTGACTGGAGGTCGGAACGGCCACTGGCAGAAGCCAGCCCATGACACAGCGCCTGCAACAAAGATGCATATCCACCACACTATTAGTCAAGGAAATATTGCATGAAAAGGGCCTCCCACACCTAAACAAACGCGGCCGTGGAGCGAGAGCCCACAGGGAAGATACACAAGCCGGCACATAATACATGAAAACAACACTAAGAACAAGGACAGTAGCCGGAGCTAAACGAAAAAGGCTGATTTGTGCAATATGTGCAAGATAGTGGAGTTGTGTGCATGGATGCAGACCTAGAAGCGTAAGTTGGTCTGGAAGGTCGCCCACAGCAGTGGAACACACTAAGCAAGGACATTTAAAATTTAAAGACAAGGCGCGAGATGCAATGTTCAGTATATGCATAACCTGAAAGAGCCACAGCAAAAGGGGCAGTGGACACAAAGCCACCAGCCATTAGCACAAGAGGGACAGAGTAACACCACAATGAAGCATTCACTAAAGGTGGCGTGGCTAAATGTCCACGGGATAGGACGTGCTTTCCAGTGTTTCCCAGCGATCCTCTCATTGCAGCATCGTAAGGGGGACCCTACGCAGATTGCAGTGCACGCAAGCCCTCGCACAGGAGACAGTGGCGCGGGCCACACAGGACACTGCTATCCCTCTATATAAGCGAACCAGGCTGGGTGAACAAAATCAACTCACCTGATACCTGATAGAGTACATGAAAGACAACAAAGGCAGGGTGTCTACCGGAGGCTGGAGGGGTGCTCTGAGGCACAACACGAGTCACCAGCTGGAACTAAGGCACACAAAGCCATAAAACTGGCAGGCAAACCATGCCAGCATTAAGGAAGTTTGACTCACTGAAAGGAGAAGCGCGCCTGGGATGGTACCACCTGCAAGTCCTGGACACACACGGATGCCCAGCCCAACAACCCACACTGTGCTAGAATCGAGTGATTTGGTGGACCAGGCAATCTAGCCGGAGGACGACGAGAACAATGGAACTTAAGAGCAGCAAGACGAAAGGAAAACCATCCACAATGGACACATTCACTAAAGCATCGCACTCCCCGAACACGGCCACACAGGTGAGAAAGCACACGCTGCAGAACGATCAACTAATCCTGTACACTATGATGGAGCTGAAGTCCTCATGTGGGACCAAGCTGGACACAGCCATAGCAGATCCGAAAGCTGCGCTGGAGTTCAAGATTGGCACGATAGGGGTAGAAGTCAACCTCCTACGACAGGACGGGAGGGCACTGGCAGAACGCATAAGTGGCCTTGAAAGCACAGTGAAAACTAACACGGAGGTCAGCACCGCCAACGTCAAAGATGTTCACATATTGAAACAACAAGTGCAAAACTTGGAAAACCGAGTGGAGGAGGCAGAAGGAAGGGCAAGACGCAACAATATCCACGTGGTGGAGCTGCCTGAAGGAGAAGAGGGTTCGGACCCGGCAAACTATGTGGAAAACATGTTGATCCAGGAGATAGGGGCCGGCAAGCTCTCCCAAGGATTTCCAGTCGAAAGGGTACATAGAGCCCTGACAAGAAGACCTCAACCGGGAGCTCCTCCCCGGGCGGTTGTTGCCAAGATACTAAACTACAGGGATAGGGAAAAGATACTGGAATATTTCCGCATGGGCGGAACAATACACAGAGCATCAGCGTCTGTCACTGTATACCCGGATTACACCATGCTGGTGCAAAGGGAACTTCTCAGCTACGTGGCAGTAAAAAGACGACTGATAGCAGCTGGCTTGAAGTACATGCTCCTATATCATGCAAAGCTCAAAATATTACATAAGGGCAAGGCACTCTTCTTTGAAACACCGGAGGAGGTGACAAGCTGGTTAGATGCCCAAGGCTACCCAGAAGGAGCGGACGGACCGGAACGAGGCGAACAGGATAAGTGAACCAGCGCCATATTTTCAAGTGCGATGCTAGATGCAAATGTAGCAGTGATGACTAGAGGGAATGCACGGGGGAGTTAGCGGGATGTACATACTAGCAATTTTGCACACTTATCATGTGGACTTGTTGGGCTGGAATACATGTGGCAACGTCAGGCATGGGTTGTAAGTGCACAATAAACTATAGCATTTATACAGGAGATGCAAGAGGAACGAGTCTTACCCCCAGTAGTTAGAGTAGTTGAATCACCAGTAGGGTGGTACGGCCCTGCTGTGTTCCGAGTACTGGCAAAAAACCGGGAAAGAACTAGATGCAGGGTTGCTTGAGATCTAGGGATGGAGCTGGGCATCAGTCGGGGTTGGAGGGGAGGGAGGAAAGAGAGGTAGTTGGGGAGATTGATTTTAGGTGGGAGGGTGGAAGAGGAGTTGGGGGGTGCAGTGGAATTACAGTCGGAGTTGGGAAGGGTGGGGTGAGGGAGGGGAGTTGGGGGATTTGTGGTGTTATTAGTTAGAGAACGAGCCTACACACGTGCGCTGCGGTGCTTGAAGCGGAAAAGGAGGAGGTTCAAAGGGGGGACTGGGTATGGCTGAAACATGGGAGACCTTAAGATAGTGACCTGGAATGTCAGAGGGCTCAACTACTTGAAGAGAAACAAGATCATGATGTACTTAAAGAGACAGAAAATAGACATCGCCCTAATACAAGAAACACACCTCACGAAAGAAAAACTATAGGTAATAAAAAGGAAATGGAAAGGAACCCTCATAGGTGCCACTTACTCGGTTTATGCCAGAGGGGTGGTCACTTGGGTGGCGCCACATGTCCCCTTTCAGCTATTAGATTCTATAGCTGAGGAAGACGGGAGGATGGTAGTAATAAGGGGATTGATAGAAAATAGAGAAATATGCATTGTTAATACATATGCCCCAAACCAAGATACAGTACCCTATTTTAGGACCCTATATAGTAAAATGAGCCCGTTGTCATGACCCGTGACCCAAAACCCCACTTGCATGGTCACATGCCAGGTATGCAAATTGAAATGATGTGAGAATTTTGATTTTCACTCTAATGCGACAACCTTGTTAGTTAAATAGGATTCGGTGAGCATGCTACATATAGTTCAATAAACATCAAATTGAGTAAATAATTTTTCCACAATCCAAAATTTTTGTTGCAATATACTTTAATCTTCAGTTTTCCTCATGTTATCACCACATGCTTAAGACATAATCCAAATGTTCGTTCCACATCTGTTAGTTCGTTAAACAAATTAAACTCATCATTTTTCTTCAATGTCAACTATATTCACTCTCTACACGTGTTTCCCCATTATTGTGTAATGGTTCTTCAGGAGAGTAATTTAACTCAAGTTTACTGTTTACTCTGAACATTTCTAGATTTCTAGATTGATTCTTGGAAGAACCTATTTACTGGTTCTGATAATCTTAAATTCTAATGTTTGTTCTTGTTCATAACTTGTTTTGCTTTGATCAGCTCACTGTTGCTGACTCCTTTCTGATTCTTATTTTCTTATTATTTCACTTCAAGGAAAACATAATTTCCGGATCTGGTCAGTCATCAGGATGCTGCTGAATGCTTTTGCCTGCCACATGCCAGGTAGGTTAAGACTCAGGGTTCACTTAGGGCCCCAAGGGCCTTGCACTATCCTCATGGACTCTCCTGGAGTCAGTCCTGGTGCCTTTGGCGCCAGGCTCATGTTCAGATTGGGACACAGTCTTGAAGGGACTACTTTTCATTGGAGGCCTGCAGCCAACATGGAGGCACCCACACAGCCTAGTTCCTAGAACCAGACTGTGCGGTGCAGTGTTTTGGGTGTGGTAGCCGGACTACTTTACCTGGACTACTTTACTAGAGGGCTATATAAACCACACCCAAGTTACAGAACGTGCTTCACGTTATTCTGCAGCCAGCAGCGTGATGCTCTTCGTGTCCAGAGACCAGAATCCAGCGATCCTTGAACAGCGGACCTGCAGAGGAGACAAAAGAACATCATTAGCAGTCTCTGCTTACCTGCAGCTTCAAATCTGTCAAGTATCTATCTTCCTGCAGCTCGCGGTCTTTCATCCAGTCGGCAGCATCACCGGGATATCACGCACGCACCAGAACGAAGCACCTGGAGGGAGAGAGAAAGAAGGACAACGTTAAAACAGGTTACTCACGGCATTTGCGGCAGTAATCATGAGAATCTCATCTGGCTGGGCATTTCTTGGCCGGCTCCGCTCCGGAAATCTTCACACGCACAGAAAGACCATCGCGACCTGAAAAGGAATAAAGAACACACGTTAGCAAAAGAAGACATTACCGCACCGCACTTCGCACTTAACCTACCATCCATCACACACTCCTGCGTCCATCATCCAGGTAGGAGCCCGATCCAAGCTGCGCATCCATCGAACCTCTGTGCACCTAAGGGGGAATAAATAAGGAAAAGAGATTAATAGCAAGAAAGGAAAGCAAGGACATTTTAAGATTGCTTCAACCAGACTTACCTCATTAAAGACACTTGAATGGGTTAGCACCAGTGTAGTTAACTCAGTCGCTCAAACCCGCAGAAAACTACACGCCCCTGCACAGAAGGCATGACGGAGGGCATGCCAGACATCACAACAAGGTGAGGAGTGGGCCATCAGATCGAATCAAGGGAGCGCGGGGATGAAAACGAAATCTGTTCCTAAGTCCAGTCCTCCTGTGTTTTCAGGCCCGAACTCCATAGAAGGCACCATCCGGAATCGGGAAGGGTCCAGGGTGAATCCGGCAACCAGGGCATAAGGGCGTCCCCGTGGATACCAGGTGAGCGTAACACCCGTACCTGAGGGGTGCAGCCATTTGGGGCGGTGATTTCAACTGCACGCTGGACCCAAGGGTGGATAGGTCAGATAGGAAATTTGACAAACCCACCCCCGCTGCCAGAGCCCTGAGGACCCTACTGGGAGACCTTCGACTAGAAGATATATGGAGACTACACCACCCACATGATAGACACTATTCCCATTACTCAGCCCCCTCAAAACTTGCACACACGGTTAGACTACGTGTTTGCCATGCAAGAGATAACGGGGGAAATAGTGCGATCAGAATATAAAGCGAGGGTCCTTTCTGACCATCGCCATTGGTCTCAACATGGCAATACGTGGCTCTGAGGCCCAGGATCCCTACTTGGCGACTTAGAGCAGAAGCATTGAAAGATACGGTGTTCAGAGAAGACCTCAGAGGGGAAATCATAGAATACTTTGGAAATAACACGGGGAGTGTAGTGTCGGCTGGAACCCTATGGGAAGTATTTAAGGTGGTGGTGAGAGGAGCAGCTATAGCTAAATCTAAAGGGCTGCAGGGAGGCATACCATTGAGATTACAGAACACAGAGGCGAAACTAGAGACAATCCTAGGCAAATGAGGAAACTCCTGGGAGGATGCTTAAACCATCAACCAATTGCAGAAGGGATGTATGGGACACTGGAAGAGATTATGCAATTTAAACTATAAGAAATATGTAGAAAGGCAGCACGCAGGAGGAGACAAGTCAGGGAGATTGCTAGCATGGCTGTATAAAAGTGAGACCCCCAGACAAACGATCAGAGCGGTACGGCGAGAGAATGGACAAATATTAGATACCCAAGAGGGTGTAAATGAAGGGTTCCTTGAATTCTATAAACGATTGTATGGGGACACAGGAGGTGATGACGGGAACGAGATAGCGGAAACACTGGAGGATATCGGTTTACCAAAAATAAGTGCCGAAGAGCGAGAAAACCTAGAAGCCCCAATCACCTACCAGTAAGACCACAGGAGCGGATGGACTCCCCAGTGAATTCTACAAAATGTATAAGAAGGAAGTGCTCCCTCCACTTATGGCAATGTTAAATGAATCATTTGAAGCAGGAATATTGCCAGAATCCCTTAGAGACGCGATCATTATTCCACTCCTCAAACCCAACAAGCCAAGCATGGACTGCCGGTTGTACAGACTGCTATCTATGCTGAACCAGGACAGCAAGATACTCACGGCTGTGTTGGCAAATAGAATGAAACAGGTCATAGGCAGACTAATACATCCTGATCAGACAGGATATGTTGCACACAAAAGCATATCCGACAACCTCAGACGGGTTCACCATGTGCTTGAGCAAACAGAAGGAGCCTCGGGCGAGTTGGCTATATTATCATTGGACGCAGTGAAGGCCTTTGATTCTGTCAAATGGCCTTGGCTGCTAGTAGCCCTAAAAGAATACAGGATGGGACCCAGATACCTGAAGTGGGTGAAACTACTGTACAGCTCACCACTAGACAGAGTCAGGATGGGAGCAACCATTTCGGAAAGGTGGCAACTCAGCAGGGGCACTAGACAGGGATGCCCATGTTCCGCGATGCTGTACATTCTCGCTCTGGAACCTCTGCCGATATATCTGAGACAACAATATGAGGGAGTGGGGATCTACACAAAAGGGGGACCACACTTAATATCGTTATATGCAGATGACATGTTGTTATACTTGAGGTACCCGGGGGAAAATCTGCAATATATTCTAGAAGTGATGGAGCGATTTGCATTGCTCTCCGGCATTGCAGTCAATCCTAAAAAGTCATGTATATTCCGCTTGGGAAGGTACATAGGGGTCCCGCGAGTACAATTACCAATACTACCAATACCCTGGGAGACCAGCACCTTCAGATACCTGGGGATTGACATCTACCGCACGGCGGAAGCAGAACATGCACATAACACAGAGAAAGCAGTGACAAATATTGAGCATAGCATGAAGTTGTGGACTGGGCTCACCCTTGCCATGATGGGGAGGGGGGCGCTGCTGAAGATGATCGTATTACCCAGGCTACTACACTTTTCTGGGAACATACTATACATGATACCTAGGCGATTCTTCGTTAAACTTAAAGGCATATGCAGGGGCTTCCTCTGGGCTAGAACGAGGAATAGGATTGCCCTATGGAAACTACAGAACACATATGATAAAGGGGGTATCAAGCTGCCTAACTTTGAGATTTATTATTTGGCCAGTCAACTGCGACATGTGACTAAGTGGTTAGCAGAAGACTCAACATCAGAATCCAGATTGTTGAAATCCGAATGCGCCCCATTTTTCTTTAAAGAATGGATATGGCTGCCTAAACAAGAGATAAAAGAGTGCCTGCGGATGCTAGAGCTGGGATTGAAAATATGGTGTAGGGCTTGCCAGACAATAGAGAACCCGACCCCGTGTTCCCCGCAAGTGCCGTTAGTGGCATTGACTGGAGGAGATGCGCAACTGAAGAAAACGATCCGCAGGCATTGGGAGCCGGTGGGAATTGCAACTATGGGAGACATATGGCAAGAGGGAGAAATAAAGGAATTTAATGTGCTGGTGGAAGAAACGGGCTTACACCTGGGGCAGTATATTACTTATACCAGACTGGTACGGTGGGTAAGGGAGACATGGTCGGAAATAATGCTAGACGAACAACCTGATATGGCCATCAAAACATTATATGATGTCGCAGAGGGTGGTCATGAGGTTTCCCGAATTTATGAATTACTGATGTCCAGGGTGGGAAGGGAAGTGACCCAGCTGAGGCAGGACTAGGAAGATGAAGCAGGGGAACTGATGACGGATGGGTTGTGGGAGAGGGTTCAAGGGTATCATAAAATGTCTAGGAACGTGAGGCTATAACAAATACAGCTATATATAACCCACAGAGCATATATGACCCCCCCAGAGAATGTCCCGATTCAAAAGCGCAGAACGACAAACATTCCCCAAGTGCAGACAAGAGAATGCAGGGTTGATACATATGTTCTGGGCTTGCCCAGAAATTGGGAAGTTCTGGGGAGAAGTAGCCCACCGATTGAATGAGAAAGGGATCAATTTAAACGTGGAATCAGTGTGGGAATGCATGGTGGGAGGATTTCCTAGACCACGCCAATTGAAACATGTCAGTAAACTCAAAGATTTGGTTTATATACTCGCCAAGCGCAGAATTGCCATGGGGTGGAAAGCATGTAATAGACCTAAGATAGAGGTCTGGTGGAACGACCTCTGTAAATGGACCGAAGCAGAAACAGTATTATGGAATGAAGCGGCCAATAGGGGTGGAGAGGAAGAAGCAGAAACCCTTACGGCCTGGAAACACCTAGTGGCCACACTGTCGGGCCCCACCCAGGGTGTCCCAAGCGATGACTCCTCTGAGAACACAGACAAGGAATTACCTCCAGAGGACAAAGAGACGGAGGGCGCAGTGGAGTAGGCTTGTGTTGGAGGGCGGGATAAGGGCAAGCAGTAGATACTTATGATAATATCATAATGCTAAAATGTGATGACATTGCACTGCTGGGGTCGTTTGTTTTTTGTTGATTGTTTGTTGTAAAAACCAATAAAAATTGTTGAAATTTTTTCAATAAATGATATGATAATTTATTTATGATAATGGTTTTCTCTAATACTCTGGCCGATTTTCGAATATCTCGAGAGTTTATTATTAGTCCCCAAAAAGAAATCATGGATTTTTCTACATCCCCTAATATCTGGAGAGGTGTGACATCATCAAAGCCACTCCTAGGGCGATGCTTCAATATTTCTGTGGTTGAAGTTATGTAAACCCCTGGTAACAGTATCCCTAAATAACATGTTCCCTTCCAATCCTTGGGTAACCGTGGATATGCCTGTTTCCCACAGACAAAGTAAATGGATCCCTCAATGTGGGCCTTGTCTCATTCACCAAAA
Source organism: Ambystoma mexicanum (assembly GCF_040938575.1). NCBI lineage: Eukaryota > Metazoa > Chordata > Amphibia > Caudata > Ambystomatidae > Ambystoma > Ambystoma mexicanum. The sequence goes on along the minus strand of NC_090929.1, from coordinate 990,887,439 downwards.
CCGCAGTGTGCATACATTTGTCATATGTACCCATATGCCGAGAACCTTCTTTTCTTAAACAAAATGGTACTGTATCAGGATTATGGTTGATGGTGTAGGATGAGGGAGTTGCTTCCCTATTTCCTACTGGTGACATCTGGAATGATATCATTGATTGGTAGGGTTTTGATTTTGTATCTGTATTTTTTGTAGATGCAACATTGGTTGTGCTTTTATTAGCAAAGACAGAGCATCCTAGAGGCAGCAATACTCATTTATGTTTGTCCCATCAAAGTTACCAGTAGTACTATCATTCCATTTACCAAAAAACAGCATGGCAAGCAGTTGATAATGGGAGTGGATACCAACCTAAACCTTTCTCACTGTGTTGCGGGAGGTGAGAAAATACCCAGCAATTTGTTCTGCTTAGGATAGCATGTGTGTCATTCATGATTTGTATGAGAGTGTTGTTGAGATAACCTTCCCTGTGTTCGAGGTCAAGGGAGCAAAGGGTATGTGAGTGCACATAAAAAGGAGACAAGGTAGTGTAGCTGACTGTAGGTAATAGTATGCTGAGAGGATGTGAGCTTTCAAAAAACCATAACACAGGTATCAATATAAGCATAACACATGCTACAATAATTATGATTATGCATTTGTCCCTTGTGGACCATAGTCCTTTAGACCTTCAGTGGCAATATTTTCCATGTCCTCGCTTCTATGTGCCCTAAACAGAGGCCTAGTCTTTCAGTGTCCGCTAAGAAGCTTCACTGAAACAGGCTCTATAGGTTCAACCATGGGTGGCACCTGACCACGTGGCCAATCTTGCTTGTAGTCTTCTTTTCCCAGCCCCCCCTCTACCTCCAAGCAAGCGTCTTTGGGGCAATAGAGGGAATAACGTTGGTTTCTTGTGAGTGCAGTATTCTCACCACACTTTCCTACCTACAAAATGTCATTCCCTAGCTAATTCTGTGGTCGACGGTCATACCTGGTCACTCCAGGCGCAGAGTAATCCGTGAACGAAGGATCAGTATCCGAAGAAAGTGGTGAACAATAATCAGGCTTTTTACGCTCAGGATCAGTACATATTCTGTCACTGAAAGGCACACACTTGCTTTCAGGATCTCCTTCGCCCTCCTTTACCCACTTGTCAGAGGGCAAAGGCAAGGGCACTCATTTCAGGTGCGCTGCATGGATCCAGTGCTTCTTTCCATCCACTCGAACAGCCGTCTGATTGGTCAGTAGCACCAGATAGGGTCCTTTCCAACGAGCGGCAAGACTGGACTTCTGCTCAAACTCTTTCACCAGGACATAGTCACCGGGTCGAATGCAGTGACCAGGACCCTCACATTTATTGGGCATTGCTGCATGAACCTGTTGGTGAATCAAATGCAAATTTTGAGTCAATTGGTCACAGGAATCAGTCAATGGGTATTCAGACATCATGGGGGACCAGGGAGGCGGTGGGGCACAGCAGACATCACAGGGGACCAGGGAGAGAGTGGGGGGCACAACAGACATAACGTGGGACCAGGGAGGGCACAATGGCCATCACTGGGGACCAGGGATGGGGTAGGGTGGCACAACAGACATCACAATGGGACCAGGGGTGCACAACGGACATCACGGGTGACCAGGGAGGGTGTGGGGGCCCAACAGTATTCACGGAGGACCAGGGAGGGGGTAGAGGGGCACAAACAGACATCACAGGGGACCAGGGAGGGTGGGGGGCACAACAGACATCACAGGGGACCAGGGAGGGGTTGGGGGGCAGGAGGCAGTGTTCCTGTGGTGGACAGGGGGCAGACACAGGCCTTTGTTGTTGGCCTTTGGTAGTAGTGGCCGGCTCCCGCCTCCCGGTTGCTATGATTGGCTTAAAAGCAAAGTGCAACCAATGGGAGGGGGTAGCAAGGCTAAGTCAGTAGGTCAGATGAAAAAAAGGTGAGGTTATTTTGGAATGGCAGCAAACAATATGGCAGGGCTGAAAGATGGCCACAATCCGACAGCAAAGGCAGTGGAGTGAGAGACTTGCGACTTAGTGTGCCATACACTTTCAGAGGCCATGATTTGAGAATGAATGTCAGGCAATAGGCCACGTACAAATTTATCAACAAACAATCTTTTTCCTGGTTCCGTACTCAAATCCTGACCACTGAAATCCGAAAACAAGTTCTCAAACCTGTTAAACACTCTGTGGCTCCCTCCGTCTTCCCTTGCATGCTTGCGGTCACTTTATCCCAAATGATTCTTTTCACAGGCACCAAAGACTTAAGTTTGGCTACAATGTGGTTCGCTAATATCAATATGTTCTGTGAAGGTTTCTCGCAGCTTTTCTTGACCTATCAGCTAGTTCGAGTGCAGCCCATGTATCGCCCATTACAGGTACATCGTCTACAGACCTAACCTGTTTCCATAAATCTGTCGGCAAGATGACAGGGAATAACAAGTCTATGGGGGTCTTAGATGGGCGGTAAGGGATTACCGGCACCGGTAAGGAGACTGGTGCTGGTAATCCCCTACCGCCCAATTCCGAGGTCCCTTAGCAGGAACTGTAAGGGACGTGTGGTCGGACCACACGTCCTTTATGGGTCCTGCTAAGGGACCAGGGCGCTAATAACGGGCTTGTTACTCACGAGCCCGTTATTAGCACCCTCCCCCTTCCCATTGAGCCCTATAGGGGATCAAATGGGAATGGGAAATGGTTTGTTCAATGGGGACTTACCAGTCCCTCCATGGTCAGAATGCACTCGTAAGTCCCCATTGAACAACACCGGACTCGGACACGGTATGGGAGGCAGCCATGGTGCTGGAGGAGAAATTACTAAAGACCACATTGTGAAGAGTACCCCAGTGTTGTTCATTCTGTGGTGTGCAGAGATGGCGCTAATGGAGAGCTATTTCCACTTTAATGGGGAATTCTTTAAACAGGTCCAAGGCACGGCCATGGGTGCTACCCTGGCCCTGAGTGTTGCCAACCTGTATATGGAGGGCTTTGAGACAAATATCATCATGGACGTAAACAATCCAGTCATCGGCCACATCAAAAAGTGGCGGCGCTATATAGATGATATTTTTATCATCTGGACAGGTAACGAACATACCCTGGAAATATTCTTTGACTGGATTGATCGGCAAAACAGATTTCTATGGTTCACACATCAACATAGTACGAGAGCTCTCGACTTTTTAGACATCACCATCATGGTAGACTCAGACACCAAGAAATTATATGTGAAACCTTTTAACAAACCAACAGACAGAAATTCTCTACTGCACTATTCCAGTTTTCATCCCCGCCATGTACGCGACAATTTACCTTTGGGCCAATTCTTGAGGTTGAAAAGGAATAGCACTAGCGCAAGAGATTTCCAGACTGAAGCCAGCAAAATGAAAGAAAAACTTAACGAAAGAGGTTATCCGAAAAACATCACCCTAAAGGCATTAAAACGGGCCAACAACAACAATAGAGAGGCACTTCTGGAATATAGGGACCAACGGACAGTGAAAGACAAAACCAACCAAATAGTGTTCATGAATACATATAGTCATCTTTCGAACAGAATCAAAAAGATCATTGGAAAGAACTGGCACCTCCTAGAGAAAAGCGACTCACAGATTGCAAGACCTATCATAGCCTTCAAAAGAAGCAGGAATGTGAAAAAAACATGTCAACAGGAACGATGTAAGCAGAAAACCGACCAAACAGAAAACCTTGCCCCAACAATGGGGATTCCAAGAGCTATTAGGGCATGTCCAATGTGGTTAATGCACTTGCTGCCCTTTTACATTTAGGAGCACAGCAGTTGACATCGGGTTAACAACTCCATGGCAACAAAATACTGTGACGAATTGCAACTCTAACACGGTTGTATATGCAATATGGTACCCATGTAAAAAAATCTATGTGGGCAAAACAGAAAGAAAGATCAAAATTCGAATTGGGGAACACAGGAGTTGCATCAAAAATAAAATCCATAATGCTCCACTAGTAGAGCACTGGATTGAACAGCAACACTCTGTGGATGACCTAAGTTGGACTATCCTACATAAACAAAGGACAGGCACTGATAGCAACCAGGACAAGAGGAGATTACTGATTAAAGAACAACTAATTTTCCTAACCAATAGTGTGGCCACGGGACTCAATGAAAAGATCGATTGGTGGGCGTAAAAATGGTTAATGGCAGGAATTTTTTGCTTATGGAATCATCGTTGGTGTACTGTACAAAACGTACTCGCGCAGCGAGTGCGCGGTGACATGGTTCGTGCGGCCGCGGCAGGGATGGATGGTCTTGGTGTTGCGCCCCGGCCAGTCAGTTGCGGGCCGTGCTGTGCAGGGCGTGATTGTGGGAGTGCCCTGCCGAGTGTGGACGGCTGGTGATTGGAAGATGACCTACTGGCTGAGAGCACATACGCGGAAGAGCGGAATGCGCTGAGAAATGCACATGTGCAAGAGTGTAACACAAGCGTATAGAAAGACAGGGTATGCGCGAGAGACCGAAGAGTTTCCGGAAGCAGCCCGTGTGAGAGGCAGTAGATGGTGGGAGAGTCAGCAGGCGAACCGAACGGAATGGAGTGGAACCTAGACCTCTATTGAAAAAGGTGAGAAACATTATGGCTTAACCAGTCGGCACAGCCTTGATAAGCTAGCTTGCTCTTTCACACAAGGAGTAGATGGGTGGACTAATATGGGGCAAGGGAAGGGGAGAAATCCTTCATTACAGAAACCCATGTTACCGTAAAAGTTAACAGACACGCAATGGGCTACACGCCGAGTGACGCTAACCGCTTATAGACATAGACAACAGCAGGTACGTAGGAGTTGACAATATTTATTTTTATCTTCTCTCCCTTGCCGTATAGAGATGTGTTGTTTGGTGAACAAACTCCACGAGGGGGAATCTATCCCAGCTCCCATAATAAGTGCTGGCACATGTTATAAAGCCGTGTGTCCCCATGGTACGTCCGGTCAAGAAAGAAAAACAGCAACAACGACGTATGTTATTTACCACATGAATATTACACCAATTAGCCCCTCCTTGTTAGAAGGTGGTGTAAAGCAGTTAGCTAGTAGATGATGGGATGTGTGGATTGATTTCCCCTTAGTGACTCATGGACCGCACCGAGTTTGGAGCAGCACGAGTGAGAATAGGAAAGTGACGACATCTAGACAGCCGCCGGGGAAAAGAAAGTTTCAAGAGACTGAGTAAGCGGCTAAATTCTCAAATGCACCTTTAACATAGGAAAACCCGTAAAAAAAAATTCTAATGGGCTTTTCTTGTGTCCCCACAATCCTTTTCCTTTGAACTTTGGCAGCAACCAGCGACCCCTTTCCCGAAGAGAGCGTTTGGTTCCACCCCCTGACGCCAAAGACTCTACATAGAGACTTTGCACAAACGAAGTTTCCACTATTTCCAATAGTGAGTGAACTTGAATTGTGTGCCCTAATGAATAGCAGATAACAATAGAAGCACGGGCAGTGCTAGAGCGAAACATCTTGTTAGCTTAGAGACAGGTACTAATGATCGTTGAAGAATATCAACTGTACCGGATGCAGGGGGATTTGCCCCACTGCTGAAAAGAGGTAATGAGACTTGGTGTTAAGATATCTCTGACTTGTGTACAGTTGTCAGATATTGGAGCAGCATTAACGGGTTATTGATATTCCTGTTTCATGTTGATTGCTTCCTGATAGGTGGAGATTCTCTTCTGGGTCACTCGATACAAAGAGGAATAAAACCCCACAGATACAGAACTACACTGCAACTCCAACGAGAACCCTGCAAAAGAATTGTTTGTGTTTGTCAAATTTTCTTTGTTTTTAAATATAGAGCTATCTTGTTAGATGTTGCATGTCTTACTAACCCTTCACATAAGCCCCTGAAGAATTTCCCGGTATTCAATACGAGACACCAAGTGCGGAAAGAAACATGTCGGGCACAGTTTGTGGTGGTGAAATGAAATTGGATAGTGAATGAAGACAGAATGAATGGAATGTGATTGAGTGAGTTGTGTTTTTATGAGGTATGGCCCAGTGCAACTAATAGCACGACACAAGACACTTTGATGGACAAGTATCTATACTAATACACTTACCTGTTGAAGGGCGGTAACACATGCAGGCAGAATAAGATAGATGTCTTCTACACTGTGTTGGTAAAAGAAGGTTTATGCACTTTAGCCTTGTGAATTTTTTAAAAGGTAAACAAAAATCTTTTTTGTAAATGATAAATAAAATATGTGTATTTTTCTATACACTTGTTGTCATGCAATGTTTTTAGGAGGACCATAAATGAATGTGGTGGAGTAAGAGAATCTACTGCTATTAGGTTGCAACCTTAGATCACAAGCTTTGTGTTTTGATTTATTAAGGGTTGACCTCTTCGGTTTAAGGGGATGCTTGTGGTCAAGACCCCTTAATGTCTTTTTGTTGGATTATGCTAATAGAACCATGGCTACCACCCATCTCGTAATGAGGCCCTATGTCCCCTAAAGTAAAAATTGACAAGTTCAATACAGACTCTATGGGCCTCATTACAAGTATGCCAGTCTGGTAACACCGGTGCTGGGAAGCCCACTGGCACTGTTGTTACCGGACCGGCACACTTCGAGTCTGTGGGTGGCTGCCGTACCGCCTGCCATGTTTCACCTGGCGGGTCGGATGGCAGCCACTCGCAGACTTTCACAGAAGCAACGGCACTGTTATTAACGGTGCCGGTGCTTCCGTCATCCCCATTCCTATTGAGTCCTATTGGACTCAAATGGGAATGGGGATTCATGATTTTATGGTGCCTGACTTCCAGGAACACCAGGGTCGTAATCCCCTGGTGTTTCCGTGAAGCCAGGCGCCCGAAAAATGCACAAGTCTGGCGACAGCCTGCCGGTTTTACTGGCACGGCTACCGCCAGACTTGTAATGAGGCCCTATTTCTTTATAGAACCCTGTGTGGTTCTTTCTAATGTCTGGGAAGGACTGCTTAAGAGTATTTACGTCCCGGGACGGATTGGGCCGTCGGCCAATCGGCCTGTGGCCGATCCAAAATCATGGCGAGGAGACCTGGGGGCCGGTTTCTGAAGCCCACGTCGGCCCACGAGGACAGGCGTGGGCTTCACACTTCAGGAACTGGCCCCAGGGCCTCCGCCTCGCCGGACGGACGCAAGTTGCAAAGGATCTGTAAGTAATTAACTTACTGAAGTGTTAACTTTCTTTGATAAATGCGGTGGGCCGGTGGACAACTGCCGTTGCCTGCAACACCATGGCGCCAGCAGCATTCAGTGTTACAAAACACTGGGAGGAAGGGCTGGGCGGGGCTGCCTCTGCCCGGCCTGCTCCCTCCCAGTGTTTTGTATTACAGACTCTGGTTGCTCTCTGCCAAGTTGCAGCAGTGGGTGTGTGGAGCGGGTATTTTAATCCAAGAATGCTAATGCATGCTGGGCCTGTGCTGATAAACAGAGATTCAAAGACGCAGTCGGAGACAAGTGGGATCTTTTGCTGCTTTTTTCTGAGCATCTGTAAGAATATTGACTAACAGAGCAAACATGATTTCTCCGAGCAGCGTGATGAAAGACAGCGTGGAGCAGGGCAGCGAGACCGGATGCACGGAGCTGCCGCCTTCCCCAGCCTCCGCCAGCATGAGCCAGGAGTCAAAGGTAGGTCAAAGGTAGGTTACTTTGCCTCGGGGTTCTTCTTTTGTGCAGTTTTTTCCATTTTAAACACACGACTTTCTGTGGTCGAATAAGAGAACGTGTGATGACAAGAGGAGCGTGTATTTATTATCCAGAAAGCTGTCCCATTGCTTTGGAAAATGGTCAAGCATTGTTATGCTCGCCACTGTCTCATCATGGGGTCAGGATTTCTGTGTGACTGTGTCCACACAGTCCAAGCCAGGGCAAGGCTGCCAAGCGATTCCGGCAGGCGGCAGACCCAACAGTAGGCGGGATCCTATGTATTTTGCTTTTTGCAAGTTGCAGTAATAGCCAACACTTTTAAGAAAACGCTGCCTAAATTGAGGCCTTAAACCCTTCAAACTAGAGTGTGTCCATACCTATGCTATAATTTGTGCTGCATTGCAATATTTCTTTCTGTAATACTGATAGATTTTTTTTTAATACCTGTTCTGCATAGTAACGTTTTATGGGTTGCAGATGGATTATGCAATCAGATTTTATTTGGAATGGGAAACTTAAAAAGTGTGGTTTACTGCTTGATGCTTTCACTTGATGCTTTCACTGCACCTTGGTAATGTGGCTAATGCAGTCCAGTTATCAGAGCAAATACCCCTATGGTACCGTTTAGCTGATTGGTTTTATGCTGCGCTGCACGCTTGGATGGAGTTCATTTCTATTTCTTGAGCCTCGTGGGGGCTATTCATTTGGGGTTATTTGATTTAGCAACAACACAGTTTAAGATTAAAATGTTGAATTGGAATACAACTTGGCACTCCTGGACAGCACAATATGGTATTAGCACGTATAAGACATCTACTCACACCCCATATCCTTGATTCCCATTTCACAATTTTACAGGGTTCATTTTTGTGCGCACATGGCCATATACTTTTTGTCGTTTTTTCCCATTAACGGTGCGTGTGTTTTTGTGCTGCAACAATTTTCCTGAACCTCGTAGCTTTTCCCAGTCAAAGGAAAGAGGAGAGGCACATAATGACTGCACCATAGGTAATTTGAGCATATATGCAAACCTACCGCTGTTACGGTGCACCTGTTTCCCCTTGCTAGTCCACCAGTCAATTAGCAAAGTATGTGCCTCTAGTGTAAATCCCCTTCCCTTTTGGAAAGCCACTGTGTCTCAGTTACCAGTTTAATGGTAGCTACACTACAGAATAATTGCTCATTTTACTATAGCTGATATGATAGCTCAGTGGGTTGAACGCTTGCTGCTGCAATGAGTGTGTGATCTGCAGGTTGCAGGTTCGAACCATCTCAGCCTTTCATCCTTCTGAAGTCGATAAATGAGTACCAACAAATGTTGGGTGATATTGTATGCATATTTGTTCTATATGATATTATATGATATGGCATATATAGCGCGCCTATACACAAGTGTTTCAAGGCACACAAGGCAAGGGAGGGGGAACAAAGTGGAGACAGAGACAACGATCCTACTAGGCCAGGTGTCATTGAGATCGCGCAAGTGCAGGGAAACTATCAAAAAGAGCTTAAGCGTAAGTGCTATACAATAACATTATCATTTGGCCTTGGACGTCTGCTTGCATTCACAGTAATTTGACAATATGGATCTACACACACATATATTAATGATACATATGGTGATGCATTCTTGTATGAAATGTATATCACATTAGTGAAATCATAACCATATTTTTCTTAGTGTACTTAGGAACAATGCTATTTGATGCCACTTCCTGTTTTGTCAAGGGGTGAAAGGTTGTGTTCATGCCACTCCTGCGCCTCGGAGCTGTGGACGCAGTCACAGAACTGTATGCAAATGTATGTTATTTTATGAGTTGTGTTGTAATGTAACAGACTCATGAACCCTCCATCAGTAGCATTTTCTGTAAAGTCATGAATTGACGCGATTCATGAATGATGATTTGAGGGCCACTATTTTTGATGTGCGAGGTGGGTCACTTTTTTGAGGCGAGGGTTGGGCCACTTTTTTTGGCTGTCCGGGCCTATTTCATGTCCCAGTCTGACTCTGTTTATGTCTTGTCTTGAGAAGGGGACATGTACAAATTGGGAGATATAGTGTGCACGGGTAACTGTTGCAACCGCACTGTTAACGCCTGCCTCCTCCTTCTGGGGCACAAGAGTAGGGGGAACTTCTCTCATGGGTAGCTGTACAGTGGGATTCTCAGCACGTTTATTAAGGAGCAAGGCTAGGTCGAGGGAAAATGACGTTAGCGGTGTGTCATTATAAAAGGTGCATTTCTATATTACCATAATATCTGCAGGACAGCATAATTTCTTCTTAAGACATTTTTCTTGCAAATATTCAACCATAACCTGTAATACCTTTCTTTGAATAGATGGAGAATATTGACTAAAAGTGTCATGAATGTCGATAGGGGAGATAGAGGCATCTGAGATCCATCTAAGAGCATCTCTTGTGCAGATGCGCATCTCTTCACTAATAGTTTTTGTTGCGGTTAAAAATCTTTTCTGGACATAGGATGTTTGATGTGTTAGGAGGTGTTTGCCTTTCATTCAATAGTTTGTTTATTAACTCATCAGATGCATGCAATTCTTTTGATCTGTATATTTTCTGGCGGAGTGTGTCAGAGTGTCCGGTGTGCCGTGGAGTTTGTATCACTTCTTTTGGATTGCTGCCTGAAATTGCTGCTGGAAGACGTTCTTGCAGCAAAAAACTACGTGGAGTCTGCTTTCACTTTGCTTTCACTTTGCAGACACAGGAGTCTGCTTTCACTTGCCTTCTCACCTGCCTGACGCTCCACCTCCCTACGCCCGCTTGCTTCAAAAACCGGAAGCTAAGCGAAGCGTAGCGGAGTGTGTCAGAGTGTCCGGGTTCAGGTGGCGGGTGGAGCGTGGAGTACCAGACCCCAGTGCCGTCAAAGAACTGCAGAATACAAAAAGAAGGTAAGCCTTATCTGCACGGGCCATTGGGACTAACTGAAGGGAGCAAGGATATAAAATGCTCTTAAGGAGAGACAATGAACAGTCTGGAGGGGCAGAGGGCATAGTGGGGGATATGGACGTGACGTGTTCCACCCCCTCCTGGGCTGCGCAGGCAGAACTACAGCCTGCGGCCCCTGACCCCTTATTAAACCAAAACTTTTGCCCTATTAACATACAAGTAAAAATTGGAGCAAGCACTGCGCTATACATAGACAATGGGCAGGGGGCCCCGAATATTGAAGAAACACCCAAAGCCATGGGAGCCGCCACAGATGAAATTGAAATTGTAGCAGGAAGCCCACAGATGGCAGCAGAGCAAAATCTGGTCAGTTCTCCAAATCTAACAACATTGAATGTCTCTACTATTGAGCCCTGCGTAAGCCCAAAGGAGGCAAGAACTGGTCACAACGCAAGCCAAGCGCCTGTATCTAGTTGGATAGAAAAACCGAAGCTACCAACAACAGGGGAATGCCTTACGCTGAACAACCTGAAAAGAAAGAACTCAAACTCCGAGGCAGAGGACGAAAGGGCATGGAAGGAGTCAGCACAGTCGGAAGGCCGTGAGGGGGCCAACCCAAGAACTCAGTTAAGCCCCCCATCTAGATACATAGTTAAGAGGACGAAATACCCAAACAACCAAAAGAAGGGTGCACCCAGAAGCATCATATGGAAACCATTTACGGCAGGACCATTGCCAACAAACTTAACAACAGGGGTTCCCAAAACTACAAATACCATAAACGGAGGGACCATAGTAACCCCAGCAGACGCTAGGGAGACACTAAGCTTCAGCTTTGGCAGACGGAGCCCCGCCTGCATTAATCAAATAAAGAAAACGACAAGGGTCGAAATATCAGATGCAGTCTTGTTGGAGACGTCAATGGACATGGAGAACGCACTAAGAGATAAGATCATAGGCACCAAAAACGTCAACAAAGAAAGAGGATCGAATGACAAAGTTGACATTGAAGACAAATCAACGCAAACGTTGCCATCAAACCAAGTGGGAAATGAAGACCAGGTTAAACCAGGTCAAACAACGGAAGATAATTTCCTAATGGTAGCAACTTTGTCAGGAATCCTAGCACCTTTAATGAAACTGTATGAGGACATTGCGGACACACTAAGAGACCATTCTACGATACTTGCAATGGTTCATACCAAAACAATATTTGTAGAGGGTTTCATCTCAGCAATCCAAAACAATTTGCACAACAGCACCGCCAATGTCATCCAACTGCTACACGACATAATCAAACCTATATTAAAAGAAAGAAAATTAGGGAGACCAAATCCAAAAGGCAAGGACTCTATAAGAAAAGACTCAGGAACAATGACCGTACATGAGGTCATTTCAGGTGTAGAAAATCAAAACAACGCTGGATCCAATGAGCAAGAAAATAAAGGAGAAAGGATCACGGTAACACCAGTAAACTTAGAAGAGGCCTCAGAAACCCAAAGTGTAACCGTTATGGGACCGCGAGCAGCTCAAAGTGAAGAGAAGGGGGAGGTAAAACAAAACGAAGATAGACCCCCCCTGACTGAGGACTTCACCAGTAAAATTCTTTTGAGAGAAAACCCAAATAGCACATCGTCTCAACCAGGAACTAGAAATGAGTCAATGAAACCATCAGAGATCGAGGTGGAAGAAAGTCCCCTAAACAGAAGCGTTAGGAAAGGGCTAAACAACTCAATAGAAACAGTGGAGGCTAATTCTAGTAAAAGACTGACAACAAGGCCGGGAGACTCCATCACTACGGACAAGTGTCTGGAGAAAGGAAAGAAAAAAAGGAATGTATGCGAGATCTTCAAAACAAGAGACATAAACACAGAAGACAAAAAACCAGATAGCCAAACAAAAATGAAGAACAATGGGACCGTAAATAATTAACCAGGGGGCACCACAAGAACACAGGACCCTCTAAAAAACAAAAAAATCAGCCACCAGCAAAAGCCCCAGGCAGCAGTAAATGCCGGGCATTCATCAAAAATTTGACAATAGCAAAAGAACAACCGAGTATAATTGACCAGCTAAGAAACAACAAGAAAAAGGTTAGACCAGATCAAAAGATTGAAGAACAAAAGATCTTAGAAATCGAAGAAGACGACTGTTCTGACGACGACCTACTGGACCTTTCCACATACCCGGTCTCAGATGACGAAGATAAACAGGGCATAAAAGGCAACGATGAGGTAAACACAGGGGCTGATGATTCCGCGAGTGAGGAGCATACAGACTATAGTGAGAGTGACACCTCATCTGTAATGTCAACACAAACTGGTTATGAGACACAGAGAGAAAACAAAAGAGTACCAAATACTCATACAGAAAAGGATGGATCGAGGAAAAACCAGAAATCAAGTGAAAGAGTTCAAGGTCGAGAAAGGTTTGTGGGATGGTCTGAGACCCGAAACCACAGAACCAGTCGGGAAAGTGAATCAAGATACAGCAACAAATGAATCGAGATGGAGGAAAGAAGAGACCGGCAGTACACAAAAGACAGGGTAAGAGATCCACAGCACAGACCCACACGCAAAACAAGCCTGCTGACAGTTCCAAGCAACCAGGGCTTGTTCTGGAATGTATCCTTCACTATGAGGACCGATTAATCCTCAACAGAACCAACGTAATAAGACTCCTCCACCACATATCGGCCCTAAGATTAATTACAACAGACGACCTGGCGATCGTGGAATTCGTCGAGGAAGATCGCACTGACAAGGTAATCTTGCATACAAGATCAAATCTGGTGAGACAACTACTACTGGAAGAAGCTCCGCAATAAAGACCAATGGGTTTCGACCTACAAGAAAGTGATGGAGTCCTAAAAACCCAGGAGAGAGTAAAAAAACATTCGGTGAGACAGATCAACAGAAAAGATAGAGAGATCAGTAGTGTTACGACAAACAGAACAACATTAGCGAGAAGGGGCGATCAGAACACACAAAGCTCAAACAATAGAATTCAACAACAAGGAGAATAAAACGAAGCAGCAAGGTGGAAATGGTTGAAAAACATGATTGATGACAAAACAAACACCCAATAACATAAAACAGTAAAAAGTGTGGGTTCATGGAGCCTGGGAAGTTGGAACACCAGAGGCTCTAACCACCTTTTTACCAATGGAGCGCTTCAAAAAGAGAAATTCAGTGTGTTGTGCCTACAAGAAACATGGCTGTTGCAACCACCGACATTGGAAGGATACGTAGTATTGCTAAACCCAGCAGTCAAAGGTCCAAAAGGTAGACCTATGTCAGGCCTATTGATAGCCATCAAAAATGACCTGGACTTGCAAGTGCTGGAGGAGACAAACCCAAACTTACTCATCCAGATGGTAGTGTTACAGCTGGATAAAAAAGCCAGTAAAGTACTAATACTGATCAACATATACTGGAATCCAGCACATTCACTACACGAAAACCTGCCAGACGAAACAGCAGAATTAATCGATGAACAGAGAGAAAAGTGTATTGATCCAATGTTCATACTGGTAGGAGACTTAAATTGTTCGTGCCTGAACAAGGACGGCCAATCAGAGCATGACATAATAACAGCTTCAACAAAGGAAAAAAGAGGAACAATGTGGAACCGTATGGTACAATCAAGGGATTGTGTAGTACTGAACGGAAAGGTGAAGGGGGACCAACCAGCAAAACCAACCTGGAAGGGAACACAATCTGTAGAGATCCTGGACTATATTTGCATCTCAAGCAATTTGTCAGATAACATCCAGACCTTGGAAGTAATCCCAACAGTAGAAAGTGACCACAACTTGTTAAAACTGACGTGTAAAAACATCAGCAATAACAAGATCGGAACTTACAACCAGAAGTTGGTCACAGACCAAAAAGGTACTAAACTAAGGATCAGACCAGAGAAAACAAAAGAACTAAACCATAATTTAAAACAAATGATCTCGATGCTTGAAAACGAACAAGGCCAAAAAAGGATTGACTACACCCCGCTTTTCAGATCATTTGTTACAGAAAGGAAGCTTGGAAGTAACAATCAAACAACACCCCACCAACATCAGTATGACAGTCGTATACGAGAAAAGAAAAAAGCATTAAGGAGAGACATCAGACGACTAAAAAAAAGTAAATACGACAACTGGAGTAAAGAGATACATAAGCTAAAACAAAAATACAGAAACTGGTTACATTTACATAAGAAGACCTTGCTAAACCAGGATGCAGAAAGATTGCTGGGAAAAATAAGAACTAAAAATACAGCTGAAATCTGGGCAATCATCAACGAAGTAGAGAAGCCTCAAGCATTAAGTCAAATGAACCCAATTAGTGCTTCATCCTGGGTTAAGCACTACACAGAGCTGCAAGGAGAAAGTTACACCGAACCAAAACGGAAAGCAACGACAAACAAAAATGAGGCAATAATAGATATCAGTATTGAGGCAATTGAGAACAGCTTAAAAAAACTGAAAGACTCGAGAACCCCTGGACCCGACGGGCTGACGAATGTAATACTGAAAAGTAACACAGGCGAATGGGCTAAATTTCTTCACCTTCTATTTAATTACATACTAACAACAGAAAACATTCCGGTTTCCTGGCGAAAGGCAGTAGTGGTGCCCATTTTTAAAAAGGGTCTCAGAACATCAGCAGAGAATTAAATACCAATCGCATTACTAGAGGTGGTGAGGAAGGTCTTTGCGTCTACACCACTGAAAGCATTAGACCACTTGGTACAGCAAAGTGGACGACGTGATCCTTGGCAATTGGGTTTTGTGAAAGGGAGAGGCACAGCACTTAACATCTTCCTGATTAACTTAATGAAAGCCAGAACACAAAGGAATAAAAACCTAGGAATCTACATTGGGTTTGTAGATTTGTCAAAGGCTTTCGATACCATAAAAAGAGCTAAACTATGGAAGAAAATGGAAAGCTGGGAATGTCCACAGTTACTGGTGGAGAACATTAAAGACTTGTACATGGATACAAGCATCAGAGTCAGATTGGACACAGCGGGTACATTAACAGACGAAATTCAGAAAAAAATGGGCTTAAAACAAGGATGCCCGCTGGCTCCGGAACTGTATAACCTGTTCACATCGGACCTGGAGGAGTCATTTGAGTCCACTTGCTGTTTTCCACCAAAAATAGCAGGAACGCCGATTGGGAGACTGCTTTATGCAGATGACATTGTCCTGATAGACCAAACCCAAATCGGCTTGCAAAGACAACTCACAACATTACAATCGTACGTGGACTCAAATGATCTGGTAATAAATCCAGAAAAATCGAGAATTCTGAAGTTATGCCCAGGAGGTAACAAAAACAGAAGGAAAAAACTTGGATGGTCTCTGAAAAACAAAAAAATCTTGGAAGTTGAAGCGTTCACGTACTTGGGAGCCTGTAGAGACAATACGAAAAACAACATGCCAAGAATAGTGGGGCTAAAAAGGAAAGCAACCAACCTAGCTGCCCAAGGGAGAATTCTGCGTAAAAAATACTGCAGATTCACCTTATCACCTCTAATATCCTTTTATAGGATGGAAGTGGTGCCAACATTAACATAAGGGGTAGAATCACCAACCCCCCTACAAGCGCAAACATGGTCAATCCTGGAGGGCCTGTTTTGGAGGAAAACTTTACAGCTGCCCAAATCAGTCCCAATACAGCAAATAAAGAGAGAGCTGGCATTGACATCACTCAAAACAATAGCGGTATGGAAGATGTTAAGCTTCTACCAAAAATGTCTTGAGGAAAACACCACGGGAGGATTTGGGGTGCTCAAAAAAGCCCTAAAAGACCAATCTGACACAATCTTAACAGACTGGCAAAAGAAATGTCGAGGGATCCTAGTGAACCTCAGTGAGTCAGAGGACGACTTATGGATCAACCCAGACAAAACTAAAAAGAAACTATGCATGGCAGACTGGATTGAAACCCAAGAAGACAACCGCAAATACAAAGGTTACGAAAACCTCTGGGCTCAACCACGAAAACTGAACCAGATTCCGAGCTATCTGACTCTATTCCCTAACTGGTACTTCCGAGACCTTTTTCTGAGATTCAGATTGAACATTTTACCAACGGGAGAAATATTACAAAGGAGAAAAAGGTTGGACATCCGTGAGAGCTGCAGAATGTGTAAAATAAAAGGAGAAACAGAATCTCTGAAACATCTCACACTTCAGTGTACCAGTTTAAGGAAAGAGCGAGAGCAGTGCTTAGGGGACATCATTAGAAGTCACATGACAAGGAATGTCGATGAGTGGTGGAGGACTCTTGTAGAAGGAGAAAAAATGAAAATAACATTAGCACTCTTAAGACTAGTGATTCTAATCCTCAAGAAACTAGAGGCGATCAACAACATGACCCAGATACAATAAGGTGTTACCAAACTCCGCTATCAGGATACTGCACATCAAACTGAAGACATATCATGGAAGAATGGACATGATCAGGTTAAAGGTTTCAAATATGGAAACCATATAATCTGTTTAAATAAAATAAAAAAATAATAAATAATATTTTCTGTACCTATAATTGGAACCCTCTATCCATTCCCCTAATAGCCTCATCTCGTTTCTGTTGATCGTGAGCTAAAGCCTTTTCAGCTTGGGTTATATGTCTACGTGCAAATTTATCTGTACTTTTGAGGCATTGGGGGCTTCTTTGCGCCAGTCCCTAACTGCATCAAAAGTGGCAGGCCCCGCTTTCTTCCTCAATAGTACTGAATCTAAGTTCTGTATTCTAGTCAGTTCAAAACTTCCCAACTAAGGCCATTTAAGATCTGCTTCATGTATGGTCTGGCGGTGCCAAATACTGTTAAAAAACATAGCTTCTAACCTGTACTTAACGTACATCTCGTAGGCAGGTGACCCTTCCGGCGGAGCTGGCTGACAATGTTCTAAACCATTTTGCTGTCTTCTCTTGCAACAAAGCGTTGCCCAACAAGTCGACAACTTACTAAAACCAGGCATACTTTAAAAAACAATGATTATTACCTGGCAAATATTTTGAGCAAAATATTTTATCCAAACAGTTCCAGTTTGAAACAAACTCATCTGATCAAAACGAATATCAATTCCCCATCAAATCAAACAAACCCCTTCATGGCTGGTGGACTCTCAAAAAGTGAAACAGTCGCTGCATACTGTCCAGGACTCTCGCCGTGATCACCTCTGGGTGAAGCGGCAAACTGAAATCACAAGTAGCAGACTGCGAGAAACAGTGTCTCCTAATTGCAGGGGCCACCGCATACTCACTGGTCTCAGTCTGTTCACTTCGTCCTCGAAAAGCGATGGGCCGTCAATGGAAGAAGCCCTACATTGGGCACCATTTGTAAATCCCAAAATGAGTTACTGCAAGTAAATGAAGAACACCAGTCACAAAACAAATATACAACAAGAGTTTATTATCGCTTCAAGCGGTCTCAGGCTCAGCTATGTCTGCACACAGTCATAGACAAACTGGGTGATTTACATGGCGGCCAGTTAGCCTCTTTATACAGTTCAGATCTGCAATTACAAATAGTTTATGACCTGCGTAACGTGGGCATTATCCATGGCAACACATGGACCCTCGCTCTACGTCATGTCTGTGCAATTTACTGTGTCAGTGCAGCGAGGTTCACCCTGTTCCCAACGCAAGTAGACATTTCTGGACTATCTTTATCTGTTGCTGTCTTTGACCAAAAGGTTGTTTTGCATTTCGACTCAGTAGCTCAATTATCTCTCCCTTCCTAGAATGTGCATAGTACATCATGTTTTCTAAACATTGTTTGCGCAATTAGTTACGGAAAGCAGGAGACAGGAAGACACATAAACTACCTTTTATCTCCGTCCATGCCTGCATGTTCAAGGCTTGAGGCTGGTAAATTCCATTAGCTAAGCATTACTCACCGAATTGCGTTCACCAGCCTTTCAGGCTGCAATCATTTTCTGCATGTGACATGAAAACCCAGCAAGTGAGCAAATAAATCAAAATGGATTCTGAAGAGCGCACTTCAATGAGTGTGCTTAGGCTAACACAGAATAACACAGAAGGGATGCATTTTCACAGAGGGACTGTCTCCTCTTGTACTAGCCCTGTTAGTTAGACAGCGCAACACATCTTCCTAGGGGCAGGTTCCACCTACAGTAAGCATAGTCCTTCATTGGGGGACAGAGAGTTTAGTGATTTGAATCATTCAAGGCATTAAAATATTTGTACTAGTTAAGGTCACCCGTATACAGTACATTCCTCTGGTGACAGGGTTACAGTATCTTAGTCACAAAAGGGCTTCCTGTATATGGTTGCTTTGGGTATCCTTTCACAGGTTTCTTGATGCACTTGCGCATTCAGATTTACTGTTAGCCATTTTAAGTTCTCTATGATCTATTTCATGCTTGAACCTTTTGGGTGGCCGCAGACCTTGGAAATGTGGGGTTGGGGAGGGAAATTAGTGCTTGCTTTTGAACATCATTTTAGTGCCACCTGTGGAACTCTGTGCTCGACTTAAGCATAGGCATGTGTATAATATTGTAAAATGATGCATCATTTTTAACCTTTACTTTTCTGAAGGGAAAACCCACATTTTTGCAACGGTTTGAAAAATGCATGTCATGTATTTGAATATAAAAGCGATTGCTTAACACAGTGTATGTGTGATTAGAAAGAACCCCAAAGATAATGCGAAGTGGCACCAATAAAACCAATGAGGTTTTGGCGGTTTTGCATATTAAAGAGCCTTTTGTGAAGATAAGAATGTTCAAAGAGCTTATATCTGTCATATATGTCTGTGAGAGTTGTCTTACTGAATCATTAAATATCTAAAGCATGCTGGGTTTGGCACACTTTTCCTTTTTTTTTTAACAAAAGTCACCTTAACAATAAAGTTTTTGCAAATATCAAGCAAATATAAAAGTTTGGACATCAAGGGCTTTAGCTGTCAGAGTGGAATGACTAGTAACAGCTCAAAATTAATCACAGTGTTGTGCATCAGCCAGACCTGAAGAAACAAAATTGGCTTTCAACTAAATAATTGAAAATAAAGTGCAATAAAATGCTGCTCCTCCAGCAATCTGCTGCCCTAGGCCCTGGACTAGTTGGCCTTGTTGTAAATGAGCGACTTGTAAATAGCAAGCTGCAGGAGTGGACCTGTTTTGTCTCATGACATGGAGACACCTGATCACACAACTGTGGAGAGCTTCTAGTGCTGGTATTGCGCTTTTCTGCCTTTAGCTATTGCACACATGTGATTGGTTCTCTGTGGATTTATGAATGTATTGAACATGTTGCTGACCCTCAAGCGTCTTCATGGCTCTATCCCCTCCCAATGCCAAAAGCTGCCCCTCCTTACTTGTGATTGTGCATTCATTAACACTGTGTAAATATGCAGACCGCATTTGCATGTGTGCAAACCTTAATCCTGCTCCAGGTCTAAGAGGTAGGTTGAGTTGTGCATATTAAAGTTGAGGGGCGCCCCGTAACAAAGTATCATGAAATAAGGCATTCTTCACAAGTGGCAGTTTGATATCATTTCTGTCCAGGAGGAGGGGTGGCTTTAAAGTCAGTAAAAACATCCAATAAAGGCCTACGTCAGACACAGGAGGTAATTCTGGTAGAGGAGTGAAGGAAACATTGGAAGACAGTGAGGTCTGGGGGCGTTGTGGCAGTCAACTAAATTACAAGTCTGAGATCCGCAGTGTGGTAAAAAAGTGGCAGCAATGGGGTTATCACCATTTTACCTCAGCGATAAATGTATAGTGTCAGTATTGAAACTCAGCAAAGTGCGCATGGTTTTGTGCTGTGGACATTGCCACACAAAACAAGTAGGCACGTGGTAATACCGCATTGCCCCAATGGAGTCCTACAGGGCTCCAAAATGTTACTGAATAACGAGGACCCGTCAAACTATAAACGATGCCCTAAATGAGGTTTCATGCCTGTGTCTTGGTCTATTGTTAAACTGTGCATCCGCCCATTGCCCCGCGCAATGCTAGCAGCTGCGTGATTCAGTAAATTACAGAGGTTGTAGCTACTAATCCTGATTTCAGATGTGCTGGTAACACCCTTCCTGCCACCGCACTCTGGCAGCTGGCCTTGCCCTCATACAGTAGCCTGCCTTTGAAGTTGCTCTCCTTCCAAGCTTATAATTCGTGGTTTATATGTTGTGTAAATTGATACCACAGTAGACACTTTTACAGACTAAAAACACGGCTTCATCCCAGTGATTGCTTTGAGCGTAATAAAACTTTGGCCTACAATGCTTGGTCGCCATCTAGTGGCAACGGACCATATTGAACACATGCAAAAATTAAACGGGCAAGTTTACCGGCATTACCACACTAAAAGAAGTGGACGCATGGAAGTGCACTGCGTCAATCAGTTAACGACGACAGCACATACACATTTTAAACTCTTAGATGTACAAATACATATTCTAAACTCTTCCATGTACAGCTAACAACACTGAATAAATAACATTCAAGATGGAGTGACAGTCGCACAGCATTTATCAACAGCAGTGTAAAGTCCTGACTGTTCCCAGAGAAATGTGAATTTCTATACACTATTACACTATCCCACCCCTGAGCAAAGTCACATCACTAGAATATTTCACATAAGCGTGCCAGGCAGTCACTGCACACAGGAGGAGAGACGTCTGGCCTATCCCTGGCTACTTATCCTGTTCGTCTCTCTGCACACACTCACCTTTTGCACAGTCTACTCTGGACTTGGCCATTATTGGCTACTAGGCTTGGCATTCAAGTATTACTTTTATGAAATCAGTTGTGTTATGTTATAATATGCTATTCTGATTTATACTGCACCCCACTGCCATTTGCATTATCTTCATGTGCTCTGGCAGATCTCAAATCGAGGGAGGTTGGTGAGGTTAGCGGGGAAAAACAGGAGAGTGCAAGACAGCTTTGATGTTGTGTTGATGCGTGCAGACTGTAATTACCATGAGCTCTGCATGTGGGTCATTTTCTAGGTGTGCTGTTTCAAGGGAACTCTGGTGCGTCCATGGAGCTAGGATGCACTGGCTGGGGCTTGTGGCGTTGCCCCGTAAGGGCTGCGCACGCGGCGGCGTGACATTGAACGTCGCCGCGTGCGGCTTAAATAAACGGGGCGTTCCCGGAACCAGAGAGCGACCGGGGAGCCCGAACCTAACGGACGTGTGCGTCTGAGCTCTGTTGGGTTGGGGGCTCACGGGCACGCATAGGGGGCCCAAGGACAGACCCCCAACAGTGGCGACGAGTGATGTCGGATGCCCGGGCCCGGCGGTGAAAGGCGTCCGGAATTTTTGCTGAAACGATCGGAACGTTCACGGACGTTTCGTTTCATGCCGTGGCTGCGGACCGCACACGCGGCTGGCGGCCATTTTGTAGACAAGGCCGCGGAACTTCTCGGAGCTCCGGTTTGGGCCGAGAAGGTGATCCGGGTCTAATTTTTGGATCTTGTGGGTGCTGAGGACATGATCCACGCGCCCATGCCCATTTTGTGTGTTTTCATTACATTTTGAGATCGCTACGTCGAGTGGTAGCCAGGACGAGGGCTATAATGGCAGGGCCTGCTTAGCCTGGTCCATCCATGTGGCTCAATTTTTGGGACCTCTACACAGCAGTGCTTTGCTGCAAGGTAGCAACAAGGCACTTCCTCGCCCCCTTCATCATCAGGACACTTTTTGATCCTCTTCATCATCACAAGGTGGTGGCAGTTTCAGAGGTCTTCTGCATCTTTCAGCATCGTCATTTTGTCGCATGGTGGTGATGGGAATCTGAGTTGCGGCCTCAGGTCTGGTAGTGGGGTGCCTGTGCGCTCAGTCCCATGTCCGACAGTGAACAGGACGGTGACACCGCAGATCCTGGGGAGGAATCTCAGGAAGAAGGTCAGGGAGCACAGCCTGTAGGCCCCATCATGGCTCAAGCGAGAGCCCAGGCGGCCCTGCAACCGATACCAGAATTCGATCCTACGGGCCCTCCATCCAGTTTGGGGCCCCGATGGAGGAGGTGGGTGGCCCGCCTGGACATGTACTTCAGGGCTGCTCGAGTGGATGATGATGACAGCATGGTAGCCACCATGCTGTATTCGGCGGGAGCAGCGGTTCAGGAGATCTTCGAGTCGCTGACTCCGGCGGACCAGACCTATGGTGCGGCGAAAGCGGCTCTCCTTGCGCACTTCCTTCCACTTGCCAACTTGGACTTCGAGAGATTCGTGATGCTGTCGGCCAAGCAGAAGGAGGATGAGACTTTGGACACGTTTTACGGCCGCCTACGCCGCCTCTCCCAAGGGTGCGCGTGGGGGGACGCGGAGGACATGATACGGACAATGCTGATCCAAGCATGCTCCTCCGGCAAACTGAGGAGACAGGTCCTCAGGGAGCCGGGAATCACTCTGCACCGTATACTAGAGCTGGGTCGATGTCACGAAGTGGCTGAGGCACGGGCGAGCAAGATGGAAGCAGGATCACGCTCGATCAAAGCCGAAGAGGTGTGCACTGTGTGGCGGGGCGGCAGAGGAACGAGAAGGCCTGGCGGAGCCCCCCGAGACAGGGCAGGAAGGTCGGGGGAGTCCTGCCAGAAATGCGGCTATGACCTCGCCCACCCCACAGAGTGCCCAGCCGCAGGAAGAACATGTGGCCGATGTGGCCTGCCGGATCACTTCGCGAGAGTGTGCAAGTCGGCGCTACCTGTCATGGTACCCAGAGGTCCTGCCCGGGTCTGGACTCCGCGTCAAACCCGGCCATCCAACGTGGCCCAGGTGGATCAAGCGGAAGAGGAGGCTCAGGCAGAGGAGGCTGAAACGGAGGAGGAGGAAAATATCTTCTTCGTCTCAAGCATGGGGGTCCTAAAAGGCAAAAGCAGGAGGCAGCCAAGATGCGTAGTGGAGGTGAATCACTCGCCTGTCCCCGTGCTGGTGGACACAGGAGCATCGGTCAATGTTATGGCCAGGGGACATTATGACGCTCTTGACCCATTGCCGAGCCTGGCTGCGCCAAGAGCTCGCATCTTCGCCTTCGGTGGACTCGAGCCCATACCGCTGGACGGAGCCTTCGTGGCGAAGGTGGAGCATGAAGGATCGAAGATCAGAGCACGATTCTACGTCACCCCCATAAGCAATAACACCCTGCTAAGCTGCGCGGCTGCGGAAGCGCTCGGGATAGTGAGTTTTGCGTACTCAGTATACCTGAAAGACATCAACGACCTACTGGACAAGTACGCAGCCCTGTTCAATGGCATTGGGAGAATGACCGGTGATCCAGTCCGGCTACACATTGACGACTCAGTACAACCTATCGCCCTGAAACACCGGAGAGTTCCTTTTCATCTGAGAGAGCAAGTCGACAAGGAACTGGACAACCTGGTGGCCTTGGACATCATCGAGCAGGTGGAAGGCCCAACTCCATGGGTGTCCCCCATTGTCGTGGCCAGGAAACCAAAACAGCCGGACTCCGTTCGCATCTGCGTAGACATGAGGCTGCCCAACAAGGCCATAAAAAGGGAGCGACACCTGACCCCGACCATCGATGACATAATTGCTGAGGTACAGGGGGCCAGGTTCTTCTCTAAACTCGATCTCAGAGCAGGGTACCATCAAGTTGTCCTCCATCCTGAGTCCCGGTATATAACGACTTTCACCACCCACCGGGGACTCTACAGGTACAAGCGGTTGAGTTTTGGGGTCTCGTCGGCTGCCGAAGTGTTTCAGAACATTATCCGGGGTGCACTTGCTGATCTTGAAGGGGTGCTCAACATCAGTGATGACATCTTGGTGTTTGCCAACACGGAGGTGATCCATCTGAAGCGCCTGGCCAAAACCTTTGAGAGGCTGCAATCGTTGGGTCTCACCCTCCACAGGGACAAATGCGAATTCCTGCGCCCGTCAATAGAATTCTTTGGGTTCGTGTTCAAGGAGGGTGGGGTGTCACCCGACCCACGGAAGGTTCAGGACATTAAGAGTGCACAGCCCCCGGAATCCGTGTCAGAAGTGAGGAGTTTTCTGGGCATGGTGACCTACTGTGGTCGGTTTATCAAAAACCTGGCCTCGAGGTCTGAGCCGCTCAGAGCTCTGACCAAGAAAGATACTGCCTGGCACTGGGGTCCACTGGAACAGTCGGCGTTCGAGGACATCAAAGGCGCCCTAACAGCGGAGGACACAATGGCGTTCTTCGACCCGGCGCTACCCTCGGAGATCGTGGTCAACGCCAGTCCGTTTGGCCTGGGGGCGGTCCTGACCCAGGTGGACCGTGAAGGAAACCTCCGGCCCGTTGCAAACGCCAGTAAGGCGCTCTCGGAAACGGAGCAGCGATACTCCCAGATCGAGAGGGAGGCCCTGGCGGTCTTGTGGGGATGCCGTCATTTTCGCCTATATGTGCTGGGACGTCCGGTGACGGTGGTGACTGATCATAAACCCCTGCTCCCGATTCTGGCGGGCTCGTCATCTAAGCCCCCGGCCAGAATTGAAAGATGGATGCTTGCATTGCTGGAATACGGGGTCACGCTGGTATACCAGCCAGGGGCCAACAATGCAGCGGACTTCCTTTCCCGGCATCCCGGAGTGCGTGGGGGAGTGGCAGGAGACACCTGTGCAGAAGAAGCGGACGACCATGTCAGGATGGTGGTGGAGGGAGCAACACCAAATGCACTGCCCCTGTCGGAGCTGGAGGCCGCGGCAGCCGAGGATTGGTGCTTCCAGATACTGAAACAGTCGATGCAGAGCGGGTCTTGGAAGCTCGTCCTGGAAGCGCTCGCAGGGCGGACCCATGAGGCGAAGACCGCCCTTGAACAGCTATGGAAGGTGAAAGATGAGCTGTCCTTCTCTGAGTCGGGGCTCCTGCTCCGGGGGGATCGCATAGTGGTCCCCCACTCCAAAGTGGGTGAGGTGATCGCTTTGGCCCATCACGGACGTCAGGGTGCTGCCAAGACGAAGGCGAGGCTGCGGATGAAGGTCTGGTTCCCGGAGCTAGAGAGAAGGGTCGATGACTTTGTGGCGGCCTGCGTATGGTGCCAGGCCGCCTCCCCGGTGCAGAGGGAACCGGCTATCGAGGCAATGCCTCGGGGGACCAGGCCCTGGGAGGTCGTACATGCCGATTTTGGGTCCACGTCCGTGGGCACCCATTTTCTGGCCATAGTCGATGAGTACTCCCGGTACCCCGAGGTGGAGTTCGTGGAATCGGTGGCATTCGAGCATGTGGTGGTCGGCGTGGAAAAGATCTTTGCAACCCATGGGTTTCCCCTGATACTGTGCTCGGACAATGGGTCGCCATTTCAAAGCGAACGCTTCTCGGAGTTCCTAGCCAGCTGTGGAGTCCAACATCGAAAGATATCCCCGCTGTGGCCGAGGGCCAACGACGATGCAGAGAGGCTGATGCGAACACTAAACAAAACATTTCGGATTGCGCAAGGACAAGGCCAGTCCCTCCAACGGGCCTTGTATCAATTCCTGCGAGTGTATCGCACCACCCCCCATGCCTCCACTGGTGTCGCCCCGGCGGAAGTGCTGTTCCGGCGATGCCCCCGGGGTCTACTGCCGGAGGTACAGGAGAGAGAGCCTGGGGTTATCAACGACCAGCAGGTGGAGGCCGACCGACTGGCCAGAATCATTCAAGAGAACGTGCGACGGGGCCTGCGGCCCCAGCGGCTGGAACCCGGGGATGAGGTGCTCATCCGGAATCGCCATCCTCACGGGAAGTTGTCACTGCCTTATGAACCGGCGCCCCTGGATGTGGTCGCTGTGAAGGGGTCAATGGTGACGGCCTCGGATGGCTGTCACCCGCAACGTCAGCTTCTTCAAGAAGTTGGGGGACTCGAGAACTGACCCCCCTCTGGACCCTGGTGTTGCCGAGACCCCTGAGGAAGATGGCCCCCCCTCTCGGTGCCCCGGGCTCTCCATGTCGGGAGGCTACTGGTGACGGACTGTCGGTGCCGGAGGTGAGCGGGAGGTACCCCCAGAGGACTGGGCGAGGGAAACCCGCTTACCTCAGTGAGTATGTGTTGGGACAGTTGGAGAGTCATCTGGGGTGAGGGGGCTGACATTAAAAGAGGCCTGGGTCCAGGATGGGCAAGTTGTTTGATGTGTGATATGTTATGTTTCTCTAATAAAGTAATTGTGTGTCCTCCTGAAAAAGGAGGAGTGTGGCGTTGCCCCGTAAGGGCTGCGCACGCGGCGGCGTGACGTTGCACGTCGCCGCGTGCGGCTTAAATAAACGGGGCGTTCCCGGAACCAGAGAGCGACCGGGGAGCCCGAACCTAACGGACGTGTGCGTCTGAGCTCTGTTGGGTTGGGGGCTCACGGGCACGCATAGGGGGCCCAAGGACAGACCCCCAACAGGGCTGTGGTTTCCAAGTTGGTTCTAGAGGTGTCGTTGTCTGATGTTTGATGTTTGTTGGGAGAGGTGTTCACTTATTTATTTATTTTATTTATGTATGGGGCATATTTAAGATGCTTATACATCAAGGAAATTGTGTTTCAAAGCCACGTGGTATGCATATTGTGTATTGTAACATAGGATTTCAGCGTGTTAGTGTTGGGAGCAGAGATATTAATGGCAGGTTCGTACAGTGGCAGGTGTTGAATTTGTTCTGGAGGGCCATAAATGTATGTATTTAATATGCAGGAGCAATCAAGCGTAGTGAGGCAGCAAAAACTATACAAGTGTGGTTCAGGGGATTCTAACCCTAAGATTTGTTTTAAAACAATGGGTTCAAATGGTGCATTTTATAGCACTTTCTGTGAACAATTGGGTAAAAAGCCACACAGTTTGCAATACATTTTGTATGGTAGAATTGAGGAGACTGAGGCTATAAGATGGTTGCAACAGGATTGTGAGGAATGCTGGGGAAGATTGTGTAACTTGAACTATAAAAAATATGAAGAAAGACAACATGCAGGGGGAGATAAGCGAGGCAGGCTGTTGGCCTTGTTATACAAATGTGAGGCGCCTAGACAAACAATTCGAGCAATATGGGGGAAAAATGGAAAAACACTCGTTACCCAGGAGGAAGTGATCAATGGCTTTGTAGAGTTTTACCAGCAACTGTATAAGGACACCGGAGGAGGGGAAGAGATGGATATGATATATACATTGGAGTATATTGGCCTTCCCAAATTGGAGACATCAGAGAGAGAGAACCTAGAGGTCCCAATTACCTTGGAGGAACTAGAGTCAGTGATCAAGCTCTTACCTACTAGTACAGCTCCAGGGCCAGACAGACTCCCTAGTGAGTTCTCTAAAACATACAATGCAGAACTGCTCCCCCCCACTGCTAGCATTGCTAAATGAAGCTTTAGAGAAAGGGGTATTACCGAATCTCTGAGGGAAGCGATTATCATCTCACTCCTTAAGCCTAACAAGCCAAGCATGGATTGCTGGTCATATAGACTACTATCCTTGCTCAACCAAGATAGCAAGATACTCACGGCAGTGGTGGTGAACAGGCTGAAATCGGTTATTAATAAACGTATACATCCCGATCAGACCGGGTATGTCCCGCATAGAAACACATCTGACAACCTCAGAAGGCTCCATCAGATCATAGAACAAACGGAAAAGGACTCACAGGAGGTTGCAGTAGTATCATTAGACGCGCTGAAGGCCTTCGACTCTGTCAAGTGGCCTTGGCTGAAGATGGCCTTCAGAGAATATGGGATGGGAATCATATACTTGAGCTCGGTACAACCACTCTACAGTACACCCCTGGCCCGGGTTAAGACGGGGGCGCTCATCTCAGATCAGTGGCATCTCAGTAGGGGCACTAAACAGGGATGTTCGTGGTCCTCGATGCTGTTTATTTTAGCACTGGAACCCCTGGCGATATACTTACGGCAACAATTCGGATGAAGTAATGATCAGTACGAAGGGAGGGCTACACCTGATTTCAATGTATGCTGATGATATGCTGTTGTATTTAAGATACCCAGAAGAGAATCTACTAATATATTGGAAGTTATGGAAAGATACGCGATATTATCTGGTATAACAGTGAATCCCACAAAATCATGTATATTTCCCCTAGGTAGATATAAAGGGATTCCACGAGAGGAGCTGCCGGTACTACAAATACAATGGGAGACTGAGACCTTTAGATACCTGGGGATTGATGTAAATCACACGGCCGAGGTCGAATACAAACATAATACAGAGAAGTCGGTGGCTAACATTGAACACAGTATGAAGTTTTGGGCCAAGCTCGCCCTGACCATGATAGAGAGAGCGGCATTTTAAAAATGGTGGTGCTGCCTAGGTTGCTGCGCTTCTTTGGGAATATACCATATATGATACCCAAGCAATTTTTTGTCAAACTCCAAAGCATGTGCAGGGGATTCATATGGCACAACACTAGAAATAGGATAGCACTATGGAAACTACAAAACGCATATGACCATGGGGCATTAAATTGCCCAACTTTGAGATTTATTTCCTGGACAGTCAATTACAATATGTGGCTAGGTGGTTATCAGATGACTCAACATGGGAGTCCAGATTACTGAAGGCTGAATGTGCCCCGTTCTTTCTGAGGGAGTGGATATGGTTACCAAAATCACAACAAAGGAGGTGCACGAGAATGTTAGAATTGGGATGGAAGACATGGCAGAGAGCTTGTCAGGCCATGGAGAACCTGACCCTGTGCTCCCCAGAGATGCCTCTAGTGGCATTGACTGGAGTGGATGAGCAACTGAGGAAAATAATCCAGACACATTGGGAACCAAAGGGCATAGCAACACAGGGGGATATATGGCAAGATGGGAAGGCAGTGGAATTCGACACACTGGTAGAAGATACCGGTCTACACCAGGGACAATATATCACTTGTACCAGGTTGTTGTGGGTGGTAAAAAGCACATGGTCAGAAATAGTACTGGACGGTCAGCCTGACACGGCCACAGAAACAATTTACGATGTATCAGACGGAGGAGATGAAGTCTCCCGAATTTACAAATTGATGATGCCTGGGGTGGGGAAGGAGGTGCTCCAGTTGAGACGAGACTGGGTCGAGGAATCCAGGGAAGCTATGAATGATGGGTTGTGGGTGAAAGTTCAGAGATATCACAGAAAAGTGTCTAGGAATGTGAGACTACAACAAATTCAGTTATACATTACCCATAGGGCGTACATGACCCCTCAGAGGATAGCACGGTTCAAGAATGTAGGAATACAAATGGGCCCTAAATGTGGGGAGGTGAACGCAGGAATGATACATATGCTCTGAAATAAGGAGATTTTGGTGGGAGGTGGCTCACTATTTGGCCGAGAAGGGGATTAAATTGGAAGTGGAATCTTTGTGGGCGTGCATGGTGGGAGGGTTTTCCAGGCCGCACAAGCTGAAACACGTGAGTAAACTTAAGGACTTGGCTTACATACTTGCCAAGTGCAGAATTGCCATGGCCTGGAAAGCTAAAAATAGACCAAGGGTGGATGGTGGTGGAACTATCCTTCAGAAATGGATGGATGCGGAGACAGCGGTGTGGAGTGAAGCAGTCAACAGAGGGGGAGATGACTTAGGGGAGTCATTGATGGCTTGGAGGCATTTAGTGGCCGCACTGTTTGGGTCTGCCCAGACCTGCCCAGAGGATGATGACTCCCCGACAGGTGCAGAGGGGAGGGCACCCTTAGATGATACGATAGAGGATGGTGAGATAGAGTTAGCTCGAGATGGGAAGGGGGGTAAAAGAGAGACGGTGGACACATCATGATACTGCTGTAACTGCGATTGCTGTTCGATGTCTGGTTTTATTTTGGTTGTTTGTGTTGTTAAAATCAATAGAAACTATTTAAAAAAATAATTTGTATGGTAGCAAATGAAAATAAAAAATCAGATGAAAATTACCAACAGTGCACAGGACCGTTTTCAATGCATTTTCATTATGCAGTTGCCCACAACATATGCCAGTATATAAAATATTTTCATTCTGGCTGTGTCCATACATGACAGGAAGAAGAACAATGAAGGTGATGACCCTGTCTCTTGCAGAAACAACCTAGCGGTGGATGTACCTATTGCAGGCAGAGGTCAATTAGTTATAGAACAAGATCAACATTTCAATCAATGTTCCTAAAAATGCCAACCAAAACTAGGACAGATGTGGTTGTTATACCAGAAACACATTTAAAAACCAACCTGAAAATGGCAATACAAATATATTTTATTTAATTCTCAATAAAGCATGTAAAAATAAACAAATATTTTTTTAAAACAAGATCTTTGACTGAAAAACATTAAACAAAACTAAGAAACAGACTTGAAATCTGATAGAATGCAATTAAAAGTTGGGGTTAGTACGTGGATATGGTGTCTTATATTTAATGAATAACCAAAATACAGGCACAAGAGCAGAGCACTGTTTTTAATAATAAACAGCTCTATCATGGAGGAAGCCTTTTAGAACCCTTAGGCTTTTATTGTGATGGTTGACATATGTTTCGGCTAAAGGCGACATAAGAAATCAGACAGTTCCACAATGTGTCTGTTGTCGCAAGTGTAGCCGTCTTCAGGACAGAGGAAGGTGCTATTTCAGAGGATGTTTCTTGTGTTAAGTACTTCTTAATTAGCCGTACATATTTTAAGTGTAACCCACTACAAGTAAACAAAAACAAAGAAAGGCAGGTTGGTAACAGGGAAGCATATTCGCATTTAGATGTTGCTCACAAAAAATGACATACCCTCATAGTGTACATCGCTCGCTCATCTTTTACAGGTTGTGGTGCAGAGACCCGCATGATGTTTCTATTTTTTCATGCATTCTTAAGGTAAATGTATCATTACAAATCCTAAAGATTCTTGTTTATTGCTAAAAAAACAATTAATGTTGTCCAATATTTAATGTGAAAACCTTTGTCTTAAGTACTACCAAAAAAATAATTTCAATAAAGACAGATGTTTTTTGCTCACCTATTAAAGCAAGTAGTAGCAAAGAAATGTCTTTGTTGCGTGGCACTAACTTCTATTGTTTCAGTAGTGCAACGTTATGCTTCTTATAAGGTGAATCTAGACAAGAAGAGAAACAACAACTTTCTAGTGGTGGAAGTCTACAAAGGTGACTCAAAAAGGAGAAAAAGTCAGCGTAGAAAGAACTAAGTCCGGGTTTTTCTTATATTAAAATACCTGTTTTGATTCTCGTCGGTGCAGAGGCTCCTAGATGGACGGTGGGCCGAGGGGTGCTGTTCTATGTTTATAAATGACAGGATGTTTTTTTCAAAGCAGGGAATGCTGATTTAGCAGTTGTGAAGGTCACGTAAATACCTGCAGAACAGGAGTCACACAGGAGAGAAAGGTGCCATATAAGTATTGTGAACCCTCATTTCTGCTAAGTTACAGGTCAACAGAAATGGAAAAACTAAAAAAACGGAGACAATTACCTTTAACGCTCTTTTTTCGTTCGCGTTATGGTTTGTGTGCTGGAAAAAGCACTGGTGTTGAGTGGGCAAAAGAACCCTCAGGAACGGGCTTGTGAGATGCCTATACATATCCCGGGTCAGGAAAGAAGAAGGGAAAGAAGGTCACAGTTGTGTGTTGTTTTTGTTGGCATTTTTATGAACATTGATTGAAATGTTGATCTTGTTCTATAACTAATTGACCTCTGCCGGTAATAGGTACATCCACCGCTAGGTTGTTTCTGCAAGAGACAGGGTCATCACCTTCATTGTTCTTCTTCCTGTCACTTTAACACGATCCCGAAGGTGTAGTTCCCCGAAACAAGATTCCCCTCCCCTTTTCCTCTACATTGTGTCCATACATGTCCATACATGCTGCACCAATATATGACAGTATTACAAATAAGGACTCCCAGCCTGTAGACAATGCCACGCCACAGAAAGAATGCATATCCAGACTTGCTATATCAAGACAGACCAGTGTAGCAAGTAATCATACTTATGTTTGCTTTTAGCTTTGATGCAAAGTACAAAAAAGCAATGACACACAAAGAAAATATAGCTAGAGCCACCAATGTAAGCAAGTCTAAGCACGCAACAACACACATCATGTTTGCTCTACCCTTAAAAAAAGTAACAAATGCCATACCACAGCAAGAAAGCAAATTCACACCGACACTATAGGCTAAGCTAGCCACTTATTACAAAAACACTTATCATGTGTGCGTAATCCTTATTGCCAAGTAAAACATATCATGGCACATTAAGAAAGTAAATGCAGATCGACACTACTAATGTAGGCCAGTCTAGCCATGTTTCAAAACTTATGTTTGCTTTCCCCTTGATGCCAAGTGAAACATGCCATGCCACATTAAGACAGTATATGCAGACAGGCACTCACTACCAGTGTCAGTCTGCATATACTTTCTTAATGTGGCATAGCATTTTTTACTTGCCATCAAGGGTAAAGCAAACATGGTCTATGGTATGACCTGGCTAGACCGGTCTACATTCAATGTAGGCCTGTCTAGTCAGGTAAGAACACTTATTATGTTTGCTTTTCTATTTCCTAGTGTTTATCAAGGGAAAATCTAACAAGAAAAATGTTATCACCTGGCTAGACTGTCCTACATTGGATGTAGGCCAGTGGCAACACTTACCATGCTTGCTTAACCATTGATGCATAGTAACTGTGCATCAAGGGTAAAGCAGACATAATATGTGTTATTATGTATCTATACTACGCTCCATTCAATGTAGGACAGTCTAGCCAGGTAAGAACACTTATCATGCAAAGCAAACATGATGACTGTTTTTAGCTGGCTTACCTGGCCTACATTGAACGTAGGCCAGTGGCAGCACTTCTCATGTTTTCTTAACACTTGATGCACAGTTAGTGTGCATCAAGAAGCAAACATAAGTGTTATTACACCGCTAGACTTGTCTGCATTCAATGTAGGACAGTCTAGCTAAGCAATAACACTTAGCATCTTTGCTTTACCCATGGTGCACCGTAACTGTGCATCAAGGGAAAAGAACACCTAAGTGTTATTAAATAGGCTAGTCTAGCCAAGTAATATCACGTCACTAACCATTTTTGCTTTCTCCTTTATGCACAGTACTGTGCATCAAGTGTAAAGGCAAAAAAGAATGCCATGTCCCCAGCAGCCCCAATCCCTAAATTTAGGGGCCCCACTAAGTGTAGAGGTGGGGGCTGACACACACACAGACGCAAATAGTACTTTCACCTGCGCATTCACACATCAATCATACAACTCCTTGCATGCATGCTTCCATAAAAACAAACACATACATACATACAATCCATACATGCATAATATCCAGGCTTGCAAAATTATGTGTTACTAATGACTTCAGCAATTGTATCTGCTCTCCCCTCTTGCTTCTCCACTCTTTTTGACTGCTTACTCTCTGTTCTCTCCTCCCCTCTTCCCCTTACTTTCTTCTATGCACTTACTCTATCAGAATTGTCCCTGCACCTAGTATGATAGCAACCTCGTCTGTCTCCTTCCCCCTCCCCTTAGTTGTTGCCCCACTCCAGAACTATCTCAAATGTCGTCATGCTGCTTGTTTTGTTCCTCCCCTCCCTTTCTGCACCCCTCTCCCTCACCTTTTGTTTTCTCTGGCTCTACCAGAAATGTCATCAGGCCTAGTACAGTATTTGCCTGTCTGTTTCCATTTCCTTCCCTTCTCTTCCTTATCTATGTTGTAGCTCTTGCACTATCCGAAATGTCGTCAGGCCGAGTACGATAGTTAATTTCACATCCTTAATGTTCATGGCCTGTAGGAATGTTATTGTAATTTCCCTTTTTCCCTCTCTTGCCTTGAAGCGCTTTGAAACACACTGGGCCTCATTACGAGGTTGGAGGTAAGGGAAAAACAATGCTGGTAAAGATTACCGGCATCGCTTACCGCTCCGGTCTATTATGACCCGCCAACCCGCTATTAGCGGCACCGTAAATAACGGTGCCTCTAATAGCGCGACCCTACATGCCGGCAATAGCAGCATGGCGTAAACAGGAGCTGAACACAAGTCAGGTGGACATGCAAATAATGGCCTACAGAAGCCGAAAAGTACCTTACCGGCATGGAGTAAATACCGGCATCGCGAAACACACCGTAAACGGCCATGTGCAGTGTTCCCAACTGCCACAGGTGCATACAATCATCACAGGTGGAGGCAATGTAGACTGGGCAAGCACAAAAGGAGCACACCCCACCCCTTCGAACACCCAGTCACACACAAAAATGATTCCAATACTAGTAGCAATGTTGGGGCTGGAGGACATGATTGCAGTGGAACTCCAGCAACAACAACAACAGGCAGCACAGAGGAGATGCAGGAGGAGAAGAAGGGTGAGGCAGGCACAGCATGCACGACCAGTGCAGGCAGTTGGCCCACAGAGGCAGCCCCCAATCCCTCGAATCAGAGCCAATCCATTCGGCCTAACCCCTGAGCAGATCCACACCCTGTACCGTCTGGACCGGGACACCAGCACCAACATTGTGGACATGATACAAAACGACATTGCAGCCTCATAGACATCTGTACCCCCATCCCCCCTCTACTGAAGGTGGTGTTGTCTGTGCTCCACTTCCTGGCCACAGGCACCTACCAGCACACAGTAGGGCAGATGCATGGCATATCACAACCATTATTCTCACGTACGCTGAACCAAGTGCTCGATGCCACCCTGAAGCACACAGGTGATCACATATTCCTACCACGGACAGCCCAGGAGATCTCCAACACCAAAGCTGGCTTCCATTCACTGGCAGGCATCCCAGGTTGCATTGGTGCCATCGACTGCACCCATGTTGAATTGGTGGTCCCACATGTCATGGAGGTAGTGTACGGCAACCGTAAGTTATACCACTCCATCAATGTGCAAATGGTATGTGACTCAAACAAGATCATCACATATTGTTGTGCTTGATTTCCCGGATCAACCCATGATTCAATGGTCATGCGGAACTCCACGATACCACGCTACATGGAGCAACACGCAAGGCAAAGATCCTGGCTACTCGGTGAGTTGCATGTCAAGCTCATGTAAGCGTGATGTGGGGAGATAATTGGGGGGAGAGATGCATACGAGATGGGGGGGGTGCATACTTCACCTGGCTGAGATGGGGGGATAGATGCATACTTCACCTGGCTGATATGGGGGGGGGAGATATGCATACTTCACCTGGCTGAGATAGGGGGTGGAGATGCATACTTCACCTGGCTGAGAGTACCTGAGAGGATGGACCATGCTCATACCCCAAAGCAGGCCAGACCGGACTTGACACCTGACACCTAAATGCAAGACGTAAGCTGCCCTACTATGAAACTGAGGCAGTGCTACAACCATTCCATATACATCAACATGTACACTGCACATAATCAGACCATAGACCCCGCAACACAATGCAGCGACAAGCATTTAGTATGGCCAATGCACAGGACCAAATTCTATCATTCAAAAGGACAGCTGTCCATTACTGCGTACAAAGGAGTCACATGAGGGCAAAATATATGAACCCACTCCTACACCAACACGGAGGTCCAGCAAAACAGCATGGCAACATTTGCTGTGGAAAGTGAGATGATCAAGAGTCTGCCATCAACGGTGACAGGATAAAAGCATACAATTGACTACACATCACTTAGATCATGGGAATAACCACCGTGGACTACCACAGTGCATGAGCACTCATAAGGAATGGGACACCCCTGCGCCCACTAGACGATGCCTCGCATATCTGACGATCAGATGAATTCACACATTGCAGTTACTTTATGTGGCTCTATTCATGCATGGTTATGTGGATGCAAACAGGAAATAAATGCATGCTATTGTGTCATTGATACAGGTCCCATTTGATGTAATCGCTTACACATAACCATTGTTGCACACATGCAGGTGATGCTAGCTATCCCTTGAAGAGGTGGCTCCTTAACCCTCTCCGGAACCCGCAGAACAGGCATGAAGAGGACTACAATCGTGTGCATACACGTACCCGTGTGGTGATTGAGCAGACATTTGGCCTTTTGAAGGCACTGTTTCGCTGCCTCAGCAGGTCTGGTGGGGCACTCCTGTACGGGCATGAGAAGGTGGGCAAGATCATCATGGCATGTGTCATGCTACACAATATGTGCATCAGACGGAATGTGCCTCTGCTCCATGACGCTGAACTGCAACCACCTGACGAGGGAGATGAGGAGGGTGGAGATGGGGCTGCACTTCAGGGAGGTAGCGATGCACAGGAGGGACGTGCTGTGCGCCAGACTTTGACTGACCAATGTTTCTAGCACACATGGATGCAGAGTGTGCCATGGAGGTGGGACTCAGGGCACTGGGTGTGTCAGGGACATGGACACTGTACACTGTTCACCAATAAAGCACACGTACACAATAAGCAATGTCCGGTCATGTGAATTCTGATTTCACAACAGGTGTATTGAACAAATAGAACATAGAAAGTGCACAAGCCCTCCACTCCACACACCCTCTCCCTCCTCCCCCTCCTCCCTCAACTGCCCCACACACCCCCTCTCCCTTCCCCCTCCCCCTCAACTTCCCCACACACCCTCTCCCCCCTCCACCTCCCCCCTCAACTTCCCCACACACCGTTTCCCCCCTCCGACTCCCCCCTCAAGTTCCCCACACATGGTGTGCACTCGCAAGCACCGTTAGTCTTCATGAGTTCCGAATGGCAGGCTGCACCTACACCCCTTGTCGACTGCCAGCATCAGGTGGACCCTTGTCCGACCTGCGCAAGTTCCGCCCAGACCTACACAGGGGGCTAGTCTGAGTGGAGCTGGCATTTGAGGAGGTGCCAGGTTGTTCAACCACCTGTGCGGGACGCAGGGCCTCCAATGCTGCCACCATGTGGGTGAGGACCTGCCTCACAGCCGCCAATTCGTTGCATATGTCTTTGGAAGTAGACTCAATGGCAGATTTGAGGGACGCTGCAAATTCCCTGATATCCTCCCTTGCCTGGCCACATTCGATGATGTGCTGGGTCACCAGCCCTGTCAGCTCCTCCTTGTGCTGTTGGATTGCCCTGATCCCCTCTTGCCTGTCCCGGACACTGGTGGATGTCAAAGGGGCATGCGACATGGTTGGTGCTTCATGCATGCTTGCGGTGGGGCTGAGGCTCCCTGGCCATGACTCCACAGCAGACAGCTCATGGCTGCTGGTATTGTGTATGCTGGGTGGGGAGAGGTGAGGTGACTGCAGGGTGCCTGTAGCGGTAGGTGTGCCAGGTGTCGGACTATGTGCCTCATCATCTGACACAGCTGCTGTGGCAGCTGCCTCTCCGACAGTACTGCTGGCAGTGGATACAGTGCCTTCAGCCACTGGCTCCTGTGGGGTAGTGGCTGGCGTTGGGTGCTGTGGTGGTGGGCATATTGCACATTTGTGCTGTAGGCCCTTCGGTTGTGTGGGGCTTGTGAGGTAGTGCTGGTTTCACGCTTGCCCTTGATGTTGAGGGCCTGTTTGCTCCCTCCATGCCCCTGGATTTCTTGACTGGTGCTGCAGGCTGCTCCCTGTGGTCATGATCATTGCTTTCAGATTGTGTGCCTGTGGGGGACGAAGAAAGGGAGACCATTAGTGATGGGTCTACGTGCATCAGGCATGCATTGGGGTAGCAGCATTTCTATGGAATGGCAGGTATTTGCCGTTGGAGCAGTGACATACGGGTTGCTTGCCTTTTGGGTGGGTCATGCAGGGATGCATCTGGGCTGACACATGTATGGGGTGCATCATGCATGTGGACAAGATGGTGCTGTGCACTGCCTATAGGCAGGTTTGCGTACATGTGTCTGGTGGCCCCTGCTTTGCATCATTACACTGTCAGTTCGCAGGGACATCTTCATGGTTTCCATTACAATGGTTTATTTGAAACACCTACCTGCATCAGCCGATGACGGGGCTCCTCGCTCCATATCCCCCTCTCCCTCAATTGCCTCCATTACGATGGTGCTCGCACAAGTCTCCTCCCATTGAGTCATCTTTATGGGTGAGCCACCTCCACCACCTGTTGCCATTCCCTGGCTATGGTTTGTCGAGATGATATTCTGGACGCATAGCCGCAGGTCATCCTAGCGCTTCCAGACATCTTTCACTGTGCGCAGGGTGGTGCCAACCGCGCCACCTCCGCCCAGATTTCTTTTTTGCGCAACAGTGCAGGTCGGCGCATATCATTGGAAAACACAACATCCCCATTTTCTGCCAAGGTGTCGGCGAGCATTTTAAGCTCTTCTTCGGAGAAGCGCTCCTTGCGCATGCACGCAGCACCTTTTTTAAGGGCCTTGGGTATTCTAATATGCTGCTGGTTTGTTTTGGGACAGGTGTGGTGGTGATGTGGATCCTGGGTGCAGAGGATGGCAATGGATTGTGTTTTTCAAGATGGCCGCTGTGCTCTTTCCCGTTCCTGTGCAGTGACGCTACTTCCGGTTCCGCCTATTTGCGGTCACCGCAATTAGCGGTGGCCACTATTAGCGATCACTGCTATTGCCGGAGGCATGGATGGCGATGGTACTATCTGCACTTTACTCGATGCCGCTAAGGGCGATTTTTGGGTGTTCTGCGGCATGGCGGTAAGGTCGTTACCGGCATGGCGCAAAGCTTGTGCCCGCAAAGTCATAATAGCCCTCTAATAGCGGGCTCTAGGCTACACAGGCACAGTATTTGCTACATGCCGGTAAGGACCGTAACTTACCTCCAACCTCGTAATGACCACCATTTTGTATAGGCGCTATATAAATAAACTATCATATCATATCATACTTATCTGGCACTTGGCAGATGAGGGAAGATTGTAGCCTGGTCATTCTACGCATTACCAAAGGTTAGATGCTAAGGTTTATGGGAGGCAAGAATGTTTGGTTGAGAAAAATAGCTACTCAAGATATGAAGACCCAAGGAACCCATTTCAAGATCCTCAACATGTAGAATGGCAGACTGAGCACTGTTTTAAGTTCACTCTAATTTGACCAGATGCTGTGCTACTGGCCAGTTTGGCCATTTTAATCCAAATTTGATTCCAATAGAACTCTGTTAGAATCTTCTATGCACTCTTCTCGGGGACCCATTTCAATCTATTTCTCACCATTAAAATAATCAAGTCAACTTATTTAGTCAAAACAAATGTAGTATGGCAAAGTGTAATTAATTAAATTCATATTACTCCCCATAACAGTATTTACATTAGTTAATTTCTATAGATTAGATTTGCTTACTCAGATTAACATAATTATTGAGTAAATAATATCAAAGTCAATAAATAGAAACATTTTTCACTAATAACCCACATAAAATGAAGATATTTTACAAACAACAAGTTCTTCTATTCAATTAAACCTTTCTTGATCTTTGACAGATTCAATTTAGCAGTTTTTATATCTCTTCTTTTAATATACCTTTGCTCAAGTTATGTTGGGCTAGTGTACCCTTCATCAGGAACAATCCTAAACTGTCTACCTGTAAAATATATAACATTCATCACTAGCTTAATTATAAAAAATAACCATCTAGCTACACAAATATGAAGACATTCATTAGCCTTATCTGTATTTCTTAATGTGTAATTTTACCTCACTGGGTTATTCTATAGAACACTGGTTCTGCAATGAAACAACAAATACAATTAATATTCAAATTGTATCCATATACTGCCTAAACTAATATAGGTGACTGATCAGGATGTCATTGGGCCTCATTACGAGTCCGGTGGTAACCCTGCCGGTGCTTCCGGCGGGTTGCCACTGGACTTGTAAAATGTTACCGGCGCCTGACTTCCTGGTGCCACCGGGAGATTACAAGTCTGGCGGCCCATAGGACTCTATGGGAGTGGGTACGGTGGCGGTGCTTCCAATAAGAGTCTGCCTACCGTGGCCACTGTGCCCGGGAGGGTCAGACCTGTTGGGCGCAGCGGCCATGGCAAGCAAACACATAGTTTGCCGGTCTGGAAACAAGGGTTCGCTCCCTATTTTTATTACAATCCAACTAGGACCCTTTCCCATTGTAGAAATGGTCATCAGGCGATAGGGGCATGGTCCAGAATACCTTCTTGTTTCACAGCTGTCTATCCCTGTGTCTCACAGAAGCCTCAAACTCCTTGCACACAGTGCACAGGTACATTGAAGTCTTCCCTCTCCCAATACCATGTGCCACCTCTCAACTGGTTTTCAATGGCTCCATAGCTTTAGTTTCAGAATGGTGCTGGAACCTTGCATGGGGTTATTTACAATGAAATGAGGAGCCAGTAAGATAAAAGGTTGAGTCTGGATTTCTTAGTGTGCCCCATGAATCTTGGTGAACATTCTTTGGGACTAAATGGGGAGGGGTAAATCTCCATTCTGGTGAAGGAAGCATCATGAAAGTAAAAGGGAATGGTTTGAGCGGGGGATAGGATGGGTAGTCCAGTAACAATACAATCTTGAGTATGCAGTATCACACTAACAGTGTATTTCAATAACTCTCGACCACCACTTAAAAAGTGTCACCTTGACACTGAGGTAAGATGACATCGATCTATAACTAACTAGCATGCAATATTAGGATCACTTACATTGACATATAGCACAATGCCTTTTCCTAAAACACTAAGCCACGTTCCACCAAACCAAGCACAGTAAGAAACAGTAATTGCACTACTGCATAAACGAAATATAT
This sequence comes from Ambystoma mexicanum, assembly GCF_040938575.1. Taxonomy (NCBI): domain Eukaryota; kingdom Metazoa; phylum Chordata; class Amphibia; order Caudata; family Ambystomatidae; genus Ambystoma; species Ambystoma mexicanum. Next base: position 990,846,334 of record NC_090929.1, on the reverse strand, counting down.
CTTTAGTTAAGAATGGTTAAAATAAATATGTTTTGTTATGTTTTACTTTTGGTATGAGTAGCTTTTCCAACTAGAAAAAATATGATGCCTTCACAGTAACATATCTTTTGTATTTTTTCTATTTTCTCTCCTCTACTCGTCTAAAAAATTGGGATTCTCATTTCATTTCATTTTACTAATAACTCATGACTATTTTTTTTATTTTTTCTCAATGTTTTTGTGATTTTTTGCCATTTATGATGCATGATTTTTCTCTGACTTATTTTCGTTTATTTAACCGGATGACATGTTTGCGAAACATGTGTAGGCCTACCAAGGAATGGTTTTATAAAATGACTTTGGTTCCTGTCTAACTTTTGTAAATAAATCACCTTGATGCAATACCTACTGACTTATCAGTTCATGCTAAAATGATGCAAACATTTTAAGCGTAGAATTGGATTATGCAACACTTGATGCAATCAAATCACTTTAAGGGAATCTCCTGACAACACATATATTTAGTTATTTCTTTGCTTTTTCAAGGCAGGGCATTCTTTCACTATATCACTTGGAGAGTGCAGTGTGGTCCTGTCCGGACACATCCTCCATGCTCCTGCTAATCTGGGAATCATCTGCCATTCACACAGAACCTACAATGTTTCAAGAATAGTTATGTTAAATTTCAGAAGCATAAGATGTTTAATTTGAAATGTAAACATACAAGAACTTTTCTGGGGCAACGTTTATATACTCTGTGAAGGCACCATGAAGCAAGACACAGACAACAGACTTAACATTTAAACAAAATGTATTTATTACCTTAAATGTCAGGATGGTAGAAGGCATAACTTGCCCAATGCTTCGCTACCGGAAAAAAACTAAGGAATATCTGAGTCAAAGAGTTCAACTTAAAAGTCTGTCTGTGTCCACAACTATCCAAGCTCTTACCACTAGAACAAACACGTGTAGGGATGTCAAAGTCATATTAAACAGTGCTTAACTCAAGGTTTTGAGTGTCTTCCTGCTCACAGCTTTCTCTCAGCTCCCCTTCCAAAAGCATAAGCAAGATCCATGGGAGAAACTCTAGTAGTTTATCTTTCTCCAGTTCAAAGCTATATAGTTCAGAATTACTCCTGGTGTTCCGTTCCCCAAGTTTCAAAACAACATAATCCAAATGAAGGGGACCTTGCAATTCCAATCCCAAGACAAGACATATAAACTTGCCACGTCTCAGGGTTCCCTTCCCCAAGACTTCAATGGTCCACACAGGTTTCTTGGTGCTTGTTCCTGTGCACCAAGATACCATCACGTGATTTCCTTTATTGGATCCTGGATTTACGGTGTGCTCTTGTGCTCCTTTGGTTTCTCCTTGGTCGCCTCGTGGTTCTGCCACCCCCTGTCACACACCCTTTTCCAACTGGTAGTCTTGCCACATTGTAGTCACTCATTAAAAGTTCTTTGTTTGGGCTCCTTCGCCTGCGTTGTGTAAAGGGGTTGCAGGTGCGAGTACTTTTCCTTAATTGCCTGACTATAGTTAGGCTTATTAGCAAGACATGTCTGATCCTTCTAATGGTATTCCTCCGAGGCCCTCTTCCTCGCCTCAGTACCAAAGTGATGCATGTTGGTGTGCATTACTCCTAATCGCCTCTTCCTTGTCTCAGTACTGTCAAATGTCATGTGTCGAAAAATGAGGGGCACTGGCTTATAACAGTCCATAAAGGTATGGTAGGGTTGTGCTTGCCATCAACTGGAAAACGGGAGGGTACCATGTCTTGCCCAAGGGTTCCCCACTCCCAGTCCTCAAGGACCACCCACCCAGGTGATCCTCCCTCGCTTTTCCACCCCCAGGGTCAGTATCCAAGAATGATGGCCTTTCCCTGAGGGCTGGGAGGATAGCTCAGGGGCAACGTGCTCGCCTTTGATGCAAGACGATGCGGAGCACCACAGGTTCGATTACCCCAGTCTACGCTTAGAAACCTCTTGGTATTAAGCGCGTTATAAATAACCAATTATATTTACAATGACAATTACAATTACACCTGCGCAGAGGATCCAAGCGGAGTGGGTGTGAGAATACCCTTTGGTTTCACACAACTTCAAGACCATCTTTGTGTAAACGATGAATTTCAACCAGATCTCCTTTGGTCTCCCTTTTTATGTTAAATTAAATTGAATTCTGACATTCATTCTTTATGGAATCCAATATACTCATGCAGGAAATAAGATATCACCTATGAAAATGCTTGCAGCATACTCAACAAGGCGTTCCCACTAGAGTACCTGATTTTTCTGTATGCTTACTTAATGGATGGATGCTGAGACAGCGGTGTGGAGTGAAGCAGTCAACAGAGGGGAGATGACTTAGGGGAGTCATTGATGGCTTGGAGGCATTTAGTGGCCACACTGTTTGGGTCTGCCCAGAACTGCCCAGAGGATGATGACTCCCCGACAGGTGCAGAGGGGAGGGCACCCTTAGATTATACGATAGAGGATGGTGAGGTAAAGTTAGCTCAACTACTCCACACACCCTCTCCCACCTGCCCCTCCCCCCTCAACTTCCCCACAATTGGTGTGCACTCGCATGCACCATTAGTCTTCATGAGCTCCGAATGGCAGGCTGCACCTACACCCCTTATTCAATGCCAGCATCAGGTGGACCCCTGTCCGACCTGCGCAAGTTCCGCCCAGACCTACGCAGGGGGCTGGTGTGAGTGGAGCTGGCATTTGAGGAGGTGCCAGGTTGTTCAACCACCTGTGCGGGACGCAGGGCCTCCAATGCTGCCACCATGTGGGTGAGGACCTGCCTCACAGCCGCCAATTCGTTGCATATGTCTTTGGAAGTAGACTCAATGGCAGATTTGAGGAACGCTGCGAATTCCCTGATATCCTCCCTTGCCTGGCCACATTCAATGATGTGCTGGGTCACCAGCCCTGTCAGCTCCTCCTGGTGCTGTTGGATTGCCCTGATCCCCTCTTGCCTGTCCCGGACACTGGTGGATGTCGAAGGTGCATGCGACATGGTTGGCGCTTGATGCATGCTCGCCGTGGGGCTGAGGCTCCCTGGCCATGACTCCACAGCAGACCGCTCATGGCTGCTGGTATTGTGTATGCTGGGTGGGGAGAGGTGGGGTGACTGCAGGGGCCTGTAGCGGTAGGTGTGCCAGGTGTCGGACTATGTGCCTCATCATCTGACACGGCTGCTGGGCATCTGCCTCTCCGACAGTACTGCTGGCAGTGGATACAGTGCCTTCAGCCACTGGCTCCTGTGTGGTGGTGGCTGGCGTGGGTGCTGTGGTGGTGGGCATATTGCACATTTGTGCTGTAGGCCCTTTGGTTGTGTGGGGCTTGTGAGGTAGCGCTGGTTTCACGCTTGCCCTTGATGTTGAGGGCCTGTTTGCTCCCTCCATGCCCCTGGATTTCTTGACTGGTGTCGCAGGCTGCTCCCTGGGGTCATGATCATCGCTGTCAGATTGTGTGCCTGTGGGGGACGAAGAGTGGGAGAGCATTAGTGATGGGTCTACGTGCATCGGCATGCATTGGGGTAGCAGCATTTCTATGGAATGGCAGGTATTTGCCGTTGGAGCAGTGACATACGGGTTGCTTGCCTTTTGGGTGGGTCCTGCAGGGATGCATCTGGGCTGACACATGTATGGGGTGCAACATGCATGTGGACAAAATGGTGCTGTGCACTGCCTGTAGGCAGGTTTGCGTACATGTGTCTGGTGGCCTCTGCTTTGCATCATTAAACTGTCAGTTTGCAGGGACATCTTCATGGTTTCCATTACACTGGTTTATTTGAGACACCTACCTGCATCAGCCGATGACGGGGCTCCTCGCTCCATATCCCCCACTCCCTCAATTGCCTCCATTCCGATGGTGCTCGCACAAGTCTCCTCCCAGCGAGTCATCTTTAGGGGTGAGCCACCTCCACCACCTGCTGCCATTCCCTGGCTACGGTTTGCCGAGATGATATTCCGGACGAATAGCCGCAGGTCATCCCAGCACTTCCAGATATCTTTCACTGTGCGCGGGGTGGTGCCAACCGCACTCACTTTATGCGCCACCCCGCCCCGATTTCTTTTTTGCGCAACAGTGCAGGTCGGCGCATGTCAGTGAAAAACACAACATCCCCATTTTTTGCCAAGGTATCGGCGAGCATTTTAAGCTCTTCTTCGGAGAAGCGCTCCTTGCGCATGCACGCAGCACCTTTTTTAAGGGCCTTGGACATTCTAATATGCTGCTGGTTTGTTTTGGGACAGGTGTGGTGGTGATGTGGGTTCTGGGTGCAGAGGATGGCAATGGATTGTGTTTTTCAAGATGGCCGCTGTGCTCTTTCCCGTTCCTGTGCGGTGACGCTACCTCCGGTTCCGCCTATCTGCGGTCACCGCTATTAGCAGTGGCCACTATTAGCGGTCACTGCTATTGCCGGAGGCATGCATGGCGATGGTGCTATCTGCACTTTACTCGATGCCGCTAAGAGCAAATTTTGGGTGTTCTGCGGCATGGCGGTAAGGTCGTTACCGGTATGGCGCAAAGCTTGTGCCCGCAAAGTCATAATAGCCCTCTGATAGCGGGCTCTAGGCTACACAGACATGGTATTTGCTCCATGCCGGTAAGGACCGTAACTTACCTCCAACCTCGTAATGACCACCATTGTGTATAGGCGCTATATAAATAAACTATCATATCATATCATAATTATCTGGCACTTGGCAGATGAGGGAATATTGTAGCCTGGCCATTCTACGCATTACCAAAGGTTAGATGCTAAGGTTTATGGGAGGCAAGTATGTTTGGTTGAGAAAAATAGCTACTCAAGATATGAAGACCCAAGGAACCCCTTTCAAGATCCTCAACATGTAGAATTGCAGACTGAGCACTGTTTTAAGTTCACTCTAATTCGACCAGATGCTGTGCTACTGGCCAGTTTGGCCATTTTAATCCAAATTTGATTCCAATAGAACTCTGTTAGAATCTTCTATGCACTCTTCTCGGGGACCCATTTCAACCTATTTCTCACCATTAAAATAATCAAGTCAAATTATTTAGTCAAAAAAATGTAATATGACAAAGTGTAATTAATTAAATTCATATTACTCCCCATAACAGTATTTACCTTAGTTAATTTCTATAGATTAGATTTGCTTACTCAGATGAACATAATTATTGAGTAAATAATATCAAAGTCAATAAATAGAAACATTTTTTACTAAAACCCACATAAAATGAAGATATTTTACAAACAACAAGTTCTTCTATTCAATTAAACCTTTCTTGATCTTTGACAGATTAAATTTAGCAATTTTTATATCTCTTCTTTTAATATACCTTTGCTCAAGTTATTTTGGGCTAGTGTACCCACTGGCACCACACTGTGATAGGAGCCTTCCTCAAAGACGTGCGTATTCTCCATTGCATCAAGTTACATTGTTAATACTTGGAAGTTTTCCAGTAACTGTAATGTCAATTGTTGTTGACAGTACTTCACCCCTGAAGAATTTCCCGTTAACAACCCTCTTGAAGGATAATGGGAATGAAACATGTCGGTTTTTTTTCTGTGAGAAAGATGTCACGGTTTCAATAAGGCATCAAGAGCTACTCTGTATTCAGAATTAACAATAGGGACTCATCATTAATTAAAGAGATCCAAATTAGACATCTGACTTGGGGTTCGACCCAGGATGCTAATGTTTTACATTTTTCATGTTACATGTGTTGTTTAGCATGCAATTGGTTGTTTTTGTTTTTGTTTTGTAATGTTAATAATAACCACAAAGAACAGCATTCTTTACAATAATTGTGTTTCCGTTTCTTTGTTTACTCTTGGTGGAGGTGATTTCTTCACGTTTATTCGGAACTATATGAGTCCTATCTTAGGACCTCTCTCGAATTTACCTGTTCGTTACTAGTTGTGGATTTAGTCTTTCTCTTCCTGTTTTACGCCCAACACATTAGAAAGTTTGTGGTTGGTATGTTGTTTTTAAAAAAATGGTTTTAGAATATAAAATGAATTTTGTAATAAAGCATATATATATATTTTTTTTCAATCAAGTTTGTAAGTGTAATTTGTTGCAACGAAGGAGGGCAGGTCGTTAGGTTTTCGAATAGTTGAATTTGGATCCCTAAGGGAGAGGTAGTGAGAGGTGCTAGGACTCTTTTGTTTCAGACAGTACGAGCAGTTTTGGGCACTGTCCTAGACCTCTCCAAACAAAAAAACCCAGTCCTTTTCAAGTTCTATGGGCTAGTGTACCCTTCATCAGGAACAATCCTAAACTTTGTACCTGTAAAATATATAACATTCATCACTAGCTTAATTATAAAAAAATAACCATTTAGCTACACAAATATGAAGACATTCATTAGCCTTATCTGTATCTCTAAATGTGTAATTCTACCTCACTGGGTTCTTCTATAGAACACTGGTTCTGCAATGAAACAACAAATACAATTAATATTCAAATTGTATCCATATACTGCCTTAACTAATATAGGTGACTGATCAGGATGTCATTGGGCCTCATTACGAGTCCGGCGGTAACCCTGCGGGTGCTTCCGGCGGGTTGCCACTGGACTTGTAAAATGTTACCGGCGCCTGACTTCCTGGTGCCACCGGGAGATTACAAGTCTGGCGGCCCATAGGACTCTATGGGAGTGGGTACGGTGGCGGCGCTTCCAAGAAGAGTCTGCCTACCGTGGCCACTGTGCCCGGCAGGGTCAGACCTGTTGGGCGCAGCGGCCATGGCAAGCAAACACATAGTTTGCCGGTCTGGAAACAAGGGTTCGCTCCCTATTTTTATTACAATCCAACTAGGACCCTTTCCCATTGTAGAAATGGTCATCAGGCGATAGGGGTATGGGCCAGAATACCTTTTTGTTTCTCAGATGTCTATCCCTGTGTCTCACACAAGTCTCACAGCGCACAGGTAAATTGAAGTCTTCCCTCTCCCAATACCATGTGCCACCTCTCAACTGGTTTTGCAATGGCTCCATTGCTTTAGTTTCAGAATGGTGCTGGAACCTTGCATGGGGATCTTTACAATGAAATGAGGAGCCAGTAAGATAAAAGGTTGAGTCTGGATTTCTTAGTGTGCCCCATGAATCTTGGTGAACATTCTTTGGGACTAAATGGGGAGGGGTAAATCTCCATTCTGGTGAAGGAAGCATCATGAAAGTAAAAGGGAATGGTTTGAGCGGGGGATAGGATGGGTAGTCCAGTAACAATACAATCTTGAGTATGCAGTATCACACTAACAGTGTATTTCAATAACTCTCGACCACCACTTAAAAAGTGTCACCTTGACACTGAGGTAAGATGACATCGCTCTATAACTAACTAGCATGCAATATTAGGATCACTTACATTGACATATAGCACAATGCCTTTTCCTAAAACACTAAGCCACGTTCCACCAAACTAAACACAGTAAGAAACAGTAATTGCACTACTGCATAAACGAAATATATCTTTAGTTAAGAATGGTTAAAATAAATATGTTTTGTTATGTTTTACTTTTGGTATGAGTAGCTTTTCCAACTAGAAAAAATATGATGCCTTCACAGTAACATATCTTTTGTATTTTTTCTATTTTCTCTCCTCTACTCGTCTAAAAAATTGGGATTCTCATTTCATTTCATTTTACTAATAACTCATGACTATTTTATTTATTTTTTCTTAATGTTTTTGTGATTTTTTGCCATTTATGATGCATGATTTTTCTCTGACTTATTTTCGTTTATTTAACCGGATGACATGTTTGCGAAACATGTGTAGGCCTACCAAGGAATGGTTTTATAAAATGACTTTGGTTCCTGTCTAACTTTTGTAAATAAATCACCTTGATGCAATACCTACTGACTTATCAGTTCATGCTAAAATGATGCAAACATTTTAAGCGTAGAATTGGATTATGCAACACTTGATGCAATCAAATCACTTTAAGGGAATCTCCTGACAACACATATATTTAGTTATTTCTTTGCTTTTTCAAGGCAGGGCATTCTTTCACTATATCACTTGGAGAGTGCAGTGTGGTCCTGTCCGGACACATCCTCCATGCTCCTGCTAATCTGGGAATCTTCTGCCATTCACACAGAACCTACAATGTTTCAAGAATAGTTATGTTAAATTTCAGAAGCATAAGATGTTTAATTTGAAATGTAAACATACAAGAACTTTTCTGGGGCAACGTTTATATACTCTGTGAAGGCACCATGAAGCAAGACACAGACAACAGACTTAACATTTAAACAAAATGTATTTATTACCTTAAATGTCAGGATGGTAGAAGGCATAACTTGCCCAATGCTTCGCTACCGGATAAAAACTAAGGAATATCTGAGTCAAAGAGTTCAACTTAAAAGTCTGTCTGTGTCCACAACTATCCAAGCTCTTACCACTAGAACAAACACGTGTAGGGATGTCAAAGTCATATTAAACAGTGCTTAACTCAAGGTTTTGAGTGTCTTCCTGCTCACAGCTTTCTCTCAGCTCCCCTTCCAAAAGCATAAGCAAGATCCATGGGAGAAACTCTAGTAGTTTATCTTTCTCCAGTTCAAAGCTATATAGTTCAGAATTACTCCTGGTGTTCCGTTCCCCAAGTTTCAAAACAACATAATCCAAATGAAGGGGACCTTGCAATTCCAATCCCAAGACAAGACATATAAACTTGCCACGTCTCAGGGTTCCCTTCCCCAAGACTTCAATGGTCCACACAGGTTTCTTGGTGCTTGTTCCTGTGCACCAAGATACCATCACGTGATTTCCTTTATTGGATCCTGGATTTACGGTGTGCTCTTGTGCTCCTTTGGTTTCTCCTTGGTCGCCTCGTGGTTCTGCCACCCCCTGTCACACACCCTTTTCCAACTGGTAGTCTTGCCACATTGTAGTCACTCATTAAAAGTTCTTTGTTTGGGCTCCTTCGCCTGCGTTGTGTAAAGGGGTTGCAGGTGCGAGTACTTTTCCTTAATTGCCTGACTATAGTTAGGCTTATTAGCAAGACATGTCTGATCCTTCTAATGGTATTCCTCCGAGGCCCTCTTCCTCGCCTCAGTACCAAAGTGATGCATGTTGGTGTGCATTACTCCTAATCGCCTCTTCCTTGTCTCAGTACTGTCAAATGTCATGTGTCGAAAAATGAGGGGCACTGGCTTATAACAGTCCATAAAGGTATGGTAGGGTTGTGCTTGCCATCAACTGGAAAACGGGAGGGTACCATGTCTTGCCCAAGGGTTCCCCACTCCCAGTCCTCAAGGACCACCCACCCAGGTGATCCTCCCTCGCTTTTCCACCCCCAGGGTCAGTATCCAAGAATGATGGCCTTTCCCTGAGGGCTGGGAGGATAGCTCAGGGGCAACGTGCTCGCCTTTGATGCAAGACGATGCGGAGCACCACAGGTTCGATTACCCCAGTCTACGCTTAGAAACCTCTTGGTATTAAGCGCGTTATAAATAACCAATTATATTTACAATGACAATTACAATTACACCTGCGCAGAGGATCCAAGCGGAGTGGGTGTGAGAATACCCTTTGGTTTCACACAACTCACAGACCATCTTTGTGTAAACGATGAATTTCAACCAGATCTCCTTTGGTCTCCCTTTTTATGTTAAATTAAATTGAATTCTGACATTCATTCTTTATGGAATCCAATATACTCATGCAGGAAATAAGATATCACCTATGAAAATGCTTGCAGCATACTCAACAAGGCGTTCCCACTAGAGTACCTGATTTTTCTGTATGCTTACTTAATGGATGGATGCTGAGACAGCGGTGTGGAGTGAAGCAGTCAACAGAGGGGAGATGACTTAGGGGAGTCATTGATGGCTTGGAGGCATTTAGTGGCCACACTGTTTGGGTCTGCCCAGAACTGCCCAGAGGATGATGACTCCCCGACAGGTGCAGAGGGGAGGGCACCCTTAGATTATACGATAGAGGATGGTGAGGTAAAGTTAGCTCAACTACTCCACACACCCTCTCCCACCTGCCCCTCCCCCCTCAACTTCCCCACAATTGGTGTGCACTCGCATGCACCATTAGTCTTCATGAGCTCCGAATGGCAGGCTGCACCTACACCCCTTATTCAATGCCAGCATCAGGTGGACCCCTGTCCGACCTGCGCAAGTTCCGCCCAGACCTACGCAGGGGGCTGGTGTGAGTGGAGCTGGCATTTGAGGAGGTGCCAGGTTGTTCAACCACCTGTGCGGGACGCAGGGCCTCCAATGCTGCCACCATGTGGGTGAGGACCTGCCTCACAGCCGCCAATTCGTTGCATATGTCTTTGGAAGTAGACTCAATGGCAGATTTGAGGAACGCTGCGAATTCCCTGATATCCTCCCTTGCCTGGCCACATTCAATGATGTGCTGGGTCACCAGCCCTGTCAGCTCCTCCTGGTGCTGTTGGATTGCCCTGATCCCCTCTTGCCTGTCCCGGACACTGGTGGATGTCGAAGGTGCATGCGACATGGTTGGCGCTTGATGCATGCTCGCCGTGGGGCTGAGGCTCCCTGGCCATGACTCCACAGCAGACCGCTCATGGCTGCTGGTATTGTGTATGCTGGGTGGGGAGAGGTGGGGTGACTGCAGGGGCCTGTAGCGGTAGGTGTGCCAGGTGTCGGACTATGTGCCTCATCATCTGACACGGCTGCTGGGCATCTGCCTCTCCGACAGTACTGCTGGCAGTGGATACAGTGCCTTCAGCCACTGGCTCCTGTGTGGTGGTGGCTGGCGTGGGTGCTGTGGTGGTGGGCATATTGCACATTTGTGCTGTAGGCCCTTTGGTTGTGTGGGGCTTGTGAGGTAGTGCTGGTTTCACGCTTGCCCTTGATGTTGAGGGCCTGTTTGCTCCCTCCATGCCCCTGGATTTCTTGACTGGTGTCGCAGGCTGCTCCCTGGGGTCATGATCATCGCTGTCAGATTGTGTGCCTGTGGGGGACGAAGAGTGGGAGAGCATTAGTGATGGGTCTACGTGCATCGGCATGCATTGGGGTAGCAGCATTTCTATGGAATGGCAGGTATTTGCCGTTGGAGCAGTGACATACGGGTTGCTTGCCTTTTGGGTGGGTCCTGCAGGGATGCATCTGGGCTGACACATGTATGGGGTGCAACATGCATGTGGACAAAATGGTGCTGTGCACTGCCTGTAGGCAGGTTTGCGTACATGTGTCTGGTGGCCTCTGCTTTGCATCATTAAACTGTCAGTTTGCAGGGACATCTTCATGGTTTCCATTACACTGGTTTATTTGAGACACCTACCTGCATCAGCCGATGACGGGGCTCCTCGCTCCATATCCCCCACTCCCTCAATTGCCTCCATTCCGATGGTGCTCGCACAAGTCTCCTCCCAGCGAGTCATCTTTAGGGGTGAGCCACCTCCACCACCTGCTGCCATTCCCTGGCTACGGTTTGCCGAGATGATATTCCGGACGAATAGCCGCAGGTCATCCCAGCACTTCCAGATATCTTTCACTGTGCGCGGGGTGGTGCCAACCGCACTCACTTTATGCGCCACCCCGCCCCGATTTCTTTTTTGCGCAACAGTGCAGGTCGGCGCATGTCAGTGAAAAACACAACATCCCCATTTTTTGCCAAGGTATCGGCGAGCATTTTAAGCTCTTCTTCGGAGAAGCGCTCCTTGCGCATGCACGCAGCACCTTTTTTAAGGGCCTTGGACATTCTAATATGCTGCTGGTTTGTTTTGGGACAGGTGTGGTGGTGATGTGGGTTCTGGGTGCAGAGGATGGCAATGGATTGTGTTTTTCAAGATGGCCGCTGTGCTCTTTCCCGTTCCTGTGCGGTGATGCTACCTCCGGTTCCGCCTATCTGCGGTCACCGCTATTAGCAGTGGCCACTATTAGCGGTCACTGCTATTGCCGGAGGCATGCATGGCGATGGTGCTATCTGCACTTTACTCGATGCCGCTAAGAGCAAATTTTGGGTGTTCTGCGGCATGGCGGTAAGGTCGTTACCGGTATGGCGCAAAGCTTGTGCCCGCAAAGTCATAATAGCCCTCTGATAGCGGGCTCTAGGCTACACAGACATGGTATTTGCTCCATGCCGGTAAGGACCGTAACTTACCTCCAACCTCGTAATGACCACCATTGTGTATAGGCGCTATATAAATAAACTATCATATCATATCATAATTATCTGGCACTTGGCAGATGAGGGAATATTGTAGCCTGGCCATTCTACGCATTACCAAAGGTTAGATGCTAAGGTTTATGGGAGGCAAGTATGTTTGGTTGAGAAAAATAGCTACTCAAGATATGAAGACCCAAGGAACCCCTTTCAAGATCCTCAACATGTAGAATTGCAGACTGAGCACTGTTTTAAGTTCACTCTAATTCGACCAGATGCTGTGCTACTGGCCAGTTTGGCCATTTTAATCCAAATTTGATTCCAATAGAACTCTGTTAGAATCTTCTATGCACTCTTCTCGGGGACCCATTTCAACCTATTTCTCACCATTAAAATAATCAAGTCAAATTATTTAGTCAAAAAAATGTAATATGACAAAGTGTAATTAATTAAATTCATATTACTCCCCATAACAGTATTTACCTTAGTTAATTTCTATAGATTAGATTTGCTTACTCAGATGAACATAATTATTGAGTAAATAATATCAAAGTCAATAAATAGAAACATTTTTTACTAAAACCCACATAAAATGAAGATATTTTACAAACAACAAGTTCTTCTATTCAATTAAACCTTTCTTGATCTTTGACAGATTAAATTTAGCAATTTTTATATCTCTTCTTTTAATATACCTTTGCTCAAGTTATTTTGGGCTAGTGTACCCACTGGCACCACACTGTGATAGGAGCCTTCCTCAAAGACGTGCGTATTCTCCATTGCATCAAGTTACATTGTTAATACTTGGAAGTTTTCCAGTAACTGTAATGTCAATTGTTGTTGACAGTACTTCACCCCTGAAGAATTTCCCGTTAACAACCCTCTTGAAGGATAATGGGAATGAAACATGTCGGTTTTTTTTCTGTGAGAAAGATGTCACGGTTTCAATAAGGCATCAAGAGCTACTCTGTATTCAGAATTAACAATAGGGACTCATCATTAATTAAAGAGATCCAAATTAGACATCTGACTTGGGGTTCGACCCAGGATGCTAATGTTTTACATTTTTCATGTTACATGTGTTGTTTAGCATGCAATTGGTTGTTTTTGTTTTTGTTTTGTAATGTTAATAATAACCACAAAGAACAGCATTCTTTACAATAATTGTGTTTCCGTTTCTTTGTTTACTCTTGGTGGAGGTGATTTCTTCACGTTTATTCGGAACTATATGAGTCCTATCTTAGGACCTCTCTCGAATTTACCTGTTCGTTACTAGTTGTGGATTTAGTCTTTCTCTTCCTGTTTTACGCCCAACACATTAGAAAGTTTGTGGTTGGTATGTTGTTTTTAAAAAAATGGTTTTAGAATATAAAATGAATTTTGTAATAAAGCATATATATATATTTTTTTTCAATCAAGTTTGTAAGTGTAATTTGTTGCAACGAAGGAGGGCAGGTCGTTAGGTTTTCGAATAGTTGAATTTGGATCCCTAAGGGAGAGGTAGTGAGAGGTGCTAGGACTCTTTTGTTTCAGACAGTACGAGCAGTTTTGGGCACTGTCCTAGACCTCTCCAAACAAAAAAACCCAGTCCTTTTCAAGTTCTATGGGCTAGTGTACCCTTCATCAGGAACAATCCTAAACTTTGTACCTGTAAAATATATAACATTCATCACTAGCTTAATTATAAAAAAATAACCATCTAGCTACACAAATATGAAGACATTCATTAGCCTTATCTGTATCTCTAAATGTGTAATTCTACCTCACTGGGTTCTTCTATAGAACACTGGTTCTGCAATGAAACAACAAATACAATTAATATTCAAATTTTATCCATATACTGCCTTAACTAATATAGGTGACTGATCAGGATGTCATTGGGCCTCATTACGAGTCCGGCGGTAACCCTGCGGGTGCTTCCGGCGGGTTGCCACTGGACTTGTAAAATGTTACCAGCGCCTGACTTCCTGGTGCCACCGGGAGATTACAAGTCTGGCGGCCCATAGGACTCTATGGGAGTGGGTACGGTGGCGGCGCTTCCAAGAAGAGTCTGCCTACCGTGGCCACTGTGCCCGGCAGGGTCAGACTTGTTGGGCGCAGCGGCCATGGCAAGCAAACACACAGTTTGCCGGTCTGGAAACAAAGGTTCGCTCCCTATTTTTATTACAATCCAACTAGGACCCTTTCCCATTGTAGAGATGTTCATCAGGCGATAGGGGTATGGGCCAGAATACCTTTTTGTTTCTCAGATGTCTATCCCTGTGTCTCACACAAGTCTCACAGCGCACAGGTAAATTGAAGTCTTCCCTCTCCCAATACCATGTGCCACCTCTCAACTGGTTTTGCAATGGCTCCATTGCTTTAGTTTCAGAATGGTGCTGGAACCTTGCATGGGGATCTTTACAATGAAATGAGGAGCCAGTAAGATAAAAGGTTGAGTCTGGATTTCTTAGTGTGCCCCATGAATCTTGGTGAACATTCTTTGGGACTAAATGGGGAGGGGTAAATCTCCATTCTGGTGAAGGAAGCATCATGAAAGTAAAAGGGTATGGTTTGAGCGGGGGATAGGATGGGTAGTGCAGTAACAATACAATCTTGAGTATGCAGTATCACACTAACAGTGTATTTCAATAACTCTCGACCACCACTTAAAAAGTGTCACCTTGACACTGAGGTAAGATGACATCGCTCTATAACTAACTAGCATGCAATATTAGGATCACTTACATTGACATATAGCACAATGCCTTTTCCTAAAACACTAAGCCACGTTCCACCAAACTAAACACAGTAAGAAACAGTAATTGCACTACTGCATAAACGAAATATATCTTTAGTTAAGAATGGTTAAAATAAATATGTTTTGTTATGTTTTACTTTTGGTATGAGTAGCTTTTCCAACTAGAAAAAATATGATGCCTTCACAGTAACATATTGTTTGTATTTTTTCTCTTTTTCTCTCCTCTACTCGTCTAAAAAATTGAGTTTGCAAAGGTAGCGGCCGCCCCTCTCTCGACAGAACAAGGCCTGATAACCTGTTCAGTGGTTATTAACCACTTGAGAGTTCGCAGCCACTGTCTAAAAAAATGGGATTCTCATTTCATTTCATTTTACTAATAACTCATTACTATTTTATTTATTTTTTCTTACTGTTTTTTGTGATTTTTTGCCATTTGTGATGCATGATTTTTCTCTGACCTATTTTCATTTATTTAACCGGATGACATGTTTGCGAAACATGTGTAGGCAATCAAGGAATGGTTTTATAAATTACTTTGGTTCCTGTCTAACTTTTGTAAATAAATCACCTTGATGCAATACCTACTGACTTATCAGTTCATGCTCAAATGATGCAAACATTTTATGTGTAGAATTGGATTATGCAACACTTGATGCAATCAAATCACTTTAAGGGAATCTCCTGAAAACACATATATTTAGTTATTTCTTTGCTTTTTCAAGGCAGGGCATTCTTTCACTATATCACTTGGAGAGTGCAGTGTGGTCCTGTCCGGACACATCCTTCATGCTCCTGCTAATCTGGGAATCATCTGCCATTCACACAGAACCTACAATGTTTCAAGAATAGTTATGTTAAATTTCAGAAGCATAAGATGTTTAATTTGAAATGTAAACATACAAGAACTTCTCTGGGGCAACGTTTATATACTCTGTGAAGGCACCATGAAGCAAGACACAGACAACAGACTTAACATTTAAGCAAAATATATTTATTACCTTAAATGCCAGGATGGTAGAAGGCATAACTTGCCCAATGCTTCGCTACCGGAAAAAAACTAAGGAATATCTGAGTCAAAGAGTTCAACTTAAAAGTCTGTCTGTGTCCACAACTATCCAAGCTCTTACCACTAGAACAAACACATGTGTAGGGATGTCAAAGTCATATTAAACAGTGCTTAACTCAAGGTTTTGAGTGTCTTCCTGCTCACAGCTTTCTCTCAGCTCCCCTTCCCCAAGCATAAGCAAGATCCATGGGAACAACTCTAGTATTTTATCTTTCTCCAGTTCAAAGCTATATAGTTCAGAATTACTCCTGGTGTTCCGTTCCCCAAGTTTCAAAACAACATAATCCAAATGAAGGGGATCTTGCAATTCCAATCCCAAGACAACACATATAAACTTGCCACGTCTCAGGGTTCCCTTCCCCAAGACTTCAATGGTTCACACAGGTTTCTTGGTGCTTGTTCCTGTGCACCAAGATACCATCACGTGATTTCCTTTATTGGATCCTGGATTTACGGTGTGCTCTTGTGCTCCTTTGGTTTCTCCTTGGTCGCCTCGTGGTTCTGCTACCCCATGTCACACACCCTTTTCCAACTTGTAGTCTTGGCACATTATAGTCACTCATTAAACGTTCTTTGTTTGGGCTCATTCGCCTGAGTTGTGTAAAGGGGTTGCAGGTGCGAG
Organism: Ambystoma mexicanum; assembly: GCF_040938575.1. Lineage (NCBI taxonomy): Eukaryota > Metazoa > Chordata > Amphibia > Caudata > Ambystomatidae > Ambystoma > Ambystoma mexicanum. The sequence continues at coordinate 990,829,845 of NC_090929.1, read as the reverse complement.
TACTTTTCCTTAATTGCCTGACTATATTTAGGCTTATTAGCAAGACATGTCTGATCCTTGCAATGGTACTCCTCCGAGGCCCTCTTCCTCGCCTCAGTACCAAAGTGGTGCATGTTGATGTGCATTACTCCTAATCGCCTCTTCCTTGTCTCAGTACTGTCAAATGTCATGTGTGGAAAAATGAGGGGCACTGGCTTCTAATAGTCCATAAAGGTAAGGTAGGGTTAGGTTTGTCATCATCGGGAAAACGGGGGGGATACCAGGTCTTGCCCAAGGGTTCCCCACTCCCAGTCCTCAAGGAACACCCACCCAGGTGATCCTCCCTCGCTTTTCCACTCCCAGGGTCAGGATCCAAGAATGATGGCCTTTCCCTGAGGGCTGGGAGGATAGCTCAGGGGCAACGTGCTCGCCTTTGAAGCAAGACGATGCGGAGCACCACAGGTTCGATTACCCCAGTCTACGCTTAGAGCGTTATAAATAACCAATTATAATTACAATGACAATTACAATTACACCTGTGCAGAGGATCCAAGCGGAGTGGGAGTGAGAATACCCTTTGGTTTCACACAACTCACAGACCATCTTTGTGTAAACGATGAATTTCAACCAGACCTCCTTTGATCTCCCATTTTAAGTTAAATTAAATTGAATTCTGACATTCATTCTTTACGGAATCCAATATACTCATGCAGGAAATAAGATATCACCTCTCTTAATACTCAACAAGGCGTTCCCACTAGAGTACCTAATTTTTATGTATGCTTACTTAGGACTTGATTACAAGTTCGGGGCTAGGGGAAAACATGCAGTATTTCCGAATTCCACCTGTTTTACTGCTCTGACAGACAATACTTTTATTACTGAAACTCACATTTCTGCTTACTTTTGTGTGGAGGAAAATGCCTCCACAAAAAAAATATGAATACATGCAGCATTACCTTGCAGTTTTGACCACAGCGGTAATACCCCATGTCCCAAATAGAGTCCTAGGTATTCCAAAAATAGAAATAACACAAGGGTCCGTAATGTAATGTAAAGTACATTTATAAAGTGTATCTTCACCAACAGGGGCATCATGGTTCTGAGAGTTTCAGAATTGATCTGAGAGACAACAGTTAAGCTGTGAAAAGATATGTTTTCACAGCACGGAGGAAAGAAAGGTGATCCTCAAGTGCCCGCAGACACAGAGTGGCAGAGTTCAACAAAGCCGCAGCTGCCATGGAGAAGGAATGGCCACCCACACGGCTCAGCCTAAACCAGGAAACGGTAACTCTCAGGGATCCAGCTGAATGAAGATTCCTGGTAGGAGAGTAGGGGTGGAATTTCACCTGTACAAAACCAGGGCCATGCCCATAAAAGGTTTGGTGCACCATACCCAAAGCCTTAAATTTAATGCGCTTTGCCCCTGGAGCCAGTGCAATTTACCCAGGATTGCGTGGTAGAGCTAAACCAAGGGGCATCCATGGCCAGTCATGCTGATGAGTTCTGCAACACCGGCAGCTGCTGAAGAAGGTACGATGGCTGAGCATGGTACAAAGCATTGCAGTAGTCCAGAGAGCCTGCTGCTGTGAGAGAGGATACAACCATGGGCTGCAAGTGAGAATGAAGGTAGGGAAGCACCTTCTGAAGAACACAAAGTTTAAAGTGCGCAGACTGACATACAGTACTAACCTGGGGCTGCAAATATAGAGATTCAGAGAGCTTAACTCCCAGGTTCTTCACCACCAAAGAGGGCATAGGCAAAGGGCCGAGTTCGAGAGGCCAAAAAGCCAAAGACCAGCCCACGGAAACCAAAGAGGGGCCAACTACTAAAACATCTGTGTTGTCGCCGCTAAGGCAAAGCCAGTTTTGACCCATCCAGAGGTGAATGGCCAACAGACAAGAACAACAGAATTCAGCTGAGGCTGGGCCTCATTACACGGATGGCGGTAAGGATTTACCGGTACCGGTAAAATACCGGTACCGGTAAATCCTTACCACCTTACTACGAGGTCCCTTTGCGGGTTGGGGGATTTAACGCCTGCTTTTTGCAGGCGTTAAAAACCAACCCGCAAAGGGACCCAGGGAGCTAATTACGGTACCGCAATTTGCGGTTCCGTAATTAGCGCCTTCCCCATTCCCATTATGCCCTATGGGGCAAAAATGGGAATGGGGAAGGGCAATGGTGGAAGGGGGAATTACCGCCCCGCCAACCTTGGAATGGGGCGGCAATTCCCCTTTCCGCCAAGGCGGTGCCAGTATTTTACCAGCATGAACCATGGCGCTGACAGCGCCATGGTTCTCCGCCATCCGTGTAATGAGGCCCCTAGTCTCACCAGGATCTGTGTGTCATCAGTATAGGAGAAACACCAAAAACCAAAAGAGTGAATCAACTTAACAAGTGGATAAATATAAAGATTGAAAAGAAGAGGTGAGAAAGCAGAGCCCTGAGGAACCCCGCAAGAGAGGGTTTTAGCCATCAACGTAAATGGGGAAAGAGAAAGGGACTGAGAGCGATCAGGTAAAAAAGACACAAACTAGTCCAAGACTGAAACCGACATCCTGCTGCGGACAGCCGTTCCAGAAGAATGCCATGGTCGAAGGTGTCGAAGGCAGCAAATAAGTCCAGCAGGCTCAGGGCAGGGGTGCACCCTGCTCCCTAATCTGTGCTAGATCGTCTACCACTGCCACCAACATGGACCTGAAATCATGCAGACCCATCCCATTACAGCATGCTTACCACATGTAGTAATGGTACATGAGTGATGATATCAATAGAGGTAATACCTTCAAGCGTTTGTCAAGGAAGACATACCCATTTCACCCTACACACTGTGTAGGCATAACCCTGGTTAGACACATGGCGGACATCCATAGCTGACCTTCCAACTTCTCCAGTTAGAAAAGGGCCTCGGCAGTCCGCCTCTCTGCACCATACAGAATAATTAGCATAACCTTTAGTTTATATGCTGAGATCAGACTGAGGAGGCTATAACCCCTACATTTTGCATCTAAACCACCAAAAGTGGTAATCAGTGGAGCAGTAATTGTTCTCACTCTTTTGACTTTTGTTTGTTTTATTTGTTTTAATTTGTTTATTTAACCAAGTTGGCAATACGCCAATTTAAACAAGGTTACACTGTATGTACAGCATTAGATACAGCATTGCCCACCTTTACGGAGGGTTTCAGAACAGAACATAATGCATACAAACAGAACAAGAAAATAAACTTTCCATACATAAAACCAGGCTTGTATACAAGATAGAAATGAGACAGCTTTTTTGTTGTTGATACAACCGGGCAGCGCCGTGTGTGCCATGGTGGGGGACCCGGCCCCCAAAGGAAGTCTCTAATTAATGAGTCAAGAAGGCAAAAGAAAGCAACCTCTATATAGTAAAGGACTTTAGTACAGCTGTACAGGAACCTGGGATGAACAATCATTTTTACAATGGCAATTCTACCCATACGTGGCAGAGGTAGTCGGGACCAGAAGGACATGGATTTCTTAAGGCCACCCACCATCCTGAGCGTGTTGTATGGGTGTATTTTGGTGTCTGAGCGATTTGAATTCACAGACATTTGAAGGAAGAAGTCTCCCACGGGAGGCCCAGATCAGGCAATGTGGCCACCCTTTCCCCACAGAGACCAGCCAGAAGAAAGAGGCAGATCTTCTGCCTATTAAAAGAAATCCCAGGTAGTACTACAAATCTGTCCAGTACATCCAGAATCAAGGGGTGGTTATGTTGTGGTTCACAGAGATAAAGCAGGACATCAGCTGCGTTGAGTGATATCTGGTGTCTGAATCTGCCAATCATGATGCCTGCATCCAGGTATTCCTGGCGTAAGAACACTGCCAGGGGTTCCACGGCTAATATGTATAGGATGGGTGAAAGTGGGCAATCCTGGCGAGTCCCCCGCTGTATATTCCCCATTCCAAATATCTGTCTCCCCGACTTTAGTCTGGCTTTTGGGGATTTGTTGAACACATTTATCCAATGGATGAAGACTTCTTCCAACCCAAAACTTTGTAATGAAGCAAACAACCATTCCCAATAGACCAAATCGAAGGCCTTTATAGCATCCAGGGACGCCACCACATAGTGTCCATATAGGGATTTGTTCGGTTTATAATGTGCTGAAGTCTACTGTGGTTTAGGGCGGTGCTGCGACCCGGCACAAAACCAGTTTGGTCAGTATGTATCAGGGAGGTGGTAACTTTATGGAGACGTGTCACCAGCACCATTGTAAATATCTTCATGTCATGGTTTAACATAGCTAGAGGGCGATAAGAGTCACACTTATCCATTGGTTTTCCGGGTTTGCGGATGGGTACCACCAAGGTCTCCCTCATGCCCTCTGGAAGTATGCCCGTTTCATGGGCTTCTTCAAAAACCTTTAGGAGTATTGGGGTTAAGGTAGAGCTAAATGCTTTGTTAAATTTCATGGGGAGTCCATCGCTAGCTGGCGTTTTAGAAGTGGATAGGGAGACAATTGCTTTGCCTAGTTCCTCCACGGTGATGGGTTGGTCTAGGGAGGTTCACTGAACATCAGCGAGCTTTGGGAGTTGGATCAATGAAAAGGCCTCAGCTAAGTCTTCCTGGGGGAATTCATTGCTGTGACTGTATAGCTGAGTGTAATGGGTAGTAAAGATTTCGTTAATCGCCTGTTGGGGTCTCCATGGAGCCCCACATTCGTCATAAAGCAGAGTGGTCAGGGTTCCAGGAAGTTCACGTTTACAGAGCCATGCCAGCAGTCACCTGGGTTTGTCCCCTTCTACATGGGCCCTGGCTCTCCGTGTGGTGTAGTCGAAGTTAGACAGTCTCCCCCATGCCTCATGGCACCTGGAAATGTCCACAGCTAGGTTCCTCTCCACTGACCGCTGGCCTGAGTACTGAGCTTCTAGTGTTCTAATCTCTTCCTCTGTGCAATCTAAGTCCTCCCGTATTTTCCAGCGTATGCCCCCAGCACTTGCTGTAACCTCACCCCTGGTTACTGATTTCATAGTTTACCAGATGGTGCCCCATATATCTGAGCTACCAACATTATGTTAAAAAAAAGTTAGTAAAGGAGTCTAGTAACGTCTTCCTGAAAACCATGTCGGTCAAAGCACCAGCAGGCATGCGCCATGTCAGAATAGGTGGTCTGGGGTTCATAATATTCTACTCAATCATCAGAGGGGGCGTGATTTGACATTGTACAGCCCATGTATTCTGTTCTATTGGTTGCCCTGACCCAGCAAAAAAAAAAGAATTCTTGTGTGTAGCTTGTGGGCGGACGAATGAAAGGAATATCCTCCAGTGGTTGAGTGCAATTCCCTCCAGACAACCACCAAATCTAGATCAGTCAGTATCGCGTTCAGAGCAACAGTAGCTGGGGAAGGGGCGTCTCGCGTGGGGATGGGTGATCTGTCGAGTGCTGCATCTCTAACACAATTACAGTCTCTGCCCCATAAAATGAAACCTTCACCCCTAGTGGCAACAGAGTTACAGAGTGCGCGCACATGGGACGGGATCTTATGGTTTGGGAAGTATGAGTTAACAATGCAGGTTTCTCTACGATTAAGATAACCCCAGAGGATTAAGTACCTCCCCTCCCTAGCTATCTCCACCTCCAGCAGTTGAAAGGGCAGCGACCTGTCAATCCAAGTAAGCACCCCTCTGACAAATCTGGAGACTGTAGCGTCATAGCTCATTCCGCCCCAGCGGCTCAGGAGCGCCTCTTGTTCCTCAGCCAGCAGTTGTGTCTCTTGGAGTAACACTATGGATATTTTCTTATGCTGTATATAAGACTTCACCCTATTTCTGTGAAGGTAAGAGCTCAGACCCGCACATTCCAGGGCAATATTCTGATGGAGGCCATGGGTATGTCACCTGTTGAGCAGCCCCAGTGGGACCCGAGAAGCCCCTCCCACGGCATATTGCGACCCTCCCACACAATCTCGACCCCCTCAAAGCAGACATGCAAGTATGTTGGTTCCCAGTGCTTTTAACATTATTGCAAATTTTCATAGATAGCAGCCTCAGTGCCAGTCCATTCAGCCAGATAGAAACTCTTGTCAGTCATAAGGCATGGATTAAACAAAATGTTAACAGTAACAACAAAACAGTAACATTTTGCGCAACAAAACCAAGTTGTTCAGGCATTCCTGTCCCTACAAGGCCAGATGTGGCCACTGTGTACCAGGCAGATGGACCAGCAACAGACTGGTGCCCAGTATCAACTATGAGCGGGTGGATAAGAGCAGTAGTGGTTAACTGGGCTTTGCCCCCACTGAAAAAAAGTAGGACATTAGTGGCAGCACGCCGTAACGTTAGTCAGGGGAAATCAGAGTAATATCCCAGGAGACATGGCCATTCCCTTTAGGTAAGTTGAATGCAGTACATGGCCTCAGTGTCAGCTGGCGTATCCACACAGGGCTTCTCCACAACTGCAGATAAAACACTTCAATTGAGGGGTGACAGGTATTGTAGTGAGATCATACTGGGTTGCGCCTTATGTCATGTGTCTGTACCACTCTTGCTGGACAAATTGTTGTACTCCACATGGTCGCAGCATCTGGGCTATCACAAAATGGCAATTTGCTGTTGTAACAGATCTTTACTCTAGCAGGGTACACGAGCATATATTTGAGCCACAATTGTCTAAGCCTCGCCTTGGTAGGCACAGATGTATTTCTGGACCTCTGAAATGCAGGTGTATAGTCTGGGTAGATAGTGATCTTTGAACTGTCCCTTAGTATCTCCCCTCCCTAGAAAATTGTAAAATGATTTCCCTGTTGCGGAAGTTGAGGATCCTGGCAATCACTGGTCTGGGTTGGGATCCAGGTGGCGGTCTCTTCTGGAGGTGGGCTTTTTCAACAGCGAATCCCTGAGATAGTTTGCCAGGACCAATCTCCTGTAGTAGCAGGCTTTTGATATATGAAGTTAGATCTGGCCCCTCAGTGCCCTCCGGCATACCGAGCATGCATTTATTATTCCTGCGTGATCTGCCCTCCGCATCCCCTGCATGCAACTCCAGCATAGCATTTCTCTTTTCCAGTTGCTTGACCCTCGACCCAAGATCTTTGGTGGTATTTGTTGTCTCTTTTAGTAGCGATTATGCAGTTGTGACCCTCTCACCCAATTGCCTGACGTTCTGTTGGAGGAGCTGAATATCTACTTTGACTTCATCGATCCTGGTATCTAGGGAGGATCGCAGGGCAGCTATCTCAGCAAGAACCTGATTGCCTTGTGGGTCCTGCATTGATGCATATGACGTTGATGGTTCAGTGCCTGTCGCCCCGGGGGACACTGCAGTGCCCACCTTGGCTGTCAAATTAGTACATAATGGTAGGCTTGCCTTTGCTTTTAGTAGGCAAATTGTTGGGAGGATTGACAAGTGGGCAGATTGGAATTTGTAGTGCCACAATGTGTGGTCAGGTGGACCAAGTTGGGGAGGTAGTAGTCCATGGCGCTCTGTCAGCGCAATAACACTGGGTTCACCTGAAGTGGATTCATTTTTGCACTAGGGGGGTCGCACACAGGGAAGCAATGAGCAATAGCAATGGGCTGACATTGAGGTTGCACTTACAATGGAGAGTACTGTTCAGTGTATCAATGATAAGTGGACTCTGTGCACCAGTGCTCACATGAGCGGAGAGCCTAAAGGGCCTTGCAAACCCCCACTGCCAGATCTCAAGTAATCTGTGAAGATCAGCGGTCAATACCCATTGGGCAATGTGAGAAACCTGAGGGCATTCTCCCCAGCAAACCCTGACAATCTCTTACTCAGGTGGCCAAGAAAGGACTGACACTCTCTTATCTTATCCCTGAAGGCAGACAAGAAGGGAAGGATCACCTGGGTAGGAGAGCCCAGGTCTATGCTCCGGAGGATGCCCAAAGGGAGACGCAGTATTGTGCCAGAGAATGAGAGAATGATGAGCTATCTGAGGCTTTCATGGGCTGTATTGCATCGGCCTCCCTTACTCCCATTTGATCTCTGCGGCCTAGATCCCACAACCCCTCCATACATTATCAATCCTCTAAAGTCCCAAACCCGGTTACACCTAAAAAGCATAACTCCCAGAATCCTTGTTTCACCAATATCCATTTGAATACTCCCCATCCTTCTTCTTCCCGTCCCTCTGATTATTTTCCGCATTCCCAACCTGATCAGACAAAGTACTACCATTCCCACAACCCCATTGTTCACTTCATAATCCCCACAAACCCTACCAATTCCGTCCCTCTGATTGTCATTTACCGAACACCCAATCCACTATGACAGAACACTACCGTTCCCATAATCTCCTCTGTTCTGTTCTCCATCCCTGTCCTTGTTGTCTATTTCACAAACCTTTCCTGCCCCGTCCCGTAGGATACTCAGACATTCCAACCCCCCCCTTTTCGACACGAACACCTTTACACATCCAAGACAACAAACTAAAACCTTTTGTGAACTGTGATCAATACTGGACTAATGTTAAACCTGTTTAACTGACATGCCCCAATCCAAAGGTCAGCAAAGTCAGGCAACTAACCTAAATCACACCCACCTGACGGCCCTTCCTTTTCCCCACAGGGATAAAAGGTGGAGCAAGAGAGCACAGTACGAGCACGGCGAGCACAGCAGACAGACCGACGAGATGGCTAGTCAAGCACGGCAGTTCAAGGGAAGGAGAAAGGCAGCAGGAATCGAGAGTGTGGCTAGGAGAGTGTCATGATGCCTACCCCCGGGGACCCAGACCAAGTCCAGGAACCCCGGAAGCAGGCATCAAGTTATCCCAAGCAAGCCCAACAACCCCTGCCTGGGGGCTATTTGGGTGCAGTCCTGGCGTCTATGGGGCAAGGCTCATATGGAGAGTCAGTCCTGGCGCCATAGGCGCCAGGCTCATAGATTAAAACTTACCTGATGCAGACCATGCTGCAAGAGCTCCAAGCCAAAAGAGGCTTGGAAGGGACTACTTTACCTAGGGACTATTTTTTACTCGGGTGGGGCTGGGGAGGAATACTTACCTGGGACTACTTTGAAGGCTATTTAAATCACGCCCGAAGAGCAGCACACGCTTCGCGTTATTCTGCATCCAGCAGCGTAACGCTCACCGTGCCTGCAAGTCTGCATCCAGTCTTCTGCCACGCCCGCCTCTAGTCTGGAGCTCCTAGAAAAAGGGAGAAAGAAGGAGAAAAGATTAGACCAAGAGCAATACCTTTGATCCTTACCTGAATTCCCGATCCATCGCGCCTTCGAGCTGGAAGAAAGAAGTTATTTTATGCACGTCGCCTCGCCTGCTGTAGCGCCGCGCTGAACTCACCGGCCTTCGCAGCATCTTCACATTCCACCGCATCCTCCTGCATGTTCCCGCCGCACTCCGGCACCTAAGGGGAAGACAAGAACAGCAAGGTGAGCCAAGGGAATACACAGAGGCAATATTAGTTACCCCCCATAGAATTACCTGATTTTACCACCGGGGTACTATTCCTCTTCACGGGTCGGCGCAGCTTCCACTGCATCTTCGCCGAACCCCGGCCCCTAAGGGGAAACAAAAGGACAGCAAGGTGAAACAAAGGGACAAACAAGGGGAAACCTCCTCACCACAATAGACTTACCTGATTTTACCGCCGGAGGCATTATTCCCCGAGACTTCATACTTTCTCTCAGCGCCTGAATAAGGGAGAAAGCAACAGGTTACATATTGACATTATTTTATCGAACTGCGTTGAATAATACAAATCCTTACCTGAATATTACTGGTTGCCACGAGGAACTCTTCGCTAGGGTCAAGCTGCAACCTGCAAGGAATCGGACAAGAGTGAAAGTCAGACATTTGAACTCTTATGAACTGCATACTTACGGGGCCTTGCCGGGAATCTCAGAGTCATTATTGTTCTGGAACTCACCAATTCCTTCGAGCCAGTGAAGCAACTGGTTATCTACGCGCCCCTGCACTCAATGTAGGATGGAGATCTAATCTTTCCAAACCATCTGGTGAGACTATGAGAGGGGACATCAAAGGTGATCAGTGGGGAGAACAGCGGGAGTGGGGGGGGTTAGTGCTCAACTCCACGGGTGGTTAATACCCTTTCTCCATTTGCAGAAGAATATTCCTACGGGCCAAACAAACAAAGCTAGGTGGGCCAGTCCAGCCCGTCATCTCGGCACTACGCGTCAAATTGGTGGAGACCGCAGCTGTCCAGTTCAGATCGACGCCCCTGTGGGAGCCAGGTGAGCGTAACAGAGAGAAGTGACCCTGCAGCAAATGTCAATGGTAAACGGCACAAGCCTATGCCAATAAGCACGAGCGAGGGAAGCTCCTGCGCCTGTGGTACCGGCCTTGACTCCATAGAAGAAGAAAAGCCAAGCGGTTCATCACAGCCGGTGAGTCGAAGGGAAAATGATAAGAGCCGGACTGTGTTGAGTGAGAATCGCAAAGTGGCAAGTTTTGAACCAACATTTGATGAACGATGAAAGAACTGTAAAGAGTAAGAGGGGAGACTATCTGCAGAGGGAAACCGGCACCATGTGGGTGCTAACTCAAGAGACTCTGGTCGATCCCCATCTAAGCAAAACTACAATTACCAGAAGACTGTAGGAGGACCAGCGGAGTAGGTTAAAGTGGTCATACAGCTGGTCAAGCAAAATCCATGTACAAATGAAAGACTTTGGTCTGCAAGCACTGTGAAAGAAAGGGAAGTGAATCATGAAACCATTCTATTCTGTAAAAGGGAACATTGAAAGTAAAGAGGGGTCAGCGCGCAGAAGAGGGTGACCCAGGGGTGAGCCACTATCACCCTGATTGAGAGGCACAGTAAACCCGGGCGAAGGGAGGCTAAGAATCGAGAGAGGTCAGAATCCGGCAGAGGGGATCCAAGGGTGAAAAGTTTTCACCCCAAGATTGAGAAAAGTGAAAGCAAACCTTAAGAGATGGCAAGAGTGAACCCGAAGAGTGAACCAGAGAAGGAGGGTCCGAGCCCGGCAGAGGAAGATCCAGAGATTAAGCTATCACCAAAGTACTAGCAGTCAAGAGATGTCCGAGCCCGGCAGAGGGAGATCCAGGGGTGAAGTCATCACCAGAGTACTGACAGTCAAACGTAGCAGTCTCACCTCTGCTGAAGAAAGCAGGCCTTGACCCCACGGATGCGGCCAACTTAAGGCCTATCACAAATACCCTGTTTTTTTTTAAATTTATCGATAAGATAGCTACTATCCAGCTTCAAGCCCACGTCCAGATGGCTGGCATCTTGCACCCTAAGCAATCTGGATTCAGAAGCAACCACGGCACTGAAAGTGCGCTCCTGGACTTGCAGACGCATATGCTCTCAAGACTGGATAGTAGCAAGTCAGGGCTGCTGATGTTGTTAGACCTATCGGCAGCCTTTGACTTGCTTGACCACAAAATTTTACTTAACAGAATGAAGTCTGTTGGGGGTCTTTCTGAGAATGCTACCACTTGGTTGAGAGCATTTCTTGAGGGTCGTCAGTCACGGGTACATTGGGGAGACAGCTCTTCTGGGCCACAAACCATTACTTGTGGCGTGCCCCAGGGGGATTGTCTATCTCCATTGCTGTTTAATATATACATCTTCCCTCTCTGCTACGACTTAGGTCTCTTACAGACCTTCTTTTGTAACTACGCAGATGATTTCCAACTGGTTCTTAACATCACTGGAGATTATGACTTAGATCAAGGCGCAATAAACATAGTCTACCAATCGATAAAACAATGGATGTCCACCAATTGGTTATGCCTGAACGCTATGAAGACAGAGCTTATGATTTTTGGCTCACGACAGGCACAAACTAAGCTGGGACAAGAGTACGTGGGTTTCACTATCGATGGTAGTTTTATCAATACGGTTCGGAAAGTGAAAACTTTGGGTACATATATGAATAGCGAAGTCGACTGCCAAGCCCATGTCGCAGCTATTACTATCAGTACCAATTACTACGTTAAAGTGCTTAGGCAAATCGCTCCTCTAGTCTCGGTCGAGAATCGCACGAAACTTGTGAGAGCCGTTATTTTGCCTCGCATTGATTATTGCAATGCACTCTTGGGTGGAGCAAGCAATGCAGACATCCAAGAGTTACAAAAAATCCAAAATAAGGCCATTCGCGTCATTTTTAAAATGAAGTACTCCGAACCCACATCGATAGCCAGAAAAAAATTACACTGGCTCCCGGTAAAAAATAGAATCCAATTTGAATTGATGACCACATGCCACAAATGTATCTTTGGCAGCGCTCCGGCATACCTTAAAGATATCATTGGCATTTACCAGCCGAAGAGAAATCTCAGGTCAGCAGACGCCAATCTCCTTATACAACATCGAGTGAAACGCACCCGAGGTACGGGTAGAGCCTTCCACCTCCAAGGAGCTAAAGCATGGAATGCTCTGCCAACATTCTTGCGTAAAACTTCAGACCTCCTTACTTTCCGCAAACAACTAAAAACCTATCTCTTTCTTTTAGAGTAATCCCGTGGTAGTTCTTGCTACAGTATTCTGCTCTCGGCGTCTGGATGCCTACGGGCTTTGACGCGGTACAAATATATTAACATAACATAACATAACAAGAGGGGTCAGAGCCCGACCGAGGGAGTTTCAGGGGTGAAGCTATCATCCAAACTTAAAGTAAGAAACTAACTGACATATAAATTAAAGAATATGAGACGAGAAGGGTCAGCGCCCAGAAGAGGGGGACCCAGGGGTGAAACGATCACCCTATCTGAACTGTGGATATAAATTGAGAAGGGTCAGCGCCCAGAAGAGGGGGACCCTGGGGTGAACCATTATCACCCTAAAGGAACTTTCATTTGGTTAAGGGAACTTTTGTTTTTGGGTTATTTAAACATGTCAGGCACCCAAAGGTAAGAGACTTTCAAAGGAAACGAGACTTGGCCATTGACAGTCCTATGAACTGCCATTGGAACTATCGTCTCATGCTGGAGAAGCCCGAGACTATGCTGTGCTCCAAGCTCCCATCATACCCATCTTAGATTTGGGTTTCGATTAAGCGTTTTTCCAACCTGCATACAGCATTCATCGTTCAAGAAAAACACCCTTGAACTGTGATCACTTGTGTCTGTCTTACTTGTTGCCACCATGAGTTCCTCACAGCAGGCAGCTGACATGGGTCTCTCTCACCAGGTAGCCAGACTGCATCCTTGAGGCACTCAAAAAAAGATGCGTGTGCAGCACGTGAGCAGGAATGATTGGATCAGAGTGCTCAAATCACCTGGGCAATCAGGCATTAACAGCGGGAGTCCTGATGTATCGTTAAATGTCGGTGAGTTCCATTCCTTTCCGGTGAGTTTGCGTGTCGCAGGGTGTCCCGGGAGGATAGCAACTAAGAGAAAAACAATTACTCAACTACAAAACAAACAATTCCTGTAACAGCGCCTCGATGCCTGCGGGCTGTGTGAGCGCTTTAAAAAAAAAATGTGTCTGCATATGAAGCTACAGCTTCCGTGGATGTCTAGATGGTCACTCCTCAGTGCGTAGGCCGTAGGGAGCAGTCCAGTACCGCAGTGCTGTGCACCAGTATATAGGTGTCAGGGACACAGAACAGCACCCTGGTTGGGTGGTGCCACAGAGAGTGCTGTAACTTATCGTGGCCACCTTGTGTGTCTTCTCAGTTGGAGGCTGGGTTTGCGTCCTGGTCAGCGCACATAGTGGCATGTGAAAATTAGTATCAGGATTCCTAGGTTATCGGCACCACTCGCTGGTTCCATTAGGTAGTGTATATTTTAGCCAGAGCACCAGAAAGAGGCCCACCCGTTGTGAGCGACACAGCCCAGCCATGCCTGCAAGTCACAGTGGCCGCCATCTTGGGATGCACAGAGATTGACTATGAAGGCAGATTTCTCGATGTTCCAGTCTCCGATTTTTGTCGGGGAAAGGCTGACTATGTAGGCGCTGATTTCCCCTGCAAGGAGACGCCGTCTGATTCGATAATAAACAGCACTGGCCGCCGCTAAAAGGATCTAGCAAGGATCGCAGTGGGAGCTCTGTGCAGTCACAGCATTACTGCATGGGCTCAAGCCACGCCCCCTTGTTCTCACTCTCTTGATGTTGTTTACATTGAAGCTTATCACTAATAATCTCTCCCAAATATTTGAAATACCTCTCCACCTCTATTTGCTGTGAGTGAACCTTCATTTATTTGGCTGAGCTATCTTGGTCTTCGGGAAACACATAGAATGGGTCTTTGTTGGTTTCCTCTCCAAAACCTTCTCCAATGTATGATCGTGAAAGCCTATATTCAATTAGAAATAGATGAAAAGCTGTTGCCAACCATCTGACCAAAAGTCAAATATACTTTAAATAAACTACCAGATATATTTGTAAACCCAGCAGGATTAACTCTCCATCACACACAGAGCTTTACACATCTTAAAGCCCCCACATTTGCAGTGTCCGGGTAACAAATACAACTCCACCAGGCAATTAACATTGGTGGTTCACTGATAAGCCCTATATACTGACTCACAACGTTGACTTAATAGACTACTTGTGTTTTGCCGAATAACCCATCATTTTTATCTTTCCTTCTGATCCCTGGTTCCCATTTGTTTCTGTAGACACTACTTGCAATCAGTATTGCCTTTCCTCCTCCTTTCCTTACATCCCTATCACTTCTGCTGCTGTCCTTTGTCCACCCTGAAGACATCAGATGTGAGTGTAAGCACTGGCCTAGATTGGTGGAGCCCATGTGGATGTATTTTTCTACTGTGACGTGGACATTTTTGATGGTATCAAAGGAAAAGCTAGCATAATGAGTGTTCTTAAGTGGCTATACTGCCCTATATTGGTGAAGACAGTTTAGACATGGCGTGTTACTGAGCATAGCATTTTTTTCTGGGCTCAACACTAAAGCCAATATGATAAAAATTCTTACATGGCAATACATGTCTTGAAAAATCTTTAATTCTTTTTGACCTACAGGTCAAGTAACTTAGTTTATCTACTCAACCTAAGAAAAATTAACTTGGTCCATGAAATTGATGTTATAATATCTTTGTATTGCAACCACAGGTACACATGAACCACCACCAGCAAGGTAAATGTGCCTTTTCAAGCATCTCCTCTGCTTGGACACGTTGGAACACGATTTCCTATAGAACACAGAGAAGAGTAAAGTACAATTAGGCAAGGCTACTATGAGGGATAGAATACTTTTGAGTGAAATGCTTAGAGTTTTCCATAGCCTGTTGTTAGGGGCCGACACCTAGGCCGTTCAAGCCGCGCTAGGAGCCCGCAGGTGCGAACTCATGGAAGGCCTAACTCCTTCCTTTTGCCCAATCAAGAATACCAGGTGCACACAAGAGGTAAGGTAATACTGCAGTTTATTGCAGCCAGCAGGCCACAGGGATCACATACATGGAGGAACTTCCAGACATCTCTCAGCCAACTCTGGCTCGCAGGCCAGTTTTGATGGCATGTGACGTCACAATTGGCATCATTCTCTAGGACCGTCTCCAAAAACTATCTTTACTCGGGATAGGTTGCTGAGTAGTAGGTCCAGTATAGGAGACTGTAGAGATGAAACATTATTACAAGGTGCAACTATGTGTCAGCATCATAACGTCGTGTAGCCCACATCTGCAATGATAGCACTCTGTTTCCGAACGCAGAACTGTAGCGTGAATGTAACATCTTTGTTGCGGCTATTGTCTGGTGGGTGAGACAGGTTGCTCTTCTTGGCCACTAAATATTGACAGCCTCTAAGCTCAGCCAGATCACATGCTTGGAGACAATGTTTGGGAGCACAGGAGCTCAGAATTAATCTGTATTTTGTCAGAGAGCGTACCTCTCCTCCAGCCGGTGTTACTTTGGTTTAGAGTGAGGAATGTCATTTGCAACATTGCGACCTTGGCAGTAGCTTCGTTCTTGCCGCAGAGGTTCTGGCAGAGGTTCTGCTTGCACAGCAGTCTGTGAGGCTCGGGGTCACTCTGTCTGAGTCGATTATGGCCTACTAGATTTCCTAAACCATGGCCTGGCTTCTGTTATACACGTATTCCATAGTGTCCATAGGTTAGTGCTTCATGGCTGTCAGGTCCCTTGAGTGCTCCTATCATACCTTGGGGTTATTTGCATGTAAGCATCTGCAAGCCTTCACACAAGCCCTTCTTGCTTCTTGCGTTACCACAGTGCTGTAGCAAGCCTAATGGCAAAAATAATAAATGTGCAGACAGTATGTATATGTCACTGTCCTCTAACTCATAGAGCTGTATACCTGTGTTCTTCGTGTAGTTGGGTGTGTGAGTATCCAGAGTGTGCAGGTAGCACGTGTGCTTCATGTCTAACATACCTAGGTCATTGTGATGTCTCTAATGACTAACGGCATGGCTTCTCGGTGCTTTAGTCGATTCTGTCCATGTAACTGTCTCCGGCTCCATCTTGCCTCTTTGTCCACTCTGGGTAAGGTCTGTACAGCTGCTGGGTTGTAGGGTCTGCTGGGAGGGTACCTCTCGTGATAGCTGTCCATCGTAGGAGCAGTGGGAATTGATGTGAGTTCATATGAACACCGGTCATATTGTTTCTGGTGCTTCTTCCTGTTGGGGGGTCTTTCAGGACGGAAGGCATATTCTGACCTTCCCTCTTCATTGCTGGTTTGAGGTACGGTTATAATAAGCCCAGAATTTAACATTTAAAATTGGGGTTAGCATAAATAGTCCCATACATAATGTACGGTCAGCTGAGGCCCAGGATAGCATTAGAGGGTGAGTTAGTGTTTGGACTTATTAAAGAAAAGGAGCACTAAAAAGTGGAGGATGTCACTAGAAAAAATATGGGTGACTCTCAAACTGGTGCACAATTATATCAATATGAGTAAGAGTGCATGCTTTTATTTAAAAAGTCAATACTTTCTACCACACAATGCAACCTCTCACTAATGATGTAAGTTTTATTGCACAACATCATTGGCAGAGGCATGTAGAAAGGTGCTAGAAGCTGCCGCCTAATGTTGGCTCAATATACACTTATGAAAATGGATGAGCATGTCCATTTATGAATAGAAATGTGCCAGGAGACAAGATAACTATACTTGAATGGCAACCATTTACAAATCTATATTGAGGCTCAATATTTGCCCCCTCGTCGACCCCTATGTAGGTGGAGGGCTGGGTGTATTGTGGCAGCAACAGCCAGGAATACCTGGCCCTACCCCAGAGTCTCTCACTTCTGATCTGTCTTGTCAGCACATACATCTGAAGTCTGTGTCAATGTTGCAGTGACCTTACCACTTTCTCAGATATCTTATATTCTCTCCATGGAGCAGTACATTCATTGGGAGCACAGTTAGCCTCGGTTTTGGGTTCTCCCTCTCCATAGTAACCCTGTATTCGTCGGTTCGGAGCTTGCTGCTGAAGCCATTGAGCTTGGAGCATAGGGAGCTGAGATTTTCACTCTCTGTCTCACTCAGGATCTGGCGCGATGCACCTAGGCTGCAGCAACCCTTCACCCTCCATGGACAAATCGACTAGGCCCATTCCTGAGCTTAGGCCTTTCCCACATCTACCCCTCTCCATTAGAAGGCCATTAAATTAACCATTTACAGTCAATCTGTTAATTTTTCAAACCCCTCGCAATGCTTCTTTTCCACAACACTGGAACTTGGGTTATCAAGTCTGCTACATTCTTTGGTTGAAGCTTATCAACTCAGAATATGCAAATACCGCCAGGTCATTTTTCTGATCATTTATCAATGCTATGAAAAGCCACATCTACAGCATTTCATGCATCCTGTGCATGCCTAGATTGCAAAGCCAAAAACATCATCCAGGAGGTGTGTGTGTGTGTGTGTGTTGCGCCCCAAACAGACTCCTTGGTTCTCAACACACATTCACCTCAGAGCTGTTACAGAGCCCACCCCCAGACTACTTTCACCAACAGGCTTAAATGGCAGACCACCACAGATAAACCTTTACATAATTAGGATTAAACTGATGCTCTGTTGACATCTACAGGACATTAGATTTAGTTCATACTGTAACGCTCACCTGGTTCCCACGGAGGCGCGGCGTCGAAGGCGCAGAACTCTGAAGATGGACAGGAAGGGCCCCTCTATTCTGGCTTCCCTGGCTCGTTGGATACCCTCCTGTGCGTGAAAAGGGAGTATTACCAACTGTGGAACAATGCTCAAGCCTCCCACTCCCTTCCAACCCTCCACGATACCTCCTCCACGATTCCCCGTGAAGCCTCACCTTAGGGTTTGGAGGGATGAGCTCTCCATCCTGCTTCTGATGCAGGGGCGCGTTGAAACCCAGTTACTTCACTGGATTGAGGATTGATGGGAGTTCAGGTAAGCTTGACTGTTCAGGTAAGGCGCTGTAAAAGTTCTGTTCAAAAGTTCAAGCTTAATAATAATGTTTGTTGTCTAATTGCAGCAAGCGCTAATGCTTATGTCTTTTTCCCCTTAGGGGCCGGGGTTCGGAATGCCGGAGATATGGCGCCGACCTGAAGTGAAACAGTTCTGGATGAGCGCTCAGGTAATGTCTTTGCATTCACTCATTCAATGTCTTTGTCTTTTTTCCCCATAGGGGCCGGGGTCCGGAGATGCCAGGAAGCGGCAGGACCCGAAATGCAGTGGGAATAATCCAACAGGTAAGACTTAAAAGGAAACTGACCTTTCCTTATTCCTTTTCTCCCTCTCACCTTTGTTCTTGTCTTTTTTCCTCTAGGCGCCGGGGCGTAGCTGAATCCGGAAGATCGCTGCTGAAGATGGAAGCGCCTTGCAAAGGTGAGTAAAATGCAGCGCTGCAGCGATCGAAACGAAATGCCTTTAAAATGATGTCTTCCTTTTCAGGGCCGTTGGAGAAATGACTCCGGGATGCAGATTTAGCAGGTAAGGGCTTTTCTTCTCCTATTCTCTTCCTTTCTCCCCTTGCAGGTGTTCCAGGGTGCTGGCAGGCGTGGCTGAAGTCAGGATGCAGGAGCTGACACGGTGAGCGTCCAGCTGCTAGGTGCAGAACAACGCGAAGCATGTGTGGCTGTTAGGGTGGGGTTTAAATAGCCTTGGAAGAAGTTCCTGGTATGTATCCTTCCACCAATCAGGTATGTATCCTTCCCCGACCACACCCGGGTGGTGAAGTAGTCCTACAGGTTAAGTAGTCCCATTCAGGCCTCAAGAGGGCCTGGATGAAGCAGCAAGGTCTGCATCAGGTAAGTGTGCACCCAAGCACTTAAACACATATCCTCTTCTATGAGCCTGACGCCTAAGGCGCCAGGACTGGGGTCCGCTATGAGCCTGGCACCTAAGGCGCCAGGACTGAGTCCAAAGGGCCCCGACTTGGGCCCGATGAGACTTCCCTGGGGAAAATGATGTCTGCCTCTGGGGTTGCTGGGCCCGGCCTGGCTGCTTAGAGGTAGGCATCATGACAGTACCCCCCCTCAAGGCCCCTCCCAAGGTCTTTTCCTCCGGGGGTTTTGGTTTGTGCGGGAATCTTCGATGGAATCTTTGAATTAATCGTGGTGCGTGAACATAGTTACTGGGTTCCCAAGATCTTTCCTGAGGTCCATATCCTTTCCAATCAACAAGATAGAAGAGTTTCGACTTAACTATCTTGGAATCTAAAATGTCTTTCACTTCGAATTCTAATTCTCCATCAATTTGGACAGGGCCTGGGGGCTCAGACAGTCAGGTTCCAGGTTGTACTGGTTTTAGAAGAGATGCGTGAAAAACGGGATGAATCCGCATGTTGGATGGTAAATCGAGTTTAAAGGCCACTGGGCTGATAATAGCTTTGATGGGGTAAGGCCCAATGAATCTGGGATTAAAAGTTTGCTGACCCTTGAGGGGTAGATGTTTAGTTGCTAGCCATACCTGATCTCCTACTTGGTAAGGAGGAGTTTTACTTCGGTGCAAATCAGCGTTTTCTTTATACTTTTTCTTGGCTTGCTGTAAGTGGGTTGTAGCTTCTTTGAAGGCTTGGGTTATTGTGGAATGTAGGTGATTTACTGTAGGCATCTCCAGGGTCAGAGGTGGATCTAGGTCAGAGGTCCGAGGATGGTGACCATACAGGATATAAAAAGGAGTCTGTCCGGTTCCAGAATGCACTGAATTGTTGTATGCATATTCTGCAATCCAAAGAATGTCCTTCCAATTCAACTCGGATTGGTGTAACATGCACCGCAGATATTGCTCGAGAGTCTGATTGGTTCTCTCGGTTTGTCCGTCGGTCTGGGGGTGGTGGCTGGTGGATAACCGCACGTCTATTTGTGCTAGTTGGCAACATTTCTTCCAAAAGTGGGAGATAAATTGCCTTCCACGGTCTGAGACTAATATGGAAGGGAAGCCATGTAACCGCACTATATTTTCCATAAATTCCTTGGCCAAGGTGGAAGCTGACGGCAATCCTTTTAAAGGGATAAAATGGGCCATTTTGGAGAATAGATCCACTATTACGAGAATCGTGTTGTAACCACCACAAGGAGGCAGGTCAGTTATAAAGTCCATTGACAAGGTGTGCCAAGGTGCTGGTGGAATGTCCAAAGGTTGAAGTAGGCCGGCTGGCCTTTTCTTTTGACTCTTATTTTGGGCACAGATTCCGCAAGACAACACAAATGACTTTATGTCTTTTCTCCAAGAAGGCCACCAGAAGTGGCGTTTGATCTTTTCTTCTGTTTTCGCGATACCGGGGTGTCCTTCCATTAATGATTCATGATGACGGGTAATGACAAGTTCCTGCAATTCTTTACTTGGCAGAAATAACCGCTCTTGGAAGTAGGGTAAATCATCCTTAACGGTGTAGTGAGGACCCTTTTGACTCCATTCCAGTAAGGCAGAAGAGTCAAAAAGCTGTTTTACTTGAGCTTGGATGTCCTCAATGGTTTGCAATGAAGTCAAGCCCAGAATTCTTTGTTCCGGTATGATTGGCACAGGTTCTAAACTCGAATTGGGTTCTTCCATGCCTATCCGGGATAAGGCATCTGCCTTACCATTCTTGCAGCCAGGGCGATAGGTAATTACAAAATCAAATTCCGCAAAGAATAAAGCCCATCGGAGTTGTCGCGAAGATTGAGCTTTGGCCGTCTTTAAATACTGCAAATTTCTGTGGTCCGTAATTACGGTGATGGTGTGTCTTGCACCGAGAAGATAGTGACGCCAAGCCTTGAAAGCTGATTTAATAGCCAGTAGTTCTTTGTCGGTAATTGCGTAATTGAGTTCCGGTGGAGAGAATTTTCTGGACCAAAAGGCTACAGGGTGTAGTTGGTTAGTTTCTGGGTCTCTTTGCGACAGGACAGCTCCCATGGCCAAACTGGATGCATCGGTTTCCACGATGTAAGGGAGATCTGGGCGCGGGTGCTTCAATACAGGTGCAGAGGTGAATTTGGTTTTCAGGTCCTGAAAGGCTTGTTCAGCCTCAAGAGTCCATTCAAAGCGTTTGTTTTTCTTTAGGAGAGCTGTGATGGGTTGAACAGTTCGAGAAAATTCCGGGATGAACCTTCGATAGAAATTGGCAAAGCCAAGCATGCTTTGCACTCCCTTCACAGAGCTAGGAGATGGCCATTTGAGAATGGCGTCCACTTTCCGCGAGTCCATTCGGATTCCTTGAGGTGTCAGGATGAATCCGAGAAACTCCACTTCTGTGGTATGAAAAACGCATTTTTCGAGCTTGGCAAATAATTTGTGCTGGCGCAATTTCTCAAGAACTGCCCTAACATGGTTTCTGTGATCAGATTCTGAGGAGGAATACACCAGGATGTCGTCAATATAAACGATGACACAAACATCGATAAGTTCCCGAAGAACATCATTCATGAAGTACTGAAAGGCGGCAGGTGCGTTGCACAAACCGAAGGGCATTACTTGATATTCGAAGAGCCCAAATTTGGTGCGGAATGCAGTCTTCCACTCGTCGCCCTCTTTTATACGTACCAGGTGGTAAGCTCCTCGGAGATCTAGCTTGGTGTACACACGAGCATCTTTTACTTGGTCGATAAGCTCAGGTATCAGGGGCAAAGGGTAACGATTCTTAATCGTTATCTGATTTAGGGCGCGGTAGTCAATACAGGCCCTAAGGTCTCCTTCCTTTTTAGGTACGAAGAACAAAGCGGAAGAGACTGGTGACTTTGATGGGCGAATGAAACCATTGGCCAGGTATTGATCCAAATACTGGCGCAAATGCAGGTTCTCAGGTTCAGTAAGAGCATAAATCCTACTACAAGGTAGTTGTGCATTGGGTACCAAGTCGATTTGGCAATCGTAAGATCGATGGGGAGCTAAGTTGTTAGCCTGCTCTTTCTGAAAAACGTCTTGGAATTCTTGGTATTCAGATGGTAGCTGTACAGGGGTGGAAGTTACAGAGGCTAGACCCATAGCTGGATTCCTTGGGTAACAGGTTGGTTCACAATCAGGAAAAGTTATCTTCTTTGCTCGCCAGTCTATTCTCGGATTATGTGTTTCTAACCAAGGGATTCCAAGAAGTACTTGAAATTGTGGGGCCTTGATCACATCAAACACGATTGCTTCCCGATGTCCGTCCTGACCCACCAGAGTGATTTCAACTGTGGAATGCGTTACAGGCCCTGAGGCTATTTCGGTTCCATCAACTGTAGTAATTACATCTCGGGCTACTTTCGGACAGAGAGGAAGCTTAATCCTGGAAGCCAATTCACGGTCTATGTAATTTCCAATAGCTCCACTGTCTATGTATGCTTTTATAGCATGCAACTGCTGAGGCTGTTTTGGGTTCACAAGCACCATTGGCATGAAAAAATGCGAGGTCAAAGAGTTTGTTTTCAAGCTCGGCAAGTGGACCCCTACGCTTGTCGGGCTAGGTCGTTTCCCGAACCAGGTGTCAATAACTCGTTATCAGTGGCTCCAACCACCTTCTTGGGTGGTTTAACTGGACAACTTTGAAGAAAGTGACCGGAAGTTCCGCAATACAGACAAAGTTGCATTTGTCGCCTTCTCTCTCATTCCTTCTGCGTTAATGGTCCTTTAACACTGCCAATTTGCATAGGTTCGGAAACGTCAGTACTCTTGGAGTTAACGTGGGTCTTGATAGGTACTCTGGTTTCATACTTGAGCCGATCTGCTTTTCTATTTTGAAGTCTGTGATCAAGTTGAACCACTAAGTCTATGTAGTCTGCGCAGGCCTGGGGTGGGTCTACTATCTGAGCTATAACATCTTTAAGCTCTCCGCGCAGGCCTCGATGAAACAATGTGATCCTTTTATTTTCAGGCCATCCGGTTTCCACAACTAGTCTATTAAAGGTGGCGATATAGGACAAAAGATCCTGATTACCTTGTCGTAAGGATAGCAGTTTGTTGTCAAGGGCCTGTCCCTGCGAGTGTCGAGCGAACAATCTTTCCATGCTGGCCTGGAAGCCCTGGAAATCCCGGAGAATGGGATCATCCTGATTTACCAATGGAATAGACCAATCGGCAGCACAGCCACTGAGGTAAGATAGTACAAAGTCTACTTTGGTCTGGTCGTTGGGGAAGGCCCCGGGCCTGCATAAAAAGTGTAAACGGCATTGGTTCATAAAAACGGCATATTTCTTGGGATCCCCCGCAAAACGTTCCGGCGGGGCCAAAGGCATGTGTCCAGGTAGATTGATTTGTACCGGGTTATTCGAACCCATTGTTGTAGAAATATCTCCGGAAACATGTGGAGGAGTGTGCTCTGCCTGGCCCTGCAATAACCTTTTGGCCAGATCATCAGTTATTTCCTTGGATAGGATTAGTTCCCTTCTGAGAGCAATAGTCTTCTGGCGGGCTGAGTGCACTTCTGCCCGTAATTCCCCTAAAAGATGGGCCAGCTGATCTGTCTCGGAAGTCTCCATAGCGCCCAGGTGGGAAATTGTGGTAAGGCTTCGCGTTCTGTAACGCTCACCTGGTTCCCACGGAGGCGCGGCGTCGAAGGCGCAGAACTCTGAAGATGGACAGGAAGGGCCCCTCTATTCTGGCTTCCCTGGCTCGTTGGATACCCTCCTGTGCGTGAAAAGGGAGTATTACCAACTGTGGAACAATGCTCAAGCCTCCCACTCCCTTCCAACCCTCCACGATACCTCCTCCACGATTCCCCGTGAAGCCTCACCTTAGGGTTTGGAAGGATGAGCTCTCCATCCTGCTTCTGATGCAGGGGCGCGTTGAAACCCAGTTACTTCACTGGATTGAGGATTGATGGGAGTTCAGGTAAGCTTGACTGTTCAGGTAAGGCGCTGTAAAAGTTCTGTTCAAAAGTTCAAGCTTAATAATAATGTTCGTTGTCTAATTGCAGCAAGCGCTAATGTTTATGTCTTTTTCCCCTTAGGGGCCGGGGTTCGGAATGTCGGAGATATGGCGCCGACCTGAAGTGAAACAGTTCTGGATGAGCGCTCAGGTAATGTCTTTGCATTCACTCATTCAATGTCTTTGTCTTTTTTCCCCATAGGGGCCGGGGTCCGGAGATGCCAGGAAGCGGCAGGACCCGAAATGCAGTGGGAATAATCCAACAGGTAAGACTTAAAAGGAAACTGAGCTTTCCTTATTCCTTTTCTCCCTCTCACCTTTGTTCTTGTCTTTTTTCCTCTAGGCGCCGGGGCGTAGCTGAATCCGGAAGATCGCTGCTGAAGATGGAAGCGCCTTGCAAAGGTGAGTAAAATGCAGCGCTGCAGCGATCGAAACGAAATGCCTTTAAAATGATGTCTTCCTTTTCAGGGCCGTTGGAGAAATGACTCCGGGATGCAGATTTAGCAGGTAAGGGCTTTTCTTCTCCTATTCTCTTCCTTTCTCCCCTTGCAGGTGTTCCAGGGTGCTGGCAGGCGTGGCTGAAGTCAGGATGCAGGAGCTGACACGGTGAGCGTCCAGCTGCTAGGTGCAGAACAACGCGAAGCATGTGTGGCTGTTCGGGTGGGGTTTAAATAGCCTTGGAAGAAGTTCCTGGTATGTATCCTTCCACCAATCAGGTATGTATCCTTCCCGACCACACCCGGGTGGTGAAGTAGTCCTACAGGTTAAGTAGTCCCATTCAGGCCTCAAGAGGGCCTGGATGAAGCAGCAAGGTCTGCATCAGGTAAGTGTGCACCCAAGCACTTAAACACATATCCTCTTCTATGAGCCTGACGCCTAAGGCGCCAGGACTGGGGTCCGCTATGAGCCTGGCGCCCAAGGCGCCAGGACTGAGTCCAAAGGGCCCCGACTTGGGCCCGCTGAGACTTCCCTGGGGAAAATGATGTCTGCCTCTGGGGTTGCTGGGCCCGGCCTGGCTCCTTAGAGGTAGGCATCATGACACATACAAGCATTTCTGAAGGGACACTCAACAACAGGTTCAAGTACCATGGAAATGGTACTCGACCCACATAAATAAGTACCCAACTATGGGAGTGGCCAAGTGGATTTCGCAAGCCCAATACGTGCTTGTTTTGGTATTACCAGTCTGGACATGTTTTCTTACTGTGGCATGACTTTATTTACTGGGTATAAAGGATAAAGCTAACATGATGAGTGTTGTAATGTGGCCATACTGACCTACATTGGTGCATTCACTCTGGGCATGTTTTCTTCCTGTGGCATGGAATTTATATTGGCAAAGCTAACATGAGTATGAAGTATGCTTTTACATGGGGATACTGGCATATATTGGCAGAGCCAGTATGCACATGAATTCTTATAGTATAATTAATGGCATTATATTAAAGCATACTTGAGTCTGTTTGTATATACGTCCATATATTGGCGCAACCAGCATGGACATGTTTGGGCGCAGCCAGCATGAAGGTGTTTTTTGTGCTGGCATATAGTGTGGCAAAATGCATCATGAAATTGCATTGGAAAATGCTTCTATGCACTGTTGGTGACTTGCATCTATTGCATATTTTGACCAATTACAAACTGTGTGGCTTTATCCCTAAATGTTCACAGAGTGTGCTGTAAAATGCACCATTTTAACCCATGATTTAAAATACAATTCTGAGTGGGCAGTACCCATCTGAAGCCCCTGTGGTTGCATAAGGGTTCCACTCTACATTTGGTCGCTCCTGCTTTTTCTTGGGAAGCATTAATGCCCCTCCAATAAAAAAATTGACCAGCTGCCACTGTTCATTGGATACACTGTATTTCATCTACCGGAATCTTCTTTTGGCTTTCTCCCTGTGCTCTTTGTTTCCTAATCCTCCCTTCCTTTACGAAAACCATGACTTTCTGACTGTGCACATTTAGTTGAACCTCCCGGCCTTTCTCTTTGACTCCTCTCCCACTCCACCCTCTTTTTCTCTATTTCTCTATTTCTCTACTTTCCCTTTCCCTCCTTCCCCATCACCATCAACTCTGTCTTTTCCTAAGCTACTAGCGACTCAAATAAACCAAGTTTGTAGTGTGCATGCATCAGCCTTTCTCTTCTTACATGACCTCTATCTTTCCCTCCTTCATCCCTCTCTCCCTCTTTCTTTCTTCTCTATTACCCTCTTTCCTCCCCTCCTCTCCACCCTCTCATTTTGTGCTGCAAGCAACAATAACAATGAAATTGGTAGTGTATGCTATATAAGCACTTAATAAGTATAGAAGCAAATGCAAACATATTACAAGCTGATTTTGGGAGGTGGGGCTTTGCTGGAGGATCTCTCTATGTCACGGAAGAAGTTTCTACTCCGTGGTGCTAGTATGGGCAAAAAGCTGGTTTTGAGGGGCTGGAAATCACAGAATGCTCCAACTCTTGATGATTGGATTGAGGGAATGTCTGCCCTAGCATCCATGGAAAAAATGGTTTTTAAGAGGCAAAAGAAATTGAGTGTATATGGGAAAATTTGGAATGACTTCCTGAATTTCTACTAAATTTATTGCTAGTTATGAATATATAATGTTCTGCTGTTCTGTATATTTTTACTGTATTGTACTATTTGTTCTGACTGATTTTACCATCTATCTACTTGTGAAACTTTATAAATAAATAAATAAGAGATTCCTTCTGAAAAAAAAAAAAAAAAAAAAAAGTACCTACCAATATTCCCCATTCCGTTTGAGAGATGTTATTCCAGTTCAGGCTATTACTTTCTATTCTGGGATTTTTAGTGCTGTTATCTACCATTATCAACCCAGTACCACCGGCAGTAGCAGATTTTTGAGCTAGGGGGAGCTGGTGGCCTCTATGGGGGCATAGGTATTCTAAATGATTCACGGTTAGTGGCGGCTGGTGGACATTTCTAAAGCAGGAGCATTCATATTTCTCCCGAATCAGCAGGAGCGACCAATCTTAGTGAATGAACCTCAAGCAATGGAGAGAGGTTTAGGAGGGTGCTTCCCTGAGACATTATGTAAAATAATGGGCTGAAATGGTACACTTTACAGGACAATTGTGGAGGAAAATAAGTCATTTCTGTGGGGCAACACATGAAGAAATCCAATACATGCCACGTCACCAACAGTACAGAAAGATTGACAACATGTTCATGATGCTCCAGACCTTGGGTAGACTCATGAAGGAGGTATTGCCCTTGGTCAGCAGTGTCAAGGGACACCTTGTGGTTGACATTGGGAGACTTTAGGGGCAATTGTTTCATGCTTTTTAAGATTTCTTTTTTACTGTTGAATTTGTGTATTTAGGGGGTTGTTCTCTTCACCTGGCTTTACTAGCATAAACTTTGTTGCCCATTGTTACTCAAGTTATACAAGTGGGATATCCGCTCTCCCATTCAGACTGATCACCCCGTCCTCATCCATCCACTCCCCCTTTGGAAATGGCATTCTCTTCTCTGCGCCTGCCAACATCATCTGATCTCCCAGTCATCTTCAAGCCACTTCTCCTTCATCTCCCATTAGCCTCCCACTCTCTCATGTTCAATCGACTACTCTCTTCATCTTCCATCGCCTCTCCTCTTCCCCATATGGAAAACTGCCTCTACCACCGCTTGGAAAATGTAGAGTCTACACACCAATGAATCCTGAGCAAGAGCATAAGAGGTGAGTCCCAATGAATATTGACATAAGAATAAAAGGTATGGACCTTTTTATTCAAGATATATGCTTTAATTGAGCTAGGAAAAAAATTGTAAAAACCCAGAGTATAAAATGGATATTGAGAAGAACAGAAATAGTGAGTCAATGTCAATGTATTCCTTTACCAGCTGTTTTTCCCTTTGTCTTCCATTCACTCCCTGATTCACGTTCCATTCACCTTACTCCCTATCACCTCCCATCTTCTCCCCCTTTCCACCATCCACATGCACACACCCTCTTATGCAGGGCACACACTCCCACCTTGCACCTTCAGCTTGCTGGGGAGATGTGAGGATGATGTCTCCTTTTCCATTCCAGGGCTGCACAAGGAGGGCCCGAGCCCCCACTCTATCTCAGCTTCAGAATGCTACACCAATGCCTCCCTGAACACTGTGACCACACCCAACAGACCCTGGAGGAGGGCATCTTGTTATGAAATAGATGAGAGAGACAGGACAGGGGGTCAGCAAGTGGGGTTCCCTGTTTACTTTTGCATCCTGGCACCTATTCCAATATGCCTCTTACAAAATGGCTTTGCCCCACATATCTGTGCTTCTGCACATTCTCTGCTTCGTGGTAAGAGGGGCCATGCCACACACCAGGTTACTCAAGCCAGGCTCCTGCTCATGGCCATTCTGAGCTGGGGTCTTGTGCAGTCGATTTTCCACAATGTCAGACTGCCCCAAAAACTAGGAAAGCCAGTGGTCTGCGAAGCTAGAAAGTCAACCTCCCCCCAACCCCCTGATTACTCCAGCACCTGAGGAATGATACTCGGAGGCTAACGGCTCGAGTGAAAGGTGAGAGAAATGTCACTGTCTTCTCCCAGGATGTGGAATGAATACAAGACTAGTTAGCACAATAGGCAATACCTTGAAGTATACACCAACCAACCATCCAAATCCGTGGCAACAATCGAAAGAGAAGTTGGCGGTCTTAGAACCTGAGCAATATTCCCCTCTAATAATGACTGAGTCCAAAGGTCAAGTGATACCCACTTTGATGCCCCATCCATAAAAAAACAACAGGATGCAAGGACCTGCACATAGGTACATGGATATCACTAATGGATAAGCAACATAAAGGGGAAAAACTAACAAGGATCTGCCCGGGAGAGTTGGAGGGAAGCAGAGACAAGGAGGAAGAGAAACAAGGAAAGAGCCTAAACACCAGCGTCCTTAATTCTGAGTGGAAAGCAGATGTACTATCCCACACCAATTGAAAACAATGGGAATTCTGCCTCCAACTGAGAGTTGCAGGAGTTGCAGGTGATCACCGGTTGCGCAAGAGTAATGGACAGCAGTTTCAGCTAAAAAATGCAAGATGGAAATATTGCACAAAAAGCACATGCATTCATATATTAGGTTTTTAGAGGGGTTTCTGTAAGTTTAGGAGGCCAGTATTCTTTATGAATTGAAATATACACACGCTTGATCCACACACAATGCAACACTGCTGATAGCTTTTATCTCCCTTGCAAGCCCCACCACACGATATAACCCGGAATAGCCTCCCGCATAGGGTTAGAGGCAGAGAATATTAATCAGTTGCCTAAAAGTGACCGTTCAAAAGAGGTTTTTGTTTGTTCACCTACCCTTTTCCAAACCTGATCCATTTATGCAGCCGTGGTCCTGATGCCTTGACATATGCAGCTTAGGTGTAGACTGTATTTCCATTTCTCTCGAGTCGCCTCCACTCCAGTGTCCTCTGATGAAGGTGCCAGTAACAGGTACTCTCTTTGGAGTCTCCCCTATTCTAGCGGCTTTCGTAAAGGAGATTTTAGTTTTTAAAAAAGCATTCTAGTCCTAGGATCTGCTTAGGCTCCTCTATTTTTTGCCTTGCTGTGTGTGACCCTTGCCTCTTTCCCTAACCTCATCCCTGGACCACATCTGAATATAGATTTTGCCTTGACACACTATTGCTTGGCATTGTAACAGAGCGGCAGTCATGAGCCGATGTCCAGGCTTACGATGTCTCTGCCCTAGAATCATAGGTCAATCCTTCTCTTTACCCTGTCAGAATGGGAAAAAGACAGTCAAAGGAAGTGCCACTCCCTCCCAATGGGAGTCTACCTTATTTTATGTACATAAAAAATGTGCCCAAGACTTGTATGTTTCTAGATCAATGGCACTATTTTTCACGAGGCACAAAACCAAGTCCCAGAGGAAGGCACATATGATCTTGAAAAGATTGTTGGTCTAAGAGGACTTCTAGAGTCCCTGCGATGCTATGTCCATCAAAGAGAGTGGAGCCCACTCTTTGACTGGTATGCAGAGGCTTCCAAAAGAAGCTCCAGATCAACGATAGAGCCCTGAGAGATGCCCAAGGGAAACTCCAAGAGCAGTTGGAAGAGTAAAAAGCAGAACAAGCCAATTTGTGGTCTGTAAAAACAGAAAAGGCTTTTGTCACCTCCATCCACTACTCCAAGTGGAACACCCACCGATCTCCAGTAGATATCCTTGATTCATGTCCTCCTGATATATTGAACCCTATACCTGATCAGGCAACCTGTCAAATACAAGTAGCAGTATCTGCTCTGCCATCTCTATCGGGTGAACAGGTCCAATTCCAGACCCCAGATTAATCTCCCAGTGAACTGCCTGTATAGTCCACCCCTATACCATCTCTGGGTGACTTTACTTCACAACTGATTTCAGCTATTGGTGTGAGAAGTGACAGATGGCTGATCTTTGGGTCTCCAGTACAGCAAGCAAGCCTTCAATTTCATTATGGTCTCCTAACACACCACCGCAAGCTGATGTGACAGCATACCTGGAACAAGCAATAACATTGTGACTGTGCATGGACCATAGAGCTCAAAACACTAGTTTAATACTGTCTGGAGGTTTCCTAAAACATGGCAGGAAGCTGTAACCTTTCAAGAAGATTTGCAAGTTATAATAGACTGTTGCAATCCTACTTGTTCAGATCTTAACCAGTTGTTACAATCAGAAATTTCTCCAGACATGTTCAATTTATTATTGCAATAACCCCAAGAGACAGTTTAAAACAATTTACTAAAAAGGTGGATTGGACAAAAATGAATTAATGGATACAAAACAGGGTCAGAACCCAGCTGGGTATCTTGAGAGGCGTGAACAATGTTTTGATCAGTACTCTGGCATCTCTGTACAGCCGACCCCGCGCAGCTAGTCGTGGTCTCTGAATTCACAATTGGGTTCTGCCCAAAATCGCAGAGGGAATTAAGAGTACTTATTGGTTACGAAGGCAAGAATTTGACTATGGTGTTAGATGTGTTGTATTTTCATGAACGGACAGATAGACAGAAAGAGGCTACCGAGACTAGACCCTTGGAACTGCAAACCATGCACCTGCAACGTTCACTAGAAGAAGGAGGGACACCAGGCAGGATCCAACCGTGTAGAAGAGGGCAAAGTAAAGGAAGAGCAATTCCTGTCAATGTGAAAAAAGGGGAAACTCAAGATAGCCAAATTCCATACTCGTACAATGAGCCGTGTAAGTATTGCAAGGAGTTTGGTCACCAAACGTCTGAAGGCCCAAATCGACTGAATCAAAATACAGCTGAACCGCTGCAGCGCCTCCTTCTTTTTTGCAATCATTTCCACCACCTAAACCACTTGCCTCAGTGCACAATGGGAAAGCCAGGTGGTCAGTAATATTGTTGCAACATAGATTCCACTTGACTCTTCTTCCCCATATGTTGTTATGTTCTTAGTTTGAAAAATGTATCATGTTTGGTAGATACTGTGACATGTTGTTTCATTTAAATTTACTCATGCTCCTTGTTCAGATGAAGTGATATATGTCAAATCGGTATTGGACGACAAATAATACCTCACCCAGTCAAATGACCTATGAGTGTCATCTAGCCCCTTTTTCTGAACATACAGTCTTACTTAGCTCTTGTACGTCAGTGGATTTATTAGGGTTAAATCTACTATGTAAAATGGGATACACTATTTATAGTTTACGTGAAGGTATTTATTTGGATCTTCTGGTACATTGAGAATTTTAATTTTGTGACTGTGTTACAAGAGTTTTCAAATTTGATAGAGGAGCCGCAGAATGATACTCCCTTTTTGCACAGGGACTGTTAGTTCAAGTTCCTTTGCAATTGTGCTCCAGGAATGCAAATAAAGCCAGACACATATTGAATGTGCAACCTTTATGCATTACTGAACCCAGCTAAAATCTCTTCCGTGTACCCTACAATACCCCATTTCATGAGAAGCAGAAGGTCTGAAGCGTACATTGAATTGCTGCTGAAGAAAGGAATCAAGCAAAAACTGCCCAATGCTCCAGCCCAAAGTTTACCATACAGCTGACATTAAGAGTCTCTTGAGTCAATGATCTTTCCTATCTAATGAACTTTCTACAGGGCTATATCAACTTGTGGTTTTCAAATCCAATTTGGTTTCATGCATTGATTATGAACTATGTATCGAAAATGGCCTTATAGATTGGTTTTCAAGTTTTGAGCAAAAATCTATAGATTGGTTCATGGTTTATTTACATTGTAATTAATTAATATGACCTTTGCAATTTTCTTTCATTACTTGTTGTGTTGGTTTGTATGGTGTGAAAGTATGCTTCTTGTTTTTTATTTATTATTAAGTGTATACGGATTATACCAAACCGTTATACTTAAAAAACACAATTCATCAAATATACATCTTACAAATTATGTTCACCCATACAATAAAACACAATTATTACAACATTAAAATCACCTCATGCATCCTTATTGCATCTAGGTTTTGATGTTGCAGTATAGCCAGTCATTTTCATTCACTTTGACTTAATGTTTTTTTAATACTGAACACTTGTGTAAGTCATGCTTAGTGTACTGTGTTTTCATTGTGTACTAGTTTACACAAAGAACTACACTTCATGTATTTTGCTTACACTCTCGGTTCCTCATGGTATACCTATGAGAGTTTACCTTCCTTTGTTTATCCAGCCCATAGTTTGCCAAATTATCAAATATCTTTCACCCTTTATCGCGATGAATGAGATGGGTTCGCTCTCAGAGTCCTGACTCAAATGCCTGGTGACAAGCATCATCACCCTACTACTTTTTCTAGAGTGTGCTCGAGACCCCCAACCGGCCCATAGAGTCAGGGTATGCTCAGAAGCACTTTAAGACAAGTTAGCAGCACCCGTGCGATGGATGGGGGTGCAGATATATACTTCAACACCAATCAATAAGGACAACTCAACGGTTTGGCAAAGGGAGTCAGTTTCATGACAAGTACAAAAAACGGGGAGTCTCATGAATATCAGCGGATGCGTGATCTTCCTTCTCGCTTCACAACTCTGATGAACTTCATAAAAATCATAACATTTATACTGAAAACTCGTCATCATTGACGTGTAACACTGAAAAGGTGACATGCAGTACTATTGGTTCGGGAAAGGTAACTTTAATATAGGTACTATATCTGTATATGGTGACGGAGTGAGGGGATTGGGTAAACACTGTCAGGTGGGCATCTAAGCCCTTCCTTCAAAAATGACTACTGCAGACATCACTAAAATGACGACGTCCCATTGGTTCTACTAACTATAGGACCCTAGATTATTTGGTCCATTGTGATTGGGTTGGCACCAACCCCATGCATGCTTTTCCACTTCACTTAGCAGCACGCAGAATGGTCAGCCAGGTGCCTTCCTCCAATTATTGTTACAATCAATCATCACTTTAGTAGCCATGTGTCAATTATTTCACTGTGGTTGGCCTCGAGACTGCATCTTCTGTCTGGAAAAGTTCTGATATCTTCGCCTGGCCAGGTGCTATGCGTAGGTGTGAGCTCTTGCTTCTTCTTGCTCGGCTAGTCACGTCATTCAGACACCGTGAATTTGCCTCTTTTCCACATAATTTGTGTATTTGATTTTCGTTTCACCCACCACCTGTCTTCGTCTTCTTATCTTAACCTTTCAGAAGCAGGATATTCTGTTCTTAGTTTCAATTAAATGTAGCTACTGTTCGTCTCTTCCACTGATACGACCTTGACTTTCCTGGCATGAGTTGCCTCTGCTGAGTTTCGTTTCAGCCGTCTCTTCTCAATTTTGCTAAATTTGAAGCTTTTTCTCGTGTGGCCTTTAGTAACCTGGGCTGATTCAGCTTCTTGTGCAAAGTGGAATTACACTTATATAGCGTGCTTCTTCTGAGGTACATTATGTATAGTGGCGCTTGGCGCACTATCCTTCTACTAAGCATAGCAAGCCGCACAGTTTCCTTAGCTTTCTTGCGGTTCCAAGCATATGTACATGCGTAAACTGATCGACTGTCTTCATCATGCTCGTGGCTTAGCTTCTGCATTTGACATCGTCCTTTCACTTTAGATTCACAATATCCTTGTTCATGGCGTTTTCGTTTCTTTACGTCATTCTGTGGTCGTCATTTCTTCTATATGTGAGTCAGTTTAGGTTCTTGTGACATCACCATTCGTCTTCCATTAAGACCTTTTTAGTTTCTTCAGGGACTGTACTTCGACGATCTTCATTTTGTTTCATTTGTTGATATGGCTTCTCAATGGGTACCTTACTGTCCATGGTTTCCTTTGGTTTCCTTGGTACTGGTACTTCAATAGGAGCTGTTCCTCTGATAGGTACTGGACAGAACCCCACTGTGGCTCTCTGCTGGTTTATTTGCTCATCATACATCACATATTTCCATGTGAACATTCCTGGTACTTCCTAATGGGCGGTTGGAGTGCAGGCTTTATTTTGGACCTCCTCTACAAGAGCTGCACTGGATTCCGTCACAGCAGGCTCACCGCCTTGACTAAATTCAGTAGAGGTTACTGCTCTGCTAGTGGAAAAAGCAGATCCTTTAGTACTGGGTCACCGAAGTGGTACATCCGGCTGTTTTGGCATTACCTCTAAAACGAAAGACAGCACATTTCTAACCATCATTTAACTAAGCACGAGAAATTGCTGTTGTCTGCTGCTAATGAAACTGTCACATGATGCTCTATTTTAAATCCTCCATCTCTTCTCTTAGTTACTCTCTTCTCTTAGTTACTTGTAAGAGCCCTGAAATTGAGACCGTTACTTATAACAGTAACGGGTCCCCAGAGTAGTGGTCTCTGGGCCCCCAGACTCTCCGTCGGTGGATTTTTGAGTACTCACCCATTTGCAGTGTGTGATTTATAGATAAGTAAGGCCGGCCACAGGCGAGGTGGACACCGGAAAAGAAATGACTGAAACATTGTGCTCTGCAAAACTGGTTTTGGCTGTAAGGAACACCTTTATGTACAATGTGTTTTTAAATTACATTGATTTCTATGTACATCCATTGTCTTCTTTTGAGCCTCATTCTGTTCAATCACCTGCATTGATTTCAAAAGGCTAGAAGTTTCCAGTGCTCCAGCTTTGCTACCAAGCCCCCCCACCCCATAGCCTGTTTACCAGACTTTTCAGTTTTAACAATTGAAAAATCTTACTTAGGGTTTCTCTACTCTCCGCATCACTATAATGGAGGAAGGTTCCAAGCCTCCCTCATGAGGGGATAGGCCAATTGTGCCTAATTGTACGATGTCAGTTAAACTCGTCCGGACCCTGCATTTACTTTTGTAAGTTTATGGACACAGAAGAAGGTTGTGAATTTCATTAATTGTTCATTTTATTGTGTCCGTTTGACATTAGGAGTGTTGTTTTAATGTGTATCATTCCGTTAGCAATTCATTTGCAATGTATTATGTATAGATGTACTGTTGCTGCCCCTTTCTAGGCAGTGCTACTGTCCCTCGGACCCCCCCTGCCGCCACATCCACTGGATCTATTTTAGCTCAAGCCACTGGGATTGGAGTGCTTTTTCCCTGAAGACCCTCTGGAGCGGCTCTGGGTCAGCCTGCGTCCTGCTGTCAGGCCTGCATTAGGCTGGTTCAGCTGCTGGTGGAGGCGTATCCCTCTGACAGACCCTGAGCCCTTCTGTGTGCTACCTTACTGCATCTACCCTGCCATTGCCGGGTCCTATGCAGATGCTGGGGTCCCTGAATTCATGTAAACACTCTGCTTCATGTGGGAGCTGCTACCATCTTTCAGCAGTCTCTGCTTGTGAGTATATTCCAGGCCATGCATTGCTTACCGTCCTTTGCAGCTCCTCCTGGAAGTCTGCTGTCTAGCCTGGACTTGCCTCTTCCAATTTGTTGGAGCTGAGGCTGTTCATTGTATCCACAATGTTCCATTGTGGTGCGATTGTGTCTGTTAAAGCTGCATTTCCCCTTTTCATGTACAATTGTCTGGGCTTTAATGTATGTGTTTTGCTTAACTCTGGTACGTAACCTTACTGTGTGCTGCCCCGGTTGTGCATACAGACCAAATCTACCGACTCTGTGCCAGTGTTATCCCTTCTGCTGTTTTGTGCAAACCCAGGGACGCCATTTCATCAAAATGTCAGGGGTAGCGGAAGTGACATCACACGACCCTTGATGACATCACAGGAAGTGATGTCATTTGACCCCACCCCAAAGTGATATCGCGGGAAGCGATGGAACACCGACTTTTCACCCATTGACAAAACAGGAAGTGGCATCACATAGCATTGTACACTACGAAAAATATGGTTACGATATCACTATAATGTGATGTACATTTCATACAAGAATGGATCGCCATATGTACCATTAAGATCAGTGAGTATGGGCCCATATTACCAAATTACTGTGAATGCAAGCAGACGTCCACGACCAAATGATAATGATGTGTTATTATATAGCACTTACGCTTAAGCGCTTTACATAGAAAAAATATACACCCAATATCACCCAACCTGTGTTAGTACTCATTTATCGACCTCAGAAGGATAAAAGGCTGAGTTGAGGCGTTTACGAGCAGACTAAATCAGTGACTCACCCCCTGAAATGTGCCTGAAATAAATCTTTAATGAGTCTAGCAAGGGTTGTATAGAATTCCAGAAAGACACATGATTTAGTATTCCTATTCTTTCTTATTCTTATTTAGGTACAGTGCTGAAAGTGTTAGACTTGTGGCACTCCTGTTCTTATTTTTCTTTTTTAAGGGGCATGAACAAGAAAGCTAGCCACTCCAGAAGTAAAGAGCCACATGGTGCTGACCACAGCCCAGGAGCTTGCATTACAATAAAAAAAAAAAGAATGTTTTTTTTTTTAAGAGGTTGCAAGGGAGACCATAGTTGTCGCAAGGGGGACCTCAGAGGTCGTAGTTGCGACCTCTGTTGATGCCTAAATAACGTCCCTGTGCAAACCTGTCACTAAATGTTTTGCTGATTTCTATTCAGGTGCAATGGTTGTTCTTTCTGCATCCCATTATGCATGTTTGCATTCACTTTGATTTGCTGCAAGGTGCATTCTGACCAGAGTCCCTGCCATTCAGTACTTGCTTCCCCATTCCCTGTCTGTCTGCTCCAGGCCGGCCGTTTCCTATTTCGTTAAGCGCTCAGGTAGAGGACCACAGGTGACTTATATTGCTTTCCCCACCGCTATGTCTGTGGTGGCACTCCATCAACATTATCCATGAAACCTCTGGCTATTACATGCTGAAAATATTTTTAGACTCTCAGAGTTGATTTGAAAGATGTACTGTGTAGAACCCAGAGAAGTGTCTCCTTGTTGACGTACCTTGTTTGATGAATTCTAAGAGAATAATATTTTTTGGTTATTCAGTTTGTAATTTTAGCAGAATACCAATTGCCAAAGCCTCTTTCTGCATAGGTTGCTGTACTGGTCACTCTTACTAAACCATGCTTTTTGGCAAAGGGTAAATCTTTGTACTGACGCATGCCATGCCTATGGCATTACTCATGATTTTGGTACATTGTGGAAACAATGTGGCTACTTGTCGTTAGCTGGTACACCCATATGCAATGGTTGTTATGTTGCCACTTTACTGCAAGCTGTGTTATTGTCTTCTGCGTCGTCATAACCCTTGATCTGCTGGCTCAATAGGAACACAGGCATATTCAGAATGAGTTCATATTGCTGGAAATGTGTGTGATTTTACTATAACAGATATCTGTGTTGGTGTTATGTACGGGGAGGTGTTGATGTGTTAATACTATACATTTTTTTAAAAAAAAATATTCTGCTTCAGTATTTTAAATATTGCTTGTAACTGTATGAATATGTATTTTGCAGGAAGAACTATATTTTTCTAAAAGAGATTAAAAAAGTGTTAATAATGAAGCAATATGTCAAAAATTCAATGTGCATGAAGCAAAGTATATTTAGTAGGGGAATGTGCATCTATTGACATAGGAATTACAGAACATTTTAGAGTCCACAGCACAGTATGTGGCACTGCTCCCTTGTGTCAAGATGAACCGCAAAGACGAAAGGTGGTGTGGGTGCCAGTGATGGGTGGATATCTAATGAATCCACTTTTTAGATATGTGTCTAGATATTAGCAAAGCATGGCATCTTCTTCCTGCGAGTGGATTCGACTGCACGGAATCTGTGCACCCTATTCCAGGTGGATGGGGCCATCATATTCAGGAAACAGCAGTGATGCGGCAGCTTGTTTCACACTAAACACATCAGGAAATCAAAGAGAACAAGGAAATCAGAATAGTTACTTGCAATCAGCACCAATTTCATGGAGGCCTGTTAGCAAAGCTTGAGCTGGTCTCAGAACCTCCTTCCCAGCTTTGGACAACTCTTTCCTACAGTGCTCAGCACAATAGATGGAAGGATGTGTCATTTTAACCAGGTTGATCATTGGGTTATGTTACTCTGACTGTTGACTACCCAATCTAACGCCAAAAAATGGAATGGCTATATAAGAACCACCTGTTCCTTGTGTATACTCTGATCTATCATTTGTAACTCCACCATCCATTCATTTATCTTCCCAATGTATTGACTGCTCCATCCACCGCCCACCCTAGTTTAGGCAAGGATTTGGGCTTCAAGGGAAGGGAAGACCCACTTTTCAAGCAAATGCGTAATCCATATACAGCCCACTAAGTTTATGGTCTTTCCATCGAAAGGGTTTCCATCGAAACCCTTTCCAACAAAAATTTTGCATCGAATTTATTTGCATCAGATGCATTTTTTTGCATTTTTGGGGGGTGCCCCCAAACCCCTGTTTTTTACCCTTAGGACCCCACCCCAATGAAAAATAACCCTTTATCCCATCCATATATGCATTTGATGCAAAAAACCATGCATTCGATGCAAAAGAATTTGATGCAAAATTTTCGTTGGAAAGGGTTTTGATGGAAACCCTTTCGATGGAAAGACCAGCTACAAGCCCACTGCCACCATAATTGAGCAATACACAAGGTAGGCACTGGAAGCACCCCTTTAAAAGCAAGGCACACTTCCATATACAGATCCTGAGGAAGGAAATGAGTCTCCGTCCGGGGTCCATGCTCTACTGAGTTCATCCAAGAAGCCACGCCTATAGATGAGTTCTGGCCTTTGCCTGCCGATTAACATTTTTGGGGACCCTCTTTCACAAAATGGCCAGCTTTAGCAAAGTACTTAAACAGAGCAGCAGCCCATTTTGTTTCCTTTCTTCTGTAGTAAGAGATCTTGTAATGCCTTTATTTATATGGGTAATAGCATCTCATATGTCATCCACACTTGCCAACCCAACCGATTTAGGCAGTAGGATACCACTTTTTAAGCAGCCCTACCGCCTACCGATTTAGTGGCAACAAATACGTTTTTTTTAAAAATTATAATTTTTTACATTCTTTTTTTGGCCTGGCTGCCTGAGGCCCGGCACAGCATGATCAGCATCCTCTGGTGCAGAGCCGGCCTTGGGCGGGGGGCGAGGCGGGCATCCGCCCGGGGCGCAATGCCCCCCATGGCACCATTAGCCCCCACCCCGCCAGCTCGGGGGAGTCTTTCAAGGGCTCCCCCAAACTGGCATAGCGAGAGAAGGCACGGCATGCAGGCTTTTGATGTAAACGGCACCCACGGCGGCGGGCTAAATGCGCCCCTCCGCCACGGGTGCCTTTGACAAAAGGCGCCATTAGCCCCCACCACGCCAGCTCGGGGGGGTCTTTCAAGGGCTCCCCATAGCTGGCGTAGCAGGAGAAGGCGCAGTATGCAGGCTTTTGATGTAAAAGGCACCCACGGCGGCAGGCTGAATGCGCCCCTCCGCCGCGGGTGCCTTTGACAAAAGGCGCCATTAGCCCCCCACCACGCCAGATCAGGGGAGTCGTTCATGGGCTCCCCAGTGCTGGCGTGGTGGCAGAAGGCGTGGCAGGCGCCTCATTGTCATTGAATGCACCCACAGCGGCGGGCTCATTCAATGACAATGGGCTGCTGACGCCCCTATTCCTATCATTACCTCCTTGCCGGACTATTTTTGAAACTTTAGGATTCCTACAGACTTTTGGTCACAGAATGTTGGCATGTAGGTATCATCATTTAAAAGGGTCCAGACGCAATGTGTTTGTGGATGCTCGATGATCCAGGCGGCAATGCTCATATTTCCGGTCATTAATACAGGTATCTAACTGTAATGCCAAGTTAAGGAGTTCTGTTTAAGTGTTGGGTATAGACAGGTCCACACTAAGGGCATCTTTAAGTTCTCCTTTAAGGGTGGTACAAAAAACTGCAGCCCTCTTATTTTCATCCCACAATGTCTCAGGGCCTTGCGGGTTAAAGTGCGCCACGTGCGTCAGGAGACTCAACCTCCTCGTGACAATTATAGCCATTCCAATGAGTGGCCCTGAGCCTTGACTGTGTATGGAAGACCTTGCTCATGGCTGTTAACAATCATTAAAATCACATAAAAGAGGGCTATCAGCTTCCAGTAAGGGGTTAGCCTGTGTTGCCTCATACCCCGAGATTTGAAAGGACTAAGGCCGCCTCAGTGGAGGCATCTGGAAAGGCTAAGGGTTTACATAGGAAGCAAAGCTTACATTAGTTTATAAAGGTTTCATAGGTTCTTGGTTCCCTGTGGAATCATGTGGGTAGGGATAACGGGAAGGGAGTTGGCAGAATCCCCTGTGGGGAAATTGGCAGAGCCGTAATGTGGAGCGCTACCATTAAAGTGTGTTCATCCAACACTACTTTCAAGCTCTCCTCATCTGGAGGAAGCAGATGCCTGTTACTATGGCCCATAGCAACTCCATAGTTACCAGCTCAGTGGACTTGAAAGCCTCCTCAATCTGTCAGGCTGGCGCAAAACCTAGGAAAGACAAGAGTCTGGGAAGCTAGTTGTCATGAAACACCCATGGAGCCTGTGGAAGAGATGGAAACAATGGAAGAAGGACTGAGCTCCTCCTTTACCTGGACGTTACGTTCTAGCCTCGCTGGAACAGAGGCTATAATTAACTGTCAGGTGTGGCGACCGGTGCGTTGCAACTGATTTCTTTCCCAACGCTAGTTGACAGTGCTCCTGTCTCGTGTTACTCCTTGTTTTTCTAACCATTTGCCTTTCCATTGTTTGTCTGCCTGCCTTTTATCGTACATTTTGCCACCACGCTTCCTGTGGGGAATATTTCTTCTTTATTTTGGACCTTTCCCTGCCCGCATTTTCTTGTTAATTTCCCAGCGTGTGTGTTTGTTATTTTGCTGGAGTCAGCAGACACCTGCGTTCGCTCTGGGGCTTTTTTTTACTCAGCGAGCGGGGACTTGCTATCTGCAGTTCTTTTCAACACACGCTTTTCCAAGCAGCTGTCACTTCAACTCGTGCCTCCTGAGTTGTGTGCTTCCTCTGACCTGTGTAACCTCTCCTTCTGTCTATTTTACTTAGCCTTGCTCACGGAGTTCTTGGAATCTTTTCCAAAGCTTAGACATTGCACCCAAGTGCATTCTGGTAAATGCAGTACTATAAAGAAGTGGGATTCCAAGAAGGATTGCGAATTACCCATTCGCTGAGCAGTATTCCAAGAAGGATTGCGAATACTTATTTGAACAGACCAACGCACCTGAAACTACCCAGGGTTTTTCTGCTGCGGCTTTTCCCTGATTTGGGGTGGGCTCCCCGGAGTCCCCGCTGCCGGGCGTATAGCCTTACTGGCAAAGTGGCCTCCGGGGGAGCTCGGCCCTATCTCTTCAAACAAAAGGGCAAGACGGTGAAAAAGAAGAACCCAAGAGCCTGGAGAGAGAAACCTGTGGAGACTTCTTCAGACGAGCCTTCGGAAGCCAACTCAGAAACCGCAGGTGAGGAGTGGGAGAGTGATACGGGTACAATTGTAGACACTAAACAGCACGAACCTGAGACTAGTAAGTTCTTTCCGCACGCGACTCAGACTCCGTGAAATGATAGCCTGACACTAAAAATCATGATGGGGTCAGAAATGACACTGCCATGATTTGCACCCCGCCCCTGTGCCTGTTCCCAGCAAGGTGCATTGGGGATGACCTTCATTTCTCCACATTTAAAAGAGCATACCATTTGGGGCTTCAGATGCACTTTTGAATGCATGGAAATGCCGCCTTATTTGCCCAAATGTGCAAAGGGGTGTGTGCAAGGGCTTCTTGATGAGGGCATCTCTGATGCGCTCCTTCAGACCCGCTTTGTGAATAGGCCTACCCTTTTTCTTGGCCCTAGTGAGATGTGCTAGCGCATCTCCTCACTGGCACCAATACAAGTTTAGAGAATCTGGCCCCATATGTTTAATCTTCAGATGCAGAGGTCCCTCGACTCATTTTCAAGGGCATTGGTAAAATCGGTGCTGTGACCTTCCTTTGCACAATCATATGAGGATGTTCCACAGGAAATGTAAAAGTCTCAGAACACGTGGACTTGTGTAGTGGGTGCAGATACACAAGGGGCCAGATTACAGGAACTTTGCACCGGTGCAAGTGCAATTGTGTACGGTACAAGCACTAGGTCAAAGTTTGCCCCAGTGCAAAAAACTTTGGGGCCATATTAGAAAACCTTTGGACCATGGGAAGTGCAGTACTGCCTGATATTAGCACTACTGCAACAATGTCCCTAGTGCAAAGACCCTATATGTGCAAAGATTGCCCTAGCGCTAATACCAGTTGGTATTAGCACCTGGTTAGAGTTTGCCATTTTGCAGAAATGCATTGAAAGAATAGGTGTTTGCCCAAAGCCAATACTAATACCGCACAAATGTGTGTTTGTATTGGTGCAAAGGTTTTCTAATATGGCCACGATGTTTTTTGCACTAGGGTAAAGTTTTGCCCTAGTGCTAATACCATGCAAATTTGCACTTACACCAGGGCACAACTTCTGTAATCTGGCCAGCCCCAGATGTT
Source organism: Ambystoma mexicanum (assembly GCF_040938575.1). NCBI lineage: Eukaryota > Metazoa > Chordata > Amphibia > Caudata > Ambystomatidae > Ambystoma > Ambystoma mexicanum. The sequence continues at coordinate 990,786,818 of NC_090929.1, read as the reverse complement.
TAAGTGCAGGTTCGGTGTTGTGCAAAAACGAGTTCGTGGCACCAAAAAGAATTGCCCACATTCAGGACTTTTCAGTACACACTGTTTAAGAGCTGGGGGCGTGAAATGTGCAATCGGAAACACATTGGGCCAGTAACATTGGTTAATACTATCAGCTAAACAGTATAACACTGAGTCATGAAAGAGGCTCGCAGTGGCTCATCAGAGGATCCCTGTTGGGAACTCCAGCACCGATTAACTGAATCTGCTTTCCAGTCTTATGAATGGAGGGGGAGGGGGCCTAACATGTTTTCGTTTTCTTTGTTGCCACGTGGCACATAGCAGAAACTGCCACGAATACATTATAGTGGCTGAGCATGACTGCACTCTGTCTCTTGGCAGACGCCCCACATCTCATGGGAAGGCAGCTCACCCAGCAGGACAAGCTAGAACGTGAAACGTCCTTCCCTGCCAGTGAGGTGTGCAGTGGCGCCTCAGACGCTCTCCTTAGCGGTAGTCTGAGCAGCTGAACAGATGCCATAGTCAGCCTTGCTCAGAGACAGTTCTAACGGACTACAAAACAATCAATTAGATATGTGATGTGCAATGTACATGTTTGTTCAGGTATATGTGATACAATGTTAGAAATAGCATTCTGGCAGGGAGGACTCAAACTTCCTTCTGACTTCAGTGTAGTTAAGCGCATTGGCCCTCATTACGACCCTTGCGGAAATCGACTGACCGGACCGCAACAGCGTAAATAGCGTTTCCGCCATTGCACGAAGGAGCAAAGTGCGGCCAATCACGACCCATCGGGCACGAGCATTACGCCATGGCGGAATCCGAAAGGCTGCGATGGCGGAAATGACCCCAAAACGGCCCTTACCGCCGCCGTACGCTGCACCAGGTGCAATACCGCCACCCATCTTAGCGGTCACCGTAATGAGCGGTCACCGTAACGAGCGTGCACCGCAAATTACGGCCACCGTAAATATACGGAAACGGAAGTAAAAGCATGTGGCCGGAACGGGAAACAGCACGCCGCACAACTATAAAATCCGAATCCCAACACAACCATAAAAAATCCGACCCTGACACATCCCAACCCGTTAGCAACCCCAGTTAAAAAAATAAATATGGGAAAGGTAGCCAAGAAAGCGTGTGACCGCAAGCGGCAGGTACACTTCTCCCGAGAGGAACTGACCGTGCTCACCGAGACCCTACAGGAAAATTCCGCCGTCGTCTTCTCCAGTCAAATGACCAGGACGGCCCTTGCCAACAAGAAGGCCATATGGGTCCTGGTGGCACAGCGCGTAAGTGCGGTGGGGACAACACCCCGCACGCCACAGCAATGTCGCAAGCGGTGGGACGACCTGCGGATCCGCGTACGCAGCATACTTTCTGCGAACAGGAACATCGCCACAGCTACCGGGGGGGGTTCAGAGTCGCCCATCAAGTTGACCCCCTGGGAGGAAATCTGCGCCTCCACCATAGGAATGGAGAGCATAGAGGGAGTCGGAGGGATGGAGAAAGGAGTGCCGACATCCGGAGAATCAGGTAGGTTGGCCAAGAGAAACAATGCGAAATCCACAAACCACGAACATGTGCAGTACCATGTGACCCCATAGTGCAATACATACTTAGCCCTGACAGCGCCCTCTAAAAGTCAGAATGAACAAACAAATCAATCAAGAAGCCATAAACAACCCCTACATGTGCAGCATGCACCCCCTAACTGCAGGCAGCCAAATGAATGCATCCTCAATCCACACGAAAATGAGACCACCTCCAAGGCCCAGTCCCAAACCAGCCTCATGTACCACCCCAATGCATTTGATACGTTGCCATTCCAAATCCGACAGACCCATAACTAACGCTCGCCCCTCTTTACTCCACCACAGGGTCCGATACCAACGACGAGCTGCAGGACACCCCTACCAGCACGCCTGCAAAGAGGGCCAGGACCAACGTCCCAAGAGCCTCCACCTCAGGTGCAAGGATCAAGACACGGCAGCAGCAGGAATCAAGTGGCAGCACACTGGAGGGGACTGCAACAGGCACCCCAGCAGCCAGCAAGTCCACAACCCCAGCACCACAGGTCCCCCCAAAGAACGTATCTGATGGCACCGCCTCTGGTGGTAGCAGCACCATAGGGGACACAGCTGTCATGCCAGCATGCTCCGACACGGAAAACAGTGCTGGCGACGTAGGTACCATCCATGACCTTTCCCAATCCCCCTGCATGTCCCATCCCCTACACCATGACGAAACCACGCAGGGGCACCCTGAAGACGACGACTGGCCAACCCCCACAAGTCCTGTGCCAAGGCAACATGTGTTGAGCAGCCCCCCTGTCACACCACCGCAAATGTCCATGGCCCAGCAGAGGCAACAGTCCCTCGACCTGCTGATCGAGCAACAGCAGGAAGCGTCCACGCTACTCAAGGACCATGCAAATGAATGCGGGGGTTCCAGGGCAGCCATGGAAACATCCACCGAGACACTCAGGGCACAAATAGAGAAAAGTAGTGAGAGCCTCAGGGGAGAAATGGAGAGAAGCACCGAGAGCCTGAGAGCACAAATGGAGAAAAGCACCGAGAGCCTGAGGGGGGAACTGCATGCGACGTCCAAAGACGTTTGTGCTGAACTTGCAGCTGTGCGCCGTGTGCTCTCGGAGCTCTCACAAACCCTCAGAGACATGCATGGACGCGAGCAGGCAGAGACCTCATCCGTGGCAAGTTCCGTCCAGGGCAGCCCCCAACGCAGATCTGGCAGGAACCTGCGCTCCACGGGCAGGGGTGCCCCTGATACCCGTAGAGGGGGCTTGCAATAGCGTCTACCCACGGACAGCATGCATATTTGGACACTGGTGTTGGGGGGGGAGGTAGTAGGGTGGAGGGGGTGTGTTGGGCTTCACTGGGTGGCGGGTCCATAGGGTGTATAAATCAAATCACATCAACAATACAGCACCTCATTATCATCCAATGACATGTGTGGACATTGATATTTGCGTACGAGGCCTTCATAGGCGTACAGTCCACAATGTGCCTGTACTACACACACACAGTGCCACAGGTCCCCTTTCCGTGTAATAGGCACCATGCGTGGTTGCTAGAAGCATGCATCTATGATGCTCTGTCGGATTGCACGTGCATCCTGTGCCTCATGGACTCCTTGAGGTGCCTCCACATCCCCACCCTCATCATCATCATCATCATCTTCAGGTGCATGCAGTACAGCGTCAGGGGGCATGGGCACATTCCTACGTATGCACATGTTGTGCAGCATGACACATGCCATGACCATCTTAGAAACCTTCTCATGGCTGTATATGAGTGCCCCGCCAGACCTGCTGAGGCTGCGGAAACGAGCCTTCAGTAGGCCGAATGCCTGTTCAATGACCACACGGGTACGTGAGTGGGCATGGTTGTAGTCCTCCTCATGCTCGTTCTGTGGGTTCCGGATTGGTGTAAGGAGCCATCTCTTCAGTGGATACCCGGCATCACCTGTATGAGACGAATAAAGGGTGTCAGTGGAATGATAGTGCTAAGTAGCCCCCCCCCCCCCCCCCCTGCAAGGTCATTGACGCATCAAATGGGCCACGATGTCATGCATGAAATGAGACTCACCGAGTAGCCAGGATCTGTGCCCTGCGTGTCGCTCCATGTAGCGTGGTATTCTTGTGTTCCTCAGGACCATAGAATCATGGGTAGATCCTGGAAATCTGGCACAACAATGCGTAAAGATCTTGTTGGAGTCACACACCATTTGCACATTGATTGAATGAAATTGTTTCCGGTTGCGGTACTGGACCTCCATGGCATGTGGGACAACCAATTCAACATGGGTGCAGTCGATGGCACCAATGCAACCCGGGATGCCGCCAAGTGCATGGAATCCCACTTTAGCGTTGGTAATCTCCTGGTACGTGCGTGGTAGTGTGATGTGGTCGTCGGCGTGCTTCAGGAGGGCATCGTGCACTTGGAAGAGTGTCCGTGAGAACAGTGGCTGTGAAATGCCATGCAACTGTCCCACTGTGTGCTGGTAGGTGCCTGTGGCCAGGAAGTGGAGTGCAGACACCACCTTCAGTAGGGGTGGGATGGCGGTTGGGCTATCTATCATGCTCACGAGGTCAGCATGTGTCATGTCCACAATGGCGATTATGGTGTCCCGGTCCAAACGGTAGAGGGTGTGGATCTGCTCAGCAGTGAGGTTGAACGGATCGGCTCGGAGGCGTGGGATTGCGGGCCGCCTGCGTGGTGGTGGTGGCAGTGCTTGTGGGCCTTGCTGACCCTGCCTTGCCCTCCTCCTCCTCCTTCTCCTCCGTCTCCCCTGTGCGCCCGGTTGTTGTACCTGTTGTTGTTCGTCGTCTTCTTGTAGTTGTAGCACTTGCAGTGCTATCTGGTACCCCAGGCCCAACATCGCTAGTCCTGCCGGTAGCATTTTGGAGTGGGAGTGGTTGTGGGAGGGGTTTGGGTCTGCAATATATGTGCTGTCGGCCTGTATGGCCTCCACCTGTGCTGATTGAATGAATCTGTGGCAGATGCAATCCCTTCTGGTCGAGCACGGCCCGCACGTAAGGCTGCATTTGGCCGCATGGCATCTTGGGATTTGAATCATGTATCAAATCCCGATGGCAGTGTGATGTACTTTGACTGATTTTCATGCTATGCTCCCATTGTTACACATGCTATGATTGCAGCCGCTTACATACCTGTGAAGAGTCAGTGGTATGTAGGGCTCGATCGATGGCCGACCCTCATGCAGCACAGTAACGTACTTCACCGACGGGCGTGGCGTGCCATTTGTGATTGCAGCCAGTTAGCATCATGACACACAGCCGCACTACATTGATGTAATTGTGAATGCAAGCGTTCACAGAAGCCTTTTCGACGTAATGTTGCAAGTGAGGTATTCGAAGGCCAGCATTTTTGGTTTTGAAGTAGCGGCGAGGATACGCCCACAGGTCTGGCTGGAAATGTAACGTTCTATTGTAGAATGTCCTTGGGACATGGCCCATAACGAGCAGGCAATGAATGATATGAATTGAATGGGATGCGCAATAGCGTAGTGGACGATAAGGCAGGACGTTCCCAAATCCATCTTGCTTCACAACACTACAGATCCGGCCAGGGGCACAGTGGTTTTTGCGGACTGCATTACGCACAGACGCGATGGAAGTTTCACATATTATGTGAGTGAATATTCATGCGTTTTCATTGCGGGATGAGGGAATGATGTGTGGATGCATGGACTGATGAATCCGTTTAGGGTCTGCCATGTACATGGGTTTCTTGGTTCACTCCCCTTCCCCTGCGTTATGTGATGCAAGGCTGCCATAGTGGGACATACGTCTCTCTGCCCTTGTCGGATCCTCCCTGTCTCGACGCGCCTTCATACACTTGTGTCTAGGCACGTTACTAATCCCATGTCATGGGTTCTATCTTGACGGACGCATGCACAGTAACCGACGTTGCCAATGGTGTATTTAGCTCGATTGGTTTCGTTGTGATTCGATACTGGATTAGGGGTGTGTATATTCCTTTGGAGTGGGCTAGCATGCATATGGGTGTGGATTTGGTGTGTTGAATGAAGATTGTAATGCATCATGAGTCCCGTAATGCAATCGGTTGATTTGTGTTTCTTTTGGGTGACAGGTATCTCCTGCCCTATTGCAGATGCCATCTCTACGCCACTCCTCCAGATGGTTTTTACTCTCGACTCCTGCAGCTTCGGGTGAATCAGTGGAGCACCATTTCGATCATATGGGACGATCGCCAATGGGCCACATGCCCTTACGCTGTACTGGTGGCTAGGTGCAACATTTCGGCCTTTCAGCTCGACTAGTGCCTGCCTCATGGGACGGACCTGCGGTTCTTGCCGCTTCCATGTTGCCTTTTGGAACGTTGATGTAAGCCCTGTGTGCCATGATGGTACAGGGCGTCACACAAGTGGAAGCCGGTCAATTATTGCAGATGCAGCCCTCGGTGATGATGGTTGTTTTGGTGGGATTTTGCAAATTGATGTGGGGCCTTTGTCATTTGGATGTGCATTTAAATTGTATTCCGATATTTGTCGTGTTGCGTTGTTCTTTGCAGGTGATGTGGCGATTTTCGCTTTGTGGCGGTATGTATTGCATGATGATCTGCTTTGTGTTCCGCCTTCTGAGTTGACTTGTGTGGTACATGCTTCTGCTGATGGTTGGTTTGTTTACTGGCATGAGTACAGGGCTGGTGCAATCCCCCTCAGGATGCTGTTGTGGATGTTGCCTTGCGCTGGTGGCAAGCGATGGGGGACTACTGTTGTTTTGTGTCATGTGTTCTTGATTTTCATTTTGATGTGTTGTACCTTCACATGCCTGTGCTGCGTCAGTACGGCTATGGTGACATGCCGTACATGGATGCCCACTCACGGGGCGCTTTGAGCCCCTGCATGCTTTTCTACGTTGGCATGCATGGGTGAATAGTGGATTTCACTGGTTGCATAGTGTGAGTACATTGCGCCTGCCAGGAGTTGTGCAATGAGGCCAGGGAGTGGAGTACAGGCACTCAGTGGGCCATTTACGGTTGGTTCGCGTTGCCGTATTTCTCGCCATGGCGGAATGGTACTTTACGACGTGCTTGACGGCGTTCAGTACATGTCCGCTAGGGTCAGAATTCGCGTACCGTTGCGCCATGGCGGTGATTCCGGTTTTGCAAGGCGCGCGTGCGCGTACTTGGTGCAGTTAGCGTTGCCGTTCACTGCGGTGTCGCTAATGGCATCGTACTTTACGGTGACGGGTCATGATCGCAACGAGCGGTGTTCGATGGCGGTATTGCATTTCCGCCATCATTTTTCCATTTCCGCAAGGGTCGTAATGAGGCCCATTGACTTGGTTGATATTATCTGTATTTCTTGTTTGATATTGATAAGGTAATGTTTAAATAGGGAGCCTAAGTTCTAATGTGGGATCATTAGCATAAAATAATACAAATATACTAATAATACTATATAATTATTGCTAAAATGTCAATAAGCATCGCACGTATTATTATTATTGTTGTTTTTAATAATGTATTATTATTATGATTATTATTGGAAGCTAAGGATCCCTCATGGAATTTGGTCATACTGGTGTTTATGCTAATTAGTGTTTACAAAATGTCGGTGTAAGTAATCAGTTAATTTTGCCCTAGGACAACCCTTTGAAGTAGAGTGAGTGAGTGAGAGAATGAGTGAGTGAGTGAGTGAGTGAGTTAGTGGGTGAGTGAGTGAGTGAGTAAGTGGGTGAGTGAGTGAGTGAGTGAGTGAGTGAGTGAGTGAGTGAGTGAGTGAGTGAGTGAGTGAGTGAGTGAGTGAGTGAGTGAGTGAGTGAGTGAGTGAGTGAGTGATAAGTTGTATCGTCATGTGTCAACCCTGGCATTTTGTGTCAGAAAAATTGTTTGAGGCAGAAATGTGTTAGGTGAAAGAAACAGTGTGTGTTGTTTTAACAGACTTGAGGCGATGTCTATGATATAGCGTGCAGTGCTCATATTTGTGTAGGTCAGTGGTGCAGCCAGGGGGACCAGGGGGTTACTCTCCCACTACCCCCTCGCTCCTCCATGGTGCCTTGTAGGGCTCTGTAAAGGAGCAGCAGGCGCACTCTAGCAGTTATCCCAATTACTAGCAAAAGGATACTCTGGCCCCAACAAAACCCCCACCGCAGGAACGGAAGACTCAACCATACAGCAGAATTAACTGCCTGTACTATCTATCAAAAAATAACAGGGATCACACTAGAATAGCATGGCGTTTCCAGAGCTTGCATCCTCCAAACATGTGCCACACTGTTTTAATCATGAGTGACTTCACAAAAAATATTAACGTCCCCAAAACCTATCAGGGATGTCGATTGGTCAGTTTAGGGAAACTATATTTACAATGTAAAGGTGTTAGTATGATTATTGGATCGCCATATCTGGTGGCTCCTCCTCTACCTACAACTAATACAAAGTTGCAGGAAAGTAAAGAAGCTATTGGCACCTGCAACATTACATGTCTTAACTTGACAGGTAACTGAAGATTGGATAGAATGTGTTTTCCCAGACTAGGGACCTTGGACAGCCACCAGGCTGGGTGGACATTTTCAAGGCGATGGGAACGAACACAGAGGTGCTGTGTGTTCCATCATGTTGCCATCTCTGATCACCTAAGCCTGAGAGAGTACATTCATTTGTTAACTCTTGAGCAACACTTGTATCTTTCCACCTCTGGCTCAATGGGAACAGCTTCTTTCCATCTACCTTGAGTGAAAAGGCATTGTCATGTTTTCCTTGCAGATGTGTGTAGAGACCACGAAATGGAGTTCTGCTGCTTGTAATTATAAGGATTTTAAACTATACTCCTTGCAGGTGTCTGGCTGCCTTGGTGAACTTGGAAACCATCCATCACTGCTCGTCCTTGGTTAGGGTGTGGACCATGTCTGCGCTGGACCCCCGGTCTGCCTGCCTTTAGCTGAATCAGCCTGTCAGTTCTATCATGTCGTTTGAAGTCTGTATCCCCTTTCTCATTCACTCCAGTGTACCAGTAGCTTCCATCCTGGTTCTTATGGCTTTCCATGTTAGTTGCAATTAAGCATGTGCAAGCTGTATACATCTATTCTTGGCATATATATATATATATATATATATATATATATATTACACAGCCCGCATTAGTGGCCGTGTAGTTATGGTTAATTATGCTAAACCCATTGGAAGACCACTTTTTCGGCAGCTTATAACTTCGCTCCCCCTGGAGGAATCCTCGCCAAACTTTGCAAAAAAAAAGTATATGGCCGGCTCTGAATATTCTCGCCAAGTTTGGTGAGGTTTCGTATGGGGGGGGCAAAGTTATAGGGGGTCCCAAAAATGTTTTTTTTTTCATAGACTGAATGGGGAAAAACTTTGCGCATGGCTACAGCCCGAACTGTTGAACAGATTTTCACCAAATTTGCGGCAGGAGCGGGTACTTGGGTCAGAAAGCATGCTTTTGTGTGTTTGTTGGAAATCCGACCAGTAATTTGTTTGTAAAATAATAAAATGTATGTCCCAAAGAATTTGTGATATCTAGATCCGCTCGCACGGACCCATTTCCCTGTTCGCTCCACGGACCGAAGTGTCATTGGCCTGAGGTACTCCGTGCTGTCCGCGAAAGGTGGACACGGCCGGTGGTTGGCTGGAGGGAAGCGTGCTGTGCGTCAAAGGTTTTGGGAAACACCGTCATGGTGTATCGGAGGATAGTGTTGCAGTGTGTGTGGCAAGGCTCTAAGCTATTGTGTGCATGGCTGAGCCTCTTGTATGTAGCAGTGTGCGCACTTAAATTAGTCATATCTGGCTCCACTCCGGTGTCCAATTTCCCTGTTCGCAGCAAGGTCAAAACTTTGATTGAACTGCAGTGTGCGGTGACAGGATGTGTGAAAAGTGTTCCATGACGGCAGTATGTTGTATCCAAGGACATTGAGGTGGGAAAAGGATCTGAAAAACATAGTGTACGGCATCTGGTGGTGGGAAGAAGGGATGGAAAGGGTGCGGGAGTGAGAAGACCTTCACGTGATATATATCATTATACAAGAAGACAGAGGTCTGCCAGCGCTATCCGTGTATGCTCCACCAATGCGCAGATACCTCAACAGGCAACTATCTTGTGTGGTAATTGTCGGCAGCCTGCGTCATGGCATGCGAGCTACAGCAGCAATGTCTTTCTGTCATGAGTGGTGGCAGGCACATGTGCAGAAGGGGAGTGCATTCCACGACACATAAGGATTTAAACACAGCATGTACTATGGTGTGATGTGTGAGGTAAGTCCGTAGCCCCTTGGATGCATCGCTGCAGCCCTAGCACAGATAAGTATGTGCACTGGTTGAAAAGGTATGTTCACTGGTTGAAAGTAGGTGCCACAATGTTGCTAATGGTGTATGATTTGACTGCAGTGCACACAATGGTGGTTGCATGTGTGTGGTGAGGTGATTGGTAGAACAACCTACAGTTGCCGGTGCATGGGTGGAGATGGTGTTGTGACCAGTCGTGCAGTGTGTCCAATGGGTGTATTAACGGAATAGTGTACATATGGAAGAGGTCCCGGTGCAAATGGTTGTTCTATGTGCTTGCGTAGTGTCCATGGCGCAGACTAGTATGTGTTGCAGTGCAGTACGCACCATTGGTTCTATGCATGTACTAGAGTGGTATGAGCAGGCTCAATGTTGTGAAGATTGTCTTGTTTGGTTGACATGCTTATAATGCTTTGTGATTGGAAGTGGGTAGCGGTGCCAAACACAGCGAGATGTTTCTACATTACGGTAAGTGGAACATGTATTCTTGTGTCCCTGCTTTATGGTGTGCTGGTTGGGTGGAAGTGTGGTGCGTATGTTGCCTTTATCATACATAGCACATGCGTACCTGGTCGCCTGCATGCTCTGTTATGTTGTGGTGAGTGTGGACTAGGCCTAGGCTGTTGGGTGCAGGGCCATGCACCCACCAGCCTAGGCCTTAATCACAGCCTCCACAATATAATACAGCAATGCAGTTGTTACTGTGCATGCATTTGGAGTTCGTGAGTAGCACACAATTGTTGCCGAGGACATTATGCACTTGCCGGAATAGCAGAAGTGAGCTGCTATGCGTACATTATACATACATATGGTGTACATCATTGCCCCTGTTGCACAATAGGAAGCTGTATGTCACCATGTGCGTTTGCTCTGGGTAGGCCCTTATAAAACCCTTGCTTGAGGAAGTGTTTTACCATAGTGCGCCATGAAAGGAAGTCATCAGCCTTAGAAAGTTGCAATATGTACAATGTACACAGCCACTCAAATCCCTTTCTGCACAGGCAACGTAATGTAATTGATCTACATGTGTAAAGATGTGCCCAGGGTGAAAGTTGGCAGGCAAATTTGCAGATGGGGCCTGCATTGCATATGACATGAAAAGTAAAACATAGGTTGTACTAGGGTGTGCAGTGTGTGCTGAGGCCCAGCGGTCAGTGATGGTAGAGCAATGGCAGAAGGGGAGAACAATGGAGGACATATGAAACTTGCAACGTACACTGCAGTATGGTGTCTTGCGTGTGCTACAATGTTGTTTTTATGGATGTGGGGATTGGTTGCAATTCTTACACTGTGTAGTATATGCCTGGACCTGATGGAGTGACGACTTCTCCAGTGTGTCCTGTGGGAGAAGTGGTGAAGTAGAGGATGCTTAGAAGTGGCTAGGCGTGACCTGCATGTACCTGGCCACTTGTTCACTTGCATAACTCTGTTATGTTGTGCTGGGTGTGGGCAAGAGCTACACTGTTGGGTGTATGGCAATAGACCGTAGCCCGTATGAAGAGGCTACGCCTGCTCCATAGCATGCCACCATAACGCAGACATGCACTTTTAAGCATGCATGTATCCGATGGTGGTGACGTTGAGAAAATGTTTGTGCAGGACCTTGTCGACGTGGTTGAACAGCACAAGTGACCTGATATGCATCTGGTACCATATGGTACCCATTATGCCACGAGCTTGGACATTAGGGAGTCACATGGCGCTATTTGGGGTTGCCATGAGTTGCCCTTTGCACCACCCATCATATGTTACATTTGTGGATTGTGGTATGTGGGAAATGTTCCCTTTCATGAGGCTATTATGTTGTGCTGGGTGTAGGTAAGGCCTACAGTATTGGTTACATGGCCAAGGGCCGTAGGCCGTTGGTTATGCACGCAAGAGCCAATCTTTTGACGACAGCCAGCACACCATACTGCAGCCATGTAGCATTGCATCTGTTTCTCTCCGAGGCTGGTGACCTTTGAATAATGGGTGCAGAGAGCTTTGTACACTTGGTGGAACAACCTGTCATGCCTGCGCCATGGGCGCCTACATTGGCGATCAAAATGGACAAATTGGTATTCATTTATCTGTGGAAAACTCTTGGATCAACTGATATTCACTTCTTGGACTTTATTTCCCATTTGCGAAACTACACTTACCACAAGGCACTTCACTACAACCATCTATTCCTGGCCCTTCCTATTCGTCATCTTCGGAACTACAATCCCCAGAAGCCTTAGGGATTTGCCCTGCTTCCACCAGCTCAGGAACAGAGAGGGAGGTGGCCGATTGGCTGCAGGTGTGCTTAACCAGGTGCTACCAATTAGCCTGCCTCTGTGCTGGGCTGGGCAGTATAAAAGCTGCTGCCTGCAGGGGCTCAGTCTCTTGCATTAAGAGTCCTTCCAGCACCTTTTTGCTTCGAGCTACATATCTTTGTATGTGGTTCCTCTGCATTGCAGCCGATCACGCTCCGCTGCTACTTTCTGTCTTTGCCTTCCAGGCTCCTGGCTTGCAGCCGATCAAGCTCCACTGCTACCTTCAGCCATTGCCTCCCAGGCTCCTGCCTTGCAGCCGATCAAGCTCCACTACTACCTTCAGCCATTGCCTCCCAGGCTCCTGCCTTGCAGCCGATCAAGCTCCGCTGCTACCTTCAGCCATTGCCTCCCAGGCTCCTGCCTTGCAGCCGATCAAGCTCCGCTGCTACCTTCCGCCCTTGCCTTCCTGGCTCCTGCCTTGCAGCCGATCACGCTCCGCTGCTACCTTCCGCCATTGCCTCCCAGGCTCCTGCCTTGCAGCCGATCAAGCTCCGCTGCTACCTTCCGCCATTGCCTCCCAGGCTCCTGGCTTGCAGCCGATCAAGCTCCACTGCTACCTTCAGCCATTGCCTCCCAGGCTCCTGCCTTACAGCAGATTCACTCCATTGCTTTCAAACTACAGTCATCATCCGCTGGGCTACCAGTCTAGCAGCCTTCTACAGTCCTCCTGCACCCTTCTACAGTCAGCGGCCCTACTCTTATGGGCTCACTCCTTGCTACCCGGCCCTCCTGGGCTCCTTGCCGTGCAGCCTGTTTCACTCCGCTGCCCTAAGCCCTATCCGTCGGGGCTTCCTTCCTTACAGCCCTGCTCCTTTTTGGGCTGGTCCATTGCTTCTCTGCTTTTCTGAGCTTTCTACCTTGTACCCTATCGTCCTCTGTATCCACATCAGTTTACCTTCATTATTTACTTTCAGTTATTACAGTTCCTCTGTTTCCTGACTGCTGCCCCCTTGCTTTCTTACTTGTTTTCAACCTTCTGTTCTTTCTCCCTATCCAATCCTGTTACATGGCTTTCCCTTCATTTCCTTCTGCTAGTTTGCTATTCAACTTCCTTTTCCCTGGATTTATCTGTTAGTGTCTTCTCTTGTACTGTCTGTAAACCCCTTGTACAGAGCTTGTCTGTTGGTTTCTGTCAGGCAACCTCTGCCCTTTCCCTTTCCAGTTTCTACATTACAGACACCCATAGCTGTTGTTCCAAGCCATGAGCAAACAGTGTGGGCCTCTGTTATAGCAAACTGTGCAGAAGGTTAGAGTTTTCCTAAGGTTCGTGGAATACTCTTTTCCTATATCTGGATACACCCCTAGAGGGAATCTATCCTGTACCTTTTCCCTTACTACACTTGCCTACTCTTCGCTCTCCTTTCTTTCAGCTGTGTGTGAACTTTTCTGTCCACTTTACTTTGGCACAACCATCCAATTCCTTCCTGGGTGTCCAGTGCCACTCTTAATAGAGTGCCATCCTTGACACAACCAAAGTGAGGTGCTATGCGTTTGTGAGCACATGGTGTAAGTAATTGCACGTGTTGCACATTAGGGTGTAATTTGCCCACAGCTAGAGGCCGGGAGGTTTTTTATAAACAGAAGCATGTGTGCATTTATGCGCAGTGCTGGGATGTTCAGCACCGACTATGACAGCATTAAGGAGCAAGATTTGCAATGGGTCCAAGGAAATGGAATTTGTTTGACCTCCAGTGGCAATGCTGTTTTGTTTTCCACTCTGGACGCAGCATTGAATACAATCTTGTAGAACTGTACGAGAAGCATTGACGTTCAGTCCGTACAAATGTGAGGAGGAGAAGGGAACAGAAACACATGGAAAGACATAAAAAACTAAAAAAATGTGTAAGCAAATATGTAAATAATAAGACCAGGACAATCCTGTTTTAAGTTTACACCCCCCAACTCACCCCCCACAACCCCACCCTCCCACGAAAATGCAGTGGTTTATGCTGTACTTTCACGCTTGCATGTGCCATATCCGGCCATTTTCGGGATGGGAGCCATGGAAATGAAACTGTGGAGCGAAAGACACTGTTTATTAGGTTGGTGGGTCAGGTGTGTACTCGAACAGTGTGCCAGAAGATCTATTTGCACAAAGAAGTGCAGAAGGCTATGGTGGAAGTGAACAATGTAAGGAGCAGACACCCTGGTTGTATGCATCAACTGTATGTATTTCTTTGCAGTTAGTAACATGCAGGGTATGCTGCGTGTGGCCAATATTTTTTTTAAAGTGTGCAGTAAGTGGGGTAGTGCGGAAAACAAAAAACACCTTTGGAGTGTACACGGTAAGTGGCAGGCATCCTACTGTTGTGCATGCATTGTGTGTATGATATCATATGGTGTGTGATTGTATGGTGCAGCATTCATAATACGCCTACACACATGTCTAGCAAATCACAACGAGGCAAAGGAGGGCAAACAGAGGGGAGACAGAGACAAAGAACCTAGTAGGACAGGTGTGACTTATATCACCCAAATGCATGGGTGGAGGGAGAGGAAGGTACAGTACATGGGAAGAAGAAGAAATGACAATAAGTAAAAATATGGGCCAATTGTGCCAAGTGGATGGATAAGTGTACACACAAGGTTGCGGATGCACTGTTAGGCATACAGGAAACAGTCCTCAAGTGCGGGGTTTGCTAGAAAGCCAGTGTAGGGGTTCGTCTTGCAGGGCAAGGTGACATGGGTTCAACATCACAGAGTCGTCAGGTAAGTAGTGCAGATTCAGTTTACGTCATGCAGTTAGCCGGGGAGATGAGCAGAAACAGCAGACACGAAGAGAAAGACTTTGAGGTGCTTCCGGAACCAGCGCTGTTTCCCCTCAAGTGTCAGGGAGGTAGGGAGCCTGTTGCAGAGGGAGGTCGCAGGCGAAAAAGCACATCTACCAACTGGTTTTTTGTAGAAGCAGGTGATCCTGAGGGAGTTGGATACAGATGAGGGAAGAGGTTGTGCACGCAGATATATAGGGAGTTAGATTTGAAGGTATAGTGGTCCCAGGGGCCGGAAGGCCTTCTGCATAATGCAGAGTCTTCTCACTTTATTCCTCGCAGCCACTGGGCACTATTGGCAACATTTCAGTGCAGGAGAGATACCATCCCAAGTCGCGCACTCCTCTTGTGGATGCGTTGCAGAGGGCGGAGAGTAGAAGGGGGCAGATTTAAAAAGAGCCTGCTGTAATAGTGTAGCCTACACAGAAGTACAGCTGTGCAGAGAATGATCTTTTGGAAAGTTGCTTTCCCTTGGTATGATACATTGAATGCTGCTATTGATGCCATTTTTTTTTTACGATTTATGTAGGAGGTGGGTTAGTGGGGAAAACATTTTGTTGCATTGCCGGAAGGAAAGCAGGGAGTTCCTGTGTCAATATTACACTGTATGATATGGGGTAATGAGAATGTTGCAAGCACATATCACTAACATGCCACTTCATGGTAGGGGATGGGAAAAAACTAGTATACTTTTAAAGAACGTAATGGCCGCTCAGTTTCAGATACTGTGCGCAGAGGCACTTATAACACAGTAATCTGCATAGTGCACAAAACGTTTTGGTACCTTACATTTGTGGTAGTGGGATTCGGAAGTGGATGACTGTGGATGCACAGATTTTGCAATCTATCACTGAAACTTATAGTGGATGTGCTGCCAAGTGACAGGACACTAGCAGGCTGATTTTCTAATAGTACCTATGAAGTGTTGTGTTGTGCAGGACAGACAGTGTTAGATGGTAACGTCTTGGATGGAATTGGTGGAATCGTGTGAGCCCATTTACCCGTACCCAATGAGGTGGTGCTGGACATAAGTTAGTGGAAAGGGACGAAGGACTGCTCCTGCTTTACTGGGGTGCGGCCCTTGCGGTACTTTGGGCACCGCACGTGCCACAATCTGCGCTTTTTACTTTCCTGTCCAATGCACATGGGACTTTTGGGATTATCCAGTCAGGTATTGTGGGTGTGCTTTACAGGAAGGGGCGTTCAAACTGCTGTACATTATACTCTGCGTAGTGAGGCTGGCTGACATGGCGAAACCCATTGTGTTGCCTATAGTTGATGCCTTTCTACTAGATCTGCACAAGTATGCCCTGGAAAGAAACTTTGATGGCAATTTTGGGTTGGAAGCAGTGATTGCATTGTAGAACTATGTGTACGACCGTAGTTTCGGCGACATGGATTAACTTTGCAAAGACCTGGCCACTTTCGGTATGTTATCACAATCCACTAAGGCGGTATGCATATGGGTTACATGTCTTGTTTAGGCTTGTTCCGTCGACTAAAGAGGTTACTAAAGCTAGCGAAGAGGCTTTTTCCCCACCGCCAAGGTACTGTTCTCATCGATAACACCACAAAGAGTGTGGGCCACTGCTCATGGATGTTGTTCCGAGCCAGATGCAGGAAGGTGTCTGAGCAACAGAAGCATGAATACTTTTTGTCCGCTGGGATGTCCTTCTGCAACAATGACCTCATTAGTTGTGGAAATGCAGAATTTTTCCAACCAGATGGCATTTCCAGTTGCCCATTGGTAATGCTGTTTTGTTTGCCTGTCTACAAGATGCGGTGGAGAGTTTACTGTAACAATGTCTGCACAAGAAAACACAAAATCAAATTAAAAATGATGAAAAAAAAGTGTTCCTCTAGAAGCATCTACCAAAAAAAAAAGCTCTTTTATGAGCCGCCTCTTATAAGAAATGTCCCCTACTCTGGTTGCACGTTGTGCCCCTATGCTCGCACGCAGCACGAAAGACACATCCGGGGATTTTCAGGATAGCGGAGATGGACATGGGACTGTGGAGCCACATGGACTGCACAATAACATTTCTGGGCGGGGTGTGTACGCAGAGGAGTGTTGTACAGAACTGATACTGTTACATGGAGAGCTGTTCAATGTAATTGGTGGAAGTGTGTGGAACTTTTTAACAGTACGCAATGATAAAATGCTGCAAAGAAGAAACTGGAAAGGGAAGAAGGAATGTTTCTGCTTCATTGGTTACGGCCCTCGCCGTCCTTGGGGAAACACATGTGCGCTTACTCCCCTTTGCTGCTAGCTATCCATGCGATTGGGACAATGGGGAATATTGCAGCTGCGGTTGCGTGTGGCACACCATTAATAATTTTGTCCATTACTGTGCATACTGAGCCAGACTAAGATGGTTGCTATTAGTTGCCGACGCACTGTAGCACATCAGATTTGGTCCAGCATTGCTTACGGGGCAAACCTATGTGGCCTGCTACTTTGTTCAGCAAAGCTGCAAACTGAATTCTCAGCACCTCTGGGGTGTGCCCTTTTGTAGGGTTGCTGTGGACAACTTTCACCCGGAAAGCAGGCCTACATTGTTCCAACCCATACATACATGTGCAACGGCACATTGTGGTGTGTCTGTAAGCGTGTACTTTCCGAAAAACACTCTGTAGTTTGCTCAACCCTGCACTTTCCAGCTGTTCGAGGGTCTGGCTCCTGTCACCGAAATAAGGGCTCATGCCCAGAGTGGGTGCAGTCGCATGGTGACGTCGCCACTGTTCTCCTTTGGGACGGCCGTCCGCTGCACACGTTTTGGGCACAATATGTTGTGTGCACGTGCATGGGTGTCCTATGCACACCGTTGCCTTTTCTCTACTGACTAAAACTGCATCACACATGCGCCAACAATTTAGGGAGACGCTGGGTATTTATAAGGTACAACAGGTGGGATGTTTATCTGCATAGCTACCTGTAGGACGTGGGTGGATGCCCTGACCTAATTAACGTTCCTTTGCATATACTGCACAGTGTCGATGTCCGCTGGATACAGAGGAACAGACACACATGAATGTACTTGCACTATGCATAAAAGTCCGGGCGTACATGCATTGATTGGTGGTGGACAACATGCGGACGTGCAGAGCATGCTGGCGGCATACGGATACCTCCATTGTCATTGCAGATAGGCCAGACTGCTTCAGTGTACGTAGGACACCTACCTTTTTCTTACTTGCGGTCATTGCAACAAGGACTGTGTGCCGCTGAGTCAGAACCCCATTTCAGGTACAAAAAAAATTACCACTCAAACAATCTGCAACATTCTCATTATTATTGTTTCCGTTTGGAAAGGAAAGGGTAGCAGAAGTACTTATTGTGGGGAAATGGGTATTTGCACATTTTGGTTGTGAGGAGAGAAAGAGATTGATGTATTACTGTAACGTCTCCCATGAAACGGTTTTTGAGGGAATGGGGGCTACGACATGGGGAAGGAGTACACATGCAGGTGTGCATGTGTTGTGTTATTTTGTCCAAATGATATCCTTGTACGCAATCCTTTAAAGTGACACAATTGTTCACCGATTTCTCCACTTTGACTTCCACGCTGTCCATTTCCCTATGCGCAGTTCCTTTCGTTTCCTATGCCTGTATGCTGTTGTGCAAGGGTTGCTACTTGTACTGCGTTGCTTTCCTTTCCAATATGTTGTCTTACCAAAAAGAACATGTGTTTGATGTACATGCAGCAATATATATTACATTTTTTACGGTTCACAGCACTGTGCATACCAATGGGGTTACTATAGAAAGTACTTGCGTCATGAGGGGAATTTCTTCCTGCCACTGTAAGGTGCTTGCATTGCTGCATTACACCAAGACACGTTATGCTTCCGTACTATGGCATACTGCAGCACCGGTGCAATTATTTTACAAAGTTTAGGGTCCTTACTGCATTATACTGACGTTCAGGTCTTTGCATTTTCCAGCAGTTACTCTGGCAGTTTGTTCTTTCTTCCCCTTTAAAGTAGCAGTGCAGTAAGATTGGTGAAGGCAGACGTCCCTTCTGTTGTTGATGCATTCCATTATGGTGTACTCCCTATGCCTTTGACCTGTTTGCTTCATAAGTGCATAATTTACAAATCTACTCTATTTTCCCTGCCAATTTTGCCCATGGTGCTGTTTGTCTATGTTATTTGCCTTTGGTGATTGGTACCACTATGTAAGCGAGCACCTGCCTTACTCAGGCAGTTGGATGCCACACGATCTCTGCAAAGAGATGTATAGTCCACGACTGCTGTCTGAATTAACATGGTGCCAGCAGTTGCATGCACAGTTCTTTTTTACACAGTAAGGGTATCCTGTTAAAAACCAATGAAATTCACTGACAAAAAACATTGTTAAAGGGACGTTATGGTTAGGTTGCACTAGTAAAATCCTATAAAATTCAATGGAAAAATGTTGTTACAGGGACGTTATGGTTACAGGTAAAACCGAAAGCTAGGCTAAGCAACCATAACTCGCACCACCACTGTGCACTGCTAATACTAACACCCATAACATGAAAGATGACATCACAAATGCCATTGATGACATCACTGATGACATGTGTACATTTACATTTCATGAAGAGCTTCCACAAGGCATTGTCAATATAATGTTTGCAGGAAACTATCAGAAGTCATTGTGAGAACTCTCATGAGATACATAATTCATTACACAATGCATTGCTATAAACACCATTGCAGTCTAGAGTTCTTTCCAGTATACGAAACAAGTCATGCAGAAACGAGTTTCCCGGTAAAAGCGGGTTCATTACCGGCATGCCGGAACGTGCGAGTCTGTTCTCGTATGAACCCGCTAACAACGGGTGATTACGAGTGCGCGAGCACGCGCGTTCCCCCATGCCGGTAGTGGCAATACCGCCATGCCGGTAAAGGGCCACCAACCCCCCTATACCGGCATTGCGGGGCCTGCCCATCGCGTAACCGCCTCATAACAACCCCTAAATACCAGCACGGTAATACCGGCACGGTATTACTGTGTTCGCAAAAAACGGACCCGGAAATTACGTCATCGCGCAGGAACGGGAAATGGGCCGGCGGCCATCTTTAAAAACACAATCCATTGCCATCCTCCACAACCACCACTTCTTTCGTGTTGTTGTTTGCCACAACAGAAGCAGGATGTCTAAGGCTACCAAGAAGTCAACCCCAAGGAAGAGAAAGCAGCGTTTTTCAGATGCAGAACTAAGCATGCTTGCTAACACCCTTGCACAGCATGCAGATACGATCAGGAGCACTGACCTGAAGTATGCGGCCCAAACAAAAAAAAAAGAAGTCTGGCAGGAGGTCGCACAGAGGGTGTCGGCAGTGGGGAGCACCCCAAGGAGTGTGCGTGACTGCCGGAAGCGGTGGGACGACCTCCGCCTTCGGGTAAGGGACATCCTGGCGGACAACAGGAGGGCCGCAATGGCGACAGGCGGGGCCCCACACTCCCCTGTGAAGTTGACGGCATGGGAGGAGACGGCAAGTTCCTTCATAGACCCTGAATCAATCGAGGGAATTGGAGACCAGGAGGTTGGCGCCGCATCATCCACAGAGGAAGGTGAGTGAACCATCACATCCATGTAGACGAAACCATGATTTGGCACAAGTGATGTGGAAGTGAGACTAGGCAAGGCAATGCATGTCCCAAGGCTACATTAACATATCCATTCAAGAATGTGTGCCACACCCTGCACCACACGCATGCTGAGTGCCAATCCCTCCCAACAGAGGTGCAACATGACCCAACCATGCCCATGGAACTCACCACACAGACACCAAACCAATGCCATGCCACCAGCCATGCATTGATTGCCCACATGCCCCCTCAGAACACCAAATGCCACACCCCAGAAATTAAATGATGCCTGAATGTATGAACATATCGCACCGCAATACATCATAGCTGCCATTTGACACCATCACTGATGACCTGCATCTCTTCTATCCTCCACGCACCGATGAGGAAGATGGAATGCAGGACAGGGGTGCAAGTTCATCCACTGCACGCCAAGGGACCAGGGCCACCGCCACCCCCCAGCCCAAGAAACTGCCTAGAGCAACAGGCAGAGTGCCATGCAAGGCAGTAACCCTGCAGGGGACACCTGCAGCCACAGAACAGCAGCAGCCACCCACAACAGTGGGAGGCGTTTCCATTGATGGTCCGCCAGCCACCGCGGACGTTGTGTCTACAGAGGTGGATAATGAGGGTGACATCATGTCCGGCACACCCACCCCAAGCCCCATTACCAGCCTCCCCCCCTACAGAGTCTGAGTGCATGGACGATCCGTGCCTCCATGACTCAGACCTCGGAGACTCTGACATTGGCATCTTTGAGGAGGACAGTGCCCTGGACGTGGACCCACGCAGGTGCCATCCACCACCCTGCCAGCCACCACCCTGCCAGCCACCACCCTGCCAGCCACCACCCTGTCTACCGCCACCCCGGCCACCAGTACTCCTGCAGCCAACAACTCTTTCGAGGCTCGCCTGGCAAGGGTTGAGGCCTGACAGGAGTCCATGCTGGAACTCATGCGGCACCAAGTAACCACTGGGAATGATGCCATGAGGGACATTGCCACGGCCATCGCAGCCAATACTGCTGCTGTGGAGGCATCGACATGTGCCTTTAGGGAGTGTATGGGGTCACTTACACAGGCTCTGCTTGCGAATCTGCCGCAAATGCAGCGCCCACACCTTGGGGCAGCCATGGGACTGACCATCGACACCTCCACTGCAACAACCCCTTCCACCTCGGCCCAATCGAGCCCTGTGCGTTTGACGCGGAGGAGTGCACGGCGCTTGACCATGGCACCCCCGGATCCAAAAATTGCCAAGAAATAACAGACAGGCAATGACATTTTGAAAATGTACATTGGTGAAGGGACCACTGTTTGTTGGACAAATGGGGACATTTGGGGTTTGTGGGGTGGGTGAGGGAGTTTACTGGGGTATTTTTGGGGTTTGTGGGGTGGGTGAGGGAGTTTACTGGGGGTTGTGAGGGGATTATGTTCACAATATCACGTCTGTTGAAAATACACCGTTGTGTGCAAGCAAATCATTGGCTGGACATACTTCTTTTTGTACATGTACATTTATTGTGTGATGGTGTACAGTGGGGCAGTTCTAACAAAACAAGTGTGCATGTCCACATTCAGCCAGTGTGTCGCAGACACATTACTTTCATTGTCCCTGCGTTTCAAAAGTATTTGTCAATTAGCGCTTGGCGTGCAGCATGGCCATCCCGTGCATCACGTAATGGCATGGGGGCTCCTTCGCCTCCGTCTCCATCCCCTTCATCTTCAGCCGGCCCATGCATGTCAATGTCAGGTGGCAGTGGTACATTCCTTCGGACACACATGTTGTGCAGCATGACACAGGCCATGCTAATCTTTGCCACCTTCTCAGGCCTATATAGGAGTGCCCCACCGGACCTGCTTAGGCAGCAGAACCGCGCCTTCAACAGACCAAAGGTCTGCTCAATCACAACACGGGTACGAGTGTGCACACGATTGTACTCCTCTTCATGGCTGTTCTGCGGGTTCCGCACAGGGGTAAGTAGCCACGGCCTCAAGGGATATCCTCCGTCACCTGCAAGAAGATACAAATAGGTGTGTGTCACTCTGAACTGCCACCTTCAGGGAGCACGGTCATGGCAGCAGCTATTTGGTGTGGGCATGCACATGTCCCTGTACATGTACAAAATAGTCACCTATATGCAATGTATACTGTACAGAGGTATGGTACACAGGATGGGGTTAACTAGATGATGCAGGGTATAATCCTGCATGCTGAGGCAGATGTGCTGTGGTAGTGCGACAATGTTTAGTCTCAAATTCATGCTGTATATTGATTGCTATGCATGGTCACACTAGCCGCATTGCCACAGTTGCCATCCTATTCAGTCATGCATTGCTTGCCATCGCCCTGGTTGTGCCTCTTACTTGTCATCCATATGCATTATTTGTGATATGTGGCCCAGTGATGTGTCCTGTTCTGTTTTGCTGGTTCAGGTGAGGAGTGTTTTGCTCTGCATGCATTCTCCACTCACTGGCTATTGCCACCCAGGTGAAATTTTACCCCCCCTCTTTCCCACCCTGGTGCAGTAGCCCCCCCCCTTCTGCATCCGCACACATCAGTACCCCACAGTAGCCAGGCACGTGGTCCAGCATGTCGCTCCATGTGACGGGGTAGCATGAAGTTGCGCAGTAGCATGGCATCATGTGTGGATCCGGGATATCGGGCGCAGCAATGGGTGATCATCTTGCTGGAGTCACATACCATTTGCACACTGATGGAGTGGTATTGCTTGCGATTGCGGTACACCGCCTCTATGGCATGGGGGACTACCAATTCCACATGGGCTCAGTCGATGGCACCGACACAATTGGGCATGCCTGCCAGTGCATGGAAGCCTACTTTGGTTTCGGCCATCTCCTGGCCAGTCCGTGGTAGGGATATATGGATGCTTGCGTGCTTCAGGAGGGCATCCAGCACTTGGTTCAGCATGCGTGAGAATATTGGTTGTGAAATGTCATGCAGCTGGCCCACTGTGTGTTGGTACGTGCCTGTGCCAGGAAGTGTAGCACAGACACCACGTTTAGTAGTGGGGGAATGGCAGTGCGTGTTTGTATGTGGCTGGCAATGTCGTTCTGTATCATGTCCACTATGGTGGTGATGGTGTCACGGTCCAACCGGTACAGGGTGTGGATCTGCTCAGGGGTTAGGTTGAATGGGCTGGGTCTGGTGCGAGGGATTGCTGGCTGCCTACGAGGCTCTGGTGGCTGCGCTGGTGGTAATGGCTGGGCCTGTTTCACCCTCCTTCTCCTCCTGTGTCTCCTCTGTGCTGCCTGTTCTTGCTGCTTTAGTTGTTGTTGTTGTTGCAGTTGTTGCTGTAGTTGTATCAGTAAAGCCATGTCCTCCTGCGCCATGATTGCAAATGCTGGCATGTTGGTGTAGGAAGGGGTGTGGTGTTTAGTTGTGCTCCTTTTGTACTGGGCAACTCTACATTGCCTACACCTGTGTGGGGGGGGGGGGTTGTGGTGTGTGGGTGTGCTCAGTTTACACTGGTACAGCCTCCTTTGACTCCACCTGTGGGGATTGTGTGCACCTGTGGCAGCTGCCTTGTATCTTGCTTACTGTTTGCGGGTGGTCTGCGATACCTGTTTTGCCGTCATTGTGCAGCCCGTGATTACCGGCTTTGCGATGCCGGTATTTGCATGTATGCGTGGGTTGGAATTACCCCCTATTACCACCATGCCGGTATTTGCTCCGTGAAGGGGCGCGTGTACGCGCCTATGCCGCTATTAGCGGCACCGTTATTTAGTGTGCCGCTAATACCGGGTTTGCGGGTCGGAATGCAACGGGACGGTAAACGATGCAGGTATTTTCATACTGGCATCGTTTTTGCCTTACCGGCATTCCTCGTAATGAGGCCCATTGTCTGCAGCATGCACCACAGAGGTGCAATAATCAACTTTTTGCCATGTTGGATAGTAAAATGATGAATGCTTTAGTGTCAGAGTTTTGCCTACTGTGACACCTGTAATAAGTAGCTAATAACGCCTCCCTTACTACATACTTGTACTACTACAAACAAAACATAAAGAGACCACAACGCACACAAATAAGCCCATATACAGGGAAAGTAAAGTAGGCAAAAAAGCTGCAGTATTACCAGAAAGTGTTCATAACCTAACTGGTTATCTTAATGTCCACAAATGATTGCTGTGTTTCAGGCCCGCTTCTTCCCTTATGTATATGTATCATATGCTGTGACTGACCCCTTAGGAATGTAGTGTAGGAACATATGAGAAGGGTAAGATCTACAAACATAGTACCTTTTGAATGTTTACTTCCTGTCAGTGAAGAAAACCACCTGCCCTACATATGTCAGTGACCAAAAAAAGAGGGAGCCAGACATGTCATGTCATCAGTGATGTCTTCAATGACATCTGTGATGTCATCTGTGATGTTAAGGGTGTTAGTCTTAGCAGTGCACAGTGGTGGCGCGAGTTATGGTTGCTTAGCTTACCATAACTGGTGAATTTCTAAGGTTTTACGATTTTACCTGTAACCATAACGTCCCTGTAATGATTTTCCATTGAATTTTATAGGTTTTTACTAGTGCAACTTAACCATAACGTCCCTTTAACAATGTTTTTTGTCAGTGATATACATATACATATACAGATATGTGTCCGTCATCTACCTGCGTGAGTCATAAGCATTTGTTTTGTGTCTGTTTGCAATAATCGAATTTATGTTTGTGTAGCTTCATGTGTGGATGCCTATGTACTTCATATCTTCGTGCACCTACGTTGTGATTTCAGTGATGACATCATTGACTTGGTGTGCAGTCATAATGTCGAAAATAAAAAGTCGAATGACAAAAATGTCGAAAAAAAAATGTCGAAAAAAAAGTCGAATCTATTATTTTTTTATTTATATGTATTTTTTTGGTTTGGTAAGTATAAAAAATGGGTGAAATAAATAAAAAAAGGTGGGTTAGGGGGGGAACCCCCCATTTCGAAAAAAAAGTATTGAAAAAAAAAGCGACATTTTTTTTCTACATTTTTTTTTCGACATTATGACGTTCGACATTTTTGTTTTCGACATTATGACTATAAACCCATTGACTTCTCGAGTTATAGTCAGTCAACCTGTTTGATTGATGACGACTCCACCACCTCCATATCGTCAGTTGGGTATGATATGGCATTTATAACGTGCTTGTACACAAATGTTTCTAGGCGCCATAAGACAAGGGAGGTGTAGAGGAGGTCCCAGACGTGACCTGCACCCCTGCCCCTCAATTCGAGCTGCAAGGAAGGTACTTGCCAAGGTGCATGACGTATGAAGAGCAAATGAACCAACAGAGAGCCGCACTGGGACTCTGCCCAGTGTACATTAGGAGATCCATGCCTGTTGAAGCGCCCATAACCAGACAACCCTGGGCAGCACAGTACCCTATCAGACAGCCATACCAGCCGCTGATACGAAATGTGGAGTACCTACATGCAGTCCATGAAGAGACCCAACGAGCTGTAATGGAAGGCCTGCAGAGTTAAGATGCCTCGCAAATGAACAAAACCGGCTATCGAAGATGGCACGCCAGCGCAAGCAGTTATACAAATAGATATAATGGACACAGGGGAGAGACTATGCTAAAACGTAAGGAAACGTGTTACAAGACAGAATGAAAGCAACCGACCAGTCAACGTGTGTAAATAGGCTTGGAATGCAAGAAGCAATGGAAACGATACTGCTTGCTATGCTTGGTAGAATAATAGAAGCGACAGGCGCCAACCTTATATCTACCTCAAGGAGTACCTTATACAAGTGTCACTCCATTTTGCTAAGCAGAAGTGTGCTCAGGCTGCCCGATGCCTAAAAGGCCAAGTTTCACAACCCAGCCAGAACAGAGAGAAAGAGCAGAATCGAAACTCAACAAAGAGCGGCTGATGCTTGGGAAACCGAGGTCACCCAGAGAAGGGGAGGAGAACGTCAACTCGCAAGAATCAGGCTTCGGAGCGTACCAGCTTGCCCGTGAAGGTCAAGATAAGAGAGGCCCAGGCAGGTGGCTGAGCCGAAGCAGAATTAAATACAATAAAAGCTGGAAACTGAAGCAGATTCATGGTGAACAGACACATGACCAGCCAGGCGGGAAGAAGTACCACTGCCTGATGTTATCCAGAACTCAAGGATGCCATAACTTCTCCTGATGAGGCTACAATTCTGAGGCCAACTATTTGACACATAGCCCTAAGATACTTATTGATGGAAGGGAGGCAGGGTGAAACTTGGGACACCAGGCACCTGGGTGTCCATTCTGCATGCTGCTAATTAAAATGGGGATTTATGTCTAGGAGTGTAACCCGCCCAATCACAATGGTCCAAGTAATCTAGGGTCCTATAGCCAGTAGAGCCAATGAGACGTCGTACTTGTAGTGACGTCTATCACGAGTGATGTAGAGGGTTGGACGTAGACGCCCACCCGATAAGAGTTATCCAATCCGCATGCTCTGTTACCATATACAGATATAGCACCTGTACTTAAGTTACCTTTCCTAACCAATTATATTGTATGATGATTTTTGTAGAATTAAACGTCAATGATGACAAGTTGTATGCATGAAAGTTACTGTTCGACTGAAGTTCGAGGAAGTCGGAGCGAGACAGGTGATCGCAATGCTGCTTATTTCCATTTGTTCTCTGTTTGATGTACTTGTCATTAAACGGACTTCCCTTTGCCAACTTACCGAGTCCTCATTATTGAGTTGTGCTGGAGTATGTGAATGCTGCACCCCCTGTCCTCACAAGGTGCAGCTATCTTGTCTTACAAGTTCTAGAGGGTAAGCACTGACCTGTGGGCCCGTCAGTAACTTCCTCCCCTCCTGAACACTTGGTAGCAGAGGACGGTTCCGGCCATCGATTATTGATTATTGATTGATTTAGTTATGAGACACCTTTAGACCGACGGCACGAAGTAACTCTAGGCCGTCGGTAAAATCACGAGTCCTTTCACCATTCCGGCTGAGTAGACTGAGAAGCTCCTCGTGGACAATGATAGAGTAAAAATTCTAAAATCTGCAGTGGGTCTGAAGGAACCAGCCTTTCCAAGCATAACCCTTCTCATTCCCACGGGCAGCGGATCGGACGAAAACCTTAAAAGCAGGAAGAGGAAGGGGCGGTGATCCCGAAGCTCCAGAGAGGAAAGATGCGATCGGTGAGTGAAATAACAAACTCGTCACTTTGACAAATGTCGTGTAGGCATTGGAGTAAGACAGGAAAAGGTAACGGAGGGTGGCGGAGAAAAAATAAAGTAGTTAGCAGTAGAGAAGACTGTATATATCTAGGGGGATAATGACTCGAGTATAAGAAATAAAATGTATGGAATACCAGGGGGGCACCTGAGATAAAACGTAAGGAATACCGGGGGGCACCTGAGATAAAACGTAAGGAATACCAGGGGGGGACCTGAGACAAAAACGTAAGAATTCGCCTAGTCCCTGCACTTTAAAGAGTGGTCAGAAGGAACGTGAACCCATAGCCCACAGTGAGGTGACAATTTAGGCTACGGTGACGATTAAAGACGGCACAAAAGGGGTTCGTTCACAACCCATGACGGGGTATTGATTAGAAGGCAGGTATATGTATGACCAGCTGGTGTCCGTCTAGTCTGTCAAAAGTCTGTCATATATGTCCTGTTTATGTCAAATGTGAAAAAACTGTATTGATGATTGATTGAACTGCGTTATGGCTTTACGCGATTCTGTAACTAAGAGGGAATCGCCTTTGAATTGATGGGTTTTGAGTAAATTGTTGGTACAAAATTTGGCGGAAAAAATTGGATTGGAGCTTGCGTATGTGGTGCTCGCTCATACTAGTGGAAGATTAAATAACTGTACAAATACTGTTTGTGATGAAATTAAGAATGGAGGAAGTTACCCCACTTGCACATTTATGCAAGCAACTGCCCAAGCATGCAATAAAACTGAAGAAATACAGCCAGGAGTGGGTTAAGGGTACCGCCAATAAGATGTTTATGCCTTGGCCCCAGAACGGGTCACTTTCTAAGGCTGTTTTACAGCACATGACCACCTTCCTACACGCCACATATACAGGCAAGAAGCTAGAGAAACGTCTTGCTGTTCTTGAGTTGTGGAAAATGTTTGAAGAAACAAAGGTGGAAGAACCACCCACAGACTGGATACTAAATGTATGTACGGAAGGGGGTGAGACGCCTACCGCGCCACCAGCCCCGCCTGAGTCAGTCATCGAAGGGAGTAAAACAGAAGGGCTTTACCCACTAAGAGAACTCAAGGCAGCTACGGGGTATAGTAACCCTGCATATGAGTCACCTACGTGCAGTAGTGATGAGATCAAGGAGAAGGAGCAGGAGAGTAATCTTGCCTCTGCAGTCCCGAGGGACAAGGAGAGACGCGATGATGGAAGGAAGGATCAGGCACAGACTAGTGCATCTCTCGAGAAAGAGAGAGAGGGAAAGAAACGGAAAGGAAGTGATGAGTTAGCATTTGCAAAAGACGAATGGATGGGAGGGCAGATACTATTGAAATTAGATGGAAAGGGAAGTGATGAGGTACGGCCGAGAGAAAGAACTGATGAAGCACAAGGGAGAAAGAAGTAAGGGATGAGAGGACAAGAAAGAAAGGTAAGCTAAGCCGAGAACAACTATATCGCGAAGAGCAAGTAATACCGCTCAGTCGCACACAATACGCAGCCTATGAAAAGTACAGGCAGACATGTTGAAGTTAGAGGAAGAACGAAGGGTGCACGAAAGGAAAGTAAAAAAGCGGGAAGATGAGGAGCTTAGAAGGGCAAAGGAACGTAGAAATGAACGGATGAGGGAAGTAGATAAGGCTAGAGAAGAAGCGAAGAAATGAAAGGAAATAGACGAGGAAATAGAGCGCAAGCGCAGACAGAGGGCACGAGATCTTGAATACTTGGAGCGGGAAGTGATTAAACCCAATCCTACAGTAGAATGGGAAGACATAGAAGAATTCTTTCCTGGAAGCGGTACCAGGTACAAGTGGCACAAATATTGAAGATGACTTTGATACCAGAAGCATCAGGGAAACGATTGATAAAATCTATGACGAGATGGGGCTGGAACTAATTTACCAAGGGGGAAGGGAAGATGAGCGCTTAGAGAGCACTCAGCTATATGACACTGAGGATGTCACCCAAAGTAGTGGGAGCAGAGGACTGTCCCTTGACAGGCTGGAAATCAGGCAGAACGAAGGGGATGCAAGGAGTTGTGTGAACTGGGATCATTCAGAAACCAACCCCGGTGGGGAAACGGAGGACGAAACACAAGAGGAAAGGAGACAAAAAGCAGTTCCCGAAGGGCCAGGGGGTACGATGGTCCGATGCTAGCAAATCTGAGCCCAGTACATCGAAGCCTGCCACAGTGCATAGCCAACATGAGGGAACTCCCCACGGACAGAGGGGGAGCCAGCATCTACCTATACAGGCAGATTAAGGGCACTGCCGGGTAGACAGCAAGACAGGAATACTGCCCCACCAGTAGACAAGAGAGCGGTGAGAAAAGAGAAAGAAGACTGTGTGTTCCAGTGCCCACTGCTAGAAAAAGGGGGAGCAAGACCACAATATATTCCATGGCCACATATGGACCGAGAGAACCTGAAAAATAAGCTTCCAATGTTGACATCGGGAGCTGGGAAATGGATACACGAATTAGAGGAAATGACAGGGGGAGTTACCTTAGCCATAGGGGACATTAAGGGCCTCCTAATTTCTATACTTGGTGAAAGAGCAGATGATGTATGGAAGCGGGCAGGCTACCCTAGGGTAACCTTAACCGACACCTCCCATGACGGAGCACCACTTAATAACTGCAGAGCAGCAGTGTGGAAAGCGCTTCGAACGCTATACCCAGACATGTCCGATATGGGAGCTATAATGACTCGAAAAATGAAAGATTCTGAGGATCCGTTGATTTATATCCAGTTTTCAAGACGAGTGGGTGCTCAAAATGCATGAATCTTGGATGAAGTCCATCCCTGTATTCTACCATATATTGTGCCAAGGGTTAACAGAACCAGTGCAAAAACAGCTCAAGAAATTGGTAGGAATAGAAGGTAAAGCATGGGCCAAAATACAGTTGACAATTGCACACTATTGTAGATTGTTGCAAGAAAAGAATCAAAAAAAGGAGGCAACATGTAAGGGAGAGGAAGCAAAGCTAGTGCAAAAGAAACTCTCAAGGTATGCTCTCGAGGGAGCCATGCTCACCAGCCCAGCTGAGCCAAACGCACAGCAAGGACTAACCCATCGCAGAATAATCAAAGCAACAGAGGATTTTACCTGAAGGGAAGGGGTTTTGGAGGCAGAGGATGGCAGAATAATCAGGGGGGGAGGGTTTGAGGTAACCAAGGAGGTTTTCAGAATGTTCAAGGGGGCTTCCAGAATGCACAGATGGGCAGTCCAGCTACGCCAGATGGACAGATGGCCCGACCACCGCCAGTGTGTTGGCTGTGTGGAATGACAGGACACATAGCGCGTAGGTGCAGAAGCCAAGGCATGTGGCAAAATAGCCAAGGGATGGGGGCAGGCATGGTGAATCAACCTGCTGTCCCGCAACAGGACGGTGCACAAAATTACACCGTGCAACAGCAGGCGTCAGGCTTGCAACAAGGTGGACAGTCAGTAGTTCAACCACCGAACATGGCGAATTTGCCCCCAGGACAGCCCCAGCAAATACCGCCACAGATGGCACAGGGTATTAACTCCGGAGAGGGAATCAACCCTGAAACTGGGGTAAATCCACAAGTATACAGTGGGCCGAACCTATATATGAAATAGGACAGCTCACGGGGAACTCTGATGTGCTCTATCCTATCAGTGACACCAGACCCTAATAGGGAACCCAGGGTAAATGTCACCATAGGGGGTAAAGAATATTCCTTCTTATTTGACACGGGTGCGACGCGTTCATGCATACGAGAAGGCAAGTTTTCCTTGTGCAGCGAGGCTATAGATAGTCAGAGTTTCACTGGAGCTCATAGTAGAGTTCCCTTTACAGACACATCCCAGTCTCAGTGGGAGAGCGCAAAATGAATGTGCCCCTATTATATTCACGTCAGACCCCAGTAAATATTCAGGGTCGGGACCTGATGACTAAATTAAACATGACCATCTTGTTTACCGAGAATGGTATAGGGTGCTCCACCCCAGGAATACATTATTCAAACGTGTGCGAAATGATCAGAGCATACTCAGGACGTGTAGCAATGAGGACTATACCGTTAGAACCAGAAGTTTTTGCATATGGCGTGCGGGTGCTTATGGCGGGATTGTCAGGCCTCACAAACAAAACTATGAGAACCCCTGATGAGTTTCTATTCACGCCAAGAATACCCATGCACGAAGAGGAGGGACAAGTATTTCCCTTATTTGATGGAATCTGCTGCAGTGCGAGGAAAAGTGGTATTGGTCGAAGGATATGACGATGAGGGCAGACAATGGTGTGCGATCATCTCCATCGAAGAAGGGTATCGAGTGACTGACATCACCGATGAGGATCTGTTCGAAGAACACCCTGACCAAGAAGAAACAAGGGTGGAGGTCAGTCTCATATTTTGGGTCAAAATGATCAAACAAAAGGTGCCACAGAGAATGATGTTGGCGCTGATATGCCCAGAATACTTTGATGATGACATGGCCCAAGTGCCTGCCACAGTATGGACTACAGGACCCTATAACGTAGGCCTCCTGAAGGGGGCAGGTGAGGTTAAAATTAAACTGAAACCAGGAGCAATTTTACCATGAGCGCGACAATATCCCATGTCCAGAGAGGCAGATGAAGGGATTGCGAAAACAATCTCTGCCATGATGGAGCAGGGCATCCTCGTGACATCAGAATCACCTGGCAATACGGTGATTTACCCTGTCAAAAAATTGAAGGGAGGGTCTTGGCATCTAATCCAAGATTTAAGGGCATTAAATTATATTGTTGAAGCCGAGTTCCCTCTAGTCCCAAGCCCCTCTACAATTTTATGCAATATATCCACTGAGGCAAAATATTTCACGGTGATCGATTTGAAAAATGCATTTTTCTCGATTATGTTGCACCGAGACTCACAAGACCTGACGTCATTCACTTTCAGACAAATGCGCCTGAAAAGCACGAGTTTGCCACAGGGGTACTGCGAGTCCCCGTCTATTTTCAACAGAGTCCTGCAAATGGACTTAAGCAATATTGCAGTGGACAGTGTTGTTTTGCAGTATGTGGATGACATTCTGATCTGCAGCACCACAGAAGAGCAATGCAGGCAAGACTCTGTCCAGCTACTAACTATACTGGCTGAGAAGGGATACAAAGTTGACAAGGAGAAGTTGCAGTACTGTCAGCCAGAAGTATTGTACATTGGGCAACTGATTTCACATGAGGTGAAGAAGGTAACCCCAGAGAGGGCTGAAGCTATCATGAACGCGGCCAAGCCGTGCACGTTAAAACAAATGCAAAGCTTCTTAGGCCTGTGGAATTACGTCAGAACATGGGTCTTCGACAACAGCTCATACACCAATCCCTTGCTACAGGCCCTAAAAAAGACTCAGGCAACAAGGGAAGATATCGAGTGGACTGAGGCAATGGAAAAGGGGTTTACAGAACTCAAGGGGGCAATTTGTAAGGCCCCCGTTCTCGGGATTCCTAATTATGCAGAGGAATTCTATCTGTTCTCACATACCGATGGTAATTTCATGACGGCAGTGCTCGCGCAGCAAACCTCGTTGGGG
Source organism: Ambystoma mexicanum (assembly GCF_040938575.1). NCBI lineage: Eukaryota > Metazoa > Chordata > Amphibia > Caudata > Ambystomatidae > Ambystoma > Ambystoma mexicanum. The sequence goes on along the minus strand of NC_090929.1, from coordinate 990,753,661 downwards.
TACAAGCCACTAGCATATTACAGCGGGAGTCTGGACCCGGTCATGAAGGGCCACTTCCCATGTGAACAAAACCTAGCTGCTGCAGCATTCGCTATCGAAAAGGCATCATCCATTGTGATGGGGTGCTCCATGACACTGTATGTTGAGCACTCGCTGTTCGCCATACTGGAAAAGCCAAAGGGCACACTGACATCTCAAAGAGCATCCACCTATGAGGTGATCATCTCATCAATCTATCGATCAAAATAGTGCGATGTAAAACTGTAAACCCTGCTACGTTCATAGCTGAGCCAGTCACAGAGGGAGAGCCTATACATGACTGTGCGAACTACGAGGAATGTTATGATGAGATCGCCAGGGTAAAGGAAAATGCCCTGGCGGGTGGAGAGATCGTCTTCATTGACGGGTCTTCGAGAATCGACCAAGAAGACAGACAAAGGTATACAGGCGTGGCTGTGGTAAAACACCTAGCAAATGGGGAGTTTCGAGTACTCATTAGTGCACAAATACCATCTCACTGTTCGGCACAGGCTGCAGAACTATTGGCATTGATACTCGCTATTGAGAATCATTGAGACCAGGAAGTAACAGTGTATAGTGACTCCGCCTATGTGACGTCCACAGCGCACGCAGGACTAGCGCGCTGGAAAAGGAGGGGCTACCTCCGAGCAGACAGCACGGCAGTGTAGCACGCAGCCTTATTGGACAGGCTGATAAAAGCACTAAAGCTCCCAGTGGGCATAGCGGTCGTGAAATGCGCCGCTCACAACAAGGGGACAGATTGCGTGTCACGCGGAAACCATGAAGCGGACACGGAAGCCAAGCGTATGGCATCTAGGAATGAAACAATCATGGACGTGGAGGTGGCCCGTACCCATGAGCGGATGATGATAGCACAAGCCACACCAGAAGCCTATAGCAATATGGGGCAGACTCAGCTAATGGAGCTCCAGGGGGAGGCACCTCAGGAGGAGAAAAATTTGTGGAAGTGTCGAGGGTGTTCTTTAAACCCCTCTGACGGATTGTGGAGGCAAGACAGCACTGGTAAACCAGTAATGCCTGTCGCCCTTCTGAAGGTAGCACTAGAACAACTTCACTACCCCATTCACATGTCAAAAGAAAACCTAGCTGCAAGGCTTGCAGAAGACTGGTTCCCAACAAATTTAGCAGAGCATGTAGCATTTTTTATGGTGAACTGCGTAATCTGCCAGCAATTCACCGTTGGGCACACATTAAAAGTAGTGAGAGGAATCATTACCAGACCAAATGGGTCGTGTCAGCACTTGCATATCGATTATGTCAATATAATTCAAGTATGCAATGGGTACAGGTATTTAATTGTCGTGGTGTGTCCATTCTCTAGATGGATAGAAGCAGGTCCCTGCACACACCCCGACGCTACCTGTGCTGCCAAGTTCCTGGTGAGGGAAGTGTTCCCTAGATGGGGGGTGTGCGAGATAATGAGATCAGACAACGGGGCTCACTTTGTTAACACAGTTTTTGAGCAAATTAGCTTGTGCTTGGTATAAAGCACAAGTTCTCGTCGGCGTATCATCCAGAGGGAAATGGCATATTTGAGCGGCTCAATGACCTGTTGAAGGAAAGGATAGCCAAATTGAAGCTCACATTAAAGAAGGGATGGCTGCACTGTCTGCCAGTGGCATTGTCTGCTCTTCAGAACCAACCCGGCTCCTACCATCATCTCACCCCGCACGAGAGAGTTACAGACAGAAGGATGAGGATCCCTCTTACCCCCAGAGAGAGAGCCAGATCTGATGCCCAGCCAACTAGGGAGATCCTGGGAACAGAGATGAAAGACTATCTTAACTGTATGACATCCATTGCCTCTGTCATTACAGATCAGCTTCAGCGATGGCGAAAAGGGGACAGCGCAGCACAAATTCAACAGAAAGTGCTGATGAAGGCGCAGCTCAAATCCTTTGTGCGCCCCTCGTCTTACCTGGTGATGCAGTATTGGTGAGGAACCACATAAGAAAAAGGTGGGATGAGCAAAGATTCAATGGCCCCTTCATCGTAGAGGACTGCACCCCGTCTGCTGTCAAGTTCAAGGGCAGAAGAACCTGGATCTTCCTAAATGACATTAAACCCTACATAGGAGAAAGCCCTACAGCTGCATCCAGCTGTGAAGAATCTACAGACAACGGGGAAGAACCTCAGCACATGCAGATAAGATCCATGACAAGGAAGAAGGATGCATGAGCAGAAAAGACAAGACGAAAAGAGCTCTTGTGAAAATCTTGGCTTTACACCGAACCTTTCCTCTAAGCACTGAAAGGGATAAAAGCAACAAAACAAACACTATGTGCAGCTAAAGATGCAGGGTAAAGAAGAGAATCACGCACCCAAAGCCGCAGTAATGCTACTCATATGAACGTTTAGAGCCACATTAAGCATTGAAAAGGCCCTAAGACTCTGATAAGCGGATAGTAAGACATTCCTGAGAACCAAAAACAATATCCTGAAGCAACCAGTACCAGGACTTTGTCACAAAACTCATGGTCTCCCCCAGTAGAAATATTACAAAGAATGTGCTTTCCTATTTTCGATTAGTATTAGAGGCATATCCATCACTCGTAGGGAGAGACACCAGTATCCCAGATTTCATCCAAAATCCAGCCAACAGGAAAATAATACGTCAACTACTGACTGTCCTCACAGAGGCTTTTGCCGAAGTGCCAGACTACTGGGAATAAGGACAAATGCTTCTGTCTCAAGTGATCATCGATGAACTGACTTACACCTTGTTTTTCCAAATCATCGAGGAGTGCCCAGGAGCTGTTGGGAGAACCACAGATACCCTAACCTTCATCAGAGATCCAAGAAACAACGAATTCCTAAACCAAGTGTGGTACAAACTGAATTACGTGGTCGCAATCCACGCAGCAGGAAATTGTAAAAACTGTTCAAGTCACAAGAAAGGCCGGTGATCTAGAGACTAGAAAACAAGAGCGAATGTCGTTGTCACCAGAAGACAGCAGATACTCATACCGAGTCTTCTTCCACCTCATTGAGAACTTTCCAGAACTAGTGGGTAGACCCAACAATGTTGACGTATCCACATTCCTCAGGGACCCAGTAAAGAACGCTCAATTGAATAGGCTCCTGAGAGCCATCATAGCGCAACTAAGAAGCAATTATGGACATCCACTGCTGAGGAGAGCTTTAGAAGGAGGATATCCAAAATAGAAATACCGTGGAGCAGATAGAGGAAAGAGAGACTGTTCTTCAACTTGTCGCCGAGAGACCGAACGAAAGGAGCGGACACAAGAACTTCACCATCTTATTTTTCTTTTTCTTCATCCTTCTCATTTTTTCTATTTTTTCATGTTCACTTTTGCCTTTATTTTTTGTTCCTATTTTTACAACACCTTACTTTTGTGATTTTAACTCGTTTTCGATTTTTTTCCAAATGTTCATTTTTATTTTTTTTGTTCCTATTTTTACAACTTTATTTTTGTGAGTTTAGCTCATTTTTTCCTATTTTTGCCACACGTTCACTTTCAGTTTTTATTTTTTAAATCTTTTTTTTTTCAACATTCTATTTTTGTGTGATTTTTTAGCAGTTCCATCGTTTTATTCTTTCGCATTGAACTGTTTCCAGCATGTCCTCAGGACCAAGGTTGGAATGAAATTACCGCTATCTGCAATTCTTCTACCACTGCCTTGCTACCTAATGATGCAAATGCCACTTTATCTGTGTCTATGACCCCAGAAAACATGCCTCCCACTGGCTGGAATGAAATTACCGCTATCTGCAATTCTTCTACCACTGCCTTGCTACCTAATGATGCAAATGCCACTTTATCTGTGTCTATGACCCCAGAAAACATGCCTCCCACTGGTTGGAATGAAATTACCGCTATCTGCAATTCTTCTACCACTGCCTTGCTACCTAATTATGCAAATGCCACTTTATCTGTGTCTATGACCCCAGAAAATGCCCACCCCACTGGTTCGGATGTGCCACCCTCGACCATCAATGTCACCCCTGAACCGCACCTCAAATGTGCCCTCATCAACGCCCGATCCATCAATGCGCATGCACTAGACATCCACAACCTTATTACCACCCTTGATCTAGATCTTCAAATGGTCACCGAAACTACATGAAGCCTCAGGCCCCGCCCTATCCCTCGCTCTCCCACCTGGCTATGCCATCACGAGACAAGATCGCATGACCACTGGAGGCGGTGTCGCACTCATAGCCAAAGACTCGATCACCATCAGAAAGGCTGACAAAACTATCAACAATAACAGCGATTACCTTCAATTGAAACTCACCATCTCGCACCAATGCACCATCACCCTACACCTCATCTATCGACCACCAGGCCCCCTAGGAGACTTCCAGGCCTCCATTACCCACCTCCTGGCGGACAACCTCAAAAAGTCATCCAAAGCCATTTTCCTTGGAGACATCAACCTTGGCCTGAATGACGCCAAAGACCCTACGGCCAAAGCCCTTGACACAGCTCTAGCCACCCTAGGATTCGTCAACACCACCACTAACCCCACACACGCCCTAGGCAGATCACTAGACTGGATCGCCCACCACAATTGCCCCATCACAGTCACGGGCAACACCCCCACCCCACGGTCCGACCACCACACCATCACCTTTAACATCCCCACCACTACAACCACATCCCACCCCCCTCTACCCTTGCCTCCTGCCCTTACAAGGAGTGCCCGTCAACTGACCAAAGAAAGACTCCTACCCTTCTTACAGGGACCTGCCTTCACAGCCCCATTCTCCAACGACCCAGAAACTCTGGCAAAAAATTATGATACTGCCATCACAGCAGCAATCAATACCATCGCCCCACTTAAACCTCGGAAAACCAAACCCACTAGACACGCTAATGCGTGGTTCACCCAAGACCTTCTAAAACTACGCACCGACAAACTGGCAGCATTAGCTCTTTGGCAAACATCCCGGGATGAGAAAGACAAACTCAACTTCAAATCCCTTGCAAATAATTACAAGAAAGTCATCATTAAAGCCAAAGCTAAATCCTTTGAAGAGAGAATTACTGAGGCCAAGTCGAACACCAAGGAAATGTTCGCCATATTCAGGGAACTTGAGACCCCCACACCCACCCCCCAAAACTTCACTAAGGACAAAGAATGGTGTGACAACATCCAAACAGCCATGCACAATAAGATCAGCTCCCTCCAAGCCAAAATCTTGAACACCAAACTAACACTCTCCACCCACACTACACCCTCCCCACCACCACTGCCCCCATCACCCACTGAGGCCCCACCCACCTTCTCGTTTAAAACCATCCAAGAAAACGACATGATCAACATTATGAAAAACATAAAACCCTCCAATTGCAAAGGCGACCCCTGTCCTGCCTCCATCATCAAAGACTGCGCAGACACCCTGGCGCCTTTCCTAACAGCCTTCGTCAACGCCTCTTTCACCACAGGGAGAGTCCCCGCCTGCCTCAAGGAAGCATGGGTCCGACCCCTCATAAAGAAACCCACACTTGACCCCACCTCCCCTAATAACTACCGCCCCATCACCACTGTCCCTTTCCTCCTCAAGATTCTAGACAAAGCAGCCTACCTGCAGGTCCAGCACTTCCTTGAAGAACAGAACCTCCTTGGACTGAGACAATCCGGCTTTCGCCCTAGGCATGGGACAGAGACCGCCCTACTCGACCTCAAAAACCAAATGAACGACGCAAGGGACCAAGGCAAACCTGTCCTGCTCCTTCTCCTGGATCTGTCGGCAGCTTTTGATCTTGTAGACCACGACATCCTCTGCCACCACCTCTCCTCCACAGCCAACTTCTCTCAAGAAGCCACTACATGGATCACCTCCTTCCTCCAAGGCAGGACCATGCAGGTCTTCTCTGACCTAGCCACTGCATCACCCTCTATCATGCTATGTGGAGTGCCCCAAGGCTCCTGCCTCTCCCCCACCCTCTACAACATCTTCACCCGCCCCCTCTTCCTCATCCTTGACGCCATGGGCATCTCTTACACCAACTACGCTTACGACACACAGATCCTTCTCACTCTGACAGGCGACTATGACACGGACTCTGCTACCCTCAACAACATTTACAACACAATTCAAATGTGGATGGCTATCAACGGCCTCTGCCTTAACTCTGTCAAAACTGAGCTCCTACTCGTAGGCTCCCCTGACACCATCAAGAAACTTGACGCACAGTTCAGTCATTTCACCATTGACTCAATCACGATCCCAGTACTTGACACGGTAAAAACACTAGGCGTCTACTTAGACTCCAACCTATCCATGACCAGACAAGTAAACGCCATTGCCTCCTCGGCCGCTTACCATGCAAAACTCCTTAACGCAATCAGACCTTATCTGTCAAAAGACACTTGCACTAACATAGCCAGGGCCATAACCGGCTCGCGACTTGATTACTGCAATATTCTTCTCCTTGGAACCTCCAACAAAAATCTTGAGAAGCTCCAAGTAATACAGAACAGTGCCCTACGCGCTGCACAAGGCATTGCCAAGAGAGAGCACATCACTGCTGCCAGAAAAGCATCCCACTGGCTCCCCATAAAGGAAAGGATCTTATTCAAGGCTCTAAGCATCACCCACAAATGTGTCCATCTTGCCGCCCCAATGTACCTTTCCCAGAGGATCCACCTGGTCTCCTCCACAAGACCCACTAGGTCACCCTATGCCAGCATGCTCTCAGTACCCAGGGTAAAAAGGACCAGAGCAGGGGGCTCCAGCTTCCCGTACCTCGCTGCCGTACACTGGAACACCCTCCCTAGCTTCCTGCGCTCTGAACCCTCACTGACTGCCTTTCGGAAAGCCCTGAAAACGACCCTGTTCATCTAACAAACACATGGCCTAGCCCTCATGATTATATTGTATGATGTATTATGTGGTATATCTGATCACAGGTCACTGCCTCACTGTAACCCAAGGCACAACCTGCACACATTGTAACTAAGTCTTCCTTGCAAGTAACAGTGCCACAATGCCCCTGGGCTGTCTGCGCGCTATATAAATTTAATAAATAAATAAATAAATAAATAAATAAAGGTAAACTGGAGGCATTCACTGGGACCTCACCTACTATAGATACGCATAAATAAATGTGATGTACCAGAGTTGATAGCCTAACCTTTTTCCATAGTCTAGCGAACAAAACCGTGCTGCATACCCAGAGACTATCAGCATCACCCGCAAGATGGGGGACACTTAAAAAGCACTCAACACTTTAGTATTAATAGACTTTTTGAACTGTGAGATCAAAGCACGAAAAGAATAAATAATAGACTATGGACTCGATCGAAATGGGGGCCCAGAACAGTAACATAGTTCTACCCCCAGCAGAAGGGTGCCTCCACATCCCTGGAAGAAAATGCTGCAAACTGTCGTTCTGAACGATAATGTGCATATTTACAGTGATTATTGTTGTTTTTCTATTATTAACAATCAGAACTGCTTTCTTTATTGGTGAACGAAGTGTCTCACTATCAGTACGACCACAGGATAATGAACGTCAGGGTCCCACAAAAGCACCCAGGCCCTATATAGTAATTCCAGTTCCAAGAACAGCTAATGATGAAGCAAATGATTTGAAATTGAATGTAATTAGCAGTGATACGTATATACATGAGGTAATGAATGGGGAGAAAAGCATGAGACAGGGTCAGCACGAAGTGAATGATAATGTAGCACTGACCACGGCACGCACACACACACACACAGAATACACACAAACAAGGGCAAGTGTCATTGGCTACAAGGCCTCCGACGAAGGCAGCAGAGAAAGAGAGACGGCCTGCCGAACAATCTGTTCCAGAAAATGGGGGAAATGACCAAGAAAAGCCAAGTGAAATACCAAAGACGGAGGGAATAGCAAAATCCCTCAAAAGAACAGAAATGGCCACGAAAAAGTTCACAGAGAAGACAGAGATGCTAATAAATTACTTGTTCCCATTCATAGCCCAAGCAAAGAAACTGCACGAAGAGCTGAAGAACAGGACTATAGAAACTGTGACAGCAGGCACACCTGTTCCAACACAAGGAGCAAGCCGCAAGCCCACAACACAGCCTCGCGTTGGGAAGTTGGCGAACAAATGGTGGTCAGGGGAAGCTGGTGGACAGACTACAACCGGGAAGGAAAGTAAACACAAAGCCTTCACCTACCATAGCGGTACAGTTGAGGCAGCCTGCCCCACCGAGATACCCAAAGTGGGAAAGCAGCACAGATGCATTTAGAGACATAGTCATAGCAAACTACAGAAGAACGCTGAGAATCAAGAGAAGCCCTCACGAAGATACCAATGAATTTAACAACTACCTGGACAGCACAGCCCATCTTGGAAAAATACTAATGGTACCAGCACTTGAAGGAAGTAGGAGGTAGGAAGTCAGAAGGAGAATGCTTTGTCTGTGCACTCCTGCCCTACAGTATGGGTAAAATCCAAGATCTTTGTGGCTGTAGAAATTGCGGTCCAGACAGCACACTGTATGTCACACGTAGCGATGTGCAAGACCAGAGGTCAGTTCATGGGCAGTGATGCTTCCCTGAAATGGGCAACAGAAGCAACTGACCCTGATGAGGATGATTATGTTCAGGACATAAAGACAAGAAACAGAGCCCACACTAAGAATCATGTAATCAGATATGAGAACCTTGGAGTAAAGGGAGCTGGAATTAGATGGGAAGTGAATCAGAAGCTAAATGTTCAAGGAAAAACTCAGAGGAGTCTCGAAGTTGGAAGAACAGGGGCCAAATGCAGATTTGGGGAACAGTGCTTTCACCAGACAGATGGGAGAAAGGAGTGGTGACCTGCAGAGCCTGGATGGTCATTGGTCAACACGAACCTACCATCAACATACTACGGAACGGATGCAAGCCATTATGGCCAAAACTTGCAAAATTACTCACATGGGTCGAGGAGAGAGGGGGTCCAGGGTGCAGATAGTACCACTGGAAAACCCAAAGTTTTGCTTCAGAAACAATGGGACGAGGAAGATGGGAGAGAATCGGAACTGTGGACGAGTCTTTGACGCCACAGGAATGGTACTACATGGAACCGCAGTGATTATGGACCATTACTGGGCGTGTGGATCCAAAGCATATATAAGACTACCAAAGAACTGGGGAGGCATATGCACTATAGTAAACGTCCACGTTCCTGCGCTAGTGATCCCAAAAAGTGACCTGAGTATTGACAGTTTCCCGAAAGCAGATGCTCACCTGAGGAAAAGGAGATCTGCGGAGCTGGTGTCCTGAATGAAGAGAGATAATTACTTTTCTGCCAAATCAGAAGAAGCGTTTTATGCAATCCCATACGAACACAGGCTGTTTAGCCTCACCTCATCAGTATTCACAACAATACTCTTGCCACACATCCAAGTTGGAGAAAATACTAAATGGTTGCAGATAACCAGATGGGAATTACTGCAGACCATCAACACCACTGTAAAAGGATTCAACGCAATCAAAGAAGAACTGAGAGCAATCAGACTGATGACCCTCCAAAACAGATATGTGCTTGACATGACCACTGCAATGGATGGAGGCGCAAAAATTGGAGAATCATGTTGCACATTTATACCATCACACAATGAAGAAAATGGAACCCTCACAGAGGCTATAAGCATGCTGACAAATCTGAAGAATCAAATGATTGATGAACCTGATGAAGTGGGCGATGACAGCTGGTTTGGGAACCTGTTCTCATGGGTCCCACAATGGATGGCTGATATATTCAAGTTTCTGGGAGCCCTGTTAGTAATGATACTACTGGGATTCTGTGTGATCAAAATAATCATCACCCAGTGCCAGAAAACTGTAAAGAAAGCCATTGGAATGAAAATCATAGTCGATGTCGAACCAGGGTTGAAACCCAGAGACCTGAATGATGAAGAGATAAGAGACTTTGTGAAGGCCAGTGAGTTTGCGCCAGAAGGAACCAAGTTTGCATATCCTAAGAAGCGAAGAAGGTATGAAGGAAAATGGATTTACTGCAGTCCAAATGGACAATGCCAGCTAATGACGTGGAACAAGGACGAACATGTCAAAACAGCAGGGAGTTTGAAAGGTGTGATAAAAATATGGACTCCAAAGACTCATGTATTCACGCCATCATGAACCAACCCTGAAGATGATGAACAAAACACTGAAGAATCAAAAGAGATAGAGATGAAAATTGAAGCAGAAGTGGTCGATAAACCGACCAAAGGAGGGAGTGTAGAGGTGGTCCCAGACGTGACCTGCACCCCTGCCCCTCAATTCGAGCTGCAAGGAAGGTACTCCCCAAGGTGCATGACGTATGAAGAGCAAATGAACCAACAGAGAGCCGCACTGGGACTCTGCCCAGTGTACATTAGGAGATCTGTGTCTGTTGAAGCGCCCATAACCAGACAATCCTGGGCAGCACGGTACCCTATCAGACAGCCATACCAGCCGCTGATACGAAATGTGAAGTACCTACATGCAGTCCACGAAGAGACCCAACGAGCCGTAATGGAAGGCCTGCAGAATTAAGATAAGTGCCTGAACAGACTCACAAATGAACAAAACTGCCTATCGAAGATGACACGCCAGCGCGAGCAGTTATACAAATAGATGTAATGGACACAGGGGAGAGACGATGCTAAAACGTAAGGAGACGTGTTACAAGACAGAATGAAAGCAACCGACAAGTCAACGTGTGTAAATAGGCTTGGAATGATAGAAAGGAAACGATACTGCCTGCTATGCTTAGTAGAATAATAGAAGCGGCAGGCGCCAACCTTATATCTACCTCAAGGAGTACATTATACAAGTGCAACTCCATTTTGTAAAGCAGAAGTGTGCCCAGGCTGCCCGAGGCCTAAAAGGCCAAGTTTCACAACCCAGCCAGAACAGAGAGAAAGAGCAGAATCTAAACTCAACAAAGAGCGGCTGATGCTTGGGAAACGAAGGTCACCCAGAGAAGGGGAGGAGAGCGTCAACTAGCAAGAATCAGGCTTCGGAGCGTACCAGCTCGCCCGTGAATGTCAAGATAACAAGATAAGAGAGGCCCAGGTAGGTGGCTGAGCCGAAGCAGAATTAAATACAATAAAAGCTGGAAACTGTAGCAGATTCATGGTGAACAGACACGTGACCAGCCAGGTGCGAAGAAGTACCACCGCCTGATGTCATCCAGAACTCGAGGATGCCATAACTTCTCCTGATAAGAGGCTACTATTCCGAGGCCATACCCAGCCAACTAATTGACACATAGCCCTAAGATACTGATTGATGGAAGGGAGGCAGGGTGAAACTTGGGACACCAGGCACCTGGGTGTCCATTCTGCATGCTGCTAATTAAAATGGGGATTTATGTCTAGGGGTGTAACCCGCCCAATCACAATGGACCAGGTAATCTAGGGTCCTAGAGCCAGTAGAGCCAATGAGACGTTGTACTTGTAGTGACGTCTATCACGAGTGATGTAGAGGGTTGGACATAGACGCCCACCCAATAAGAGTTATCCAATCTGCATGCTCTGTTACCATATACAGATATAGCACCTATACTTAAGTTACCTTTCCTAACCAATTATATTGTATGACGATTTTTTAGAATTAGATGTCAATGATGACGAGTTTTATGCATAAAAGTTACTGTTCGACTGAAGTTCGAGGAAGTCGGAGCGAGACAGGTGATTGCAATGCTGCTTATTTCCATTTGTTCTCTGTTTGATGTACTTGTCATTAAACGGACTTCCCTTTGCCAACTTACCGAGTCCTCATTATTGAGTTGTGCTGGAGTATGTGAATCCTGCACCCCCTGTCCTCACAAGGTACAGCTATCTTGTCTTACAAGTTCTAGAAGGTGAGCACTGACCTATGGGCCCGTCAGTAACTTCCTCCCCTCCTGAACAGAGGGAAGACAAGTCACACAATCCGACCAGGCCTTGTGTAATTTTGGATCGTGCAAGTGCAATGACGAGAGGTGCAGGGGAGGGGAGAGGGGGAAAATGCAAGGGAAAGGGCAGGGGGAGTCCGATCAGGGCCGCATGGCTCTGAGTAAGTGCAGCCAGGGCAGCGTGGCTCTCTCTGCGTAATTGCAGGAGGCAGGGAGGCTGTAGGGGTTACAGTTGCAGCCCCTAAGAGCGCAGTAGGCCAGGAGGCAGTGCAAGGAAAACTGGTCATACAAGAGCCGGGTACCCAGTGAGACACTGAGGGTACTAAGCAACCAGTCGGCTCAGCAGACAGGTATGTTAGCAAGAGGTGAGAGAGAGAATGCAGGTTGCAGGGCACAAAGAGGAGAGGTAGGCAGATTAAGAAAGAGGCTGTTGCAGTTGTCCAGCCTGGAGAGAACCAGGGCTCTGGAGACAGTGAGCTTCTGGGGGAAAGTAAGAAAAGGAGGTGCATCTGGAAGTGAGCCTTTTTGGCAAGGTCTGTGATGTGAGGAGAGAAGGAGAGAGTGGAGTCAAATATGACACCAAAGTTTTTTACCTCACAGAAAGGTGAGGGTATAGGGCCCAATGAGGGTGGCCAGAGTGTGAGAGGGAAAGTGGGAGCAGGGGTACCAATGAGAAGGATTTCTATCTTACTCGCATTAAGGCAAAGATCGTTGGAGGCGCACCAGTCCTGAATAGCGGATAGACAGCCAGGAATGAGCGAGGGAGGAGAGGAGGCTAAGTAAAGCCTGAAAGAGAGCTGCGTATCATCCACATAACACTGAAAGTTAGAAAAGAAGGTGGAGATCAAGTGGGCCAAAGGGGCCAGATTGTCAGGTTCCCTTTTGCGGCGCTGGAGGTTGCGGACTATGTCTTTATTTCCCTCTCCCAGCATGGCTCCTGTTACTATGGGTAGCGCTGCAGTGCTTCCGTGTTCAGTCAGACGTCCTCTGGCGTCACCACGCTGTTCCAGGGATCCCGGATATGGTGCAGCGGAACCACAGCTCTGCGCGTCGCTTCTCTCCCCAGACGCTCCGTAAGTTCGCAGCTAGGGTGCATGTTACCTGCATCCTCGCCTTTGCTTACCTTCTCTCTCTATCTACCTACAGACTTGTGTCCTTATCCAGCCTCCCACTCCCGACATCCGAGACTCTTCGTTAGTCACTTCCTCCCAGCACGCTGGGTACTGCTCTTTTCCACTTCTGTCTGACTTTTCCGAATGTCTATCCTTCAGCTCATATCCCGTTTGTTTATTTAGAGTACAGAAGCAGTCAGGGTCCTGCGAATAAGAATCCTTCCGGCATTGAAAAGCCACATACCGAGGACGACTGGATCCATCCTGCTACATCTTTGTTCCGGCAGGGTTTTCTCCCCCAGGAGGGTTTCCCTGGGATCCCTCACACAACCCCTTTTTCCCTTTCTAGGAGAGGGGAGGTGCCAGGGTCCTCAGGGGACTCCCCAAGTGCTTCGTTGATTGCTGCACCATCAGGTTAGTGATTGAAATTCTTACAGCAAGCGACACCCAAAATAAATCTCATTATGACAACGCTGCAAGCAGCGTTAGACCAGGTGCAGCAGTGAACGGCCGCTGTACAAGGTTTGTCCCATGAGGTACAAGCCTTGAAACACGAAAACGCTTACCTGAAACAGCAAATATCAGTGAAGCCCCCCACAAGTTCCGAGATCCCTCCGGGCCCATTACCAGGTGGGAAATACGATGGGAATCCTCAATCTCTGAGGGAATTTCTGGACGCCTGCACAGTGCAATTCGCATTTAAGACATCTTTTTTCCCCTCAGATAGAGACAGAGTGGGATACATGATTTCCCATCTAACAGGACCCGCTCTAGCCTGGGCCACGCCTATAGTCACTTCGAATAATGCCATTCTTGATTCGGTGCCTGCTTTCACAGCCAGCCTGAAGGCTATGTTCTCAAGAAAGGAGTACCATGTCTCCTCTCAAGAGGAACTGTTAGATTTCAAGCAAGGATCTTTAGGTATTCTAGAATTCATCACTCGGTTCAAACAAATGGCCTCCGGCACCTCATGGGCTGATGACGCTCTGATAACATTATTCAGAAGGGGGCTTCATGATGATTTAAAAGACGAACTCGCACGGGTTTCTAGGCCCAATACACTTGCGGAATTGATCTCCCTAACGATGCAGTTGGACTATCGGCTACAGGAACGGCAAGCTGAAAGGAAAAAAGGGAGAAGTCACCGCTTTGGGCCAGACATTGTATCCGTCCCCAAAACCACATCTCCAGATGAACCCATGCAAGTGGGAATCACACGGGGACCTCTTACTCCAGAGGAACGTGCTCGCAGGAAAAGTCAAGGGCTATGTATGTACTGCGGCTCTTCCTCTCATACCGTACAAGAATGCCCAATCACTCCTCTTAGACGGCAATCCTGTTTGGGAAACGCCAGACCCCAGCCGCAAAGGGAACAACGGTCGGGGCAACAGGTGCTAGTTCCCACTCTCCAACCCTGATTCCTCCATCATTAGACATGGTAGTTTTACTGGTCTCTCTTTCCTTACCAGACAGAACCGTAGTAACGGTACCCGCCTTGGTAGATTGCGGTGCAGCGGGGCTGTTCATAGACGATTTATGGGCTAAATCACAGAATTTACCTCGCTCTCCCAAAGCCATTGCAATACCTGTGGAAGGGGTGGATGGTACGCCTCTGGTTTCAGGACCCATTCGGGAATAAACGTTCGCTTTAAAAATGTCCATCGGTTCCCACAGAGAAGAGATCATATTTGACATTATTAAGGCCGCCCATTATCCCGTCATTTTGGGGTTGTCCTGGTTAAGGCTGCACAACTCCTTCATAAACTGGTCAGCCGGTTCCATCTTCTTGGGGTCAGAACATTGTGTTCAACACTGTCTTGCAGACAGCTCTATAGGATTCGTTACTCCTCCTTCGCCTCCTGATAGATCCCAGAAGATTGTGGATCAGATTAGCTTCCTTCCTCCCGAATATGAAGAGTTCCAGGATATTATTTCTTCTCCTCCGTTCTCGGAGCTTCCGCCTCATCGAAGAGACGATTGTTCAATTCGTCTTGAATCTTCACAGCCCATACCCTTCGGCAAAATGTACATCCTTTCGGAGAAGGAAAAATCGGTCTTAAGACAGTATCTTGATACCAATCTTAGGAACGGACTGATAACGGAATCAATCTCTCCGGCAGGGGCATCTTTGTTTTTCATAGCGAAGAAGGACACAGACGAATTAAGGCCCTGCAACGATTATCAGGGTCTTAACAAGATCACCATTCCCGATCGATATCCGATGCCACTCATCCCTGATATCTTGGAGGCAGTAAAGGGGGCAACAATCTACACAAAACTGGAGGAGCTTATCACCTCATCAGGATTAAGGAGGGGGATGAGTGGAAAACAGCCTTTCGTACCCCCTTTGGGCATTTCGAGTACCGGGTTATGCCCTTTGGTTTATCAAATGCTCCTGCTGTTTTCCAGAGATTTATCGACCACATTTTTTCTGATCTCCTTCTCCATACAACAGTAGTCTATCTTGACGACATCCTGGTGTATTCCAAGGACCCTAAAGAACATCACCAACATGTGAGTCAGGTCTTACACCGATTACGGAACAACCACCTGTTCTGTAAACCAGAGAAGTGCAAATTCCATCAGACGACAGTAACTTATCTGGGGTTCGTCCTGTTCTCCTCTGGGATTTCAATGGATCCACGCAAAGTAACAGCGATTCTGGAATGGTCTCCTCCCTGTACCATCAAAGAACTCCAAAGCTTTCTGGGTTTCTCAAACTTTTACAGGAAGTTTATAGCAGGGTTTTCTTCCATTGTTCTGCCACTAACAAGACTGCTCAAGAAGGGGAAGACTTTCGAATGGACAACAGAAGCTCAGTCAGCCTTCGATACTTTGAAAGCCCTTCTTACGTCGGCTCCGCTCTTGCGAACTCCAGACCAGAGCCTACCCTTTATAGTTGAAACAGACGCCTCTCACTTCGCCTTGGGAGGCGTGTTGAAACAGGCTCAGGCACATGGACCAAACATCCTGTGGCTTATCTTTCTAAAACCTTCTCTCCCTCTGAAATCAACTACAAGGTTTTAGAAAAGGAACTGTTGGCCATAAAGCGAGCATTTCAGGAATGGAGACATCTCCTTTTGGGTTCCCAACACCCTATCGAAGTACGCACGGATCATCAAAATCTTAAAAGCCTCCAATACGCAGAAACACGTAACAGTCGGCAAGCTAGATGGGCACATTTCTTTTCCCCCTACAACATAACATTCACAATCATCCCTGGTAAAACCAATCTACAAGCCGATGCATTATCACGCAGAGATCCAACTTGCAAACTTGGTTTTCAGACCGAAAGACTGCTTCCTCGGGCTACATTTATCGCTGTAGTCCAAGACTTCCTTCACTCAATTGCTTCCCAAACTTGTCTCGTCAAGGACTCTATCAGTCTTCAAACAGAAAAATGGGGTCTCTCCTTTGAAGACGGATGCTTTTATCAGGACCATCGAGTCTATGTCCCTACTCTCCAACTCCGTACCGAAGTAATGCATATGTGTCATGATTCCGTCATGGCCGGACATCGCGGTATAGCCAGCACTCAGGAGGCATTTTAGGTGGGAAACTCTGAGAAAGGATGTGAAAGACTATTTTTCATCGTGCGTGGTCTGCCTCCAAGCCAAAACCCCTCGCAGCAAACCATTGGGGAAGTTGGCACTGGTACAGATACCTACCCGTCCCTGGCAACTGATTTCCACTGATTTCATTGTCGATTTACCTGCTTCAAAAGGTTATACCACCATTATGGTAACAGTCGACTATTTTACCAAATTGGCCCACTTTCTGGCTTTACCCTCAATACCGACAGCCCCGCAAATGGCTAGACACTTCATTAATTCCATTTTTTCTCAGCACGGTCTACCGGACAGTATAGTGTCCGATCGAGGTTCGCAGTACATTTCCCAATATTGGAAGCAGGTCTGTTCCGCATTGGGAATTAAAAGAGCCTTAAGTTCGGGTTATCACCCTCAAACTAATGGGCAGACCGAACGCTTGAATCAGACTCTGGAAACATACCTACGTTGCTTTGCGTCTGCTGCACAGGATAACTGGATGGAACTGTTACCCTTGGCAGAGTTTGCCTACAACAACGCTCCTCATGCATCCATTAGGACAAGTCCATTCCATTGTACCTATGGGTACAATCCCTCCTGTTCTCCTTCCTCCCTTCTCAAAGCCTAGGCATTTCCAGATGCCGACGCCCTTATGGGCGACATCCAACAGGGACATCTTCTGGCCAGGACTGCTTTGCTGGAAGCTCAGGAAAGATCCAAACGCTTTGCGGATTTGCATCGATCACCATCTCCCGAGATTTCTCCAGGGGATTTGGTTTGGCTCTCAGCAAGATTCCTTCCCAGACACTTGATTCCGTCTAAATTGTCTCCTAAATTCTTTGGACCTTTCACAGTATTGGGGTCGAAGGGTTCTCTAGCCTTTGAATTACAGCTTCCACCATCTTGGTCCCGAATCCACCCAGTATTCCATGTATCCCAACTCAAGCTCCATGTTCCAGATCGATTCAGCCGTTCTAAGGTCTGTCCTCCACCTTTGTCAACTGATGATGGTCCCGAATTCGAAGTCTCCGGTGTTTGTGATTCTCGTTATCATCATGGTCGACTTCAATACTTGATCCACTGGAAGGGGTACACTGTAGCGGACCATTCATGGGAACCAGCCTCTGCTGTCCACGCACCTTTGCTTGTCCGCCGCTTTCACAGGTTTCACCCCGACAGACCAGGTGGGGGGGCCCTTAGAGGGGGGCATATTGTCATGTCTCGCTGGCGCCACGGCTCCCTTTTGCGGCGCTGGAGGTTGCAGACTATATCTTTATTTCCCTCTCCCAGCATGGCTCCTGTTACTATGGGTAGCGGTGCAGTGCTTCCGTGTTCAGTCAGACGTCCTCTGACGTCACGACGCTGTTCCAGGGATCCCAGATATGGTGCAGCGGAACCACAGCTCAGCGCGTCGCTTCTCTCCCCAGACGCTCCGTAAGTTCGCAGCTAGGGTGCATGTTACCTACATCCTCGCCTTTGCTTACCTTCTCTCTCTATCTACCTACAGACTTGTGTCCTTATCCAGCCTCCCACTCCCGACATCTGAGACTCTTCAAGACTCTTCGTTAGTCACTTCCTCCCAACACGCTGGGTACTGCTCTTTTCCACTTCTGTCTGATTTTTCCGAATGTCTATCCTTCAGCTCATATCCCGTTTGTTTATTTAGAGTACAGAAGCAGTCAGGGTCCTGCGAATAAGAATCCTTCCCGCATTGAAAAGCGACATACCGAGGACGACTGGATCCATCCTGCTACATCTTCGTTCTGGCAGGGTTTTCTCCCCCAGGAGGGTTTCCCTGGGATCCCTCACACAACCCCTTTTTCCCTTTCTAGGAGAGGGGAGGTGTCAGGGTCCTCAGGGGACTCCCCAAGTGCCTCGTTGATTGCTGCACCATCAGGTTAGTGATTGAAATTCTTACACAGATAGACATTGACAAGCCAGGGTGAGAGGATAGAGCCCTGGGGACACCACATGTGGAGAGAGAGGTGGTTTGGACCTAAGAGGGTTGGTCCAGGAGGAAGCAGGTCAGCCATGCGAGGACCTGATCCGCTATGCCCAGGTTTACACAGAGTCGTTTGATCAGGGTGGCTTGACTGACCATGTCGAAAGCAGAGGAAAGGTCAAGGAGAATGAGGACAGAGGGAGAGCTGGAGTCAAGATTAGAGAGCAGAACTTCACGTGTGTTCAGGAGAGCAGTTTCTGTGCCTCTGGCTGCTCTGAAGCCAGACTGATGGTCACAGAGGCAACCAACAGATTCAGTATGGATATTAAGCTGGGAGATGGCCAGATTTTCCAGGAGTTTGCTCAAAAAAGGAGTGATAGAAATTGGGCGATAGTTTGCTGGGCAGAAAGGATCAGCAGAAGGCTTATTTACGAGGAGGGTTCACAAGGGTGTTTTAGGATGCAAATGACTTTGATCAGTAACTGTAAAAAGAGACAGTGGGCATAATATGAGTGTGGCGGTGTTGCCTTCAGTAATAACACCAAATTCAAAGACCATTACTGCAAGAGGTAAACACTAATTACCACCTGATTAAGGGTTACTCAATCATGTGGGATCAGCAGGATACCACATGTGCTAATACTACAAACTGTTACCTCCACAATTATTGCCCATTTTACCTCCACTTGCAAGCAGACAATTATTCATGTCTTAGTTGCCCAAACTATAAATGAGGTGGAAAAATAGGCTGTATATTCAAAAATTACCTCTTTATCCTCCACTACTAGACTCTTAATTAGGCTCAGCGTTTTTAATTGGCCTTACCTAATAATACAATTATGTTGACATGTATGACCTTCACATACTTCTTGGCCAATAGATCCAGAGATACGCAAAAGAAAAGACAAATGATGGTATCCTTCAATGGGTCCTGAATTAGTCTCACTACGAGGTTGGCAGTAACCCGGTGTTACCGGCGGTTTGCCGCCGACCTCGAAACACTGAATCCACCGACCTACTTCCGGTGCCACTGAGACTTTACAAGTCTCGGTGGAGTGGGAAGTCAGGCAGGGGATTCAGTAAGTCTCCATTCCCGTGAAGTCCGATTGGACTCCACGAGAATGGGGACCTGGAGGCTCTGACACTGTTGCTAACGGTGCCAGTCCTTCCATAACAATTTTGCCTACCGGGGCTGCTGCGCCCGACTGGGTAAGACCTATCAGGTGCGGCAGCTCTAGCAGGCAGACTTGTAGTGTGCTGGTCCGGAAACAAGGGTGCCGGTAAGCTTATCAGCACCCTTGTTTCCGGATCATCACACTCATAATGAGGCCATGCCCTGAGGCAAAGCATAAGTAGAAAGAAATACAAATAAAGCATAACGGAAGCAAGCCTGCAATAGGCTATAGAGAAAAAAACATATTTAGAGGCCTATATGACTTTAGGCCTGGTGTACTATTGACTACTGTCTGCATAGGACTGTACATACATGTGGCCATTGATAGGACTGTCCTATAACCATTTACAACCGCGCTTCAACATTATTGGAAGGGTTAAGCTTGGAGGAAAGATAAACAATGGAAGGTAACATAAGCATATGACTGTTGTCACACTGCTTCTAAAAGAACTGTTACCTCAATTATCAGAACATAAGAAGGCTATAACGATCCTGTTGTTTTGGGTGAGGACAATTGCTAGCATTAAGGCAGAAATGTGTCCAGACAATTGCTAGCATTAAGGCAGAAATGTGTCCAGACAATTGCTAGCATTAAGGCAGAAATGTGTCCAGAGAAAGGCAAAGTGTATGTTAATTCCCGCAGACCTGAATAGAAGACTGTGCTGTCGGGCGTAAGTGATATGATATGATATTTTATTTGTATCGCGCTCGTACACAAGTGCTTACATTCATGTCAAGGGGACAAGGAGGCAATGACTGAATTACTCTGCCATGGGTTGCTGACATGACCATGACTATGTTTCAAATGTCACTACTGACATGCTTTCTGGTTCACAGGACTTGTTGCTTGTGAAGCTTTTTTTGTAGAAATTTTTTTTTTCTTAGTCAGGAACCAGGGTTCTGGTTTGTAGGAAGGAAACCACCTCTTCCTAACATTAATTTCATTGCATAGATGGGAAAGAATTGAACATTTCCACTGGACGAGGTAACCATTAAGCATCTTTTGAGAGCTGTTGGGTAACTGGTCGCGCCCAGCCACATTAGATTCAAAGTGTTTACTCAAATCTATAATAGGAGGGAGCACCTTGTATGCAGTTTGTGCATTCAAGCCAGATGACCGAATCTCAAAGAGAGCCATGCAAAAGAATAGTGGGAGTGTGGGGAGGTGGTAGGCTCTCCGATGGCAGTGGCAAGCTGACTGAGATGGAAGCAAGGACTGGGCGGAAGAGCAGATAAAGGTATGCAATAGTATTATTGCTGTGGAACAGGGATATAAGATGAGAGTTGCCTGTAGTCCTGATTATAGTGGGGCGCTCATGTTTCGCGCTCACTTTGGGCCGACCACCAGGTATTTAGGAGATTTAATCTAATCTGCCCAAAACATCTGTGACTTATAAAAAGCAGCATGTCTGACATTGCTTAACAATGTTGGGAGGTGGTCCAAAATTCATGGCCTCTTGGATAGTAAATGCACCCCACTGGGCTGGCACATAGTAGGACCTTTGTTTATGAGGGATTAACACCCGGCAAGGAGGAGCCAGCCAATCAGCTTCCTCCAATGCTGGGCATGAACAGAGAGTGAATGACTAGGTTCATAGGGAGCTGCTGGCTCCCCCATGCTACAGGCCACATTGTCTACCACAATACCTTCTCCTGCTTTCTACGCCCACCTCAGTGATGGCCCACCTCATCCTCCCCAAACCAGCCACCCCCTCCATGCATTTTCCTGATCCACCATCGACCCTCCAAGACACCGTTCAGCGCCAACCTCCTCCTCTTGCGTGCCAGCTGCCATAAACTGTGAAAAGGGACTCACTCTCGACTCTCTGTCATATATATGGCGGACATCTTCCTTTGGTCAAAACTTCCCTTAAATTAAGAGGCGCAGAACCTCACATGTCCCTTCAGCAAAGAGCATATTGTTATTTTTTAGCGCATACACGATCCCTGGCCTGGTGATAATTTATTTATTTATTGTGCATTCATTAGGCGCCTATAAAACAAAATAGTGTTTCCAGGCACCACAAGGCAAAATGGGGAAAGAACAAAGGGAGTAAATAATAATGGCAAAAGACAGTGGGCCTCATTATGAGTGTGGCGGAAAGGCAACAAAGGCGGCGGTAGTGCTACCAGCGCCATTGTTACCTCTCCACCACACTACGAGTTCTGCACGCCGGTGCCGGACTGCAAGCCTGGTCTGACCAGGCGTGCATACCGGCACCCGCGAGCAGAACTCATGATTGCACCAGCACCGTTATAAACGGTGCCGGTGCAAGCATGCTCCCGACCCCCATTCTGCCATATGGGGCAGAATGGGGATCGGGAGGCTGGCCATAATGGCACCCGCAAATGGGCAATTACCGGGTCCGCCAAACTCGGCATGACCCGGTTACTGCCCATTCGCGGGTGCCAGAAAAAGAACAACTCCGGCAGCAGCCGTGCCCTTAATAAGGGCACGGCTGCTGCCAGAGTTGTAGTGATGGCCAGTAAATATATAATCGTGGTCCTACTAAGCCTTGTGGCATTCGGACGTTCAAGTGCAGTGAAGAGAGGTGTAGGTGAGTGGGGGGACAAGGTATGGACAAGTGCTGATGAGAGCCCGTAAGGGAAGTGCTGAAGGGTGCCAGGGGAGGAGGCCACTGGCTAAGTGCTAGGGCAGAGGAATCCGAAGGGTGGGATGCACAGCCGCCAAGGAGGGAGCCGGCTAGAGCAGTGCTGCAAGGGGGAGGAGGGTGCTGGTGTCGACTGGGCAGGGGCCTGGTACCCCTGTGAGATTAATGAAGGTACAGGCAGCCAGTCTCAGCGGCAGAGGGGTGATCAGCAAGGAAGGGAGAGAGGCAGAGAAAAGCAGAGTTTTGAGAAGTTTCCGGAACAAAATGAGGTCTGGTTCAAGTCTGAGAGGAGCAGGGAGGCTATTCCAAAGTGAGGCCCCAGCTGAAGAGAGAGACCTACCCCCCCTCACTTTCTGCTTGGAGAAGCGTTTGACGGACAGAGAGTTGGGTTCTGGCAGAAAAGTATTTAGGAAGAGAGAGTTGGAGATAGCGTGTTCCCAGGCCCCAGAAAACCTTGTGGATGATGCAGAAGGTCTTAAATGTTATCATTGAGGCCCCAGGGAGCCAGTGGAGAGCTCTTAGGGCTGGAGGGATACTGTCCCTGGGCTTCAGGCCAAGGACAAGTCTTGCAGCCCTATTGTGGATTATCTGAAGGGGGCGTAGGGAGGGAAGGAGGAGATTGAGGAAGAGGCTGTTGCAGGAGTCCAGCCTAGAGAGAACCAGAGCTCTGGAAACATTGAGCTACTGGGGCAAGGTGAGGAAAGGGAGAATGTATCTAAGAAGGTGAATCTGGAAGTGGGCCTTCTTTGCAAGGTTCAAGATGTGAGGGGTGAAGTAGATAGAGGAGTCAAAGATGACCCAGAGGTTTTTGGCCTCGCAGGATAGGGAAGGTGAAGGGCCCAAGGAGGGTGGCAAAAGGTTAGGAGGGAAACAGGACACAGGAGTCCCGATAGGAAGGATCGCTGTCTTACTGGCATTAAGACAGAGGTTGTCAGCCGCACACCATGCCCGGATTGGGAATGAGAGAGGAGGAAGAGGAAGTGGTGGAGGGAAGTTTGAAGGAAAGCTGTGTGTCATCAGCATAACTCTGGAAATGAGGAGAGAAGGAGAAGATCAGGTGAGCAAGAGAGGTGAGATAGATATTGTAGAGCCGTGGTGATTGGATAGAGCCCTCTGGGATGCCACAGGTAGAGAGTGAAGTGGTGGAGGAGAAAGGGCTCAGGTGCAACTGGGATGGAGGTCGGTGACAAAAGAGGTCGGCAATCCAGTGCCCGGTCCTTGATGCTGAAGGTATCTCAGAGCCATTTTATGAGGAGCGAATGGTTGACCATGTCATAGGCAGAGGAGAGATTGAGGAGAATGAGAACAGCAGGAGAATTGGAGTCAAGATTTGCGAGCATGTCTTCACGGGTGTTCAAGAGAGCAGTTTCCATGCCTCTGGATGCCTGGAATCGGGATTGATGGTCATGGAGGCAATCAACGAGTTCTGTTAGAAGGGTCAGTTGGGGGAGGGCAATCTTCTCCAGACGTTTATCCAGGAAGGGGTTGCTGGAGATGGGGCGATAGTTAGCTGTGCAGGAAGGGTCAGCAGATGGCTTTTTTAGGAGAGGGTGCACAATGGAGTGCTTGAGGGAAAGAGCCAGTGGTGAAAGAGTGGTTACAGAAGTCAGCAAGAGCTGAGTGAGAGAGCAGATGTTGTGCTTAATGGTTCTAGAGGAGCTGGGGAGCACATGTTTGGATGAGACCTTCATAGAGCGGACAACTTTAGAGACCTCATCAGATGTTTATTTATTTTTAAATTTCTTTATTAAGCAAAGAGTGACAATGTGAAGCATCCTTACATATTTAGTGGTTATTGGTATGGCTTTGTTCTTTCTAGGCATTTTTATATTAGCAAACATGAACTACAAACAGGTTGGTAAGAAACAGAAATAAGGGTGGAAGGGAAATGGTACATAGACGCCCAGGGTTATAGATTGGGTATTTTCCCTATTTTTTTTGTTTTCGGGGGATGAGTTTTAGACCAGGAAAATCCTATTTTTTTGTTTTTGGGGGATGAGTTTTAGTCCAGGAAAATGTCAACTGATACATACAAACAAAAAAATGGATTACCCCTCTCTCTGCCCATGTTATGGTAACTAGTTAGCCAAACAACTTTCTTCCACAATTCTCTGCCATGAAGCATAAGTGAAAAAATTTTATATATTCAAAACATTTAAATTTTATTTTCACATAAAATAATTTTTTATATTTAAACCAAGACAGACAAGTGTGGGTTTAATTAACAATAATAAAAAAATGGACAAAAAAAGCAAATGTCACAGTTATAGAAAAAATCGGAGTTTAAGAAAAGACAATCAAGAGATAAAAAATACATTTCAGAGAGAGGGGTAATCACTTGTTTTTGTTTGTACACAAACTTCCATACACAGAACCAGTTTAGGAACATGATATGAAATAGTCACGTGACCATCAGTAGGGACTCCTATTGGCTATAAATAATTGGCATACATCTTGCATCCAAACCTGGGTGGGGGCATGTGCGGGGGTAAGGAACCAGCCTTATTACAAGTAAATGTTCAGCACTGTGATTGGTTTGGGGGTTCATGGAGGTTTATCATCCGATGGGTGAAACACACTGTGGACGAGGGATTTACAGGCTTCAATGGTATCTGCAAGGTAACCCTCACGTGAATGTAGTGCCATAGCCCATGCTCTTGTCTCAGCTTCCCACCAGGTTTCAAGGTCTTTCAGCCACTGTTTAAACTGGGGGTTGCTCAGGGATTTCCAGGACATGGCGATTCTCCTCTTTGACACTCATCAGGTGTTATGGGTAGGAGGGAGGAGAGTGCAGGGGGGGCCAAGGGAGGCAAGACTGCGGGAATACAGTTGGGGGTGGTGGAGCGTGTAGACAGTATGTCCTGAGTTTTAGAGGTGAAATGGGAGGTCAAGGCGGTGCAGAGAGCCTGGGTAGGAGGGGAGAGAGGTGGAGACTGCAGTTGGATTGACGAATCTCAGAGAACGCGGGTATACATTTCCTGTAGAAATTAGCAAGCCCCAGGAAGGATTGGATTTGTTTTACAGTGGTCGGAACAGGCCAAGATAGAATGGGGTCAACCTTGGAAGAATCCATCCCTATCCCCTTTGGACTAAGAACGAATCCGAGATAGTGAACAGTTGATACATGGAAAAGACATTTCTCGGGTTTGGCCAGGAGCTTGTGTTCTCGTAAAGGTTGTAAGACTGCCCTTACGTGCTCTTCATGTTTCAGATGGTCCTTGGAGTAGATCAGTATGTCGTCTAAGTAAAGAATGACGAAGAGGAGCAACATATCAGAAAAGACCCGATCCATGAAACGTTGGAAAATTGCAGGGGCATTAGCAAGTCCAAAGGGCATGACCAAGTATTCAAAATGGACGAAGGGTGTTCTAAAGGCTGTTTTCCATTCATCACTTTCTTTTATACGACTAAGATGGTAAGATGGTGGGCACCCCTGAGATCAAGTTTTGTGAAGATGACTGCACCTCTCACTGCTTCCAGGATATCCGAGATGAGAGGCAATGGGTAACGATCCTTGAGAGTGCATTGGTTAAGGCCACGTTAATCCAAACACGGCCTGAGCTCCTTGGAATCCTTCTTAGGAATGAAGAAAAGGGAAGCACCCGCTGGGGACTTGGATGGTCGAATAGTTCCATTTTCCAAGTTGGTGTCCAGGTATTCCCGGAGGGCCCTTTTTTCTGTTTCTGACAAAATAAACATTCTTCCGAAAGGGATCACGGCTGAAGGTTCAGTGTCAATGGCACAATCCTCTGGTCTGTGGGGTGGCAGAGCTTGAACAATTGCTGTTGAGAATACATCTGCGTATGCCTGGTAGGCCCTGGGAATCCGGATAATGTTAGAGACAGTGACTGGAATTTGCTGAGTTTCTTGATAGTCTTCAGAGGAACTTGGTAAAGTGATTGGGGACAAACAGTGGGACATACAATGTTCTGAACCTAGAAATAAGGAGCCTGCTGCCCAGTTGATATAGGGGTTATGCTTCTGTAACCAGGGCATGACTAGAACCATAGGATAGTGAGCAGATCTTATGAAATCAAACTTAATCCTTTCTTGGTGGTGATTTATAGAAGGAAGAATCTCTTTGGTTTGAAGGGTTATGGGTCCTGAAGATAAGGGTCTTCCATCAATAGCTTCACCAGGTTGCATAGTCTCTTGTGTTTCGTGGGGGATGTTGTGACTAGTGACCCAATCATGATCTATGAATATGCCCATGGCTCCGCAATCCACTAGTTCCAGGATAGGGTAGGATTCTTTCTTGGAAGGCGATAGGAATGCCTGTAGAATCACAAGATTGTTTTGTCCAGGAGAGTTCAAGGAAGGAATCGATGAGGAGCAGACACCTTTCTCCCAAAACTGTGCCCCATCTAGGATCCGGAGCTGGTGTTTCCCGAACGCCGTGGTGGAGCGATAGGGCACTCTCTCACAAGGTGTTTATCGGAGGCGCAGTACATGCACAGTCTAGTGTGAATCTGGCGCATCCTTTCTTGTGGAGTAATGGGTCCACGGAAGGCCCCCAGTTGCATGGGTTCAGGATCCGGGGTTGGAGAAGCTGCGGGCTCTGGTCTGTTGACTTAAACTTTCTTTTCTGTCCCTTTCTTTCCTGGATACGAAAGTCAATTTGTAGGGAGAAGTCCATGAGGGCCTGGAAGGTGTTTGGGCTAGCTACCCTTGCTAGCTCGTCCTTTATTTCTTCATTTAGGCCTCTTTGAAAGAGGGTGAAGCTGGCTTCTTGGGACCAATCAGCCTCTTTTACAAGTTGTTTAAAGCGGGTCACATAGGTAAGCATATCCTGGGATCCTTGTTAAAATTCAAGTAGTCATTCCTGAGCGCTGTAAACAAGCTCTGGGCGATCAAACATGGCTTTTAGGGCTTCCACGAATCCATCATAATCATCTAGGAGGCCATCGCCCGAATTGACTAGGGGGGTTGCCCAGGGTAAGGCGTTACCGGTGAGGTGTGAGATCATAAACCCCACCTTGGCTCTTGGGGTGGAAAAGTAGTAGGGATTGAAGGTGAAATGCACCAAACATGAGTCAAGGAAGGCACAAAGGTTCTTTGAAGAGCCATCATATTTGTCCACCACTCCTCCCAATAAGACACTTTCTTTAGTAGCAGAGTCACGAGACAAGACTAGCTGCTTTAAAGCACGTTCTCTGCCTTAAGGTTCTGGACTTCAGTGCTTAATTCCTGCATACCTTGCATGAGGTCTTGAACCGCGGCTTCCATCTCTGTATTCGTATCGTTTTTTAGGCGTCCCAATCTACCACAAGTCTCTCCCCTTCTCACCTGTCTTTCCTTGCTTGCAACCTTCTTTGATGATTTCTTTCGCACGGTCCAGGATTTGTATGGACTCGTGTGCTGGTCGTCTGGTTCCATCGTGGGGATAGCGGTCCTACTCCAGAAGGCGATCGGATGTCCAGTACCAGGAACCAGGAATGAGACTAAGTCCATGCTCAGAGGCACGGAACGCCGTGATTCGAGCACAGGCGAGGATCCCGGAAGAATCGTAAGGTAAGTTTGAGGACAGGAAAAGGAGGAAGTAGATTCAAGAAATTGGGGAAACAGGACTAGGAAGGAAGTTCCGGACGAACTTCGGCAACACACGTCAGACTGCTCCGAGCGGTAGCGTTGAGATGCGCAGAGCCGTGGGGGTGTATCTGCTTTGTACAATGTTGAACGTAGCGCATAAAGACTGGCAAGCTGCGTTCTGCACCAAACGGCCATGTTGGAAGGATCACAGAATTCAGTCCTCTATCGGTCAGGGACCACGAAGTCCAGAAAGGGCACAGGCGGCGGTTCATGACAGAGAGGGAGTCGCAGAGGTCATGGAACAGTGAGGTGGCTGTTTCAGGGGAGTCAAGGTGGATATTGAAGTCTCAGAGGAGGAAGAGTTTGGAGGAAGAGGTCAAGAGGTAGGAGGTGAGGTCGGCCCATTCAGAGAGGAGGAGAAGGATAGGGCCCAGGGACCTGTAGATGGTAGCGAAAGGTGAGTGAGAGAGTAGGGGAGACCCGAGCCTACAGAGGAGGCATTCAAATGAGGGGTAGGATTGAGTAGGTATGATGGCAGCAGAGACCCACTCAGGGAATATCAGGGCCACTCCACCTCCAGGGTAGTCGGGCCTGGGTTTGGAGAGGATTTTGTAGCCCTCGGGATGGAGAGTTTCGAGAGCAGTGACAGAGCTTGCATTGAACCACGTCTCGGTAAGGGCGAGGACATCGAGGTCAAATTCTTCAAGAAGGTGACAGATGTCGGAGGAGTTTTTGACAGCAGAACAAGAGTTCAGTGTAGCTAAGAGAAGCTGATTACCACCTTTGAATGTTTTCTGAGGAGGGGTACAGGGACGTGGTACCCCTGTTGGTGGTGGTGGGAGGGGGGTGAGAGGAGAGGGGGAAGGAGGAGTAGCAGGAGGAGGGAGAAAGTTAATGAGAGGGGGCGGCGCCGATCAAGGTGAAGAGTAGGTTGAGAACCTTGCGCCATGATAGTGCCATTGTCATAGACATTGATGATGCACCTACCTAGAGGTTGAGACGTTTGCCAAGACTACTTCCCATCTAGCACTGCCGTTAATGGGTGAAAAGGAGAAAGGGGAGAGAGTGGAGATCAGGTGGGGCGGAGGTCCAAAGGTCTAGGGAGGGAACAGACAAGAGGATGTCAGAAACGATCTGTCTGGAAGTAGCATTGACTTAGGTGTCAGCAATAGGTAGGCCTGGAGTGGAGGACAGGAGAGCTCTTTTAAGCGTTTTTTTCCCAGACTTTGTGAGGGGGATAGGACAGGTGATAGAGTAGCAGTAAGAATCGATAGGGGAGATAAATAGCGCCATGTGGCAATGGGTAGAGAGATAGACAGGGGAGCTGCACAGTGCACGAACAAGCTCACCAGGTGGCCTAGCAGCCAGGCAGGCACAGATGGAGGAGGTTTTTCAACGAGGAAATGCATATGCAAGCAGAAGTTTAGGTACCCAGACTGGGTGTGTGCTATAATGCAGCAGAAACAGTCAAT
This sequence comes from Ambystoma mexicanum, assembly GCF_040938575.1. Classification (NCBI taxonomy): domain Eukaryota; kingdom Metazoa; phylum Chordata; class Amphibia; order Caudata; family Ambystomatidae; genus Ambystoma; species Ambystoma mexicanum. The sequence goes on along the minus strand of NC_090929.1, from coordinate 990,724,398 downwards.
GTGCAGGTTTAAAAGCACACCTATGCTCAACTTTTCAGCAAAGGAGTAAAATGCAGCAGAGGCAGTCAATACACAGGTTGAAAAGCACACATAGATTCAACTTTCCAGCAAAGTACTAAAATGCAGCAGTAGACAATCAATATGCAGGTTAAAATACAGCAAGATTCGGGCGGTGCAGAAACAGCAAGTAAGAAGGCCTCATGAGTCAGAGCAGACAGCCAGAGCATACAATGTGTGATGTCAAGACAAAAAGGGACAATTGCATAGGAATTCTTGCAACACAGTGCAAGGCAGTGTTTAACCAGAAGCAGGAATAGAAATTAAAGACTGCGAATCTGTGGTTATGGGAGCAATTAGGTAGTCCAACGCATTACTCACAGGAAATCCACGGAAGGACCAGGATCAGTTAATAAAGGACAGATTCGAAAAATGGAGGGCGGACCAGATAAGGGCTGGAGAAAGGGCAGAGATTAGGCCAGTAGTTACAGGATGGTATGTTAGGAATTCAAAATCCAGGTGCAGTTCGGATTTGGAGAGTGGCAGGCTGCATGTCATAGGCTGTCAGCACACTGTGCAACTATGCCAGGATGGTGAGAGGAGGTGGGCAGAGTGAGCAGCGAGGAAGAGGAAGTGAGTGGCCAGCTCAGCCCAGGCGCTGAAACAAGAGTGAGGGGCAATCATGAGTAGTGAGTACGGAGGTCTTACCTCAGCAGGCAGATCTCCAGCAAAAGAGCTTAGGCGATGCAAGATGGATGATCTGGTGAATCAGCAATGCTGGGGTCCTTCCAGGCCCTCCAGTAACCGGACAGGGCCAGAGAGGGAGAGACCTGACCCTGGCCCTTTTAGGAAGCCCGTTGAGGGGGCCGGCAATCTCATGCCAGCTCTGGGGGCTTGTCAAAAACGAGGAAGCGCCCTGCAGATCATGCAGGCCGTCGTCCATGTAAGGATCATCTGGTGAGCCCGCCAAGCAAGGCAGCCATGATTGCAGGCCCTCGGCCTGTTCCCAATGCATGAATGCACTGGATTCCGTTTCCGGTTGTGGGCAGGCTGATGGTAATGCCCAGATTTATCATGAATGAAAGCTAATGATGTTAACACGTACATTTGCAGGTGGGTTTTGCCATTAACGGCCCAGAGACCTTGCAAGGCTCTTGCTTCGCTCAGATCTACTTTGGTTTGGGCTGCAGGTCTCTTAATGGCCAAGCCCACCCGCAAACAGGTTTAAATGTCACATTTAAACAGAGGAATCTGGAGCTCCTCCAGTTCTGGTCTGATTTGTTAAAAGCAAGCAATGGCTTGGTTAGGGTCTTCTTCATCAATTAGGATCAGCAGCTGAGAATCGTCGGCATAAAGATGAAAGAGCAGCTCGGAATTCTGAGAGTGGGACCTTTAGACAGCAGTAGACATTACAGAATCTTGGTCATAGTGAGCAGCTATATGCGAACCCCCGTTTTTGCAGCATTGGAGCTGAGCGGAAGTTACATAGTTTCACCAGTCCTCAAGTACAAACCCCTCCATACTCATATTCTGCTGAAGGCTGGAGTGGAGGAACATTTGGCAGAGTGTATCATAGGCAGCAGAAAGGTCTAGCAGTACCAAGGTGACTGGTTGGTTTGCTCTTATGGAGTTGAGAATTTCTGCTGTTATGTCCAGCTAAACTCTGTACTCTGAATGGGTCTAAAACATGATTGCCCTGAAATATGGGGTTAAAGTCACTAAGCTTCTGAAGTTTCCTCATTACTAATGTTTCAGTTTCATAATTTGTTGCCTACTGGGAAATGATGTCTTGCACTCAGGTAAAGTAGGCTAAGAGAGAAGCCAAATCAATTATTGCATGTTGGGAAATTAAGCCTTACACTAAGTCCAAGTCTAGGAAAACCTGTGAGAGAATATGGCTTTCACACCCTGGCAAGGGGGCATACATAGCCATAGTCCCGAGTGAAGCAAAGGCAGCGGCGAGGGTTGTGGGTCGTTACCGGAAACGTCATCCCCCTCCGCCGGGGGTTCATCCAGGATGCAAATGGCTTTCTTTTTTCCCTTGCGCAGCTGTTAAGATGGATTTCTGAACTCTGTCCTGGAGGGGCAGAGGTTCAGAAGGCCAGCTTAGTTTCTTGGAACAGGGTAACCTCTGGACAAGCCAGACCAATCAAGGTAGCGATCGCGGCGGTCAAGACTAGGTCTCAAGAGGGGTGAGGGTGACTCAAAGCCTGCAATGAGCACACAAAGCAAGGGCGCTTACAAATTACTCCAAGCATGTGTTATATTAAAAATATAGACACATTTATAACAAGGCCTTTGTGACATTGACCATAGTAAAGAATCACGATAAAACTCAAGTAAACCAACACATCACAATCAAATACAATATATATACAATTACCGAAGGGTCTAAACAGTTAGAAGCACGAAATATGCAGACCACCTAGATGGGGAGGAAGACAGGCAGTGCAAGTAATCGTTGCTACTCACCGGTCCCCGATGCAGGCAGACCCAGGATTCTCCGTGTCAGTTTCAGTGCTGGCAGGTTCAGATACGAGCAGGGAACGTCTCTGCGTCGTGTAGATTCCGCGGCAGCAGAAGTTAGAGTTGAGGATGTCCCAAATGCAGTGAACCCGCACAGATTGTTACCACAGCAGGGCAACGAAGCGGCTGTGTATATTTCAGCCCAATGTACACTTCTCACTTCAGACCTGGGAATGCCAAGTGTACGAATCGTGTGAGAGTGTCAAGGACTCAGAATACAGCAGCAACCTGATGGCGGTTACAGAGCAAGACTCCTGGGTAAGCTGGTCAGTCCACTGGATGGCCCAGAGACGCTTCCGAAGGCTTACGTGCAGGAGATGATGAAGATGAGGAGAAGAGTTGTTCCGACTATTCCAAAGGGTCGAAGTACCAGTACAGCCTTTCTCGTTCGATCAGAGGCAGAATGGTTTCACAGGGCGACAGCAGTGCAGAGGAGCAGTCCTTCAGTGGGTCACCAGCGATTCCTCGGTTCAGCCTCTTAGTTGCAGGATACTTGGCTCCTGTATCCGTCGTTCGTGAGAACTCAGGAGATCGACACGGTAGTGGTGTTTCCAGCCTCCTCTTATCCAGAGTTCCCTTCGTGCCAAAACGGAGAGGACCCAATGGGAGATCTGCTCACAAAACACTCACACCATACGTGGACCTATCACAGACCACAGTGGTCCCAGGCATTCAAGACACACTAGACTCTCTGGCACTCAGGATGTGTATTGGGACCAGACATCCCAGCCCACATCCTGGAGGCGCACACTAAGCATGCAGAAGCCCGCGAAAGCATCTGTGTTTCGTGGGACAGTGCATGCCCAAATAAGGATGGCCCCGGGTTGGCTCGACCTGGGGAAGGTGAAGGGGGCAAGACAGTCAACGGACAAGACAAAGAACCTCGTGGCATGGCCATTTTGGAAGCCAGGCCACCCATTTTGGCCAAACGCGAGAAGCGCGGTTAACAGGGCAAAAGGGAGTTCAAAAACACAAAGAAACGATCGCTGCCACCAGTCCCGTCCGTGACATACTTGCACAGTTTTTTATAAATCCATCGAGAGTTTCTAGGGCCTGTAGAATGACTAGAGACCCAAGAGCGTGGTAATGTAAGTTACGGTGCACTCTTGTGTCATGTTGCGCGAAAGCTGCAACATGCGAAAAGAACTACGGAAAACAACGTTTCCCGGTACTGACTGTCTTAAGGGCATGTCAGTTTCCCCGTATGAATGGAGCGAAAGCCCAGAGGAGTGAGGCGGAAGGTTGCGCTTCTCTGGCAAAGTCTAGATCAGGGTGAAAACAACAGCAAAAAGTTTAGGGGATGCCACATGGAAGGAAAATTACCTACAATTAATAAATCTTTCCTAACAGCAGCCAATCTCCAAAGGGGGAAAAATTAAGAAACAAAATGAAAACAAGATGGCCACTGCCATAGGGCAAAGATGCAAAGTCCCTTTTCCAATTCTATGGCGGTGGCTGGAGCGGGAGGTGCAGCAGACCAGAGCGCTAAGCTCCGGTCCTGCAGGTAAGTCCTGTGGAGAAAGGGAGGGGTTGGGGGAGGTTTTTGCCTGGTTTGGGCAGTTGGGTGGTTGGAAGGCATCAGGGAGAACCTCCCTGTTGCCTCCCCACATAAAATAAAAATGGTGCCACCCAGCGAGGACCTCGGGTGGCTGGTACATCGGGCAGAGAATGTATATTCTCGACTGCTATTCCAGTCACCTTGATGGCCAATGGCCCTTCCCCGGGTGTGAAGTTTGTTTAGTACATGCTTACACCCAGCCCAAGTCTATGAATGACTTAATAAGGAAGCCGAATATTGTATTGAATGCTGGGACATAAATTATTATATCCATCTTAGAGAGACTGAGAGACCAGTTGAATTGTGTGTTGCATGCTGGGAAATAACAGCCCAAGACCCTGAGAGAAAAATTGAGTTATGAGTGTTCAGGAAATTAAGTCTCACAACCTGGCCAATTGTAATTGGTTATTTATAACACACTTAATACCCAAAGGTTTCTAAGCGCGGGCCCGGCGATCAAACCTGTGTTACCCAGAGGTTTCTAAGCGCAGACATGGGGATCGAACCTGTGTTGCTCCGCCCAGAGGTTTCTAAGCACGGACCCAGGGACCGCACCTGTTTTGCTCCGCGTCATCTTGCTTCCAAGGTGAGCACGTTGCCCCTGAGCTATCCTCCCAGCCCAAGTCTATGAAAGACAGAGAGACATGTAAACATTTGTTGAATGTTGGAAACAAAGTCTTACATTCATCCCTAGTTTAGGGAAAGGCTCAAAGAGAATCTGAGTCATTTGTTCATGCGGGCAAACAAAGTCCAGTGCCCAGCCCATGTCGGACAAAGGCTGTGAGGTATTTTTATTCATGCTCAGTTGTTGCAGGTTGGTACCCCAAGTCAAATAACACACCCCACGTTTAGTGTAGATTGTGAATGAGACTCTTAATCATTTGATGTAGGCTCGAAAACATAGTTCAACCCTCAGTCCAAGTCCAAGAGAGAGAGAAAGACAGGGAGAGAGAGAGAGAGAGAGAGAGAGAGAGAGAGAGAGAGAAATAGAGAGAGAGAGAGAGAGAGAGAGTGAGATAGAGAGAGAGAGATAGAGAGAGAGAGAGAGAGAGAGAGAGAGAGTGAGATAGAGAGAGAGAGAGATAGAGAGAGATAGAGAGAGATAGAGAGAGAGAGAGAGAGAGAGAGAGAGAGAGAGAGAAAGAGAGTGAGATAGAGAGAGAGAGAGAGAGAGAGAGAGAGAGAGAGAGAGAGAGAGAGAGAGAGAGAGAAAACAATTGTGTTGTATGCTCCCATGGATACAAAGAGGAAACCACAGTGAAGTCAATGGGAGATCTGCAGAAGCATGGGTGACTGCCTTGGATCCCAAACACCCAGTGACAGACCTGCAATGCCACTCCTCTACTGCTTATTTAATACAAGTGTTCGGCTGTTACCTCGCCACACGAGTGCATGTGCTTGTGTGGGCAAACACAAAGGACACTGATTTAAAGGAGGCATGGCATAGGCTAGAGAAACTCAGAGCGAGCGTTTCTTGTGAGGTAGCCTGAGCAAAGGGCTACTTGCGCTTTGGGTGTTTCCTCCCCCCTTACTATTTTTGAGATCTCTACAGGGGTCACTGAGGAGAGCGCCTTCAGAACTAAGCATGTGCTATTTTTAATGTTTGTTTTGTATTCCAGGTTGTTGTTTGACACCCTTTACATGTCTACGGTAAGCTGTTTTATGAATGTTGTTGCAATGTTTTTCTCCTGCAAATTTGGCGTTTTTTTCCTTCACATTTTAACTCCTCCGCTTCGCAGGAGGTGGCCATCCACATTCTGTGCAAGTATGACCTATTGCACCGGACATGGATAGCCACATCTTCTGCAGCACCCGTTATAATTGCGGCACCACAGTGGAGCCATTTCTTTTGCCGCAATTCAGAGGTTAACTGATCGAGCCAGTAATGTATTTACCATTTTGGATTCAGATTTAGAATGCTTGATGATTAGAGGGGCAATAAAGTCAACAGAGTTTGTAATGACCGTCTGGAAGTTTCTAAGGAGAGTTCTGGGGTCAGAACTAGCACTGATGATTGTAACTATAACTTCCTCCTACTGCATATTTGGCCCCTAGAGATTGTCCATTCTCTGTTTCCCTTCCAGGTCATTAATCAGGAGGAAAGAAGACTTTGCCAAGTACGTGGTCGGTCTATCTATTTTGGCATTGGAAGGAGGCGAGTTTGCTATTTTCAGTGTTGTTACTCTAGGTTTGAATGCCACTGTCTCACAAGTATACCGACAAGATCTCCAGCTGTTTTGGAAGCCCTAACCGAGAGCATTGTGCAGTATGACCATGTTGAACTCAGCACAGCAGACTTTCAATGTTTTGGCCGCTGGTGGGTAAGGCTTGCCAGTGATAAGTTGACCAGAAGGACTGTTTTACAGAAATTGAAGAGAATTGGCAACATATTGTTGAGCCCATTGCACACACTCAAACTGTGCTGTCTGAATTAGGCCCTGTTATCAATGTAGCAGAATCTGATCAGCCCTTCCAGCCACAGTTTGATCTCATATCGCCTAGCTTGCCCCACTCAGCAGATTTCAACATACTGTCTAATGAAAGAAACATAATAGCGCTGATTGGGATTTATGGATGATCTGTGACACTGTAAAGAAATCAATGTTTGTTTTATCCAACTATGTATTAAGTATTTACCTGCAGTAGTTCTTAAAGATGTTTTCTGCAACATGTAGTAGTAGTATGGGTTGAAAGTAGGATTCTGTTGTCTCCCTTTTTAGTTCTGGCACAGTGTTGCACAATAATGTTCCATGGAGCCCCATTGTAGGTCTTGTACACCTATAATGGGGCTCCATCGAACTATTGATCAAACCTCTTTCCTTGCTTTTCAGGCCCCCTGCAGTACATAGTGTGTAGTCTGGATATGCACTTGGGTCCCTCATGAGTCCGACCCATGGGTGTGTGCATGCATTGTCCACTTCTGGGTAGGTATACTTTGATATTAGAACCAGCATGGTTAAAACCACAGACCCAGAGAGTCTGCTTCTTTGAAGTTGCATCCTGATGCTCTCTGGGACAGGAGTGGCACATAAGAGCTGTGCCAGGGCTCCTGAGGAGTTTCCTCTTGCGTTACTGTACGCTTGCATCTTATGGGCGCTGGAGTTGACAGAGAAGCTGTCCTCAGCTGCCATTGACCCATGGAGATGCAGAGTGTTCCCAGTCTCTGCTCTCCAGGTGGGAGCACCTTTTCAGCCGGCAAGTGCTCTGCTGAACCTTCAAATGCAACTCACAATGCTGTCTTGTCGTTAATCACACGTTTCTTTGTTCAGGCACCAATGGCGCTAATCTAGAAATTTAGCTTTCTCATCTTTGTGGTGTCGGGCCCATGGTTGGCCTTCCTTTTGTCATCATAAATAGCTTTTACTGAAGTGTTTTCGGTAGCAGAGCAGAGTCTGAAATTTTGAGGAAATTTAGTGTACAAATGGTTTTATTGTTGTTGCAGAGCACAGCCAGTTGAGTGTCTACCACCAATCACACATCTCGGCTATTTGCGGTGCCTGGAAAGCTTGGCAGGGATTTCTAGGTTAGAGTTTTCAATGTACATATAGATGCAGTTTTTTTGTGCGAGACAGTGGAACCATTTACTTCAAACCTTACTCCTCTGTCTTCAAGTCTGCTGATATTTTGTGAGATACTTTTTCTGGTTGTGCAGTAGTGCCAGAGAAATGACATAGTGCCCACGCTAATTTTAAATGGAGCATTCATGGTAGGGTTGTCAAGGGCGCTGGTTCTACCGGAGGCCTCATGAGTCTTGGTCTGGGGTCAGTGTAAGGAAGGTCTGTGAGATAGCCTCATCATGCCCTAAGCAATGCCAGAGGGTATGATTAATTCAGAACCTTCCACTCTGCACTCTCTTATTTCACTAAGGTCACCTTGAGTGGGACCGATATGTCCAAACTTGTTTGCCAAGCTTGCCATGCCTAGAGTCCCACACTACAACCTCACTTCAGTCTAGCTGGACACATACCGCTCCTCCACACTTAAACACAGCGCACACCACCTCTTCATCAGAATGCACTGATGACCTGCAACAACATTCGGTCTAGCTGGACACTTAACAAATCTTTCTTGCTATCACACATATTCCTCTCCACTCAGCACCCATGCATGTGCCTAACTTCGTGGGCAGCTTTACAGAGCCTGGCTCCGTAAAGCTGCATGTCTCAGTTTCTTCTATAGGAAGAAACGACTATGTTGCTAGCCAGCCAGTGCTTAAGTTGAGCCGGTGTGTTTTCAGCTAAGAAGGCCAGCCCAGCGGTCGCCAGCAGCAGCAGGGCAGAGGTGTTGGTGCGCTGCGCTGTGTTAGCATTCTTTTTTCCCCTTTCAAATCATATAAGTCCCCCACCACGTCCGTGTGGCTACACCCTCCTCAAGACATGCATTTAATTTCTTTTTTTACTTGTGTGCCGTTCGTGCCAGCCAGGGCCCAAGCGCAGACTAAGTGAGTCTAAGACACACCCTGGCTGGTGCGCACGGGCTGGCAGGAGGCAGGACTAGTAGTCATCAGATGCCCAGCGTGGCAACATCAAAAGGGAACCTGCTTTTCGCTCCACCCCTTCCTCTCTGTTTTGGAGTCGCTCGGCTTGCTTATGGTAGGTAATAATGAAACCAATTGTCAAGAGACTAATCAGTTTGCGGTGTGCCATAAACATGATTAGTTGTATTTTTCATAAGAGGCATGCTTCCAAGTAGCTTTTGTACATACGGAGGCTGGAGGAGGCATTCCATGAGAAAGGCGCTACCACCTTTACAAAAAGACGTCATTTATATCATTGAGGGTGAGCCAGTAGCTGAGGGGCAATCTATCAGTGTAGCTGAGGGGCAATGTATCAGTGCATAGGTGGGGGAGGAATGGTGGCTGTGAGACATACCCAAAATATGGTGTAGACAGCACCAAGGTATGAATTTGCTATTCATAATGAGGCTGTTTCTTGTCACGGTAGGGTAGGTATGATAAGGTGAAGGCACCCGTCGGTTTGGCAAGGGTGCCCCATTAGTGCTACTACCCCCGTGCCAGCTTTAGTATCATACAAGTAAGGGAACACCGCCAGCCAGACATACTTTCAACTCAGCATAAAATTGGTTTATTAAAATTGTTGGTTGTTACAGTAAAAACCGTATTAGGATATAATTTCCGAGGGGGTCCATGACATTTCGACGACCTAGGGGCAGCCACAGGGTTTAATCCGGCACTGTATCTTAACCAAGTAACGCTATCATTTTCAAATATTTAAAACACACATTTCACACATTTCCGGAGAGAGAGCAGTTAACATCTTTACGTACAGTGTTCCATACCAGTCCCCAAGGAAGCGTGCCAGTTGCACATCAAAATGTAAATCTTTGGGTTGTTCACAATGTAAGATGATGCTTCAGTGACACTCTTGTATTCCTAGGCATAATTCTAAATTCGCACCTCGAGATGAAGGGCATTGTAGACTTTGTGGTGAAAAATGCAAAGAACCTACACAGCATCTTATTTTGGAATTCACCAGCCTTCTTGTTCTTCATGTGCATGTTATCATATCCTACAGTAAAGATTTAGATTTGGTAATGCAGAAAGAATCGTGGAGTCGATTTATGGTGGGGAATGATGTTAACTTTATATTTTATTTGGTCATGTTTTGTGACAATGTAATGATTTTAAATGAGTTGATTTTGGTTCACAAATAATTACTGTTGTCTATAAAATTACCATAGGACGCTAGCTGTTTTTAATCTGTTAGGCATGAAATATTATTGATTTTAATATGTTGCTATGTGCTGTTGGATACAAAGTCGTTTTCTTATGATAAGTATACTAATAATAAAAAAAGAATGGTGGCTCTGTCCCCTTGAAGCGTTATTATGTGGTTTAATGCCTCTAGAGCAGATTAGATTCGAATTTTGTGTGCACTCACTTCAATCATAAATAAAATGATGCCAACTAAGGTGATACACTTGCAGGTTTGTTATATAACTCAATGTCAAAAGGCTCTGTCTGTGAATTAACAACTTATCAAGAAAAAAATGAATCAAAACAAGCACTGGCAAAGCCCTTTTGACGTTTGTAGTTTATTGCATTTTACCTTTAGCATTGAGGGAAGGAATAAGGAATGACAGCACAGGGACGATGAAATAACAGCATGGGGGGAATGAAGGGCAGTGAGGAAAGCACTGTTGGGGATGAAATAAGAAATACATGGCAGCAGGAGGGAGAATAAAAAAACACAATATATGTAAACTAGTCCAGCAACAGTACACAGGAACATTGTACAACATTTGAAGGAAGGAGTGACAGTGCAAATGGGGGCAGAGCGACAGCACTAGAGGAGGAAGGAGCGACAGCTCAAAGGGGAGAAGCGTTAATACTATGAAGAGCATTCTGCAATATGTTGCTTTACATGATTGTAATATATTGTAATATGTTGTCACACAATTTTGTATTATTTGTGAGTACTGTGAATGGTATAATAACATTATAGGTGTGCTATTCATTATAAATTGTTTTCTTATGAGATGTAAGGCATCATGTTAAATTATTGATAAACTTATGTACACATACGAATAACCAATAGGTTTAACTTTTTTAAATAAATATGCATAAATAGATAAACTGTACACGCTCCCCCTCCCCTTGTGCTGTTGCTCATTGTGGGCCTGCCCTCCCCCATCAATCCCTCGCATTTGTATTGGCTTTTTTACCTCTGCCTGGTATCCCCACACCCCCAGCACCATTTCCACAGGTGCTGGGGTGAGACAGTGAGGAGCTTGGCTCTCTGAAAACACCGTATTTCATTTTAAAAGTAAATTATACCGCTCCGCAGCACGTGTGTGTCCCTGCTCCCCCTCCCCTTGTGCTGTTGCTCATTGTGTGGCCTGCCCTCCCCATTGTGCTCCCTTTGGTGCCTGGCCCGTTCTTAGCGGCCACCCCAGGCAGCTTCTACCATGGCACCCCCCTCGGCGAAAGGCCTGAGGCTAAGGGCAGCTTCAATGCTGTCTGCCTTGGTAGCATGAGGCCTGCAGCCATCGACCTGCAGTAACTTTCCAGGTAAGTTGACTCTGGGTGTTTTGCATTGTGCTACATGTATAAAACTGAGCATTTGTTCCACTTCTTGGAAAGTTGAATCTGTGTGTTTTGCATTGTGCTGTGTTTATAAAACAGCCTTTTTCCCCCTTCTAGGAAAGTTGATTCTGGTGTTTTGCATTCTGGTAACTGTAGCACTGTTACTGGATCTCTCTAGCCTCCATCCCACCAGACATCCCCCGCAAGGTGTGTTGTACACTGTTGTGTGTTACTTGTTCTACCCCTGTGTCTTCCTTTGTTGTGACCCCAGCCCCCCCCCACTGTGCATCTCTCTCTCTTCCCTCAAGGCCTGTCTTCTCCCTCCTACCTCCTCTGCACCCTCAATGGCACTCACTGTTTCTCCCATTTTCTCTAACTGCTACTCTATCTCCTATCTTATCCCTCTCACTAAGTCTCATAGGAAGAAGTTCAAAAGGGACATCCTGGTCTCCAACCCAGGACTCCCTATTAGTGATACCTACACCAGTGCTTCCTCCAGGCAGACCCTTACATGCTCTTTTTTGTTCCCTCTCCAGGCCTATGGACCCCGATATGGTCTCTGTTTTCTCCCCTTTTTCCTCCTCTCCGATTAATGGTGACACTTGGTGGGAGGTCCTCCTGGCCCCCTTCCACTCCTCCAGGAACATCATTTATGTCTATTTGAATGGCACCGTCTTGGTCCAGGGCCATCAGCCAAATCTTCTACTTTTCGATAGGTTTCCCATGTATTATCAACTTCCTTCCTTCTCCTGCTACTCCTACCTACAGCCCTCTGGCTCCTCCACCACATCCCTCTTCTGCCACCTCTCTGGCACCTCTCCATCCTCTCTGTCTACTCTTCCATCTCCTTCTTCCTCTTCTGGCCCCTCTCAGGCCCCTCTACCACCTCAGCAGGGCATACCTCTTGTATGACCCCTCTACGGAAGTCTTTAAAATGTGGCAATCTGATCCATGTCGCTAATCTTAACTCTCGCTCTGCTGTCAAACACTCCTCTAGCATCTGTCAACTCCTCGAATAACTTGATCTGGATGTCCTTGGTCTCACCGAGACATGCTTCACAACCAGCTCTGTCACAAGTTTTGACTCTCTCCTCCCCGATGGTTACAAGATCCTCTCCGAACCCAGAACTAACCGTCCATGAGGTGGCGTAGCTCTGACCTTTCCAGAGCGGATCCCTGCTTCTGTCATTCCTACTCAGGCCTACTCCTCCTTTGAATGTCTTGTCTGCAGGCTCTCTAGCTCTCCTGGCCTCTCTCTTACTGCCACCACCATTTACAGGTCACCTGGCCAGGTTGCCCTCTTCCTCTATGGGTGGGCTGACCTCTCCTCCTTTCTCCTTCCCTCTACCTCTCCACTACTACTCCTTATAGACCTCGACATCCATCTGGATGCTTCTAACACCTCCTCTGTGCTCTTTCATAATCTCTGTGACTCTCTCTCTCTCTTTCTTTTCTATCCTCTGGCCCGATACACTCTGACAGGCACACCCTGGATGTTCTCATCTCCTCTCACATCCCCCTCTCAAACCCTCTCACCACTCTTCTCTCTTGGACTGACCACTTTCTTCTCTCTTCCCACCTGATGCTCTTTGTCCCCCAGGTAAAGCCAACCCCAGCACTGCCACCCACCTTCTTAGCCATCCGACCCATGAAGCGTGTGTCAGTGGAGGCTTTCGCTGCTACTTTCTCGCCTCCTCCTACACCTGCGGCTGACTCACACTCACACTCTGGCACAGGCTTCTCAAACCTGCATCTCTCTAACACTAACACTCTTGATGTCCTTGCCCCTGTCATGAGGATCTGTTAGAAGCCCACCTTCAAGTGCAACTCTTGGTATGACTCTGACCTTGCCACTCTCAACCGCAAGTGCCGGGTGACCGAGAGGAAGTGGAGGGCATCAGGCGCATCCTCTGACAAACTGGCCTGTCACCAGCTCCAAAGGCAATGCAGACTCTCTGTCCTTTCTAAGAAGAGAGCCTACATCGAAGTCTGCATCTCTACAGCCTCTTACAACAGGGCCAAACTCTTCAAAATCTGCAAGGAGCTGTCCAATCCTGCCGCAGTCTCCACCTCTTCTGACACCCTGGGCATCACAGACCAGGCACTAGCCTAGTTAACCTCCTTCCTCTCCAATTGACCCTCCCAGGTCCAACTGGGGTCCTTTTTTTCCACCACCTCTCGCCACATCTGGTGTTCCTCAGGGCTCTAACCTCTCATCCTGGGTTTTCAACCTTTACTTGGCACATCTGGCCATTCTCATCTCTACCTTCTCTCCTAACTTTCATTGTTATGCGGATGACACTTAGCTCTCCTTCAGGCTCCCCTCAGCCTCCTCGTATCTCGTGCAGGTTCCTCTGCCACAGAAGGAACTTGGGTCTCAATAGAAGGCATAAGAGGCAAAACCTTGGATGGAAGCCATAAGAACTAAAAAAGGACTCTCCTTAATGGCCGAATGAATGGCATTGTTATACGAGAACTCAGCCAAGGGTAGAAGAGAAACCCAGTCATCTTGAGCAAAATTGCTGAAACGCTGTAGATACTGTGTTAGAGTCTTATTTAAACACTCAGTTTGGCCATTTGTTTTGGGGTGGTATCCAGGTGACATGTTCCTGGAAATTCCGAGGTGCCTGCATATAGCACCCCAAAACTTTGTGGTATATTGCACTCCACGATCAGAGGCTATGGAATCAGGGAGCCCATGTAAGCGAAAGATATCTTTGACAAAAACCATGCTCATTTCATCTGTCATCAGGACCCTCTCCATAGACGAAAAATTGGCCAGTTTAGTGAAGTAGTTGACAGTCACCATGATGACCGTACAACCCAGAGAGACAGGCAAGTCCACTATGAAATCGGTACAAATCTTCTGCCAAGGTTGAGAAGGTAAGTTAGAAGGTAATAGCCGACCAGCTGGAAACCGCTGCAGTTTCTTAGCTTGAGCAAAGACAGAGTATTTGGGAAGGTATGTTTTCACATCGGTTGTTAATGCAGGCCACCGAAAGTACCTCAATTATCAGTATCAATTCAGCGGTGCCCTTCTGTCCAAGATGACCAGCTACTAGTGAATCATGTCCCAGTTGCAATACCTTGGACCAAATGTAGATGCAGGTATGTAGATAGCAGAGTCATGGTGTCTTCACTCTTTACATGCCATATGATCACAAGCAATTCTTTTTCCAAGACAGAATAATTACGTTCCGCGGGAGACAAGGTCTTGGAATAGTATGCCAAGGGGTGTTTCGATGGAGTCATCTTGTCTTTGCTTTAAGACTGCCACTGAGGCTAAATCCATGGCATCTGTTTCCAGGATGAATTCCTTGTTATACTGTGGTTGTCGTTACAGGGGCTCAGATGTAAAGTTCTTCTTTAGTGTCAAAAATGCCCTTTCTGCGGCTTTATTCCAGATAAAAGGAACCTTGTTCCGCAATAGCCTAGTCAAGGGCAAAACGACAGAAGAAAAATTACAGATGAACTTCCGATAAAAATTGGTCTTCCCTAAGAACCTCTATAACTCTTTTTTAGAACGTGGTGCTGTCATCTGGAGAATAGCTTTTACTTTCCTCGAATCCATTGTGACTCCATTGTCCAAGAGTAAATAACCCAAATAAGGCACTGACGAGACATCAAAGATGCACTTTTTGAGTTTGGCCTTCAACTGGTGTGTCTTTAGTCTCTCTAGGACTCGGCAAACATGCGAGTCGTGTTCCTCCTGAGGAAAAAACAAGTATGTTGTCAAGATAGACGACGACGAAATGCATTAGCAAGTCAGCAAACAAATGGTCCATGACTCTTTGGAATACTGCCAGGGCATTTGCTAAACCAAACGGCATTACCTGGTATTGGAAGTGTCCAAACGGTGTATGGAAAGCCGTCTTCCACTCGTCGGCAGATCGTATACGGAGCAAATGATAGGCTCCTCTTAAGTCTAGTTTGGTAAGCAGCTTGGCTGATTCTACCGCTTCCAAAATATCCACGATGAGTGCTAACAGGTATTTATCTTTCACTGTAGTTTGGTTTAGTCCCCTATAGTCAATGCAGGGTCATAATTCCACTGTGTCCTTCTTGGGGTTGTAGAACAAAGAAGCCCGACCTGGTGATTTGGACTCAGTGATAAGACCATTTTGAAGATATTCATCTAAGTATTATCTCAAGGCTTTCTTCTCTACTGGAGACAGGAGGTACATACGACTGAAAACAACCATAGATCCAGGGATTAAGTCAATGACACAATCTGTGTGGTGGAAGGATCTTCAATTCCTCTGGACCCAAAATGTCCTGGTAACAAGAATACTTGGCAGGTTGCTGTTACGCTCACCTGGTATCCACGGGGACGCCACCCAGCTGTGGGGACTTTGGTACCCTTCTCAGCCGCTCCCAGGTATAATCAGTGGAGAAGTTCTGCCTGGAAAACAGGTGAGCAATGTTCAAGACTGGGCAACTGGGGTAAGAGCCTCCCAACACCCTATATGCCCGCAGCCCCTCCCCGGACCTTTCCTCACCTTGTTATGGGTTTTGGCATGCTCTCCGTCCTGCCTTCTTGGCAGGGGTGTGTTGTCCTTTGTGGGCGAGTGCGATCTAGTTACTTCACTGATGCAGGCCCTTTAGAGTCTTTCAAGTAGGTCTTATTACTGTTATACTGTATGCCTTTCTTGGATTTAAATAATGTCTTTTCTCTCTCCTTAGGTGCGCGGAAGTTCGCTGTGGAACGTTGGCTGAATTGAGACTTGCTGTCAGGTGATGGTGCTTCGAGAGCGCGGTGATGCAGTAAATAGGCGCTATGTGCAGTGCTATGATGCCTTGCCTTTGCTAACCTGTTGTCTTTTGTTCCTGTAGGTTGCGGTGCTCACCCGGAGCAAGAAGTCCCAAGGCGATGCTGGTCGATGGGCGACTCGTGAGGTAAGCTGCCGGCACAATTGTAAAATGTCTAATGTCCTTTTTCTCACCTTTTTGCAGATCTGATGGTCCGGGAGGGTCGGTGTTCCTTGGATGCTGGTTGCAGGAGCGGAGGGCAATTGCGGTGGAATCACTGGAAAGCTGCTGCTATTAACGATGTCCTTTGGTTTTTCAGATGCTGTTCTTCCGAGGTTCGCAGATGCAGCTGAACATGATAAGCGTCACGTTGCAGGATTGCAAAGTAACGCGAAGCGTGTTATCCAAGTCGGGTGTGGTTTAAATAGCATCAAGAAAGTAGTCCAGGTAAAATAGTCCCTAGGCTACCACACCCAAAACACTATACCGCATACCTTGGTTCCAAGGAGCCAAGCTATGTGGATGCCTCCATGTTAACTGGCACTGAAATAAAGTAGTCCCCAAGCACAAGTCTTCATTAAGTATGAGCCTGGTGCCAAAGGCGCCAGGACTGGTCCCAAGAGGGCCTAGGCAAAGGATGCCTAAGCTTGTTGGGAGCCCAAGCCGAGACCCCTCCTGGCCCATGGACCTTCCGGGGGGGTTTGGGGAGTGGATCGTGACAGTTGCACTGTAAGTATGGAAGATACCTTCTGAGTATCTCCTGCAGAGATTCTGGTGAGAAGCCCAGGCAAGCCTGCATGCACCTTTGGATCCCAAAAACAGGGTTCTAGCTGCCCAATTAATGAAAGAAATGTGTTTAGTGAGCCAGGGAATGCCTAATATAACAGGATAGTGGGCAGTGTTAATTAGGTCAAAAACGATGTTATGTGGTTGTATGGACATGAGCAACTCTGCTGTATTGGTGACTATGGGTCCTCCACTTAATGGCAGCCCATCAACTTCTTCCATTGGTAAGGCCTGTTCCTTTGTTTCCACCGGGATTCCCATTTGTAGAGATCATTCCTGGTCAATGAATAAACCGTCGGCTCCCAAGTCGACCGTGGCATGTGTTTCAATAGTCGTATTTCCTGGAATGGTTAAGGTAATCTTTATGACTAATAACTCAGCAGGCTGTACTATGTGTTGTTTTTCGCTTTCTTGTGACTGAGGACTGGCAACTGACTCCCGAACATAGGTCCAGCAATTTATCCTGTTTAGTGTATGTGAGCTCAGGCCTATCAAATATGCCTGCAAGGCTTCTATGAACCCTCTATAGTTGTCAAGAAGAGGGCTTGTGGATACCACCAGTGGGGTATCCCAAGACAACGTGCTTTCACTTAAATGAGAAATGAGAAATCACAAGTCCACCTTCGAAAGATCTGTCTGGAAGGCTGCTTGCCTGAAGGTGAATGCTACAATGCATGCATCCACAAATTCTTTGTACTTCTTGGGCTCTCCACTATACTTCTCTATAGGGGGTCCTATGTATTGTACTGCCTCAGTTGCAGAGTCTTTTTGTGCCAGAGCATATCGTAATACTGAATTTTCTGTCTTAAGATTTTGCACTTCTACAGTCAGACCTTGGACCGCTGCCACCAGTTCCTAAATCTGCTCCCTTTTATTTTATTATTTATTTTTTTCATTTGTAGAGCGCCTAAACCCTCAGGCGCCAGGGCGCTGTTCCAGACCAGTTACATTTATACACACGCTTGATTCATAACATGGAGTATATCAGTAATGCATTGGGAGTAGACATTCAGTTAGGAGAAAGACGTTTAGTACATTCAAGTCATAGATTGCATGCAGGGAAATAACCTGGTAGGCAGTGGTTAAGGCAAAGAGCCAGGTTTTCAGGGGTTTTCAGAAGGCCCAGTATGAGGTCTCTGTACTTTATTCTGCTGGCTGGGAGAGAGTTCCAGTGGTTATCTGTGACTGCTGGGAAGCTTACCCGCCACCTTGGCCTCTTTTCACACTTGGTATGGCTTGTTTGTGGCCATGGAGGGATCTTATTGGTCTGTTGAATTTTGTTCTTTCAATTTTCTGGGACAGGTACAGTTGCCCAAACATTTGTGGGTGATAGAGAGAGTCTTGAAGATAATCCTTTCTTTAATTGGAAGCCAGTAACCCGTTTTCTGCCGGCTGTAATGTGGTCCTTTTTTGGGATGTGCAATGCTGCTCTAAGGGCATTATTCTGTATTACTTGCAGTTTATTTAAATTCCTTTTGGATGTGTCCGCAAATAGGATGTTGCAATAATCCAACCTCGCCCCTGTGATTGCTCTGGCAATGGTCATGCAGCTATCTGTGGTGAGGAATTGTCTTGCTGCATTGATTAGTTTTGCTGTATATGCTGCTGATGAGGCAATAGCACTGACTTGTTGAGGGGTAGGGAGGCGTCTAGGTAAATACCTACGGTTTTTATTGCGTCTTAGACAGGGATCTGAATTCCATCTGTCAGGAAGGATGTGAATTGAGGGCTGAGTTTCTTAAGCATTGCGAGGGAGCCTTCCAGTAGGATCTCAGTCTTGTCGTTGTTTAGACACAAGTAGTAAGTTGCCATCCAAGACTGGATTGTCAAATATACTATGTTGAGCATTAATGAGTCTGTGTCGTATGAGCCAGTCAGGGGAAGAAGGATTTGGGTATCGTCGGCGTAATTTGTCTAGGATATCCTGAGGTCGTCCAGGAGGTCAAACAGGGGTTTGGTGAATATGTTGTAAAGGGATGGGGAAAACCATGATCCTTCAGGGACACCACATGGTATGGGGATGAGTGAGGCGCTGTGTGTCAGAAAAGACTCTCATGGTCCTGCCTTCTAGGAAGGAGGCAATGCAAAGTGAGGTTTTCTTTGCAGAAGTTGGCTGCGGTGTGAGGTGATGGCATAGCGTTTTGTGGTCTAGTAAGATGAATGCGCCCAATTGGTCCAGTAGAAGGAGGAGTGCTGGTTTACCCTCATCCTTGAAGGAATTATTTTGGATCTTAAAATCAAGTAGTGCGGTCTCGGTGCCATGGCCGGGAAGGAATCCTGATTCTTGCATCCCTAGGATGGGATTGGATTCTAGGTAATGTTGCATCTGTTTGTAGGCAGCTCAGTCTTGGATCTTTAGCAGGAAGGGTACTGTCGTGATGGGGTGGTAATTATTGGGCAGTGTCGGGTCGAGAGAGGGTTTTTTCAGCAGTGGGGGACCCATGAGCTTTAAATTCGGTTGGGACAAGATTTATGGTAAAAGATGCATTGATGTACTTTGTGACAAAGGACACTAGGGCTGCTGAGCAGTCTTTTATGGTTGATGCTGGGCATATGTCTCCTTTGCATTTGGATGGTTTCACGTTTTTGAGGATATTGGCTGTTACCAGCTCTGTGAATTCTCTAAAGCAAAAGGTGGGTGCTGTGTGTGAAATGGTGGAGGAGGGATGGTTGATGGGTCTAGTCTTGGTATGTTTATCTTCGATTCTTTTCTGGAGTAGGCAGATTTTAGCAGGCATAGCGTTCTGTATGTTCGTGCACCATGTTTCGTCTTTGTTGATTGGTGAGGGTTCTGATGCAGAGTTCTCAAGTTCTGTCAGTATTCTGATTAGTACTTTGCGAATTAGAATTTGCTTTTGCTATTCTGGCATTATAGATTGCTGCTTTAGCTGTCAAGATGCCTTGCTTGTATTCTTTTGCAGTCTTGTTGAAGGACAGTTTGAGGTGTTCTGCAGGTTTTTTTTTCCAGATAGCTTCTGCTTGTCTTTTCTGAGAGCGAAGTTCTTAGAGCTTGGAGGTGAACCAGGGGTTGTGGTAGTCTGTGCGTTTTGTTTTTCTGGGAAGGAGTAGGGTTACAGAGTCTATGGCTTTGGTTAAGGTGCTTGTGTAGATCTCAGTCAATATTTTAGGGTTGTTTGGGGCTAGGTTTTCCAGCGCCAGAGGAGCGCGAGGTAGGGGGCGATATTCTGTGGAGATTTTTTGGTGTTTGCAGGTTTGTGTGCAGGTTTTTTTTTTTGTCGCACGCGGTCAGAGGCAGGCCTTACATTGGGGCTTCTTGAGTCCTTTGGAGCGAAGATGTAAGGCCTGTCTCTCCATGCAACCACTGTGCAAACCAACTGCCAAAATCAGGAGGGCACAGGGGGCCCCCCAAGAGTGCAGGCCTCAAGGTAAAATAAAAAACAACAGGGGAAAAACCTTCAGGTATTTTTTTCACAATCCAGATAGGCAGTAACACTGTGTCCAATTTACCAAGCAAAGGGAATGCAGCAAGCTGGATGTCCGTGGATAGCAGGAGACTTAAGTATGTAAAAAAGTAATAAAAGGAGCAGGGTCTGGAGGGGGGAAGTAGCGCAAGAAGCAGGAGGAGGCAGAGCGGAGCGGGAACTCCAGGAAAGCAACAGAGAGAGGCTAAGGCAAGGAAAGCGAGGAAATTAGCAACAGCGTCTCTTCAATCGCGGTGAAGATTTCGGCGCCCTAATTACCTGTCTCCACCTAGTAATATACTCAACTGATTTCCTGATGCTGGACGCTCACAGGGTGACGTCAGTATGTTCCGTACTGCAATGGAGGCCAGGAAGACGCCTTCCTACGTCTCCATACGTAAAGTATGGGAAGCCAGTTGCCAAGGCTGATAACGGCGACGGGAACGCATTACACATATGCACAGACTCGTCAGGATAATACCACAATATGACTAGAAATTGTTATTCTACGACCATTAAACGACCAGGTTGTGGCATAACCTACCGCATCATATGTCCAAGTACAACTGACATCATACATTCATGGCATTTTTTCATGTGCCCAGCTCCTGCTGTAATATGCCCACACAGAGTAACATTTCCCCATGTATCTTATCCTCTGGTGCAGCCATCATATGATCTGTTAGTGCCACGTTTTGCGCAGATATATTAACATATTAACATCCCAAACGTCAATCTCTCTCTCTCTCTCTCTCTCTCTCATGCGCATACAGTCACACCCCTATATATATTGGGGACTACCACAAACTGCCAGGTGCAGAACTAGGACTCACTGAACAAGGACTCACCTTTTCAGAGCTGTAAAGCTGGAGGCCGCACATGTAATCCCAGATTTCAGCTACGGGCCATATTCCCCAAACACAGAAATGAAAGCATGTGCAAGCACACCCACTTGTTCATGTGCCCACCTACACCCATCCACACACACTGGGCCTCATTACGAGTCAGGCGGAATAGGTTAACGTGTGCCGCTAATGGATGCGGACCCTTTAAACCCATTCCGCCTGATTACGAAGTCACCTCGCAGGACCCGGTAACGACGGCTGGTAAAACCAGGCATCGTTACCGGGTCCCGCGAGGGGACCCGGGAGCTAACAACGGGCCGGTCGTAATCGGCCCGTTGTTAGCTCCCTGCACCCATTCCCATTGAGCCCTATGGGGCCTCAAATTGGAATGGGGAAGGTCTGGGCCCGGGTTCCCTGAGGGAGGAATTACCAGGCCCTCCAAACTCGGAATGGCCCGGTAATTCCCATTCAGGGAACCAGGACCTGGTTTTGGAGGCAGCCATGCCGCCAATAGCGGCATGGCTACCGCCAAAAGCCGTAATGAGGCCCACTGACTCACTCAATCTCTTTCTCTCCCATACAGAAACGCGAATACAAATGCACCCAAATACTAGTGAGTGTGGTGAGTGAGAGAGTGAGCTGAGTGCATGAGATGAGTGTGTGAAGTCACATACAAATGTGCAATTTACTCAAGCACACTGTAAAATACACAATTTCACCTACACTGAGTATGATTCACGTATTCAATGGTACAACCTTGACCATGCTTTATAGGGACATATTGCTTTCCAAACTCACAGCAGCCTAGTTCCTCCTGGCAACGGGCTGCATGGCTGACAATACCCTCAGGCACGCACAATTGACCCGAGAACAGGGACTTACTGTTCTCAGGATTAGTGCCGTAACAGGGACATTCCGCACTTAACAGATAACGGATGTGCTGCACCTGGAAAAGAGGCCTACCCACTTACACTGGGATGTGACTTCTGTCCACGTCTTGCATTTTCTATGCATGTGCGTTACATTTTTTAGAATAGTAACTGACCTCAAGGAGGCTTTACCCCAACCACATACTTGAGCAAATTGTCCCTTGATTACGTGTTTTGTACCAACCGTCTATATGTTAGCGCCATGATGCTTGCGAGCGAACGGCGCCATATAAATAAATAAATAAATAAATAAATAAAATACAAGAAAGCTACGTACATAAACCTGAACATGCCTTCTTGACCACACAACACACATGGTGAAAAATGTAGGGAGTAGTGAGGTCACTTCATTGAGTTTTACTAATTGGATGAGACATTTAAGAGATGTGTGACCATGTGTTGGCCTCTGTGCTCTGTAACACAGAAACGACCAGTCCTTGTAAAATACAGTTTAAAAAAGAAATACAGTTATCGATCTCTGAATTGGTCTATAACTTGGGTTAGTTGACCATTTCAAGAACTGGGCCTCACTTGCAGCGTGGGGGCAAATAACGTGTGACGGGCCCAACAACCCACATTATTGTCAGTTGTGGTGGTCTAAAAAACTATTACGGAACCAGACAAAGCATAAGAAAAATGGCCAAATTAGCAGAGGCATGTTCACAGGAAGCACAGGGGCTCCTTCCTACTCTCCTGATCACAATTAAGTAGAGACAATCCAAAGAAGCCAGGTAGATTGTCCTGCAGAAAATGCCCTTTTCTTACAAGCACAGACTCTGCAGATTTAAGAAATCACTTGCAGAGTTTGAAATGTTTGGACAGTTTCAGCAGATTTCCTCTTTGTAACTATGGAATTTCCACTAAAGGTCCCCCCCCATACAATATCATGGAAAATGTTAGCAAAAAACTTGCACGACCGAAAAAGTGTGGATTTTGTGGCTTTGTTGTATACAATTTAGGGGCAAAGCGGAGAAGGTCAAATAGGACACTAACTGGCTCATTGTTTGCAGTTTTATTTATTGTTTAAAAATATAGGGAGTGCAGTGTCTGTGAGTTGGGGAACATTGTCAACATTTCTGCATGTTTGGTAACGCAATCGATTTTGCCCATACTTTTTAGTTTCGCTATTAGGTGTCGCAGACTAAACTATCGCATTAGATTACAGATAGGGAGGAATGGCATATGAAGAGGGACTCACAGCCTGTAGGTGTTTGGTTATTTGCCCACCCCTTGACTGCCCATGATCATTCTAATCCCTTTGGCCATTTCCGCCCATTTCCTCATGTGCACTGTTGGTGAATTGCAACTATTATAACTTTTGATTAGAGTTACCCAACAAAACCAATTATAAAAAGTCTTTTATTTAACCAAATTTTTCACAAAAAGTGTGCTATATAATGCACCATCGTAACCCATTATTCAAAGATATTTCTCGGGGAGCAAGAGATCCCTCCCAACCCCCGAAAAACCTTTGGTTATTTCACGCTCTCTTGCTGCGCTTGTGCGTTCTGGCATATTTGTGGGAAATGTTTGCATCCCTCCAATTAAAAGCCCCCCTGCCGCCAGTGGGTGAGTGGGTGAATGGGAATGAATGTGTGCATGCAAGGCCGGGGCCCAGGAAAGGTGCATTGAAGCATTTTACGTGTTTTACTGTCATTTTGTGCAAAGCCAACTTGATGAATGTTATTACATGGAGGAACATTTAGGGTGGGGGTTTAAAGCACAATGGAGCAGGCAGACTGGACATTTCCTCTCTTTGGCATGGCATTTGTTACTCACATAAGGGGCAAGGCCAATATGATGTGAGTTCTTACATGGGGAGGGTGCGGGCACTTGTGCAGTCAGCAGGTATATGTTTTCTTACGGTGGCAGTGCATGTTCTAGTGTTGAGTGTTCTCATATGTTGGGTGGGGGAATACATGCAGTCAAACAAGGAAATGTTTAATTACTGTAGCATTGCATGTTTTACTGGCATTGAGGGCAAAGTCAACATGAATATTCTTACATGGTGGTGCGGGGGCTGGGCATGCATTTGTGCTGCAGCAATAACACGTTTTCTTCTTGTAGCAGGAGAGTTTTACTGGCTTTAAGAGCAACGCCAACCAAAGAATGTTAGTACATGGTGATACTGGCTTATACGGGCAGAGCCAGCTTGAACAGGCTCTCTTTGGGTATCATTACTGTGCATAATATCACTAGCAATGCAGACAGTTGGCTGGTACATTTGGGTGTCAGGACTCAGGAGCCATGGGCAGTCCCCTTGTTTCTATGCTAGGTGAAAGATTTAAGGTTTGATTAAAACACATACTTGCATCTTTCACCTATCTTTTGTGTGTCATTACACTGGTTGTGTCTGTGATATTCTACATCGTAAAAGCAGATTTCTTTGTTTTTTTAAAGGCAATGTAATGCTATTTAAAAAATTCCCTTTGGGTCCGCCCCATCTCTACTGTAAAATCTGCTTGGAAAATATGTGGCGAAAGTCTGTAATCTATAACACTTATTCAAATAGAGGTGTTCTGCACAAGGGGCTTCAAATGTGTCTGGTCCCACTGCCACACGGCCTAAGCAGCCCCCAGGTTCCTGGTAATGGGGGCCTGCCCCACACTTTTGCTGCGTTGACCCAGGCACGGCTTTTTACCATAGGCACTTCTTGTCTTCATATAAATATGTTTCAATACCAACCCACAAACGAATTGGACTACAAAGAATGAAACTATACATGTGCTACGGTAAAATCTTTTGTAAACTCTCCAAAATGAACACTGCTTGGCAGGAGTTGTTAAATGAAGTGGATTCTACTGAGGATTTACTGTGGATTTAGCTAACCGAAGAGGCGCTCCTTCTCAGCGCGCGCGGCGCTTGCGCATTTTCTGCGCAGGATTCCATGAATCGGGCCCATTGTTTGTTTGTACTAATACATAGAGCATTGAACCTATGCAGGTTGCAGACTAGGGGCCTCATTACGACCCAGGCGGATTTCGCGGTGCTAAATGCACCGCGAAGCATGGCGGAAAGCCGCCGATAGCGCCATGGGGGTTGGCGGATTTACCGCCCCATTCCGACCTCGGCGGAGCGGTAAATCCCCAATCCCCATTCTGCCCTTCCCCATTCCCATTCTTGCCCCATAGGGTATAATGGGAGTGGGGAAGGAGTTAATTACGCCACCGTAAAATACGGTGGCGTAATTAACAACGAGGTCCCGTAGCGCCATGGTTTTCTCCGGCTGGTAAAACCAGGCGGAGAAAACCTCCATGGCGCTACGGGAACTCGTAGTATGGCGGAGAGGTACGCCATGCACTACGCTGGCGTAATACCCTCTCCGCCAGGGTCCTAATGAGGCCCTAGCTCCAAACTTTGCAGACAAAGTCACCCTTTGCTGCCATTTTGAACCTTCTCCAATAAGTTGCAGGGTCTTGTAGGATGCTTTGTTCTCGAGACCCCTCTCTAATTCTTTGAAATGCACTAATCTTTGCATAATCGTATTTTCTGAATAGCCGCTCCAGGGACGCATTAACCCCCCTTATTCCAGGATTGATGACAGCATTTCTTTTTTTTAAATCAAACATCTCATAATCGCTGTAGATCAATGAAGTAATGCAGAGATTATGTGCACTCTAAAATCTTTCACACATTAGAAAAGCTGGTGCAGCTGTGGCAAGAATCATGAAAGAAGCGAAGTTGGCACACTTTCCTACCAAGGGATTAACTGGCAACAGTCATTAGAGATGATTAAAAACTCTTGGCAGATGTAAAATGACTCTTTTGATATAGAGCAAAGAAAGTAAACTAATTTGATTTTTTAGGGGAATGTACATGCAAGGATTTTGTGTTAGGCAATGTGCCTCATTCATTTGTATCTGTGTGTGTGTGTGAGTGTGCCTGTGTGTGAGACACAATGATTAATCAGTAATGTCACATTGAGAAGGCCATTACCAGGTCTTAAAGGCCATGAGCCAAAGTTACTTGGCTGAAGGGTCAAGGGACATTTCCAGCTTTCAATGGCCCAAGAAGCGTGGCATTATTGCTGTTAGAACATTCCGGCCCTCTGCTGTTCACGTGTTCACAATAGCTCACCAACATTCCAATGTTGTAATACCATATAAAAAGTGCAATAAAAACAGGTTTGCTGGCAGTATCAAGAAATTATGTATCAACCACAGTTTTACAATTAAGAGGCTAACTTTGTTTTACCTTGTCTGGTCTTTTGTTTTGCACCAAAATGAATAATGAAATCGTAGCCTTTCATGGGCTCCAACTGAAGACCGAAGACAAGGTGGTTTGAATGCAGTAAGGTTAAAGGAGTATGGCTTTGAGGCTGTAATGTAAGCAGAACTCACCTTCCTCGAGCAGCCAACATGGAGGAGGGGTCGAGGACTCCATTTAACCGGACTAGCCACCTCAACCTAGTGTTCCCAGAAAATAGTGGCCATTGCGGAGACAGCTACACAAATAAAGGGCCGGAAAGGTGGAGGGAAGCCAAAAGGTGTCCCTTATAACGATTGGTGTGAACTCCTGAATGGTGGTTTCCTTGTTCTCCATTGTCCAATTAGCATTATTTGATGGCAGCTGTGGGTCTATTCTTGTTTATTAATGAGTGTTAGACAAATACAAACATTTCCCAGGAATAACTAAATCCTTCCATGCGGCCCGCAGATTGTTTTCCAAGGTTTTCACCCCATAATCAAGACATTTTAGTGAATTATATGGAAATGTACACAAACATGCCCTGTTGATTACTTGTTACGTGGCAGGTGATCTAAAGAGAGTGATGGGTCTGGCATTTTAAAGGCCTTTTTAAAGCGAACATCTTTACTCTAGTGTTTATGTACCAGATGTGTGTAGTGTAAAAATAACCACATTTGTTATTTAGGAGCCTTTTAGCACGAGAAAGAACTGTTTAGGTTTTATCCACAATGCTAGCATTAGAAGTGTTGAAGCTTGGAGTATAATAATGTAATTTTAGGGCATTTTATTCCATATCTGTGTAATTAGAATGTATGAAGTTGTATGCATAAGAAGGCTAAGTGGTTATCAAACATAGGTGTAAAGTTTACTCGAAGCACTGCGCTGGGACTTCCCCAATAGCACAAATATGAACTCATAGAAATGTAGTAATGCAGAATACAACTTGTTGTTTATTCAACGAAAGTGCCCAAACAATGCACAGTGAGTCATGAAATGTATTAATTGCAGTAAAACCCATAGACAATGTCACAGGCAGTGTCCACCAAGAAGCTGGCATCACAGGAAGCGACAACAAAGAACATGGATCTTTAGGGAAGCAACAATAAACAAACGTTCCATCTCATTATTCAAGCTTTATAGACCCCACCTGGGGGCTGTACCTGGAGTTAAGGACCCTGAACACTGAGTTAAAGGCCTGAGCGCAGCGAGTGAATTTAACATAGTAAGTGGGCCCATAAAGAAATGGTCATGGTCTAAAAAGATTTTATTACCGGCATCACTCTTCAAAATGTTTGGTGTTTATACAAGTATGGAGAAGATGTCAGTACAAATATCAGCCTCAGTGGTCACAGGAAGTTAGTTGCAGGGACTCTGCACTGCTGGTAGCCTTGGAATGTAGGATTCAAAACAATCTGCAGGCTATACCATTTCTTATAGCTTGCAGATTGTCCAATGAGAATGCTCTCTCAGCATTCCAATGGTTATAAATTACCAGCATAGTCATAACCGATCCAATCAGCGATATAAGCCATGGATCAGTAATCAGTATAACTAGCACAGCATTCCCCATGCAGCAAGCACAGTCATTGTACATACAATCCACAATTAAACATGTTCTCCATTATCATCATAACTATGCTCAAACTATCTTAATGACTATTCCATTCATGAACTGTTGAATGAATTCTACCTTCGGCACACGCACTTTACTGTTAGTTCGAGAACTGCAATTTTATGCAGGCCATAAAAGACTCTCATCAGCATGAAGACTGTTCAGGCCGTTCAGCGCTCTGCGCGTCTCGCTGCTCCACTACGGTGAGGTTCGTGTGACTATTTACGCTGTTTATCTTTTGAACCATCAGGGCGTCTCTAGCACTGGCGTCCAGTGAAGGGCGGTAAGCTAGGGTGTTTACTCACCTTGCCTGTTGTACACTTG
The DNA here is from genome assembly GCF_040938575.1 of Ambystoma mexicanum. NCBI lineage: Eukaryota > Metazoa > Chordata > Amphibia > Caudata > Ambystomatidae > Ambystoma > Ambystoma mexicanum. The sequence goes on along the minus strand of NC_090929.1, from coordinate 990,696,417 downwards.
TTGTAACCAGTTGGAGAAATTTGAAAGGTGTATATTACGATCACTATTCTTCGCCAATATGTGCTGGTCGGATTGCCTTACCACTATCCCTACAACTGGCTTTTCTTCATGTTTTAAATGTTCCAGACATATTACAACTAGGACCTAATCTTGAAACCTTTATTAAGGATTTTTTCCCCGAGATAGGTCTCAAGAAAAAACACACATTGAAACTGCTGTATTTCATCTACCTTACAGAACTGCCGATCAGCGGTTGCTCATTCAAATGAAATTCAAGAAGTGTGTCAACAGTCCATTTTAGATGTATTATTCTTGACTGCGAACTGGTGTCATAGTGACTCTTCTCCAAACTTTGGTGAGATTATAGCTCTAGATTATTGTATTCTATGTTTAGATAGAGCCGAAAAGAGAGGAGGAGGTGTTGCTCTTATCTTTCATAATGTTTTGAAATGCAAGAATATTATTCTACAGAAACCTATCACATTTGAGTATTTAGCTTTCTCATGTTGTTTGTCAAATAAAATCAGTGCTATTTTCTGGGGGACTTTAATATACCATCAATAGCCCTACATAGTCCCTTTATGACTCTTTATCACAAACTATTTTGAATTTAAGATTACCCCAACATGTGCTATCACCAACTCATAGGAAAGCAAATGTATCAGATTTAATTATTGCTGATTCCACCCTTGTAAACTGTGGAAATCCAATTCATCTTGATTGTCAAATCACTTTCTAATTCCTTTATCTATATTGATTTTCATTGTTTCCCATAATGGTCATCAAAAACGACCTACTAGAAGTTTTAAACATTTTCCTTACCTTCTCTACCCAAACTGGAAGAGACTCCTCTTTCAAAATACCAACTTTTAAATGTATCTTTTTCTACTAATGATCTGTAGAAGGATATCATGAAATATTGCAGAATGCCTTAAATGTGAACACCCGTTAGAACTTAAAAAGGTTATGCAAAAACCACTTCATGCATGGCACACTTCTGATGTAAATGATAACAAACGCCTCATTCGTAAACAGGAAAAAATGTGGCACTGCTCTAGATCTGAATTGACTTGTCTACATTAAAACGTATGCGCCTATGGAGAAAGAGGCCTATTAAGGAACTAAGAGAGTCTTTTATTCCAATGCTAATATTAAAACTGGCTTTAATTCAAGAATTCTCTTCAGTACCATTCAGAAACCCTGTGAAATCAACCATCTTTGATCCAGCTATGGAATTATGCAAGAAATTCAATCAATCCTTTGCCGATAAAGTGGAACAAATTTGCACTGAGTTTAGGAATCCGCCACTAAATATCTATAGTCACGGAGATAGGATATCACCAAATGTATCTTGGGACAATTCCTGCCTTCATACATTGGATTCATTTTTGGAATGGAGTTAATACTCTGTAGCCAACTTTCTATCCTAATGACTTATTTCCAGCAAAACAACTATCTATAAACGTATTATGCATGCCATTTCATTTAACAGTTTCCTCTCTTAAAGAGCGCATCTTTGCCAATTCCTTAAAGCTGGTATTATTACCCCATCACTGAAAAAAAGCAATCTTGAGCCCTTTTTCAAACCTACCCTTTTATGGAAAATGTTGGAAACTTTCATAGCATTGCAAATGAATGATTACATTCACAAAGCAAATTTGCTCCAACCATTTAAATCTGGCTCTAGTACCAATCAGTGACTATTCAAGGGTTGGATGACATCTTTGGCATTACTGATTGAGGCAGTGCCTGCCTCTTGGTGTTACTGGATCTCTCAGCGGAATTTGATATTGTGGACCATTCTGTGCTTCTTAGCATCTTGGCACATTGCATGAGGAACGGGAGAATGTCTAAAAGTAGTTCCAATCCTTCTTGGATAATAGACATCAAATTGTCATGATGGGAACCAATGATTCCTCCTCTCATCCTGAGCGATGTATTGTCCCTCAGGGCTCAATCATGTCTCCCATTCTTTTCAATCTTATTAGGAAACACAGAGAGGTCGGGTACTCAGGCATGACCTTTTCATCCATCAGTATGAGGATGACACTCAATGGTATCTTCAAGTAAGATCAGATGGTAATATCATCACATTACATCAATGTCTACTTGATTTTGAGATCTGGATGAAATCGGTACATTTAAAATGTAATAATTCTAAAACCAAATTGATATGGTTTGCAACAAAGAACATTTTGCATACTGTCTCTCCTTGCTTTCAATCCCTATAAACAGACAAATTTCAATTAAACTTAAAGTTAACTGTAAAATCTTTAGGATTGCTTTTGGATCCTAAACTTTCCTTAAAAACATCTAAAGCAAGAAAGCATAAACAGCTCATTACCAACTATCAATATTTTGAAAAATTAAGCCATTTTTACCATCGAGCTGTTTCTGCTCTTTTGTTCAATCCCTGGTTCTCTCGCACGTGGATGAAGGGAATTCCTTACTTGTGGAAGTCGATGCTTCTGCTTTAAAACCCCTGGAAATAGCTTTTCAGAGTGCAGCCAAATTGATTGCTTGAGCCAGAAAGTTTGATTCAATAACACCAATTTTAAGGTCACTAAATTGGCTTCCCTTACAGGCTCAGATACTTTTTAAATTAGGCTGCCTGACTTTTAAAGCTCTTTGTTTAGGCCACCCTAATTATCTTTCTGTTGTTTAGGCCACCCTAATTATCTTTCTGAAAAGACAAAAATGAGAATTCTTGAAAATAAAGATAAGTTGGTACTTTTTATCCTGAAGGCAAAGAAAGCTAAAAAGAAACAAGCATTCGCGATTGCTGCCCCACTGAAATTATCTTTCAATTCATATATGGAAGCCTGATTCTTTACTGCATTTTAGGTTGAAAACCCACCTTTTCACTAGAAATTAATGTGTGATTATATTCAGGCTTTTTAGCATTGTCTACCAGAATTCTTCTACTATTTCTAGAGTTTTTATCAGAATTGTATTTTTAAAACCATGCAATGTTTTATATATGGTCTTTTTCTATCTTGATATGAATCTTTCATGTTTTTACTGGAATTGTACTTTCCCTGCAACTGTTGGTAAGGTTCTGAGTTCTGTTTGTTAATCTTGTTGGTCTCACTTTGTTAGATTGCATTTATTTTAACTCATCAACAAGTGATATGCGCAGCACTGTACTAAGGTTTGCACTATATAAATAAATAACATTTAAATAAATAAATACAACAAACTAGAACAATCTTTCCCCGTTTAACCAACATAGTGATTCCACATCTAACTAGCTGTCATTTTCCATGTAAACAGTCAGTAGGTGCACAGTAAACAACAGTAACTGGGGCAGTGTTGCCTTCATTGCATGCCCCCACACTGAAGGGATCTACATTGAAGTGCATGCACATGTTTAATCAGTTAACGCTGCCCTAATAGCCTTCCCACACCCACCCTGGTTCCTTTAAAGGATTGCCTCTACTCAACTGCGCACATCATGTCAGGTTGCTGAAACTAAAACCATTTATTACAAGCCCTGGAGGACCTTAATTGGCTCCCCTTTGGAGCAAGAGTTCACTTCACTATTACATGCTTAACCCTCAATGTTTATCTTCTCCAGACATCCAACATTCTACGGGCCGTCCAGATATCTATGGAAGTTCTGATGTCCAAGACGCAAAAGCTGAATTAGATGAAAACTCAACCTACACTCCCCTCCTTCCACAAGGACTTAAAAATCTTCCGCTTGGGAATCGTACCCAGCAAGTGATTTCTTTTCCCTCCACAAGTATGCTTTATTCATGCTACAACCCATGGGTATTTCAAGTAATTTTTATTTATAACATTTTTTTAATGCCCAAATCCAGAGGTATCACAGCATTTGTACAGTAAACACGTGGTTAAAACATTGGAATATACAAAGGTAAACTGAGACAATGCTAGAGATAATAAGGAGAAACATTAATCATACTTGTTGAAAAGCCTGGTTTTGATAAGTTCAGTATTAGTTGTTAAGAACCCTGATACATGTACATCGGCTTGCTCTGTATAAAACTATTAGATACATAAAATAATTTTAAATTCCTTTACACAATTTGGCTATCAATGTGTGCTCCACTAAACAGCTACCCCCACCCCCAGGAGCTTCCAGATCAGACCCCAGCAAATGCAGGTACATTTGTGAGCACGCTGAGCTACGCGCTAGGAGATCACACATTCTAGCACAAAGAAACTCATCAAATGCAGAACCATGTACGAAATAGCAGAGCTAATCCTCACGAGTGCACAGATCCTACCTCATAGAAGCTCAATGCGTAAATATCCCTTTGTGAGGCAGCAGGTCTATCGCCTAGGAGATTACAAAGCTTATCCAGAGCAAGCAAGGCACATTTTGATCCATATGTGAGACAGAAGAACTATTCTTTAGGAGATTAAACATCTTAATAAGGGACAACAAGGAGCTCTGGTGATGTGAAGGCATCATGAACCAAGACAGAGACAACAGATTAACTTTTCTTAACAAAAGTATTTTATTTTAAATGTTAGGATGGAGTAAGGCCTAACTAGCCCGATGCCAAGGTGGGAGTTCACTACCTAAAGAAACAAACGACAGTCTGTGTCAGTAAGTCCAACTTAAAAGTATGTCTGTGTCCAAAACCTATACTTGCCCTCACAACTACTAAAGATATACAATGTGTAGGGAAGTCAGCACCAAAAGAAACAGTGTTAAAAATACAGTTCTGAGCTTCTTCCAGCTCTGGCATGTTTTCAACTTCCTCTTCCCGAAGTTCAAATAGTTCCACAAAAATGCTTGAGTTCCCCTTGCCGAAGTGTACCACAATTCCAGGATATCTCGGGGTTCCCTTCCCCATGCTCAACACAGTTCCAATCTCTTGACTTTAAATGATACTTCCAGTTTCGCTTCATAATCCTTGTAACAGTTCGAGCAGATGCTTTCCTTTTACTTCAACACTTATGCCACACAGCCTTTGTATCTTGGCTTCTCTTGGCTCTTTCCCAAGTCAGGCAGCTTGGTCTAGGCGCAGTTGTCAGACCACACAGTCCACCCATCACAGGTTATGCATCCGATAACCCTTGGCACTTTGTGAGGCTCTTGGTTTTCCCTGAACCTGTGTCAGTACTTAACATATGCTGTGGTTTCTCCTTGACCGTCTTTTGGCTTTGCCACAACATGCATTCACTTTATTCTGTGGTGTATATCCTCTTCCACCACCTTGCTTTCCCATTGCCAATTCAAGTTCAACAACTTGTCTTTAACACTTGCTTTGCACTTAATTCATAAGTATTCAACTTGGCTTTTGCTTTGTTCATCAATGCTTCTTAGAGGTTTTCACTAAAGCCACAATACCACAACACTCTCTTTTCACTCGAGCTGTCATTTTGCATCATTTCCATAGCTTCTCTTTAGTTCCGTATTCAATATATCTTGTTGTATTACACAAATTACTTGGCAACTTGTTTGTGATTCAATATTCTTTCATTCAGGTTCCAAATCCCATTCTTATAAGTTTCAGCTAGATCGTTCTTAGCAAATGTCCAATTTCCGCCTCTGGACCACCCTGGTACGAGTATTCCCTATCTTGCAATCAATGGGGCTTGTTTGCTCCTCCGGGCATCTTCCTTCTGTTCTCCGGCTTCTACTTCACTGCCAGGTATGCGTTGGGTTCTCCAGCGAGCAGCGCTCGCCACCTACGAACTTTGTGGCAGAAGCTCATGGCTCTTCAGAGTCTTCTGTGTTCCCTATCTCCCGTTGGGCACACACAGCATAGGGGAGTGCAGGGGCTCTGATTTCCCGATGGCCCATTCGGGTGGTACTGCCTCTCTCACCTTTCTGCAATGCACAACATCCTCTCCACTGGTCCCTCTCCAGCCTGCTCCTTGCCTCGCACCTTCATCTTTCTCACCAGGCAGGTTCCCCTTCCATGCTGCTGGTCTCTTATTTTAAGCACCTGTGGCCTTTCAATATGTTGCAGGTGTGAGTCATTTGCCTGACCACACTTGTACCAATTAACTGGACATGCCTGACCCTCCATAGTCATCTTCCGCATCTCTGTACCACAGTGGTGAAGTTGACTAGAAGTGTGCATCACTCCTAATTACCTCTTCCTCATCCCAGTCTTAAAGGCATATGATTGTGGGACTGTGTGTGTGTGTGTGTGTGTGTTTGGAAGGGATAAATACTGACAATACCCTACAAAAGCAGGGGGAGGGTAGGACTCATTCTGATACAGGAAAGCGTGACACCATGTCTCACCTGAAGAAATCCTCTCCCCACTCCCCGAGGTCCCTCCACGCAGGTGATCCTCCCTCACATATCCACCCCCAGGGTCAGGATCCAAAACCAATGGCCTTTCCCTGGCCTTACCCTGATACAAGGGGTGTAGATGGGAAGACAGTGTGTGAAAAATTCAGAGAACAGAACAGACAAATCCAAGTTTCTCTCAACTTACATTATTGCAGAAAAATAGTAAAGGAATGCCCACACAATAAGAAATTACTGTAATATTGTGTTTATGGTTAAAAAAAACACAAAAACACAACACGAGAACAAGTACATGTTGGCTAAAAGTCCAAATAATGTTCCAGGGCCAAGTAACAGAAAGTGCTGTCGATATCGAATGCTTTTGTGAAGAAACCAACCTGTGGAGACATAGGAAAGTAGGGTGGGAGACAACAAGTTTACTCTGTGTGTGAGACAGCAGAACTATTCACTCCAAGATTACAGATCCCATCCTCCAGATCCATGTGTCAGAAAGCACAGAGATGAGCCCTTGGGACCACTCAGATCATATCCCATAGGAGTTTACCAGTGAAGACCCAAGTGTGAGACAGTAGAGGTATCCCGCAGAAGCAACCAGATCTTATCCCACAGAAGCTCAGCGGGTGTAGGCCCATATGTGAAGTAGCAGAGCTATCACCTCAGATAGCACTGACCCTACTCCTCAGGCGTTCAGCGGATGTAGATCAAGTGTGAGATAGCAGAGCTGTCACCTCGGTTAGCACAGATCCTCTCCCATTGAAGCTCAGCAGGTGGAGACTTATGTGTGAAATAGAAGAATTATCATAAAATACTCCATAGATGCTTAGCATCTGTAAGAGAGCAGAGCTAGCTCCCTGGGTGTGCGCACCGTTTCCCACAGAAGCTCAGCATGTGTAAATCCATGTGTCAGATAGCAGAGCTATCCTCTCAGAAATGACAACATCCACCCGATGGGAGCTCGGCAAAGGCAGTTCCATGTGTGAGAGAGCAGAGCTGTGCTTTAACAGCATACGTTAATATCCCATAGAAGCTAACAGGTGTAGACCCATGTCTGAGATAGTCCTCTGGGATTCGAGTGCCAAACTTTGCCCCCAGCTTATTTATGAATAAGTAATTGCAAGCTCTGACAGAGAAAATATGTAACCTTTGCACCTTAATAAATATGTAAAAGGTTTATTTTAGTTTAGTTTCTTTATTTATACCGCGTGCCGAACCCTGAGGTAACTTGGCGCCAGAGACTTAGAGGGGGTTACAGCAGAATATAGACATACAAGATAATAACAGTAAGTGCAGTTGACCGGGTTACATAGTGGTCGACAAAGGAAATAAGTACATTAAGTAGTGTGTCAGATAGTGGTGGAATTTTTGTTGGCGAACCAGGACCTTTGTTTTTGCTCTGAAGGTACAGAAGGAAGGTTCTGCTCTAAGGTTCAGCGGTATAGCGTTCCATTGTTTGGCGGCTAGGACCGTGAAGCTAGAGCCACTTTCTTTTTCTAGGGAGAATTTGGGGATGGATAGGCAGTGTGAGTATAACGTTCTGGTAGGTCTGGTTGCGGTGTGTTTGAAGATCTTGTCTGCCAGGTATTTGGGGGTGTCATTGGAGAGGCATCTGTGGATGATGACGAGGGATCTGAGAGTGATTCTGTCTCGTACAGGGAGCCAGTGGGCATCTTGTCTAAAGCTGGAGATGTGTGAGTGTAGCGGGATGCTCAGAGCGGCTTTGAGGGCATTATTCTGAAGCACCTGCAGTTTGTTCAAATTGCGTTCTGAGGAGCCAAGAAAGAGAGTATTGCAGTAGTCAATTTTAGAGAGCACTAGCGCTCTGGCTAGTGTAATGCAGCTGGAGGGTGAGAGGAAGAGTTTGCAGACATTGATGAGCTTATTTGTATAAGCTGTGGAAGAGGCAGTGGTGTTCACCTGTTTTTTGAGCGAGAGTGTGGAATCTAGATAGACCCCAAGAGTTTTAATTTCTTTGGCCACAGTGATTAGGTTAACGTCTATGTTGATAGACGCGTAACGGGGGTCCAGTTTATTTAGCCGTGGTTGGGAGCTGACAAGAAGGAGCTCAGTTTTTTCGTTGTTGAGGCATAAGCCGTGTTCTGCCATCCAGGCTTGGATCTCCAGGTAAAGGTTTTTGATCTGTATGGAATCCTCTTCATAGCAACCTAATAGGGTGATGAGAACCTGGGTATCGTCATCATAATTTGTGTATGTGACACCCAGGTTATCAAGGCGGTCGAATAGTAGCTTAGTGAAGATATTGTATAAGGTCGGCGAGATGCACGAACCTTGTGGAACGCCACAGAGGATGGGGGTGGGGTGGGCTGAAGCCCCCGGAGAGAAGACCTGGGTGGTTCGGTCAGCTAGGAAGGATTGGACCCAGGCAGTCGCCTGGTTAGAGAAAGCAGCTGAGGCCGTCAGATGTTCTGTGAGGATCTGAGGTCAGAATTCTAGGCTATTTCTGGCTTTCATGCTAGAAATAGCCTACACCGATTTTGTCTTTGCTGACGGGACAAATTGTGAATCATTTTAGAGGAAAACGGTATCCTAGAAGCTATTAGTGCAATGATCTTTGAAACACATGAAGTACATCAGCAAGAGTTAGGTATTGGGGAGACGGAGCTGTGAGAGGTGTCCTCATTCACCTCCCTGTCATTATTTCATGGTGGCTAAGATGGTGGTCTGAACCTGGTTGATTTCTCAATGCATACAATGCCGGTGGTAGACAATGCAACCATCCTTTCTTCAAGGGAAGCTTCAATTTGGCTATTCTCTCTTTAAGCAAGCTGTTGAGTCTGTCACAGACCGTGTTCACTTGCGGGTGATATGCCTATGAAAACTTGTGCTTTATGCTAAGCAACAAGCTTATTTATTCAAAGACTTCATTAACAAAATGAGGGCCATTATCTGATCTTAATACTTCACATATTCCCCATCTAGGAAATACTTCTTGGACTAAAAATTTTGCTGTACATGTGGAGTCTAGGTGTGTACACGATCCAGCCTCAATCCACCTCGAAAAGGGGCATGCCACTACAATAATATATCTGTATCCATTACATACTTGCAGCATGTCAATATAGTCGACATGTAAATGCTGAAAGTGACCATTGGGTCTTGAAATAACTCCTCTAATTGTGAGATGTGTCTGCCCAGCAGTAAACTTTTGACATACAATACAATTTACTACATAAAATGCAACGTGTTCTACTATATTTGCCACAAACCAATCCTACGCAATAGTTGCGGCGAGGCTCTCTCTAGTAACGTGCGCAGGGTAGCGTAGCTGTTCCTACGCCACCCTTAATAAGGCTACAGCCATTACCGGTTTGCCAGTGCTGTCTTGTCACCACAATGCTTCAGAGGGGTTTAAAGAACACCCATCTCCGCGTCTGCAAGTCTTTCTCATCTTGAGGCGCTTCCCCTTGAATCTCTACCAACTGAGTCCTAGACAAAATATCATAACACTCAGACACACTCATCATCACCACCATGCTTTCATTCACATCAGGTATATCAAACAACATAATAATATATGAACATGCAACTCGTTTTGCTTCCTCATTTGCCTTTTGATTTCCATTTGAAATAAAGTCTACTCTTTTAGTGTGTGCTGCGCATTAACGATTGTGAGGGCTACTGGAAGTTGTGCTTTAATGAGTCTGTCCAATAAGGCTGAGTGCTGCACTGGAGTGCCATCCGCTTGGAGGTAGCCCATCCTTTTCCAATGTGCTAATCATGCGTGCACTGTTGGCGTTACTTAGGCGGAGTCTCTGTACACTGTTACTTCCTGGTCTGCACGTCTCTCGAGCGTGAGAATCAGCGCCACTAATTCTGCAGCCTTTGCCGAAAAGTGTGACGGTAGTTGTGCACTTATCAATACTTCAAACTCTCCATTGGCCATGTGCTTCACCACAGCGGCACCTGTATATCTGTGTCCATCATTTTGATCGATCCTAGAAGAACCGTCAATAAAAAGAATCTCTCCAGCTGCCAATATATTTTCCTTCACCCTCGGGAGTGCATCATAGAATTCCTCATAATTCAAGCAATCATGTGCATGCTTGTCCTCTGCCAGTGGTTCTGCTACAAACATGGCAGGATTCAATATTTTGCATCTGATTATTTTAATCGCAGGATTCAATATGACTACCTCGTAGGCAGAAGCTCTTTGAGAAGTCAACGTGCCTTTAGGTTTTTCCAAAATAGCAAACAATGCATGTTCAAAAAAATAACGTCATGAAACACCCCATTACTATGCTAGCAGCCTTCTCAATGGCGAACGCGCGGCTGCCAAAGACTGTTAGGACGGGAAGTGACCTGTCATTACTGGGTCTAGAATCCTACAGTAATATGCAAGGGGCTTGTACTCCCGCGTGATTCTCTGTGTAAGTACAGCTGTCATAACAGTGCCATTCGTGTGCGAAAACAAAAAGAATTCCTCAGCATAATTGGGAATCCCTAAAACTGGAGCTGTGCTAATTGCCTTTTTAAACTCATCAAACCCTTCTTCCATTTCCTCAGTCCAAACAATATTTCTAATGATTTGCTTTTTTCAGAGCTTGCAACAAGGGCCTTAAGTATGAACTGTAATCAAAGACTGATGGTCTTACATAGTGACACAGTCCCAAAAATCTCCGAATTTGCTTTATCTTGAGTAGCTTTCTAGTTTTCAAAATAGCCTGAGCCCTCTGAGGAGTAACTTTCTTTCCCTTATGTGAAATTAACAGGCCTATGTACAACACTGCTTCTTGACAACACTACAATTTCTCCTTGTCTACTTTATATCCTTTGTTAGCAACAATAATCATTAACTGAATTGAATCATGTCTGCACTCTTCCTCTGAGGTGTTGCAGACCAATATGTCATCCACGTATTGCAACACAACACTTTCCAAATCGTATTGCTTAAGTCCATCTACAGGACTCTATTGAAAATCGACGGAGACTCACAGTACCCCTGGGGCAGGCAAGTACTTTTCTGACGAGTTTGTCTGAACGTAAATGACGTCAGATCTTGCGAGTCTTTATGCAGTGAGATTGAGAAAAACACATTTTTCAAGTCAATCACAGTGAAATATTGTGCCTTAACAGGGATATTACATAAGATCGTCGCAGGATTAGGAACTAAAGGGAACTCGGCATCTATAATCTGGTTAATCGGGCAAAGGTCTTGCACAAGACGCCACAACCCCTCTTTTTTCACAGGATAAATTATGGTATTACACAGTGACTCTGACGTCACTAGGATGCCCTGTTCCATCATAGCAGATATTGGGCCTCATTACGAGTTTGGAGGTAGCCATGCCACTATTTGCGGCATGGCTGCCTCCAAACTCGGGTCCAGATTCCTCAAATGAGGACTTACCGGTCCATTCTAACCTTGGAGGACCCGGTAATTCCTCATTCAAAGAACCCGGACCCGGTATATCCCCATTCGAGCCCCCATAGAGCTCAATGGGAATGGGGAGGGAGCTAACAACAGGCCCTTTATTAACAGGCCCGTTGTTAGCTCCCTGGTCTCCTCGCGGGGGAGACCTCGTAATAGGGCGGTAAGGGGTTAACGGTGCCGGCACCATTACCAGAGCCATAAACCCCTTACCGCCCACCTCGTAATGAGGCCCATTGTCTTAAAAATACCTTCATCTGCCCCTCGAGACATAGGATACTGTCGTGCTCGACGTACAATTTCTCCTGGTTTCAATTTAATCTTCACTTCTACAGCCCTATTCAATAGGCCTACGTCATAGGGGCCTGTTGTCCATAATGAAACTGGCACTCTCGCCATGTCTTCATCTAAATACTCAGGGCGTTTCTGTGCTAACATCATTTTCTGAGGAACCTCAAGTTTAATTGCTCTTACCCAATAAGTAATGGCCATCTCAAATATTACTTCGTCATCTGATGGATGATCTCTAAACATATCCTCATCAGTGACGTCAGTCAATCTGTAACCATCCCCAATGGCAATCACTGTGCACCATTGTCTACCTTCATAATCTTTCCTATCAAGCAAAGTCATGTCTCCTTGCACTATGGCTGCTTGTAATTCTAATGGAAAAATGTGCCCTTCCTCTTCATCCATAGGTATCTTTGGCCTGAATAAAAATTCATCAGGTATTCTCATAGTTCTGCCCACTAAGCCTGGCAGCCATGTTAACAGGATGCGTACCCCCATAGTGAAAACTATGTGTACTATGTGGTACTCCTCGTATGGCCATTTCCCTCCATCAACAGTAACACCCCCATCCTAAGAGTTATTAACTGACCCATGCTTGCGCTTTGCTGTATCTGCATGGTTGAATGCGGTGACTGCCCTTGTGGAGGATTCATTGTTGCCTACTGTGTTTGTAAATCTTGTTGCATTCTCGGCACTATTGTTTGCTGCCTGGGGCGTTGCTAGGTGGGGGCTAAGGGGGCTATAGCCCCTGATCTTTTGGTTGTAGCCCCGGATAGAATCTCAGGAGCTACAGCCAAAAAACTAGCTAGCCCCCAGTCCCAACAGTTCTGACATCAGCTTAGCCCAGGGTTTTTTCCAGACCTAGCAACTCCCCTGTTTTCTGCACCGTCTGATTCTGAGCAAACCCATCTCCATTCTGCTGCGAATATGCAGGTGGGTTTGTGGTCCCCCGTCTTGAGAATTGCCCATTTTGCATGAATCCTTGACTTCTAAACGTGCGAGCAAAGTGCCCTGACATACCAAATGTCCAACATATAGGAGGAGATCTCCTAACGTGACCTTCCTGCATGCCTTGACTATCGTTCTTTATGTGTTGAAGCCCACTTTGATTATTCCGGAAGTCTCCCTGATTATTCTAGAAACCTCTTCCTCGAAAGCCTCCACTTCCCCATGGTACAAGTCCATTATTACCTTGATCAAACTGTCTTTGGTTATTCACCTGCGGCATGCTTGCTGCAAACCTCATCCGTCTCCACTAGTCAACATCGCCCTTTCAATGGTATACTTTGATCATTTTTTCTGCACTAACTTTGCCTCTTCACTTTTCTTAGCATCGTCTTTCTTTCGATTCTTCTCTTGCAACAGCCTGCAATAATGCGCGATGGTCAGCTGAATCTCTGTCCATGACTTTGCTTCCATGCCCACCAATTTCTTGAGCTGATTTTGAACAGACTCTGGCAGCCCTTGGCACAATATATGGTAAAATACAGGTATTGATTTCCCCCAAGCCTCGCGTGTTTCCAAGGCCCACTGCTCTTATAAATTCTGAATATAAACAAGAGGATAATCCCCTTCCTGCATCTTCTTTGCCATTATAGCTCCCATATCTGAAGTGTCTGGATACAGTACTGTAATCGCTTTCCCGACTGCCGCACTACAGTTATTGAACGGTGCTCCATCATGGGCAGTGTTTACCGTGGTAACACTAGAATACCTGCTCTTGACCAAACGTCATTAGCCCTTTCCCCAAGGATGGCGATCATGAGACCTTTAATGTCTCTTATAGCTAACGTGTTTCCAATTGTCATTTTCTCTAACTCATGTATCCATTTCCCAGCCCCAGATGTTAAACTCAGGAGTTTACACCTTAAATGATCCTTATCCATCTGTGGCCAAGGTATATACTGTGGCCTAGCTCCTCCCTTTCCTAACAAAGGAAACTGCGAGATCCCAAACTCATATTTGTCTTCCATCGTCTGTCTATTCATAGCAGGGACAATGGTTCTGCACCTCCTTCTACCTGGCAGTGACGTTAAGCTGCTCACATAAGATGGCGAGTCCCCCCTCTCACAATGGGATCGCCCTCTTGGTGGATCTAGCCATGTTAATGATTCTGACGCCCGAGATTTGGGTAGGTCTAGATCCGACCATCTTACTTCCTTATCCATTGAAAAACACCCTTCTGGGCTACATGCATTGCTTTCCTCTTCCCCATCGAAGGTTTCCCTGTCCTTGTCTGACCTATCCTGTCCCCAACTTGTGTGACCGCTCTCCTCTTCATCTCTATCCAGAGTCAGTCTATCTAAAGACAGCTCCTTTGGTTCAAAACTGCGTGATGCTCCTTCTTTGTCGTACAAGTACGTACTCTCGAATCAATCATTTTTACCCTTCCCCTGCAGTACTTTCTTAGTCCTCATATCATGATAGACTTTATCAATAGCGTCCCTAATGCTTCTAGAGTCAAATTCATCCTAAAGATTTGGTCAAGGCCTGCTATTGGCTCATGTGCTGGGAAGAATTATTCTATGTCTTCTCATGCCACTACTGGATTAGGATCTATTAATTCCTCTTCCACATGTTCAAAAACATGTGCTCGCTGCCTCTTTCGTTCTAATTCATCTTCAACTCGCTTCGTTTCCTTGCTTCTTCTCTTACTCTTGCTTCCTATTTTCTTTTCATATCTCTCCTCTAATTTGCCCTTTGTATCTCTTTGTCTTTTTGTCTTTGTATTCTTGTATCCCTTCATTTCTGTTCCTCCACTTCCTCTCTCTTTCTTTCTCACTTTTCTTGTCTTTCTCGTTCTTCACTTGCCCTCTGTCTATTATCATGCTTTCTCTGCTCCTCTGCTCTTTCCTGCTTTTTCTGGTGCTCCTCTTGATACAACTGTTCCCGTCTTTGTCTATCCTTCCTTTTCGCTCCATCTTCTTTCAATCTTTCCTTTCTCTCTCTATCCTTTTTGTCCTGTTCGTCTCGATCTTCCCTTTGCCTTACGTCCTCGATGCCCTTACCATCGAGTTTGAGCAAAATCTGACCACCCATAGATTCGTTCTGTATAAGTGCTAACTCATCAGTCTTATCTTTTTCTCCTTTCCATTTCTTTATTTCCCATCCTATATCTAAGGATGTGCTAGATCGATCACTTGTCTCCTTGTCGCATCGCTCCGTGTCCCTCAGAGATTACATCTTTCTCAGAGGTTTGCTCTGGGCCTTCGTCGCTGCTTTGCGCAGGCGACTCATATGCCGGGTTGCTGTACCCTGCCGCTGCCTTAAGCTCTCCTAATGTGTATAACCCATCATCTTTTTTACTTACGCCGTCTGTCTGTTTCAGGTGCGGCAGGGGGAGCAGAAGGCTCCTCACCCTCATCTTTTCATATATTCAATATCCGGTCTTCAGGAGGTGGCTCTTCTCTTTCCTACTGATACATTTTCCAGAGCTCTAAGCCCGCTAATCGTTTATCTAACTTTTTTCCTGTGTATGCTGCATGCAAATATGTTGTCTTATGCTGCATTACTGCCTTCGATAAGGATCCTCCTTGTGGCCATGGCATGAACATTTTGTCTGCTGTTCCTTTAACCCATTCTGCACTGTACTGCTTAGGTTTGGGTTTGTTTTTTGGCAACTGTTTGCAGAGATAAATAAGTGGAATAATATCCTCCATTCTGACACGTCACACTTAACTGTCAATACTCACCCTTACTCTTTGCAGATTTCAAAAATACGTTTCAGAAAAACAAAACAATATGAGCGTGCACCAGAGCATGTAGCAGGCTCCAAACCTTCTATATCACGTTTTTTACTTTAATCTACTTTTTCACTAAACACCATCAATTAAATTTCCACTAAATAAATAATGAATTCTCAAATCTCATGTTTTCTTTTCACATCTATCAATTCCTCTATTATTTTTTCGCCATATTCAGTCACATAAAACGAACAGACAAACGGACGTACTCGACCGGCCACATACATTTCAGTCTTCTCTTTAAGACTTATCCTACCCCTAAAAAATACCCCGATTGGGATGTGAATCGTTCTCTTTAAACTTGTCTTTAACATAAATAGGGCTCTAGAAACGATTTATTTTTCCCTTATCGCTTTCTCCACTTGCTGCCCACTCACAATTTTGTCACCTCACTCAGTTTTTACTCACCATTTGTTTTTTCGACTTCCGACTCTCGGGATCGTCTACCTCTTTATCAGCCGCTTCAACTTTCCATTCGTTCAGCTTCCTGTAGATGCCGAGAGGAGATTCTGCCTGAAAACAAGGGACCCGTCTCACCTAGCTTGCAAGTTTCATAATTAAAAATGTGTTTCCGCTATCTACAGGGAGCTTCACATCCTTTCAACCGAATGGCAGAGGAAATGCGATGTTTCCGAGACCCCAAAGCCTACTATCTCGATGGATTTTTAATCATCCTTTGGTACCACGTGAACTGATTGACTACAGCCCTTTAAGATGAGGTAGCAATACCCTTGAGATGGATGGGGATGCAGGAGTTACTCAAACATGAATAATCAAAACAATTCAGGTAGTTGGCAAAAGAATTCATCAATTATCTAAAACAGGGAGTACAACGGACGTCTCAGCGCATGGTTTCTCAATGTATTTAAAAATAAAGCTTTGTTTTATAGCAAAAAATCACCATTGATGACATCAACCTACGTTTTTACTATCGTCATCCTACGTGGCAAACTACAAAATCCTAGTGGCTATTGTGATAGGTTATTAAGAAACATCTAAGTATATGATCCATACTAGTCTAAGAGAGTGAAAGTGATTGGTTTCTTAACATCAGGGGGGCAACTAAGCCCTCCGCTTAAACAGGTCACTATGAACGTCACTAAATACACAACATTCCATTGGTTACACAAACTATAGGACCCTTAATCATGCGGCCGCCTACCATTGGTTGGCACTCTAACCTCCGTCAGTACTTTTCCACCTACGTTAGCAGCACGCAGACTGGTCTTCCAGGTGCTGGTGAGCTAGTCTTAACCATAGCTTCCCACCAATTAGCATATTCATCTATCATCACCTCAGTGGTCTGCTGTCAATTAAGGCTTTGAACTTGTTCTTGGGAGTGTTCTTTGCTCTGGAGAATTCAGGGGAGTGAAGGCACGCTCTGCCCTCATGCGTAGGTGTGGTCGTCATGTTCGTCCAACTTCATCCTTCCACGTGACTGAAGACCATAAAATTGAGCTCTAGTGCATTTAAAATACTATTTTCTAATAGACCTCTGACGTCTTCCTTGTTTTTGTCCCTGTCTTCTGAACAGGAGTTTGATTCTTTCACATGATTTGTATCCAATGTCTGCACACCCCAGCCTGAAATGACCTTGGATTCTTGGGGCTCATCCAGCCTTGCCTCTCTAAGATTCACTTTGTAATTCAATTTGCTTTTTAACTGCGACACACTGAAAAAGAGGCCTTCCTTTTTTAGTCCAGCTCTGCTATAGTACGTAGTGGAAACATCCATTCTTTACTCACTTCAATATATGTGTATGTTGGCGCGTGCCGCAATCTATTCACTATAAAGCTAGCCTCAAGAATACTTTGTCTGCCTGCCTTCCTTTGCATCTGTACACATGTAAAATAACTTGATATCTTCACCGTTTCTGTGGCATAAGTTTCTTCATCTTGATCCCAAGATATCACTTATCTTTGATACTTTCTTGATGCCTTATAGAATATCTTCATTCTCTTGTCCCTGCATCTCTTCTATGTGCGTCAGCTTGCTTCATGTGGTGGTGGTAGTGATGTCACCATTCTTCTCTTCCATTCATTTGCTCTGCTTCTTCTGGGATTTTATTCAAATGGCCATCATACTGTCTCATATTCAAGTATGGCTTTCTTAATGGGAACCTTGCTTTCAGGATTCTCTTCGGTATCAGTATTTTCTCTGGTGCCGCACATGTCTCACACTTTGGTTCTGGCAAAGTGGTTGAGGTGGGGTACTTGGCTCCTTCTTCACACTGCCAGTGGTTGGCACACCATTTAAGAGTGTAGGCATCAACATTGTAGGTCCCTTGGACCTTCCCACATCAGGTGGACACCGGTTCATCCTGGTACTGATTGATCATGCCACCAGGTACCCTGAGGCTATACCTCTTTGGACCATAACTGCAAAGGTGGTTGTTGCCAGGACTGCCCTGGGCATGTTTTACCAGAGTTGGTTTCTCTAAAGAGGTGGTCTCTGACATAGGATCAAGCTTCATTTATTTATGTTGCTTTTAACAGGTGCCAAACCCTGGGGCATCTGTGCGATTGCTTACATAAGAAACTTACAATTGTTACATAGGGTTACATTCATGCATGCAAATTCGCATATTTGCATAGTTGCTGTGTGCATTTACATTTTACGTTTACGTTACACTTAGGCAGCGGTCTAGGTGGTTGTTAACATGAAAAGATTACAATTATTGCTGAAGTTACAGTCATCTACTCATATTTACATATTTAATTATTTACAATTTGCATTTACATTACAGGCCTATCATTTTGACAGAAGTCTAAGAGGTTGTGAAAGAAAAATGGAATGGTGGATTAGTCTGAAGAGATCAGAATGATTAGTGTTATTTGTGCAATTGGTGTGTGAAGAGATGTGTTTAAGCTGTTTGCGAAAGATCCAGAGGAATCCTGGGCTCTGAGATGAATGGGAAGTTTGTTCCACAGTTTACTCGCCATCGCGGGGAAGCTGCTACCACCTGCTTTTCGTAGCTTGAATTGGGTTGAGCTGATTGGCTTTTACTTATTTTGTCGGTGGAGGCACTTGGGTGTCAAAGTGAGCATTTTAAACCAGATTCGTTCTTGAATGAACAGACAGTGGAGTTTGAGTCTGGTCTCTGGTCTCTCAGATGTTTGCTGATCTCGGAATGTTAAGCGCTGCTCTGATGGCATTGTTTTGTAGGACTTGTAATTTGTTGATGTTGTACATTGAGGTGCTGGTGTATAATGCATTGCAATAGTGAAGTCTGGTTAGCACTAGTGCTTTCGCCAGCGTGATGCAACTGTCAGGCGAGAGGGAAGGCCTGCAGGCATTGATCAGCTTGCAGGTGTAGATAGTGGCAGAGGCGGTAGCATTCACTTGTTTGCTAGAGTGAGGGAAGAATCTACACATGAACCTTATGGTATTTCGCAGGTAATTGGGGTGGGTGGTGCTTCTGCCTTGGGTGAGAACACCTTCATAGTTCTCTCTGAGAGAAACAATTTAATCCAAAGGGTGGCTTTGGCTGAGAATTGTGCAGCTGTGGAGAGGTGGTTGCATAGGATGGTGTGGTCCACCAAATCGAAGGCAGCCGACAGGTCGAGTAGTTGGAGCATGGCAATTGTTCCTTTGTCCTTCAGGTCGTCCATTTGGACTTTTAAATCCAGGAGAGCTGTTTCTGTCCCATGTCTGGGTCAGAAGCCTGATTGCCTGAGTCCCAGGATGTTGTTTTCTTCTAGGTATTTCTGAATTTGAAGGTATGCCACTCGGTCTCAGATTTTTAGTAAAAGAGGTACGTGGTAATGGGCCGGTAGTTGGTGGAGATGTTGGGGTCGAGCAAAGGTTTTTTTAATAGCGGTAGAACCCAGACATTTTTTAGGTCCTTGGGGACACAGTTGTTGTCGAAGGAGGGGGTAAGTTGGGGTGCGCTGTCCTTGATGACTGAAGGTGGGCAAGGATCACCTTGGCATCTGTATGGTTTTAAGGAGGAAATGATCTGTAGCACTTCTGAGTTGGTGACCTTGGTGAATTCGAATTGTGGAGTTGCATGTTTGTTAGTGGTTATTGGTTGGGTAATTACTGAGGCTGTAGGCTGTGCTAACGTTTTCTTTTTTGCTGAGATTTTAGATTGGAGTTGGGTGATTTTGCCTAGCAGGGCATTCTGAATGTCCAGACACCAGCTTGTATTTTTGTTGCAGTTATCCACTGGATATATGGGAGTCTCTAGCTCTCTGAGTATGAAAATAGTTCCTTAGAATTAGAATTGGCATTGGCTATTCTGTCATTGTAGAGTACGCTTTTGGTTAGGAGAACTTGAGTTTTGCATTCATGTGCAATTTTGAGGAAGGCTAGTTTATTGGATTCTGATGACGATTTCTTTCAAAGTGCTTTGGCTTTCTTTTTTTTTCCTGTGTTCAATTAGTATGGGGGTGAACCATCAGTTCAGATAAGTGGGTTGTTTGGCTTTACGAATGGCCAGCGGGGCGAGTTGGTCAATAGCAGCTAACATGATGTCATCGTAGTTTTTGAAAATATGATCGGGTCATGGCTGTCCAAGCATTGGTTTGATAGGAGGGGTTGTAGTAGTGGTAGCAGGTTGTCCACCGTAATGTTTGTTTTGTTTCTGGTAGGGGCAGCTGGTGCCAATTAGGGGGAGTCGGTCTTGTTGGTTGATGTGTCGATGGTGAAGATAATAAGATGGTGGTCGGACCAGGGGCATGGAGAGTTGGATAAAATAGTTCATTTGCAGTTCATGTCTGCGAGCCAGTCAAGAGTACGGCCTTTAATATGTGTTGGATTGTGAATCCTGTGTGATAGCCGAGGGCTGTCAAGGTGTTAGCTAAAGTTAAGGCATAGTTGTCTGAAGGGTCGCGGAAGCCTAGATTGAAGTCACCCATTATGATTGTTTGGGATTTGGGTTTGGAGTTAGCCGAGAGGATTTGGGTGATGTTGTTTTCAAATGCTAGTGCAGGCCCTGGAGGTCTGGAAACCAGTTGAATGTTAATGGTGGTGGTTGCATGGGGAGATATTTTTACTGAGAGGAGTTCCCCTGTGGTGAAAGGGGTTGAAGAGGGAGTTTCTCTCATCTTCAATGAGGTTTTGGCGATAATGGCGATGCCTCCACCTTTGAAAATCAGTCTGTCCCTTCTGCAGCTGAAGTCATTATCTGGAATGACGATGGACAGAGCAGGACCAGAGGCTGCATGCAACCAGGATTCGGTTATGGCAAGGAAGTCCAGTTTGCGAACTGTGGATATGTCAGCAATGTCAAGAGCGTGTGCTGGGAGGGGCCTGGCGTTGATGAGAGCCCCTATGATGTGTTGGGTGTGCTTGTGAGAGTCAGAAGGTGAATTTTTGACAGGTGAATTCCTGGGGCTGGTTCTCAGAGTGAGGAGTGAGTTCCTGCGCACAATGTTAAGGGTGTTTTTGGTAATATCTCTGAGTGGTTTGGTTCTGGATGACAAGTTAGAGTTTCTAATCAGGGTGTGTTGAGGTTGTATACGGAGGCAGAGGTTGCTGGCTATAGGATTAGTTAGTATTGTGGAGTGAGGATATGAGGAACAGGCTGATCTGACACCCAGTAAGGTCGAGGGTCTATTGATCATGTTGAGTATTGTGATGGCCAGGATGTGCAGTGAAGGAAGGAGATGCTATGTGGGCGCAGGTATGGCTGTGAGGGTGTCACCTTCCTGGCCGGGTAGTGCAGCTTCCTGTGTGTGGCTGTAAGGAGGAATCAGTGTAGTCTGGCAGCATGTAGCAACACCATGCAGAGTCAATGTGCACAGTACGGTGCAGAGTGGCGCAATACACCAGGGGCAGTGAGGCCGCGTGGTATAGAAAAGCAGCAGTGTGTTGGTGGTTTGTGGACAAAGGCAAAAGGTGACTATCAACTTGCGCTCCAGGGTGGTGTGGCATGAGGCACTGGCGTGGTAATGAGTTATTACTGAAAAGCACAGGAAGAACTCTGTGTAACAGTGTAACAGAACTGTAACAGTTCTATGGGCATAGGCAGATAGCTCCTGATCACTTAAGTGGCATGAGCACATGTAGAATACTTAGCATAGGGCACTAGCGTAATACAGAGTATTTACTTAAAAACACAGGAAGAAGACTGCGACATTTCTCTAGGCATAGGCAGAATGCGACTGATCGCTTTAGAGGCATGAGCACATGTAAAATACTTAGCATAGGGTACTGGCACAACAAAGAGTATTTAGCATAGGGTACTGGTACAACAAGGAGTATTTACTTAAATGCAAAGGAAGAACACTGAGTAACAGTTCTGTAGGCATATACAACATGCGACTGATCGCTTTAGAGGCATGAGCACATGTAAAATACTTAGCATAGGTCACTATGAATCACAATTTTTGCAGGACACAGAATGAGAAATCGGTAGTATGTCTTTGGGCAAAGGCAAGATGCAACTGGCCGCATAGGTCCAAATACAGGGTGTAGTATATGGATAAATGTTGCACTTGGGTGGGAGTCTCAACATTATGGCGTGGCTGCAGCGCTCAATCAGGAGATGTCTGTGTTACGTTCACCTGGTATCTGCGGAGGCGTTGGGGCACGGTTGCAGCCCTCCAGGGGGTGAAGTCGATCGGGTCCGACTTCGTCCTCTGCGCTTATGTGGTGACTGGTGATAATAGGTGATGCTGCTCAGGACTGCTCCTGCGCGGAGAATAGGAGGCGTGAGTATGCCAGCTTGTGGCCTGATCCCCTTCCAGACCTCTTCTCCCAAACCATGGTACCCGTGGGATGCGCAATCTCTGGAAAGCTCACCTGCTGATTAGTTTTGGCGAGCACTTCATCCTGCTGCTTCTGGCAGGGGCGCTTGTATGATCTGGGCCGAGTTCCTTCACTGGTCCCTTGCACGTGGTAGTCCAGTCCTGCTGCGACTAAGCCACTATACTTCAGGTTGGTGTTCCTGTTTCCCTTTGTCTTTCCTTGTCTGTTTTTGTTGTATTGTAAAGTTTGTTGTCTTGTATTTCTGTCTGTTCCACTTTTGATGTTTGCTCTTTTGCTTTCTTCCCTTGCAGGTGATCTTGACGGCCCGGCAGAAGCTGCGGAGCTCGAGGCGACAGCCGGAGGGAATGCGGAACGAAGCTGCAATGGTACAGTAGCTGGTAAGTTGTTAACTAGGGGGTGCGTAGGGTTCAAATGCGGCGCAGCCCTAGGACAGATGTTCTAACCTTGTCTTTCTTCTTCTTTACAGGGTCCGAGTCTGTGGATGCGGAGTGCAGTGCTGCGGCATCAGTATCAAGATCACTGGATGTCAGGAGATGAGTCTGCAGATGAAGCAATGAAGCACCGGTTTCCTGGAGGTGAGTATGCAGGAGAACGCCAGGTTTCAAAAGTAAGTAAACTGGTTCAAGCAGTGGTGAACATCACGTTGCACACGAGTGCACAGTAACACAAAGCACCGGCCTTAAGGATGGAGCAGCTTATATAGCTGAGCTCCAGAAGCCACGCCCACCAGGTTCAGCCTGCCTGACACCCCCTGCCACACCCGATGAGTCAGCACATGAAGACCATGCCTAGGGATCCACACCCGATGAGCCAGCACATGAGGATGTTCTCTGGAATAAAGGCTTTCAGCTCCTGGAAAGTTCTTGTAAATTAAAAGCACTCCTGCACTGAAATAAAGTGTTCCGGCTGAAATCTCTATATGAGTCTGACACCAAAGGCGTCAGGACTGAGTCCAGCCAGGGCCCCTGTGTTTATAGGTCCCAAAGGGACATAAGTGAGTCAAGCGACCCATTGCCCCCATCACTAGATGGTGTGGTTTTTGTGTTCTGGGGCCTGTGGCCATGACAGTCTGGGATGGACCTGCTGGGGCATGCCCATGTCTAGTTACATGCAAGCAATGTGGAAGGAATGCTGGGTACCTTACAAGTTCTCTACATCCTTCCACCCCCAGACCAATGGTCTGGTTGAGAAATTTAACAAAACTCTCAAAGGCATGCTGGGTGCTTTGGAAGAGCCCCTAAGGAGGAAATGGGTTCGCCTCCTACCATGCCTGCTGTTTGTCTGTAGAGAGGTACCTCAAGAGGTGAGTTGGTTTCAACCCCCTTGAGCTTCTCTTTGGACATCCAGTGAGGGGGCCCCTAGCCTTAACCAGAGAAGGTTTAGAAGCCACACCCCCTAGTCCTACCAAGCAAGAGGGGGACTATGTGTTAAGTCTCAGGAAGAGGATGGCACAGATGATCGGCCAGGCATCAGCAAATCTTAAGGCATGCCAATAATTGAATAAGTACTGGCTTGACCTTAAGGCCTCACAAGTGGATTGTGATGGAGCCTACCAAGCCACGAGCTCTGGCAGATAAGTGGACTGTACCCTTCAGGATAATCTCCAAGATGGGTGAGGTCAACTGTCTGCTTGACCTGGGAGTCACTGTGGTAGCCCCTAGTTATTCCATGTTAACACGCTCAAGCCTTTCTACAGAAGAGAGGATGGCTCAATGGAGGGAGTATATCTCTCCCCCGATCTGACACCAGAGCAGCAGAGGGCCTGCAGGGCTTTGCTCTGGCAGTATGCCCCTCTGTTCTCACTGAGACCAGGCCTTACCCCGTGGTGTAGGCTTGAAATTGACACTGGTACCTGTTAAAAGCAGATTCTTCATCCGATAGAATCTGATTTTAACAGTGTACCTGTTAAAAGCAGATTCTATCGGATGTCAGACACTGTCAAGAACCACATCCAGGCAGAGGTCGCCGAGATGTTGAATCCGGGTGTAATTGAACTCTCAACCAGCCCCGTGGTCCTTGTCACCAAGACAAGCTCTCAGGCTGGTACCAAGGATTGGAGGTTCTGTGTGGACTACAGAGGAGTCAATGCAGTCACCAAGACTGATGCTCACCCATTGCCCTGGGCTGATGAGCTTGTGGACACCATAGGTGCTGCTAAGTTTGTAAGCACCTTTGACCTCACATCAGGCTATTGGCAAATAGCTCAGATGGACCAGGTAAAGAAGAAAATGGTGTTCTCAACACCTGAGCGGCTCTACCAGTTTAGAGTCATGCCTTTTGTGTGGAAGAATGCACCTGCCACCTTCCAAAGGTTGGTCAATCATGCACTCAGTGGGGGGCGTGGCCAGCTGCAGTGCGATGCGGACGTGAGTCCCTGAAGCTCCTGGGACTGCCACACAAATCCTGGTCAAACAGCCTGCTATCTGTGGTTTTATTGCCGCAAAATAACCCTGCTGAGAGCCACACACCTAGTGACCAGACGAACTGAAAACGAAGCTCGGAGCTTTCCACACAACTGAGTTAAATCACTGAGAAAGATTCGTAGCAGTGTCGATGAGCGAAAAACAAGATGGCCGTGGTCCACGTCCAGAGCCTGAAACGCTGTGTGAGGGGGAGACGTGCCACATGAGGCGGCTGTGACGTGGCCTCCACCGTACCAGAGAAAAGCTACAAGAAATAACCTCCATGGGTGATCGTGCTGCCGTTGCCTGTCCCCACCCGTGTGATACCCTGTACACATCTGCGCCACTAGCGGGTGTCCGGCAACAGAGAACTGGGCCTTGGAGGTGGGTGCACGTGACATGATTGAAGGCACACCGGAAAGGAGCTGCACCGCCAACATCGTAGTGCCCGCGCGGCCTGAGATACAGTGCGGTACAGACGCAGACCTGCGACTGTCTCCGGCGGCGGGATCCGATGGCGCTGCGGCCCAGGGAGGCGCGGCTGTGCAACCCCGTCTGGAGAACACGCAGTAAAGATCGATGGGCCGCAGCTGGGCGCGGCCTACACTTGCTGTGGAGCAACATCCATCGGGGCAACAACCCGCTGCACAAAGCGAAAGCGACCCTCCGCATTGACTGGTATCGGCCGAGCACATGATGGGCAAAGATAAAGCCAGTTACCCAAAGCAGAATGATCAATATACTACAACACCAGTGGCCAAGAGCAGCTGCACAACATGACAGAGGCTGAAAGCTCCATATCCCTTAAGGATATCATGGCTGTAATAGCCGAATCGCGGGCATCCATGGAGCAAAAAATGGATGGAATTAGCATGGACGTCTCCCTTCTCTGGCATGACCTGCAAAAATTGACATCACGCACAGGGGAAGCTGAACAGTGCATTTCTGGAGCAGAAGACGGGCTATGAAACATGGAACAGCGTATGACCCAGGCCATGTCACGCATCAAAACATTGGAGGAGCGAGTCGATGAGGGAGAGGGTCGATTTAGGCGCAACAATGTCCGCATACTGGGCCTGCCGGAAAAAGCGGAAGGGCCGTGCATGGAACTATTCCTAGAACAATGGCTCTCTGACCTGTTCGAAATCAAATCATTCTCAAAAATGTTCTCCATTGAACGGACCCACTGCATGCCATCTGGACCACCTACACCAGGCTCACCACCGCGTACGGTGATTGCGAAACTGTTGAATTACAGGGGTCGTGACGCATTACTGCAAATGGCCCGCACGAAGGGAACAATCACACACAACGGTTCTCACATCGCCTTCTTTCCGGACTACACTAGGGAGGTCCAGAGGGCACGTCAATCCTTTCACCAACTCAAGAAACACCTCCAAACCAAGAACGTGAAATATGGCCTCCTCTTCCCAGCGCAGCTTAAAATATACCACCAAGGCACCACGGTGCATTTTTACAGATCCAAAGGATGCATGGAGATGGGCAGAACAACACATTGAAGGCGACTGGGGGATAGCGAGATCGAAAAACAACCGGAGGCCCAGATCGCCGCCCGAGCAGGGATTGCCTGCCCTGCCACCAATAGAACAAGATCCGGATCCACCGCCACCGCCGGTTGAAGATAGCTGAAGGCACAAAACAGAAAAAGGTACCATCCTAATCTGACGGGTACAAATCTATAACATTCTGTTGGCTCAACAAAGGTCACATCACGCAATTCTGAGCCCCACTTATAGCGCGGTCCAGGGGATAGGGAAAGTTCCACCCAGATCCCCCACCCTCCAGACACTTAGACGTTCCAGTCTATTGTGAGTTTATGTTTTAGAGTGAGCAGGTTGTCAAATGTTGTTCGGGTGACAGATACTTCAAGTTGGGTGGAGTGTAGGGTGGGGGGGGGTATGTTGGGTTCTCTTTTTTAGTTCTGTTATTTATGGGTCTATCGAGCAAGGCACAACTCCTCAAAGGGGGGTAAACACACGAAGACAACACAAACATGGCCCCACTGGGGATAACGTATCCCGTAAGCGAACCCCCTGCTCCCTCATGTTTGCACAGTCGACAGCAGTAGCCAGATGGCACGAGTCACTCATGGTGCATGTTATGATGTGCGACATTCCCACCCCAAGTTGTCATGGCCTCACATAGCAACACCACTAGAACGCTCCGGTTCATGACATAGAATGTCAATGGGCTGGGTACCGGTATAAAGAGAC
Source organism: Ambystoma mexicanum (assembly GCF_040938575.1). Lineage (NCBI taxonomy): Eukaryota > Metazoa > Chordata > Amphibia > Caudata > Ambystomatidae > Ambystoma > Ambystoma mexicanum. Next base: position 990,669,406 of record NC_090929.1, on the reverse strand, counting down.
GTTTGGTCACGCAATTCCTAAACAGACACAAGCCAGATGCAGTATTCCTAACAGAAACGCACTTATCGGGCACAGAATGCAATCTGTTTAAGCACACAAATTATCGAACTGCAATACACGCCGGCTTCACTAGGGGCTCAAGGGGCGTGCTCATATTAATACACAAAACACTCCCACTTCATTTATCCAGCGTCACTCAGGACACAGGTGGCAGATATGTATACATCACAGGGACGCTATGGGAACAATCCATTGCAATGCTGGCAATCTACGTGCCACCGACCCTGCTAACCCCATTGCTCACTGATATCTCAGCCCTGATCACCGGGGACACATCTGACATCATAATTATGGGAGGTGACTTTAAAGAGGTCATGGACATAGAAATGGCCCGCACACACGTGCGAGGCAGAAATCTCAGCAGGCGCACCAAGCTGGCCACCTTTGCAAATGCCTTGGGCCTACGGGATGTTTGGAGAGAGCTGTACCACGATAGCAGGGAGTACTCCTTCCACTCTGGAGCACATGCCTCGCTTTTCGAGATTAGACTACTTTTTTCCCCCTCTGGTGGACATACACAACGCATGCCCACTCCCTAGGGAAATCTCGGATTGCTCCCCCCTGTCGCTCAATCTCCTCACCTCCAGACCGCCCCCCCGACCCCTTGAGGTGGCGTCTCAATAACTACTACCTGGGCTTCCCGGATCTAGTGGAACGAATCCAAACAGCCACAAAGTCCTACTTTGAAAGAAACACGGGAACGGTAGAAGACCCGGGAGTGCTATGGGAAGCATACAAGCAGTGTTGAGAGGAGAAATCATCTCCTGGACCACTGCCCATAAAACAGCACACCTTGCTAAGCTACATGAGGCCGAGAGACAGGTAAAATATGCGGAAGAGAACCATCTGTCGCAGGATCGGCCTGAAACACAACGGACACTCTTGCTCGCTCAGAAACGTCTCCAAAATATAGCCCTAGATAACGCCAGACAAGCACACAGAGCAATGCGCGCTAGGGTTTATGAGACCGGTGGCAAGGCCAGCAAGATGCTCGCCTGGTTGGAGCGGAGGGACGAGGGGCACAGTCAAGTTAGACGGCTCAGCCCGGAAAACTCTAACCCTCTGCTAACAGATCAGGAAATCGCGGGTGGCTTTGCCACCTTCTACGCTGACCTCTACAAAACACCTGCCTCCCCTGCAGAGAATACGATTCTAGCAGAAGTCACTCTCCCCATCCTGAACAACGAAGAATGGGAACTTCTTGAAATAGAGATCTCGGAAGAAGAAATGGTGGCAGCCATGTCGGGGCTTCAATCAGGGAAGACTCCAGGCCCAAACGGCTTCTCAGTGGAACTGTGGAAGAAGATAGGCCCAGGGGAGCTAGCCCCACATATGTTACACATGTACCAAAGTGCCCGTGACCTGGGCTCTCTAGCCCCCGACCTTAGAGAAGCCACCATAATAGTGATTCCCAAAGCAGGCAAACCCCCCGACAAATGTACCTCCTACAGACCCATCTCTCTCATAAACAGCAAAACCAAGATCCTTGGGAAGGTGTTAGCTGACCGATTACAACAGGTCATCCTGTCTCTAATTCATCCAGATCAATGTGGCTTCATGCCACAAAGATCAACCCGCATGAATATCCATAGACTACACTCGGCGCTGGAGAGAAGAGGCACCCTCCAAAGCCCCCTTGCCCTATTAGCCATTTACTTCGAAAAAGCATTCGACCCCCCTTCACGAACTGGGTCAAACTCCTTTACAGACTTCCAAGGGCCACGGTGAGGGTAAACGGTTGGAATTCAGACCCCTTTGTACTAGGCAGAGGAACCAGACAGGGCTGCCCCTTGTCGGCAATGATCTTTGCCCTAGCGATTGAACCCCTTGCAATACTGCTGCGTACCACGGAAACGTGGAGTGGCTTTCACTGGGCAGATGACTGGGAACATAGAGTCTCATTGTATGCAGACGACCTGCTGATATATTTAAAAGACCCGATTAACTCCTGTGCCGTAGTGATACGCTTGTTAGAAAGATACGTTTCCTTTAGTGGACTACGTGTTAACTGGACTAAGTCCATACTATTCCCACTGGCTAAGGTGAACGAAAAAATACCAACAAACTGCCCTTACCATATTGAACTGACACAATTCAGATACCTGGGTATACAAATTACTAAAGACCTTAGGGAATATACACCCACAAACCTGTACCCAATCATAACATGGTTTGCTGAATACGTCCAACACTGGGTCTCCCTACCATTAAACCTACTTGGCAGAGCAGCCCTTTTCAAAATGATGGCCCTCCCGCGCTTCTTGTATATATTGCAAAATGCCACACTACATGTCCCCTGGTGCGAATTCCAAAAAATGTACTGTATCCTTCGAAAACTGCTATGGAGTGGAGGACACCCACACATAGCACTTGCCACGCTCCAAAGATCCATATGGGAGGGTGGTATAGACCTCCCCAGACTACAAACATACTATTGGGCCAGCCAAATAGCGATTGTGAATGACATGCTGCACGGGGACATAACATTACCACATATCAGAGCGATAATCACAAGCGACTCCACCAAACCTCCACTGAAACACTTATATCGAGAGGTGGGCCGAGCAACCCCTCCAACCATGCTAACACACATGGTATTACCCAAATTGTTCGTTTACAATTGTTCGAATGAACAATTGACCGAATTTAAAGGGTCACAATTGACCTTTTCACAATTGACCAAATATATATATATATATATGGGTGTTGGGGGGTTTGGCGTTGGGTGGGGGATTGTGGGGGGTTTCCCCCCACATGTATGGTACAATTGACCTTCACAATTCGGTCAATTGTGAAAAGGTCAATTGTCATTCAAACAGTTGTAAAACAAACAATTTGTATACAACCAACACACATACCAAGAGTTTGGGCAGAAACACACAAATATATGGTTTGGGGGAACAAACTAACACCCATACACCGTGTGGAATAACAGGAACCTCCCAGAAGTAAGCAAACTCCCCAGATGGCCCAATTGGACACTGCATGGGATAGCAAAAATTGGAGATGTGATACGAGAGGGAGAAGTGATTGCATTTGATACATTTGGTGTCCCGCATCTCTCTCCCCCCCACAGAACAATACCACTATACACAGTTAAACCACGCACTGTTAACCCACATTCCCCATGTGTGATATGCCTGAATACACACGGATGGAACGCAATGTAGTTTCCGAACTAATTAAACATAAGGTCACCTCTGTCATGTATAACGCCATCACCTCTTTTGCCACAACTGAATTGGCAAGTCTAAAGACCAAATGGGAACGCGAGGTGGGGATAATCCAGGCGGAGGAGTGGAAAACAGCTCTAATGTACCCCCGGAAGATTGCAATCTCATCTAGATTTAGACTCATACAGCTTAAAATCCTCCACCAAGTCTACTACCCAAGAGTGACACTCTTCCGCTGGGGCAGGATATCGGACTCAAACTGTCTGCGCTGTAAACGTGAATAAGGTACCTTCTTCCATATTCTATGGGAGTGCGAGCATATTCAATGCTACTGGCAAGCATGTTGCAATGAACAGCTTTTGCTGCTGGGGATAGAGGACGAAATTGAACTGACAAGCAAAGAGGATCTGGCAGAAATGGGAGGACTATCGATAACGTTTCCCTCCCCCTACCGGTTGACCTGATTCTGTGAATACGTGTCAACTGTGCAGAGACTATTGTGCCGATACACGCCATAGATGTGCTCTTGTTTTACAATGAACCCTTCTTTTTCTTTTCCCTCTCTTTGCGGTTAGTTGTGAATGTTGTGTTTGGAGAGCTTCTTATACGGCTCTCCCAGTTGTTGTAATGTTTATTTAACCTTGTATGAAAATTCAATAAAATGTTTGATCAAAAAAAAATCATGCACTCAGTGGGCTGGAGGCCTTTTGTGTGGCCTATCTAGATGACATTGCTGTCTACAGTTCCACCTGGGATGAGCATTTGGCTCATTTGGCTAAGGTGCTGCGGACCTTAAGAAGGGTTAACCTCACTATCAAGGCCACCAAGTGCCAGATATCTCAGGGGAATGTCACTTACCTTGGTCATGAGATAGGAGGGGGTCGAAATTAACCTCTCCCTAGTAAGGTACAGGATGTACATGACTGGGAGACTCCAGGGGATGTCATTTGGGGGTCACAAGGGGTCGCAACTGCCAACCCCTGGGGGCCACAGTTGCAACCCCTCGTACTTCCTTGCAACCCCAATTTAAAAAATAAGATATATATATTTTTGAAAATGTTTTTTTTGCCCCAATAAAATGGATGCTCCTGGTGTAGCGGGCCCTCCCATAGTAGAGGTGGCCCGCCACACCAGGTCTGGTGGGTCCCCGGCTCAGTCCTCAACCATCAGGGTGAAGGCTGGGCCGGGCAAGCACTCAGTAGGGGTTGGAGCTGACCGTGGCGTGACATGTGGCACCTGTCACATGCCACGTTCAGCTCCAACCCCTTGTCCCTCAGCTTCCTTGCAGCTCACATACAGGAACCGGGAAGCTTTTGCAGCTTCCTGGTTCCTGTTAGTGAGCAGCATGGATGAGTCGGGGGGGCCTGGAAGGACGGATCGAAGCGGCAAGGAAAAGATAACAATGCATTTTTTTGTAATATGATTTGTGTTTTGCATGTGTGAAGTGCGTGTCAGATGTATGTATGTGAATGGTGGGTGAATGAGAAGTGATGTGATGTGTGTTTTGAATGTCCTGGGTGGGTGGGTGTGTGCCTGTGTAGACAATGTAATGAGTGGATGTAAGAGAAGGTGTGAATGACTAGTGGGTGGGTGAATGAGAAGTGATGTGATGTGATGTGATGTGTGTTTTTGAGTGTTCTGCGTGGGTGGGTGTGTGCCAGTGTAGAGAATGCAATGAGTGGATGTAAGAGAAGGTGTGAATGACTTGTGGGTGAATGAGAAGTGATGTGATGTGGGTTTTTGAATGTTCTTGGTGGGTGGGTGGTCGTGTGCCTTTGTAGAGAATGCAATGAATGGATGTAAGAGAAGGTTTGAGTGACTGGTGGGTGAATGAGAAGTGATGCAATGTGTGTTTTCTAATGTTCTGGGTGGGTGGTTGTGTGCCTGTGTAGAGAATGTAATGAGTGGAAGCAAGAGAAAGTGTGAGTGACTAGTGGGTGAATGAGAAGTGATGTGATGTGTGTTTTTGAATGTTCTGGGTGGGTGGGTGTATGCATGTGAGGAGAATGCAATGAGTGGATGTAACAAACGCTGAGAGTGACTGGTGGATGAATGAGAAGTGATGTGATGTCTTGTGTGTTTTTGAATGTTCTGGGTGGGTGGGTGGGTGTGTGCCTGTGCAGAGAATGCAATGCGTCAATGTAATAGAAGGTGTGAGTGACTTGTGGGTGAATGAAAAGTGATGTGGTGTGTGTTTTTGAATGTCCTGGGTGGGTGTGTGTCTGTGTAGATAATGCAATGAGTGGATGGGCATGTGCCAGTGTAGAGAATGCAATGAGTGGATGTAAGAAAATGTGTGTGTGAGTGACTGGTGGATGAATGATTATGAGTGTGATGGTGTGTTTTTGAATGTTTTGGGTGGGTGGGTGTGTGCTACACCTGTGTAGAAAATGCAATGGGCAGAGGTAAGAAAAGGTGTATGATTGAGTGACAGGGGGGTGAATGAGTGTGAATGTGATGGCGTGTTTTTGAATGTTCTGGGTGGGTGGGTGTGTGCCTGTGTAGATAATGCAATGAGTGGATGTAAGAAAATGTGTGTGTGAGTGACTGGTGGATGAATGATTATGAGTGCGATGGTGTGTTTTTGAATGTACTGGGTGGGGGGTGTGTGCTGCACCTGTGTAGAAAATGCAATGGGCAGAGCTAAGAAAATATGTATGATTGAGTGACAGGGGGGTGAATGAGTATGAACGTGATGGCGTGTTTTTGAATGTTCTGGGTGGGTGGGTGTGTGCCTGTGTAGATAATGCAATTAGTGCATGTAAGAGAAGCTGTGAATGAGTGACTGGTGGGTGAATGAGAATACATGTGGTAGTGTGTGTTTGAAGGTTCTGGGTGGGGTTTTGTCTGTGCCTGTGTGGTGTGAGCGAGTACAAGAGGAGATGAATGGGTGAGTGACTGTTGGGTGAAAGGGGATGCATATGTGTGTTAGGCCCTGGGAGACTGGGGATCACTGGAGCATTTATTTTTATCACATCCTTTATTGTCTTTGCATGTTTTACTGGTATTTTTGGGCAAAGGTAAGTTCATGTGTGCCTTCCCTGGCTAGACTGGCTTTTTGGTGCAGTCAGTCTAGACATTGCTTACTGTGGCATGACTTTATTACTCGGAATCTTTAAAAAATCAAGCATGATAAGTAGTGTTACCTCTCTAGACTGATGTTTTGGTGTAGCCGCCTGTATATTCTTCACTGTAGCATGGCTTTTTATTAACTGAGCATCTATGATGAATCAAGCAAGTTAAGTGTTCTTATGGGTCTAGACTGGCTTGCATTGTAACAGGTTTGGACATGTTTTCCTATTGTGACATGTCACTTAATGGCCAAACCTACGGGAGTATGTACTTACATAGGAGTACTGGCATATATTGGCAGACCCAGTTTTGTGCCAAGAGCCAGTATTGATACTATAGAAACATGTCTTAAGGCGAAAATAAGTGTGGTCTTATATGGGAGTACTAGCATATGTTGGTGGAACCAGCATGGAAATGTATGGGCACAGCCAGCATACAAATTTTTTTATACTGGCATATATTGTGGGAACCGGCATGATAATGCATTGGGAAATGCCCTGTGCACTTTTGGCCTTTTACCCACATTGTTGGCCTTTTACCCACATTTTCCCAGAAAGTGTGCTTTGTAATGTACCATTTTAACCCATTATTCAAAACATTTACTCTGGGGAGGGAGACGTATCCGCTGCCTCCCCCGAACCATTTTTGTTAGTTTGGGCTCCCTTGCTTGTTAAGACGGATTTCTGAACTCTGTCCTGGTGGCGCAGAAGTTCAGAAGGCCAACCTAATTACTTGGAACAGGGTAACCTCTGGACGAGCCAGACCAATCAAGGTAGCGATCGCGGCGGTCAAGACTAGGTCTCAAGAGGGGTGAGGGTGACTGAAAGCCCGCAATGAGCACAGAAAGCAAGGACACTTACAAACTACTCCAAGCAGGTGTTATATTAAACACCTATTCCAAGGCCTTTAAAACAATGACCGTAGCGAGAAATCACAATACAACTCTAGTAAACCAACACATACCATACCAATACAATATATATACAAATACAACAAGTCTCAAGCGTTAGATGCACGAAATGTGTAGTCCACCTAAAAGGGAAGGAAAACAGGCAGTGCGAAATAATGCTTAGACCCAGTCCGCCTTCAGAGGCACCTAACTAAGAGGAAGTCCGAGCCCTGCGAAGAGTGGAGCCTTGTGCTCAAAAGTACCTGCACACGCTGGTGCCAACGGGCAAAAAGGGGAGTCTCTTCGAGGGAAATCAGGCAGTTCAGTTTAGTGCACAAATGAAGAAGAACAAGTTCCGCGACTCAAGCGCAGCCTCCACTGTGGGCAGAAGCAGAGCGCGAGTACGGAAAAGGGTGCTGTTTTGACACAGCGGGGAAAAGCTATGGGCTCCTGCAGGAGGGCGACCAGTTCCTAGCTATGCTACTCACCGGTCCCCGATGCAAGCAGAACCAGGCTTCTCCGCGTCAGTTTCAGTCGCTGGCAGGTTCAGAAGAGCAGGGAACGTCTCGTCGTCGTGTTGAGTCTGCAGCAGCAGAGTTGAGTAAAAGACGTCCCAAATGAAGAAACCCGCACAGTTTGTTACCACAGCAGGGCAACGGAGCGGCCGTGTGTATCTGAGCCAAATGTACACTACTCACTTCAGACCTGGGAACGCCAAGTGTACAAATCGTGTGAGAGTGACAAGGACTCGAAATACTACACAACCTGGCGGCGGTTACAGAGCAAGACTCCTGTGTAGGCTGGTCAGTCAGCTGGATGGCCCAGAGACGCTTCTGAAGGCTTACTAGCAGGAGATAGTGAAGATGCTGAGAATAGCTGTTCCCGCTATTCCAAGGGTCGAAGTACCAGTACAGGCCTTCTGGTTCGATCAAAGGTGAAAAGGGTTTCACAAGGCGACAGCAGTGCAGAGGAGCAGTCCTTCAGCGGGTCACCAGCGATTCCTCGGTTCAGCCTCTTGGTTGCAGGATACTTGGCTCCTGTATTCCTTCGTTCGTGAGAACTCAGGAGATCGACATGGTAGTGGTGTTTCCAGCCCCCTCTTATCCACGGTTCCCTTTGCGCCAAAACGGAGGGGACCCAATGGGAGATCCGCTCATCAACACTCACACCATTCGTGGACCAATCACGGACCACGGTGGTCCCAGGCATTCACACCACCCTAGACTCTCTGGCACCCAGGATTTGTATTGGGACCAGACATCCCAGCCCACATCCTGGAGGCACACACAAGACATGTAGAAGCCTGCAAAAGCATCCGTGTTTCGCGGGAAAGTACATGCCCAAATAAGGAAGGTCCGGGTCGGCTCGACTTGGGGAAGGTGAAGGGAGCAAGACGGTCAGCGGACAGGTCAAAGGAGCCTCGTGGTCTGGCCATTGTCGGAGCCAGGCCACCATTTTGGGTTAAGCGCGAGAAACACGCTTAGAACGCCAAAAGGAGCTCAAAACACAAAAAACGATCGCTGCCACCATTCCCGTCCGTGAATCACTTGCACCGATCAGTTACAATCCTAAACGAGTATCTAGGGCCTGTAGAAGGCTAGAGACCCACGAGAGCTGTAACTTAGCTTACAGTGCCCTCTTGTGTCATGTTGCACGAAAGCCACAACATGATAAAAGAAACTATGGAAAACAGCGTTTCCCGGTACTGACTGTCTTAAGGGCATGTCAGTTTCCCCGTAAGAAAGGAGCGAAAGCCCAGAGGAGTGCGGCAGAAGGCTGCACTTCTCTGGCAAAGTCGAGAACAAGGTGAAAAACAACAGCAAAAAGTTTAGGGGTTGCCACATGGAAGGAAAATTACCTACAATTACGAAATCTTTCCTAACACTCGCCCCTCCCAGACTATGGACAGGGGGAACTAATCCACCCCTGGATGAGTCTTGTTCAGGTTGGTTAAACATTCTGGACAACCCATCAGCATTGCTATGTTGGACACCTGGCCTATGCTCAATAGTGAAGTCGAAGCCTTGTAGACTTATGGACCACCTAAGCAACTTTGGATTCTCCCCCTTCATGTTCATTAGCCACTTTAAGGGCTTATTGTCAGTTTGCACAGTGAAGTGGGTCCCATAGAGGTAGGGCCTCAGCTTCCTTAGGGCCCACACAACAGAGAAACATTCTTTCTCTACCGTGGACCATCTGAGCTCTCTGTCCTTAAGCTGGCGACTAATAAAACCAATAGGGTGTTCCTTACCCTTCTCATCTACTTGTGATAGTACAGCTCCTATCCCAGTGTCAGAGGCATCCGTCTGCACGATAAAAGGTCTTTGATAATCAGGGGCCCTGAGGACAGGGGCCTGGCACAAGCAGTCGTTTAAGCCATTGAAGGCCTTCTCACACTCGTCTGTCCAAGTTACCTTCTTGGGTTTCTTCGGAGTTGTGAGGGCAGTCAGAGGGGCAGCTATGGTGCCATAGTCTGCCACGAAGTTTCGGTAATACCCCGTGAGTCCTAAGAAGGCTCTCACTTGGGTTTGTGTGGTGGGGGTAGGCCATTCTTGTACTGCTTGTACTTTACTGGGAAGAGGCTGTATCCTCCCTCCACCTACTTCATGTCCAAGGTAAACCACTGAGCCTTGTCCAATCTGGTATTTACTAGCCTTTATGGTCAGGTGTGCTTTCTGAAGAGCCTGGAGCACAATCCCGAGGTGTTTCACATGGTCTTCCCAGGTGGCACTGAAAACTGCTATATCGTCCAGATATGCAAGACAGAATTCGTCCAACCCATTCAAAACATGATTCACAAGCCTCTGGAAAGTGGCAGGTGCATTCTTCAACCCGAACGGCATTACCCGGAATTGGTAAAGGGCGTCTGGAGTAGAAAATGCTGTCTTCTCCTTGGCATGTTCTGCTAAAGCTATTTGCCAATAGCCAGCAGTGAGGTCAAACGTGCTGAGGTACTTGGAGGCACCCAAAGTATCCACCAGCTCATCTGTTCGAGGCAAGGGGTGTGCATCTGTCTTGGTGACAGCATTCAGAGCCCTGTAATCCACGCAGAACCTCAATTCAGAAGTGCCTGCCTTTGGAACCAAAACCACAGGGCTGGACCAAGGACTACTAGAGGGTTCAATCACCCCAAGGTCTAACATCTTGTTGACCTCGGTCTTAATATAAGACCGTACTTTGTCTGACATCCTGTATCCCCTACTTTTGGTAGGTACACTGTCTCCTGTGTCTATGTTATGTTTGCACCAAGGTATCTAACCAGGCGATTGTGAAAACAGGGGAGAAAACTGCCTAAGCAAACTTTTCACCTTAGCCTGCTGATCAGAAGTCAGGTGAGGGGCCACTCGGACACCCTCAAAGGAGCTATCTGAAGGACCGCTTTGGAACAGGTCGGGGAGAGGTTCCGACTCCTCTTCCTCAACATCTGAAGCCAGTAGCAGTGCTGCGATTTCGACTCTTGCGACGAAAGCCTTCAGCCTATTCACGTGAAACACTTTTGGAGCCTGTCCAGGCCTTCCAAGGTCCACTAAATAGTTAACCTCACCCAGGGGCTCCACCACTGTGTAAGGACCTGACCATTTGTCCTGTAAAGCTCGAGGCCTTATGGGATTCATGATCAGGACTTGCTGACCAGGTGTAAAGTTGATGAGGGAAGCTTTCTGGTCGTACCAATGTTTCACCAGCGCTTGTCCTGCCTTCAATTTATCACTAGCCAAGCCCATCAGAAGTACCATCCGTTTTCTGAGCCCTAGCACATAATCAACTATGTTGGTAGTAACAGGGGAAGTGGGCATCTCCCATCCCTCTTTGACTATGGCTAAGGGTCCCCGTACAGGATGACCGAACAGAAGTTCGAAGGGGCTGAAGCCAACACCCTCCTGTGGTACCTCTCGGTAGGCAAACAGTAAGCATGGCAAAAGAAGATCCCATTTTCTTCTCTGAGGTTCTTCCAGAGCCCCAATCATGCTTTTTAACGTTCTGTTGAAACGTTCCACCAGACCATTGGTCTGGGGGTGGTATGCAGAAGAGAACTTGTAGGTGACCCCACATTCTTTCCACATAGCCTGCATATACTTCGACATAAAGTTGCTGCCACGATCCGACACAACTTCTTTAGGGAAGCCAACCCTAGTAAATATGCCAAGTAAAGCTTTTGCAACTGACTTGGCAGTTACAGTTTTCAATGGGATGGCCTCAGGATATCTTGTTGCATGGTCGACCAGCACCAGGATAAACCTATTGCCTGAGGATGTTTGCGGGTCAAGGGGACCAACGATGTCGATCCCTACCCTTTCAAATGGTACCCCCACAACTGGGAGCGGTACCAACGGAGCTTGGATTATCGAGCCAACCTTACCAGATAACTGGCAGGAGGCACAACTCCTGCAGTGACTTTCTACTTGCACCCCCATCTTGGGCCAGTAGAAGTGCATGGATAACCTTTGCTTGGTCCTCTTCATACCAAGGTGACCAGCAAGGGGCACTTCATGCGCCAACTGCAGGAGGAAGGGCCTAACAGCAAGGGGAACCACCAACCTCCTATGGTCTCCTTCTGTAGACTCTGTGGGCTCACTATACAGGAGTCCACCTTCCCAATAAATCCTATGCGTCCCAGGAGGTTCAACCTCAAGCTGGGAGCAGGCCTGTCTCCTTAGGCCTTCCAGAGATGGGCACTCACGTTGGCCTTTACTGAATTCGTCCCTATCAGGACCACCTTCTACTAACAAGTCTTTTAGTTCAGGATGATCGTTGGGGTCAAATACTTCAGACATCACCACCTCCTCGTCAGGCCCGGGCGATTGACCAACTTCCTCCACCGCAGTGGTAGGCGAGCTCGGGGGAATATTCTCTTTCCCTCGTCTTGACTTGTTTACTCCTTTCGCCTTGGGTTTCCCCTTCGGCTGGGGCGGCGTATTGGTCTTGGCCAATGCTGCCCTTGCTTGAGACCGTGTGTAGGGTCTTTCAGCAGTGTCTCCTACGAGCCCTAAAGCTCTGAGATCATTACCTAACAAGACCTTTCCTGGGACGTTTCTCTGAATGCTCACTGGAATCCTGACTGCTGTACCATTTAAAGTAAGATTTACAGGTATTACTGGGAACATACGGAGTGGGCCGTCAGCCAACTTAGTGGGCATCAGAGTAGCTCTGGCAACTTCCTCTGAGTCTACCAAGGTAGAATCCACTATAGTTCGACTGCACCCACTATCCCTAAGAGCTGGAGTATCTACTCCATTGATCAGCACACTGTCTTTAAAGTAGTGCTTGGTATTATCTGGAATCCTAGCATAAGCCTCTGCGACTTTAGGCTCCCAGGAACCCAAGGAAACTAAAACTACCTCAGCCTCTATCCGCCTGGGAAATGAGTCTGAGGAGAAGGATGCTCCTGTAATCTCTTCTTCCTCGTAGGAGGAGAAGGCCAGATTAGCGGAGTGGACCCCCAAAGGTCTAACCTTACACCGGGGATCCCCCTTCACGTGGTCAGTTGCTCCACAAGCAAAACAAGATCCATTGGGTCTGTTTACATAGGGAGGCTTATTGTAACCAGAGTTCTGTTTCGGAGGCTGACCTCCACTACCCTGTGAGTTCTCTTGTGTGTTACCCTTATTTTTCTTTTTGTGGCCCTTTTGAAAAGAAGATTTATCAGATTCTCCACCCTTCTTATCTTTGGACTTTTTCCCTTCCTCCTGCTTACCAGGATGAGTTTTGTCCTTATGGGACACTCGATGTGACACCCATAAGTCTGCTGCAATGGCCAGCTTCTTAGGATCTATTTCTTTCGAATCGGCCAAATTCTGCTTAAGCTCCGGGGAAGAAGATGCAAAAATGTGTTCCAGCATGACAAGATTTATCATGCCTTCGAAGGTAGAAACCTTATAACCTTCGACCCAGCCAGTTAAGTTAAGTTAAGGTGACATAAGATACCCAAGTACCACCTTCCTTTTTCTTATACTCTCTGAATCGTTTCAAATATTGGGCCGGAGTCTTCCCAAACTTTAAAATGAGAGTTTGCTTTAACATTGTGAAATCAGCTCGCTCAGCCTTCGACATTTCCATAATGGCACTACAGCCAGAATGGGGCAGTCTGCTGAGTAACAAGGCAATCTTATCAGCATTGTCAACTTGTTGAACTTCGCATGCATACTGAAACGCATTCAGCCAGTCCATAATGTCATTCCTTTCCTCATACACACTGAGCAGATCTTTCGGAAACCATGGATGAGAGGAAGCCCCAGACCCATGTCCAGGACCCTTGGACCCATTTGCAACCTGAAGCTTGTCCAGTTCCAACTGGTGATCCCTGTCTTTCTGTTTTTCTGCCTGTTCGATTTTTAGTTTGGCTATGCTGAATTCAAGCTCCTGCTGCCTAAACCGCAGCTCTTGCTTCTTGAATTCAAGCATAGCCTCCCCATCAGCACTGGCAGAGGAAACATTAGACATCTCATCCTCCCTGTCCTCGTGGTCGCGGTGGATCAGTGCAGCGGCAGAACCGTCGGTTCTACCAGTGAGAGCAGCCCCACCTCCTTCCGCACTGTCCTCAGAAGTTATAGCGTCAAGCTGCGCTTCTTGCCACGCCATGATTCTTTGGATCATATCCAATTTCGTGCCTTGAGAGGAAACACCTCTCTCTGCACACATCTTTTTCAATGTTTCTGATTTGGAAGCATTTAAAGTTAACAAGATATTTGTTTCCATACTGTTAGATAGGACTATGGCCTTTTTAAAGTTATACTACAACAATTCACTACGTGTCCTGTTAGGAATAACTTGAAATGCCTTAGTTCGTGCGCAACACTGGATACCTTCAGTCGTATCCCACCGCTGTACACCAATTTGTTAAGACGGATTTCTGAACTCTGTCCTGGTGGCGCAGAAGTTCAGAAGGCCAACCTAATTACTTGGAACAGGGTAACCTCTGGACGAGCCAGACCAATCAAGGTAGCGATCGCGGCGGTCAAGACTAGGTCTCAAGAGGGGTGAGGGTGACTGAAAGCCCGCAATGAGCACACAAAGCAAGGACACTTACAAACTACTCCAAACAGGTGTTATATTAAAAATATATACACATTTATTCCAAGGCCTTTAAAACAATGACCGTAGCGAGAAATCACAATACAACTCTAGTAAACCAACACATACCATACCAATACAATATATATACAAATACAACAAGTCTCAAGCGTTAGATGCACGAAATGTGTAGTCCACCTAAAAGGGAAGGAAAACAGGCAGTGCGAAATAATGCTTAGACCCAGTCCGCCTTCAGAGGCACCTAACTAAGAGGAAGTCCGAGCCCTGCGAAGAGTGGAGCTTTGTGCTCAAAAGTACCTGCACACGCTGGTGCCAACGGGCAAAAAGGGGAGTCTCTTCGAGGGAAATCAGGCAGTTCAGTTTAGTGCACAAATGAAGAAGAACAAGTTCCGCGACTCAAGCGCAGCCTCCACTGTGGGCAGAAGCAGAGCGCGAGTACGGAAAAGGGTGCTGTTTTGACACAGCGGGGAAAAGCTATGGGCTCCTGCAGGAGGGCGACCAGTTCCTAGCTATGCTACTCACCGGTCCCCGATGCAAGCAGACCCAGGCTTCTCCGCGTCAGTTTCAGTCGCTGGCAGGTTCAGAAGAGCAGGGAACGTCTCGTCGTCGTGTTGAGTCTGCAGCAGCAGAGTTGAGTAAAAGACGTCCCAAATGAAGAAACCCGCACAGTTTGTTACCACAGCAGGGCAACGGAGCGGCCGTGTGTATCTGAGCCAAATGTACACTACTCACTTCAGACCTGGGAACGCCAAGTGTACAAATCGTGTGAGAGTGACAAGGACTCGAAATACTACACAACCTGGCGGCGGTTACAGAGCAAGACTCCTGTGTAGGCTGGTCAGTCAGCTGGATGGCCCAGAGACGCTTCTGAAGGCTTACTAGCAGGAGATGGTGAAGATGCTGAGAATAGCTGTTCCCGCTATTCCAAGGGTCGAAGTACCAGTACAGGCCTTCTGGTTCGATCAAAGGTGAAAAGGGTTTCACAAGGCGACAGCAGTGCAGAGGAGCAGTCCTTCAGCGGGTCACCAGCGATTCCTCGGTTCAGCCTCTTGGTTGCAGGATACTTGGCTCCTGTATTCCTTCGTTCGTGAGAACTCAGGAGATCGACATGGTAGTGGTGTTTCCAGCCCCCACTTATCCACGGTTCCCTTTGCGCCAAAACGGAGGGGACCCAATGGGAGATCCGCTCATCAACACTCACACCATTCGTGGACCAATCACGGACCACGGTGGTCCCAGGCATTCACACCACCCTAGACTCTCTGGCACCCAGGATTTGTATTGGGACCAGACATCCCAGCCCACATCCTGGAGGCACACACAAGACATGTAGAAGCCTGCAAAAGCATCCATGTTTCGCGGGAAAGTACATGCCCAAATAAGGAAGGTCCGGGTCGGCTCGACCTGGGGAAGGTGAAGGGAGCAAGACGGTCAGCGGACAGGACAAAGGAGCCTCGTGGTCTGGCCATTGTCGGAGCCAGGCCACCATTTTGGGTTAAGCGCGAGAAACACGCTTAGAACGCCAAAAGGAGCTCAAAACACAAAAAACGATCGCTGCCACCATTCCCGTCCGTGAATCACTTGCACCGATCATTTACAATCCTAAACGAGTATCTAGGGCCTGTAGAAGGCTAGAGACCCACGAGAGCTGTAACTTAGCTTACAGTGCCCTCTTGTGTCATGTTGCACGAAAGCCACAACATGATAAAAGAAACTATGGAAAACAGCGTTTCCCGGTACTGACTGTCTTAAGGGCATGTCAGTTTCCCCGTAAGAAAGGAGCGAAAGCCCAGAGGAGTGCGGCAGAAGGCTGCACTTCTCTGGCAAAGTCGAGAACAAGGTGAAAAACAACAGCAAAAAGTTTAGGGGTTGCCACATGGAAGGAAAATTACCTACAATTACGAAATCTTTCCTAACACTCGCCCCTCCCAGACTATGGACAGGGGGAACTAATCCACCCCTGGATGAGTCTTGTTCAGGTTGGTTAAACATTCTGGACAACCCATCAGCATTGCTATGTTGGACACCTGGCCTATGCTCAATAGTGAAGTCGAAGCCTTGTAGACTTATGGACCACCTAAGCAACTTTGGATTCTCCCCCTTCATGTTCATTAGCCACTTTAAGGGCTTATTGTCAGTTTGCACAGTGAAGTGGGTCCCATAGAGGTAGGGCCTCAGCTTCCTTAGGGCCCACACAACAGAGAAACATTCTTTCTCTACCGTGGACCATCTGAGCTCTCTGTCCTTAAGCTGGCGACTAATAAAACCAATAGGGTGTTCCTTACCCTTCTCATCTACTTGTGATAGTACAGCTCCTATCCCAGTGTCAGAGGCGTCCGTCTGCACGATAAAAGGTCTTTGATAATCAGGGGCCCTGAGGACAGGGGC